>NC_000079.6:81470017-82852517 GCF_000001635.26 Mus musculus
GAAAGGACTAACCAAACCAGCACCATGTGGGAAAACACTGGAAATCTGCTTTTCTGTACACTTATTAAATGATGTAACATTTTAAAACAAGTTTGAATGGAGACAACCAATATGGATAAAAAAATGTACCTGTACCTCCTTGAAGTCACCATAGGTTATTAAAAATTCCGGTACCAGCTGTGGGCTACTTCCCTACTGGTTGTTGGCTAAGGAGGTCTCCCAAACAATGCAACCTATTGCCTCTGCTTTTGCTGGCCTACCAGAACTTGATGGTACAAACTTGTTGAAGACACCAGCCACAATCTGAAGACATCAAACACAGAAAACAAGCTGCCACTAAACAGGGAATCCTTCCCTCTGGCTAGCTGTCATAGTAACGGACGATGCAGCACAGACTGCTGTGAAGAAGAGCTATTCACAGTCCAGTGCAGAGGGAAACCCTGCTAGCTGCAATACTGCCCCACAGTAGTGATCTGACTGGGGAAATGGTGTGATGCTTAGGACGGGACCAGACAACAACCCTCTGATTGGATCTGAGGCACATTCCCCAGGAGGGTACCCATGCCTGGTGTTGTGAACTATTCCAGAGCCTGTGGGTGTGACCCATTCATAGGAGAACCTACTACTATATAAAAGGCATGTTAAACTGCCTCCCACACACCCATGTATGTACCCGGGGTTTAGTTCTGCTCTCAATTCTCATCAGGAAGCTTCTTGAAACTATAGGCAGCAGCCAGCCGGAGACTCATAAGAGGTCAAAATAGCAAGAATAAATGCTAGTAGGTATGGTCCAATAGAGAGCATATATATCATATCCATAAAGGCTCAGAGAACATCATGGAAGAGTGGGTAGAAAAATCTTACAAGCCAGGGGATAAAGAGACATGCCACGTAGTTATTGACTCTCAAACTCACTGAAGATGGGATTTTGTGTGTAAGACATACATAAGATTAGGCCTGTGAACATTTCATCAGGGATAGGGGAAGGCCCATAGAGTCCCAACACTTCATGAGGCACTATAGTCAATTAATGGATGCTTAGGAAGAGGCTGCCACATCTTCAGTGGTGTAGCCAATGAGATGTAGTTCATGCTCTCAGAAATATGCCCCCACCCATGGTTATTCAAGCAACCAAAGCAAATGTGGTCACAGGCAGGGAAAGGTGTGTAGTAGTACTGGGAATGTATGGGGAAAAGTTTCATTGGGGCAGATTCAAGAGACGAATGAGAATTATGTATCTAATTCACTATGTAAATGAGGGATTGTTCTGTACATAATTAAAAATAAAAGCAGGAAATACAAATGTATAAGTATAAGAAGTAAATAAACTAAAATAAGGAACAAAATAATGAATTAAGCCTTTTAAAAGATATTTTTTGTTAAGAACCTGTAAGGCACACAACTTCTATTTCAAATGGAAGAAGAGTTTACAAAAAAAGCAGGATGCCTGATTCTTGGAATTCTCTTTCTGGGGCTAGAAAGAGTGCTCAGCAGTTAAGAGCACCGACTGCTTTTCCAGAGATCCTGGGTTTAATTTCCAGCAACCACATGGTGGCTCACAACCATCTGGTATCCGGTGCCATCTTCTGGTGTGTCTGAAGACAGTGACAGTGTACTCACATACATAAAATAAATAAATGTTTTAGAGAATTCTTTCTGTAGGATGTAGAAAGATGGTTAAAAGCCAGAGGCGATGGATGATTCCACGGAAAGTATCTTCCAGACTCAGCACACTGATGCATGTCCTGTGCATCTCAGAGACTGGGGCAGCGTGCACAGGGCCTGCATACGTTCGAGCTATGGGGTCCCAGAGCAGAGAGGAGGAAGTAGACCTAGGCCCCTACGCCTAACCAAGAAGCTGTCTGCAACTGATAGCAGCTGGTAAAGGAAAAGTTAGTTTTCTCCAATGAAGTTTCACAGGATATATTTGCTGCGCTTCAGGGAAGGCCCAGGCCCATGAGTAGTTTGCCAAAACAAAACAAACACAGCAATATTTCTGAAGACATTTTGTCTCCTTAGCTTTGCTTGAGCATTTTTTTTCTCTTGTTTGTATATTTGAGGTTCTATTTTTGTGGTTCTGTACGTGTTTCTCCTATTTTGTTTTTAAGGAGAAAGGGTATGGAGCTGAGTGGGGGGGGGGATTTGGATTGGGAGAAGGGAAACGTCTGATTAGAGTACATTGCATACATTTTTTCATTAAAAAACCATAAAGCTGAGTTCTTGTCCTGTGATTATTAATGGGCTATATAGTAATTGGTAATATTTAATCTTTATTTCATGAAGAAACAGACTAGAATGCACTTAGTAGTCACTAACGTATGTTTACTTGGTAGACGCTCACACACGCTTGGAGTCAAGCCTGGTCCTAATGAACGTACTTGTCCATCAGCAAACTGGAGCATCCCGTGAGATGGCTGAAAGTCTTCCAGGCCAGCACTGTCTGGTGTTGCTTTCCAATAAACATTCACTGTCTCAAAGGTTCCAGCCATCCGGACAACAGGAACTTGAAGAACATTCAAGGGCGGGGGCCCCTCATGAGCAATAATGACTCCACCAACATCCTTTAACAAAGAATAGAGGTTGAACGGCAGCTAAAAGTTCAAAACTACTAGACAGCAACTTGCTGAATTTATTATTCTCACTTACATGAGTAAGAAGGTAGTTAGAACTCAGAGAGAAAGGCAATGAAAAAAATGTCTAATTCTGTGGTCTGGCTAAAAGAACTAAAACTCATTGACAATACAAATGGAGTGCTTATCTTAATATACACATCTACAAACAAGTAGTAACATGGCAAGGCACTGGCCAAACCAGCAAGGGTCAGCTTTACTCAGTTTACTATAGATGAGAGCAATGTCATCTTACTCTGACAACATGAAAGTTAAAAATCCCTCTGGGATCATCGTTTTCTTCAATCAGTATCTCCGCTGACTCCATCCTTGGTCTCTGCACACGGGGCTGCTCTGCAGGAAAGTTGGGGTTAACCAGGTTCACTGCAGCGATGGTGACAATGAGTCCTTCATCCAGCTCAGGAACCTCATCCTGGAGGGGTGGGAGAGATGCTTCATTTGGTTGTTTGGGTCCTGCGGTGATGCCCCGGTTGGTCTCAAACATGTTGGCCCAGGTGCCCCTCCCCCATCCTCTTGAACAGCTGGAGTTACAGATGTCTTCCTCCATGCCCAAATGATTTAAAAAATATATATGTTATTTGTATTGTAAGCCTGACATATTCACATGATTTCTTGATATATTAGAATGTGTCCAATATCTTCTCAGAGAATCCTCAGGATCTATGATGTATTCAAGACTAATGATGATATTTCTAAGGTACCTACAACTGCATTATCAAACGTTTAAAATCCTTTCCCTCAATTTTGATCTCACCCTTTGAATACATCATATATATACAGCATCCTGAAAAATAAAAACTAGGAAAATTTGATAAAATTTACAGGTATTGTAAGAGTGTAAGTCCTAGATAGAAATTTAGGTATAAGCAAATATTACAGTTAATTTTGAAAAAAAAAACCACTTTGTGTGAAAATAATAAGAAGAAAATCAAGATGTAGAAGTAACACACATAAAAAAAAAACAAGGAAAGCTCCATTCTAGCCCTCCCCCCTTATATGTCCTTTCTCCCCCTCCCCCCTTGTGTGTCCATTCTATCCTTCCCCCCTCTGTGTCCATCCTACCCCTCCCCTTATGTGTCCATTCTATCCCTCCCCCCTCTGTGTCCATCCTACCCCTCCCCCCTTGTTTTTTTATTTTAAACCTCCCCCCCTGAGTGTCCATTCTGCCCCTCCCCCCTAGTGTGTCCAATCCTCCCCCTCCCCTTATATGTCCATTCTAACCCTCCCCCCTTGTGTGTCCATTCTAACCCTCCCCCTTGTGTGTCCATTCTATCCCTCCCCCCTCTGTGTCCATCCTACCCCTCCCCTTATGTGTCCATTCTAACCCTCCCCCCTCTGTGTCCATTCTACCCCTCCCCTTATGTGTCCATTCTAACCCTCCCCCCTTGTGTGTCCATTCTAACCCTCCCCCCTTGTGTGTCCATTCTACCCCTCTCCCTTATGTGTCCATTCTACCCCTCCCCTTATGTGTCCATTCTAATCCTCCCCCCTTTATGTGCTTTCCCTACAGGACAGGTAACTGCTATCAGCAAAACTCTAACAGGAACTCAAACATTACTGTATCTATGTAACAGCATGTGACATGTCTATATTGTCTAACATGTATTATTTTTAACCTTACATGCTAATGTACTATTTAAACATTCTGTGGCATTGCATATCAAATACAGGGCCATGTGCATGCTAGGCAAACAGTTAGCTCTGAACTGAATCCCCAGTCCTGGTCATTATATGTTCCTGTAATGTTATGAGACACTAAGCAGTAGCCTCTTTGATGGTTTATGCTCATCTAAGGTGCATCTGCCCGTTTTCTCCCTTTGTGTCTCACTTCTCTGCCTCCATTTCCTCTCTAGACAGAAAGAAGAAGACCTAGTGTGACCTAGCACACAAACTTAGTCCATCGAAATATTCCTCTATATTGAAATTACTGTGTCATGAAGTAAAAAAAAATTTTTTTTGCTGACCAAACAATAAAAATAACTAGATTCACCTGGAGATTTAATTCATTCAGTTATTAAAGCAACTAACAAATCTTCATAGTATGGCCAATCAGACATAAAATCAATCAAAATTCAGCATTTCAAATGCATTCAAGTCATTTCTACTCTAAAACAAAAATAATAAATACACTTGCCATTTTCCATCCAATAAAATATTTGAGTGGTAAAATTTCACATTTGTATTTAAAAGCATATTTTAATCATTATTAACTACTGGAGAATTACAGGTTTATGGTTAAAATCATTCTAGCTTACCTTACATATGGGTTAGATTCTATACTTACTGGCAAAATGGCGACTTCAGCATGAGTTTCTTTTATGTTTTCTTTCATTATTATTACTGAGTCTTGCAATACAAAATCTTCATCCTCAGTAGCTTGATTATTGATATGTAATAAGAAATTGGGTTTTGCTATCAAGTGAATGGAAATGTCCCCAAATAGTCCTTTGTCTCGAACAATATGTAACTGAACGACAGTGATGTTCTCTAGGAGATAAACGTGCCTCGAGTTACTAAGCTGTTCCCTGTTCTGCTAATGTCGCAAGCACTCATGGTAGAATTCATTCTCTAGATCGTTAAGAAAGTAGGGATTACACTAAGGCAGCATCCTAGGGAGGAGTTTTCTGTTTTGTCTCCATTGTTTCCAAAGTTGGGCTCAGAATCGCCATCCACTCTTAGATTGCATCTGCTTTAGTCCCTCTGTCCCCAGACATAGCCTCTCATGCATTCCACGTCACACAGGAAGTAAATCTGACTGATATCTTAGAAAAGTGAACTTATGGGGGTAACACATAGGTGACAATTGCATAATATTCACAAATGTCTTGAAAATGGGTACTTGAATAAACTGTCATAATTTAATACTAACCATTGAAATAATGATTTCAATGTCTACCATGAGGTGTCAATCACGAGGTTCAAAATGTCTCCGAGAACCTAGTATTTTTTTGTTCCTTAGAGTAAGATAATTTATTATATAAATTACTTAAAATGTTTATTAAATCCTCACCTCTCTAAGAGCTTCTAATGATTGTGATTATTTCCAAAAAAGAATACCATTCCTACAAATTTCTATGTTTTAAAAAATGCCTTCTGAATGAAAACGAATATATTATTTTATTAATGTCTATTGTCTTGGGCATTGCTCACACAAAGAGTCAAGGGCCCAGGAACATAACTATACGCCACTTGCTTATCAGCTCTGTGTAAAAGGATTCTGAAATCTGTTTATCTGTTTCTTTGTCTGAAAGGTTTCAAGCAATCCTGTAAGTTTGTTATAAATACAAGTTTTATATAACATTTTATTTCAATAGGTTGATTGATCATAACCTATTAGAATATTAATTCAACAAAGGGAATCAGAAATAATTTAGGGAAACAGTTCAGCATGGGTTGCTGTATATATCACTGGGTGAAATCACTCCAATTCCTGTTTGGTGTAACATAATTGATACTTCCAGCACCAAGTCTGTCTCTCAGTGTCGCTGACTGATCCCTGTACCTACTGAGAGTACACAGGAAATCTTCACATGCAATGCAAACAAGTGAAGAAACTATAAAAAAGAAAATAAAGGCCAGCTCTGCTACTAGTGGAGCATAAATTAACACTTTCTGTTATAAAAGCAAGCTCTGAGAAATTAAAAGTACTGTAGTAGACATTATTGCAAGGTCAGTCCATAATTATAAATTTTAAATTAAATTAAAATGAATATGGCCTATCAAGCTGAAAAAGTCATACGAATAATGAAATGTACATTCCTTTTAAATGGCATAGTTAAAATGGCCAAGGAACCGTTTTTATTAGAACCTGACAAATCTTTACCAGGACTAACCTGTGGGCTCTGGCACTCTATTGAAGAGAGACTCGGTGTGCCAGCGAACCACACCGTAGGGCGAGTCACTGGGCAGGATGGTCAGCACAGACCTGCTTCTGCTCTGGTCAATTGTAGCACCTTTCAATGGGTCCTCAACCCCCTCTGTGACAATCTGGGTAAGTGTTACAACCACAGCCTCGGATAACTCCGGCAGATCATCCGCAAGAACAGTCAGAGTGATCATAGACATTGCCTGGTCCTCTGTGAATGAGATCTAAAAAGGAGAGTTTTACATAGAGTAGGATTAACATCACATCATAAAAATGTCCATTTCTTATTTTTGTTTAATATGAGCATAATTTATAAACCAAAGATGATTCTAGCGCATACTATGAATTCATAAACAAGCCAAATGTCTTTTATGTTAAAATTAGAAGATTGAAAAAATTAAAGCTCTTCAAAAACTTGAGTTAATATTTATATTGAAATTGTCATCTCTCGGTGCCTACTCTTCATTAGACTGTAAAGAACCTAGTCTCACAAGGAATCTTAGTAGTTGATACTATACATAAACAGCTAGAGAACAAAAGAAGGCGGTTCACCACTTTAAATGTTTGAATCTACAAAACATTTGCAATAATTGATGCTACAGATGGATGTTTCACCTCATAGATGTCATTCCTACACCACACATCCCATATTCATTCACAAATCACTCATTCAAACCATCATTGCAGGCCTAGGCCTCCACCTCTCCTATAAGCCAGACCTGTTTTATATAAATGAAATGTAATTGGGATGTGGCCAAACAGACTGGAGTAAACGCAGTCACTACCTGTAATGTCTGCTTTATGTTACTGGACAATTGTACTACAAAAACAAAGTAGTTTTTACAAAGAAAAAAAAAAACACAGTACATAAAATCAGAAGCATCTACAATGTGACCCCTTACAAAGTGTATCTACTACACTACATAAAAATAATTCTTTCTACCTTGCTGCCTGGACTAGATGCAGAGCCTGCTCTCTTCAGTGCTGTTGCTAGTAGGAGGCAGGGTCAGCTCTTTTGCTCCCTGCTGCTGGTCACCAGGGTGGAGGGGAGAGAAAGGGCATCTCTCTCCCTCACCTATACCACTGCACAGCAGGTGAGCATGGCAGACTCACAGGTGAGCTGGCCTCATAGGCATCAGTGTGGGAAAGCTGGCCCTGTAACTTGTCTACCATGTATTGGTGTGAGCTAGGCAGACAGGAGAGCTGTTGCAGAGGTTATGAGAGCAGGAAAGCTTGTCCTGCCCATCATTGGCTGCAGCACTCAGGAATGGGCCCTGTACCTCCTCTGGGGAGCACAATAGAGCCAGCTCTGCTGGCATGGGCAGTGGTGAGCTGGCCAGAAGGATATGAGAGCAGGAGAGCTGGTTTTGCCCCTTGTAGAAAACAGCATTGGGTGATCTAGCCTGGGTAGTGCTGGAGAGCACTCCCTGGTGGTGTGGGTATGGGGCAGCTGGTGGGATGGACCAGCTAAGCTACCTCCAGGCCCAGACCTAGAGCTTTGGGTTGGCCCACCCCAATATCTATCCCATCTATGAACTGTTGGAGCATGTAAAAGGCCAGTCCTACAGCTCCAGAACCGCAGGATCTCCATTGCACAGGGCAAGAACAGGTTAACTAAGAGGAGTCCCAGTGAGGATCCAGTATGGATAATATAGGAAAAGCCAGAAGCCTTGAACCAGATCAATGACTCATGACAATGAACACTTGTAAGTAAAGAAATGTAGACAACATGGTATTTTGTTGTACACAATGTCACACACGACAGCTTCCACAATAAGCCTTGTTTTTCTTTAGGAGGAGGTTGCAAGGGTGGAGAGCAGATACAAAGGGACAGGGAGATGAGTGGGACTGGGGTGCATGATGGGAAACTCACAAAGAACCAAGAAAAAGGTAAAAAGGAAAAACTAATTCTTCCAAAAATAATGACAATGAAAGAGGCAGTTAAAAGTTTTAAATCTTAAACACATATATATAATAATTTAGAGAAATATATTTCAGTGCATATAAAAACAGAGATATGAGTGGTAATTTGCATAGAATATGTGTTAAATACAAGAGACTGCTAAAACATCCTTAATACACTGAAGCACTCATTAATTTGAAATTACAAGAACCTAAAAATACTGAACTACTACACATATTTTTTCCAAGATATAACTTCATAAAAGCTTCTTTCAGTGATTCTTCAGAGAAATATTCGAGCAATACTGATATATAGAACCACAGGGAAAAAAAAGGAGGTCACACTTCTTGGAAATAGTTAGCAAAAGGCTCCTTGAATCCTCTGTGTGAGTCAACTGTCCCTTTGATATTCTGATTCCATTTTTGGAAACAGAGCATCAATTTTATGCTAACTTGCATAGTGGATAATGTGATCCTTAGCCTGGACCCTTTCCTGTGGCTGATGAGGTCGTCTCTCAACTATTGAGAGCGTCAGACTCTGTGCTTACCTTTGGAGATAGACCTTAGCAAACGGTCTCCATCACAGTCAACCCCCACCTAGACACACCATAGCCACGAACCCCTGCTGAAAGGGGGAATCCCAGTGGGAATCCCAATTGATCAGGCCTGAACCTGGGATGACAGCCAAGGGGCAGCTTAGACACAGAACTCTCCCCAGAATTAACCTCCACTGGATCTGCAGTTGGTGTGGCTGAAGCTCTCCCTATACACCTCTCTGCCTTCCTCGTTTCCACATGATTGATTCATGCAAGCCTACTGTCCAAAGCTCTCCACTTCCGTCTATTGAGAGCAAACAGAAACTTCTTCAGTCTACAGCTCTCACTGACCTTTCCACAAGAATGCCTGTTCCCCCAGACTTGTTCTCTAAGAACTGTTTCAGCTTTTCTTATGTCTTGACAAATCTCCATTCCCAGTCTGGCTCATTTGATCTTTCTGATAATGAAATGTAATTTGGTTAACTCAGGTAGTGAACCTCAAAAAGCTTCATTTTATGTATGTATATATATAGTGTTAAATTGTATCTTACTCTACGCTACAGTGATTAGCAAGATTCCAGTGTTAACATCATCAAACTCAAATATTTCTTCCAACAGGCAAGATTTAGTCCCATGCATCAATGATTATGTGTCCTCTAAATTTCTGTAATTACATACCACTCCTGAGGTGGGAAATACATCACTGACACTTCCGGCTGCTTCCCATGCTACAGTTATGCGGCCGTGTGTTCCTCTCAAGCGTTCAACATTCAGTGTTACCAGGCTATCTCGTTCCAATTCCTCCAATTGCTTATGCAGTGAGTTCTGAAAGATATGTAGAAAGACTCAGAGGGTTGACTTGCAGTACCTAAGCAATCTTTGCTTTGCATTGCCACATGTTTATAAACTTAATTCTGAGCAGAGTGAAATGGCATGAGAAAGAACAGTTACCAACAGTGATACATTGAAAGGTCTGGTGCTGAGGCTACCAAGGCCAGGAAGACAGCAAGTTTGAGTCTGGCCGAGACTATAGAGTACAACATCTCAACAGGTGAGTACATAAATAGCCCGATGTCACTAAAAACAGGCGTATTGCATTGTATTTTTTTGTTTGTTTGTCTTCCTGATATATTTGGCTCAATGGACATACGTTACTTTTATACCCAGCATGCATTCCTTTTTAAAGCAGTACACATAGCATTGAAAGGTTTGTAGAATAGCAAGAACATAGTCCTAAATGGCTGGGAAATCCTTTGCATCTGTGTAAGGTCTGCTATTCCTTCCAAGTCTCCCTTTCCTCCTAGTAAATTAAGAGTTAGCTCTAGAAATCTCCAATCCCATACCCACTGCAAGAGCATCCTGAGAACTGTCTGATCACTTGCTAATGTCTCTTGGGCTTAAATTCCTATCCTGTGAAATATTTGACTAGCTGATCTATTTCTGTTGATGATGTTTCATTCCTTAGCTCACAGTCTGTGCAACTGTTCCTCCTGCCAGAAAGAAGAAATCCCTTTGTGCTTTGTAACAATCCCTCTCTCTCCATCTCTCTTTCCTACACATGTTCGTCATTCCAGTTCTAGTGGCTATCACTCCGTGAAGGTTTCATTCTTAAGCAAATGCATGCAGCATCTTGTGCGAACCATTTAAAGACATTTTCCTTCAAAAGACTCCTTCCACATATGTCCAACCTTTAGGCATTGTGATATAAACTTATCTACAGAATTCATTCTTAATAATCATACAATTGTTGGACTAACACAACATGAAAGTCTACCTTTCTTCTCATGGGTAAAGAAACATGAAACCCAGGTATAAATAAGGGAGCCTGAGAAGATTTTCAAAGTTATTTCCTTGAGAAAATGTGGCAAAGGCATCTCTGTGTAGCATGTGCCATTATAAGCCACACCACTGCTCTGGTGTAACATCTATCTGTATGTGATATGTGTGATATAATTCACTGTATAACGTGTATGAAATAATACACAGTGTAAAATATATCTAGTGTCTCTTTTGTTACAACTCTCTGGTTTTAAAAATAAAATAAATAAAATTAAATTAAAAAAACTTTTTAAAGATATTACCTGAAGCAAAACACTGAGATGTCCAATTAGTAAATGTATTATGATCGATAAAAGTAAATAAACAGAACAAATGAGGATGCGGTATCCCAGAGAACCCACTGGAATTCTCAGTAGAATTCTACTGTAGGTAAGAATTCTCTACAGTAAGAAGTGAGGTCGAGGCAAGGGAAGGAATAAAGACTGAAGACCGGGCAAGTATCTCTCACTCCTTGAAGGCGTATTAGAACTAATTTATCGCAACAACAACCTTGACACAAGTGTAGACTCTTGGGTCCTTTTACCTGGGCAAATGCTACAACTCCATAGGCACCATCATTGGCGAGAACAGTGACTCTCACAGAACTGTTAATGCCAATCTCTGCTCCGCCTCTTGGACTTTTAAGCTGAACTCTGAATGATTCTTCTTTTTCGGGAACTGTGTCATCAAGGACATTTACTGCTATGATTGCTTCCTTGTCGCCAGGTTCAAATATCAGTTCACCTAAACTAGCATGAGAAGCAGATTTAAAATGAGCCAGTGATGACCACTGAACGGTACATATGGGAGATTAATCCCAGATTCCTATCACACTGAATAACATTGAAGTCTCACAAGGACTGAAACATTCCATAAGTAAAACATGCATACAAAATATCCATATAATACTGGTCAACTTGATAGACTACATACTAAAAATATGAACAACGAACAGATGTCTGTACTAATGGCTGCTATGTTTTATATAAAGCAGTAACTCAATCAATGAGGTAGAGAAATTTGGTGCCATACACAGAGGTGGGTAAGTTAAAGACGCTAAGCATCAGCTACTGAACCTACCTAGGAATAAAGTCAGACTGGCTGGAGACGTAGGTCAACTCATATAAATGGGAGTCAGTGGCTCCCACTAAAGCAATTAAAGTCTTGCTTGAATTAAGCGACTTCACTGTCACAAAAGCTGCATCGTGCGCAGCAGGTGCTTCCAGGACGAAAGAGAAGGCATTCAGCTCTGAGTTCCAGCAGTAAAGAGCAGACCCGTCTTGGGCAGTTAGAAGTATGTGGACTGGAAGGAGAGAAAAGGAACAGAAATGAAGTGTCCTGTGCCCACCTGTTCTCTTCACAGCTCCAAAGCCAAACCCGTCAAAGCTCCACATGATTCCTAGATTAAAGCAAATAGGATTCTGTTTTTGAAACAACAGGATATAAGTAAATTTTTTTTGTTTTTTTGTTTTTTGTTTTTTCGAGGCAGGGTTTCTCTGTATAGCCCTGGCTGTCCTGGAACTCACTTTGTAGACCAGCCTGACCTCGAACTCAGAAATCCGCCTGCCTCTGCCTCCCGAGTGCTGGGATTAAGGGCTGCACCACCAAGCCTGGTATAAGTGATTTTTAAGTGTTGTGCATTGACAGATTGAGGTTGACATGGAACACATAATCCGTTCGCGAAAAGAAAAGCCACAACCTGCTCAAATGACAATAGATTTTGTAATTTTGTGTGTCCACGCTAAACTACATAAAAGTAACTTTTCAAAGCCAAAAGTTTTCAGCATTTCACCACCAAATGCTTCACTTTCATATTTTATTCTCTAGTCTTTTTATAATTTATAATCAACAGTTGTAACTAAACAAAGGTTCTAAATCATCCTGTTCCATAATTACAGAATTATTTAGGTCAATGAGCTACCACGCAGTATTCAAGTTTGTAAGTTTTTAACATTTTGACTTGTTTATCGATTTTGTGTGCATGACAGTGTGTCAGCAAATGTGCACCAGGTGCATGCAGAGGTCAGAGGGCAACCCTGGGGAGTTGGGTATCTTTATAGAATATATGGTTGCCAGGTTTGGCAGCAACAGCCTTTGGTCACTGAGCCTTCTCAGTCATACAAGCTTCTCATCTTAATATATAATTGCTAGTCTCTACAGCTGTCCTTAAATATATTTAAGATTTTCTGTAGACTGAATACTTATTGTTCTCAGCACGAAGTAGAAACAAAATGCTCATTTTCACTTAGCAAATTATTCAAAATATTTAATTAATCCAAAAACTATGAACACACTTATGACACTTTGAATATCATTTCCAGAGCACTTGTGACATAGCCAGGACCTGTGACATTGTTAACTCAGGACAGTGGTATACATCTGCAGCCACACAGACTAGGAGAGAGGTGGCTTAAATACTTCATAGAACACTAAACGCTCTTCAGACACAAATGGAGCAGGACTAGGGAACCACAGAGAAACACACACACATTCTAGTGTTGAGTGACATTCAAGAACAGACGGCTGTTAAGACTGGGGAGGCATTAAAATGACACGGACCTGGAAAGACTGACACCAACCTTCTAGTTTGTATCCCATAGGTTACAGTGGGAAATCCATCATCCTGACTCTCACTCATCAAAAACTCCTAGTCATTATTGTTTACTGCTAACGTATTAATTAGGCTAACTAATTTAGGTACTGTAGCTTAGGTCCTAAGACTTGCATAAAGGTAAAGATGGGAAAGATGATAATGATATATTAGAATCTTTAAATGGCCAAATATTTTGCATAAAGCTATGTAAAATTACAGGCATTCCAAAACAAATTTTAAAAGAGTCCCCTTTAAAGCTGTCTTAAAGCAGTCAGCAAAGAGGGTCTCTAACTCTGTGTCTCTATGTCTCTATGTCTCTATGACTCTGTCTCCCTTCCCTCCCTCTCTCTCTCCCTCCATCACCTTCCCACAAAGGGCACTATAAGTTTTAGGATATATACCAAAATGTTTTAATTCGCCATTTAATTGGCTTCCTAATCTTTCTTTGTTTGCCCCTCTTGCCACTATTCCCTCACTGCTTCTGTTTGGACCACACTGGGTTTTTCCTGGTTGGTTCCAGAAAGTGCATGCTCACAGCCACTGTCTGGGCTTTGCTTAGGTATACTCTTCACCTAGAGCCCATCTCCTGCGCAGCTCTTTGCCTCCTACTAAACCCATAACTCCTAATTCCATGATTATTGTAGAAAGCTTTGTAGGTATACCAAAAACTAGCTTAAATTCTTTGCATTGTTTTATTCAATTCTTTCCTGAAAATTATCTGTTGTAGCTAGAATCCTATTTGTCACATATGTACATATGTGGGGGTGTGTGTGCGAAATGCACATGCATGTGTGTATATGTGTGTGTGTATGTTTGTGCACACACACATGCCTCTTTCTCCAACTATATGATACATTTTTGTATGACAGAGACTACATGTGCTCTGAGCTGCCCTTGTTTCCACAGGTTCTGTCCTGTGATTCTTACCTTAAAAGAATCTATTTACCATTAAAGGAGCCAAAAAAAAAAAGAAAGAAAAAGAAAAAAAGAAAGAAAGAAAAAAATGGCAAGTCTACATACCCTTGCAATAAGTGCCCTGTTCATGTTCCCTCTTCCATTTTCAGAAATCAGACATGGAACTAACCAAAGCATAAATATGTGAACCCATGCCCCTGGTTCCAATTTAACATTTTTAATAAAATATTTGATTTATACATAATAAGAAACCCTTTGAACATTCTTCAACACATGCTTTCAGCTTTCAGGAGTGTATAATAGCTATTCTGAGTAATTCCCTGCCGTCTTTTCATGTCTCTACAACTTCAAGTCACAGAAACAAAAGAAACAGAGAGACTTCACAATTGGCTCTTCATAAAACTCTGGCAGAATTTCTCCTGAGTTCTTTTAGAAAGTGCACCTATTATATTTTTAAAAAAAAAAAAATCTTTAAAAGGAATTCTATAACTTCAATTAGCAGCCCATCTGAACAAAACACTTCTTCCTTAAAAACATTCATTAGGTAACTACTGTGAGAATCAGGAGGTGACCTGAGTAGACACCATCTGAAAAACTGAAGGATGACAGAAGCAGAAATGAAGGTCCCAATTAAAGGATAAGTAGGGGGTAGAGCTAACAAACATAACAAAGGATACAGAATGTGTTCAGTAAATCCGCTGTTGAGTGGATAAGAAAGCCAATCCTCTTGCACATCATAGGAAAACAACATGTCCATGTCCGTGTGAGCACGAAAGGTTTGCCTTCAAGGCTCAGGGGAGAGTGAGACAAGTGTGGGGACTGGAAAGGCACACAGAGGACCAGGTAGAAATTAGAATGTACAGGATGAATGCAGAGCCACGAGGAAGGAAAGAGAGACATAGAAACCAAGGAAGCTCCGTAAGAGAACTTGGCTTAAAACAAAAAACAGAAACCCACAGGGCAAACCTCCCATTCGAGCTCAGTGGCTGAGGGAGATGAATGACCCTGCTGGGAGATGCAACGCTGAATTATGACTCCACAGAGAAGAGAAAACCAGACTCCTGTAGGTTTGACTAATTCTGCTCATCTTCTGTACTTTGCTCTATTGTTTAACTGTGTAATCTTGCCTACCCCCAAGGATCAGAGTCTGAAATCTAAACCTCTCACTTTCTCCTAAATCGGTGCCACAACACCAACCACCTGGGATGCTAACCATTACCTTGCACTACAGCCACCTAGAGCCAAACTGCTGACTGCTATCAATAGACACATTTCCCTACAGCCTTCCTCAGTTTCAAACTAAGATTCTTGACATTGCCAAGGTCTGAGAGTTTTGCTGCCCACATTCGAATAGTCAGAAGTCCGCATGAATGAAGAGTTCACGTGTCTCTGTCCTCAAATTTTCACGCGTATAAGGTCCCTTACAGCTCAGGACCTTGTTTTAGTTGGTCTAGACAGCTGCAACACATTTCCTTCATGTTTCTTGCACCAAAGCAAGATGACATTATTAAAGAGGGGCTCTGAGCAGCAAGTGCCTCTGAAATGCCTTTCAGGACTTCTCTACCTCAGAAATGTTCATGCCAAGAGTCCCAAGACTCTTAGATAATCTGTGAGGTCCAAACTGTTTTACAGAGAAGTTATTTGTGAAGTTCACTCCTCCTTTATCATCAAGTTTCCTGGGTTTCATGTGACTGGCTATATTGTAACAGACCAGACAAGAGAATCCAGATGCTGAAAGAGAACGCTGCAGTTCTCTTCCACAGGCTAAGACCCTTTATATGAAGAGTGAAGGACTAGAATATTTCAGATTTCAGAGATTTTCAGATTTTGGAATAGTTATATATGTGCTCAAAATGTGCTGAGAATTAGACACAATTGTAATCATAATTCACAAGAATGGTGTCACACACCTTTAATTCCAGCACTCCAGAGTCAGTGGCAGGCAGATCTCTGAGGGTTTGAGGCCAACCTGCTCTACAAAGTGAGTTTTAACACAGCCAGGGCTATGCAGAGAGAACCCGTCTCAAAGTAAGAAAACAACAGCCACAACATAAAAGTCACTTTCCATCTTATAGTATTACCAAGGGTAATCTCACATGAATTTTGTATTAATTTTATCTTTAAAACAAGGCATTGTGGGTATAATATTTCAGTTGTGACATCCTTTCAGATTTCAAATGTTCATGTTAAGGATATTCAACCAGCCTGAGAAACTGAAAAAACATGAACTCTTGTAAAAAGAACCTACAATGGGGCCAAGGGGATGGAGCCTTCGTAGCAGGAGCCTGTCATACCACGCTCTGCCCATAGACTCCATGTCCCTAAGGGAGAGCTCACTGCAAAGCTCTGCCCTTACCTTCACACGCAACTGGGGCACCGCCTTGCCCACAGGTGCACATGCACATGTACACACATGCACAAACAAATAAATAAACAAATCTTTAAATGAAAAAACCTGCAATGGTGGTTGCCACAGGCCTACAATGCAGGAACTGGAAGGAAATGGATAAGTCGTGGATAAGTTCTGGAAGAGCTCATTGTATGGGGCGGGGGGGACTGTACAACCAACAATGAGTTGAAAAATCAGAATATATCAGGAGACTAAATCTTGAGTTTCCACTACATACAAAAAAGTGATAGGCTGTGTAGCTTAATGAAACAATCATTTACATGTGCTTCAAAGCATCACACCACAGATATTAAGAATATATAGTGCTTCTATGTCAGTCACTCAAATAAGAGCACCATCCTTCTCAGAAATGCTATGTAGAATAATTTTTTTTAAAGAAACATTTTAAGAGGCTGCAGATGACTCAAGGGATAGGAATGCTTGCTGCAGAAATGACTTCCTGAACTCTGACCTCAGCACTCACTTAAAAGAGCCAGGCAGGACTGCATACCCACCTGCAATCCTGGACTCCAAGCACTGTGGGAAGCACAGATGGATGTCTGGGGCTTGTTGAGTGGCAGCTGAGCTCCAAGACTCCTCAAGAAGAGTAACAGAGCAGCACAGCACACACCCTCACTCAGCTTGCACACACACACACACACACACACACACACACACACACACACACACACACACACACAGGTACACATACCTGCACGTGCATGCTACATACACATTGCCTCTAGGTTTCTGCCTTGAGTTTCTCCCTTTCCTTCCCTCGGTGATAGAGTATGAGCTGGAGTTATAAGGTGAAATAAACCCTTCCCTGCTCAAGCTGCTTTCTCTTGGTGCTTTGTCACAGCAACAGACACCCTAACTGAGCCAGGAGGGAATGCCCTTGTCTGACCTCCTTGGGCAACAAGCACACACATAGTACATATACTAGCATGCAGGCTAAACACATGAAATAAAACACACAAAGTCAAATTAATAAATCAGAAAATATCAATTTTCTCGAAGCTCTTAGATTTCTGGATGGACTATTATTGCAAAGTTCTGATGTGAGAGTCCTACTAAAACACCCAGTCTCTGAGAACTTACCATTCTATCTAAACTCAATGAGACCAGAATCAGTCTAACTCCCCATGGTGCGTTTAAGGCTGGCTAGCAGTTGAATTGCCCTTACCTATGCCAGAAGCTGGTGTGAAGGAACGGATTCTCTTAACAGCAGCAAAGTCCAGGGATTGGAAATACCTCAACGATGAATGCCCCATCTCCCAGACAAAAATGTCAATTGCATTCTGATTTCCTGCTTAAGAAATGAAACACAACAAGCTGAACAAAGAAGATGACAACACTGCACAGCAGAACTATCGGAAAATACTAAATTCAAGGAAACTTCCCACAGAAAATATCTATCTTAACAACTCAGCTTAGTAGGGTACACAGCAATCACTTTCTGTTTTTATAATAGGAACCACACACACACTTATACACATGAGGAGACATATTCTGTAACATGATACATGCACATACACACACACACACACACACACAGACACACACCAAGCTACACGCAAGGAAGACTAATAAACTGTTTCTTGACTGGAGAGAAAGCTCAGTAGTTAAGAGTACTTGCTGTTTTTCCAAAGGATCTAGATTCAATTCCCAGTACCCACATGGTAGCTTACAGTTGTCTGTAATTTCAGGTGTCTGACACCATCATACAGACTTATATCCAGGCAGAACACCAATATAAATAAAATAAGAATCTTTGTTTAAAAAAAAGAATAAATTGTTTCCTTGTTGATGATTGTTGGCATTTCATCATTGACACTGAAATAACCAGAAGAAAATATATTCTTATGCAGATTATATCTTGAATCGGTTTTATCAAAAGTCACTAGGCATTATTCTATAAATTTCTCATGACAGTCCAAGTACGGTCCTATAAGATTACCTATTCCAGAAGCTGCAGGAGTGGAGGGAAATTGACTATAAAATCTTTATACGCATTTTCACATCACCTATCTACTGCTCATTTTATAGGAATATAAATTTAAACTGGTTCAGTCCAGCACAAGATTGCAGCTATAGTGCTTTCTTCTTTCTTTTTTTGGTAGAAATCCACTCTAACTGGCATTACTCTAGGGATCATCAAGAAATGGAGCATTTCACATAAAACGTATACGGCTGGGTGGTTTGGGTAGCAACTGTGCACATGTTACTGCGTTCACTCACCTAGAAAGGTATTTTTGGCAAAACATAAATAAACATCATCGCCTGAGGACAAAGCCTCAACTTGTGTTATCCCACTGATGGGCAGTTCTTGAAAGTTAATAAACTGAGTACCAGACCACGTAAACAAAAGGGAGGTTTGTCTGATGTTAGCCTGAGAAATGGCTAAGAAGACAGAGCCTCCTCTGCTGAACAAGGCCATGCCCAGCACACCTCGGACAGGCAGTGTCTGATGCCAGGCAAAGTTGTTTCCGTTCCATCTGAAGACCTGTAGGGAAAGTCCAAACACAAGCTCCTATGACCAGGAATTCGGCACCTGTGACATTGCAGCAGGGTCATAACACCACTTCTGTAGCCTGCTGGTTAGCTGAGTGAGGGTGGTGTGGGAATATTAAAGTAATAAAATTGATGTTTTTCTCATTCTCTACTCACTTCTCTCTCTCTCTCTCTCTCTCTCTCTCTCTCTCTCTCTCTCTCTCTCTCTCTCTCTCTCTCTCTCTCCTCTCTCCTCTCTCTCCTCTCTCTCTCCTACCCCCTCTCCTTTTGCCTCTTCCTCTCTTCCCTGTGTCTGTGTGTGTTTGTGATAAAGAAAAGAGAAGTTATTTGAGAAGAAATCAGTATAAAATACATGGAGAGGTAAACAAAGCAGAAAACCAAAAATTGAAAAGAATTAAACTGAGTATAAAAAATAAAATCCTTGATGCCTCCACATCTTCAATAGCACCTCAAACAACAGAACAGAGAGACATCTTCACCTGAGGATAGCGGTCTGATTTTCTGTCCCCATGGTAGTAAGGCATATAGGGCTTCAGGATAAACATCCACAGAGTTACCTTAGAAGGAAGTTCATAATTTACCTGGCTTGCCCTTCAACCTTTTCAGTTTTATAAAGCATTGTAGTGCTGAGGTAAAGTTTGGACTTCCAACCAAGCATTAAGTTTGGGGAAATGAATACATTCAAGGCCCCATCAATTATCAAGACGAAATAATTAAGCTATCAATAAGTAAAAAGACTGCGCACTGAGTCAGTCCTGAGCATGACGGTTAAGATGATAGAGCACAGAATATGGATGTCCTGAGGAAGTCGAGTTAGACATGCTGGCTCCAAAGACAGAACACCTGTCTTGTTCTAGGCAAAGAGTAATCCAGCCTGAAACAATGTGAAGGGAATGCGGAACTGAAAGGTAAGAATAAGCTGTCCCTTTCCTTGGGGCGATGGCATGACATAGTTCAGATGTGAGTCTCTGAGACAGTACAATATGAGTAAAAATGATTCTATCAAGGTAACAGGCATGCTGCAGCAGTGACCTAGAAAAATGAGAAAAAGATGGCAATGCTATATAACATACAGACATTAAAGACGGACAGTCTATATTAAAGACACAGTCTATCAAAAATCTATATAAAACTTTGAAATTTAGTAAGTAATTGGAAATTGCTGAGCAGCTTTAAAATGAGGAATAACACAAAGTGATGTTGCTTAAAAAGGTAATTGCAGACACTCGACAGAGAATGGGTCTACAGAGGTGAGAAGATTCTAGAGATAGGTTGTGATGGTATTCTAAGTGACTCAGTGGGAAATGGTGGGGAAATGCTTTAGTGGAAGGTAAGAAGTTGACAGATGAGACTGTATTCCAAATAGTATTGAAATATTCAAAAAAGTACTTAATAATAACCTGATATAAAAGAATATAAAAGGATAATTAAGCAGAAGCTAGCTATCCCATAATTCTTCTTGAATAATTCTACTTTACAGGGGTGCTATTTCCTGATGTTAAAACAACAATGGGTCCAGTCACATGGAGAAAATTTAAGTTCAGGCCAAGTTATTATCTATTACATGCTGAAAGTACACGTGAGTGGACATGGAAAGGAACAGTCACAGATGTGTAGAATACAGAAGAAAAGATTCAGGTGTCATTTGGAAGACACTGGCCTACAGCTTGTATGTCAAACCAGACTCATGAAATTACCCAGAGCAAGTACAGAGAAAGAAAATTATAAATTAAAACTGAATTCTAAAAAGCTCCTGGACAACTCAGTTTAGAAAGGAAGTGGGAAATGACAGTAGTGTCTGGGAAGGATCGACAGGAAGAGGGGGAAGCGGAAGAGAGAGAGAGAGAGAGAGAGAGAGAGAGAGAGAGAGAGAGAATAGGAGAGGGAGGCATAGAGGGGAGGAGAGGGGAGGGCAAGGGAGGGCAGGGAAGATGGTGACCGATAAGGGTAAAATAGGAAGATGGAGAACATTGATCTGTGCAAGAGAAAAGATGTTTCAAGTTTGAGGCCATGCTGACCACCATACACAATCACAGTGAGGATGCACCAATCCCAGCAGACCGGACAACCCAGTGAAAAGTAGCATTAACTATGTTTCTTGTCTTATGATACAGGATTCTGACAGGAGCACCTGCAGGAACAGTTTATTTGGTCCACAGTTCCAGGATACAGTCCATCACAGTGGGGAATGCACAGCAGTGGGAACCAGGCGAGCTGGGCAGCCTGTATTCACTTCCTGGGGACAGGGAGATGAATGCCCAATCCACTTTCAGCGGCCTACAGAGTGGTGCAGCTGGAGTGAAGACTGGTCTCACCCCTCAAGCATCCTGACCTAGAGAATCCTCATTGTCACATCCAAAGATTGGCCTTATCTAGAGTCTGTCAAGTTGACAAGGCAGCACAGACCAAGTGAGGAGCAATTTCTTCATATCAGAGAGAGAGAGAGAGAGAGAGAGAGAGAGAGAGAGAGAGAGAGAATGAATCAGGAAGGAGAGGCTCTCTTTTTAAGCTGGGCAGTGCTTGAACACTATGCTCACCGTAATAACCACCAATGGATGGAATTCATAGACTGGATGGAACAGCCAGTCTAGGAAGGCAGGAAAGGTGTCAGTGTGAGAGGAAAGGCTTCCAGAGGGCCCACAGTGATGGCAGGTGGGAGGAAGGCTGGGTTTCAAGGGTTGTAAAAGTAGTGAGCTTCCTTCTGGAAGATTTCAGTCCTTATGGAAGACAGCATAGAACAAACATCATCTTCTATTTTGATTAATCTTACAAATCTGAGTTGCACTTAAGAATGTACAGAAAAAGGAAGATTCTTTTTTTCTTTTTCTTTTTTTTACCAAAAATAGTGGCAAGAGAGCCATTAGCTGAACATCAAGAAGTAAGAAGCATGCACGGAAGCCTAAGAGACAAACATCAAATAAGATCACAAGATGGAGTGTGCCAGAGAAGTGTGAAGTGTGGGCTGCGGCACCGAGTGCCTGCTTGGCAATGGTAGCCGTGACTTTTTACTGATCCCATCTGTTGAGCTGGGATTTTTCTCCATAGTGCTTTCCAACTCGATTAGCCCCTAATCAGATGCTTGTGCTATTATTAGATTGGCGCTCTCCCCTGAAGAAAAATCTAATATTTTAACCCTAGTCTTCAAAAACCGTGTCCAAACAGAATCATTCCACACCACCCCCAAGAAATCACGGCATTTTACAAATCCTATAAATAGGAACAAATTTTAATTAGCGAGTTGTAGAAGGGAGGAGATTTCCCTTTAAGAGAATCACACCTGGGTTAATTCGGAATCATTTCTTCGACTTGCAATGATGAAATAGTCTTGACTGTCTGAGGTGAAATGCCGTACTTGACAGCTTCCTGAAATAATGATTGTCTGTATCTGCAAAGGAGAGGGGATAAGCCGTGAAGGTCATTAATGACGGGAGCAGCGTCAAGTCCACAGTAGCATGCATTAGACCTGGCTAACCATTCGAAACTGTGTTTGATCTGTAGGCTATGTGTTCCTAAATATCAGCTGGAGACAAAAGTAGCCTTGAATTTAGATACTTGCTACAATGTGTATCAAATTGCCAAAAAGTTCTTCTGTGCTTTCACACAGAACATACAGCATCTTCCATTTTGATTACTCTTACAAATCTGAATTGCACTTAAGTACAGAATCTACAGAAAGAGGGAGAATGTGTTTTACCAGGACTAATCTGAATCCAGCAGTGAGCATGTACACACTGTTAATGGAAGGCTTCTCTCCACTTCTTTCCCCATGAGTAATCACAAGATATGGGGAAACGCCAATATTAAAGGCCTCACAAGTTTTAGGACTTTCTACCTTTAAGTCCTAGGAAACAGAAATGACAATAGTAATTCATGTTGCATCAAAGTTTTCACATACATTGTATTTTGTGCACCACAAAGCAAACATGGATGCTTACCTCAACAGGAACAAAAGTCCCTTGCCATCGATAAACAACTAATGAGGATTTTCTTAACATTACGCCGTAAACTGAGCCTTCAACAGTAAAGAAACACCAGTCCAGTGCTGTCTTGTCAAAAAAGCTTTGAAATATGGAAAAGACGACATCCATTCCCCCTGAAATAATAAAATAAATATTTACGTGTATATAATTACATCTGAACCTTATCTCATTTGGCATTAAAGAGTGAAGCTAGTGGGTGTGTTAGAAAGATGATGATGGTAATGAGGAGGAAGAGGATTGTGTGTATACGTGTGTGTGTATGTGTGTGTGTGTGTGTATGTGTGTGTGTGTGTGTGTATGCACATGTGTGTGCATGTGGGTGTGTCCGTTTTGTATGTAAAGGAGAATAGACACTAGCAGTTCTAAACCACACTTTGTCCACTCTCCTTCCTCAAATCATACTTCTTTGATAATTTCTCTCTTAGATGGTGGCTTGAACTTCCCCTCAACTGTATAAGCTAGCAACGTGGAGTCTTCCACGGCCTCTCACTCATTGTCACAGACAATCCATCCCTGGGTCTGAGCTGCCTAGCCTGCTGCCTCCTTGTTCATCCGCTGCATCTTCTCCTCTCTTCTACACAAACAATTCTTTATATGAGATTCTGAACAATGCCTATAAAGTATAAATATGGCCATGCCGCACCATTCATACGTGTACCTAAACTACTGAGAGGATTTTCCTTAAAGCTAGGATGAGTATGGCATCCAAGGGATGTTTTTCAAGTTCTTTAATGACCTGGCCTTACCTAACTATTCAAGGTAAATATTCTCTTACTTCTCTGTTCACTGTCCATTCTATATTTCATCTTATATACCAGTTAATTACTCAAGTCTACAGCCTTGACAGCCACTCCCTGCTGTCTCCAGTTTTCTCCAGCCCAGTGCTTCGCATCCAATACCCATTCATCAGTGTTCATGCAATCACTGACTCTCCTTAGAAATACCCACCTTGTATTTTTAATGGTGTGTGTGTGTGTGTGTGTGTGTGTGTGTGTGTGTGTGTGATTGATTGAATATATGCCATGTGTATGGGTGCCTGCAGAGGCCAGAAGAGGGTGTCAGAGCGCATGATCTAAAGTTCCAGTCAATTGTGAGCCTCCTGACTTGGGTGGTAAAATAGAATCCAGGTCCTCTGGAAGAGAATTCAGTACTCATAACTGTAGAGCCATGTCTTCATCCCTTACTTACATTTTACTACTCCCAATTTCCCCTAAAGCATTATTGTCGTTTGCAATGCAAATTAATTTTTTATTTCTTATAGTTATTTATGGGAATGCCTAAATGCTAAGCTTTGTGAGCTGAGTTCCAAGTCTAGTGCATGAATGATGCACAGTAAGTACTATGGATCCCATAACAGAACCAAGTACCTGTTCTGTTGGTAATATGCCATTTATGGAAAGAAAGCTAAACGTACTCATGCCAAAGGCTGTCTCAGATACTGTCTCCCACTGCACACTCGCAGTCAAGTCAAGGCCATTTGTACGTGACACATTGAGGTACACACTCCTGTTGGATTCTTCAACATCTATAGAGGTGGCACTAAAAGAAAAACAAATGGATTTTGGAGAGCAGAAGAGAATAATTTCTAAATATTTAAAATACAAAATACACTGCCAGCATATTATTTTATATAGTTGTAAACCTGTACATTCCAATGAAACCCACAAATTTTATGCAGTGGAAGACTAGACTCTAGTATTCAAATGTATTCAATTATGGAGATTTTTTTAAATAAAAAATACAAATGTTAACACTCTAATATCATAACAATGATTAAATATCTGTCACTTTATAATCAAACAATATTGCCAATCTAAGCTCTCTCTGTGGGAACTAAAGGGGGCAGGAGAAGGATGGGGGAGGGAGGATAGCCCATGTCCGGCCAGAGATCCTCCTATGCTCTGGGAGGGATGCTGGTCACTTTTTACTCGACCCCGGGTGGGCATCTAAGCCACTGACCCCACTTGACAGGACTTGGACAAGGGGCAGCCCCCGATACCAGGGGCCCCGGGGCAACACCCTGTAGCCCCGGGGTTATGGGAGCGAGGGCTGGGGAGAGAGGTTCCCACACAGGTGAGAGTAAGCACAGCGGGCCTTGGCTGTAGCACATGAAGGCCTTCTATCAGAGAGATTAGAAACAGCTCATTAGAGGAAAGCCTATCCCATCATCCAAGTGCAGTGGGCCTTGGTGTACAGAGACAGTCTATGATTTTAGAGCTTTATTATAGAAAGGCAGGGGGAAAGAGAGAAGGTAGAAGGAGAGAGAGAGACCGGCCATGGCCAAGAGGAGAGAAGGGGGGAAAAGGAGAGAGAGAAGAAAGGCTAGAGAGGAAGAGGAAAAGGAAGAGGAAGGGGGAGGGGAGGGGAGGGGAGGGGAGGGGAGGGGAGGAGAGGAGAGGAGAGGAGAGGAGAGGAGAGGAGAGGAGAGGAGAGGAGAGGAGAGGAGAGGAGAGGAGAGGAGAGGAGAGGAGAGGAAAGTAAGAAAGTAAGAAGAGTGTAAGGGGAGTAAGAGAGTGAGGAGAGGCCAAACAGCCTCACTTATGGTATGCTGTTATCTTTACTGTTGCTAGGTAACTGGGGAGGAGTCTAGCCTGAAGGTCAGAAGCTTGGGACATTGTCTATGTGACTAAAAGCCATGCTTCTCCTGTGGGGCTGTGGGGGCGGGAACTTCGACAGGAGCCAGGGTTCCAGGAGACATGAGAGAACTCCTTCCATCTCATGTAGGTGAGTTATCACCACCGGGTCCCAGAGTTCAGACCTCAACTCGACTGGAAACCAGACTGTCTGTGTATAGCCCAATGCCCCACATCTCTCCATACAAAACTCAGATAACTCCTTAGAAATAGGTGAAGTAGGAGAGATTTAGCCTATTAATAATATTAGATGCCTTAATTATTTTAAGAAATAAAATATAAATATTCATCAACTCCCAGATATACTAAAATAACCAGATATTAATTTCTATATCTTCTCAGTTCAAAAGTGTTACATATTTTGATTCAAAATGTTAATGCTTTATAAATAACCCATACCTATTTTCAACAGCAGAGATACTGAATAGTCCCAAAGGAGCCTGGTTTTGAAAAATTGTTATCAAGGTTTGAACATGGGCCCCTAGTCTAGCACCTCCAGTTGGATTAAACAGGGTGCAGACAAAATGCTCGTCCATTTCTGGTTCCGTGTCTAATATGGCAGAGATGCGCAGGGTCTGAAATACAACAAAAGAATGAATAAAGTTCATAGAATATGGTCTTTTTGGAAAGACACATTTGAAGAAATTTACTACACATTTGCATAATATGTTTTGAAATACGACTTCTATTTATTTATATTTTATTCCCATCATGTAGTGACTACAATTGTTTCAAGTTCCTACCTCAGGGATTTGCAAAACTGTGATCTACTACCCTATAGTGTCTGAAAAGTAACAGTTGCCTGCATTTAAAAAATAAACCTAATTGAGGATGGAGAGATGGCTCCTCAGTTAAGAGTTCCTGCCGCTACCCTAGAGAACCCAAACTTAGTCCCAACGAATATATACCAGGCAGCCCACAGAGGTCTATAACCCCAGTCTTAGGAGATAGGATGTTCTCTTCTGGCCTACATGGGCACCTGCATTCATTTGAGCAAACACATACAGACCAATGCACATGCTTAGTTTTAAAATAAAACACTAAAATTCTTTTTTGTCTTTTGTTTTTCGAGACAGAGTTTCTCTGTATAGCCCT
Source organism: Mus musculus (assembly GCF_000001635.26). Lineage (NCBI taxonomy): Eukaryota > Metazoa > Chordata > Mammalia > Rodentia > Muridae > Mus > Mus musculus. The sequence continues at coordinate 81,496,888 of NC_000079.6, forward strand.
GGCTGCCCTGGAACTCATTCTGTAGTCCAGGCTGACCTCGAACTAAAAAACCTACCTGCCCTCTGCCTCCCAAGTGATAGGATTAAAGGTGTGTGCCACCATTACCTGGCTAAAACACTTTTTTAAAGTTTTCAAAAAACACTGATTACCAGGTTAAATTCATGTGCTGATTTCTGTAACATTTTTGTCCTATCCCGGCTACATAAGTTCCTTAACCTAGTGTAGTCTGGAAATGACTGGCTAGAAGCAATGACAGGCAGAGTGGGTACAGACTAGAACCAGTCCAAATGCTGGCCAGCAACAGCATAAAAAGGCTGTGGCCTCAGCAATGGAATGCAGCACAGTAACAGGAAATGAACAAGCTACTTACAGGTGCGAGCATGTGCTCCTAACAGGCCAGGGAAAAGGGATCAACAGAAACAATTAACTGCTGAACAACCTTGTCTATACAGAGCAAGATAGTCCTGGATCTTAAAAGTTGGAAAGCTGCTTTCTCTGGAAAGGGCAAAGGTCAAAAAGAGGCGCTGCTCAAGGCAGTTATTTAGACTTCTTCCTCCGCAGGGTAGTCATATGTGTCCCTACATCCTTAGGGACTGTATACCTTACAACTTACATTTTTAAAATTACAGTGTGGGAGGCAGTTAGGTTAGTTCAACATTTATTTAATTTGTTCTAACAATTAATTTTTTTAGTGAACATATCAAAGATCTTAAGAATATAAAAAAAAGTTCAAGGAAAGCCAAAATAAAATGAATTTTAACACAAAAAAAAGAATAAAATAATAGCAAATTTACAAAACACTTATGCTTTAAGCTTTTATAGCATTTCAAAATTGGGGTGGGTCTCTAAGCAAATCAGTCAAAGGTTTCGATTTTCAAGAATGTAAAAATGTTGACCTTGGAAAGCATGCTAAAGTTTGCACACATCTGAGGGCTGAGGATGTAGGGGAGCTGCAGGGGGCTTGCCAGCTTTCCCAAGGCCCCAGCTCTAACCTACACCGCAGAAAACAGACTTCATCAATTATTACGTGACCTCCAACGTTAAATCACTGTAAATATCCTAGTTCAGCACTGAATTTGGCTGTAAAAGGCATAGGAGAATGTAACCAAATATCTTTAACTGTATCTCAAAAATAAAGCTGAAGGGGTGGTGAGATGGCTCAAGTGGTTAGGAACACTGGCTTCTCTTCCAGAGGACCTGGGTTCAATTCCTACCCATAGGGGTGCTGAGTTCAGTTCAGTACCCACATGGCAGCTCACAACTATCTGTAACACCATTTCCAAAGAACCCATGACCCCAGAGACACATGGGGTACACAAACACATCTATGGTCAAACACTCATACACATATAAATACATAAACCTAAAACAGAAATTTTTAATAAAATTGGGTACCAATTTCAAAAAAGTTCTTAGAGAGAAAAGCAAGGTTGGAAGGCAAGTTTTGTTTTATTTTATTTTTTAGTAGACTGCATTCATAACTAATCTCAAATCCAGCATTGTCTCCTCTAAACTACTCCTGTTCATCTGTCTGTCCATCTGAAATATGGCAGGCAAGAATGAAAGGGCAAGCATGGAGGTTGTTTTGGCTTATATTCTTACAGACAATATACGGGAAAAATACCATTTAAATGATTTTTTAAATAAATAGATTTATTTACTTTATGCATGAGTGATCTATCTGCATGTACACCTGCATACCAGCAGAGGACATCAGATCCCAATACAGATGGTTGTGAGCCACCATGTGGTTGCTGGGAATTGAGCTCAGGATCACTGGACGAGCAGACATTGCTCTTAACTACTAAGTCATCTCTCGAGTCCCTGATTTTAAATTAACCATGCTGACTATAAATTCTAATTCTTGCATATTTCTTTAGCATATTAACAGGCAATTTCCCCAGCTGCCATCTGTGTATACTTCATAACTCTGAAATGCTTGCCACACACTCGAGTGCCTTTGTTTCTCTCCTTTAAGAAGATTTTTGCTTTGTTTTTTCTTTTTTCAAGAACCAAGGGCACACTTCTGAGGGAAAATCTTTAAGTACTAAAAGTAATCTTGTGTTCTAATAAAGGTATTAAAGACTCATACTATACCTTGGACCGAACGCCTTCCTCTAGAACAATAAAGCCTTTGGAAGGAGACAGGTCCTTCGATTCAGTTGAAGAGTTGACTTCTGTCACAACAAACTGAACTGCCACTGTTCCAAACAGACCTTGAGCTGGTTCCCGAACAATGACTAACACTGCTACACTCTCCTGCACGTAGAGAGATGTCGGTTCCCTGAGGAAGATGTGCCCGCTGTTGTTAAAGGACAGAACTCCAGGGCCATCGTCATTGGCAAGGACAGTAATCAAAGCTGTTAAAACAAGAACATCCAAGCAGCAACTGAAGAATGAATGTTACAAATCCTAACGATATGCTCACATCTGACCTTGTAACCTGTATTAACTTAGCTCTCACCACTATCCCCACCTTGTATTAGATTATACACAGGTACTCTATAGAAGTTACAAAGCTGGAAGGGAACAGAACTGTGGTGCAAGCCAGGAAGTCAGCTTCAAGATCTTTGTGATTCTTACAATCATCTATGTATTCATTTATTTGTGGAGAGAGCCCATGTCACAGTGTGTGTATATGTGGAAGTCAGAGGACAACTTGTGGAAACCCATCATGTAAATCCCAGGGAACTAACTCAGATCATCAGGCAAACACCTTTACCTGCTGAGCCACCTTGCCAGCCCAGACATATAGACTTAAGCATCGTCACATCTTTATGTATCAGCTGTCATTGATGGAAAATATACCATTGAAAATATACCATTGAAAGGATTTTTTGGTGTTGTTGTTTTTCAAGACAGGGTTTCTCTGTGCAGCCCTGGCTGTCCTGGCACTCACTTTGTAGACCAGGCTGGCCTCAAACTCAGAAATCCTCCTGCCTCTGCCTCCCGAGTGCTGGGATTAAAGGCATGCGCCACCACATCCGGCGCATTGAAAGGATCTTGTTCAAAATAGTTGTTCAATTGACACAGAAATTGATGTGAAAATATAAGAAAATGAACACAGAATGTTGATTGTGGTGACCTTGTCTCCCCTTTGATGCACTCTTATGTCCCTCTAAGTAGTTCACATTTGAACAATAGAGTCTCTCTCCTTCTCTCTCTCCCTTCCTTCCTCCCTTCTTCCCTTTCTTTCTCTCTCCTTCCCCCCACCTCTCTGAATTATATCAACCAATGCCTGAGACAGTATGCAAGCCTGTGAGGAACTCGTTACAACAATGACTACTGTGGGAATGCACGGCGCTCTTAGCTTATATTAAAAAGCAAGCCAATCAAAGCCACTGAGAGCAAGGTCATAACCACCATTCTTCCTGACTTCTTCATGACAGTCACAAGTGTCAGCTCTACGCTAACATAAATCCTGTCCTGCCTACCCCCAGTGTGCTTTAGTCATGGCGTTTAACTCAGAAGCAAAAACCAAACTAGGACAGATAGATAAAAATAAACTTTATATTGGAAATCAGGAGCCAATAAAGGTACATCTTTAAAATTTAGGGCAGTAGCTTTACATTTTAGAATAAAATAAATTTACATTCTTTTCTCACATATTATCAATAAATAATTTCCTCCTATGTTAAAATAACCACACATAAATCAAAAATACACAAATTTCAGAAAAATACAGTAAAAATATGTTGTTTGGGAGAAAAGCAAATAGAATTTTAAAAATAAAAATAATACTGATATTTTTTAAAACAGTATATAATAAAAGATAACATAATTAATTTAAAACATAGGAACAAGCTCAGAAGATTACTTCTAAAATGTCCAATCACTGAGCCTATCTGCTCATCCTGGCTCTAGAGCAGCCGTCGCATGTTCCCAGGCAGCGCCAGCCTCATCGCTGAGATGTGATGGTAGAGGTCAGGGTGAATGAATTTTGCATTCAGGGTGTCTGGTCAATAGGACTGCCTCAAAATCTAGCAAAGTGTATACCAATGCCATTAATGACCTCATCATTGACCTCAATCGCATGGTCTGCATGTTCCAGGATGATTACACCAAACTAAGTTCCACAGTCAAGGCTGAGTACTGGAAAGTTTCGTCACTTAAGACCATCTCTTATCAAATAGGGTGATACTGTACTGATTATGTAGTGGAATCTATTAGTATCTTTACCACCATGGAGATGTCTGGGGCATGCTTGGACACTGGAGCCAAAGCATCATCTCGGCCCTCTGCTTACTGTGCATGTTTGTGGATGGTACTCAGGAAAACTGCAGTATCATGGTGGCTGGGAGGATTCTCAGAATACCATCCCAGCTTCCACTAGGATGTAGGCAAGGTTATCCCTGAGCTGAATGGGACATTCACTGGAATGACTTTCCCTGGTCCTACCCTCAGTGTGTATGTTGTGAATATAGAGAAAGCTGCCTGATACAAGGACATCAATGAAGTGACTTTAGAGATGCCACAGGGTCTCCACTGGTCATCCTGGGCTACACTGAGAATCAGGTTGTCTCCTATAACCTTAACAGAGACACTTGGTCCTCTACCCTTGATGATGGTAGATTTGCCCCTCAATGAACACTCTGCAAGCTCACTTACAGCTAAGACAATGAGTTTGGATCCACTATATGATGGTAGACCCCATGATCAATATAGCCTTGTGGTGGTTTATATATGCTTGGCTAAGGGAGTAGCACTCTTAGGAGGTGTGGCCTTATTGAAGTAGGTGTGACCTTGTTGGAGGCATTGTGTCACTGAGGGGGTGGGCTTTGGGATCATTCTCATAGCTGCCTGAGGACAGTCTGTTCCTGGCTTCCTGTGGAAGAAGATGTAGATAGAACTCTGACCTCCTCTCATACCATGACAGCCTGGACCCTGCCATGCTCCTGCCTTGATGAGTATAGACCGAATCTCTGAACCTGTAAGCCAGCCCCAACTAAATGTTGACCAAAAGCCGGGCGGTAGTGGCGCACACCTTTAATTCCAGCACTTGGGAGGCAGAGGCAGGTGGATTTCTGAGTTCAAGGCCAGCCTGGTCTACAGAGTGAGTTCCAGGACAGCCAGTGCTACACAAAGAAACCTTGTCTCAAAAAAAAAAAAAAAGAATAAATGTTGACCAAGAGTTGCCTTGGTCAATGTGCCTCTTGACAGCAGTAAAACCCTAACTAAGACAAGTCTCCAAGGAGTCTGGAGCCCTGGACCATCCACACCAACAAGAACAAGGAAGGAAGAAAGAGGCCTTCAGCAACTGGGAAGTTTCAGCCTCAATTTAGCTGCAACACACTGAATATCTCCCCTCAGAGTATCCATCCCAGATCCCCAAGGAGTGGAGGATTTTAAAACCCCTACATTCTCACATACCATCAATGAAGTTCACTGTACTTCCCCAAAGGAATTGAAACTCTGCATTCCATCAGGATCATATACAATAATACTAATCTACAGTAATATAATCTACAAAAACAAAGGAGGAGGAAGGAAAACAAGAAAGAGACTTGGTGTTGGGAGGGGACATGTTGAAGGAGGTGGGTCCAAGGAGAGTTGGAAGGGTGAATTGTGGATGGATATAATCATATTTCATTACAGATGTGTATGACATTTTCAAATAATGAAAACTTATAACAAGCTCTAGAAGTAAATGTGTTTTCTTATTCAGAATCCGGTACATCCATGAGGCTCTCTCTGGCATTATTGCTGTCATTGTGAAGCAGACATTATAATACCTAGCCCACAGTGAAACTGCACTGTTAGAAACAATGTCAAACCATGTCAAGTAGAGAATTAAAGTTCTTGCAATATATCTGAGGCAGAGTACTCCGACTCTTGGCGCAGACTTCATAGCACTGACCCAGCGCTAGAAGTATCTCCATCATTTTTGTCATTGATAGCACAAAACCACATCAGAAAGCTAATTCTGACAGAGAGACATTTATACATTGAATAAAACCTCAATAATTGAGAACATCACACACACACACACAGAGGCTGGACTCCTTCCCTCTGACATGAGAACTTATAAATGCTGAGATTAGGGGACTTCGCATACGAGGCTACCCTAGTGAACCCGGATGGAAAAAAAGGAGACTGTGAAAGGAAAGATAACTACCTATGGTATTTTTCCCCAGCTCTAGTCCAGGAGAAGGATTTGTTAATAGCAACTGAAATCTTTCGTCTCCTTCTGGCATGTCATCGTCCAGAATCATGACGTCCACATGCTTAAACCTTTCTCCATCAGTGAAGTGAAGAATCTGGTCAAAAAAAAAAAAAAGATAAATGAAAAGTTCAAATACGTCAATTCACTGCGAGTGTTCATCAGACATTCAGAAAGCACAGGTGACAATGGCGAGAATATGCTATTCTAGTGGCTGGAGAGGCTCAGCAGTTAGCTCACATTTGCTGCTCTTTCAGAGGACCCCACGTGGGCTCCCACAACCTTTGTCTTGCTTCTTGTAATCTCCTGAAGCTGCAGGGAATGCTAACTTTTACATGCTCTCTCTTTGTTAAAACTTAAACTGAAAGTATTTCAAGTAAGCTACTGAGAGGAAGAAAGCAAACATTTGGTTACATAATAAATGGGATGAAGACATGAAAATTTTAAAAAGTATTTCAAGGGCTTCAGATATGTCCGTAAATTGAGTACATTTTTTTTTTCCAGAAGCACAGGAAACATTCTGGGAGAGTCTAATAATTAACACATTTAAACATTATCTAGCATTCTTCAGAATTAAATACTTCGAAAAATAGTAAATTTGGGGTGAAATATAGAATAGAATTAAAACTTAATTCAACCACCTGTCGCAGCAGAAAAAATTATATAAAATAGAAATCTTCCTCCTGTTCTCCCTATGAAGTATCTTACACAGTAGTTATTGAGATTAATTTTCCAGAAAATACCTACATCACTCTGATTCTCAACGAACAGTGGTTGCAAAGAGCCATCAGAGGTGATTTCCCTACCTGTGGAGTGCACATGTAATCCAGCCCCGCCTGAGCCTCTAGGTTCTGGGCATACATAAACAATGACACCTGGCCAAGGGCTGCTCTGCTCCTCTGCGCTACCAGTGTTACAACGCCGTCGGTTTCATTCACTTCAAATCTGGAGTGACAGAATAGACTTGGTTTTCTCTCATAACTTCTGTATGGTAATTGTGAAGAATGTGAAACGAAGGAAGGAACGTATACATCTTGGGCTTACCTGTTACGCTGCCATTCAATCATGCCTTGGGCACCGTCATTGGCATCTATGACAATCTGTGCCGTCAGGCCTTCTGAATCTGACAAAACAGAGATAGACTGAATATAATGTAATATAAAATTCATTAAACTATATTGAAAGCTACTGTCTGCCAAGGAATTTGAAGACTGTGTTATATAAATTTTCATGTGTAGGTATTACACACAGTGAAAATACGTTTAAGAAAATAAAAACAATACTGGTAACATTAGAAGAGAAATATTTTTTATTACCAAGAGTTATTGGTGTATAACTACTCAACTAAGAACAGTGTGACAATATGTTACAGATATTATAGCTTCACTTTGAATAAATTAAACAATATTTACATCTCTGTTCTATTTCAGGGTGGGAGAAAATGGTATTGTTGGGGAAACAGGAAGGACAAGAAAAAGAAACAAAGTGGAAAGAGAAACACACATGGAAAAAGTGACCCAGATGGGAGTGTTAAAACTGACTACAGAATGGGTTTGATAAAGCAGAAAGAAATAGAGTGGTCTGATCCAGATGCATTTATGTCAGTATGCTACAATTTAGCTGCTCTTCTGGACTGAAACATTACTTCTCTTCCTGGTGTGCGTGTGCATGTGTGTGTGTGTTTCAATACTTTATTCTTTAGTTAAGGACAATTATCATAGCTATTTAGTGAGGAAAAGAATAAGAAAGCCAATTCTCTTTAGATTGAAGTGAATAACACCATTCAGGAGACAGTATAAAATCAGGATTTGTACCCAACAGACTACAGGCTTCTGGCCAGACAGTCTAGAAATCACAGTACACTACTAAAACACTGTATGGACCCCACAGGTCTTATTTTTGAATATCTGTGTGTGTGTGTGTGAGTGTGTGTGTGTGTGTGTGTGTGTGTGTGTGTGTGTGTGTGTGTGTGTGTATGTGTGTGTATTCATACAATAACAATTAATGAAAAAAGAAGCTATGAATTTGAAGGAGAGAAGGATATAGATATGGCAGGGTTTGGAGAGAGAAAAGGGGAGAAATGTTTTAACTAAGTTACAATCTCAAAAATAAACAAAAAATACTTTTGAAATAGTAGTGAAATCATAGGTTATTAAAATTAAACTTTTAGGTTATTTTAAAAAAAGAATCCAGCTCTTTCATGTTCTGGTTGAAATTCAGGGCATATTCCTAAGCTTCTCATGGTTCGCACTGTCTCGTATGTATAGTGGAGGAATGTAAGAAATGACAGAACTAATACATACAACAATTCAAGGTAGAGGACCAGGGCAGAAAGAGCTCCATTGGAACTGGCACTCCACGGACTAACTCCCTCCATCCTACAGACCCCTCCATCCTGCAGACAATGGACTAACTCCCTCCATCCTGCAGACAATGGACTAACACCCCTCCATGCCGCAGCCCTGCAGCCCAGGGACAGAGCAGCAGGACTGGTTGGTCTCCATGCTTCTCACTCCAACCTGGCATGCCTCACACACTCTCCATCAATACTTAGACTTTATCTATTGAAGGGTCTAATTAAGTTTCTACCAAGTTATGTTTTACCTTTCAGTCTGTAATGAATTAAGTTTTCTAAAAGCATGAAAAGAAAAAGATCAAAGGTCAGAATAGAAGCAAGCACTGAATTCACAAAATAAATATTAAACTTAAAAGAAAACTGTTGACTTATGAAGATAGCTAGTTACATTTTAAAAGAAAATGAAGGAAAAATACATTTGAAAAAAGTAATACCACCTTGCAGGTTGCATATCTGGCAGTAACATAGTTGTAAAATTTAAAAAGCACCAGAGTAATTATTGCCTTACACTGCTTACAATGACAGTCTCTAACTAGAACAAGTCTAAATGCTCATCACATCCTCACACATGGCTGAAATTAGCAAACAAAACAAGGGGCGGTGTTACGTTCCCATAACAAGTCACTCTGATTAAAACAATGAAGTCCTCTGACTCTCACAGTTAGTCAAAAGGTTCATAAAGGAGAGCCCCATACCTAGTCTGGGAGGAGATGAAGTCAGAGGAGCCATAATGAGATCAACATGAGTTAAATTCACCAAGAAATATTCTTTTAGCTCTGGTATATCATCCTGCAAAAATTAAAATCATTAAAAAGGGCTTTAATTATGCTTAAAGGAATTATTCCTCATAAAATGTTCTTTAAGTTATATTACAAATGCATATACGCAAACAGTAAAAACACAGTGGAAAACATAAGCAAGGACTAAAATTATTTAAATTAGGAAATAGATTTATAACAGTGTCAAACTTATATGTGGAATTTATTAGGTGAGCACTATGAAAGCACCTCAAAATTGTAACATTTTAAGGACAGTTTATAAGTAAACCAACTATATAAGTATATGAATCTAATTATTTCAAATATAACATATGCAAAAAATGCTCAATTTCCCTAATACCTACTGTTCGGAAAAGGGAACAAACAGGAAGGCTAAGAACAACCCGTGGGAGTTTAAGGTGAGCCATTTATAGCCCAAAACCTCAACTCTACCATGTTTCTTTTGGAGAAATAGTGACCACAAGGGCATGGTTTGCTGGTAATAATTGACAATAGTGTATGAGGAATATCCAGGTTCAAAAAAATCCTTTGAACATGGTAGTAACTATCATTAATCAGTAGTTCCACAATTAACACTGCAAACAAAGAAGGCGCCCTAACACAGAGCGGTAAAATCTGGGTTAGGAGTGACTACAGGTTGTGAATACTTACAAAGTTTACACATAGTGTGTGTGTGTGTGTGTGTGTGTGTGTGTGTGTGTGTGTGTAGTATGTGCATATGTGCGTGTGTATATGTATGTATATAAGCCTAAAGTCTCAGTACACACATACCAACATGCTTTTCACCTTACCTGAGACATGTTTCTAAGTCAGACAAGAGGAAGTTTAAAACTGTATTGTGTACTCTCTATACAGGAAAGAGTATCTGGGCAAAGATGAACAACAACCCTCCCTTCTCACAGCCCACAGTGGCTTGCTTTTGCATGTCAGGCCTGCTGTGTTCTAATCTAGCACTGCTCAGAGGACAAGCCTTGAAAACAACAAAACAGAAAAAGCAGTGCATAGAAAACCCACGCTTACAAAAGTAGTCTTGGGGGGTGGGGGGAGCATACATTGTACTCTCAAAGCTCACTTAACTAGAAAGTAAGGCTGTGTGCCTGTGTTGTGTGTATGTGTCTGTAGTGTTATGTATGTGTGTGTCGTGTATGTGTATGTGTGTATGGGTATGCAGTATAGTGTATATATTTGTGTGTGTTTGTTTGTATGTAGTGTCATGTATGTGTGTATAATATAGTGGATTGTGAGTGTGTGTGTGTGCCTGTATTTGTGTGTGTGTGTGTGTGTGTGTGCCTGTGATGAGTATATGTGTCTGTAGTGACATGTATATGTGTGTAGAATAGTATAGGTATGTGTATATGTGTGTAATATAGTGCATGTGTGTTTATGTGTACGTGTGTGTGTGTAGTGTACTTTATTTACTAGTGTGTAATTCATAACCTTAACAGATCAGGCATTTGTTGTGTAGACATTTTGTCAGGTCCTGTTACACACTGACATGATAGCATCTTTTGTTATTGAATCTGGGGTTCTCATGTTGCAATGGTTCACAATGCAGTAGAAATAACAACCTCACAGGGCATATAGCTTAAATATTTAATAATTTTGTAAAGCTGAGAAGCATCTGAATAAAAGCCATAAAATTGAACCAGCAAATGCCAAATATCAGAAATGTATTTCAAATATATAGTCATTCGCACCACTTCTATATGCCCCAGTCTTTACACTTTCTGGTCACAGTATTCTTTCCAGGGCCTCCCATAAGTGTATTTACATAGTGGGACCATAAACTCCCCAAACAAAACATTTCATGGTGCAAAAACTCATTTAAGGTGCAATGTCAATCACTGCTGGTTATATTAAGTTGGATCAAAACTTTGTTTTCTACTATCAGCCCTTAGAGAGTTTCCAGTCCCTAATTTAACTAATCTCACCCACAAAGACCATGATCTACATGAGCCTGTGGGTCTGGTGAATCCTTGGGCATTAAAATGGAATTAAAATGAACCTCTTAGGCCAGAGCGACTTTCTAGAAAACTGTCCTAAGGAAATTATCTCTCACTCAATGTTTTATAATAAAAACACAACAGCAGGCTGGCAGATCTAAACACAAATCGAAACTCCTAGGTGGTTAGAAGTTAAAGAAAAAAATAATCAGGGGAAGTCATAACCTGATCTAATGCCACCAGCAGAGGAGACAAACCAAACAGACTCTTAAAATCTCTAAACATCATAGAGTTTTCAAGTTTTGAAGAAAGTTTACAAATATTAAAGATAATAGTATTTAGTACAGAGACAAGCAAAAAGTATATAATCTTAGTCACCATGAAAACTGCTACTTTTAAATGCAAAGTTGTTAGAAATCTCTAAGTACATTTTACAGTTTATGTTATACATAAATTAGTCTTATCAACTTCTGCTCTCTGTGTGATCATGTGGGTTGAATATAAGATCGTGGAATAACATAAGCGTTTACCTCGAGGACAGTGATACTGATAGCTGCTGTTGTTTCCCCTTCCTCCAAAACCAGAGAGCCCACCACAGGGATGAAGTCAGACTCTGGCTCTGCTAGGTTGCCTTCTGTGTTGTTTTTCAGACTTACTATTCCAGGAACAGTAGCATACGTGACATTGATGGCTCCTAGAAGAATTCATATTTTTAAAGAACCATGATTAGTCACACCTTTAACACTGTGAAGTCTTTCCTTTTGTTTTCAGTCCCATTAGTGGTCCTGATGCTGCTGCAACCTTTCTCATGGACCAGCACGGTGATGTCCACACCGTGAAGACACAGATGCCTGCCTCTGGACTTGCAGTTTGGCTCTGGGACTTGTTTCAGTACAGAGTGAAAGTGGCGATGTAGTACTTTTAAGCCTATGCTCAGAGGGCCCGGTATAGAAAACCCACATTCGCTGAGCCTAGCCTAGAGACCCCATCACAGCCTACTACTGCTCTGAGACTCAATGGCTGTTTGGTATACAGTCTTTCTGTGAAAACAGATAATTCCTTTAACTTTAAAAAAAAAAACAAAGAAGTTACAAAGTACTGTGCTAAACACCATCCTCCTTTGAGGATTTATATTACCAATGGTTTCATATACACAAACAGATTTTCAAAATTAAAAACAGAATTTTAAAGGTCCTTGCCTAGAAGCCCCATTCAGTACTTACTCCAGGGAAACACAAACCTAGAGATCCGAACTCTCTGTTGACGAAGAGCTGAATTGTTACATTAGCCTCCTGGAGCACAACAAATCTTGAGGAGAGAGCAAAGTTTAAAACACCGTGTGGCTCATCGCTTGCTTCCACTGTCAGTACAGCTGCATATCCCTGGGCATCAAGTAGAGCAACTCCTGCTGGCGACACTCCTAAAATTCAGGGAGCACATCAGGAACCCAGGGCGTCTCTTCAGCAGCTTCAAAATTCTTAAAGCACTTAACATATTGACGGAGCACATGAGAACCAGTCAGCCCTCCTGCCACTCCCAGAAATGCTCAGGCTGACAAGCCGTCTACATCCCACTCTCCCTCCACACAGCAGCACATGGATTCTTCTAACATGGATGGTATTAACACTACTGACTATATTGGCTGTGTGAATTATAGAATTAATAGGAAATAACTACCCAAGCAATTTGTTCAAAAATGACCGAATTTATCTGTAAACAGTAGTTGGTTCAAAATCTAAATTGGTTTTCTAACAGAAAAACAAACTCAAAATTTTTATGTTTGTAAATGTGTGGGTTTTTTTTTTCAGCAAATGACTATCTAATATGTCAAGCACATGTCACCCAGCGCATTAGGCTATGGCAGGAAGAACATGAGTTTGAAGATAACTCAGGCTACATGTACAATGAAGTTGAGGCCAGCCTGGCTACATAGCAGGACCTTGTCTCAGAAAATTTACCTCTGTATAAAAGTGGCAAAACATTTTAAGTCTTTCTTTAGTATTTGTTTGTGTATGAGTGTGGCTGGTTTCGTGTGTGTGTGTGTGTGTGTGTGTGTGTGTGTGTGTGTGTGTGTGTGTGTGTGTGTGTTGTGATGGTGCCCATGTGAACATCCATGAGTGTAAATCCCCTCCTTCTTCCCTCTTTGTGACACACTTTTTTGTTGCTTGCACTCTCGCTGCCAGACCAGCTGGCTCCACCTCCCACGCTGCAGCAGGATGCTTGGACTTACAGATATGTGCAAGCATGTGCAGCTTTGGAAACTGGGTATCTGCGCTAGAGTCTTCAGTCTCACAGCAGGCGCGCTACCTGCCGAGCCATCCCCCCAGCCCTGTGGAGCAGAGCTTCTACAGATACACTCTGTAGAGTACTCTTCCACAGCCCATAAAGACCAGTGTTCATATGCCAGCCTAGGAGCGTTTTCAATCTGATATTTCTGTGGGGCGTTTAATATTTAAAGCAGCACATTATCAAAGAAAGAATCGCACTTTGTAGTTCTGGATGGGCTGGCACTTACAATGTGAACCCAACCTCACAATGCTCCTGCCTCAACCTTCTGAGCATGGAAATCACAGATGTACAGCACTATGCTGGCTGCAAAGTAACTCTCTTTTAGTTAGCATATACCTACTTCTTAGACACAGTGATAGGAACTAGCTCATTTCATTTCTTTCCTGTCTGAAATGAAAATACCAAAGAAAAGTTCAAAAGGAAATTCTAAATTACCTTGGGTCTTGACATCATACAGAACAACCTGGTATACTTCTTTCTCCTCAGGAATATTGTCATCCAACAAATGTACAAATATTGTTTTATTCAATGTACCCTATGACAGAGAGAAATAGCATACTTGTATTGTTACTGCACATAACCCATACCCTGCTTTCATTTCATTTACTTATAGTGTGCAGTAAAACATAGCTTCATTTGAATCAACATTGTCTTAGAGATTAATTAACAGAAACCATTGACATTGAGGTTTAAAGTACTAACTCGACATTTTGACTGCTGAGTCAATCAGCTTAAATCTTAGCCAGTGACTGGTGTATATGAGAAAGCAGTAACACAAAGATATCTCTGTACGAGTGATGAAAGAGAAAAATGAGAAGAGAGGACAGGGTTCTCTAATGGCATAGGGTTCCAGTTATTATATGCTCAACCTAGTACAGGAAATGACAGCCACTGCGCTTCGGCTCTATATCAAAGCAGGAGAAGTGAAGACAAAGGTTAAATATATCAAAGGAAGAGCCTAAGCCAGGAAGGTGTAAAGTGAGAACACAGATAATCAATACAATGTAGTGGCGTTCATTCTCTACCCTGTCTTCCTCGAGATGCTGCATTGTACAGAAAAGCTTTTCTTCGTGGTGTTACCTCAGAGAAGAAGAGTTGGCCCGTAAAGTTAGCAAAATTGACTTCTAGATTTTGTCCAACAACTTTCCAGTTGACAGTGACATTTCCTCGACCTGGGGGTGTTCTTACCACATGGAACTGCAACATTTCTCCTGCAAGGGAGAGAATACAATTAACAAGCACTTAACGGGGGTGAACTTCATGTTCAAAGTTAGCAAAACCCAAACTCAAGCATGCCTCTGTTCCGGGTCCTTTTCCAAGAACATAACAGAACACTTTGTTATGTTGTGAATTTTTCAGCATGTGAATACACATGCTTGCCATTCATTAGTACAGAGGTCCTACTTCCAAAACCTTGCTGTGAGTAGACCTTCAGAATTACAAGATGCGTTACAAAAGACTCTCATGGGGGCGAAGCAGCAGGAAAAGTGGGAAGGAAACATGTCAACACGCCAAAGCATGCACCAGACCACACACAGGGGTTCTGTAATGTCAGCCACAGTCAAAACTATAGGGACACAGCGAACTCCTTCATTTCCCCAAAAGACACAAACTCCTTATACGGGGAGGCAATGTGATTTTACCCAATGTGTGCATAATAATGCTTACAGATACCTGAAAATCACATTTGTTTAGGTTGCAACTTACATATACCACCATGGAACTGTTTTATAAAACGAGATACAAGGAAAGGTGTCAAACCTGTCCATCGGCTTCTACCTGTAACTTTCCCATGGTTACGTAAGCATCCCCTAATAACTGCATAGTTATTTTCATATCTTGACTCTTAACAACATGTAACATTTCATAAAAATGAAGAAGATTATCAGAGTCATTCCTTTCACATTGTTAAAAGAGAGAAGGAAGGAACTTGGAGCTATGCTGGTGGCTTCATGGCTTCCTAACTCTTTACTCAAATTGCTAATTCTGCATAATGATAAACACAAGTTATAATACACTATGAACAACCTCATTAGAGTTATGAAGACATGGCAAGCAGTATTTTTTAAAAGCATTCAGAACACATCATTATTTGCAGTTTGTAGCACAAAAAAAGAAGCTGAAATCCACAAGTACACATTCATGTAAGATGCCATTTTAAAATAGTTTTGTGTATATTAGTTGTCTTTCAACACTTTTCAAACAAGAGTAAAATAAAATATAAACACCATGTTCTAATATCCTTTTCAAACTAGTGCATTTCTAAACTTCTAAACATAACTGACCTAAACAAGGATTTCTTTCTTTCTTTTTTTTTTTTTTTTGTTTTGTTTACTTTTGGTAATGCTGGGAAACACCCCACCCCACCCCCACCATGCAGGCCTTATACATGCTAGGAGAATGCTCAGACAATGGGCTACAGCTTCAGACCTCAAATTAGTACTTTTAATAGAAATATTTTTAATTAAAAAGCTATAACTCAATTCATTTAAAGACAACTTAAAATTATGAGGGAAACAAAATAGCATCTTAATGCTAAGTCTAAACACAAAAATTGAGTAAAATGAATTATTTGGAGACAGTGTAGGAACTATCAGAAGTTAAAAACACCAGAAATATTTTTAAAAACACATTAAGTATTTAATACAAATGTATTTAGTCATAATTACTTTCTAGACTATGCCTTTGATTGTTTTCTTGTTTAACACATGGGGATGGCTGATCATGAAGAGAGTACTTCAAAGAATGAAGAGTAGCTTCGAGTACACACTCAGACATCATCACCTGTAGATCATTGCATGTGTTTACATTTGCATAATCCACAGGAACAAAAACAAACACGAACTCCTAGAGCCCCTCTTGTATGCCGCACACAGTGCTTCTTACAGAGCACATCTGTACTGAAGGCAAGGGAAGATTGTTGCAGTTATCAACACACTTCACGGGCAGTGTCAGGGACTGACAAGGTTTCAAAATCACAAAAGCTAACACTAATTCAAAACTACTGGTTATTTAATGAAGTACACAAAACATAAAAAGAGCACAAATGGAAAAAAAACAAAGGCCAGGTTCATGACTGTCCGTGCTGAAGGAGATCCTGTACGCATAATAAAAGCCTGAGATTGTAAATTTGTATACAAAGACTTGGGGAAAAGACACCATTCTGTAATAAAGATAAAATAAAATGTACAGAAGAGGAAGAGAGTAAAAGAAAAATTCCTTGAGCCTGCCTCATGTGAGATACTCAGCTTCTAACACTACTCTGTAACTTTCTACCGTAGAAATTACTTGTCTGCAGAAATACAACTTAAAGATGGCCATTCGATGCCCATACACAAGTAAAAGGCACTTCTTCCCCATATAGTCTCACAAGTCTTCGGAGCATTTATCCTGTCAGGAGCAAGAACAGCATGAATACTTTTCTAAGCTATAATGAAACCTATGAACGTGCTTCTGCCTCTTTCAGGAAGTAGCCCAAGAGCCATTGAAATTGCCCCCTAGGAAATGCACAGCAAATTCCCGAGGCAACCTTCACAAGGCTGCACTCAAAAAACAGACACAAGAGAAGGAAAACCAGACCTAGGCCTTTGCCTTCCCAGTCTGCAAAGGACTGGAGGGAAGCCTGAGAGAGAACATGGTCTGATTTTCAAACATAAACATTTGCTGGGGTCAGAAACCACCTTTCGTATCTTGGTGAGGCATGGCTCCACCTGCCCCTCACCCACCAGGGTCTGTGCATCACTGGAAAAATCATCTGATATGAAGTCCACAAGCCAACTGAAAGTGGGGGACACATGCTGAGGGTGATTGCATGTTTATTTTGAAAATCATTTTAAAAACAAAGTTGAAGACAATCTGTGGTGGGGTACAGAATATTCTCATTAAATAAATATGTTGAGTACATGAACTAGAGGAACCCTGCTTTCCCTACTGTAACTCCAGAAATGAATCCTAGATCCGGAAGTTTCTTACCATTCCGAAAGGAAAGATGATTGTGAGAACTACACATCATTCTCATAAATCTATAGTTACAACCCAAGCTTGCTTCTCCCCCCCACCCCCAAGAAATCCATTGGATCTCCAAACTGTGCTGTTTATTTTATTTTATTTTATTTTATTTTATTTTATTTTATTTTATTTTGTGACTGTTGTTCTTGCCGATTGTTATTTAATGATAAGATCCTTGAAATTCAGTGGGATTATGGTGGTCTTTCCTCTTCAAGCATAGCAATTCCCAGTGCTCAAACATGCTCAACTGTCTGATCTGCAAAGGCAGAGCTTAGAAATCCTCTGTGTGTTCTGCTGACTTTCCTAGATCCATCTCCTCTTCTCTTCTCCCAGTGTCATCTGAGGGATCACACGGTGTGCTCCGTAGAGTGTGTTTGTTCCTTCAGCATCTGCTCTGACTTGGTGGCTGGCCATGGAACAAGTCACTGGATATCAGTCTACACGAACGCTTAATTCCTAAGAGCCTTCCTTAAGTCTGTGAGACCATACTCAGAATGTGGGTTTTCTGATTGACTTTAATTGCTAATTCATTTAATTTAATTATTAGTTCCTCTTCTTTGTATTTGTTGATGACATGTGACTGTCAGAAACTAAAACAATCAAAATATCTTTTCAGGTGAAATTCATTCATCCCCAGAAGGTCCCAGTAGCCAGGGTGTACCCTTCCTCAAAGACGCTAGTGCCCCTTCAGGGCTCCTCCACACACTATTCCCATCACTACTTAAGCACCCACAGAATTACTGATAGGACATAAATGTTTTAAAATTGAAAACCGGTAAGTGGATGTTGGGTGTCTATACACGCTTTAACACATATTTTAATTCAATCTCTAAGAATTTCATACATTGTATTCTGGTTGTATTTGCTCCTCTCCTCTATTTCCTCCCAGGCCCACCCCCATCGTAGCTCACTCACCTTTGTATCTTCTTTAAAAAAATAATAATAATCTAGCAGAGCATGGAAGCACATGGCTATAATCCCAGAACTCAAGAGGCTGAAGCAGGTGAATCTCTATGAGTGTGTAGCCAGCCTGGTCTACAGAGTGAGTTCTAAGATAGCCAATGCAACATAGCAAACTCAGAGAGAGAGAGAGAGAGAGAGAGAGAGAGAGAGAGAGAGAGAGAGAGAGAGAAGAGAGAGAGATTGAGACCAACAGACAGAAAGCTATGAAGTCCAGTCAGTGATGGCTATACACTGAGTGTGTGACCATTCAATAAAGTGTGGTCCACCTACCAGGGAACACAACCATAAAGAAGACTGATTCATCTTCTTGGAGCAGGGGTGGGACTCACGCCCACCTCTCCTTCTCCTGATGGCATTTTAGCTGACATGTGGAGGAGTCCTTGTGGAGGGCTTGCAGCTGTCACAACCAGTGTGGGTTCACACATGCCAGGACACACTTCTGTTCAGTTTTCTACAGCCTCAGACTCTTAGAATCTTTCTATTCACTGTGCCATGGTGATGCCTGAGCCTTAAGGAAAGGAGTGCTATACAGATGCCCCATTTAAGGCTGAGCATCCAGAAATCTCTTACTCCGCATGCCTTGACCAGCCGTGGCTGTCTGTATTAATCACAGTCCACTGCAAACAGCAACTTCTCTGAAGAAGGTTGAGATATGGACTCATCTATGGGTATAGCAACACATCACTGGGAGCTCATTTAGTACTGAGTGCACTGAGCAGAGTAATAGTACGTGCCACCCTAAGAGCAATGACCTACGTAGCCACAGTTTCTTTGTCCTGATGTTGGGACCAGATATGGGACCATTATCACAGAAAGGTTGAAACTATCATAAACTTTCCCATCTTCTTGTCACAGACCAACAGCAGAAACTTTAGGCAGAACTTGGGTTAACTTGGTACCCACACTGAGTGGCTACGTTACTTAGTCATTTTAGACACTTGCTTCTGCCCCTATCTCTCCCTTCATCTATTTGTGTGTGGGGTTTTTTTGTGGTTTTTTTTGTTTGTTTGTTTTGCTCCTGGGTCTCTTCTGCCCTTTCTCCTGTCACAAAATCTTTCTTTCCAGCACCTTAGCCTGCTGCTTTTTTTTTCCCTCTCAGTCCAAGACATCCACGAAAATCCAACTTACATTGCTAACTAGAGGTAGAGCAAGGTTCTCTTTCCGAGTTCCTTTTTTCAAATAAGCAGCACTACTTAGATTTATTAATCCTACATTTAAATCACTTCAAATGTTCACTTCAAATGTTTACAGTATCCTCCACTGTCAGGTTCAGATTTATTAATCCTACATTTAAATCACTTCAAATGTTCACTTCAAATGTTTACAGTATCCTCCACTGTCAGGTTCTACAGAGGACACAGGCTTTGGATTGCAGTACTGTGGAGGTGAAGGTCCATTGTTGACATCAAGTGCCATCTCTTTATTTCAGAGTGTGTGATATCCTACACTAGACAACACACGGAGCTGCTGCTAACATACAGAAATGATGGGAGTGGAACCAGCATACAGGTGACATTGTCAACATTATTAAGGAGTCCTGTGATGGTGTTTTAATTTACACTACAAATAGCTTTTGACAGCGATTTGTCTTTACAGAAGGCTTATGACAATTTATCAGTTACTTTTGTTCATTATTGGACTGACAAGACACAAATCTAAACCATTAACAAAAGCAATGAGTGTCAGCGAAGGGCTCGCACGTTTAGATAAGTTCAGCAAACTTGCAAGTTGAAAGGATGCAGTAAGGAGACAGAAGGTGCACACTGACTACCGTGCGGTAAGTTCCCGGCACAGACACTCACAAGATCCTTGGCCCTATCATGTCCTTTAACCTGTGTGTGAGCTTTGTGCTCTCCTCTGAAGAGATCCACATATATGAGCCGTATCATTTTCATCTCTTACGTCCTTAGCATAGAATTATTTTAAATACAGGCTTCAAATTATGTGGTGAAGGACATTCTGTAATGTTTTATTGATTTCAAAACAGTTTTTCTTTTTCATTGTTATATTTGAATCAAACAAAACAGCCTTTTGCTGAGAAAGAATGCCAGGAAATTGTAGTGTTTAAAATAAACACTGTATCAGGCCTTCTAACATGGCACACTATTCATAAAACACAGTAAACTACAAAGCTGAGGGCAAAATAGTCACCAATTATGAATATTTTCACTTATGTCTAATATTTTGCTGTGCAATAACAAATTACGCATACTACACTTGGCAAGAACTGTACTAAACACTTGGAATTCACAGCTCACTTCCTGAAGACCTCTGATATATGGACTGTGTTGTGATTTAGCAGAGAAACCCAAGCCTTCCCACATGGAGGCACCCAGCACCCCCAGAAGTGGGAATCGTATCTGTGAGGTAGGTCACAGTATCTGTGAGGCTCATACATCTAGTTAAGCAGTGCCTACCAGTGGTCCTCTGCTAAACAGAGTGCTATGCAGATCAAAAACACAGCTCAGCAAGAAAAGGAAGAAAAATACAGATGTTTCAGAACATGAGACAAAGAATCGCATCTGTGCATATAAGAAAGACTGTGTTCAATAACAAACGCGACCCACCTTCGTGGCCTATGACAGATCTGGAAGCTGTCTGAAAGCTGACAATTCCTGCCACATTGTCGTTTGCCAAGATGTTGACTGTCACGGTGTCTGAGCTGGGCAGGATTCTGCTTCCGCCCTCTGTGGCCACCAGACGGACAAGGATGCTTTCATTGTCCTCTGGCTCAGAATCATCCAAAATGGTTAAAATGGCCATCTTTTTGGTTTCACCTAGAACATGTTAAGAGAATTAAAAGTTAAATCAGTGAAATACCAACCTGAAAGTCTAAAGGTAACCTTTAATTTTAAAAGGTAAGTAAAAATGTGTTAATTATAACAGTTTAGTGCTGTGGGCAGCAGTGTCAGCACCGCATCAAACTGTGTGCATGTTACTTGTTTTCTTAAATTCAAGGCGCTATAAAAATCTCAGTG
Organism: Mus musculus; assembly: GCF_000001635.26. Classification (NCBI taxonomy): domain Eukaryota; kingdom Metazoa; phylum Chordata; class Mammalia; order Rodentia; family Muridae; genus Mus; species Mus musculus. The sequence continues at coordinate 81,518,364 of NC_000079.6, forward strand.
TGGTCAAACTATGGAGAAGACATTGAATAGTAGAAAGTCAGTGAGGACAACTATTTCCAAGACTCAAGGTTTACTCCCTGGTCTTTGTCAAAAACAATACTCGACCTAGGAAGGGCTCTGAAGTCATGTTCACAAGTAGTTCCCATAGGGCAAATGGAATCTCATTCCTATTGCCATTTCTGTGAGTAGCGTTGGCCATCCCTACGCCTTCCTCACACGCCACTGGCACATGTGGAACAGTGATCAGATGGCACAGAGGGACAGCACGTTCTAGCTGAGACAGCAGCATGGGAACGGTTGGTTTGGGGAAGATGATTGAAGAGGCAGCATCATAGTTTCCAGAAGTGTTGCATGAAAAAAGAGAGAGAGAGAGAGAGAGACAATAGAGGACCACAGTGAGTGAAGAGGGGCAATATCTGACACAGTGCTCCTTTAGTCAAGAGAGTGCCCTCCCTCGGCAGTTCACCTGAGGGAGACCCTATGTAGTTCCCATCCATGCTCTAAAAGGGAGATGGAAGAGGAGGGACCACAAAGCATTGTGATAAGTACTTCAGGGCCAAGACTGCCTCAAGACAGTGTGGTTATCTTTTCTCCCCCTTATGGTTCTAGGCATTGAACCAGGAACCTTGATTCGAAACTGCGTATTATCTAATAATCTAAGTTAGCTAGAAAATAAAGTCCATTTTGTGTGAAGCTAAAGTTCTAATTCAATATAATAATGTATATAATGAAGTTGCTTTACATGATATGGTCCTTTATATTTATCTAGGCCATGATAAATTTATCTATAACATTTATCTCTTGTTTTTATAACTTTAATTGCTGCCCCCCCCCCATCTTGTTACACTATTGTTACTTTCAAACAGGGGAAAATGTCACCACTCCCCAGCCACCTCCTTCCATCACCCACTCAGGATTCAGCCTCTTTCCTACTCCCTATGTGCAGAAATGATTTCCAGCATTTTATTCTTTTTCATTTTATTTTTTGAGACAGTCTATCTAATGGAGCCAGCATTGCCTCAAACTCAACATATAGCTGAAGACAGTGAACTCCTGCCCTGTAGGTCTATCAGCTGAGTGCTAGGATTAGACACAAATATTTCCACCTTGGTTTCCATGGTGCTAGGGATTATATCCAGGGATTTGTGAATGCTAGACAAGCAAAGGACTGACAAAACTGCCTATCCAGCTAGCTTTAAGACACTTAAATTTTATATTCTCAAACACAGTGTTTACTAGACATTCTTAAAGTCTGTTACATATATAGTTTCTAGTTTCAAAAAGTATGGGCATTAAAATATAAACAAAGACAATGAATTGCTCTGGGGCATAGAATTGTTAATAATTAAAAACTTTTATCCAGTGTATATTCTGAGATTCTTATAAATAAGTGTAACTTTTTCAATCTGGAGTAAAAAAAAAAAATTAACTATGGGTTTTTCTAATTGTTCAATTCAGCATTTAAAAAATACCCCAACTAAAATTACCTTTCTTATACCAAGTTAAGCTATGAGCTTCTCCAATTTTAAATATCATATCCAACTAGTGCTAAGATTGAGTATGAGATGACAGTCTTCATTAGACTCTCTTGGCTGTGTTCATACATCACTCATGAAAAGTTCCGTGGCACTCTTCTACATGTTTAAGAATATTGCCACAGTAAGTTAATCTATAGCGAAGATCACTTTAAAATAAATACAACTGTCAAACTTCAGGCTAGTTTTACTTAAAATTTTCACTGACATTCTACCCTACTTTATCTAGTACATTTGAAAATGTTATATTCTCAGGTAACATTGCTCCTTCAACAAGTTTGTTTGTGAGTCCATAGCTCATTCCTGTAACTTTCCTTATAAAATAAGAACCTGTCTTGTGATTGCTTCTGACATATGAATGCCATAGTCATCATGCATAAAGGCATAAAATTTAGATGTTCCCTAAATGTCTAAAAAAACTAAAGACATACATATACAGGTCATGTAAGCCTGTTACTATAACCGACTATTGTTTGCAAAACTACATTGTATCTCTATACAAATAAGAATATGCAGGTAGATAACGTATTTATGAACATCACCATGATATTGACTCTAATACCTTTATCAAGAAATGCTGAAATCCATCTATAGCATGACTCACCTTCTGCAAAAGTAAGAATGTCTCCAGCACCCATAAAATCTAAACCTTCAGTAGCCGTTCCACCAACAACGCGCCATTCGACCATGACCTGCCCCAGGCTGCCTCCTGTCCTGTAGATAACCAGTTCCACAGAAGTTTGTGGCTGTTCCTGCACTTCCACACATAAGCCATCTTCCGAGGTATTGGGACTAACACTGTAGATAATGAATACTCCAAAGGCATCGCCATTCAGTCCTATGACCACAGCGGAAGTATTCGGATGTCCTATGGTTGGCTGGTTTTTAAAACTGTCTGAGATGTTCATAAGGTGAACTTCAAGGAGAGAAATTAGGAAACTTTCATCCATCTCGGGAGCATCGTCAGGAAGTACAGAAACAGTGAGATTTGCAAACTCATCACCTTCCAGTATCACGGCCCACTGTCTTGTCACAGGCTCGTAGTCACTACCAGCAACTGCCTGGCCACTGAAAAGAGAGGCCACCCTAGTCATGTTCTTCTTGTAGGTTTGGAAGTCAGAGCTGTTCACAGTTCCGCTGACCCACGACGTCATCCAGAAGCACCGAGGGCCCTCGGCACCACTGACAACTGAAAACGCTGAGCAGGCACGTTCTTTGAGACACAAAGTGGCACAGGTATACTGTGTCTCCTCCACTGCAGACACGTTCACCCAAGTTCTCCAGAGTGGGTCGGGCACCCCTTGAGTCGGTGATTCATAGTAGGATAACACATCTTCACCTTCCTCAACTGCACGAGCCACTACATCAATATCAGAAGTACCATAGCACAACAGCAGGCGACCAAAGTGTCCTCCGCTGAAATGTGTGGGCAGTGGGAAAGCGGTTAAGCACTCAGACTGATGTGGGAACTGCACACACACAGAGAACAATGCTGATTGATTGTGGTTTTGAGAAGTGTTTTCTTAGTAATATTTTAAACACTAGTACTAATACAACCTTATTTCTTAATTATGTTTGTCTTTCAACACTTTATTTTCTGGTGTCAACTATACTGCCTAGTTTTCAACCAGATAAGGCTCACTTGTACTCATGCTCTCGAAATACATTGCAAGTTAGGCAAGTTGTATCCATCTCAGAGTTCCCAAACCTAATTACAAAACTTTAACTATTAGATTTCACAACAAACAAACAAACAAACAAACAAACAAAAAACCAATGACAGCAAAAAGAATACATTTAGAGAAATGTAACTATTTTGCTACAGGTCCCTCAAACCTCTCTGTTCTGTTTCTGAAGGAGGCCAGTGAACAATATTCCCTACAAAAGAAATGCAAGAAAATCATAACCTAAAAGTCCACCCTTCAGACATCTGAGTTTAAAAGCAAGCTGTATTCAAGCTCTAATTAGGACATATTACACAGGAAACCAATAGATTTTGGTAACTAGAAAGCACAATGGTGTAAAAGGCCATCTTGATTTCACTAACTGTGATTGTCTTTCTGGCAATACATAATCCAGCTAACGTATTATACCAAGCTATGGAGTAAGTTACAACAGTTGACAACATATGACTCTACATTGTTTAGTTAGAATAGGATCCCTCCCCAACCCGAGCTTCTACAGATGCAGCAACCATCACACGTACCTTCTCCTGACAGTTATGTTAGCATAGGAACTTCTCTCTAGAGGCTCTTGGACACGAAAAACGGACTGAACAAAGGCTACTGAACCGTAAGGGTTATCATTGGCAGGAATAACAATATTTGCCACTCGATCTAACCCAATTGTACCTCCGCCAGAGGCAGCAGCTAGTTGCACCTGGACAACCTAAAAACAGAGTGAAAACTTCCTTAACAGCATCCCAGTTCTGAGATGAATGACGCAGGAAAATATCAAACACATCCACATAATAATAAATTATTATGAAATGCAGGTGAGCCCAAAGGAACTGCCCAGGACACTCAGAAGTTAACGTATAACAAAATAATACATGAGGAACTTTTAATAGAAGAGCACAGTAATGCATAAGAAACACAAGATGTTCAAATCGCTTAGTATCTACTTAGTCGTGAGAATCAGTTTTTTAAATTTAAGTCTTATTTTTAATTAAAATTTTTAATTTAAATAAGTTAATATTTAATAATTAAATATTAAAATTTAGGTAATTTAAAATTAAAGTAAGTAAATTTTTAAATTTAAATTAAAGACATAAATTTATGTATATCATTGTAATAATATGACTTTCATAGCCAAAGCTTTTCTTATTTAGGAGAAATATTACGTATCCACTTAGGTGGTAAGTGAAACTTTTCTGGGTTTCCCCCATACCATCTTAACTTTTAATTCTCAAGAAAACTTTAAAGAATCAGTGTATAATGTTATTTACGTTTAGAAAGAAGAAAATATATTACATGTACTAGTGCATGGTTAATATTTTTAAAATGAATAATGGCATAATTAGCAATAAAAATAAATGTTATGAACTTCATATGCACTTAAATAAAATTGTTATAAAAGGAATATGAGATCTAAACAATAATACCTAAATTTTATAAAATAAAATTATTCATAGTAATTTTAATGATTAGCCAACTTATTCTTATTTTCCACATTTCGTTTTCATTACAAGAAACACCAGGAAAATGGACCTAGTGTGTTGGTTATAATAGTATCAGAAGAATGGGAAGGTGAGTCTGTGGAAAATCAAAATCTACACTTAGTTACAACTGATTCATACTCAGAACGGGACAGAGATACAAGCCAGAATGATATGAAACAAATATTGCATAATTATGACATATATGCATATATACATATATACATTCATACATTCATACATACATAATCACTTAGCAGAAGTGTTCTAAAACACACCATAAAGGCACACAATCTTAAACTGGCAAGCTTGCCTGTGCACTTTTTCTCTTTCTGTGTGTGTTATAAAACAACCTTCAGACTAGCAGTCTGGGGGGAATCCCTGCAGACAGCATGCATTTGTCATTCTCACAGCAACATAGGCACTCTACAAGACAAGGCACAATTTACAATGTCATTCTATACTAGTCAGTCCTCTCACCTCTTCAATCTCCGGAACGTCGTCAGCCAGGACCTCTAACAACAAGGTTTGAATGGTTTCCCCAGGGGCAAAGGTCACATTACCTGAGACAACTCGCAGGTCGCCAGTAGCAAACTGTCCATTAATGATGGCAACCCATTGAACAGTAACATTGCCGAGTGTCCCAGAATTTCGAATTATTGGCACGTTTACCCTCACTGAGTTAAACTCAGGTTCCTCTACAATAAATTTAGTATTCTGAAAACCTGAAGGGCAGACAGAACAGTTGATTTTAGACACAACATGAAAATGTGACAAACTAAGACCAAGCTGGAGCCTCCAAGAAAAGAGACTCCCCCGCTGCACCCTAGGCAGTGGCTGCAATGTAAACTGGGCAGGACTGCCAATGTTTCCCTGTAATTTTTAATTCTGGTAAAAGCAGACTGTGGATGTCTGCAGGGGACAGGTTGTGCTCAGTATGAGCTGAATAAGCCCAGAAACTGCAGCAGCTGCTGCAGGGCCAGCCTGGGCTACAAAGGGAGTTGCTACTTTGCTTCCTGACTGACATGCAGGAGGAGTTAAGCAACCCAATGTGAGTAGAAATTGTGTTAACTTTTTAAAAGAATTATATAGAAGTAAAAGTCAGGCAGACAGTCCATGCTTATCACCAGTATTGAAGAGGCTAAAGACGGAATGTCAAGTTCCAGGACAACCCAATTGTCACAGGTAGCATGACACTGCCTCCCAAAGCTCAGACAAAGAATTTACATAACATATCGAGGAGCTAGTATTTACACAAAAGCAAACAGGTTTTGGGTATCTCCATGTTAAAAATGTGATGTCTTACTTCTTGGGTACCCATTAACCTATGCCAGGAATCGTATGTATAAGTAGTAATACCTCAAAAACAAAACAAAAACAAAAAAGAAAACCAAAACAAACAAACAAAAAAACCTCCTTTGTCAACTCAATCTTAAATAAAGGAATGGTGACTTTTCTTTCTGTGACTTTCAGAGTAAGAGATAAACAAATTATTCTAGTTACCAAACAGTCCGTAGGGGTCATCAGACGCCTCTATGGTAATGACTGCCTCTCTCAGAGGCCCCAGTGTGGCTCCACCTGTTGTTTCGTTTAGTAGCTGCACAAGAAAGGTTTCTTCCAGCTCAGGGTAGATGTCGTTAATGATATATATTGGCACAGCTTTAGTGGTTTCCCCTTCCAGCAAGACCACGTCTGAAGATGCTATACTATAGTCCTCACCTGCAAAGACCCACGGACGAATGTGAAAGCTTACTCCAGAGTAAACATCCTGTACACCGGGGAAGTGATGGCCCATACTTGGAGAAAGAGTTTTGGAGGCTGTTTAGCTAGACGTTTTTGAAAAAGAAGTCTTATTTCTCAAACTAAAAAAAGTGTATGTTTGATAACAGACAACTTCCTGTGTTCTCCTGTTCATTCTCACCCCCACACCTAAAGATAATAACATTCCTCTGAGATATTCAAAATGCATGTATAAACACACGCAAAAAGGGAGACAAAGAGAAAGTGGTGACTCCATTTTTTAAAAAATGGTGTGCATGGTGCTGTCAGAATAAAACAGAGCTAGAACTGTAATCTCAGTGGGAAGACAAGCTGTCCAGCTGTTCAGAAGCCACAAGTGAGCATCCCCATAACACAGCTGGGGAGACCTCCTCACAAAGCTGGGTCAAGTGGAGCTGTTGTGGACCACCCTAGGGATGGAAGGGGGACGTGCCTCACAGGGCCACACCCTCACTGCTCCTCTCCGTGACTTTTCTTACCCGCTGCTGCAGTTATTGGCACAGCTTTAAACTTAACAGAAACATCTGCAAATGTTCCTCCAGTTCGAGTCACATTGATAATGGGTCCAACATGATTTTCTGCTACATGAACAGATGTTGCAGACAGCTGCACAGTTCCAAATGCATCGTCATTGGCAACAATAACGAGATGGGCCACAGTCTCCACCTTAGGCCCAAGGCGTGGAGAATGTGGGACTGAAAGACATAAGAAGAGGCAATACAGCTAACAGCCACCAAGAATCCAACAGACTTCTCATTCTCTCCCCCTATTTATGTTTTTAACAGTTTAAATATGTATAGCTGTCAATCTTAATCTAAGCATTGAAAATACAAAAAGAAGGAATATAGGAAATCTCCACTGTCTTTTAGCATATGCTCTAGGAATTCAAAACATTACCAAAGGAACAGTTTTACTATAAGAATATTTTAATAAGCATTGAAGAAATTGATGATCCAAGTGTAATTAATTATCAAGTTATGTAGCATTAATCAGATATTAAGAGCCTACAGTTACACTATCATAATTAGGTCACTGTTGTGCCATTGTTAAACAGAATTCTAACACAAAATTGAGTAGGAAGGTCCTCGAACCCAGAGCCTAAGTGCAGCTTCGAACACTCTTCCCCTGTCTGTGTGGCCCACATGGGAGCTCATTCCCTCATCTTACTTGGATGCCTGCTATGCAGCCGTCCTCTCTCTCCCTCCTCCTGCGTTTCTTAGCACTTAGTAATAACCACTGTTCTGATATGTTCTTTGGAACAAACTTTCTAAGCTTCTACATAAGAAGTTGCAATGCTTATCTTTCTGTGCATGGCTTATTTCAATCATAGTATCTGCCAGTTCCATCTATTTTGTTGCAAACACAATTCCATTCTTTGTGCAATTAATATGCACATGTCTTTTTTTCTATTTATCTGCTGATATATTTGACTTGAATACATGTGTTGTTTAGAGTTACAGTTGCTGTGATTAAACACCACAAACAAAAACAACTTGAGGTTTAGTTGGCTTATGCACCCCTAGGCATAATCCATTTAAGGGAAGCCACTGCAGGAACTCAAAGCTGTTGGGAACCTGGAAGCTGGAGCTGATGCAGAGGCCATGGAGGGGCGCTGCTTACCTTGCACCTCATGGCTTGCTCAGCCCGCTTTCTTATAGAACCCAGGACCACCAGCCTAGGGACAGCACCAAGCACAATGGGCTGGGCCCTCCCCCATCTATCATTAATTAAGAAAAAACCTTACACCCAGATCTTATGGAGGCATCTTCTCAACTGAGCTTCTCTCAGATGACTGCAGCTTGTGTCACATTGACAGAAAACACAATATATTGTATATATTTGTATATATAAGTAATATATATGGATTACATGTATACATATACACAAACACACGTTTCTACAGATAAGGACTTAATGCCACAAAGGGGTTAATAAAATAATCTGTGATCTTATATTAATACCTGTCAGACATAACCAAGAAATAAACTATAAAACTTCACATCCCCCTTCACTGTACAGTTCTCAGCGAGCCATGTGTAATGCCTGTGGTTATCCACAGGTGGGCACCCTCCTCTGAAAAGTCTTCTCATACTACTACCGTTCACAAAACTTGGTGACTACATTCAAAGTAGTGAAGGTTTACCAGACCTTACACTAGTTTTTGTCTATCATAATCTGAGTCTGTCTTGCCTTCTCCTCCCCTGGGCCCCGTGGCTATGCTTGCTTTTGCCCTTTAGCCTGCATAACAGCTGCTCTTTAATGGTCCACAAATGGCACACTGACATCCCAACAGCACGAAGGTTCTGCACACATGCCAGCCTACTAATGACTGCTCTACTACTGAATGCTTACAGTAGAGCAGATGCCAAAGTACTTTTACATCTGTCACCACTTGTGGTCCCCTAATATATCCACATTATGAATAAAATTTATTTACATTTCTATTATTTCATAATTATATAAGGAAAAGGGAACTTTCGAAGATTACTTCCAACAACTTATCATTCTACATTGAAATGAGGTTACCCGACTTCAGTATGGGCCAAATCCACACCACTGTTATGTGCAGTCAGCCATTTAGTTTTATTGCAATCTCAGCAAGTTGTAAACTGGTCGAATAACAATATGTGCTCAATAATTCTTACATTAAAAGACTAATTGTTGAGTTCTATTTCAACTTCTTTGCTGTCACAACTGATCCTAAATCTATCTTTATAAAAGAGCAAAGATGTTTCAGAAAAAAGCTGTTAACCTGAAGACTTCATGTCAGCAACCATAAATTGCCTTCTGTAATCCTTGTCTGTAATTAGTAAGGCCGTTGTCACCTTATTATAGTCTTAACCCCGGAAAGGTGAACAAACTTGCTGACAAGAGATCTTAATCCGTATGGCAGTATATTATAGGCTGCGGATCTTCAAACCTTACATCCCATTGCTTGTAACTCCACAAACTCAGTTCTTACAGGTGCACAGCCCTATCTCTTCACCTTATACACATCTTTCGATTAGAAAATCTGTTAGAGGTGTACCAACATAAGGTGGCTCACTGTGGTGCCACTTTACATGGAGCTATGTATGGACACTTCGCACTGACTGCAGAATTAGTTCTAAGCAACAAAACGGCACTGGAGTCAGTTATATAATTATTACACACAAGTTTTTAAAATACTTTGGGGGCATGCGTGTCTTTTTAAAGTATGATTTCTAAGGAAAAATACACGCCTGATTTCCAGTTGTCTTAAAGAAAACCATTTACGAAGTATTGCTTTCAGAGATACTTGGAGCTAAAGAGATAGTTCGGTGGTTAAGAACACTTGCTGCTCTTGCAAAAGACCTGAATATAGGTCCAAGCATCCACAGCGGGCAGCTCACAACCAGCTGTAAGTCAAGTTCCAAGAGATATGGTGGCCTCTTCTGGCATCCTCAGGTTACATGCATTTAGCATGCATGCCATCAAGCACACATGAGCAAATAAAATAAAGAAAATCATTTAAAGGTAGCTTGACTTACCTTTAATCTTACCTTCCTTATAGATTTTTCTGTTATAGAAAACTTTGGGTTTTCACTTCCATATGTTATCTCTCTAACAATAATAACACATTAATGGATACTTACTTGGGCGATTCTGTACTTTGTCTACTAAAGAGGAATTGAAAAGTTCAATGAACACAGATTCTGAGCGTTCTGGTTCAGCATCATCTAGGATTGAAATAGTGATTGTTGCCTCAGTCTGATTAGCTCTGAAAAGAGCCAATCCAGATGCTGATATGTAATCTCCTCCTTGAGTTGCTCTAGCTAAATTAGGTGGGAAATACGGTGGCTTTTCCATATCATCTATGGTTGCATATGAGACTGCAACTTCTCCCATGAGGCCTTTCAACCTTATTATCGATAATGTGACATTCTGGGTTGCTTCTTCAACACTCAAAGGTCTAGTTTTGTTAGGAAAAATAAAGACCCCATAAGGATCATCACTAGCCAAAATTGTCAATGTGGCATTTGTAAGAACTCCCAAGGAGCCACTGGACACGTTGAGGATCGACACGGTGAGTGCCTTGTCTAGCTCTGGCTCTTCATCTGACAGTATCTCCACAGTGATGGAAGCAATCCTCTGCCCAGTCTCAAATGTGATGTTGCCAGATGTAATGGCGAGATCCCCATCCAGGTCCGAGTCTACCTTCCATTGCAAAGTCACTGCAGACAGGGCTCCCCGAGTCCGTGTAACCTGTGAAATAGTTGAGATTTTAAAAGAGAAACTGGCACACTGACTTAAGAATGCTAGTATATAATGGTAGTGCCAGAGTAAATTCCAAGTCTTCTTTAACTTGTTTTTTTACCTTTTATTTTAATTTTCTAAGTTTTTAAGAGTATAAAACTATTGAAGGTAGCAGCCGTACACAACCTACCCTGAGTTGACAGCATATAAAAAGTGACAACAGGTCGAAAATCACAAACTAGAAGCAAAATATTCAGCTTCCAAGTAAACCACGGGTGATATATGTATATACATATATATACATACATATATATATGAGATCAAACATGAATGGTAAGGTAATTTATTATATTTATTCACACATAAGAAATACTCTTTATACTTATTGAAAAAGAGGCATCCTCCACTGTAAAAAACAGACTAGGAACATTTTCCAGAAAAAGCTATTTTCAATATATTTGACCCAAAGTACAACAAAGTGCAGTTAGAAGAACTGCTTTAATATATTAAGAACAAAAGCTTAAACATGTTCTGAAGAAATCGTAATAATCATTTATTATATCTAAAATATCATTTTCAACTCAAAATAAAAATGAGGCAATAATTTTATTAAAGAATCATCCTTTCTCAGAATTTTTCGTCCTAAGTTCTTTCTAAAGTTACTTGATTAATTTCACAGCAGATTATTCAATTATTCTAAAAGGACAAAATAAAATTTGTCATAAGCATACAGAAGGATGTGTTAGCATCAGTCTTTCTCATTGCTACATGGAAATGAGGAGACTGAGTGAGCTGTGGCCCCATTGAGTCATTTATCAATATATCCTCAGTCTCTGCTAGAACTCAGCAGGACAGGCACACACACACACACACACACACACACACACACACACACACACACACACGACTAAATAGTATTAATGTTAGTTTTACTATTCACAAGTATTTGGCATTTCCTTTTCTTCTATATGAGGTGGCACAGGGCCACATGGACATGCAATTCACTTACAGATATTCAGAAACCCCTTCCCTCTCAGAATTCACATCTCTCAACCACTGCTCTTACGAAGGTAATCAATACTTGTTTCCTAAAGCAAGCGACGAGCCAGAGTCCTTTGCTGCCTCAGGGTGGATATACACAATAAAAGAATGACTTCCACACTTGTTCATTTGTTTACTGGTTTAGGGCCAGCCACAGTTAGAGTGTAGAGGACAGACGATGGCTTTCAGGAGTCACTTCTCCGCCTCCACCATGTAGGCTCCCAGTTTAAACTCAGGATGTCTGGCTTGCTGGGAAGTCTTGTTAAATCCTCTAACTCTCTAGCCCACCTCCCCCAGGCAATGTTTCCTTGCACTAAGAAGCCACTGCGATTGTGAAGTGTTTGTTGCCCCAGTCTATGAGAGCTAATGCAGAAACCTGTTAAACAGAGTTCTAGCGCAGGTCCATCATGAAGGGTAATGGCCTACAAGCCTCAGTTGACTGAGAACCTCTGGACTGGAAAGTTGAGCTGACTGATGACGGAAGCTTTGGATGAGGAGATCCGCGCACCACACCTACTGGTGTCTTAGGCTCCACAGTTCACAGAAACAGACTTAGAGATAGACTCTTCATCCCCAAAGCGCCCCTTTTCCTTCCCATAAATCCTCAAGGCCCCACGCCACACACACAGTCTCCCTCGAATGTTTCCACGGCCCTTCATTGTTCCAACTCAAGAACAGTTCTCTTCTTCGGATGCCCTTCTGCTTTTGTTTTTTCAAGTTGCCTCCAGGAATCCAAGTCAAACACAGTATATTCTCTAAAAGTAACAACATTACACATAAATGCGACCACACACTACTGCTAAGTCACTAATCAGCAATCTACCCTACTGGCATATAGACTCACTCTTAACCCCTACACAGAAGAAAAGGAAAGGAAAGGGAAGGGAAGGGAAGGGAAGGGAAGGGAAGGGAAGGGAAGGGAAGGGAAGGGAAGGGAAGGGAAGGGAAGGGAAGGGAAGGAAGAAGGGAAGGAAGAAGGAAAGGGAAGGGAAGGGAAGGAAGAAGGGAAGGGAGAAGGGAAGGGGAGGGGAGGGGAGGGAGAAGGGGAGGTGAGGGGAGGTGAGGGAGAAGGGGAGGGGAGGGGAGGGGAGGGGAGGGAAGGGAAGGGAAGGGAAGGGAAGGGAAGGGAAGGGAAGGGAAGGGAAGGGAAGGGAAGGGAAGGGAAGAGAAGAGAAGAGAAGAGAAGAGAAGAGAAGAGAAGAGAAGAGAAGAGAAAGAGAAAGAGAAAGAGAAAGAGAAAGAGAAAGAGAAAGAGAAAGAGAAAGAGAAAGAGAAAGAGAAAGAGAAAGAGAAAGAGAAAGAGAAAGAGAAAGAGAAAGAGAAAGAGAAAGAGAAAGAGAAAGAGAAAGAGAAAGAGAAAGAGAAAGAGAAGAGAAGAGAAGAGAAGAGAAGAGAAGAGAAGAGAAGAGAAGAGAAGAGAAGAGCATGCCCTACTAAGATTCTATACCATTTGGAAGTGTATCAGAAAGTACTCACATTTAACACGACAGTACTGTATCCATCCTCTGGTTCAGTTCCACTGACGAAGAGTGATTCAGGGCTGAATTCAAACACCCCATGAGCATGGTCAGAGGCAGCAATGGTCACCAGAATCTGGGAAGCCACTCCTAGACTGGCTGCAAGTTCCCACAAATAGAAAAAATATTAATCAGTATTTTATAAACTACCAAAAAGCCAAAGAACAAATGTCTAGAAAAACTTTTTAAGCACTTTCCATTTATGGAGTGCACTCTAATTGGCTTTAGAAAGAAAACTAAATCCAAACAGTTGCTACACTTGTGCTTCTGTGACCTTCTCTCCTGGGGCAACATGCGCTGCTGGGACACTTGGCAATGAATAGGGAAAAATTGTGTTACTTTTTTCCTCTATGCAAGAACATTCTCCCACATAAAACTTGTGAAGAAGGCATCTCACAACTCTGCTGCCCTCTCAAGGACATGAGGCAAACCTACTCCAACCTCTTTGAGACAGTGGTTTTCCTAGGACTTTAATGCATCCAGATGCAGAGGCTGGGTTTCCAATGTGCACTAACTCTAAGCCTACTTTTTCATCATATTATAGATTAGATTAGATCCCAAAGAAGCCATGCATGGAGCAGAAAAGATGCTAAAGCCTAAAGCAGCTTTAGGAGCAGTCCTCCTAATTAGTATTTTTTATTAATGCCTGCAGACAAGAAGATGGACAAACCTAAAAACAACAGTCACAGAAATGGCATGGGATACTGATGGGCGTTGGAAGCAAAGGGGGCAGCAGGAGCAGCATGCACTCTGAGGCCACCATGCAAATGCTGACATTAGCCAAGGGAGCATTTGAGGGTTGGACAGTGTGATCTGTCACAAGGAAGCTATTATAAATATTCCCTGCATACACAAGAAAGCAACTAGGGTAAAAAGCTCAAGGACATCTGCATCTGAATCTATTTCAGAAGAAACCTCTGTTCAATTACAGTTAACTAGGAACTTATTTTCCCTTCATTTCCTTCTCGTTTTTCTCATTTGTTTTGATCAAGTGGTGCACATAAAGACTCATGCTCCTTGTTGTACAGAAAATAAAGTGGGACAGATTTAACCTGAAAATACAAATGTTCTGCCAATCATCTTCCCTGGCATTCAACACCATGTAAAGTATTTTCAACAATCATTCATTTAAATGGCATCCAAGCAAAGTTTCTATGCATTCAGAGTCAGCAAACTAGGGCAGGTCCGTGTGGTGAGGAGTCCGTTAGAAGCAGGCAAGAATGAGATTCTGTCTCCATCACCAAGAGAAGATATTTCATAAAGCTGTTGTGCGGGTTGGTGAGTTAAAACACACAACGGATCATCTAGTTACAGGAGATGACAGGAAGTGATCAGCATTGTTGTCTCTAGAATGAGAAGCTGATGTAAAGACAGTAGTAAGTGATCACAGGACCGCTGCTTACCATGCGGGAGGACAGGTGGAAGGAAGAAATCCGTGTCCGCTTCTCCACTCCCACTGCCATCAACCCTAAAGAGGTCAGACACTTCACAAGCGACACACAGAGACAGCCCACACAACACACAGCAACACAGTGAGACAGTTAAGATCACTTAAAACATAGCAAGTAAAGAAGAAAAGGCAGTCATAGTCACTCGGTGATGCATATTCTTCCATAGACAATAGATCATCTTGAATGATGATATGTAATATCATGTATAAAATTACTAAATCTTTCTAGTTTTAGAAAACATAAATAGTAACTAATATTGGCCATGTCCAATTATTTAAATAATCTTATTTAGAGATTTTTTTTTACAATTTATAGTGATAAAAATCTGTAGCATTTTGAAAATTTTGATATTTGTGTATATTACCGTATATTTAGACTTACATGCCAGTGAAGTTTGCCTTGTCAGTCACAACTAATTCAAAATGAGGGAAGTGCCGCTAACATTCCCCCATGCACGCACACAAGCTCCACCACATCTACCCTTCTCTTTTTTAAAAATTAGATATTTTCTTTATTTGCATTTCAAATGTTATCCCCTTTCCTCATTTCCCCTCCGAAAATCCCCTATTCTCTCCCCCTTCCCCCTGCTCCCCAATCCACCCACTTCCGCATCCTGGCCCTGGCATTCCCCTATACTGGGGCATAGAACCTTCACAGGACCAAGGGCCTCTTCTCCCATTGATGACCGACTAGGCCATCCTCTGCTACATATGCAGCTAGAGCCACGAGTCTCTCACTGTGTTTTCTTTGATTAGTGGTTTAGTTCCAGGAAGCTCTGGGGTTACTGCTTAGTTCATATTGTTGTTCCTCCTGTAGGGCTGCAAACCCCTTCAGCTACATGGGTACTTTCTCTAGCTCCTTCATTGAGGACCCTGTGCTTTGTCTAATGGATGACTGTGAGAGCATCCACTTCTGTATTGGTCAGGCACTGGCAGAGCCTCTCAGGAGACAGCTATATCGGGCTCTTGTCAGCAAGTTCTTGCTGGCATCTGCAATAGTGTCTGGATTTGGTGATTGTTTATGGGATGGATCCCCAGGTGGGGCAGTTTCTGTATGGTTGGTTTGACATGGACATGGTCAGCAGAGTCTTAGATCATCAGTCTATTTTTACCCTACGTAGGAGAGACATCAGTTATAAACTGTCAACAAAGCTCTCCATCTTCCTCAATATCCCAGCGTGCTTACCTGCAAAGGGCATTGTAGTTTACAGAAATGTCACAAAGCTTTAAAAACATACTTGAAACAATACTTTAAAATATATAATGCCTGGAGAATATAGGAGAGTTATAACAAATATAAAGTAGTTACACTTTCATATCTAATACACCTTATACTCCAACCATGATTTTGTAAATATTTACAAAGAAAGGAAGGACGACAACAACAAAAATGAAAGAGCAGATATGAAAAGCAAGTCACATTTACATGGGTCCTTGATTGACAGGCCCAGATTCAGGTTTGTCTTGGTTTTTGTCCTTCCCTCAATAGAGACTGGAATATTACAGGCATGAGAACTTATAGCACACCCCATGACCTAAAATCATCTCGGAGAGAGAACTGATTGCCAGCTACTATACAGTTCCTAACTCTGCTCCCATACTATCTAGAAGTCAAAAGAAAGAAAGAAAATTCAATGCCATGCATACCTTGACTAGTATCAAACATCTATTAAGACCATGGTTAGAATGCTCAGTCAACTTTGGAGAAAAAAAAAAAAAAAAACAATATGGCACAAGGCGTGCTCTTTTGACCCGTGAAGAATTTAGTCCTGCAAGCTGTTTCATTTATTACACAGACACTAAGAATTTGTACAGAGGAAAGGTCATTGTCTAGACAACTTTTCCTCTTACTCTCAACTCACCACCAAAAATTTAGTTCATCTTATTAGAAAACTACAAATAGGAATCCACCACCATCTGGTATACAACTACGTATTCTCAATATCTGAGGAAATGTTTCTATATAACACCTGACGATAAGTGCCTTGGTCACATTTGGTGGACACAGAATGGGATGCAGTTCTGTGGTTAGTAACTTCCTTGGTATGCATAGGGCCTTGGCATTCATCCCAGACCTTCAGAGCTTTGAGGATTTCTTTTTTGAGTCAGAATCTTACTAAGCCCTGACTGGCCTTAACACATGCTATAGACTAAGCTGACCTCAAAGGTGCTGGGATTAAATGTATGTGACATCACATCTGGCCATTGATGGTTCATTATTAACCATACTGGTGACAGTCACTAGCATTCTCTTTCTAGGTATTGTTTGAGCTCAGTGATAGAAATAGTGACCTGTAGTAGTGCACACTGATCTTCTTATTGCTGAAGTGAGTGATGAGGCCTGCGTGAGTGCACCCCTGTGGCAATGGGAAGCTGTCTACAGACAACAGTGGTGTTTGTATATGTAACCATGCAGCTACTGTCCCTGCTTTATGCCTTCGCCACTGTGCAGCACTACCTCGTGACTATGTCCTCTGCCCCCAAGCACTGGCTTGGTTCCCTGTATCTTCTTCTAGTTTAGGAACACAGGAAAAGGGAATTTTCTTTACTTACCCCAAAATCTTACTCCTATAAAAAAAAAAAAAAAAAACAACCAGTTCTTGTATACATGTTCTACCAGACTTCTAGTTTGAAAGCTCTATAGACTATGATTTTCCCCATTACATAATGCAGATGTTAATAAGAATGAGATTAACGCCAGGCTATGCTATTTAAGAAAATGTCCATGAAAACACTCCCTTCCTCACAGCTAGCAAAGGTAAGGCAGTGCACACTCCATGTATTTGATCGCTGCCTACGCAGCACTTCCCTGATATATTAATACTTCTGCAAAGAAATACAGAAATAGTTCAACCAAGTGGAAGAAATGTGAACAGCTTCACTTTAACACAGAAAGCAATGCCATGCATTGAGTTTTAACTGTAAAGACTTTTGATAATTACTTTTCTGGCTGTCAGAATTTGGAATAAGATACCAAGACCTGTCTTCCCTAGAATTATTTCTCTGGACTACACTAACAGATACATGCATTATATCTTAAGACAGCTCTAGTGCAACCATCAAGAAAATTCAAAAGGAAAGAAAATAACCTAGGCATTTAAGGGATACTCAGTACGAATGGCAGAAGTAACTTTTGCATTCAATGCAAATGTACTGTGAGTGATTCATGGAAATCTTTGAATTGGCTCTATCTAGTGACATCATGGTTGGGAGACAAGCAAATATTTGATATTTATATGCTACTAATCTTACCTCCTCCATCCAAGTTTAACAACTCAACTTTAAAAGATTTTTCCAGTTCAGGGATGGAATTATCAGTGATGTTGACAAATATATATTTATATCTTTCTCCTGATTGAAATTCTAATGTGCCAGCAGTGCTCTGAAACATAAATGAGAGTTATCAACCACATTACAATTATTGTGTATGTAAAACTGCAAAAGGAAAACATTTGCTGCGTGCCAAATTGTCATAAATTCTGAAATGGGAAAAATGTAACACACATAAGTAAATATGAAAACATAGAATGTAAATTCTAAACCCATGTGCTTTTCATTATTATTGTGTGCGATGCTGCAGATCCAACACAAGACTTTTGTATGATTATCAAATGGTCCACCAATGAGACACTCCCCAATCACTAATGAATACTTATTTTTCAACTACATAAAGTAGTTGGCCCTCTGTTTTTCTCACTTCTTATTCATCAAAAAAAAAAAATAGAGATATAAGAAACCTTCATAAGATTCATAGCTGGCACATAATGGTTCTTAAAGAAATGTTTCCTTTTCGCACAAGGAGTTCTCTTCCAATATTTGACAAAACCATTTTCTTGTTGAGTTTCCTGCCACAAACTTTAAAGTAATTTAATATTTTTGACATCAGTGTGTGTGAACGCTTGTTTTATCTTGTTATTACACTGTTAATAATCTTAGCTCTAACTGAGAGGCTAGAATGCAGGTTCTAATTTAGTCACCATGGAGACTGTGCAGGGCACCATTGTTTCATGCTTGAGATCCTAAACTAGCCAAGACCAATCAGACTCTACAGAGAAGATGCTAAAAAGAGTATCAGAACTCAGCAGTTAAGAGCACCAGCTGCTGCTCTTCCAAAGGACGACAGTTCAATTCCCAGTGCCCACATGGCATCTCACAACCGTCTGTAAGTCCACTTCAAGAGGATACAGTGCCTTCTTCTGACCTCTGTAGCAGGCATTCACATGGGGAGCAGACATACTTGCAGCCAAAACATCAATACACATCAAAATTTTAATTAGAACTTTGCAAAGATGAAAGTGTGCTAAGTGTTATTAAAACAAACCATCAAGATGGAACACATGAAATAAATAAGAGTGGAGACGGAGCTAGTGTGCCTGGATGTTGGTACTGGATACAAGAATTCCACAGTTCAAAGGACAGACTGATTTCTGCCCATCTTAGGAAACTGACTTAAGCCCAACAGTATCTTACACAGTAAACACTTCTGGCCTTGCTCATCAGTGGTGCTGCAGTATGTCACAATCTCTATTTTTCCACTGTCCAAATTCATGCCTGTCAGTGTTCCTGAAAGAGTTTAACTCATCAAATTCTCCAGACCATCCATCTTGACAAGCCAATTACACCCAGGGCTTTTAATATTACATAGAGGACCACAACCCCCAGGGCCATGTCTTCTAACCTCTGATGTAGAGACTTAACTGAATTTTTCTAATGATTTCTGTCAGAGTCTCACCTTTATTATTTTCTTCTAAAACTATGCTTGGTCCATTTATCTCCATGACACTGAATCCTGGAACAGTCGGTTACTCTTAGCAAGAAACATTCTTGACACCCTTCTTTGCTCTGCCAGCCATACTGGTCCTCAAAACCTTCTGTCTTCTCTCGGAAGCACTTGAGCCCACCTACTTCTGTCTGTGGACTGCAGCACTAGCCTAGTTCAAATCCCTCTTGTCGTGGCTCCACAAGACAGACCTCTTACTTGCCTCTCTTTAAGGTCTGCCTCCCATACCCCATTCTTCACATGACAGCCTAAAGTGTATGAATGCACAGTCCCTCTGTGTTTCTTCTCTTCACATAAAAAAAAAAAATCATAAAAAGCTGAAAGTGTAGTATGACCTCTGGGGCTTTGAGTAACCCTGTCTATGCAGATCATATCTTCTTTCTCCAATATCCAGTCCTCTACATCACAGAAAAAAAAAAATGGCCTTCCTGCAGTTCATTTGACAGCTTAGGCCCTTCACAACAGTGGTACCTAGCTCATCTAGTGTTTTTGGAAGAAGAAATCTATGACTACATAACTAACTGGGTTAGAGCTGAAATTAGTAGAGTTTAGTTAGCCAAGACTTGTGTGGCTCAGAAGAAAGAGTAGGTAGAAATTACTGTGAAAGAGGATGGTAGGGAACAAGAAACTGAAAACTTAAAAGAATGAATTATTTGGCAAAAAATGAACACTAAAGCATGTAATTGAGAAATATTCCCAAGAAGAAATTCTAATCATTTCCTTATGTAAGAGTGTTGTTGACCTTAAGAGCAGTTAGTGGTAATTTAGTGTTACTATATATGTATCATTAACAATGTGTAACACCCTGGCGGTTCCTCAGAAAATTGGACATAGTACTACCAGAGGATCCCGCAATACCTCTCCTGTATTTTATATATATCCTGTATATTATATATATATATATCTCCTGTATTATATATATCTCCTGTATATATATATGTATATATATATATATCCTGTATATATATATCCTGTATATATATATATATATATATACATATATATATATATATATATCCAGAAGATGTTCCAACCGGTAAGAAGGATACATGCTCCACTATGTTCATAGCAGCCTTATTTATAATATCCAGAAGATGGAAAGAACCCAGATGTCCCTCAACAGAGGAATGGATATAGAAAATGTGGTACAATTACACAATGGAGTACTACTCAGCTATTAAAAAGAATGAATTTATGAAATTCCTAGGCAAATGGATGGACCTGGAGGGCATCATCCTGAGTGAGGTAACCCAATCACAAAAGAACTCACATGATATGTACTCACTGATAAGTGAATGTTAGCCCAGAAACTTAGAATACCCAAGATAAAAGATACAAGTTGCAAAACACATGAAACTCAAGAAGAACTAAGACCAAAGTGTGGATACTTTGTCCCTTTTTAGAATTGGGAACAAAACACCCATGGAAGGAGTTACAGAGACAAAGTTTGGAGCTGAGACGAAAGGATGGAGCATCTAGAGACTTCCATACCCAGGAATCCATCCCATAATCAGCCTCCAAACGCTGACACCATTGCATGCACTAGCAAGATTTTGCTGAAAGGACCCTGATATAGCTGTCTCTTGTGAGACTATGCCGGGCCTGACAAACACAGAAGTGGATGCTCACAGTCAGCTATTGAATGAATCACAGGTCCCCCAATGGAGGAGCTAGAGAAAGTACCCAAGGAGCTAAAGGGGTCTGCAACCTATAGGTGGAACAACAATATGAACTAACCAATACCCCGGAGCTCGTGTCTCTAGCTGCATATGTAGCAGAAGAAGGCTTGCTTGCTTGCTTGTTCGTTTCTTTGCTAGACTCCTCAAAAAACAGTAGACCCTTCCAACCCTCTGGGAGGACTGTGTTTATGTACAAAGGTATAAATGCCCCTTTAAAAGGGTTGATGGGTTGAAGAAAGGGCTCAGTGGTTCAGAGCACTTATTCATCCTGAGGACCCACATGTTGTCTCTCAACTCTCTGTAACTCTGATTTCAGGAGATCTGAGGCTCTCTTCTGGTCTCAACAGAGAGGGCATGCATATGGTGACAGACACACATGCAGGCCAAACACTCATACACATAAAATAAAAATAAAAAAATGTTAAGTCATAGTAATATGTACCTGGTAGTCCTCTGGACTAAATGCTGTCAGGGATACTGTTCTAAATCCTACAGTCACCCGACCAAGGAGCCCTTGTGCACGAATGACCAGTAAACGGATTTCGCCATCCTCTTCCTGCACTGTGATATGTGGCACACTGCTAGCAGGCAGACTCATTGAATCTTCAGGCTGAGGAGGCAACCCTGTGGAGAACTGCATCAAGCCTAGTGGAGGCAAAGACAGGGGTTCTTAGTTACCTGTGCGAGGAGCTCTTGATCACCTGTACACTCTTTTGTACAATCTTGTGCAATCATTTATGTCATCCATTTAAAATCCCAAGTTACTTAATATGGAAAAGATGTTAACAGTTAAATTAACATACTTTTGATGCAGAATATTTTTCTTATAACTTTTTTAAACTATTTATTTTATTTTTGAGATTATTCTTTCATCACATCCCCCTTCTCCTTCCTCCCTACCATATATAACCTCCTTGCTGTTTTAAAATTTACAGCCTCTTTTTGATTAATTGTTGCTAGGTAAATATATGTGTGTGGTGTGTATATATATATATATATATATATATATATATATATATGCTTAAATATAGAAATACAGCCTGTTTAGTCTACATGACTCAGATTGTATATATAAGTTTTCAGAGCTGGTCATTTGGTATTCAACAGCTAGTTGCTATGCTCCTCCCTAGGAAAGACAATTTCCCCCACTCTTGGCATAACTTGGTTGCCTGTAGGTCTCTGTGTTGGGTTGAGGCCTCATGAGATTTCCCATCTATATTCTCATGTCTGTTGGTCCCATCCTTGTTCAGCTAATGTTTAGGCAGTCATATTGGTGAGTATAATGTATGATCATGTCTTCTAGAAATCTCAGAAGCTGCACCAATAATTGTTTTTAAGTCTCCATAATGCCACATATTGGGAGTGCAGGAGGGGAGAAACCCATAGTCCTACTCAGCATTGACACCTACAGCAACAACAATGGCAAGATGATCCTAAGGACACAGCAGTGACATACATATCCTAACAGCAACTAACATCTCTCTGACTGAACTCAGGGCATGCTCAGCAATTAGGAAATAATGCCTGGTACTGTGAACCCAGCCAATACTTAGGACTAGTGACATCAGGAATCTTGGAGGAAGACCTACAACCACCACTTTACTAAACTACCACAATCCCCAACTACATTCTAAAGATTTCCATATGCCCATGGGTAAATGGAAGCCTCACCCCTCAGTCAGGAAACTTCTCTAATACAACAGATAGAGAACTTTCCAGAACCTACAACCAATCAACAATGCAGAGTTGTCCCAAATGATAGCTCTGTAACTCAGATCCTGCACCAGAGGCTTGGAATCACTGTGGAAGAGGAGGCACAAACATTGTGAGAACAAAGGAATAGGAATTTCCTGTGAGATCATGTCTCCTAGGAATGTCCAAAGTCACACCCAGAATGCTTTTAAATCTTCTTAATGTCCAACATTAAAATGATAATTTTCCTTGTCCCTATTCAAAGAAAACTTTGTTAATTCCACTGAATAATCAATAAGAGAAACACTAAGGAAATTTAAAAACATGTATTTCCAGACATTTACTCATATTTGACAAGTTTCTCAAATTCCTGAATTCATGTATAGCCATACTGATAATAGTCTAAAGAATGTTCAACACTTTCTTTAAATTTAATTGCAGAAACAGAGTAAGACACTCCCAGTTTCCCTACCTAAACACTTAAAGATGTTCTTCCTTCATTCACATACAAAATATCATTTTAATAAAAATAATTTCAATATAAATGGTTTCCAATTAAATCTATCAATTGTGAGTATAATATCAAACAACTATAGTAGTTGAAATCTAATAAAACATAACTTACAAAGTTTTTAATTACTTTAATATTAACGTACTCGGGTGGTTTGAAGATAATGGCCTCCACAGACACATGTGTTTGAATGATTGGCCCATGGGGAATAGCACTATTGAGAGGTGAGGCATTGTTGGAATACGTGTGGCCTTGTTAGAGGAATTGTGACACTGTGGGAATGGGTTTTGAGGTCTCCTATGCTCAAGCCCCACCCAGTGTAACATAGTCTCCTTCTGCTGTCTATGAATGAAAATGTAGAACTCTTGGCTCCTACTCCAGCACCATGTCTGCCTGGATGTTACCACACTTCCCACCATGATGATAATAGACTAAGACTCTCATACTGTAAGCCATTCCCAATTAAATGTTTTCCTTTATAAGAGTTGCCTTGGTCATAGTGTCTCTTCACAGCAATGTAAACTCCAACTAAGACACACACCAATATAAGTATTTTAATTATATGAATTTTGATAGCATATAAGAGTACTTTTTCACTTTAAATAATCCTGGGAGACTTTTTTTAAGTTAGGGATATTTATTTTTAAAATATTTAAATTAATGTTAATGCAGACACTATTGCACATGCCAGCAAGATTTTATTGAAAGGACCCTGATATAGCTGTCTCTTGTGAGGCTATGCCAGTGCCTGGCAAACACAGAAGTGGATGTTCATAGCCAGCTATTGGATGGAACACAGGGCCCCCAGTGGAGGAGCTAGGGAAAGTATCCAAGGATCTGAAGGTTCTGCAACCCTATAGGTGGAACAACAATATGAACTAACCAGTACCCCCGGATCTCGTGTCTCAGCTGCATATGTAGCAGAAGATGGCCTAGTCTGCCATCATTGGGAAGAAAGGCCCCTTGGTCTTGCAAAGTTTATATTCCCCAGTACAGGGTAACGCCAGGGCCAAGAAGTGGGAACGGGTGGGTAGGGGAACATGGCGGGGGCAGGGTACAGGGGACTATTGGGATAGCATTTGAAATGAAAATGAAGAAAATACCTAATAAAAACAAACAAACAAAAAAGAAGTTGATCTTTACATTGTCTTTCATAATGAATGTTCTGCAAAGCAGCAACATAGATGTTCATGCTTGCAGAGGCTTTTAGGAAGCCCTAGTTCAGAGTCACTGGTAAGAAGTTCTTTAAAGCCAGGCGAGGTGGCGAACGCCTTTAATACCAGCACTTGCGAGGCAGAGCCAGGTAGATTTCTGAGTTTGAGGCCAGCCTGGTCTACAAAGTGAGTTCTTGGACATCCAGGGCTATACAGAGAAAACCTGTCTCGAAAAAACAAACAAACAAACAAACAAACAAATACAAACCCAAACAAAACAAAACAAAAGCAAAAACAAAAAAAGAAGAGAAGAGAAGAGAAGAGAAGAGAAGAGAAGAGAAGAGAAGAGAAGAGAAGAGAAGAGAAGAGAAGAGAAGAGAAGAGAAAAGAAAAGAAAAGAAAAGAAAAGAAAAGAAAAGAAAAGAAAAGAAAAGGAGAAGAGAAAATGAGAACAGCAAGTGAAGAGCGAAGACTTCACGCAGCAGAGAGGTATACCGTAAGGATGGTCACTAGCTTTGACAGTGATGCCTGTGGTTTCCTTCTCAGGATCTATGCTGGCACCACTGATGGGAGTTGAACCAAGTTTTCCATCTCCTGGAACTGCAGACACCAACGTCACCCGAAAATATTCATTTAGCTCAGGCATGTCCTCATCAAGAACGTACAGATTCAGGACCTGTTCGGTGCAAAAGCACAGTAGTCATTGTCACTTAAGGAAAAAAAAAACAATTATATAATGTATGATTAAAATTGCCATCAAACATCACTTATTTCTACATGAACTTGCACATTTAAACATATATACCTGTGTAGGCACATATATAAATAAAAACAGTTCTGAGCATATTAATTCCTTAATAATGTTTGCTTGAATAAGCTGAATGTGATAGCTCCAAAGTTCAGATGTTAATATCTTGCTGCCATGGTAACTGTATTAGGAGAGAAGTCCTTAGAAGAAAACTGGGTCTTCAAAGAGACTTATTGAATGGGATCGGTGTCCTTATTACAGAGGCTGTGGGAAACTCATTTATGTCTTCTTCTAGGTGACACAGTCAATTGGTGCCATAGATTTGGTGCAGAAAAGGAGCCTCAGCAGACATTGAATCTGCAAGCATCCTGCCCTTGGGAACCCCATGATTATAACTAAACAACAAAATGGTGCTGTTTATAAACTCTCCCGGTGTAAAGTATTTTGTGATATCAATATAAACACATAGGAATGGTAATACACATCTATAATACTAGTACTCAGGAGACTGAGGCAGGAGGATGACAAGTCCAGGGCCAACCATGGCTATATGTTTCAAAATAGATAAGTAAAAATAATTTAATAATAGGAATCTGAGATGATATATCCTCAAGCTATATCAATTTTATTGAGCCATCATTAAAGAATTTATAAACTAACTTTCAAAACTTAATTTCCCTCATGTAGAAAAGCAAAATTATTTTGTCTTATAAAATAATGTATACACCTAGTTCCACACATAGTTTAAAATATGTAAGCACCAAGGAATTGATAATCAGTGAATAAATAAACAGACAGTGAAATTCTTTCCAAGAAGCATCCAAAAATGCAGGCAGCAGAGTTTACCTCAGACCGCTGCCAAGGCAAGAAGGTGATAGTGCCACTGGCATTGGCAAAATCATCAACGAGGTAATTGATGCCTTCTGACTCGATCTGGGAGATGGTGTAGAAAACATGCACGTAACCCAGAGCTCCCCTCGTTCGCTCAACCACACAGGAAACAGTGGACCCCTCCTCTGTCATCTGGAATTGAGCATAAGTAATTTTTAAGTACATGCCATTGGCACCGGTGATGAAAGTAGTTTCCATGAGTCCTTCTGCTCTTTATTTCATAGTTCTACAACTTTCCATGCCTCTAGACAGGCTTGGGGCCTCTACATTTGCAAAGTCTATTTAAGAGCATTGTTTCCTCCCATGCTTATTAGGTAAAAAGCAAAAACAATTGTGATCTCTTTACTACATACATAGTTCATTCATTGGTAGTTCCCGCCTGCTAGACACAGTGCCAGGTGTGATGGTCACAAAATACATTTTTTTCCAAAATAATCCTTCCACTGAATAAAGGAATTCTGAAGAATGCAAAAGTGTCACGGCATAACAAGTGATAAAGTGCAGACAGAGCAAATCAGGGCAGAGTGAGTGGTAGAAGGCTAGACACATCATCAAGAGCATCCTAGGAAGGGGTATAAAAGTGGAGAAATGCTGTATTTGGTGGAATCATTTGGAATTTATACAAAGCACAAAAGGTAAATACTTTAGAAATGTCTAGCTGGATGGCTTTTAATCCAAGCACTTGTGAAACTAAGACAGAAGAATAATATTTCTGTGAGCTCCAAGATAGCCTGGACTACACAGAAAGGCTCTGATTCCTAAAAAAAAAAAAAAAAAAAAAAAAAAATTAATTAATTAATTAATTAATTGGAAATAAATGTTTTATATGGAGGAAACATAGAGGATATTTTGTGTTCTGCTTGGTATCTTTTTAATGCTTTTATTATGCACACTTAGAAAGCATAAACATATCTGTTTGTGTAAATATGTATGTGTATATATATACACATATATATGTATATACATATATACATGTACATATATATACATATATATATATACATATATACATGTACATGTAAATATATATTTAATAAAAGGTAGTATCTAAATAGCTTAAGACAGTGAATCAAAGCTATATGGACCAAGAAGTCTGGACTCTTTTAAATAGATCTGCATCCTCTCTACAGGGTCTCAGTTTGACTTCATTTTTGCATTTGGATACCTAATTCACAGGGAAAGAACTGCAATGAACTGCACCAAGAGGCAAGTATCTCCCATGACATAAGATTCACTTTGGTGCTGCTGTTAGGGCTGGAGAAAACTGATTGGGAACGTGTCTACTGGCCGGGAATAGTGGAAAGATTTCTCAAAGCAACTGGACTTGTCAGGATTTTCTTCAACAAATCCTAAATTTCAAGGAGCAGCAGGAACCCCCAGGGTTCTGAAGTACACAGGACGGGGCACACAAAGGTCAACATGTCAGGTTTTTGTCTGCTGGCCACGTGTTACAAGAATGAACAACCAGATAAGAGTTGGGTGAAGTTCTAGGTCTGTCTTGTGCCAGCCTAGTTATTCCCAGAAACGCAGTCAGGGTAGAAAATGGTTGTGTGAGAAGGATGAAGGCTGGAAGCTGATTCAGATATTGAATCAGAAAGACTGTGGGGCTAGAGCCAGTCTCGTTCCAACTTCCTGCTTCCTGGGCTTTAATCCCAGGTATCAAGTACACAGAAACTAATAACAGCACTCACTGCACATAGGACATCCTTGGGACAACATCCCAATACTACAAGACAAGTCTAAGATAGCAACTTGCCTGAGTTTTTCACTAGCCATCAAATGTATTTGCTTCGGGTGAGATGGTAAGGCAAGTGATTTTTTTTCTGTGTGCCTATTGTCAGACTTTTACATAGTATGTGGCCACATGATACATGTTCCCAACTGGTTAAAACAGGCACACATTAGGCCTTTTAGTGTTGGTGCTGGCAAGAAGGACTAGGAATGCAAATCCATTACCTACATCAATTCCCTTAAGAATGAAATGCTACTCCTGTGGCTGAGATGGATCTACCACTAAATGATTGACTGGGAAGTGCTTGACGTGGGCCACTGTTTGTTGCCTGAGATACATTAGTTTGTATATGAGTCTGAGAACAATGAAACCTATGCTATTACGTTATGTACAGCACCCAGCATGTTCTTGTTAATGACAGCAGTGAGGTGGCAGAGGAGAATCTGGCTAATAAGAAAAGAAGTCTCAGGTTGGCTTCCTGATTGCTGAGAATCCCTTGAAAAAAGGTCTATCTTAAACTTAGCTCTGAATCCCATGCCTCTTTCTCAAACAACTTCTAGTCGTCTTTATTCTCCTAAATCCCTAGTAATTAAGCTATAACACTAGTATTGCTCAAGAGTATGTATGCCTTCACATGTCAAGCCAATTCACCCTCCAACTTAAGACGAATTGTCCAGTAAGCTGTTTATAGCTCTGCCTCTCTGTCCTTCTCAGGTGCCTCTGAATAGATCAGTAGAAAGTTAGTAACCTCTAGATGGTCCATCTTTCATCTCAGCTCCAAACTTTGTCTCTGTAACTCCTTCCATGGGTGTTTGTTCCCTTTTCTAAGAAGGGATAAAGTACCCACACTTTGGTCTTCGTTCTTCTTGAGTTTCAAGTGTTTTGCAACTTGTATCTTGTATCTTGGGTATTCTAAGTTTCTGGGCTAATATCCACTTATCAGTGAATACATATCATGTGCGTTCTTATGTGATTGGGTTACCTCACTCAGGAGGATACCCTCCAGGTCCATCCATTTGCCTAGGAATTTCATAAATTCATTCTTTTTAATAGCTGAGTAATACTCCATTGTGTAAATGTACCACATTTTCTGTATCCATTCCTCTGTTGAGGGACATCTGGGTTCTTTCCAGCTTCTGGCTATTATAAATAAGGCTGCTATGAACATAGTGGAGCATGCACCCAGGGATTCATCCCATAATCAGCCTCCAAACACTGACACCATTGCATACGACAGCAAGATTTTGTTGAAAAGACCCTGATAGAGCTGTATCTTGTGAGGCTATGCCGGTGCCTGGCAAACACAGAAGTAGATGCTCACAGTCAGCTATTGGATGAAACACAGGGCCGCCAATGCAGGAGCTAGAGAAAATACCCAAGGAGCTAAAAGTGTCTGCAACCCTATAGGTGGAACAACAATATGAACTAACCACTACCCCCGGAGCTCATGTCTCTAGCTGCATATGTAGCAGAAGATGTGGGAATAGAGACCCCTTGGTCTAGCAAACTTTATAAGCCTCAGTAGAAGGGAACGCCAGGGCCAAGAAGTGGGAGTGGGTGGGTAGGGGAGTGGTGGGGGGAGGGTATGGGGGACTTTTGGGATAGCATTTGAAATGGAAATGAAGAAAATACCTAATTTAAAAAATGTTATGCCTATAAAGAATAAAGAAAGAAAGAAAGTTAGTAGCCGCTGGGCATGGTGGCACATGCCTTTAGTCTCAGCACTCAGGAGGCAGAGGCAGGCGAATTTCTGAGTTCGAGGCCAGCCTGGTCTACAAAGTGAGTTCCAGGACAGCGAGTGCTATACAGAGAAACCCTGTCTCAAAAAAACCAAAAAAAGAAAAAAGAAAAAAAAAAAAGAAAGGAAGAAAGAGAGAGAGACAGACAGACAGAGAGAGAGAGAGAGAGAGAGAGAGAGAGAGAAAGCCAGCCAGCCTGCTTTCAGGAAGTGCCAACATTTCAAGCAGGCTTGTCTATGACTTTTACATCAAACTGTCAAGGAATTTTTTTTGTAAGAATTAGAGATGAGTTCTAAATATATACCAACTTAATTGGCTATTAAAACATCAAAGCAATGTTTCAAATTGACAACCATGGAATGAATTTACAAGTCTAGAGAGGTCAGGATTGATCTAATAAACCTGGAAGTCAAGAGATAAACGATATCAAAGCCAATATACAAGTAGTATCTATACATAAAATTTGATAAGTGATGTATCAAGACAGGCTGAGACAATGCAAGTAGTGAGTTCAGATAGAAGAAAGGGAACTAAGCCATCTAATTACACTGAATAAAATAGTGTTGATGCCATGACATTGTTTCAATGTGTTGAGAGGGGGAAGTGGACATGAACCTCCCCTCATCTGTCTCCAACGGACAGACTGCTTACAAAGCAAACATTAGTTTTCTCTAATGGAGTCTCACTGGGTATACAAAACACACTTGAAGGTAGGCTCCATGCCCAGCAGTAGACGGAACACACAAAACTAGCTCAATGGTATTTTTGGTAGAGCTTTGTCTCATATTGCTTTGTTTGGGTATTTTTAATCTTTTGATCTTTTGCTTATATATTACGATTTCAGACTTTGTGTTTTTATGGGTTTTGCTTTTGAGTGTCTGGGTGTCTCTATGTATATGTAGTTCTTATATTTTTTTTCTTGCTTTGTTTTTCATTCTGGTTTGTTTGTTTTTTATTTGGCTATTTGCCTGTCTTCTAAATAGAGTGGGGAGCGGAGGCATAAAGTGGGGTGAGTAGGGAGGTTGAGGGAGGGAAGTCACAATCAGAATACATAGTATGAAAAGTGATTTTCAATTTTTAAAAAAAGCCCTTCACAAAAAATAACTTAGATACACACTGAAGTTTGCATTTGGTTATCAATGTGACTTCATTCACAAGATAGGTGATGAGCACAGGAAACCATTCTCACTTAAAACAAGCAATGGAAAAATATGCACATGCCTCGAACATCTACTACGTTTGGCATTCTTGTTGTGAGCCACACTTATCTCTAGTGCTACAGTTCTTCTTCTGATTTAAATAACTGTCCATGTATCACTTCAGGGTACCAATTAATCTGTAACCTTAGGACTGTTCTTACAGGTAAACTTGGGTTTCTTCGAAAGACAGTAAGTAGACCACAGCACATTTGCTTTAGGACGCTTTAAACGTTTACTGTGCACACTGTTTGTTAGTCCCCATCTTGCTCCTTAAGCATCAGTGATAGTGTTCTTTGCATTATTATCTCCTGCTACTGTCTCTCTAACAGGCTCAGTGTTCTCACTACCTGACCTGGTGACTGTGATGGCTTTCAGAAAGTCATCCAGCATGCTACAACAGAACTGACTGCTCCATAGGCGAGACCCTCCGACCTTAAGGGCTGATGAGAGGTCAAAGCATCAAAAGACCCAAGTGCACATCTGACCTCCTGTGTGATTCCCTCTAGGGGCTCTGTTTGGCATCTGCACTGGCAGGGTTAACCTGACTGAATGTGTGATAGGAAGAGAGTGGCCCAGGGTCATTGTTCTGAGCCCCTTCATTGTGTGCTCATCAGCTCCTTCTGGACCCTTATCATAAGAATTGCTGGACTCGCATCCTAGATGATTCATTCTTATGGACTCTTGACACTTAATGGAAACTTTAACTGAAATTTTGTAGGTATGCATTGCTAAATACAGGACAAATCCATTTCATTTTTCTGTTTACACCTCATACATGGTGTATATTTGAGCACACTTGTATAGCATGTCAGGAGGCTATAGATTTGGTAGATAGTTTTACTACTTGAAGGTGTAATGTGGAAACAAAGCTTTATTCTAGTTCTGATCCCACCAGTCATGCTTTTTAAGTCTAAAAAGATCCTTCACACATTTCTAAGTAAATCTTTGGATTTATTCACTCCCTGGCCTTGGCTGAAAGAAAGCGTTGAATATTTACATATTCAATTTACATATTCAAATAAGTGGTTTATTAGCTTAGACTGAACAAAAATTCATCCTTACTAAAATTTGGAGCAATACCAAGGCAGACCCCAAGCCCAGGAGGTGCTGGCCAACACAAAGAAGACTCAGTCTCTCTCTCTCTCTCTCTCTCTCTCTCTCTCTCTCTCTCTCTCTCTCTCTCTCTGAGGTTTGTTTGTGTTATTGTTTTATTTGGTTTCCTGTTTTGTTTTGTTTTTGTCAGAGAAAGAGCATGATGTTGGATGGGTGGAGGGTATAATCTGAGGGAAGAAGGGGGAGGGGAAAGAATATGACCAAAATATATTGATTTAACAAATAATAAATAAAAACAAAATTTGGAGGACAAATTGGAGCAAATCAGTTGACATTGTGTTGAAAGTTGAAATGCACAAGAATCCTGTTTTTCAGTATATACACATTTCTTCTTTATAAATTGAGGCCTTTTCACATAGCATTTGTCTGTTAATACATGGATATCTCTATTTTTTTTTTCTTTGAGACAAGGTTTCTCTGTATAGCCCTGGCTGTCCTGGACCGCACTTTGTAGACCAGGATGGACTCAAACTCAGAAATTTGCCTGCCTCTGCCTCCCAAGTGCTGGAATTAAAGGCACGTGCCACCACTGCCCAATGTCTCTATTTCTAAAGGATGAAATACGTGTACATAGTAATGTATTACTAGAATCTATGTATGGTTCATATTGTTGTTCCACCTATAGGGTTGCAGACCCCTTCAGATACTTAGGTACTTTCTCTAGCTCCTCCATTGGAGGCCCTGTGTTCCATTCAATTCAATGACTGTGAGCATCCACTTCTGTGTTTGCCAGGCACTGGCATAGACTCACAAGAGACAGCTATATCAGGGTCCTTTCAGCAAAATCTTGCTGGCATGTGCAATAGTGTCTGCATTTGGTGGCTGATTATAGGATGGATCCCTGGATGGGGTAGTCTCTGACTGGTCCATCCTTTTGTCTCTGTAACTCCTTCCCTGGGTATCCTGTTCCCTATTCTAGGAAGGAATGAAGTATCCACACATTGGTCTTCCTTCTTCATGATTTTTTTGTGTTTTGCAAATTGTATCTTGGGTATTCTAAGTTTCTAGGCTAATATCCACTTATCAGTGAGTGAATATCAAGTGACTTCTTTTGTAATTGGGTTACTTCACTCAGGATGATATCCTCCAGATACATCCATTTGCCTAAGAATTTCATAAATTCATTGTTTAATAGTTGAGTACTACTCCATTGTGTACATGTACCACATTTTCTGTATCCATTCCTCTATTGAGAGACATCTGAGTTCTTTCCAGCTTCTGGCTATTAATAAATAAGGCTGCTATGAACATAGTGGAGCATGTGTCCTTATTACCAGTTGGAACATCTTCTGGGTATATGCCCAGGAGAGGTATTGCTAGATCTTCCAGTAGTACTATGTCCAATTTTCTTAGGAACCTCCAGACTGATTTCCAGAGTGGTTGTACCAGCCTGCAATCCCACCAGCAATAGAAGAGTGTTCCTCTTTCTCGACACCCTTGCCAGCATCTGCTGTCACCTGAATTTTTGATATTAGCCATTTAAACTGGTGTGAGGTAGAATCTCAGGGTTGTTTTGATTTGCATTTCCCTGATGATTAAGGATGTTGAACATTTTTTCAAGTGCTTCTCAGCCCTTTGGTATTCCTCAGTTGAGAATTCTTTGTTTTCCTCTGCACCTCATTTTATAATGGGGTTATTTGAATTTCTGGAGTCCAGCTTCTTGAGCTCTTTGTATATATTGGATATTAGTCCCCTATCAGATTCAAGTCTCTGAAGAAAGAAATTGAAGAAGATCTCAGAAGATGGAAAGCTCTCCCATGCTCATAGATTGGCAGGATTAATATAGTCAAAATGGCTATCCTGCCGAAAGCAATCTACAGATTCAATGCAATCCCCATCAAAATTCCAACTCAATTCTTCACTGAGTTAGAAAGGGCAATTTTGCAAATTCATCTGGAATAACAAAAAACCTAGGATAGCAAAAACTCTTCTCAACAATAAAAGAACCTCTGGTGGAATCACCATGCCTGACCTCAAGCTGCACTACAGAGCAATTGTAAAAACTTCATGGTACCCGGTACAGCGACAGACAGATAGATCAATGGAATAGAATTGAAGACCCAGAAATGAACTCACATACCTATGGTCACTTGATCTTTGACAAGGGAGCTAAAACCAACCAGTGGAAAAAAGACAACATTTTCAACAAATGGTGCTGGCACAACTGGTAGATATCATGTAGAAGAATGTGAATTGATCCATTCTTATCTCCTTGTACAAAGCTCAAGTCTAAGTGGATCAAAGACCTCCACATAAAACCAGAGACACTGAAATTTATAGAAAAGAAAGTGGGGGAAACCCTCAAAGATATGGGCACAGTGGCAAAATTCCTGAACAGAAGAGCAATGGCTTGTGCTGTAAGATCGGCAAATGGGACCTCATAAAATAGCAAAGCTCCTGTAAGGCAAAAGATACTGTCAATAAGACAAAAAGGCCACCACCAGATTGGGAAAGGATTTTTACCAATTCTAAATTGATTCTTAAGCCAAGTGTATAAGAACATAAATCAAAGGATTAGTTATAAGATGTGAGTCTAACAAGTTCTATGAATTATTGTGAAACAGTATTTTCATCAGTTAGTTACATGGAGTACATAATTTTATAATGTGAGCTAAAGAAAAAATAAAATAAAAATTGCACAAAGTTGTAACAAGCATGGAGAAGGCACATGATAACGTGTGTGGGTACTGTGCTGATCAGCAATCTACTCAATACAGATCCTGCCTGCACTCCAAACAATCAGAGCTCTGATCCACTCATATGTTTATTGACCCTCTCATAATTTAGTAAGTACCTGCAATTTCCTGGGACATAGTGCACCTTGGTTAAGAATAAACAAGGATGGGGTTGCCATCCCACAGTCAAAAACTCTCAGAATTGTTCCTGTCTAAAATAACTGCAGGAACAAAAATGGAGAAGAGACTGAGAGAAAGGAGATCCAGTGAATGGCCCAACTTGGGATCTATCTCAAAAGAGGCTCTAAGACCTCATACTATTACTGATGCGATGATGAGCTTACAGACAGGAGGCTAACATGGCTGCCCTCTGAGAGGCCCAACAAGCAGGTGACTGAGACAGACATACTTACACCCAACCAATGGACTGAAGTTGAGGACCTCTGTGGTTTAATGTGGGAAAGGCTGGAAGAAGTTGAGGAGGATGGCATCCCTATTGGAAGACCAGTAGTCTCAACTAACCTGGACCACCAAGATCTCTCAGGCACTAAGCCACCAACCAGATACCCAACACTAGCAGGTATGAGGCCCCGGACACAAAAATAGCAGAGGACTGCCTGGTGTTGTGTGAGTGAGAGAAGACACACCTAACTCTCCGAGACTTGAGGCCCCAGGAAGTGCTGGGGGGGGGGGGGGCATAGGTTGGGGGACATTCTCTTGGAGAAGGGGGAGGAGGAATGGGATGAGGGCAGACCAGGAAGGGGATAACATCTGGACTATAAAGAAAAGATTATAAATAATTTTAAAAGATAAATAAAATAAGGTATAAAATTATGCTAATCTTCAGGATTAGAAGCATTGGAAATTGAAGGACTTTGGGTTCTCTGTTTATTTTTTGTTTGCTTGCTTGCTTGCTTGGCTCGTTGGTTGGTTGGTTTTGGCTTGTTGATGTATGATCAGAATCTTCCTGGAGAAGGTAAAACTAAGGGTACAGGTATCTGAAGTATGGACTCTCAAACACAAGAATGAGAGCAACCTCGGCAAGGCAGGTTGAGGCAAGTGAGCTGGACCTGGGAGAGACTTTTGTGAACATCCACATAAAGAGTATCACATGAAGAGAGGAGATGAGAGAGCAAAGCACACGTCATGAAAGTGTCTCATGAAGCATGCTGTCTTAAGACATTTGTGCCTTAACCGACTGATTGTCCAGCTTTAATAGTATATCACTTCATATGTACCAAATATATATTCAGATGACTATTGCAAAC
The DNA here is from genome assembly GCF_000001635.26 of Mus musculus. Classification (NCBI taxonomy): domain Eukaryota; kingdom Metazoa; phylum Chordata; class Mammalia; order Rodentia; family Muridae; genus Mus; species Mus musculus. The sequence continues at coordinate 81,554,239 of NC_000079.6, forward strand.
TACTAAAGCATAGACAGGAAGATTTACAAAGGGAAAATGTCCCCGTGAATTTCCCATATTCAAAAGCCAATAGTCATAGCACCATACCTAATCAAGCATAGTGCGTGCTGGGGGTACAGAATTAGACCTAAATCTTCTCTGCAAGGAGTGCAAAGGGGAGGGGAAGGAAATACAGGAGTTTAACGTGTTCAGAGTATATTATATACATATTTGAAAATGCCCTTATATAATCCAGTATCATATATATAATACATATATAATAATATATATTATATTTTGAATATATATTATTCAAAAATAATAAATAAAAAACCCATAAAAGTAATTATGGTCACTTTCAATATTTCTGAAAATAAATCAAGTAGCTATTAAATTCAAGGTCATAAGAGGCATAGAGTAAATAAAGACTTCTCCAATCTTTTTATTTGTGGAACTGGCACATTCATAAAATTCACTGACAAGTGTAAATAGTTTCTGTGTATATTTGTGAGATCTGAAGTTCTCCACCATACTACAATATAACAATGAAATAAGTAATGACTAAGAACTTATGGCAATGCAACCGTAAGCCTGCCTGTCAACACAAACAGCACATATTTTGGGTAATAACTATGACTCTTTATATGACTCTCTGTCATACAGAGAAAAATGCAGCCTTGCACGTATAACTGGGAAACAGTGGCACCTTCATAGAATTTTAAGATAATTATGTGTACTGCAGTACTACACCAAAATTTGAAAAGTGCCATGTGTAACCTGCAAGCGCGTTGTACTGCATTTTAGCCAGCTGCCTACCATGCACTAGGAATCAGTCTCCTATTGATGCAATGGCAATTTAGAGCATTATTCGTTTACTGAGGTCTTCATATCATCTACATGTTGACACATTCAATTACACAAAACAATCACACAGGTATAGATCACTGGCAACGTTATCTCAAACATCTGAAGTACTGGAAAACAGTCAAACCCGCTTTGGCTCATAAAAGTTTCTAAAATTTAGATTTATTTCATGTGAAAGATGAATTTCTTATTACCAACCCGAACCATGATCTGTTTTCCTCATAACCAACAGCTCATTTTCTGAAAATATGTGCCAAATTTCAAAGTCTGCACAAACAGCCACTTTTTAACCCAAGAAAAAGGTGGTGGTCCATGAGGTCAGCAGCTATTTCTGCTGGCTTTCAGTCATGTATGTGTGTATGTGCATGTAAGCGGTGTGTACATGTACGTGTACAGGTGTATGTGCATGTGGTGTACCTATAGGAATCCATGTTTCCACGTGTGTGGCCACACCACTATGCACGCACATGTGCAGGCCTGAAGTTCATGTTGGGTCTCTGCTGCGATACCTCTCCATTTGATTTGTTGATACAGGGTGGCTGCAGAACCCAGGGCTCACAGGCTCCATTCGTCTGGATTCCTGGACTTCAGGTGGCCATCATACCTACCTAGTTTTCTGTGGGATAAGGGCAATCACTCTAACCACTGAGAAATTGTCTTGGCCCACCACCACACTTGTGGATCACATGGTTAGTGCAAGAGTGCATGTGAACAGGCACACGCATGTGTGAGTACAGACTTCAGCAGCATGGAGCTGGAGCTAAAGGTTTTAAGTCAAATGTGGGTCCTCTGCAAGAACATCTCATCTCATGGCACAGAATAGTTGAAAAACATGTATTTGTGGTTTGAGACCTTCAAAACTTAAGATATATGCCACCAAGCTCAATGTCCTGAGTTTGATCCCTGAAATCCAAATGTCAGAAGAGAATTGATTCCCATAAGTTATCCTCTGACCTCCAGAGACACAGCATAGCACATGTACACCCATACACATACAAAAATAATAAATGTGAAAGAGCAGTTTAAAATTATTATTGACATATATGATATTTCTCAAGTTTACAAAAAAAATTGCTGAAGATCTTTTGTCTTGTGGTTGTCACATAAACTAAGGGGACCACATAAAATTCCAGAGATCTAGATGCCCCAATTGAAGCTACAAGGACCTCTTTGACATGGGTAATTTTTTTCAAGTTTTACTCATCCTGTTTTGCTCATCACCCAATTCCCATATATGTTCACCCAGATCTCCTGGTGCCAAGCTGCAGAGCAGAAGGCGCTCTTGGCTCTTGGCAGCCTTTTCTGGACACGGAGCATTTGCTGTCATGCACAACACCTGGGAGGCAGTTTCCCAAGATCTCCTATTACTTATCAGGAGAGATGAACACGTGTGCTTGAAAGCTTAGGAAGAAGAGATAAGGCCGGGATACCAGCCTAGTGAATTGAGCCAGCCAAGAATGTTGTTGGGAAGAAACGATTACAACCAAACTGGGAGAACCCTATAAAATGTCCCCCCTAAAACAAAGGAACATGGAAATAAAGTTTTGTTTTTAATTATTCATATAGGCTTTCAATATGAATTATTTTATATCCATATATGGTATTCAAAATATAAGCCAAGTTAGAGGTGGTAATACTCATAATTACTCATCATTTAGAGTGGTTAACTTTAAAGTTCAGTCACTTGCTTTTTTGTTATTGTTTCTCTCACCTCGATTAGGAGACTCCAGCTACAATCTACCAGGAACAGGAGCTGGGATTTGTATGTGCAAGCATGGCTCCTACATACTTCAAACGCTAGTTCACCCCCAGACAAATCCACCTACAATAAATGATTTACCTTGATATTCTCCAAGCCGCTTACTTACCTCTGGTATACAAGCCCCAGTGAAGCCAAACAGGCCATTGGCATTGTCACTTTTCTGTATTCTTAGCCGAGCAGTAGTGTTTTCCTTAGAAATCTGAGCCCCACCATCCACAGAGACCAGCTTAAGAAGGAATAATTCTTCTCCTTCCTCTTCACTGTCATCTCTTGCAGCAACAATGAACGACTTGTTACTTTCTCCTTGTCTGAACTCCAGATACCCAGAAATCGGGTGTAAATCAGTCCTTGCAGGCACAGCATGAAGTTCGTAAATCTCCTCGGGAGTCAGCTTGCGCTCATAGGTCCTCACATCCTGCATCCAACCTGTGAATCTGGCACCACCATCCATCCCTGCTCCAATTCTCAGGATCCCAGGACCTAAAATCAGACATGCATTTAGATGCTATGACAGCCACTAACTATCTTCTATCACAACCTAGAAGTGGGTTTCTGAAAACAAGACTATTTCACTGAATTGTATGTTTGATAAGGAAAATTTGGGCATAACTAAAAAGTGATCCAATAAATATTATCTTCTCCGATGACAAAAAAGAACCTGCACAATAATTGCTGAATTTTCTGATCTTCCACTGCAAGATCTGCCTTCAAACTTAAATGATGGATACTGGGCTGGAGAGGTGGCTCAGTGGTTAAGAGCACTGACTGTTCTTCCAGAGGTCCTGAGTTCATTTCCCAGAAACCACATGGTGGCTCACAACCATTGGTAATGGGACCTGATGCCCTCTTCTGGTGTGTCTGATGACAGCAAAGTGTACCCATATACATTAAATAAATAAATAAATAAATAAATAAATAAATAAATATTTTTTAATTATGGTTACTTATAAGTAATTTATATTAGTCTGTCAAAAATCACTTGTGGGCAGAAAAATAATCACATTCAGACATATATCTATCCACACATGTATATTTCTGTGTTATAACTACTTACTGAACTAAATATGGAAAGGGTTGGTTCTGTTCCAATTTTAAAACTACTGAATACTATAGAGAACTTGAAAGCTCTATGTGTTAAAAATTCATCTCAAGTTAACTAAAGTGGTGATTCTAAGGGAGTGGTGGTTTCTACAGGCCAAATATATCATTTTGTACAAAACCTAACTGAACATAGAAACCAGTAGTTCTTAGAAACACTACATTCAAGCATGCAGCACTTTTCAAGACAGTAACAGTAGACAGTCCAGCTATAAATCACTACACCTCCATAGTCCTTTTTAGGATTTTGTCAATATATAGTTCAGTTGCTTTGTTTTTTAGTTTGGTTTTTGGTGATTTATGACAGGATCTCATTATTGCTTCTGGCCAACAACTTGCTAAAGAGCCCAGGTTGGCTTTGCTCATGATTCTCCTGCTTCAGACTCCTAAGTATACACAGTCCACAGTGAGTTATCCTAAGAGAGGGTGTGTGATTTGACTAAAAGCCAACAAAGATTATCCCTTCAAAGCAAGGCACGGAACTCATTGGTTCACCTGCTGATGACACAGTACCTGTAATTATTTTTAGTTAATATTTTCTCTCAATGGCTCTTCTGTCTTTTTTTCCATAACCCTTCACCTCCAGACACACTGAAGGAGAAAGAGTTTCCCAGATATAATGAGCTGTTTCACAGTTCCAGACCTTTGCTCATTCCTGTGCAAAAACAGTTCCTTCCTGATCACTAACTAGAGACAAACAAGATTCCTCTCGTTTCTTTTCTTCCCACAAAGTTCTGTAGTGATTTGCTTGCACAGCCTTAACTTAGAGCCTGTTTCTGATTTCCCCAGTTGAGTGTATCTGAAACACTCAACTTAACACTGTTTTGGTCTTGGTAGGCACACAGATTTACTAGAGAAAACATAAAGTCAAGTTCCAAAATATTTGCTAGCTCTTTCTTTCAAAAAATTCAAACTTTTTAATTAAAGAGTTGAGACTCTTTCCTATTCAGTGAGCTAGTCACAATGCAGACAACTCACCATCAGTAATAGCTTCTCCTTTCAGACTCTTTATGCCTCTGGGCATTGCCTTTCCGTCCAGATAGAATTCAATTATGCCATCATCTAAGATGATTAAAACATGAAGCCAAACACCTTCCTCTAAATATTTCATGACAGTGCTCTTGGCAATATATGTAACATTTGATCCAAAAGTTTTATAATGAAGGGAAAGGGTCACGTGGGTTTCATTTGTTTGGATTTTTACTCCATAGTAGATGCTACCATGACTGTCATCCTTTGCTATGAGAAACCCATTTGTGTTGGCATTAGGCATTACCCAAGCTGAAAACGTAAAGTTGGCAATTGTGTTATTTCTGAAGGGTTGGTACTTGGGATCAACAGTCCCAAATGCACCCTCTAGTCCACTGAAGTACAGGACGTCTGTTCCACTGTGGTGACGTCGCATATGTGGTTGCAAAGGCACAGTGCTTGGAAAACTTCCTAGCAGTATAAAGTCTATCATTGGTGGAAGGCCAGCAGTAAACTCTCTGGACAGGACTTCCCAGCCAACCCGTACATCACCAAAGACACCCTGTTGTCTCAAAATGGTGAAGCTGGTGATGTAAGACATGTCGTCTTCTGAGAGGACATCTTCAGCTACTTCTCTCTCTAGACACTCTGGATCTAAGATGAAAATTCCAAACGGATCGTCATTGAATGGAATCATGACTGTCACCTGAAAGTTGGTTTCTGCTAGTTGACCTCCAGGACCTGGAATGGGGAAAATTTAGAATATTGAAAAAGCCAGAAGCTAAAGACTTTTTGGTCTAAGGAGAAAAAAAAGCAGTATGTTTTACAGAGAAACTTCTAGTTAAGTAATTTATTCATTATCAGTAAATAATGGCACCATCGTTTTGTTTTCACCACATTTGAGGGGCAATGCAATCAAATAACATCAATTAACATATCCATATTAGTAATCAGTCAAGCCCCTACCAATAGAAGCATTTTATGTTTAAACTGAAAACAGTGAGAAAGAGGAAGCCTCCATCTGTAAAATGGAGTTTTCCAAAGCCCATAAAATGAACATGCCAAAAATATTTTTTTTTAGCTGAGGGCATAGTTAAATGGCAGAGCATGTGATTAACACAAAGTCCAAGGTTCTATGCCTAAGACCAATGAATAAAGAAGAAAAACTAAGTCAACACATGATTAAAACAAAGTCCAAGATTCTATGCCTAAGATCGATGAATAAATAAACAAGAAAAACTAAGTCAGATACAGTGTCATATGCCTATAACCACAACACTCCAGAGATGTAGGCAGTAGGGTCCAGATATAAGGTTAGCCTGAGCTGTACAGTGGGATCACATTTCAATAAAGCGAAACAAAATTTCATCCCTGGTGGCACACCAGCAGTGAACTCTCTGGATTGTATTTCCAAGACAACCTTTACATCACCAAAGACATCCTGATATATCAAAACGGTCAACAAAAAAAGGGCTAGGATGTACCTCAATAGTAGAGCACTTCCTAATGTATACAGGCTTAGGGTTTGACTCTCAGCCCTCCAAAAACAGAACAAAACAAGACAAAAACAAAACAAACAAAAAAACACCACCAACCAAAAATCTTCTACCAAGAAGGTACTTTGACATTAAAATAATAATGCACTTAACTTCACTGGCAACTTGGTTTTGTACACAATTCTATTTAAGTATAATCTATAAAGTTTTGATGTTAACATTAGAGATGGGAAAGGTTGGTACCTGAAATATTTACAAGCCTTAGAATATAAAATTCATTGAATTCAGGAATCCTATCTGGGAAAGCACGGAGAATGACTGGTTTTGTTTCTTCTCCATCTGTGAAGTTAACAGTCCCTGATGTTTCATAGAACTCTTGTCCAGGCTGCAGAGAAGCATTCTGGAACAGCTGCCAAGCCACAGAAACATTGCCGAAGTGTCCTCGGTGCCGTAAAATCCTGCGTGAAAATGGAACAAAAGTGTTTTTATGAAAAGTGTACGTGGTGAATATGACTGTAACAAAAGCATTCTGTGCTCGCTTGAAAGTATACATTTTCGATTTATCTCCAAATTAGCCAGCCGGTCTCCCTGAGAAACCACGGAAAAGACAACGTAGCAAGACCAAAAAGAAAAACCAAACAATCTTAGAATCTCCTCTTCTTCAAAGCCAATCAGCATGGCAAATTCTAAGCCCAAGTAAGAAAAAGAACTTAATAGTAATGGGCAACATTTTTCAGAAGAAAAAATCTTAGGCACAAGTTGTAAATTTATGAAGATTATTCCTAGAGACTGGATAACCGAAATCCTCTAGTCTTGAAAAGATAGACATGGGGGGAGAAGGGCAAAGAGACCAAGTTCTGTCTAGCAGATGAATGGTTGTCATGGATAGTTACTTACTGAAAAATATTATAGCAGGGCATAAACAAAGTTACCATTTATCCCATTTACATTTATATCTGAATAGATTAATAGTGTTTCCATTTTCCTCTCTTAATGATCTCATTTTATTGAATCCAATTTTAACTTTCCTTATCTAAATACACTTACCAAAATGCATTTGTCTTTCCTTCTTCCACTGCTTTGTCTATGGGCTCCAGAGAGAAAACACCATTTGGGTCATCGTTGGCTTCAATTATGACTGTAGCTACCCCGTACTCATAAACCACTGTGTCACCTAAATTAAACACGGAAGAGTCAAAGTCAGTTGTTTAAAAGCTAAATTTTATTGTAACAAAATTTCTTAACATGTTTTCATTTTATTCACTTAAATTTTAAGAAATATGCAACTACAGATACAAAAAGGCTTTGGGGCTGGCTCAGTGAGAAAGACGCTTGGAGCACGAGTATGGTTTCCAGCACATGGGTACTTTGCGTTCAGATTCCAGCCACTGAGTAAAAGCTAAGGGTGTCTGTAAGCTCAGCTAGGAAACCAGAGGCGGTTGTATCCAAGGGGTTTGTGGGCCAGTCAGCACAGCAGAAATTGCACAAACGAGGTTCAGTGAGAGACCCTACCTTTCAAAACATGGACACAGCTATAGGAGGAAGCCTAACAATGCACACACACATACACGCACACAAAGTAACTGTGCGTGTGCATATATACTCCCAGTAGAAGTACATTAAAAGGCACTAGAAATAGCAAAACCTCACTATTTCACTAGAAACAGCAATAACCACAGCCAGTGACCAGACTCTAATTATTAAATAACATTTTTAAAGTCAGGGCTTCCAAAAGAAGCCCTGGATAATTTCAGGATTGTGACAGGAAAATTACACAGTGAGCTTGGAACACCTTGCTGTGAGAAAAAGGGAAGAAAAGCTTAAAGAATAAGAAGGACGTGTCCCAAGACAAAGACGCCGTGCTGGATAGATCGCCACGAGCCAAGTTTGGGCAAAAGTAATCATAAACTTAAGTGATGGTTATAAAAGCAATCACGTCACCAAATAAAAATGATGATTTTATTTCAATAAATATTGTTGCGGTAAATCTCCAACCCAAATATGCCCCAGCAATGAAACACAACTCGGTTAATATGAATACATGCTGTGTGCCTAGATTGGGCAGATCTACCTCTACACTACCAGCTTCCACAGCTTATGAGACCCCTTAGAACTTGCGGTTTCTCCAGGCCATGTGCTTTTCTGCTCTGCTTTTCTTCTTCCTCCTCCTTTTCTGTGTCCTCTCCCTCTTCCATTTTCTCCTTCTCTCTCCTCACCTTCCTTTTTATCTGCCCAATCATCAGCTCTAATTTATTTTACAAATTAAGGTGGGAAGCAGGTTTACAGGAAATCACCTATAATGAGTGCTGACTCACTCCTTGTTCACAACCACTCACTGGAGAACAGAATTAACATCAAATATAATTAGCCGCAGGGCTATCCACAACAAAATATCAGTGACATTTTGAAAAAAATGAGTAATAACACAGCTACATAATTTCATGTTAACAGGCCACAAGCATTTATTAACGACACTAAGAAGTAAGCTTGTAGGTCATCACTTTAACTAAAGCAGGTATAGTGACTGGACAAACCAAACTCCTGATGAGGGCATATGAAGAACACAGAACTGCTTCTGTGGTGTTAGTACCAAGGATAAAATAACCCGCGTCAAATAAAAAAGAACCATCGGGCCAACTCAAATGAGACATATTCAGGCTTGTGGCTTTGCTGGGAACATGAGAGCCAAGGAAAGACAACAGAAGGTTGGAGGAACGTTACCGTGAAGATTGGAGGAACGTTACCGTTAAGTGAAATGCATAATTCTAGTTTCCAGTCAGGGTAATTTTGCTGTGTTACTGGGAGACCTAAAGAAACCTGCAAGGTGAACGAGGTGGCAGTCTGCACTGCTATTAGCTTCCTAACTTCCAAGCTGTGCTTCATTTCAGGCATGGAAACAATGTAGCTAAGTAGCCATGACTGGCCTGGAAACAGGAGCCAAAGCCTCTCGGCTTATTTTCCTAGAACTTTATCACACTGCGATTTCATTTACACTGCATAGAAAGGTTCAGTGACCATCTTCTTCATCCCAGCAGTGAAGAAAGCACCAGTACACAGCTTTCTTCATAAGCAGTCTCCGGTTATAGCAAAGGTCGACCTGGCATCACGACTTACCAGTACAGAAAACCACAGATGAGCCGGAACAGTGTTTATTTACCTGTTGAGTTGAACAGGACTATATAAAAAGGCTCATCTGTTTCTGGGATTCCGTCATCCTTGACATGTACAGATATACTCTGCTCTCTGCTTCCAACTTCAAACACAAGAGTTTCTCCCTTCTCCACAGGAGCGAAGTCTCCCTCTTCTCCTGAAGCCTTCCCATCCACGGTAGCATACTGGACAGTGCAGGCCCCGTCAACAGATCCATTTCTGAGAACTGTAAAGTTGGCAGTCTCACCCTCCTGGACCCTCAAAACACAAGGCTCTGAAATACACACAGAACAGAACTACATCAGCCTGTTCCAGTCTATGCGCATATTTTCAGATCACTCCTGTGTCTGCCTGACATTGACAGGGAAAGCCTGGACTTAGGGTTTACTCTGCTCCCGGCTGATACAAGCTCCCTCTGAAGGCTTCAAGTCAGCGCCCCTCCTTACCGAATGCCCAGTGTCTGTGGCAACTGAGCTGTCGGTAAATATAAGATTTCCTGCTTCTTCCAACTGCAGCCTAATATATACCTCATGTTAAAGGTGAGTCCTTCAATAAAAATCTCTTGTTTCATTTTGTCATGGGAGTTAGAAAAAGGATAAGCATAAGACTAATTCATTAACTACATATTACCTGAAGGTTAAAAATAGTGTAAATAGAGGCTCCGGATGCTACTATATGATAAACTTCATTTATATACATCTTATACAAAATAGATTTCAAAGAATTAAAAATTTGATTAAGTCTCATAAACAAAACTAAAAGATGCTTCAGGTGCAAAAGAGGGGTGTAAAGAAAGCAGTAAAATGACAAAAAGGGAGGATTCTTAATGAATATGTCGATTAGCCATCAGCTACTGTAACAAGTGAGCACTCTTAGAAAGAGCAGCAAGGCCCATGCCCATCAGACTGTGTTAGCAAGTGACTTCCCAGACAGCTCCTCTTGTCTACCCAAAGCAAGGCATGCTGGGGGATGAAAAGCAAGTAGCGAGCTGTCACTTGCCACCCTTTCTTGTTTGGTTTCAGAAGGTCCTAAAAATAAAAATGTTTAAACTCAAACCCAAAACACCAATTATCAAATGAATCATAAAATTATACTTAAACAAATTGATTACACTATAGAAAATGTTACGTTAATAATTCTTCTTAAACCTATGTATGGGGGCTGGAGAGATGGCTCAGCAGGTTAGAGTACTTGCTCCTCTTACAGAGGAGCCACGTTTGATCCCCAAGACCCACATGACAGGTCACAGCCATCCTGATTCCCGTTGCAGGATTCATTGTCTCCCGTGACCTCCACAGGCACAAGGCATGCACGGGGCACACATGCATACACGCTGACAAAACATACATACAAATAAAATTGTCTTAAAACATATCTATTATTTAAGACTGATGTAAACTCACTCAAATAACGTAGCAGTATCACCTGCAAAGTAAACGGGGTCATCGTTCCTGAGAATCCTCAGGGAGGCAGTTGTCCTGATCCCTGTTTGAGCTCCTCCAGTGGCATTAAGTAGGATAATGGTGAATTCTTCCATCTCCTCTGGAATCTTTGGCAAAATGGCACATACTTTAAATCAAGTGAATCATGCATCTAATTACAATGATACATGCCTGTTATTTATTTTTTGAAAGCTCAGTTATTACTGCTCATATTCATTTTACTCTCTAAGACGAAGGCTTCTTTAAAAGTTTTCCCATAAAACTCTGATTGTCCTAAAATCATTTCAATACTGTTCTTCCAGCAGCCATTTTTATTTCAGGGGGGCAATAAAGTATAATGGGAATACGTATGTTTTCAGTTAAGTAAGGAAAACCTGCCCATACCACAGAGGTTTATATTATTTCTATAAGAAAATGGAAAACAAGTTAATTATAAGGGAGAAAACAGACCAGAAAAACAATGTAACAATTGAAACCCTTCCAAACAGAGAACTAACAGTTGCTGGGCTATTAGCTCCCCAACTCTGTCTTAAAACCTTCTGGAAGCTTCCTGGGGAGATCCAAAGACATCCTCACTCTCATGTCTTCCAAAAGATGAGATTTCCATTTCTCTGATCCTTACATACCCAGTTGGGAACTATTTTTCTTTCTCATTGACAGTGTGACTTAGTCTTCTCCTCGACACAAAACAGGGGCAAAAAAAGTGCTGGTTTTGTCTGTTGGGGGCCAGTTCTGAGGGAAAGGGACAAGTTTCACTGCTTTGCCCTGAGAAAGGTCCACTCTCCACCTTAGCAAAGTTCTTTATCTTTCCTGAGAAGCTGATGATACCTGTACTTAGGGTCCTGATATTCAAATGCACGAGATACCCAGAAGACAGCTCTTCTTCAAAATGCCAAAAGTGGGTAAGTTGCTAAATGTCTCCCACAACCCTGAATCCATGATTTTTGATATATAATTGGTTACTGACCAGTGTCAATTGTAAGAGTTTTAGAAATGCCTTTAAGACACCCCTAAATAGCTATCTTGCTTCATAACCAACTAGTCATGCTAAACCTCTTTATCAAACAACATCAGCACAAAATGTATCACCAGGTATTTAATTATTTAATGAAAAAGAATGGATAAGCTATAAATGTAGACTGCTTGCATGACATAGAGTTTGACCACCAGCACCACAAAAGATAAATCTAACAAATAACACCAAAACGGTGTGATTTGATGCTTACAACAAGCCAGGCAGAAAACTATATAAGCAGCACTTACTTCATCTACAAGGGAGTAGACAGTGATGTTTTTAAAAAATTCTTGGTCTCCAAAACAAACAGTTCCTTGCACAGGAAATACATCTTGCGTAAAGTCTGGACTAACCATCCATGATACATTAACAGCACCAAAGTTGCCTCGAGTTCGTATTACACCATAAACAGCTGAGAGATACACACAGGAACATAGGGGAATAAGCAAAACAAGCAGGAATCAAATGCCTCTTCATCAACACTTGCATAGCATATACTCCAATGTTGATGTTCGTGTGGTGTGGTGTGTGTGTGTGTGTGTGTGTGTGTCTGTGTGTGTTTAGCCTGATCAATCTTTTGCATTGCACTTTGGGATATTAAGAATCATCTGGCATAGGAATGGAATTAGAATCAATTATGTACAACTATTATAAAGTCTTACAAGCAAATTCACCAACGGCACTTGCTGGAAGCTTGCCTTGTTCCTTTACAAGCAAAGTCATTTTATTACCCAGACAGTGCTTTAAAAATAAAAGAATTCTCATCTCCTGGCACTGCAGTGGTTCCTCAGCCGTAACTCTTAGCTGTAGTGTGCTCTCCATCTGACTGACTTCATTTCTTCTGGCGTTTCTGAGTTTGCACTGTATTAGCTAAAAGCAAACTGTAACTAAGATCTTCAACATCACCCCAATGCTATGAAAGACGTGAAAACAGCAAGCCTAAATATGTGTTTTAAAAGAGGCGTTTCTAAGTTGCATGCAATTTCTGAGGCAGAATGGAAAAGTGACAATAGTTACAAAAGAAATGATCTAAGGGGTGGTGAGATGGGACAGCGGTTAAGAGCACTTACTGCTCTTCCAGAGGACCTGGGTTCGATTCCAACACCTAATTAAGTGACTCATCACCGCTAATGTCAACTTCAGGGGGTCCAAGAGCTTTTGGCTTCCATAGGCCATGCATACATGGGGTGCACACAGATAGGCACAGGCACACACAAATATATACAGATGTAAAAATAATTCTTTAAAATTAAGCTGAAAAGAGATTAATGTCCTCTTCAGAGAATAGAATAAAATGTAGCAAGCAGAATAATTTACCATGATAGATATCCTCCCCTTTGCTCTCTTTTATCGATGCACTCAAACCATCGGAAACAAATTCTATAATCCCATGAGGATAGTCGTTTTTGAGAATCGTTATGTTGACGAGTGTAGCACAGCCCAGCTTGCTCTCTCTCTCACCATGGCTGCTGAGGATCACCCAGAAGTGCTCGTCCAACTACAAAAGGCATGGCGAATTAGAAAAAGATGTAAAGTTGAAGTTTTCATTACAAATAAAATGTGTATGTGACTGACAATGCTAACATGTTCAACTTCTCAGCATCAAACATCACATGGAAAAGACAAAAGAACATATATTATTCCTAATTTTTAAAACTACTTGTCAACTCACTGAAAGATAGGAGATAGTACTTTATATTTATATATATATATATATATATATATATATATATATATATATATATATATGTGTGTGTGTGTGTGTGTGTGTGTGTATATATATGGAGAGAGAGAGAGAGAGAGAGATGGCCATACTATTCTAAGCCAGTAAAAATTCAAGGCCTTTTCATTGGTGATTGAATATTCATTTAAATTAGCAAGAATAAAAAAATAAAATTAATTTGAAAGTTGCATATGAATTGCAGTATAAATATATTGGAAGTACATGTGATTCTTCTATTATAAAGCAAATTAGTTTCTTTCTGAAAAATAATTTCGCAGCAGAGCTTTAAGAGTTCAGTGAGTATAGAGCATGCAGAATGAAATGTATCGTAAGTGGAGAAAGCTGGGCTGGGGCAGAAGCCCTGACCACAGAAGCCCTGACCACAAAAGCCAAGCTGCTCAGGGTTTTCAAGTTCTTGCTTTAGGACAGAAATACACTCATAATTTGAATGAATTGTATTCTGCTTTTCAAGCTTCGTTTTAAATTTTTCTAAACAGGAGTACCTAAATCTTTCTTATGTCTTTTTATCAATGTTCAAAATATTTCTATTCTCAATATCCTGATACTGTCAACCTTTCACAAGGACGTGGAACAAGGTACCTCTGGTGTGCCATCCAGTCTGGTGAGGAGGGTGATCACTACTTCCCGTTCTCCTGGGGTGAATTCTAGCACCCCCATGTTTCCATAGAATTCATTGCTCTCTCTGGGTTCCACGTGAAAGCGGAGGAACTGTTTAACAAGCGACCCCCTGGACCGAGTAATCCGGAGCTCCACGGCATCTCCTTCCTTTAAAAACAAAGCCCACAAGAGTTCAAATTCTTCTACAACATTTTTCTGAAGTTATGAATCCAGAGTGAAATTTTGGACCTACTTTTATAACATAGGGTCCTCTAGAATCATAAGAAAATTCAAAAATGCCTCCAGGGTCATCATTTTCCAAAATAATCAAGTCTCGGCTAGTATAGCCTGATTTTAGGACGTCACTGTCCACGCTCACCCTGGAAAGTGAGAGGGAAAACACACTCTGTTAGTCTGAAATTTCAAGATTTTTTTCAGGTTTTTTTTTTTTAAAGAACACCAGCAGTATTGACAATTCTGCCAAATAATTTAAAAAGCAAATAAAGCAAATAAGGTTTATACCTTAAAACAAATTTACATGTATTAAAATCACTTCATACTAAAACTGTTTTTCATTGATAGCACTTACTGAAAGATTTCTGAATTCATTATCTCCTTTTTTATTTGACTAGATTTCATACGTACATAAATAATAGAGAAATCACTCATATGAAGTATCAAATCCTGTCACATTTTATTAGTATTTTAGAAAATTGTAGTTTGTAATTAGTAGAAAACATTGAAACAACTTGATAGCTGCTGGGTGTTGTGCTTCTCTGATACATGTGTTTTCAATGTTATATTTAAGTCTCCTTAAATACAGTTATATTAATTAAGTAATATATTAAGTGGGTAAATACAAGCCACAAATAGGCAAAGCTAAATAAGTAAACACAATTATGATCTGACTTTTGTAAATACCTTTTGCTTTCAAGTGCTTTCTATATGTCTCAGTTGTAGCCTCAACTGTTTTTTCATGAAAAAAATGTAAAATAGAATGAAAGAAATAAAGTGAATCTGAGATGCTGATATGCAATAACAAAAAGTGTGTGTGTGTGTGTGTGTGTGTGTGTGTGTGTGCATGCACACACATGTGCATGTGTGTGGGAGTGTATAATTGTGTCTGTTGACAAATAGAGAAATGAATAGATAAAATATTTTATAATTTCAGGTATTTGTGCCTAAGTATAATTAGGATGATCAAAGAGACTGCAGGCTGTGAGACTAGAGCCAGGTTTTAGGAAGTCTTAGTCATGCAAACTGGATTGAAATTCTTCAAGTGTGACTTCCTAGGGAACAAAAAATATGGTCTTAATCTGACTCCCAAGTCACAGTGAAACCACAAGCAATCCAGAGACCTGGACACAGGCCTGTGGTTTCTGTGTGGCGAGGAACATGAACTAATATGCTTCTGTTTTAAGAAAATAACAGACAACATGGCACACGCTAGTGACCACAGAGGGCGTAATCCGAACACCAGAGCAATTATTTGTTGTGTGGTCAATGACTCTATTTCATTTCTATAAATATCCTCATTGCTTAAAATCCCTGGTGTCCACATAAACCAGAGACATGAAAACTGGATGAGAAGTAGAGTATGCAAATTCAGTGTGAACATTAAATAAGTGAAGTTATTTTCAGACTTTGTAAAATATGCTATCATGTATGGTTCAGACTCTGAAAAAAATCTCTATAAAACACGAACATG
The DNA here is from genome assembly GCF_000001635.26 of Mus musculus. Lineage (NCBI taxonomy): Eukaryota > Metazoa > Chordata > Mammalia > Rodentia > Muridae > Mus > Mus musculus. Next base: position 81,570,063 of record NC_000079.6, read on the forward strand.
GAAGGAAGAAAGTACAAAGATACACCCAGAAATGCCACAGATGTCATTTTCTCTGTTAATCAAAATACACAATTCATAAACTATTTCACCTCCAAACCACAATTATTCTCTGATGTAAACTCTATGGAAAGTTAAAATTTAAAACTCTTCAAAACGTGTGATAACACTCAAATCTTTAGTGTTTATTAAATATTTTAAACACATCCATGGTGCAAGACTGAGTCCCCAAATCCCAAGGCATTCATATAGCTCCCACTGTTACTAGAGAATGAGATCGCAAACCGACATGCACAACAAGGCAGACAGGTCACATTGCTCAAGTAGGGCATCGTGCATGCAGAACGGCAACTCATCAGAAAACCGCCATGCACAGAACAAGAGACCTAACCTTCAAAACAAGCCGTTATTCTGCACACTTACCCAAAATACACAACAAATCTTTCAGTTTCCACCCTGTCAACACAGAAAGAACAGTGGGAAGGGCGAAGAGAAGGCAAGCACATCCTTTGCTAAATTCTCGCTACGACAAGCTTAGAGTAGACTGGTAAAAGCGAGTTAAAGAAAGCACCCTGCATCCCCTGCACACTGTGTCCACTGCTATTGACAAACGCTAGCCAGCCCACTTCTATGGAAGATGACCCCATGACCAGCAGAGCATGTCCAGACATTCCTTTCTGGGCCCCCTCCAAAGCATGGATGCCTGCCAAGTCCTGTGCACGTCCCCAAGCCACTGCAGCTGAGCAAATTTCATTCAGCTTGACTTGTAATTACTCACTTTAATGAGGTTTGAGAAAAAAATTCTCCCATCCTCAGATCTAAAGCCAGTTGCTATTTGAATTAAAAATCATCAAAACTCTGTGGCAGAGACATCTGTACCTTTCAATGTTTGCAGAAAAATATATTCAAGGAGTCACAAGACATCGTCACTTTTAATTATAGTTCTATGTCAGGAAATCTAAATACTTTCCACATCCCCAATGTATTTCATTTTCAGATAATCTTGAAAGGTACACAGCAAAATAAATAGACCTTATCATTTATAAAGTTATGTACATATAATTACTTTTTATTAAGTAAAATGACAAAAATTGCTTCTAATTTCAAAATGTTAGAAAGAATACTTTTAACAGGTATTATATTGATGGTACTTTTAATTGTTTCGTATCAGATCAACTTTTGCTTGTATTTAGTTTAAGTGTAAAGTACTTGAGTTTGACCTTAAGAGAAAAGTGTACGATTCACCCTAACAAAGTATCATGTTTTGTTGAAATACAATCACACTAGCATCGGTTCATTCAATAGAGTCACGCTAGCATTGGTTCATTCAATACAATCACACTAGCATTGGTTCATTCATTATTTTTCTGAAGCTTGGTTAAAACCTTGCAAAACTATCCTGACAACATCACTTTGAAATGGTAAATTCCATTCTCATTCATTTATATAAACATTTCTGTGGATACAGGAATGCACTTAGTTCATTCTTGTTTGCATACCAGTTTTTAATTGAACTGACATGTTAGTGCACATTGATACATTCTATTTTAAAAGAAGTGCAATATTCAAAATTAGCCCTGTGACTTGCTCTTCCAGGTGGTGTGTATAGTCTTTCACACACAAGAAAGGAATGGACAGGAAAAGGAAGAGCTTTGAAAAGTTAGTATTAATTCACTTCTAATGTTCTTGTGACATTTAAAAGACTATAAAGAAGAGCTGCTGAATTTGCTGAGTTATAATTGAAATTATTCTTTAGACATCCGGTTAAGATCAGCCAAGCTGACAAGGTTTCTATCAAGGGCCACTGGCTTATAAGCACGGGTCAATTTGCTTTAGTGTTCCTTAAAACTGTCCATTGACTTAATTGTGTTCACACCTAAATTATTCAAAAGTTTCAGGAAAAAAATCTATTTCAAATTTATATTTCATTGAATTTTGCTAGCTTTTATGAAGTAAAGCAGTTGACCATAAAACCCTCTGTAACATATTATGATGGCATCATTTAGACCTTGTGTTGGGTTTTTTGGATTTATTGTTTTTACTTTTGTTAAAGAAGAAAATAAATGTGTACTTCTGAAAGAAATGATCAATGGCCTCTCAATTGATGTGTTCTCCGTAGTCTACATTTTGTTCATTCACTTTAAAAATTATGCCAACCTGTGTTTGCCTTCTAGTGTCTTCTGTGGGTCTGGATTTGTGGCATACAGAATAACCTCAATTATGTTAGAGATAGAATTATAAATAGATAAAATAATAGGAGGAAAATATAACTATAGCATTAAAAAGAACTCTGTCAGACAGTGTGCACCTTCAATGCCAGCACTCCAGAGGTAGAGGCAGGTGGACCTGAGTCTGAAGCCAGCCTGGTCTACATAGAGCGTTCCAGACCAGACCCCTAACCTCCCACCACTCAAAAAGATGCATAGTGACTGCTAATCAGATACAAAGAAGCACAGGATTCCTCTCACTGATTCCCTCATTTGCGGTATAAAAGGCCTCAAATTCATCCCGAATCTTACTTTTCGTAGCTATGACCTGTGCAACATCCTCCAGTTGCATGTCACGGAAGGTAACTAATCAGATTTTATTTTTTCTTTACGAAGTATTTTCTGAATTTTATAACTAACTAAATAAGTAACTAATCAAAACATACCAGAGGCCCTGAGGCTGTACTATTTATGAAGTGCATTCAGAGAAATGCTGGGTAGTTCTTATTACAATGGCTGAGAAGGTAACATGTGGATTCATGTAATTTTTTTATTTTATAGAAATAAAAATTATTTATTCTTTAAATGCCATGTAACAAGAATGAAGGGCAATCTTTTCTTTAAATCACGTGATAAAAGTTTAACCTCGGCATTCTTGAAAGTAAAGACAAGAGAGTGGAGTGTGTGACCTAATGTTTCAACTGGCTCGCTGCTACCCTCGTGAACACAAGAGAATTCACCATGCTTCAAACTTGTCATCTACTTCCCATAAGCTCTCTACATCATGCTTCCTCAGAGCAAAACAGGGTGGTAAGGGGTCACAAAATATAGTAATCTTCATATTCAAAGAAAAAAAACCCTCCCGTATACAACAAAAATGCCCGAAAGTCTTAATAGCACTTCCTCATAGTTTTATTAACATAGAGAGAAATATGCATGAGTTTTTACCTATCTAGAGAAAGGGTTACAGTTTCATTCAACTCCGGTATGTCATCGCCTTTGACAGTAATGTTGATTGATGTTTCGTTTTGTCCAGATAAAAACACAACAGAGCCATTAAAAGGACCTGCGTCATCCAAAGTCACTGCTTTTGAATTAAAGCCAGAGGGCCGCAAACTCCAGTACACGGTAGCCTGGCCATCAGTTCCATCTCGATGCAAGGGGATAGATACCTTATTTTACAAAGAGAAAGAAGAAACTAAAAACTCTGTTGAAATGTATGCTCATTCGTAACATGGGCTCCCCACACACGCATGCAAATGTAATTAGCTGACCATGTCTTCTCCACATAAAGACGTAAACAATCAGGTGGCATCATAAACATACTTGGAGAAGCAGGACAATAACTTTATATACAACTTTAACTGGTTTTGCTACTTAAATTTATCTACAATATAAACCTCACCAAAAAAATGTGACCCTGGAGTCATCTTAATAAAAATGCAATTATACTAAAAAAAAGGTAAAGAACAGTAAAAAATATAAAATACTGACTGCTTTTCTATTCTAGCTAACAACAGTCAGAAAGTAAATAAAGGACAGTTCTTAAAAAGAAAATAAATAAGTATAAAGTAAGTCTAAAACTAACAAAGAGCTTTCCCTCAGCCACCTGAGGTGGTGAAGACCTGGAACGGTTGAAACGGTAAAGTCCCAGCTTCACACAGTAAAGCAACCAAGTAGCTCATTCGCTGGGAACAATGTAGACACTTCCTTGGCTTTTAGAAGGAAACTGTTAGCTTTAAAAAATACATATAAAGTCAAAATCATTTTGAAAACTGATGCTCTGCCCATTTAGAGAATTTAGTAACAAAAGAAGGAAATGGCGGTCATGATCCTTTGATAGGAGACTTTGATAACAAAAAACAACTCCCCTCATTTCTGACCTACACTTCAAGCCAATTTAAGGAAAATCTAAGTGGGGCGGACTTGCTACACTGTGGTACAGCAATGCCAAGGTGTTCTTAAATAGAAAGACACCTGGGGAGAATTCATCTCTGGCAATGCTTTCTTGGGTTGGGGAGGAGAGTAATATGAATATACTTTCGTGTGTGTGTGTGTGTGTGTGTGTGTGTGTGTATACATACATACGTATATTATATACATGGTTATAGTTATAGTTAATCTGATAAGGTTCAGCATTTCACAAATTTACCACCATCACAACTGGCATCAACCATAGGATGCAGAGTCACCTCTGAGCCCTCAGTCCCACATGAGGCAGCACACAGAGTACTCCGAAGACAGAGCCCCCCAAAAAAACAGTCGTGTTTCCACAATATGACCACTAAAAACCAGATTCATAATTGGCTATGAAATGTCACAACACTGTGTAAAACCAATCACTATTAAACAGTCTACACTCATCACAAGCAATAAATTCTATTTTTAATTAAAATAGTATTATATCACTTCCCTTCCTCTCTTCCCTCCTTCTAGTCATCTAGCTCCCCCATGCCATCCCAACTCTCAGGTTCATCATCTTTCTCTATTGCTATATTTGTTACATATATATTTACACAAATATAGATATAAACATAACCTCTTATGAGCAGTAAAACCTATAGAAAAACCAGATGCTTACCAGTTATTTATTCTAAATAGAGTATAGTCTATTAAATACATGTGAACCCTATATTAAAGTCTTCCTGTTCTTAGATACATTACGACATATGAATAGAAAAGGCGTACTTACCACCTCAGCAGAAGAATCTTTGGGTTCATGCAAAATAATTGGAAGGTTGCTAAGAAAGCCAATTTCTCCATTTGCAATGGCTGGGGTAACCAGTAATGAAATATTTCTGATTTCTCCGAATCTGGGACTTACTGGTGGAATCGGAGGGAATATGTTCACCAACACCACAGCTTCCAACTACAAAACACAAACAAAAACAAGAAAGATAGTTTTAAAATTCAGGTCACAGGTCAGCAGTAACAAGAACTTCAGGACCTACCCATCCCAACACTGTCCCTCTTAACATCTCCTGCAGCATCCACCAGAGTCTCATCTTTTCCTATCATTAGGTATGATTAATATACAGAATTACCTTATAACATCATCCTACCGCTTTAATAATGTCTGGGCATCTCCCTCAAACTCCAAGTCATTATAACCAATTACTACTGTTATCTCACAATTGTCACATGGACATTTTAGAGACAGATGAATCCAAATAGAAACCACTGTCCTGCTCCAGGTCCTATCGCCATTACAATTTGTGTATCACCACCTGTCTGTCCACCTTCTCACTTATAGCCAACTACACTGACTCTTTAGAAAACAAATGTAAAAACATTTGTCCACATTCTCTGCCTGGTTTTCACTGACCTATATATCCAGTTACCTACTCCCCTTCTTTGCCAGACCTAAATTACTACAAAAACACCTTTCAGAACTCCATTCATGCCAAGAGCAACCTAATGCTTAAAGAAGTACAGCACACATATAACACACTATTAATCTGCCTGTAGTTGACAAAGATGGTATTCTCCTCACCTAGAATGGCCCTTCTTTCATCATCTCAGAATATGAACTATGTGACCTTAAAAACCAACTAAATGCCCCCTCTTCTATATGAAGATTTGTTGGGATTCTCCAGTTGCCTTTGATCACTTTTGGAAGCTCTGGGAGTGGAAGTTTCTGGTTTCTTCAAAACCCTGTTGGGTCATGTGATGTCTTTCTGTAAGCTGTCTTATGAGAGAGCATGTGATGTTTTGCTGAAAACCGATACCTGAGAGGACCTTGAACATGATGTTTAGAAAGAATAGACATGGAACCTCCCCCCAGACAGTGGGAGGAGGCTCTTGCATTGCTATGCTATGCAGCACTTCACTTAGCATCTCTGGTCCTCTCTCTGGTCCTCTCGTTTTTTGCTGGTCTTCACTTCATAGAGAGAAATGTGCAAAAGAACTTCTTCTCGGATTCTGGCTTATTCTGGCTGCTTCCGCCGACCTGTGCTGATTTGACAGAGCCTTGCAGTTTCTGCTGGATTTTGCTGCCACTGCTAATTCATGTTTGGTGCTTACTATTGGGCTGGACTGCTGCTATCCTGACCACAAAGAGTGGAGTCACCCCAAGGCACTACAGCTAAACAGCTCCACAGCTCCCTTTTTCTATTAACCTTCCTTTGTTGAGGTTTAGTCTGTTGCTATATGATAAGTGTGGTGATGGTGATGGGGGGAGGCATGACCTGGTTGCCCCAGAGACAAGAGAGTCTGCTCATAGACCCAAGGACACCATGTGACCTTGATCCCAAGTTATTTCTTATTGGTGAATAAAGATGCCTATAGTATATAGCTGGGCAGAATTGAGATAGGTGGGGCTTGGTGTTCCCAGCCTTGGGTTGGAAGGAGACCACAAGAAGACAGAGAAGAAGGAGAAGAGAGGAAAAAGAGACCATGGATTAGGAGTCAAGAAAGCAAGGCCCTGAGGGCTGGCCAGTTGGAGTTAAGAGCAGTCCAGACGAAACACAGTAAGTAGTAACTCAGTGTTAGTGATAACAAAGTGCATTGTAATAGCATAGAGTATAGATATCTACCCAGCTCTGTTGCTAATTAAGGCTTATTGTAAATAATAAATTGCTTGTCTTTTATGCCAAAACTGGATGATCAAAGGTGAGTTAGAAGTCCTGGATTGAAATAAAGTGTTTTCTACAACATTCTTTCTTCCCTACCTAGAAGGGAGATTGAAGTGTTTAAGAACCCTAAAGTAGGTTTTGAAGAATATAAGCCTACAAGCTCTACTACTGTAGTCATTGTTTCTAACTTAGACATAAACTTCACGTGTTCATCATTTTATGATTTGAATATTTATTAGTGTGTCTGTAGAGATCCTAAAGGCCTGTGCCCTTTCAGCCTGTTCTCAGACACAAGCACAAACCTGAAATGCTGCTATGCAAAAGCAGTGTTAACTCATCCCTCCAGGATAATGAGCTCTATACAGGTCACTGACACACTGCAACTCTCAATGTCTTACATGTGGAACTTATCTACCTATACTGTTCAATTGCTTCATCACTACAGGACTATAAAAAGAAAGCTTTGAAATTCACATGCAATTTTCAGCTTCACAAAGCATTTCAAACATCCAACTCTGCAAAGCTTTGAAATAATGACATGATGCTGCTAAGAAACCACAGTAGAAATCTGTGAATTGTGTGGGGTTTTTTTTTATTACAATATACAAATAATAGGTTTAGAGATAGACACCGAAAAGGAAGGATGACAAGATGGAAGGATATCAGGAGAGGCTCTTCATAGTGGGAGGCCAAGGGATGTGATCCACACGTGATGAAGAAACAAGTGAAGAAAGTGCCTCCCATAATAAATGCTGTGGGACGCATTTATTCTATAAATCTCACTGTTATGTCCTACTTTCCGAGCCAAGCCACAGCTATGGTGCATCTGTGTGGCCTTGTTCACCAGTCTGTTACATCACTCTACTATGTTATCCACTACAGTCCATTTGCATTCCATATCTGGTGTTACCTGTAGTACCACCTGGCTAAAACATTTATTTCATCAGAATCCTAATATGCCATAGGAGAAAGTGTTGTCTCTTAAGGAACACTCAGTTTCTAACAATTTCAGTATGTAGTCCAGGCTGGCCTACAGCTCCTGATCCTCTTGTCTTAGACTCTTGAGTACTGGATTGCAGGTGCATATAAGTACACCATCCCTAAGTAGTTTCAAGTAACAAATAGAATATAAATTATAAATACAAACAAAATAACCATTAGCTATTTTTCATAGACTGTTGTAGTTTAACCAAAGTTGAGGTTATTTTTATCACTATAATACCTGCACTAGGAAGTGGGCCCCATTCTGGAGGAATGCATCATTCCTTATCGGTAATTTTATAGAAACTTGTTGGTTCTGTTCTGGGAAAAGGAGGCTGCTTCTCCTAGATGTATTTAAGATGCCATCTTTTGCTCGCAAGGGGTCCATAGCTCCAGCAGGAATATAAAGTGCAGAATAAATCACCCTCACGTCTCCTTTACTTCCCCCACGTCTCGCCAAACTCAGGGATAAGGATCGCTCACTAGGGCTGCTTTCAATCTTCTGGCTTTCCCCAGGAAAAAAGGCTATTTCTCCATAAACATTATCGCTGTCCTGAATGTAGAACAGAAGCTGCAAACAGAAGAGAGAGGAAAAGAGTGAGAGCTGGACAACTGGGGTGGCCCAGACTCTTCTGATTTATTACTTATTTATGTGCCATGTCTTACGAGATCACTTTGTGTATAAAAATGTGGCAAAGAATCAAAAACAGCCTTGAAATTTTTCAGAAAAATAGAAGTTTTGAAACTTTTTAAATGGTGAAATATCTGTCTGGGTTTAAAGACAGTGGACGGAGGCTGGCTTCGCATGGAGACGTGTACAGGACGTGTACACTTACATCCCCCAGCTCTTTTGTTATCATAGGAGTATTGACAGGGTGAAGCACAGCAAAGGCCCTACCTGCGCTGGCTCGCTCACTTCAGCGCCTCCTTGTATGGTGTGAGGCAAGATTGTAAGTAAGTAAGCTTCAGCCTCTTCTGGAAGATCATCGTCAAAGACCACTAGAGAAATTGGCGCCAGCATCTGCCCTTGTGCGAACTGCAGAGTCCCAGAAGCAGGGGTGATGTCTGCGGTCACTGGTGAGGGATCACTGCTGTTCCGTGTCAACACCCAGCTCACAGAGACATTCCCATGTGTGCCACCATTTCTAACCACTGCAATTTCTTCAAATCTAGAACTGTTTATAACATACAGAGTCATGTCATATACACTTTAAAATGACAGGGACCCACACAAAATTTATTATTTTTAATATGAAAAATACACATACATGGATAGAGTCTAAGAACTTATCACCATGTGAGTTCATTTTAATAATTAAATCACATTAAAAGAGAAATCAGTAAAGCAGTCATAGTGGAAAAGGCATATATTCTACCAGCTCAGCATTGTGTCAACACCATAAAAATTAAATCGTGTAACTACCATAAAATAATTATAGTTATAAGTTTAAAGTAAATTATACCTGGATGCTGTATCTTCATCAATTATAACTGGTCTTTCAAACAAAATACTATTGAATGAAAGAACTCCATAGGGCTTGTCATTTGGCTTAATGGTGACCTGTACTGTAGAAGGGCCCATTAGCACAGCATCTCCCTGTAAGGTGTTCTTTAGTAACATGATGTGAAATGACTCAGCTATCTCGGGTATAAGGTCATCGATTATCTGAAATTTCAGGTGTGATTCATGAACAAAAGGGGGAAAGACAAGAGTAGTATCCGGCTGAAGATCAATAAAGTCAACGTTTTGCTGGGCATGTGCTGTTGAATCCCAAGTCATTACTTTGTATCTGATTGACACTTGGGTTTCATCAGATCCAATGAGATTTCCATCACTATCCTTCCCACGAAGCACGGGAATAGTGAGTACGTGGTCGTCCTCGGGAACCACGTAAACACTCTGCATGAAGTTCACAGGACTATCATTTTTCTTCACAATGATTTCAACCGAGCTCCTAGAAGCATTAATCTCTGCTCCTCCTTCTACACTTCTCAGTTGAATCAAAAATAGTTCATCATTTTCTGGTACCTGTTACAGGATACAAGCAAAACATCATTAGCCAAAATATCCACAAAAAGGCTCATGTAATAAAAAGTGTTTCGTAGAAACTGAAAAGCTTGAAGTAAGGGGACCAGGAAGAGGCTCATTCAGACACCACACACAAAGTTCTCATTAAGTTCTCTTCCAAACATTAATTGATTTTCAGTTCAGATAGAAGATAAAAAATAGTAAAGTAACTCTCTGAAGAGTTAGTGATGCCTATCTGTTTCTTTGAGTCTTGATCAGAGTTGGGAAAACTGTAAAGAACACACAGTCCAAATGTGAATAAATCCTTGTCAACTTCAGATCATTGGTAAGGTCCTAAAGAGTATTCAAAGCCTAACAATACCCTAGAATCTGGAAAGTATACTAAATATCAAATAGTTGCTAAATTTCAGAATACGAATAGCTCTTGCATCTCTAATGATGTTTTGCTTGTATCCTGTAACAGGTACCAGAAAATGATGAACTATTTCTTTGATTCAACTGAGAAGTGTAGAAGATTCATGTAATGTCTGACTCTGGAGTCAGTTCTAGGATTTTTAAGAGTGCACCATGCCTCTCAGGAGAATGGTCCAGGGACATCATTTCTCCAGAAATGCTAGTGTTACTGAGGAGGATAGTTTGTTATAGCTTACACAAGTCCTGGGGCTAATCTCCACTATGCCTCGCTGTTCAAGCACTGCATTCACTGTTAATTCCACTTTTATGCATTTTTTGTCATTTTATGAATTTATGAAGTAAAAACCCACATCATTTTGCCTCCGTCAGTAGAAATATATCAAAGACACTTATCTCAAAATATACTATTCAGTCTTTTCCATTTACAAGATCAGTAATCAATTCCTCTTAACCTACTATTGTCCTGGGAGCTCTGAGGAGAAAGCCTTTGTTGATTTCCCATCCTAGAAAAATAAGGTCATCTATGCCTATCAAATGTCTCAAGTTGTTTCAGAGAAATCTGATGTTCTAACATTTCTAAGGAATTTTCTTCTTTAAGTATTGTTTGTGTTTGGTTACAGGATTTTTGTAGGAAGCTACATGTTTCTGTCTGTTTCTCCTGCTTTCTCTTCTTTAGCAGCCCTGGGCTACTTTGCAAGCTTTTCTTACTGGCTCCTGAAAGACATCTCTGTGCACTACTATTCAGATTTGGCTCTGCAATTGAGCTCTGTCATATATGTAAATTTGCAGTGGACTACACATAAAATATAGCTATAAAATCTCCTCTGTGACTATGAAACTAAAAATATCTAAACAAAGTAGGTAGCATGATAGCTTATCAGTTATAGATGCCTCATAAGATGGTAACCTGGGATTGATTCCCGGGACCTATGTGTATAATTGATGTGCTCATGAACACATGCGCACTGATAAATAAGTATTTTACCCTAAACAAAAGTATCAATTGCAATAGAATTTTTCTTGAACTTATATTAAAACGTGGTTGCCAGATGATCACTCATGTCCCTGTTCAAATATTAAATGATGAGTGTAAAAATAATAAGCAGATGTTGAAAATTCTTCAATCTTTATATTACAATTAACTTAAGACACTGGGGATGGAAGCCAGAGGTTTGAACATGTTAGGCAAGTGACTCCCACACCTCCAGCCCTGTAAGCATAATTTATTATGAAATAAGTCAGGTATTTGCAAAGCTACATCCCCAAATAATAACTCGCTACTCGTGGTTAACGTGTAAATGGGTATAACATTAATTCTGCGCCCCTGAATAATTTCAAATGATAAATACAATTCAATATTCAAAAATAGTTCTCTCCGAGTCTCCATCACTGATCCTGCCTCTTCTATGTACTTAGCAGTGCTTGACCTCATCATCAAGAACTGTCACGTTGTAAATCACAGTTGCTCTGCCAGGTGGGAAGGTGATATTTCCTCTAACTGGATTCAAGTCTTCCTCAGGGGGATTTGGGCCACCTGATACCTGCAAAGAAATAAACAGTGCCACTAGTTAAACAAGATATCTAAAAAATAAAATTAAAAAAACCAAAGAAAACATTACTCTGATGTTGCTAACAAAGTTCTAAAATATAAAGATACTTTACACAAAACATATGAGCTTGTCTACGAGCCTCCTGCCCTTTATAATTGTCAGGGTCTGTAATGTTACTACACACCTGGACTATAGTTATAGTAAGTTGTGTTTTCTAAGATTTGGGAGTTTTAAATGTCATATTCAATGGGAGAGGGACTGAAGAAACCTATCTTGTTGAGAAAGATATTGAAGACAAATCCACTGCAGAAATGGTTCTAGCTCCATCACTGGCTATGTGACCTTGGAAAGCTGTCTGATAACTGTGTATCATTTTGCTTATCTTTAAAATGAGCAAGAGAGCATCTGCTTTGCAGGCGGGAGATGAGCATGTGTAATCTCACTCACTAACGTGTTCAGCGAGCAGCACATGCCTTATCTCTTAAGTCCTACATATAAATACTGTATAGCAAACTCCTCCTTACGATTTCCTATACAAGCCGGGCGTGGTGGCGCACGCTTTAATCCCAGCACTCGGGAAGCAGAGACAGGCGTATTTCTGAGTTTGAGGCCAGCCTGGTCTACAAAGTGAGTTCCAGAACAGCCAGGGCTACACAGAGAAACCCTTTCTTGAAAAAAAAACAAACAACAACAAAAAAAAACAAAACAAAACAACAACAACAACAACAAAAAGATTTCTTGTACAAAACTTGCAACAGTCCTGCCTGCATTTTTAGTTGAATGCTGTGTGGGTTTTTGTATCTATTGTCTTGTGCTATTTTATGTTCTGGCTTTTTTTTAATCCTTGTATGTTTGTGAGCTGCATGTGTGCATGTATACATGTGTGTTTAGTGCAGGTCCTTGCCTGTGTGCATGTATACATGTGTGTTTAGTGCAGGTCCTTGCCTGTGTGCATGTATACATGTGTGTTTAGTGCAGGTCCTTGCCTGTGTGCATGTATACATGTGTGTTCAGTGCAGGTCCTTGCCTGTGTGCATGCATACATGTGTGTTCAGTGCAGGTCCTTGCCTGTGTGCATGCATACATGTGTGTTTAGTGCAGGTCCTTGCCTTCCACCTTGTTTCAGACAGAGTCTGACAGAGTCTGTTTGCTTCCAGGGCATCTCCCACCTCCACTGTGGAGCACTGGGGTTTCCCCCGCTGGCCTTCCTTCCATGGGTTATGAGGAGCCAAATGCAGAGGCTCCTGCTTGCCTGCCTGCCATGCACTTCTTTCTCACACTGAGCCGTCTCCCCACATCCCTACTTTGTGTTCTTTTGGGGGGGGGAGGGATTTTTTTTTCTTTTTCGAGACAGGGTTTCTCTGTATAGCCCTGGTTGTCTTGGAACTAACTCTGTAGACCAGGCTGGCCTCGAACTCAGAAATCCACCTGCCTCTGCCTCCCTAGGGCTGGGATTAAAGGCTAGCGCCACCACTGCCCAGCACTACTTTATGTTCTTATACAGTAAAAGAGGCATCATCTGATTTAGACATCCATAACTATAATAAATATCTCCTCTGTTGCAGCAAAATTTTGTTATGTTAATCTAAATATAGAATCCAGTTTTGTTACAGTTAATCACTAAAACAGGAATGTATCAAAGCTTTCAAACACTCTAAAATTGTAGGTCATGTTTAAGACATTACAGAATGGAAAAGTAAATTGAAAGTTTCAGTGTGAACCTCATCAGATATCATTGTGGGAAGCAATAAAATATGCCTCCCTACAGTGTGGGTTATTCACACTACACTGTACAATGTCCATGAGCCTCCATGACAGAGGTAACTGCTGTTCAGACCATCTATGGCATGTCCTGAGGAAACAGATGAAGATAGCATATCAAGTAAGGCTTTATTAACCTCGGTAATCTGTGATAATTGTATAAATGGTTATCATAAAGATTCCAGAAATGTTATATAATTAATGCCATTAATCTATTTTATTGTTATTATTATTCTATATCTAAAATGATTCATTAAGTTTCATGTAAGCTCAATACATACAAGCAGCAAAGAAAGTATTTCTCTATTAACCAAAAGGTTATAAAAAGCAGGACTCTGTCTTTAAGTAATTTTAAGTCAGCATGATATTTATCACCCAGAAGATTTTGATATTATTTTAAATTGCAGTCATGTGATATGAATTCTTAACATGGTATTATCTAAAGTTATTTCAAAGTAAACTTACATCAAAAGTCACGGTGACCATTCCATAGGTCCCTTTTTCTCTGATGAGAGTAAGAGGTACAGATGCATTTCTGCTCCTTGGCTCAATCACCGAGATTGATGAGGGCTATTGAGAAGAGCAGAGACAATCAGGCATTGATCAATCAGAGAGAGGGAGGACTTGGTAAAAGTACCGCCCTAGAAACGCTAAATGCCACAGCACATCAGCTCAGATTGTACTCTTACAGTGTGTATTCCTAGCACCAATATACTATAGATGATTTTTTTAAATGAGAATGTAGAAAAGCAGTGTAAAGAAAAACAAAGCCTGCATCAAACAGGTTTTCCCAGCCCTACCAGCATCTGCTCTGAGGAATCTTGAACTTGAAGGCTACTCAGCTAAAAGATGATAGATTAAAATGCTCACAGAGCCCAGGAGGTCACAAAAATAAGCTAAGCATCGGGGCAAGCCGGCTCCCTAGGACCACTTGTCATGCACACCTGCCTCGGCATCAGGCAGAAGGTCACATAAGACATACAGCTGTTAATGACTTTCAGAACCAAAAAAAGTGAAACAGGGAGAACTTCAGCTTTGAAACATGCCACCGTGGGTGGTGGCTGAAACACAGGGTATAAGGATAAGGGAAGCATTGAGTGCAGACATGTATACAGCAGTGGACATCTCTGGGGGTGCAATGTCAGAACCATCTATTCATAGAGCTAGGAGAGCTGTCTCAAAGGTTTGTGACTATATTATCAAGAGTTCTTCCTTCCTCCTGACACATGCAGAATATTCAATACTGTTGGCTCATACCACACCACCAATGCCATGTTCATTATCAATATAATTGTTAGAAAGCTAGAGATGGAGGCAGGCTATTGAGTAGAGTCTGTGACATGGAACTCATGTGGAGTCTGTTAGAGAAGGCCTAGTAACACTAGGACCAACCCCAAAGACTAGGACTCATCCCCACAGTCTAGATGTTCAATGTCAGAAAAAGGAGAGGAAAGATAGGAGAGAGGAGGTCAAAGAAAAGAGAACCAATTTTTAAACAAATCATTATAAGATTTGGTGGTAAGGAGGAAGTAGGTATGAAGGTATGGGGAAAGTTAGAAGAACGTGTGCAATAATCTCTTCATTCAAGAATCCCTAATTTATGAAATTAATGTCTATAAATGACAGTAGTGTCAGATTATCAAATATCTACTAAATTTAAATTAGGAAAACATCCTCTTGATAAATGTAACTCAAGCATAAAGACCACATTTATCTAGAGCTTGCCTTGTCTCAAAGATGACTTTACAGAGCTGTGACGTATAATGCACACAAGTGCAGGAGTGTTCAAAAATGGAAAATGGATAAAAAGCTAGAGATTGTGGTATCAGATGTTTAAATGTTGATTAGCAGTAGAATTCAAAAAGACTATCAGAAAGATTATTATAGCCTCCTACTCGGTATCCAAATCCAGTTGTGTTGAAAACAATCTTTAATTTTTGCTCAAGGGGCTGGAAACATTTTCTCTCCAGGAAAGACTTGTCTTATGTGTTTGTTTTTGAAAATGAAACCCTCTGAATATTGGATGGGCTAGATGAACAAGAACCTGATGAAAGAGAGGAAATAGCCTGAATGGAATTTCAGGAGATGTGTCCAAGCTTTAACGTCCATGAAATATGAATTAATAAGAATGTCTGAGGGTTGAATTAGAAGGGCTATCATACCTGCAGATTGATCTCATATTTACTGGAAACTTTCTTTCCACGTGCCCCCCCAGTCACTCCAAATGGAGTGCCCAATGGACAGATCCCCCCCCCCAGTCACTCCAAATGGAGTGCCCAATGGACAGATGCTTCTAGAAAATAGTTTAGACTTCCTTAAGTGTGATTTGAAATTTAAAAGGAAGCAGCAGCGGTCGCCATCTTGGTTCCGGGACTCAGCAGAACTTAGGAAATTAGTCTGAACAGGTGAGAGGGTGCGCCAGAGAACCGGACAGCTTCTGGGACAGGCGGAAGCACAGAGCCGCTGAGGCAGCACCCTTGGCGGGCCGCAGACAGCCGGCCACCGTCCGGACCAGAGGACAGGTGTCCGCCTGGCTTGGGAGGCGGCCTCAGCCTCAGCAGCAGCGGTCGCCATCTTGACTCCGGGAGTCCCTGGAACTTAGGAATTTAGTCTGCACAGGTGAGAGTCTGCACCACAGAAGCTGACAGCTTCTGGGAACTGCCAAAGCAACACAGCTTCTGAGAAAGGCCCTGTTTTGGGCCTTCTTCTTCGGCCAGGAGGAGGTCCAAAAACAAGATATCTGCGCACCTTCCCTGTAAGAGAGCTTGCCAGCAGAGAGTGCTCTGAGCACTGAAACTCAGAGGAGAGAATCTGTCTCCCAGGTCTGATGATAGACGGTAACAGAATCACCAGAAGAACAATCTCTAAACAGAGTCAACTATAACTACTAACTCCACAGATTACCAGATGGCGAAAGGTAAACGTAGGAATCTTACTAACAGGAACCAAGACCACTCACCATCATCAGAACCCAGCCCTCCCACTTTGTACAGTCCAGGACACCCCAACACACCTGAAAACCTAGACCTAGATTTAAAAGCATATCTCATGATGATGGTAGAGGACATCAAGAAGGACTTTAATAAATCACTTAAAGAAATACAGGAGAACACTGCTAAAGAGTTACAAGTCCTTAGAGAAAAACAGGAAAACACAATCAAACAGGTAGAAGTCCTTACAGAAAAAGAGGAAAAAACATACAAACAGGTGATGGAAATGAACAAAACCATACTAGACCTAAAAACGGAAGTAGACACAATAAAGAAAACTCGAAGTGAGGCAACACTGGAGATAGAAAACCTAGGAAAGAAATCTGGAACCATAGATTTGAGCATCAGCAACAGAATACAAGAGATGGAAGAGAGAATCTCAGGTGCAGAAGATTCCATAGAGAACATTGGCACAACAATCAAAGAAAATGGAAAATGCAAAAAGATCCTAACTCAAAATATCCAGGAAATCCAGGACACAATGAAAAGACCAAACCTACGGACAATAGGAGTGGATGAGAATGAAGATTTTCAACTCAAAGGACCAGCAAACATCTTCAACAAAATTATTGAAGAAAACTTCCCAAATCTAAAGAAAGAGATGCCTATGAACATACAAGAAGCCTACAGAACTCCAAATAGACTGGACCAGAAAAGAAATTCCTCCCGACACATAATAATCAGAACAACAAATGCACTAAATAAAGATAGAATACTAAAAGCAGTAAGGGAAAAAGGTCAAGTAACATATAAAGGCAAGCCTATCAGAATTACACCAGATTTTTCACCAGAGACTATGAAAACCAGAAGAACCTGGACAGATGTTATACAGACACTAAGAGAACACAAATTCCAGCCCAGGCTACTATACCCAGCCAAACTCTCAATTACCATAGATGGAGAAACCAAAGTATTCCACGACAAAACCAAATTCACACATTATCTCTCCACGAATCCAGCCCTTCAAAGGATAATAACAGAAAAAAAACCAATACAAGAACGGGAACAATGCCCTAGAAAAAACAAGAAGGTAATCCCTCAACAAACCTAAAAGAAGACAGTCACAAGAACAGAATGCCAACTTTAACAACAAAAATAACAGGAAGCAACAATTACTTTTCCTTAATATCTCTTAACATCAATGGTCTCAACTCCCCAATAAAAAGACATAGACTAACAAACTGGCTACACAAACAAGACCCAACATTTTGCTGCTTACAGGAAACACATCTCAGAGAAAAAGATAGACACTACCTCAGAATGAAAGGCTGGAAAACAATTTTCCAAGCAAATGGTATGAAGAAACAAGCTGGAGTAGCCATCCTAATATCTGATAAGATTGACTTCCAACCCAAAGTCATCAAAAAAGACAAGGAGGGGCACTTCGTTCTCATCAAAGGTAAAATCCTCCAAGAGGAACTCTCAATTCTGAATATCTATGCTCCAAATACAAGGGCAGCCACATTCATTAAAGAAACTTTAGTAAAGCTCAAAGCACACATTGCACCTCACACAATAATAGTGGGAGACTTCAACACACCACTTTCACCAATGGACAGATCATGGAAACAGAAACTAAACAGGGACACACTGAAACTAACAGAAGTGATGAAACAAATGGATCTGACAGATATCTACAGAACATTTTATCCTAAAACAACAGGATATACCTTCTTCTCAGCACCTCATGGTACCTTCTCCAAAATTGACCACATAATAGGTCACAAAACAGGCCTCAACAGATTCAAAAATATTGAAATTGTCCCATGTATCCTATCAGATCACCATGCACTAAGACTGATCTTCAATAACAAAAAAAAATAATAGAAAGCCAACACTCACGTGGAAACTGAACAACACTCTTCTCAATGATACCTTGGTCAAGGAAGGAATAAAGAAAGAAATTAAAGACTTTTTATAGTTTAATGAAAATGAAGCCACAACGTACCCAAACCTTTGGGACACAATGAAAGCATTTCTAAGAGGGAAACTCATAGCTCTGAGTGTCTCCAAGAAGAAACGGGAGAGAGCACATACTAGCAGCTTGACAACACATCTAAAAGCTCTAGAAAAAAAGGAAGCAAATTCACCAAAGAGGAGTAGACGGCAGGAAATAATCAAACTCAGGGGTGAAATCAACCAAGTGGAAACAAGAAGAACTATTCAAAGAATTAACCAAACGAGGAGTTGGTTCTTTGAGAAAATCAACAAGATAGATAAACCATTAGCTAGACTCACTAGAAGGCACAGGGACAAAATCCTAATTAACAAAATCAGAACTGAAAAGGGAGACATAACAACAGATCCTAAAGAAATCCAAAACACCATCAGATCCTTCTACAAAAGGCTATACTCAACAAAACTGGAAAACCTGGACGAAATGGACAGATTTCTGGACAGATACCAGGTACCAAAGTTGAATCAGGAAAAAGTTGACCTTCTAAACAGTCCCATATCCCCTAAAGAAATAGAAGCAGTTATAAATAGTCTCCCAACCAAAAAAAGCCCAGGACCAGACGGGTTTAGTGCAGAGTTCTATCAGACCTTCAAAGAAGATCTAATTCCAGTTCTGCACAAACTTATTCACAAGATAGAAGTAGAAGGTACTCTACCCAACTCATTTTATGAAGCCACTATTACTCTGATACCTAAACCACAGAAAGATCCAACAAAGATAGAGAACTTCAGACCAATTTCTCTTATGAATATCGATGCAAAAATCCTCAATAAAATTCTCGCTAACCGAATCCAAGAACACATTAAAGCAATCATCCATCCTGACCAAGTAGGTTTTATTCCAGGGATGCAGGGATGGTTTAATATACAAAAATCCATCAATGTAATCCATTATATAAACAAACTCAAAGACAAAAACCACATGATCATCTCCTTAGATGCAGAAAAAGCATTTGACAAGATCCAACACCCATTCATGATAAAAGTGTTGGAAAGATCAGGAATTCAAGGCCCATACCTAAACATGATAAAAGCAATCTACAGCAAACCAGTAGCCAACATCAAAGTAAATGGAGAGAAGCTGGAAGCAATCCCACTAAAATCAGGGACTAGACAAGGCTGCCCACTTTCTCCCTACCTTTTCAACATAGTACTTGAAGTATTAGCCAGAGCAATTCGACAACAAAAGGAGATCAAGGGGATACAAATGGGAAAAGAGGAAGTCAAAATATCACTTTTTGCAGATGATATGATAGTATATATAAGTGACCCCAAAAATTCCACCAGAGAACTCCTAAACCTGATAAACAGCTTCTGTGAAGTAGCTGGATATAAAATAAACTCAAACAAGTCAATGGCCTTTCTCTATACAAAGAATAAACAGGCTGAGAAAGAAATTAGGGAAACAACACCCTTCTCAATAGTCGCAAATAATATAAAATATCTTGGCGTGACTCTAACTAAGGAAGTGAAAGATCTGTATGATAAAAACTTCAAGTCTCTGAAGAAAGAAATTAAAGAAGATCTCAGAAGATGGAAGGATCTCCCATGCTCATGGATTGTCAGGATCAACATTGTAAAAATGGCTATCTTGCCAAAAGCAATCTACAGATTCAATGCAATCCCCATCAAAATTCCAACTCAATTCTTCAATGAGTTAGAAGGAGCAATTTGCAAATTCATCTGGAATAACAAAAAACCTAGGATAGCAAAAACTCTTCTCAAGGATAAAAGAACCTCTGGTGGAATCACCATGCCTGACCTAAAGCTTTATTACAGAGCAATTGTGATAAAAACTGCATGGTACTGGTATAGAGACAGACAAGTAGACCAATGGAATAGAATTGAAGACCCAGAAATGAACCCACACACCTATGGTCACTTGATCTTCGACAAGGGAGCTAAAACCATCCAGTGGAAGAAAGACAGCATTTTCAACAATTGGTGCTGGCACAACTGGTTGTTATCATGTAGAAGAATGCGAATCGATCCATACTTATCTCCTTGTACTAAGGTCAAATCTAAGTGGATCAAGGAACTTCACTTAAAACCAGAGACACTGAAACTTATAGAGGAGAAAGTGGGGAAAAGCCTTGAAGATATGGGCACAGGGGAAAAATTCCTGAACAGAACAGCAATGGCTTGTGCTGTAAGATCGAGAATTGACAAATGGGACCTAATGAAACTCCAAAGTTTCTGCAAGGCAAAAGACACCGTCAATAAGACAAAAAGACCACCAACAGATTGGGAAAGGATCTTTACCTATCCTAAATCAGATAGGGGACTAATATCCAACATATATAAAGAACTCAAGAAGGTGGACTTCAGAAAATCAAATAACCCCGTTAAAAAATGGGGCTCAGAACTGAACAAAGAATTCTCACCTGAGGAATACCAAATGGCAGAGAAGCACCTGAAAAAATGTTCAACATCCTTAATCATCAGGGAAATGCAAATCAAAACAACCCTGAGATTCCACCTCACACCAGTCAGAATGGCTAAGATCAAAAATTCAGGTGACAGCAGATGCTGGCGTGGATGTGGAGAAAGAGGAACACTCCTCCATTGTTAGTGGGATTGCAGGCTTGTACAACCACTCTGGAAATCAGTCTGGCGGTTCCTCAGAAAATTGGACATAGTACTACCGGAGGATCCAGCAATACCTCTCCTGGGCATATATCCAGAAGATGCCCCAACTGGTAAGAAGGACACATGCTCCACTATGTTCAAAGCAGCCTTATTTATAATAGCCAGAAGCTGGAAAGAACCTAGATGCCCCTCAACAGAGGAATGGATACAGAAAATGTGGTACATCTACACAATGGAGTACTACTCAGCTATTAAAAAGTGAATTTATAAAATTCCTATCCAAATGGATGGACCTGGAGGGCATCATCCTGAGTGAGGTAACACATTCACAAAGGAACTCACACAATATGTACTCACTGATAAGTGGATATTAGCCCAAAACCTAGGATACCCAAGATATAAGATATAATTTCCTAAACACATGAAACTCAAGAAAAATGAAGACTGAAGTGTGGACACTATGCCCCTCCTTAGAAGGGGGAACAAAACACCCTTGGAAGGAGTTACAGAGACAAAGTTTGGAGCTGAGATGAAAGGATGGACCATGTAGAGACTGCCATATCCAGGGATCCACCCCATAATCAGCATCCAAACGCTGACACCATTGCATACACTAGCAAGATTTTATCGAAAGGACCCAGATGTAGCTGTCTCTTGTGAGACTATGCCGGGGCCTAGCAAACACAGAAGTGGATGCTCACAGTCACCTAATGGATGGATCACAGGGCTCCCAATGGAGGAGCTAGAGAAAGTACCCAAGGAGCTAAAGGGATCTGCAACCCTATAGGTGGAACAACGTTATGTACTACCCAGTACCCCAGAGCTCTTGACTCTAGCTGCATATGTATCAAAAGATGGCCTAGTCGGCCATCACTGGAAATAGAGGCCCATTGGACAGGCAAAATTTATATGCTCCAGTACAGGGAAACGCCAGGGCCAAAAAGGGGGAGTGGGTGGGTAGGGGAGTGGGGTTGGGTGGGTATGGGGGACTTTTGGTATAGCATTGGAAATGTAAATGAGCTAAATACCTAATAAAAAATTTAAAAAAAAAAGAAATTTAAAAGGAGCCAAGTGTGGTGGCGCACGCCTTTAATCCCAGCACACGGGAGGCAGAGGCAGGCAGATTTCTGAGTTCGAGGCCAGCCTGGTCTACATAGTGAATTCCAGGACAGCCAGGGCTATACAGAGAAACCCTGTCTCAAAAAAAACAAACAAGAAAAAATTTTAATATGGAGAAGCCCAAGAGCACATCCCCACAAGAGGCCAGGCAATTAACAAATTGGTCAATGGTCACAAAGGGTCAGAACCCCTTCAGTATACAAGTGTAAATACACAGAATATAGAGGAGTTATAGAGTCCGTGTCCAGTCTTATTTAAAAATCACAACAGAATAGCACTAGCTAACACCTGGAAAATAGGGCAAGAGAAGTCTCCACTGTAACCATACCGTACTAAAGGAAATGATTCCAAATGCATTGTCATTTGATAGGATTGTCACAGAAGCAGCCCTTGGCCATCCAAGTTTCACATTTGCTGAGGGTTTCTAAAGTGAAAACAAACAAATTAATACATTAAATATTAGGAGAAAAATAATCTTTCAGCAGAATTTCGGTCTTCAAGTATTAATATAAATAAATCCTACCTAAGAACCTACAGGCAGTTGACAGCTTTTGGGGGACAGAAAAATTTTCTGCAGTGATGTATCTACTAGCCAGGAGCACCAGTCTATAAAGAGACCCTCAACCACACTACTGTACATCTGTTAAAGAGATCTACAGAAACCATGAGACGTGTCCCTTGCCTTATCACTAACTAACTAGATTTTCAAGTGTTAAAGGGCGTTTTAAGAACTCAACATGGAAGGGAATGAAGAACTTACCTGTAATGTCAAGTGAAATGTGAAGGTTTCATCAGGCTCCGGAAGATCGTCGTCACATACTGCTATGTACACTGTCCTGTTTGTTCCTCTGGCAGGGATAAACGCTGCGGCGTATGTATCAAAAAAGTCACCAGTGTCTTCTCCGCTCAGCTACCAAGGGTGAAACACAACATCCGCATTTAACAAAGAGCTAAGCAGGCAAAGCAACCCTCATTGGAGCAACCAGAAGAAAGGGTACAGATCAAGTGGCACTGTCATTGACAATAGGATTCCCAGAGACCAATGTTTGGCAACTGGTAAGAATCATCTTTTGAAGAAATATCACAGAACCAGCAAGATGGGGTAAAAGTACTTGCAGTCAAGGCTGATGACCAGAGGTCCATTTCAGACTCACATGAAGGAAGAAAGGACCAGCTTCTGTAACTTGTTCTCAGACCTCTACCTGTGTGTCCATAGACACATACATACATACATACATACATACATACATACATGTAATAAATAGTTTTACAACAGGGAAAAATCACAAGAATAAATCATTACATACAAAACATGTCTTTATATAATAGAATCAAAGTTAATTGCATACAAAAAAAAACCCTAAGAATTTCATTGAAAAGTAATTCAAATGTTTTTCCTTTGTCTCTTACCCAACTTGGTGTAGACTACAGCCTAGCAGAACAAAGTATGGCTAAAAGTCTTATAAAGGCGAGGTGTGACATGGCCTGTAAAACTGAGGAGGTGCCATTAGTTTCCCAGTGACTTTAGAAACATAACATCTCTACCCAAAACCTTCAACCTACAATTGTACTTCCACTATCCACAGCACCTGAAATAGACCCAATGTTTTAGCATTCCAAAGTATTAATGATTATTACGCTTCCTAAGATCTTAATCTGCGGGTGCAATGTTATTAGTAAGGCCCTCAGCAGACTGATGATCTGGTAGCAGATGGATTATAAAGAAGCAGTTCACTGTGCAACTGACATTTACTCCGCTGAAGCTCAAAATTAACAATTTAGCCACTGGGGACATTTACTTAGCACAAATGAGAAATAAGAACATATTTTGGGTAAGTTTAGTCAATGATTTCCCAAGGAAAGCAAAATACGTCAACCTGAAAGGACCAGTGAACGCCATCAAATACCATGTCGAATGCAACATACACTACAACTAGAAACAAACTTCCAAAATGTATGCATATATGTCAAATTGAGCAGAAACTAAAATATGCAAAATTATAACTTTGGGTTCATTTTATAGTTAGGTTTCCTTTTTGGGGGTTTTCAAAATTTTTATAAATAATTTAACCTATTGCTCTAAAAAAATCACTTTGGACGAGATAAAAGCTGGGTTAGCTAATAAACTGTCTTCCCCACAGGTGGCAGACCACTCATCTGTAACTTAGTGCTGTGGGTGTCGTGGTACAAAGGTCCTTGGTGAGAACTAATGGGGCACTCTTGTCCATCCGTCAGTGGCAGGCTCAGTAAGAGATGACAGTGACAGAGAAGAAGCTGCTTGACACTGACCTGGCTCTGCACACAGAAGTGTATGTGTGCATCTGTATGCACATATGCACATGTGCATGGATAAACAAGCAACAAACATACACAGTATTTTTGTCCCAAAGTTTTAAGACATAGAAATATATTTATTGGCAATATGACAATTGCTTCCTGGGCAAAAATAGACACAAACATATAAGATAAAGCATCCCATCCAAACTTTAAACTTTATACAGTACAGAATGTACATAATCTACATAAATCTTAATGATGTTAGTATACTTCATTTCTCCAACAGAGGCTCTCTCACTGAACTTAGAGTGGACTTTTTTCTGTTGTGTCCTTGCACATTTTTACCTAAGTCACCTTACAATGAATGTCTAAAAAATGATCCGATGATTCAAATTACCCAAGGTAAAATAGTTTTGTTTGAAAGCAAACATATAAATGATTTAACTTAAGATAATTAGCCTTTGTCTTGAAAATGCACCTGTCAGCTATCCATGGTGACTCCGGAACATTCTCTGAATCGCTAACAGATTTAGATACAACAGCGTGTTCTCCAGATCATTTATCATAAGGAAATTCAGACTCCGATCCCCAAACAGTTAAAAGTGTTTCTGCTGAGACTAAAAAGGGTCACATGCATCTGATTAAAAACATGGCTGTGGTCACTTCTTACCGACACAATGGCAGTAACATTTGCGGGCTCGCCTATCCTCTCAATGACAAGACGAATAACTGTGGTACTTGTCTCATTAACGAAGAACTCTGTCTGTCCAGTGAATCTTATTTCCGCTTCTCCAAATACAAAAGAGATGAACAAGGTTGACAGGTATACTAGTAAAAATGAAGAGATCATCCCTACAGAAAGAAAAAAAAAAAAAAAAACCAAGTCATAAAGCTAGCTGATCTATTCTCCTTAGTTTTGTTCTCAATATTACAAAGAATAAGAAAATAAGCAATTAAGACAGATACAAAGACATCAGATATTAAGACATCCAACTTGAATGTGTGATGATAGTTACAAAATCATAATTTGTTATGTTTTTTCCTTTAAAACTACATTTTTGCATTTATCCTCTTCATCAAGATAATAACTGTAAATTTATGAAATTCATTTCTCCATTGATTTATTTACTCACATTTCATTCCAACATCAGCCCCCTCCTCTCAGTACTCTCCTCTCACAGCTCCTCCTCCCACTTCCCCTCCTTTTCTCCTCTGGACCTAACCCTGTCTCACACATTGGTCTTCATGTAAGTCCTCCAGCAACTGAAGCGAAGGTTTTCCCTGACTCTGTTGCATGCCAGTGGACTCTGTTCCCCTAACTAGGCCACCTTGTCTGGCCTCAGTGGGAGAGGATGCACCTAGTCTTGCAGTGACTCGATGTGCCAGAGTAGAGGAAAAACAATTTTATGATCCCAAATGACTTATTGCTATAATCACAGACCTTGACCTAAATCAGAGAAAGCTTCCTCGTGCAACACATGACAACTGATCAACATTTAGAGACTGGAGTTCTCAGTCCCACATGGCACCTTTATATCACCTTTATATTCCCACCCCCACCCCCCATGGAGCTCACAGATCCCTGGAAAAGAGGGGAAGGAGGGATTGTTTAGGGAGCAGCAGTCAGAAGTGATGGGTAGCTTCGAGTGTACAGCATTTGTCCATAGCTTCGAGTAGATGGCATTTGTCCAGATCCAACAGGCCAGCTGTACAGATGAACTCTCCATGATTAGGAAGACATTCATGATACCTGCTCCAGCTCCAGCCTGACCAAATCCCAGCATGGAGGCATCAAGGCTAGCATGAAATCCCAGTTAGTGGAGGAGCAAATGATGTTTGATAGTTGCTAAGAGGGGGGACGGTCTGTTTTCTTTAGTGATGTGACCCCTGGTAGGTCAACCACACACTCCAGGGCAAACTCCAATCCAGGAGCAGTAGGGATAACACACAGTGGGGAAACATAAGGAAGAAACCAGCCAGGAATTTAGTGGATAGGAATGAGAGGCGAGAGAAAGTGGGAGGATCTGAGGAGTGAAGGTAATTCAAACACATAGTATAAAATTCTCAGATAATAAAAGTATTACTTTAAAAAGCTAGAATTTTGAGTGCTTTAAGTATAAAGAAAAATAAGTCTGTGGTCTGACTTAAACATTATATAATGGATACACGTATCAAAACTTTACATGCTATCACATTAGTACAAATTATTTTATTAAAATATGGAAAATAGTTGTTTTTTAACATAAAAACAACTTGACTTTAAAAAAAAAAAAACAATTATTTGAAACAGCCAATCCTTCTAAAGTGGTAAATTTCCAAGGCTTAAATTTCTTTTTTTTTTTTTAATAGCTGAACTAACACTTTTTAGAAAAATGTCAACATGGCTTTAGAATAAGTAAATTCAGCCAAGCATGTTCGTTTCCCATAACTCTTTCTTCATCCTACAATCTGTGTGTTTACGGAGCAGAAATGCTGTTCCCACTTTTAGCTGCATGAGACTCAAGAGTTTTGAAAAGCCCAGCCCTGCCGTGGCCCCTCAGATGCACTGATGTTTTGTAATGTAGATGTACCTCTAAAAATGAGAGCAATTTATCGCACGGATCATTAAGATTCCAGTGGATCTATGTGACCAGCCACATGGACATAACGCATTTGTGCATCTATAGGATGGTGCCCAAAGCAGAGGCGCATTACTTACTCCAGGAGTCAAACTGCTTTATTCTCTCCTTAGCCAAAAAGCAATGAAATTTTACACATGTGGTATTTCTACATGGCTACACGTGACTTTGTACATAAGGAGTGCCAAATGTATGGGTCCTTGACATATTTTAAAGTTTAATTGGAACATATACCATACAGTGAATTCTGACCAACAGTTTCACACAGTTTGATGATGTCTCACATGCCTCTTAATTGTAAGATCACACAAATGGAGACACAGTTCAAATGGAGTGCAGGGAACAAGCACAGACCAGGGGTCAGAAATGCCAGGGTCCTGGCTGTTTTCCCCCCATCTGTTTCTAAACACAGTGAAGTAGAGATCTTTTGTGGATTGGATTCAAAAGCCAGAAAGATTCCACGCACTAATTCTGACAAACTGTGGGAAAGGCATGACAGAGAGGTAATAAAAATACCAAGGACTGGGAGGGTGAGGAGGAGAAAGTGACTTAGATCTGCTATGACATTCAGAGAAACAAGCCTCAGTCCTGGAATATGAGCTATCATAGAATCTGAGTTGCAGAACTCAAATGGTCATCTGGATGCCACGGTGGGAAAGGGTGAAGGTAAGAAGACAGCATAAGAATGGCACCACACACCCTGCAGAGCAGTTCTCAAACCTGTCCCAAGTTATGCGAGCTTTGTGTCAACCCCTGCACTCCTTGTAAAGTCAATTCTCACTTGAAATTCTGACCCAGGAGATCAAGGCTGAGTCCCAGGCACCCACAACTTCTAATACTCATTTCCTTTAACTCAACTGCAGAGTTCACTGGGTACACTTATAAGCACACTTCTCAAAACAGTGAGGATCAGACCTTCCTGTGGCCATGTCAAAGACCACATCTGTAGCTTTACGTTAACTCCTGAATTTTTCAAGGCCACAAACGGGAACTTACCACATGCTTTCTCCTTTGTTTTTCTACCTATTCTGGTACTGTAGTTTAAGATTCCATGCATCATGGCTGGAGAGATGGCTCAGCAGTTAAGAGCACTGACTGCTCTTCCAAAGGTCCTGAGTGGTGGCTCATAACCACCCATAATGCGATCTGACGCCCTCTACTGGTGTGTCTGAAGACAGCTACAGTGTACTTAGATATTGTAATAAATAAATAAATAAATAAATAAATAAATAAATAAATAAATCCCATGCATCTTAAAGGGGGAAAAATGTAATGACCTAATAGTGTCGCAATAGCAAATGTTTCTTTACACAACGTTATCTGACTACTGTATACATGTGAATGCACGCAGTTCCCATAGCGCCTCTATGGAAGTTCAAGAACCAGCGACGTCATGTTAAGTAAGGCAAAAACAGGTTAGCACAGGAAAGGCACACTGTCACTCAGCTATGTAGCTGGTCAGGTAGGACTGAACTCCTAACATCTTTTATTCATTCCTAAAAGTTACAGGTTCCCTTTGCAATGAAAGACTGAACAATGTTTCCAACCATTCAAATATATGAAAGTTGCTGGCCCCGAGTTGATCCTCTGCCACAGGGCTCCAGGCCCAAATAGCGCCAGGAGAAAGCTAGCCTCCAAGGAGTGCAGACAAGCCTGTGAGCCACCACTGCCACTCAGAGGGACCCAGAATCCTCAGAACACAGGAACTGAGGAGGAGGAGCAGTCAGGGACAGGAGCCTTCCAGTTTCCTTCTGCACTCGGAGCTGATCTTGTGCCACAGAGCTACTTACACAAATACCACCAAGAGAGAGATGGTCTCCCAGGAACACTGACACATCTTCGAACACAGGTAAGGCCACCACTTCTGTTCAAATTCCTGGTCGAAGAAGGACTTACCCAGAGCCATCAGGACACAGGAACCAAGGAACAGCAGGGGACAGGATCCATCTGATTTCTGTCTGCAGCCCAGAACTGACCCTATACCACAGCTCTTCATGCCCAAATTTCTCCCAGAGAGAACTGATCTCCCAGGAGTACTGACATAGAAGCTTGCAGGAGGGAAAAGCCACAGTCAGAGACAGCAAGACCAGGTAACACCACAGATAACCAGATGGCAAAAGGCAAGTGCAAGAACATAAGAAACAGAAACCAAGGCTATTTGGCATCATCAGAACCCAGTTCCCACCACAGCCAACCTTGGATACCGCATCATGCAAGAAAAGCAAGACTCTGATTTAAAATCCCACCTCATGATGATGATAGAGGAATTTAAGGGCATAAATAACTCCCTTAAAATACAGGAGAACACAGATAAACAGGTAGAATACCTTAAAGAGGAAACACAAAAATCACTTAAAGAATTACAGGAAAACACAACCAAACAGGTGAAGGAGTTGAACAAAACCATCCGAGATCTAAAAATGGAAATAGAAACAGTAAAGAAATCACAAAGGGAGACAACCCTGGAGATAGAAAACCTAGGAAAGAGATCAGGATTCATAGATGCAAGTATCACCAACAGAATACATGAGAGAGAAAAGAGAATCACAGGTGGAGAAGATACCACAGAAAACATTGACACAACTGTCAAAGAAAATGAAAAAGCAAAAAGCTTCTAACCCAAAACATCCAGGAAATCCAGGACACAATGAGAAGACCAAACCTAAGGATAATAAGTATAGAATAGAGTGAAGATTCCCAACTTAAAGGGCCAGTAAATATCTTCAACAAAATTATAGAAGAAAACTTCCCTAACCTAAAGAAAGAGATGCCAATGAACATACAAGAAGCCTACAGAATTCCAAATAGATTGGGCCAGAAAAGAAATTTCTCCCATCACATAATAATCAAAACATCTAATGCACAGAACAAAGAAAGAATATTAAAAGCAGTAAGGGGAAAAGGTCAAGTAACATATAAAGGCAGACCTATCAGAATTACACCAAACTTCCTATCAGAGACTATAAAAGCTAGAACATCTTGGGCAGATCTCATACAGACCCTAAGAAAAGACAAATGCCAGCCCAGATTACTATACCCAGCAAAACTCTGAATTGCCATAGGTTGAGAAACCAAGATATTCCATGACAAAACCAAATTTACACAATATCTTTCCACAAATACAGCCCTACAAAAGATAATATATGGAAAATGCCAATACAAGGAGGGAAACTACATCCTAGAAAAAGCAAGAAAGTAGTCTTCTTTCAACAAACCCAAAAGAAACATACAAACATAAAAATAACATGAAAAATAACAGGAAGCAGCAATGACTATTCCTTAATATCTTTTAACATCAATGGATTCAATAAAAGAAACATAGACTAACAGACTGGATATGTAAGCAGGACCCAGCATTTTGCTACATACAGGAAATGCACTTCAGTGTCAAAGACAGACACTACCTCAGAATAAAAATCTGGAAAATAATTTTCCAAGCAAATGGTCCCAAGAAACAAGCTGGAGTAGCCATTCTAATAATGGATAAAATTGACTTTCAACCAAAAGTCATCAAAAAAGATAAGGAACAACACTTCATACTCATCAAAGGAAAAATATACCATGAAGAACAAATACTTGAAAGTCATATAAAAAAAACCCAAAACTGCCATGACCTTCTGAAGGTTTTCCTCCTATTACTCTAATGAGCATTCAGGGTATTTGTGACACTGCAGTTCCACCAGTACCTTAAATATTTAATGGCATCCTTTCATGTAGAGACCAGTGAACTCAAATTCTGGGTTCTCACCACCTCCCAGGCAAGTAGAATGCCCAGATCTCATGTTTATCTCAGGAAATTCATTTTAAATTGTTCCACATCAATGAATTTTGAGATTATGGAAAAGGAAAAGCAGGCATGACTGAGATGGCCTCAAACTGTGTGACGTCATTGGTAACCACATACCGGACGCTTCCATCTTTCACACTGTAAGAAAGGTTGTTGGGGCAAGGATGAATAGATGTACTCATAGATAGCCTTTAGTTGATAAGAGATGAAACAAAGCCATGAAAATGAAACTTCCTTTACAAGCAGGCATAAGTACACTGAAGCATGATGCTATGTGTCTTAGAGTAACTAAGGCCATTCTCTGCTATCAATTATAAAATTGATATCAATTTTAAAATCATATCAATTATAAAATGTTTCCTCTGACTCATACCAAGCAAGAGTGGAATGTAGTAGTGGAGAGGATTTGGATGCTCCAGGACTGTGCTGTTTGGAGGGAAAGGAGCGTGTCAGCTGTGTCAACTGTACAGAAGGAAAGGAGCGTGTCAGCTGTGTCAACTGTACAGAAGGAAAGGAGTGTGTCAATTATATCAATTATATAACATCAATGGATTCAATAAAAGAAACATAGACTAACAGACTGGATATGTAAGCAGGACCCAGCATTTTGCTACATACAGGAAATGCACTTCAGTGTCAAAGACAGACACTACCTCAGAATAAAAAGCTGGAAAATAATTTTCCAAGCAAATGGTCCCAAGAAACAAGCTGGAGATATCAATTATAAAAATTGAATGTATGAAAATTCCCTTTTTGATTAAACTCAAAACAAACATTATTTAATGATATTATTCTAAATATTACTAATACTTCAGTTCCCCTTTTCCTTAGATTTGATAAAAATTACATGCCCTTTAGTTTATTGTATGAAATTCCCAAATAATCAATCAGGCTATTATGTTGGGGGAAAATTAAATAAACTGAAAATATAATATTGGAGATGTTATAAAGAAATAGCTGACAAATACATGAAAGAAGCAATTTATGAAATTTAAAAAATAATTTCTGAGACAAAAAAATAAAATGAATTTTCAGCAACATATGTGCAAAGACCACAGAATATTGAATTTATACTGTCATAATTGTAAGAAGCTAATTTTAGACTCGTTGACACACTCCTTTCCTTCTGTACAGTTGACACAGCTGACACGCTCCTTTCCCTCCAAACAGCACAGTCCTGGAGCATCCAAATCCTCTCCACTACTACATTCCACTCTTGCTTGGTATGAGTCAGAGGAAACATAACTTTTGCTTGCTGCCAATAGAGTTCTCGTCTCTGAACAGAACTCTTGAAATGTTCAAAGAGTGGAGAATTAACACATATTCTTGTTAATTTCCCTAATGGTACTACAAAGTTTGGTTTGTTTTAATAACATAGAGGTTAATATGCTTGCATAGCTTCTTAAATTCTCAACATCATATGCATTCTACGCAAGCCACCCAATTCTGCAAGAAAAAAAAGTAAAATTTGAAATATATTTAGGTAGCTTATAAAATATAAACTGAGTGCTTTAAGAGACATATTCTACAACTTGCTATAGCATTTGTATTTTGAGAGCCTATTCTAGATTATATAGGCCCTCTGCTAATCACTGAGGATCCAGAGATATTTAAGCATGATCCTAGATTCCAAGATACCTACAGGAATAGGGACATGAGCCAGGCATGGAGAACCAAAACAAAAGGGACAGTTTGAGAACTTTTACTCAAGCCCTGGAATGTAAGTGATCTGTTGCAAGTATTGGGTTGTGATTTGGGGGCAAAGGTCCCTCACAAGGACATGAAGCCAGTTCAACTGAAGCCAGAAGCAGGTTTGGGAGGAAGCAATACCTTAGTAATCAAGATGAACTAGTCCGATTCCCTGATGACACCACAGCCTGAGGCATCCCAAGAGATCTACTGCACACAGGGTAACTGGTAAGAACTCTTCCGAAGAGCCACAGCTGCCTCTGGGAGGCCAGAGATCTCAGAACCCATCACTCCCCAAAACCCCTGCTCCCTGAATTCCACTCCCCTTCCTGCCGGTGACTTGGTGACTTTGGCTGGGGCAAACTACCAGATAGTCTGCTCTCCTGAAGACACCACAGCCTGAAACATTCCAGGAGATCCACTACACCCAGGGCAAACAGCTTGTCTGTTCTCCTAAAGATACCACAGCTTCCAGGCATCCCAGGAGTTCCTCTGCACACAAGGCAACTAGGCAACTGACATCAAAGTCTGAAGACCTCCCAGGGGCTCCAAGACATGCAGAACAACTGACACAACAGACTGAAAGCCTCCCTGGAGTTCTGCTGCACACAGGGAAATAGAAACCACAGCCCATAGGCCTCCCTGGAGAACAGCTTCACACAAGACAACAGCTTGACTGCTCCTCTGAAGACCCATCAGTCTGAAGGCCTCCTAGGAGATCTGCTGCAGTCATGGCAACAGATCAGCAGCTTCTATGCCCCTCTGAAGACCCCACAATCAGAAGGCCCCACAGGAGGTCTGCAACAGCCAGGGTCGCAGGCCTACCAGGAGACCTGAAGCAATCCAGGGACAAAAGAGGCAGGCTCCAGACAGAAACACCCAGATCAGCAAAAACCAGGGATGACCAGATGGTGGGAGGCAAGCACATGACCGTAAACAACAGAAGCCAATATGTGTGGGTATCATCAGAACCCAGTTCTCCCACCACAGCAAGTCCTGAATACACCAACACACCTGAAAATCAGGAAGCTAACCAAAAATCCTATCTCATGAAGATATTAGAGTCCTTCAAGGAAAAAATAAATAACTCACTGAAATAAATACAGGAAAATACAGGTAAACAGGTAGGAGCCCTTAAAGAGGAAAGAAATAAATCCCTTAGAGAAATACTAGTAAACACCACAATCAAACAGGTGAAGAAATTCAACAAAGCAGTACAAGACCTAAAAGTGGAAGTAGAAACCATAAAGAAAGCACAAAAGGAGGCAACACTGGAAATGGAAAACCTAGAAAAGAGGTAGGGAATTACAGATGTAAGTGTCACCAACAGAATACAAGAGATAGAAGAGAGAATCTCAGGTGTAGAAAATACTTTAGAAGAGACTGACACAGCTGACAAAAAAATTCAAAACATTAAAAACTCCTAACCCAAAACTTGTTGTAGTAAGTCTCTCCATCCCAAATATGGCCCGGCAATGAAAACACAACTCAGTTAATATGATTACATGCTGTGCACTTAGATTGGGCAGATCTACCACTACTCTACCATCTTCCACATCTATGAGACCCCTTAGAACTTGCAGTTTCTCCAGGCCATGTGCTTCTGCTCTGCTTTCTTCCTTTTCTGCATCTCTCCCTCTTCCATTTTCTCCTCCCTCCACTCCACCTTCCCTTTATCTGCCCAATCATCAGCTCTCCTTTATTTTACAAATTAAGGTGAGAAGCAGGTTTACAGGAAATGACCTGAGTGCTGACTCATTCCTTGTTTGCAGCCACTCACAGGAGAATGGAATTAACATCAAATATAATTAGCCCTAGGGCTATCCACAACATCCAGGAAATCCAGGACACAATGAAAAAGACCAAAACTAGGAATAACAGGAATAGAGGAAGAACAAAGATTCCCAGTTCAAAGGACCTGAAAACATCTTCAACAAAATCATAGAAGAAAATTTCCCCAACCCAAAGAAAGAGATGGACATAAAGGCATAAGAAACCTATAGAACACCAAATAAATGGGACCAGAAATGAAAATCCTCTCATCACATAATAATCAAAACACTAAATGCACAGAACAAAGAAAGAATATTAAAAGCTGCAAGGGAAAAGGGACAATTAATGTATAAAGGCAGACCTATTAGAATAACAGCAGACTTTTCAACAGAAACACTAAAAGTCAGAAGAGCCTGGTTAGAGGTCATGCAGACTCTAAGAGAACACAAATGCCAGCCCAAGCTACTATACCCAGCAAAACTCACAATCAACATAGATGGAGAAACCAAAATATTCCAGGACAAAAACAAATTCAAACCATATCTTTTGCTCAATCCATTTCTACAGAGGATTCAAGAAGGAAAATTCCAACACAAGGACAGCACATACAACCAAAGAAAAGACAAGATATTAATCATCTCACATCAAAGCCAAACGGAGAGAACCACATGCACACAATGCCACCTAAAAAACAAACAAAACAGGAACTATCAGTCATCTGTCTTTACCTCTCAATATTGATAGACTCAACTCACCTATAAAAAGACAAAAGGTAACAGACTGAATACCGAAACAGGATCCAGCATTCTGCTGCATATAAGAAACACACCTCAATAACAAAGACAGACAATTACTCAGAGTAAGACTAGAAAAAGGTCTTCCAAGCAAATGGTCCCAAGAAACAAGCTGGAGTTGCCATTCTAATCTCCAATAGAATGGACTTTCAACCAAAAGTTACCAAGCGAGATGACAAAGGACACTTCATATCATCAAAGGGAAAAATCCACCAAGAAAAAGTCTCAATTCTGAACATCTATGCCTCAAATGCATGGGCATCCACATTCATAAAAGAAACTTTACTAAAGTTTAAAACATACTTTGATTCCCACACAATAAAAGTGGGAGACTTCAATTCCTAACTAACGGATAGGTCATAGAAACAGAAACTAAAACAGAGACACAGTGAAACTAATAGAGGTTATGAACCAAATGAATTTAACTTATATCTACAGAACATTTCAAACTAAAATAAAAGAATATACCTTCTTCTCAGCAACTCATGGTACCTTCACCAAAATTGACCATATAATTGAGCACAAAACAAGCCTCAACTGATAAAGAAAGTTGAAATAATCCCATGCATCCTATCAGATCACCATGGCTTAAGGCTGGTCTTCAATAGTAACAAAAACAACAGAAAGCACACAAACATGTGGAAACTGAACAACTCTGTACTCAATGATAACTTGAACAGAGAAGAAATAAAGAAAGAAATTAAAGACTTCCTGGAATTCAATGAAAATGATGACACATCATACCCAAACTTATAGGGCACAATGAGAACAGTGCTAAGAGAAAAATTCATAGCACTAAGTGCCCTGGTAAAGAAATTGGAGAAATGCTACATTAGCAACTTAACAGCCCACCTGAGAGCTCAGAAAAAAAAAAGAAGCAAACTCACCCAAGTGGAGTAGAGGCAGGAAATAGACTCAGGGCCAAAATCAACCAAATAGAAGCAAACAGAACTATACAAAGAATCAACAAAACCAAAAGCTGGTTCTTTGAGACAATCAACAAAAGAGATAAAACCCTAGTCAATCTAACTAAAGGGCCCAGAAGCAGTATCCAAATTAACAAAATCAGAAATGAAAAGGGAGACTTAACAACAGAAACTGAGGAAATTTAAAAAATCATCAGATCCTACTACAAAAATCCTATACTCAGCAAAACTGGAAAATCTAGATAAAATGGATGGTGTTCTAGACAGATACCACATACCAAAGTTAAATTAAGAACAGGTAAATTCTCTAAGCAGGCCCATATTCTCTAAGGAAATAGAGTAAGTCATTAAAAATCTCCCAACAACAACAAAAAAAGCCCAGGGCCAGAGGATTTAGTGCAAAATTCTACCAAACCTTCAAAGAAGACCTAATACCAATATTCCTCAAACTATTCCATAAAAGAGAAACACTACCTAATTCATTCTATGAAGCCACAATAACTCTGATACCTAAACCACACAAAGACACAACAAAAAAGAAAACTTCAGACCAACTTCACTTATGAATATCAATGCAAAAATACTCAAAAACTTTTTGCAAACTGAATCCAAGAACACATCAAAACCATCATTCACCGTGATCAAGTAGGCTTCATCCCAGCCATACAAGGTTGGTTCAATATATGAAAGTCTACTAACGTAATTCACTGTATAAACAAATCAAAGAAAAAAAATGATACGGTCATCTCCTTAGATGGTGAAAAAACATTGACAAAATACAACACCCCTTCATACACACACACACACACACACACACACACACACACATACACATACTCACACAGATGGGGGACCTGAAGGAGAGAGGGAGAGAGGGAGGAGAGAAGGAGTGAGGGAGATTGATTTAAGAATACAGGCTTTCCTCCACTCTAGCAGCAGACACTGTGCTGAGCCTCACTGTGTTCCTGCCTAGTCTACTGTCTTACACAGGATGATAGGAATGAATGGCCATGGGGAATGGAGCTTCAAGAATTCCTCAGGTTGTTTCATCTTCTTATCTTGTTGGACATGGTGTTCTCTGGGCCATGGTGAAGGTTCAAGAGAATTGCTTTCCATGTGATTCTATATGCAGGTCCACCCAAAGACCGTGATTTTACCTATGTTCTCAGAGTTTGTTGTGTCCACCCTCAGCAAGGCCTGGCTCGTCTGCTCTGTTTCCCTCTATGTTGGGGAGGTCAGGGAGGGGAACAGGAGGGAGTGTGTCTCTGCCCTGCTCAGCAGCAGCAGATGTGAAGCTCCACTTGGAACTCACAGCCCACCAGCAACCATGGCTTCCAGATAGTGATGTATGTCCAACATTATTTCTCAATTAAATTTCTTAGCACATAAATAACCCTAAATGTCATACATACTGTTGCTGTTAAATGTTTACTCTTGTATCTAGGCTGGTATCTTTCTCCATAGAGCTTCCCATTAATGAGCACCTTAGGAAATGTAAGCAGTATATTATATTCTAAGAAAATGAGAATAGATCCCTAGTTAAAGATCAATAAGTCTGTAAGGGTACAGTAGAATGAGAAAATGGGTTTTAAAAATGTAAATTTCAGACAGCATCTGAGACCTATAGAAAAGCATTCCTCGTTCCACTATACCTCTGTGATGTCCCCAACAATATTTTACATTTGCATACATTTTTTACTTTCTTTGTTCTATAAAACTACAAAAACCTCATGAAACTACTTAAATGTTGGAAAATGGAATTTGAGGTAACTTAAATCCATATTCCTGGGCCATGGTTGCTTTGAATAGTTCCAGAAGAAATTAACTCTTATTATCTTTAAAAAGGAAACTGAGTAAAACTAAATATAAAAAAAGAAAGACTCAAAACAACAGTGTGCAATTAAATATAGGATGAATTTCTGGTTTCGTTGAAGACTCAGTTGTGTCATGTGATTATTTCCCTGGAAGCTGTCTTATGAGAGGATATTTTGCTGAAGCAGACACATGAGAGATGTTCTGCTGGAGGTGTGTTTCTGGAAGCTTCTGGTGAAAGGGCATATAATGTTTTGCTGGAGAAGATGCTTAAGAGGACAAGTGATGTTTGGAAAGAGTGTAAGTATAACCCAACAGACAATGGACAATGCTCTGGCATTGGTTCACCTTGCTGGTCTTCATTGGGCCTCACTATCACTGGTCTTCACTGATGATGCTCTGGCTTTGGTTTGCCTCGCTTTCTTCTCTGATCTTCGCTTGTCATGACTTCATAGGGAGAAAGGCACCAAAGAACTTCTGGTGGTGCGCTAGTTGCTTCTTGCTGCTTCTTCGAATTCAGATTGGCAGAGTCTCATGGTTTCTTCTGGATCAACCCACTGCTGCTAATTAGTGTTTGGTGTTTTCGTAGTGTACTGGACTGCCAACAATGAAGACTGGAATCACCACAAAGAACTACTTCTAAACCAGTCCATGCCTCCCTTGTCCTATTAGCCATCTTCCTCATCTACCTTTGGTCAGTGGGCTGTAAGTGAGGTTGTATCGTTTAAGAACTCTTATTAAAGTAGGTTTTGAAAACTATAGACCTACAATAAAAATTCAATTAATTTTATAATAATCAATTTCTATTTGTAAAAGGTGCTGAGGATACGGTGCAGTGTTAGAGTGCTTGCCTTGCATGCCCAAGGTCCTGAGTTTGATCCTTAGCACTGAGAATGAAAGAAAATTCTTTTTCATCATGGTGAAAGCCAGCTCTGCCTTTTCCAGTTTCCAAATACAGCAACTGTACAAAATTTTCAAGTGATAGGTACATCCTGAAAAGAAACTAAACATTAGCAGTGCACTCAAAGGGGTGTGTGGTGCTTTCAGCTTCAGCCTCTGTCATCAGTGACTTAGAGAGTGTCTTCCCACAGGGTGATCGCTAGGTAATTAGTACTGAAAATATGATCCCAATGGAGCAAGGTTTTCAAGTTTAGAGTTACTTCAGTTCTCTTACCTTTGCTAAGGGGCGCTGTAAAACTATAGAATTACTCCTGTGCAACAAGAGAAGTTCCATCATTCAGCTGATCAATTATTCAGCATTTAAGAATTCTTAATCTCAGTTGTTTGTATTTGACAAGTATTTTATTTAAAAAAAAAAGTTTTTTTTTTCTTTTTGTAGTACCCCTATTGATCGTAACCTTGCAGTTTCCAAAGAAAAGCATCATGGCAGATACTTTCAACACCCTGAGAGGCACAGGTACAGCCAAAGTTTAAAGAAACACACTCTGTTTAATTAAGACTTGCTCACTACTGATAAAAAGATCTCAGGCTTAAAGACACTTTTTGGAAACCTGACATTTGTGCTAAGGTAAAGACACAAATCAGTTTTGCTCCAAGTAGCAACTGCTCAGTATGTCACGGATATTAGGGGTAGTATCACATAGCCAGTTTAACCCCAGAAAGCTTCACATGGCATTCATGCCTGCCTCCCTTGTACTCCTGAAATAAGATTAACAAGGAACTACCTCATTGGGTAATAAAGCCCTCAAAATGAATTCATTACACATGAGTCAGGTTTGTAAACTTCTGCTCACTGGACTTTAAGATTTTTTTTTCCCCAAAAGAAGCCATGACCAGCAAAGTACCTTGGGACACAGATAACTCTTTGATCTTCCCACCACTACCTGAATGAATGGTTTGGTCTAGACTGAAGTAGTAATTCTTTGTACTAAAAATAAGTGACTTCATGGTTCAAATACATTTCTTTTAAGTCCTGGGTCTGTGCTTCTGGATTCTAACTTTATTCCACAGTATTTAAGATTAGCATTCTACAATCATACCATATGTGCCCATTGGCATGAATCCCCAAAATGCAAAAGAAAAAGCCATTTGCCCTGCTTCTAACTGGACCACATCTGCCCACCGTGGAAGAACCGTCTTCCAAATCATCAATTCTAGAGCTCCATGGGGCTAGAGGCTCATGGGCGTCAATTATGCTTTCTTTATCCTCCTTCTGCAAAGGGGAAGATAAAGATCCCAGTACTCTACGTATTTTGAGGCAAGAGCAGAAGCAATGAGGTAAATGCAGGTTTGTCTACTCAGTGAGAAATCTGACTGTGTGATGGGAACTGTCAAAGCGAGCTAAGAGATATGTGACTTTTAAATAGATTTATTAATTCTTTGATAATTTGATACAGGCATACGATAAATCTGATCCTATCCAGCTCATTCTTCTCCTAACTTCTGCGGGATCTATTCCTGTCCGGCACACACCCACAACGTCCTTTTGTTTTTTTAAACCCACTAGGTCCGATTCGTGCTGTTCGGGTGTGAGGCAGTTCTCTAGAGTACAGCTGATCTATCAGAGAGCAAACCACAAAGAAAACTGCTCTCCTCCGCAGCAGCCAACAGTTGTCAACAGCTTCTGTACTAGGCTGGAAGAAAAGCTGTGGATGCTTTATTCTTCTGAAAACTAAGGTCCAAGTGCTTAAGATCTCATGAGCTACCATTAGATGGCACCACTCTGTCTTCCAAAACAATCTAATTTCTGGTCTTAAGAATCTAATGTTTTCCACCTATAACTCTTCATAAACAGTAATCCTATAACATCACATACATTTTGAATTTTTCTGGAAATGAGATAATTCAGCACTGTTCTACTCAGTGCCAGTGAAGTAAAACCTGAGGTTTAATGCACCTACATAGAGTGACTTCTTCCTGAAATTCTTGGGGAGTCTCTTCTGCATCTAGTTGTTGGAAACACTCCAGTTCTACTTAGAAAAAGACCTGTACTTCCTAGAGAGCTTGATTGTGCTTACTGCAGGTAAAGAAGAGAAAGCTATGGTAAACCTGGAGGCTTCAACCCAGAGGTCAAAGGAATACATTTTAGTAGAAATTATACTCATAAAAAAGATCACAGAAGGTTACTTTCGGCAAGAACTGAAAGGTGAAATCAGGCCATGGACACATGGTTAGCAGTGAAGATAA
Organism: Mus musculus; assembly: GCF_000001635.26. Classification (NCBI taxonomy): domain Eukaryota; kingdom Metazoa; phylum Chordata; class Mammalia; order Rodentia; family Muridae; genus Mus; species Mus musculus. The sequence continues at coordinate 81,611,053 of NC_000079.6, forward strand.
CTATAAGCTAATTCACCAGAGACTTCCAGCTGAGTTCCCAGTACCCATGTCACACAGCTCATGACTGTCTAAAACCTTGGCTCCAAGAGACCTACTTCTAGTCTTTGTCTACACACACACACACACACACACACACACACACATGCACACATGCACAAACACAGCCTGGTGTACAGAGCAAGTTCCAGAACAGCCAGAACTACAGAGAAAGTCTATCTCAAAAAAAGGAAGACAAGAAAAAGAAAGAAAGAAAGAAAGAAAGAAAGAAAGAAAGAAAGAAAGAAAGAAAGAAAGAAAGAAAGAAAGAAAGAAAAGAAAAGAAAAGAAAAGAAAAAGAAATGGGCTGGTGAGATGGCTCAGTGGTTAAGAGCACAGACTATTCTTCCAAAGGTCCTGCATTCAATTCCCAGCAACCACATGGTGGCTCACAACCATCTACAATGTGATCTAATGCCCTCTTCTGGTATGTCTGAAGACAACTACAGTGTATTCATATACATAAAATAAATAAATCTTTTTAAAAACAAAAGAAACAAAACTAAAAGACTCGCAGGCTTTTTTTTTTTTTTTTTGAATCATCAGGAGTTATCACAGTCAAGGTCCAAATTTCATCACAGAGTCAAAGAACACACCATTATTTAATATGGCAGAGAATTTTCTATCACTGTAGCCTCCCAATGTATCCTCAGGCCAGGTTCACACAGAAAGGTACAAGTATTTTTAATGACAAGACATCCATGTATACACACACACAATCAGCTTGTGAGCTGTAATCTCTATCTCTTCATCACCCCAGAATTTTGATTTTATAAAACAGTGGAAGTGTTGTTGGCAGGGCTCAGGAGACAGCCTACCACAGATACCATGAAACCTCTCCCTGGAACACTGAGGGCTCCTAGGATGTTGGCCCTTCGAGATCTCCTAAACAGGAGGCAGTAATGAGACCCCGAGCCAGCCTTGATTTCTAATCTGGCCTTTGCATATTTCCAGTTTCATAATGTTGGACACATGCTGGTCATAAGTAGCATCAACCATCAAAACCAAGCACAAAGAGTAGCTGCAGCACCAGGACAGTCATGAGCCGAGAGGTGGGTCCATCCATGCACACTATGTAGTCAGGCTCCAGGCTCCAGATCTTCGGTTTCCAGAGTCAAGAGACCAAATGCAAAGACTACTACATCCTAAACTATCTAAACTCAGGACACTCAGCATAGCAACATCAGAATAACAGGTAAATGGGAAGCATGGGGAACCCACAAGTCTGACAGCAGGGGAACCAATGCAAGCCTGTATTTGAAACAACAGCATGACAGAGATTGTGATAGACATGAATCAGCACCCTGAACTCAAATCAGTGTGTGGGGTGCACCCTAGCAGGCACAGACGCAAGTGAAGAGCAGTCTGGAGACACTAGGCATGTCCATGTCCCTGCTGCATCTATCTTGGCTGTCCTAGCTTGCTTTGTGTTGCTGTGATAAAACACTGGCTAAAACTTTCATAGGAAGAAAAATGTTTATTTTAGCTTACAGTTTATAATCCATCATTAAGAAAAGCCAAGATAGGAAACCAAGGCAGGAACCTGGAGACAGGAATTACAACAGAAGACGGCAGAACCCTGCCTACTGATTTGCTTCCAGGCATAGAATCAGTTACTTTACTTATACAGGCCAGGCTTAACCATCTAGAAAGGTCACTGCTGATGGGATGCTAAACCCTGCCTTAGCAGTTAACAATCGAGAAAATGCCCCACAGAGATTCTGACAGCAAATCCAATGGAGACATTTCCTTTGTTGAGGTTCCCTCTGGTAAAGAATGTCAAGAAGACAACCCAACTTAACTGTCAGGGGCCAAGAGGTAAAACCAAACTTGCCAGTGTTAGGAACTGCAGTCTGTATCTATCTGCGTGTGCCTCTTCCAGGGCTCCAGTGAAAGTGGGCAGTTAAAAACAAAAGTGAGACAGGATTTCCCACACAACCCACGAGCAAAGACCATGTGCCCAAGCTCAACCGTCATCTTACAAGGAACTGGTTTGTCTTTACCTTAATTTTTAAAATAAATGCTTGTTAGTCATTTTCAAAATAAAACAAGAAAGAACATGTAATGCAGTTTGAATCTAACATTTAATTCAGATTTTATAGGGTTTTACCTCCTTTCCCTCTCTTCCGGGATATATTGTTTGGTCTTATGTTTTCTTAGGTGCCTAAGGTTATGACCGTTTCTCAGATTTTTCTTAAGATATTGTCATTTTGCAGCATCCTGGCTAGGTATCTGTAGCATGTATCTCAACTGGGATTTGTCTGATGCTTTTCTCAAATTAAATTGGAGTTTGGGGTTTGGAGGAAGGCCATAAGCTAATGAAATTGTCACTCATCATCCTATCAACGGTGCATGCCATCCCCATGATGGTGGTGCTGAGCCTAAGCAATGAGCTGAAGGTTTCCTGGTCTCAACTGCCAACACTCATTTTTCTTTGTTCCTTCTATACCATACTCTGGAAGGAAGCCCTTATGTACAGCACCTTTCCTCCACTATCATTAAAAAAAAAAATCCTAGCTATTTTCTTTTAAGTAAGTCAAGGCCATTTATTTCATGCACCCTTCCAGGCATTTATTAAAAACCATACCAGGTACTTTGATACATCACCTTGAGGTTGTATTCTAATATATATGACTGCACAGTGACATCTAATTTGAAGATGTAGGGGATACAAAGAAATCTTAGAGAATACAGGATCATGATCACACGTTCATAAAGATACTTTGCAAAAAGGTTGCCAATTACAGATTTTTGTTGCTCTTCAAATTCTCTTGAGTCCTGTGTGCCAACCCTCCTGGTTTCTTCTAATTGTCCCTTGGTTACAGGTCCCAAGAGAAATTGATGCTTCTTACTGTCCATCCATCCCCAATATCCTGTATCTACAGTAATTTCTCAATCAGGTTTCTGAGGCCACTGTAAAATCTCTAACAATACCATCTATTAACTGTCTTCTAACCTTTACATTGTTCCCTGTAAACTCAAACAGACTGTTTGAGTCAGTTTTCTTGGTAAAGACCACTGTAGTGATCTGTGACCTTGGCTGAAGACTCCGGGCCCCAGGTTTTTCCTTGCTTATCTGCGCCCTGCTTACGTTACCCAGGTATTTTGGTCTTCTACCAAGTCAGAAGCCCCAGTTTTGTTGTTTTTGTTCTCTTTTCTTAATCAATGATCGATTCTCAGTTCAGTCCAATTTACTGTAATACTTTTAAGTTTTATAAATCATGAAGTAATATACTCTTCACTATTCTTTGCTTACTAAAAATCTGATTTTATTCCATACATTGCTGTGGATAATCTCTATTATTGTTCTATTGTGGACAGCTCCTGATCATATGATATTCTAAAAATCAAAATTTGTTATGAAAAAGGACTGTTTAGAAGATTTGTGTTTTCTCTTATTCCCAAATGGCAGTTGGGTTTTGTTTGTTTGTTTGTTTGTTTGTTTAGTTTCTTTTTCTACTTTTAGTAAAATGTAGTATTTTATTTACTATTTTGGACATCTCTTCCAAGTATCCCATGACAAAACTAAATTCATACAATATCTTTCCACAAATCAAGCCCTACAAAGGATAATAAAGGGCAAACTCCAATACAAAGGAGGAAAATGACACACTAGAAAAAGCAAGAAAGTAATCCTTTAACAAACCTAAAAGAAAATAGCTGCAGAAGCAGAATCCCAAATTTAACAACAAAAATAACAGGAAGTAACAATTACTTTTCCTTAATAGCTCTTCATATCAATGGACTCAGTTCCCCAATAAAAGGACATAGACTGACAGACTGGCTAAATAAACAGGACCCAACATATTGCTGCATACAGGAAACCCACCTCAGGGACAAAGACAGACACAACTTCAGGATAAAAGGCTGTAAAACAATTTTTCAAGCAAATGGTCTGAAGAAACAAGCTGGAGTAGCCATTCAAATATTGAAAAAAAAAATCGACTTCCAAACCAAAGTTATCAAAAAAGACAAGGAGGGGCATTTCATACTCATCAAAGGTAAAATCTTCTGAATAGCTATGCTCCGAATGCAAAGGCATCCACATTCATTAAAGAAACTTTAGTAAAGCTCAAAGCAAACATTGCATCACACACAATAATAGTGGGAGACTTTAACACCCCACTCTCATCAATGGACAGATGCTGGAAACAGAAACTAAACAAAGACACAGTGAAACTAACAGAAGTTATGAAACAAATGTATTTAACAGGTATCTACAGAACACTTTACCCTAAAACAAAAGGATATACCTTCTCAGCACTTCATGGTACCTCCTCTAAAATTGACCGTATAATCAGTCACAAAACAGGCCTTAACAGATACAAAAATATTGAAATTATCCCATGCATCCTATCACATCACCACAAACTAAGGCTGATCTTCAATAACAACATAAATAATAGAAAGCCAACAATGACTTGAAAGCTGAACAACACTCTAAACAATGATAAATTGCTCAAGAAAAAAATAAAGAGATTAAAGACTTTATAGAGTTTAATGAAAATGAAGCCGCAACATACCAAAACTTATGGGACACTATGAAAGCATTCCTAAGGGGAAAACTCATGGTTCTGAGTGCCACCAAAAAGAAACTAGAGAGAGCACACACTAGCAGCTTGACAGCACAACTAAAAGCTCTAGAACAAAAGGAAGCAAATTCATCCAAGAGGAGTAGACAGCAGAAAATAATCAAACTCAGGGCTGAAATCAACAAAGTAGAAACAAAAAGAATTATACAAAGAATCAAACAAACCAGGAGCTGGTTTTTTGGGGTTTGTTTTTTTTGTTTGTTTGGTTGGTTTTTTTTTTTTTTTTTTTTTTTTTTGAGAAAATCAACAAGATAGATAAACCCTTAGCCAGACTAACTAGAGGGCATAGGGACAGTATCCTAATTAACAAAATCAGAAATGAAAAGGGAGACATAGCACCAGAACCTGAGGAAATCCAAAGCATCGTCAGATCCTACTAAAAAAGGCTATACTCAACAAAACTGGAAATCCTGGATGAAATGGACAATTTTCTAGATAGATACCAGGTACCAAAGTTAAATCTGGATCAGATTAACTATCTACACAGCCTCAGAGTCCCTGAAGAAATAGAAGCAGTCATTTATAGTCTCCCAAACAAAAAAAAAGCTCACGACCAATGAGTTTAGTGCAGAGTTCTATCAGACCTTCAAAGAAGTGCAAATTCCAATTCTCCTCAAAATATTCCACAAAATAGAAACAGAAGGTACTCTACCCAATTCATTCTATGAAGCCACAATTACTCTGGTTCCTAAACCACATAAAGACCCAACAAAGAAAGAGAACTTCAGGCCTGGCCTGGTGGCACACGCCTTTAATTCCAGCACTTGGGAGACAGAGGCAGGTGGATTCCTGAGTTTGAGGCCAGCCTGGTTTACAGAGTGAGTTCCAGGACAGCCGGGGCTACACAGAGAAACTCTGTGTGGAAAAAAAAGAAAGAAAGAGAGAGAGAGAGAGAGAGAGAGAGGGAGGGAGGGAGGGAGGGAGGGAGGGAGGGAGGAAGGAAGGAAGGAAGGAAGGAAGGAAGGAAGGAAGGAAGGAAGGAAGGAAGGAAGGAAGGGAACTTCAGACCAATTTCCCTTATGAAGATCAAAGCAAAAATAATAAAATTCTCAAAAACCGAATCCAAGAACACATCAAAATGATCATCCATCATGATCAAGTAGGCTTCATCCCAGGGATGCAGGAGTGGTTTAATATACAGAAATCCATCAATGTAATCCTCTATATAAACAAACTCAAAGACAAAAATCACATGATCATCTTGTTAGATACTGAGAAAGCATTTAACAAAATCCAACACCAATTCATGATAAAAGTCTTGGAAAGATCAGGAATTCAAGACCCATACCTAAACAAAATAAAAGCAGAATACTGCAAACCAGTAGCTAACATAACTAAATGGAGAGAAACTTGAAGCAATCCAACCAAAATCAGTGACTAGACAAAGCTGTGCACTTTCTCGGTACCTATTCAATATATTACTTGAAGCCCTAGTCAGAGCTATTAGACAACAAAAGGAGATCAAGGGGATACAAATTGGAAAGGAAGAACTCAAAATATCACTGTTTGCAGATGATATGATAGTATATATAAGTGATCCAAAAATTTCCACCAGAGAACTCCTAAACCTGATAAACAGCTCCAGTGAAGTAGCTGGATATAAAATTAACTCAAATACATCAGTGGCCTTTCTCTACACAAAGGATAAACAGGGTGAGAAAGAAATTAGGGAGACAACACCCTTCACAATAGTAACAAATAATATAAAATATCTTGGTGTGACCCTAACTAAGGAAGTGAAAGATCTGTAGATAAGAACTTCAAGTCTCTGAAGAAAGAAATTGAAGAAGATATCAGAAGATGGAAAGATCTCCCATGATCATGGATTGGCAGGATTAATATAGTAAAAATGGCTAGTTTGCAGAAAGAAATCTACAGATTCAATGAAATCCCCATCAAAATTCCAACTCAATTTATTTTCACAGAGTTAGAAAGGGCAATTTGCAAATTCATCTGGAATAACAAAAAACCTAGGATAGCAAAAACTCTTCTCAACAACAAAAAAGAACCTCTGGTGGAATCACCATGCCTGACCTCAAACTGTACTACAGAGTAATTGTGATAAAACACTGCGTGGTACAGGTACAGCAACAGACAGGTAGATCAATGGAATATAATTGAAGACCCAGAAAGAACCCACACACCTATGGTCACTTGATCTTTGACAAGGGAGCTAAAACCATCCAGTGGAAAAAAGACAGCATTTTCAACAAATGGTGCTGGCACAACTGGCGGTTATCATGTAGAAGAATGCGAATTGATCCATTCTTATTTCCTTGTACAAAGCTCAAGTCTAACTGGATCAAGGAACTCCACATAAAACCAGAGACTTTGAAACTTATAGAGGAGAAAGTGGGGAAAAGTCTGGAAGATATGGGCACAGGGGAACAATTCCTGAACAGAACATCAATGGCTTGTGCTGTAAGATCGAGAATCCACAAATGGGACCTTATAAAATTGCAAAGCTTCTGTAAGTCAACAGACACTGTCAATAAGACAGAAAGGTCACCAGCATATTAGGAAAGGATCTTTACCAATCCTAAATCTGATAGGGGATTAATATCCAATATATACAAAGAGCTCAAGAAGCTGGACTCCAGAAATTCAAATAAGCCCATTAAAATGAGGCACACAGCTAAACAAAGAATTCTCAACTCAGGAATAACGAATGGCTGAGAAGCACCTGAAAAAAATGCTCCACATCCTTAATCATCAGGGAAATGCAAATCAAAACAACCCTGAGATTCCACCTCACACCAGTCAGAATGGCTAAGATCAAAAATTCAGGTGACAACAGACCCTGGAGAGGATGTGGAGAAAGAGGAACACTCCTCCATGACTGGTGGGATTGCAAGCTGGTACAACCACTCTGGAAATCAGTTTGGTAATTCCTCAGAAAATTGGACATAGTACTACCGGATAATCCAGCAATATCTCTCCTGGGCGTATACCAGGAAGATGTTCCAACTTGTAATAAGGACACATGCTCCACTATGTTCATAGCAGCCTTATTTATAATAGCCAGAAGCTGGAAAGAACCCAGATGCCCCTCAACAGAGGAATGGATACAGAAAATGTGGTACATTTATATAATGGAGTACTACATAGCTATTAAAAACAATGAATTTATGAAATTCTTAGGCATATGGATGGATCTGGAGGATATCATCCTAAGTGAGGTAACCCAATCACAAAAGAACACACATGATATGCACTCACTGATAAGTGGATATTAGCCCAGAAACTTAGAATACCCAAGATACAATTTGCAAAACAGAAGAAACACAAGAAGAAGGAAGAACAAAGTATGAATACTTTGATCCTTCTTAGAAGAAGGAACAAAATACTCATGGAAGGAGTTGTAGAGACAAAGTTTGTAGTAGAGCCTGAAGGAACGACCATCCACAGACTGCCCCACCTGGGGATCCATCCCATAAACAACCACCAAAAACAAACACTATTGTAGATGCCACCAAGAGCTCCCTGACAGGAGACTGATATAGCTGTCTCCTGAGAGGCTCTGCCAGTGCCTGACTAATACAGAAGTGGATGCTCACAGTCATCCATTGGACAGAGCATAAGGTCCACAATGAAGGAGCCAGAGAAATACCCAGGGAGCTGAAGGGGACTGAAGCCCCCTAGGAGGAACAACAACATGAACTAACCAGTACACCCAGAGCTCCCTGGGACTAAACTACCAATCAAAGAAAACATATGGAGAGACTCATGGCTCTAGCTGCATACATATGTAGCAGAGGATGGCCTAGTTGGTCATCAGTGGGAGGAGAGGCCCTTGGGACTGTGAAGCTTCTATGCCCCAGTATAGGGGAATGCCTGGGCCAGGAAGAGGGAGTAGGTGGGTTGGGGAGCAGGGGGGTCAGAGAGGGGATAGAGGATTTTCAGAGGGGAAACTAGGAAAGGGGATAACATTTGAAATGTAAATAAAGAAAATATCTAATAAAAAAGGTTTGTAAATAGAATCTCATCTTTAATGAGTTTTGTCTCAATAAAAAAAGTAACTCTTGTTTGGATCAATTTTCACTTCCCAGCTACACTTTCTACACTATTGTGTGAACAGTTATAAGAAAATGAATTGTATAACAAAATACATTTGAAAAAATAATGCTCAATTTTTTCACTGCCTCAGAATATCCATCATATTCACTGTCTACTTGTAAATGTTCAAACTGAGAGACTTTATTCCCCTGCACCCAAAAATGTTCCTTTTCCTACCTCTATAGGATACCTCCAAAAATGAAATACCTACAAACTTCCCTATGAAGAATCTATCACCTGCATTACTCAGCCCTGCTTTCACATTTGAGATATTGTTCCTACTAATCTTACCCCGTCCTCCCCCTCCCTCTCCCTCTCTCTCTCCCTCTCCTCCCTCTCTCTCTCCCTCTCTCTCTCCCTCTCTCTCTCTTTGAGTGTGTGTGTGCATGTGTGTAGTGTGTGAGAAGAATTGACTCCACAAAGTTGTGCATTATCCTCTGCACAACTATATATCATGCACACAGACACACTCAATTAATAATAATAATAATAATAAATAGTAATAGTAGTAACAGTAGTAATAATTAAAAATATTTTTAAGCTTTTTAAATGTCATGTTTTAGTTTCTTTCAGTCTTCTGCCCTGAGCTTAGTCTTATTCTAAATCAGTAGTCAATAATTTTTGTTTCAAAGAAAAAGAATATACTGCACATGGAATTACTTGTTTGAGTTCATACTGCCGAGGTTAAATCTTAGCCAGTGGATTAGCATCTCTAAGTCTTAATTGTGCTTCTAACACGTTTGCCTCATCAGAAACTGGAATTGAATCATCTGCCTCAAGGGCTAGTCATAGTGCTATTGAAACAGTTTGTTTCCAACAGTGTTAGCACAATGCCTGAGACACACTGCCCACTCAAAATTGCAAATTAATCATAACATTCATAATAAAAATCTTGCCTCTCCAAGGATGCTTCCAGAAGCAAGAAATTATACATTCTGAGCAACTGAAATAGGAACTCACTGTAAATGCTGAGAGGTTTGCAATCACCGCCAACTCTAGAGGCTAATCCTGAGGCCCTAGCAGTTAGCTTCTCCTTTGGCCAATCTGTAGCTGGGCTAGCATTTTATTTTCTTTTGCTTAACACTCTGCAGTTCAAGGTGAGCCATCTATCTGTCATTAATCTGTTAGCATGAGTACATAATCCTTTTACAGGTATGCCTTCATAAGTAATTTGCTATATGAAGTCACTAAAATTATTTTAAATATAGACAAGGGATGATTGATAGCCAAGGGAAATAAGGAGGATGACTAAATCATCACAATATTATTTAAAGAGATAATCACACAGATGCCAGCTTCTCAGTAGCAGTATGTAAGTGAATCTATGACAGATATAATTGGGTAGATCACCAAAATAACAAGTTATATCTATGTGCCTTACTGGAAAGTTTTAAAGAATTGTTAAGTTTTTACTTCTTTAATAACTTTTATATATGTTCGCCTGCATGCTGTATCTGTGAAGCACACTCACTCTAAAAGAGTTTCCAAATCTACATTTCCAGCTTAAATTCTCCAATTCCTTTCAATCTCGGGTCTCCAAAAGACTATTTGCTATCTCAGTTAGAAGAACATTTTAAACTAATCTTTATTTTCTGAATATTACAACATATTTATATATATCCAAGATTAAAACTTTACAAAAATGTCCTCATTTTTGTTCATCTACTGCTTCCTTCCCTATGGAAAACAATACTTAATAAACTTCTGAAATGAAGTGTTATTATAATTGTATATTGCATGAGCATGTGTGTCATCAAACAGTATACACACACACACACACACATACCCACAAACACACACAAAACCAAGAAAACAAAAAGCAAGGGCACATGTTCATGGATAGGTAGGATTAACATAGTAAAAATGGCCATCTTACCAAAAGCAAGCTACAGAATCAATACAATCCCCATCAAAATTCCAAAACAATTCTTCACAGATCTTGAAAGAACAATTCTCACCTTCATATGGAAAAACAAAAAACCCAGAATAGCCAAAACAGTACTGAACAATAAAAGACCATTCTTAACCTCAAGTTGTATTACAGAGCAATGGTGAAAAAAACAAAACAAAACAAAACCAACCCTGCATGGTATTGGTACAGAGACAGACACATTGATCAACAGAATCAAATTGAAGACCCAGAAATAAATCTACATACCAATGGACACTTGGTTTTTGATAAGAGGCCAAAAACATAAATGGAAAGGAGAAAAGTCAAGTCCAAGTGGATCGAGGTCCTCAACATAAGACCCGATGCACAAATCTCGTAGAAGAGAAAGTGGGAAATACCTTTGAAGGCATTGGTACAATGACAATTTCTTGAACAGGAAACGAATGGCTCAGGCTCTAACATCAGCAATTGATAAAGGGGGCCTCATAAAACTGAAAAGCTTCTGTAAGGCAAAGGACAGCGCCAATAGGCTAAATCGACAACCTACAGATTGGAATAATCTTCACCAATCCTAGGTTTGACAAAGGGCTAATAACCAAAATTTATAAAGAACTTAAGAAGTTAGACACCAACAACTCAAATAACTCAATTTAAAAATGGGGTACAGAGCTAAACAGAGAATTTCCAACAGCGGACTCTCAAATGGCCAAGAAACACTTGAAGAAATGTACAAAGTCTCTAGTCATCAAGGAAATGGAAATCAAATCAACTCTGAGATTCCATCTTACATCCATCAGAATGGCTAAGATCAAAAACTCAGGTGACAGCAGACGCTAGGCAGGATGTGGAGCAAGCAGAATACTCATCCATTGCTGGTGGGATTGCAAACTTGTAAAATCACTTTGGTAATCAATTTGGTGGGTTGTTTTTTTTTTTTTTTTTTTTTCAGAAAACTGTGAACAGATCTACCTCAAGACCCAGCTGTACCACTCCTGGGCATAAACCCAAAAGATGCTCAATCATCCCACAAAGACACATTCTCTACTCTGTTCATAGCAGCTTTATTTGTAGTAGCCAGAAACTGGAAACAACCTAGATATCCCTCGACTGAAGAATGGATAGAGAAAATGTGGTACACATAGAGAATGAAATACTATTCAGCTATTAAAGGCAAAGACAACTATTAATTTTGCAGGCAAATGGATGAAAGTTAAGAATATCATCCTGAGTAAGGTAACCCAGTCCCAAAAGGATATGCATGATATGTACTCATTTATATGTAGATATTAGTCATAAAATACAGGATACCCATGCTATATTCCACAGGCCCAAAGAAGCTAAACAAGAAAGAAGGCAGGATGTACAGTGAATAAGTAAAAAAATTAAAAAATTAATAAATAAATGTTAGAAATCAAACAAAACAAACAACAACAAAAAAACCCACAGGGTCCATCAAATGATGATATAATCACAGGCAAGAGAACTATTTCTAGTTGCTTAAGGATGCACTATTTAATACCCTTATACAATTGCAAAGTAAGCTTATATTTCACTCAGCATCCTCAATAATATCAATATCATGCTAAAACCAAATTATTTGACTTTAGAATATAGAATTTAGAGCCATGTTTTGCTCACTGTGTTATGTGTTTTTGAAGCTTCCGGTATTATATGATCCGGCAAGTAATAACTCTGGATGAGAAAAGGAATTGCATAAAGCCTCTTCGAATGTGCAGTGTTATCATCTCATGACTGGGTTAAGTACACGATGTTTCCTGGCTTTCTCCCACTGAGATGACTTAGAAACAGCAACCACTCTGTAGTAATAAGCATCACCGATGTCCAGAGACTTGTCTCTAGCATCACTTCTCAGGGAGAATGAATCAAGGTTTGCTAGAGAACTAATGTCTGGGAGGGATCTACAGTGATGCTATTGAGAATTGATGGAATTCACATCGAGAAGGCACATGAGGGACAGAAAAGAATTCCCATAATCCCCAATGCAAAAGTTTTAAGAATCAATAAAAGACAATTACTATACTATTTTTACACTTTTTAAAATTTTGTTATTAGATTTATTTATTTATTTCCTCTACAACCCAATATGAACCCTTCTTTTCTTCCCAGTACCCCTTCATTGAAAGTCCTCCCCCCACCCCACCCCTTCTGCCCTCCCCTCTGGATGTCAACCCCCCTCAATTTATTTATTTTATGTGTGCATGTATAAGTGAGTGCTCACATGCCCCGGGGATTTTGACAAACTCTGACACAGCCTTGAAAACCAAACACAAGCACACAAGCTCAGGGCTGCATGCATACTCATGAATGTCCTGTGAAGATCCAAATCTCTTAGTTTGGCAAGATTTGTAAGAAGAGAAGGTAAAGGCTAAGGTAGCCGTAATATTCCTCATTGTGAAGACTAAGCATACTCACAGAGTTCTTCAGAAATGGAGACCTACTGCTCTTGGGGATTTCAGGAAATCACTGGCACAACCAAACAAGCAGAGACATAGTGATTACGCATAAAAAGAACAGACACTTTAAAATTACTTCAAAAAGTCACCAAAATATCCACAAAAACAGCCAAGACATTCTGGTTCCTAATGCAAGAGATTTTATTACTTAAAATGGCCAGTTTTCAACTATAGCAAAACCTACTAGACATGTGAATAAAAACTACAGCCAACACGCAGGCTCAGGATTGAATAACCAATATAAACTAACCTTAGGGAACAACCTAGATGGGAGACTGTCTACATCAAAACCATATCAGTTCTAAACCGATTCTCAAAGACTTAGGAAGCCATGCCTGCATAACTAAAAAGAGTATAAGAGAAGGATTTCTTATTGTGCTACTTGGCTTTCGGTGGGTGTGATACAACACTGGCCAAACCCAGTCTTGGGCAGAAAGGGATTTATTTCACTACACAGGTTACAGCCATTGACATCTCTCAATGACAACTGAGCCCAAAACAAGAAGGCAAGGCAGAAACTGTGCTTACAGATTTGTTCCCTCTGGGCTTTGGGTTACACTCCTTATATAGCCTAGAACTCCTTGCCCAGGGGTAGCATGGCCCACAGTGGGCTGAACTGTTTCCCCACAGTCATGCCCATAGATCAATCTGATAGAGGCAATTCTTCAATTGAGATTTCCCCTTCCCAAATTGACAACCAAAACTATCCACTACACTCACCAAAAGGAAAATAATAAACAGTTAAAAGTCTTTTGTTTAAAAAAGTAAACAAAGAAAAATAGAAAATCTGAAGTTCAGAAATACAATAACACCATTTAACTAGAAATTCAAGTTCAAAAACTGATTTAAAAACTTAAATTTTTATTACTTAAAATGGCCAGTATTCAAGTACAGCAAAACTTACTAGATATGTAAATAAAAACTACAGCCAACACACAAGTGCAGGGATGAGTAACCAATAGAAACTAATTTTAGGAATCTCGATATTGGGCTCAAAAGCAGCAGAGCAGATTATTAAGCTTGATATGAGTGAAATTATCTAGTCTTAAGAATCTAAAATCGAAGAAGAAAAATAATTACTTCGGTCCTATGTACATTAAACACACTAAAAGCACTTAGAGCTCCAGAAGCAACAAACACAGATACTTGCTAGCAGTGAGAAGCCATAATCACAAAAATGATCCTGTTTATATCCGTCTTCCCGTGAGAAACCAAGGTTGATGAATTCAAAGGGCAGAACGAAACAGACCATCAAGAATTGGGGGAAAAATACCATTCAAATAAAAGATGAAATTAGGGGCTGGAGAGATGGCTCAGCAGTTAAGAGCACTGACTGCTCTTCCAGAGGTCCTGAGTTCAAATCCCAGCAACCACATGGTGGCTCACAACCATCTGTAACAAGATCTGGCGCCCTCTTCTGGAGTGTCTGAAGACAGCTACAGTGTACTTACATATAATAAATAAATAAGTCTTTTTTTAAAAAGATGAAATTAATAATCCACAAATGAACAAAAACTATGAGAATTTCTTTCTCATAACCTTCCTTTCAAGAAAGGATTTTCAGAGCAATATTTAAGGGCACTAGAAAGTAAACTGAATCTGTATGAAAAAATTAGGGACTACTAGTAAAGCTCCCACAACAGAAGTGCATAAAATCCAAAACAGGAGTTATGACACACAGGAAAGGTGGTTTTGCTGGTGGTGATGGGTTTGTGTTTGTTTCCTTTGGGGGTCGAGGTTTCTTTGTTTTGTTTTGTTTCTGTTCTTTTCAATCTTGTGGGCTGACTGAAGAGCTCTGCACATACTTAGCTTAATAACTGACCATGGTTGTTAGGTTTGAGTTCTGTGATACCCAGGGCAACGAACAGAATCAACAGAAGGAACAGAATAAAAGCAGCAGCCTGGAAGCTGAGACGCTTCTGGGGAAATGCCTTTTTAAAAAGAGGAGCAGCTGAGGAGCCTGGGAAAGGTGATGGGCGTTAACCCTAACATGTCTGTAATCAGATCAAATGTGAATAAATTATGCAGCATAGTGTCACAGCCACCTTTCTTAAATGCTTTTTCTCAGGAAGTCAAAAATCATAATCTCTTCAACAAATCCACGTAGACACTGTACACCCAAATGGAAATAAAAGTAGTTAAGCCCAAAATTCTTAACACAAAATGTAATAAGAGTTAAAACTGTAAAACTTAAGAGACCTGCTAATAAATTTCTGTGGCTTTGGGTTAGGAAACGGTTTTATAGCTATGATACCAAAGCATAAGAAACTAAAGAAAACTTACATAAATCATTGACATATTAGCTCTGTTACCAGCTCCCAAAGGAAGAGGACACTATCAAGAAAGTAAAAATGAAAGTCTGTACACTGGTGGGAAATGTTGACAAGTGTCATATCTGGTAAGAAATTCTCCAAAATCCTCAAATAACGTCTATAATTCCATAAAAGCAACCAAATAACCAAGGTTATAAAATGGCAAAAGACTTGGAAAAATATCTCTCCAAAGAAGATATGAGTCACGCGGACAAAGAAGTCACTATTGATCTGGGAGACTGATCAAAATTTCAAGGAAATCACACTTTACAGCTAACAGGATGCCTAAAATTAAAAAAAAAAAAGAAATAGCAAAGATGAAAGATATAGATATCCATGGGTTGCTAAACACACACACACACACACCTCTAGAGATATCTTACAGCAACCTAATAGTTACAAAGTAGACGGAACATGATACCCATTGATTGGTAAATGATAAATGAGTGCTATATACAAGATTATTATTTGGCAATTAAGGAAAATGTACAGGTGACTCGTAAGAAGCATACCAAATGAAAGAGGCAAACATAATGGCTATAAATTATCAGTGTTTAAAAAGTGGGTGTTTCCCTGTGTCTCCTCTGCTTCCTTCAACAATTCAAGCAAGATTCAAATAACATGCTTGGGACAAGACACATAGATGCTTCTTGAATCTGTGCCTTTGATCTGACCTATTCCCGAGCCCACTCCTTAACCTGTCAGCATCTTCTCTCCTCTATCTCTACATTTCCAACTCTAGCTGACTAGTCTTCAGGTGGCATGGGAGCCTTCTCCATCCACACATCAGCAGTAGGAATACAGCAGCTTAATAACTAACTTACCAAAGCTCTGTGTCTAACCACAGATTGAAAAACTCCACTATCTATCTCATGGAGTTTCCTAAAATTATACTGACTACCTGCAAGCATTGAAACAAGCACTGACTATCGAAAGCATTGCTTTTATGTTTTCTTTCAGCTAGCCTGTATCTGAAGAGTAAGGATATCACGTTATCTCCAAATAGTTTGCATAAAGACAAACATGCAAAGGCGGTGGCACACACAAAGATAAGCAGAACCAAATTGCTGTCCCACAACTTAATCACTCCAATTGATCTCACAAGAGAATTATTGTACATCCAGTGTTTCCTACAGAGGGGTGTCGGGATATAGGTGGAGCATAGTAATATTACCAAATTATCCAAATCCATGGCTAAAGAAGCTAACAAATCCTCTTTCCAATCAGCACGGAGACTCAAAACTTTAAATCTTCTCAAAATTGTCCTCAGAGCATTGTTCACTTGTTAGAACACTTAAGAGTCTTTCCATTTTGACTCATTCACACTTACAGAAAATAGCTCTTGTATAAAGACAGTATAGTTACTATTTAAAAAAAAATGTGTCTTCATGTGCAGACAAAGTGGGGAGCAGAGACTGAAGGAAAGGCCATCCAGAGACTGTCCCACCTGGGGATC
The DNA here is from genome assembly GCF_000001635.26 of Mus musculus. Lineage (NCBI taxonomy): Eukaryota > Metazoa > Chordata > Mammalia > Rodentia > Muridae > Mus > Mus musculus. The sequence goes on from NC_000079.6 coordinate 81,627,870, forward strand.
CATCCCATATACAGACACCAAACCCAAACACTATTGTGGATACCAACAAGTGCTTGCTGACAGGAGCCTGAGATAGCTGTCTCCTGAGAGGCTCTGCCAGAGCCTGACAAAACACAAGAGACGGATGCTGGCAGCCAACCATTGGACTGAGTTCAGGGTCCCTGATGGAGCAGTTGGAGAAAGGACTACAGGAGCTGAGAGAGTTTGCAGCCTCATGGGGGGAGCAACAGTGTCAATAGGCCAGACCCCCACACACAGAGTAGAGCTCCCTGGGTCTGGATCACCAACCAAAGTTGCAGACCCATAGTTCCAGCAGCATATGTGACAGAGGATGGCCTTGTTGGACATCAGTGGGAAGAGAGGCCCTTGGGCTTGAGAGCATTTGATGCCCCAGTGTAGGGGAATGCCAGAGCGGGAAGACAGGAGTGGATGGGTGGGGGAGCACTCTCATAAGGCAGGGGGAGGGGGGAATGGGATAGGAGGGTTCTGAAAAGGGGAAAACATTTGGAATGTAAACAAAGAAACTATCCAATAAAAAAATGTGTCTTCATTGTTAATTTTCAGTCATCCTAGCTCAATAATGACAGAATATATCCCCTTTATTTGTGGTGCATGTTGCATGCAGAGATTAACAAGTAACCATGACACACAAGTGCCTTTCTTAGAGGTTTTTTTTTTTTTTTAATAGAAGGCTATTTTATATCTTCCAACCGGTGTCATAAGTAAAAGTGGCTATTAATAATTATAACCAACTCCTCATTAGCTTGGCATTTCATTTTCCTTCCCCTATGGTGCCCTACAGTTGAAGGCAAACTCTCTGTTGAGTAGTTATTTCAGACCAGCCACAATAACGATGCTGGAGAGAAAGCTACTTGGAGGGGATTATATAAGACCAAGCACTCAAGGACTCAGACAGAGCAGCAAATTATAAAGCCCAGTACTTGGTAGCATGTAACCAAATGGGCCAGTTGAAATGCTAATTGCCTTTCAGGAAAACTAAAGCCAGACAGGGGACCTTGTACTTCACAGAATGAAATGCATTTTTACTCCACGTCTGTACCCTTGGCTTGCTGAGAATTATTTGAAATCTATTCATAAAAGGTAGTTCTTTCCATAACCTTTAAGATGTGAGAAATTTACTTAGCCTCTCTCAGCACTTCAAATATGCTGATGTACTAAGACATGAACAGACCATTGGCTCAAAGCCATGCTAAGCCCCTAATAAAGAAACCATGAACAGGCTGGTCTCAAGTATGTGACATAAACTGAGGAAATGCACCTAGGGAGTTTTCAATAACAAATTCATGAAATTAATAATAAAAAAAAGACACTCTTTAAAACGCTCTGTCAATGTAATTACACTCATATGTACATGGAAAATGTTCTCACTAACTCTTTAAGAAAATCCAGCCTCCTTTTTAATAACTTAATAATTCTGAATTGTGTCAAAACTCATTAATGGACAGTTACTCCAACAGCCACTATTCCTTACCATAGGATGGGTTCCTCTAGGCTTTCCAGGTCATTAATAGTGAGTGAGAACTAGCCTATCAGCACCCTGCCCCCTTTCGAGGGACAGCCAGACTTACGCCTGACTGCACAAGAAAAGGGCCTGTGACCACCTGCCCAGCAGCTGGGGGAGGGACTTGGTCTAGTACATTCTAAAGTGGATAGTGTGTCACAGTGGAATCAGAAAACACTGCCTTTGTGCTACCAAGCTTCCAGGGCCCCAGCTCCACCCTCTTCTGCTTCACCACAATCAGGCCAACAGACCTGGGGTGCCGTCTTCCTGTGTGGCCTGACAGCCCAGCTTATGGGGAACCCTCCCTATGTACAAAGATTTTGCCTGTGCAAGCAGATGGAGAAATCAGCTTCTCATATTGCTCCATTTTTCATGGTTTGTTAGTGATACATTTATCTTCATTTCTCAACGAACATTTTTATTGATATATCCAAACTGCTTGGCAACAACAGAACATTAAAAACTAACTTTAAGTAGAACTTTAAAGCATAAATGTGTCAATAAAGCATTGAGCTCTTACCCTGACGTAACAGGGGTCGGAGGGTGAAAAGCATGACCCTGGGTGGCTTTCTCCACTATGTTTGAATGAAGGAGGTTGCAGTGACTTTTATTCATTGTACTGTTTGAACTTGCTACTTGATTTTACGTTATCTTAACTATTCTATAACCTAACAAAATTGTGTAAGGACCTCAGTACACCTACAGGGTCTGTGAGCCACTAAACCACCCCTCCAGAAAGTAGCAATAGTGACTCCACCATAAACATCTTATACATGCAACATAAACAATAATTAGTGGTTGCAGACAAGTAACAGGGCAATGACTCAACTGGTCAACAACTTTGCTACATCTATAGATAGTAGAGAAAGACACAGGTTCTGTCCTTAAAGGCTTTGCTTTCTAAGTGGTGCAACCTGGACATTTTTTAATGAAATGGCATCAATACAGCAAGGGTGTATATAGCATCTGTGAGTGACAATAAATTAACGAGCACATTTGCCCATTAACAGGTAACAGATGAAAGGATTGCTTGGGTGACCAAAATGAAAATAGAATGTGTGACCTTAACTGCTTCTCAGCTTTCCTAAGTTCCACTGTAGTCACACACAAATAAAGAAGTCAGTCCAGTTTGGCTACAAGGCTTCTCTTGGAGCTTCAGGAGTTCATTCCTGTCTTCCACAGCAGTAAAGAAAACAACGTGTTTTAGAAGGTGGGGGAAATTCTCCCAGGATGTAGATCTTTCTGCCCTAGTTTCTTCATATGGAAATCAAAATTACAGTTCATGGTTAATTATAAAGTTGATCTGGATAAAGGGATTAGTCGAATTCCTGGCATACTGTGTACACTAGGCAAAAGCGGCATGCCATTGCCATTCATGAGGATATAAACAAAGCCTTTGGTCACAGTTAGCCGATGTAAAGCCCCTTCTCCCACGGCACATCATCCCTCCTTGTCTTGAGCATGGCCACCTCCAAGGGACAAAACAGCTGACATTCTCTGGTGTAACATGGCCTTTTGCTCCTTCACAGTATTTCTAACAATTGTTTTTATTTCTATAAGAACATTTGTGTCCTAAATATTTCATATTATTATTCTATGACATCAAATACAATAGGAATTCAACAGCGTAAAACTAAATTATTTTCCTAAATACTGAGAATTTTAACTAACACTTTGTTCTTATACCTGATGGCATCAAGACTTGATGCTCTCACATAGTTAGCCTTTGCCTCACTGTGGACTTGGTATAGTCAGATTTCGTGAGTCTATAGGAGATTAAGGTAATGTTCCTAATATTCAGCATAATGGACGTCTAAAAGCACTCAGAAAAGACCCTTGATCTGGTTTTCATAACTGGGGATTTGAAGCAGAAATCTTGAAAGTTCCCAGCTTCAGTGTCACTGTCTGGGAATTAGGATACTGCTCTTTAGTTTATGATGATGATATGTCAAATAAGGTCTTTATAAAGGACTTCAAGGAGCTCATGACTAATGTCTTTGAGTAAGAATTGAATTGTACATATTCATCATGGAAATAAGGTGGTTCAGTTGTTCAATTTTGCTTGGATGCATTTGATATACTCATTGTTTTTTTAACAGATGCAACCTTGAGTGATGTAATTTTTAACTAGACTACATCTTTGCAATCACCTAGCACAAAGAGCTTGATTTTATAAGTGAAGAAACAAAATCCTGAAGAACAGTTTCATGTTCAAAGTCACTTAAGTTGTGGCAGAAGTGGGATATAATTCTCCAACACATGCAATCGCATGCATTTTTTTTGTAATAATTCAGAATGTATTTGTAAATCAGTAGGAGTTTACTACTTAGCCTAGGAAATCTCCCAGACATAAGTCTGGTACCTCTGCCCTGATTAAATGTCTACTGTCTTCTTTAATGTCCTTTCTCTTTATTTCTTTGCTCTAGTTCTTTGGAGAGATGACTCACAAAGAAGGAAGCTTTGGTTCAGGGATGGAAGATGGTTGTAACACTCAGTGCCAAATCACTTAAGGGGTATTTTGGACTTTTCCTGTCAAGAAGTAACATCTTAATTCCAATTTCTACAAATGTGCAGCTTATGAAGGGGTCTGCAGCCCCATAGGAGGAGTATTAATATGAACTAACCAGTAACCCCAGAGCTCCCTGGGACTAAATCACCAATCAAAGAAAACACATGGTGGGACTCATGGCTCCAGCTGCATATGTAACAGAGAATGGCCTAGTCGGTCATCAATGGAAGGAGAGGCCCTTGGTCCTGTGAAGGTTCTATGCCCCAGTATAGGGGAATGCCAGAGCCAGGAAGCAGGAGTGAGTGGACTGGGGAGCAGGGGGAGGGAGGAAGAGGATAGGGGATTTTCGAAGGGGAAACTAGGAAAGGGGATAACATTTGACATGTAAATAAAGAAAATATCTAATAAAAAAGAATGTGCAGCTTATAAACACATTATGTACATGTTAAAGGCTATAGATTTTGTAAGATGTTAGTTTACACAAGTTATATACAACTTAATGTTGTACCTTAAAGTTATTTTCTCAATGGAAATGAAAAATAGTTCAGGAAATTTAAAATATAAAAGAAATATGTGTGTGTATATACATAAGGAATTTTTACACTCTATGTTAATTTCAAACTCATCGGAAACAATGTGCTTGACTGAAACTCCCTGAAGCAGTAGGTATCTGGAACATTAACAAGATTCCTTTAAAGTTACCTCGATATTCACAAAAAGAAGTTTTATCTACCGACCACCTGCAGTTCTTGCCCAATTATTTTTCCAAGCCATCTTTGAAACTAGAGCCTGTGTTTCAACTGGGCAGAAAGAGATATGGGAACTTTTCGCTCTGCTCATCCCAGTCTCCTCTTCTCTGAGATGGCAGCTTTGGGAGCAGCTATGCAAAGCCGCAGCCTTGTGCAGGGACCAGGCATTTGTCCCGTTACCCGCAGCCCGCCACCCGCTTGTCCGTGCGGCCGCTACCCGCCCGCCTTCTGCGCCGCCCTCGCTCCTACCTCCAGCAACAGGTGCAAGCGGCGGCTGCCCGGGAACTGCCTAAGAGATGCTGTAGCCCTCCCCGACCCACTGGATTCCCTCAGCACCAACCCCAAGTCACATCCTACCTGGTTCTGAGGTCACCGACATCTGCGTGCCCTCCGATCCCCGCCGGTGCCGGGCCTCCCTTCACACCCAGGGTCCCCACCGCTGCCGTTCCTCCCTTCACACCCAGCGCAACCCTCTGCAACGCTAATCCTTTCCCCGCACTGTCCCTTCCAGCCAAAGACTTCATCCTCTCCCCTCCCCCTAGCGCTCCTCTGCTCCAATAGGACTCTGGCCCGGGGGATGGGCTCACCTGGTCGGTGGAGCGGGGGTGACTGTCCTGGCAGCAGGCTGTCCTCTGCGCAGCGGGCAGCCAGGTCCGCACTCCGTCGTGGTGAACTCCCCGCCTTGGCCATGACTAATGGACTCTTCCAGCAGTCAGGCGTCCAAGCTGACCTGCTGGGTACCACAGCGCTTGGCCGGTTCTCTTAGGCGCTAAACTTTGGAGCTGCTCTGCTGTAAGCGGCTCCCAGTCTTCTCTCCAGTTTGCTGAACCTAAAAGGGTGTTTCCTTTACCATCGATTGAAGCCCTTCTTCAAGTGTTCACTCTGAGTACTCATTCACTGATGAATTACTAGAAATGAAGGCGGTATCTCTATGCACACTTACAAGGCAACATCTTTGCCATCTCATATTGTATTAATACCTAGTTTATTACCTACTGTAATAATACCTAAGTTCTTCAAGGATTAAGGGAACCAAGTTTTTTCTGATAGCACACAGGGCATGTGTATGTGGGTCGTTATTCTCCCCTAGACTTAGTCATGAAGGCTCCATAGTGGGAAGAGCCGTGGTGGTTATCAGAACAATTGCAGCATCATTCATGGGAAGTTTCAAACAAGGAAAAAGACTAAGATTTTTGGTCCAACCCTCTGCCTCCACTTTTTGTGCTAATAATTATTTAATTTGATGTTCTGTTCATAGGTAAGAGTGACAGATCCCCCTGAAACTGAAGTTGCAGACAGTTGTGAACTGCCATGCGGGTGCTGAGAATTGAACCTGGGTCCTCTAGAAGAACGTCAACTTTCCAGACCCCTGCCTCCACTTTTTAATGAAAGAAGCAAGGTTATAAATTAAGAGCAGATTTAAAAAAAAAAAAAGTAGGAAAAGACAAAGCGACTAAATTAAATAGAAAGAGAGGCCAGTGGAGGATCCAAGATCCATTCCAAACTAACAGAATGGAATAAGCTTTAAGTAACAAACGGGGATCCAGGGACACAGTTATTATGAACTATTGCAGAATGCCTCATCTCAAAATTGTAGGACTCGGCAAACAGCTGGACATCAAAGATAAGGTTAGGCAAACTAGTTGTTGTACACCATATTCATGGGGCTGAAAATGCCCACGGCACGCACTACAAAAGGTAAGAGTAAACTGCTGCTTCTAGAAGCGGTGAACGAAGTGGACACAAGCGGGCGTGAGCTCTCAAGTCGGTAGCATAGTAAGAGGATTTAAGGCGACAGAGAATCAAAATCATGAGCCAGTTATCCAGATAATCATAAAGCAAAACAAAAAATGGGAAGACGGAAGTACATTTTGGCTTGGTTTGTTTTGCTATTTACAGTGTCTCAAACTCTGTCCCTGTAGGTCGGAGGTTCTTAGTCCTTAGTCCTTCTTTCCCGAGTCTCATCTGCAAGCTCACCATGCATGTGTGCTCTGTGTGTGACATTCCTCCTAAGCATTGACATGAAAATTCATTCCCCTAACCCGTTCCTTCAGGATCATAAGTAATTCACTAACAATAATCACTGGGTGTTTAGGATACAGAGGAAGAGGAGGGCACTGTGGGAAAAACAGCAATTGAAGACATGGTGCTGAATTTATTAAGCTCGCATTCTTTCTGGGGTGAAAGTTCAATCAACTCAATGTCAGAATATGAAAAACAAAAACTTACTGGCCCAGGAAGTTGTAGAGACACTATGTTGGTCAGTTTTCACCACTGAAGCAAAACACCTAAGCCAAGCAACTGATAAAGAGAAATGTTTTGTTTTGGCTGCGGACTTTTTGTTTTTTGTTTTGAGGTTCCCAAGTGTGATCTGTTGGACCACGGTTTTGCATCTGAGTTGAGGCAGCACACAGTATTAAAAAAAAAGAAAAGAAAAGAAAAGAAAAGTCTTCAGCGGGCCCAGAGAACAAAAGAGGAGGAAAGGCCGGTTGTCTTACTTGTAGGATACATTTCCAGTGACCTAAGGAGACCTACAGTCTCTCACAAAGATTCTTCTACCTCTTGAAGGTGCTACTCTGGCAACCAAGCCACACGGGCCTTAGGGGACATCTAAATGCAAATTGTAGCTGTTATTCCAAATGAAAAGAAATATGTTGGTTTTTCAAGAAGTGCCAAAGACCAGCATTGACTTGGAGAGGGGATCTGAGAGAAGGGGTGTCTGGTCTGGGAATGGTGAAACAAATGACTTGAAGTCAAATTGTGGGTCCAAGCCTATGTTCTGCTTAAGATGGTGCTCTTTCTTCTCTCTCTCTCTCTCTCTCTCTCTCTCTCTCTCTCTCTCTCTCTCTCCTCCCCTCCCCCTCTCCCTCTCCCCCCCTCTACCTGTCTGTGTATATGTGTGGGGGTGGGTTGTGGGGGTGTTCTGCTCAAGACAGCTTTTCAGAGTGCTCTCTGTGTTCTGCTCTAGACAGCTTTCTCTTGCTATTCTAAAAACTGTCTAGATAGTTCAGTTCTACTTGAGCGCAGAGCTGAGAGAATAAGCTTTCCCCTCCCCCCATATTCATCTTCATCAAACCAGTTCGGTAAGAGCTCCTCTTTAAAGCAGTTGGTCTTTTAAAATTCATTAAAAAATATTCTTTCCTACAGCAACTTAGTTAATCTTGCATAATAAATGACCCCTATAATTCTCCTCAGTAGATCTTTCTAGGCCCCCTGAAGAGGATAAAGCTTGTGGGGGAGGAACAGTTCACAAGTACAAGCTTGCATGAAGAACTTTTAAAGATTTATTTATATGTAAGTACACTGTAGCTGTCTTCAGACACTCCAGAAGAGGGAGTCAGATCTCGTTAGGATGGTTGTGAGCCACCATGTGGTTGCTGGGATTTGAACTCCAGACCTTCGGAAGAGCAGTCGGGTGCTCTTACTCACTGAGCCATCTCACCAGCCCCATGAAGAACTTTTAGCACAGCAGCTCAAACAACTTAGGCACTTTTTTAAAAAAGCTCCTTTTACCTCCCAAAAGCAGAATTAGATTATTGCTTCCAGCATGTCCAACTGTTCTAAACGCTTCTTAGACAGCAAAAGGACTACCAAGAGCCCGCCACAGCTGATTCTCTTCCTTCAATCCTTCAGTCTCTTCCTTGCAGGCTTAGAACGTTCCTCCCATCTGGAACCTCAAAATAAAGCAGCGAGTCACTCCAAATGGATCTTCTTATATGCAGTGTAGTCAAGGTCTCCTTAAGGTTTACTGTTTACTGTGAGCTCTGAAATTAAAAAAAGCAACAGAGCTTAAGTCAAGTTCCTCTTCTAGACAGGACACAAGAATACATATCAAGCATTTGTCATATCAGTTATATGCCCGAGGAAGCAAAAATCCAAAGCCTGTAACTTCACATGCAGAATCAGGATCTGTGAGGGAAATAAAACCAGACGGTCACAAAAGTCAGGGATGGACACCTGAGAATAGTTGCAGTCCAACAGCAGAGAGGGGACATCTTATGTATTGTATCAATACATCACCTGTCAACTAAAGAAAAGATGCCCTATAGGAAAGGGTAAGCTAGAAGGTGGGACATCTTGGAGACAGAAAGAATTCTGGGATTAGCCCTGGGAAGATGTATGGTACCTAAGCGAAGGTAACCAGCTATGTGACAGAATGTAGATTAGAGTGAATGGGTTATTTTAAGTTATGATCTAGTCAGAGAAGAGTGTAGATATATGGCCAAGTTATTTGTAAATGTATTTTGAGTCTGAGTCTTATTTCTGGGATCCTGGGTCTGGAAAGCAGAACCAGACCTAACTTCTTCACAACAATCCACGTCAGGAACAAAAAATACGTATTGTTGAGCCTTCAGTCATTGCAACGTCTCAGAAAGAGTATTGTTTCACACAGAGCTATGGCATGCTACCACCATTCAGTCAAACACTGTCCCAAGCTGGTTTTCAGGTCACCATGCTGTGTTGACAAGCAGAGTCCCTCTGCCAGACAGTCCCTGCTTGTCTCTTTCCTCTGCTGCAACAATACTGTTACTACAATGTATGTTTATTGAATAGTCACTTGCTCAGAAACTTTACTGAATACTAACAGATGGGTCATGGGCAAAGTGCAGTCTCTGTCCCCATAGAGTCCACATTGTGTCAGAGAAAGGACATAAATCCAAAGCACAAGAAGGCCTGTGCTGTCAAAGAAATGTGAAATAAGATGGCTCAGAGTTACAGAGAAGACTACATGTTAGCTTGGCTCTAATGGTGCTCTCACACCTGCCTTCTTTTGGTGCCCTGGTTGCTGCTATCTTTTAGACCAGAGGTTCTCAACCTTATTAAGGCCATGGCCCTTTAATGCAGTTTCTCATGTTCCCAACCATAAAATTATTTCATTGTTACTTCATAACTATAATTTTGCTACTGTTTTGAATCCTGATATAAATATCTGTGTTTGCTGGTGGTGTTAGGTGACCCCTATGAAAGGTGACTCAGATGGCTCTTGACGCACAGGCTGAGAACCACATGATTTACATACACCAACCTGGTGCTCTGGTTCTCCTTACCTGTCTCTGCTTGGAGCACCCCGGCCAACACTACTATAGCTGAATTACCAGGAAACAAGTCATAACAGCATCAGAAGACATCTTCTGCAAGATCCAAACAGTAAATATTTCAGTCTCTCCGCCAGTGTCATCTTCGTTACTCGGATGGGTACTCAGAAGTCCACATTAGTTTTAGGAAGGTATCTAAGGACAGAGGAAAGCTGAAGAATGAGCCTGAGGCATCCAGCCACACCCGAATGACAGTGTGGTGGGCAATCCCTGCTCTGTGCAGTTCTAGAATCAGGTGTTCAGTCCACAAAGGCTGGCTGTCGGAGATGGCGTTCTTGGAGTCTACTTTGGTATAGAGGAATTTTAATCCATCAATATGGCTGCTCTGGCAAGGGGGTTCATCCGAAGATATGATCCAGTTGGAAGACAGACACAGCACACACACCTTTAATCCCTCTGGCTGTGATTTGTTCCCCAAAGTACAAAGATAAGCCCTCGGTAAGCACCTTTGATCCCAAACAATGACATTTAATTGAAAGGCAGACAAAGTGATGAATTAGAGAAAGATTTGACAAAATGAATCAGAGATAGAACATGCCCAACTTGGGACAGATAGGAAAGAGAGGTTATTTAAGAGCAGAGAGAGAGGGGGGGGGAGGGAGAGGGAGGGAGAGGGAGAGAGAGAGAGAGAGAAAGAGAGAGAGAGAGAGAGAGAGAGAGAGAGAGAGAGAGAGAGAGAGAGAGATTGATTTCAGTTCGGAGCAGTTCAGTTTGGTGGAATTTAATTGAGCTTAGAACAGAGCAGAGGACTTTGGAACAGTTAGTTCGCTTCGTGGAGGTCAGAGGCAGTCTTTGCAAGCAGAACAACTCAGTCAGAAGCCAATTTGAGTCAGTTAGCTTGGAGAAGAGTTTGAGCCAGAACAGTTGAGTTGAACCAGCCAGTCAGAGCTCAGAAAGAGAAAATGTGAATTTATTCATCAATAAGTCTCAGATGCTAAAACATTCTAGGCCAAGATAAGTAGACGAAGGCTGAAAGCTGAAGTCTTTAAGGTCCTGGCTTGCAGAAGGTTAATATAGCTTGCCAGGACAAATTAAGGATTTAACATAGGGAATATACGTGCATATAGAAAAAACTCCGGACAAAAAATTCATCCTCACTGAATTAAAACTACTCAAGCAAAGGCTTTGTCTCAACATTTCTAAAATTATTATTATTATAGATTTAGTTCCCCAAAGTAAAAAGGGAAAAAGTTTGGTAGTACTACCACACATGTGACAAGTATTCTTAAAACATCACTAAGAATAGCACATTATAAGAGATCAGAGCACTGTAGGAAATAAACAAGTTTAAATTTGTTCATCAATTCACTTGATCCTGTACAGAAATTTCTTTCTTGCCTATTCCTATTACAAAAAAATATGCTTTTAGAAATGATCTTTTTAAATGTATTAAATTCTGTTGTTGATATTTGGGCTGTATACCACATTTGTTCTCAGCATTTTGATCTGTCTGTTACAAGGGATGTTTCTTTCACGATGGATGAGAACTATACTTACCTGTGGGTATAAGGACATATATTAAGGATATAGATAAACCATATGCAAGAAACAACACAGCTCCATAGCAAATGCCTTGGAATCTATCTCCTACACCAATCAGAGACTGATTACAAATTTTCTTTTATTTCACTACTTACCATGTGTAAGTTTTTATTATCATATTCACCAAAGAAGTAGTTGAACATAGTCCTATGCAAATTATTTTGAATCTATACTTTCCCAATCTAAGCACAGTAGTCCTCAAGAAGTTATTTTAGAAAGCATTTTCAGAAAATGCTGTTGGAGACTTTTAAAACCCCAGTATTTATTTCTTAGCTAGATGCAGATTTCAGGATAGTTTTTCTTATATTTAAAAAGGAAATTCCCTATGAATCAGACAGACATGTGTGTATGGAATCTTCAATCCCCAGAGGACAGATAGTTAAATCATTCTTCCAACCTGCCTCGCTTTAGGCTTGCTGGGTGGCATGTCCCAGAGCTCATCGCTTTGCTTCAATGGCAGGGGTAGGAAGCCCTCAGGCTCACTAACCCCATCGCATATCAACACATCGCCATGGTAGCCTTTGTCTCCCTGTCACAGTCCCTCTGCAATGACTCAGCCATTCATTCTCCTGAATCAATATTGAAACTCTTGACATCTGTTACTTGAGGTGTGTGTATGGGATGTAGGAGGGGAGACTACCAAATCCTTTACTCCTAACATCAAGTTATAGTGAGGCCATGGTTATGGTTTCTGCTTCTGTTTCTCTTTGAGGAAAGACTATACTATAAAGTTTTCACTCTGCATAATTACCTTGAACTCAGTTTGGATTTCCATTCTTGGCAATATAATAACAACCAATTACAGTTTCCAAAAACCTTATATGTGCTGCAGGAAATTTAAAAAGTGCTGAATTTAAATAGTTAATCACCTTGGCAGTAGCTTGTATAGGAATATGGAGATGGGGTGGAACTATAACTATTTTGAAAAGTAATAAAATCTCTAAATCTTTGGTGTATAAATATTAAAATTCCATTTTATATACATAGTCCATCTTGAAATATAAGTAGCAAGAGCCAGAATAAGCATGTTAAATAGTATTTCCATCAGGCATCACCGTTCAACAAATATCAAATTATAAAATGGACCCTCCTGTTTTAAAATACAATTTTTTTTTGTTTTGTTTTTTTGAGACAGGGTTTCTCTGTATAGCCCTGGCTGTCCTGGAACTCACTTTTGTAGACCAGGCTGGCCTCAAACTCAGAAATCTGCCTGCCTCTGCTTCCCAAGTGCTGGGATTAAAGGCATGAGCCACCACCACCCTGCTCAATTTTCTTTAAAAAATATTTATAATCATGTGTTTCTGATATGATGAATCACAAAATGAGTCTAGTTTTCAATCAAGCACTTACTGAGTACTTTTCTCTTTGGACTAAATTCAGAGCAGAAAGCATCCCTACTGTGTGAAGAGGTGACTGTGAGTTAAGAATAAGTGCACACCTGCCTCATGAGACCCTCAAGAGCCTTTGCTTTTGTTTCCTATGTAGAGAGCCGGGCTACAGTAAAGGAGGACACACCTCACTTCATTCTTTCTCAGTTGCATTTCCTTCCAGAACGAGCCAGCTCACAGGGCAAGTTCAAGCTCAGGCCCATCTGATCTGCACAGGGCACTGCTGTAATTAAACTGTCCTCAGCATGCTACACCAGATAACCCAATAAAATCATCAGTGCCGGGTACCACAAAGCTCTCCCAGAACCCCTGCTCTCTTCCAAGGATTTCTCCAATCTGAGGTAATGTTTATTTTACCAGTGACTCAAAGCAAACAAAGCCCCTGGAAACAAGGATCCCACTGTCTATTCACATCCGGGTGGGAAAACCAAACCCCCAAACAAGGAAGGTTTGGCTGATGGTATGTGGGCATCATGCAGCGCTTCGCAAAGTTTGTGTTTTACGTGTGGGTGCCTAGTTCTTGTAACACAGAGATGAGTTTTGGGGTGTTCCACTGTTCAATTCGTATTGAAACACATGCAAAGCACCACTCAGCAAGCTCTGCTATGCTGTCTGCAGATGGTAGGAGTCAGATAGTATCAGGAAACAGACACTAGATTTACCTTATTTTTTTCTTAAAAAAAAAAAAAAAAAAAAAAAAAAAAAAGCTTAACGGTCTGAGAAAATAAAAAGATGATTAATGCTGTGCTGAAAGACGACTGTGCAGACAAGGACACAGCCTGGGCTGGCCCTCGGCAGTCCCTGGGAGTCCCAAACAAACCGGAACTCCCCCATGCTCATGGCTATTCTCTTTTTCCCTCCACTTTATACTTTGTTCTTCCAAAGTGAGAAAGAGAATTGTGAGTATTCTCTATAAGAAGTGCTGAAGTAGCTAACTTCTGATGATTATAAAATCACTGGTGGCCACTAGTTCAAAAGAAAATCTTTCCCAAATAAAACCAATTATGAGCAGACTTCAACTGTGTCCCTTCATCCACTGCCAAATGCAGTATCAATAGGATGGAATGTGAAGGCTGCCGCTTTGAGGGATCTGAAAGGCACTGAAAGTATTCATCTTTTTGTGGTGGCTCTGCCCCCATGCAGAACAGAAGAAAAGAAAGGGGAATTATACAGCATCAAGTTGAATTGTGCAAGTGGAGAGCAGGAGAGGAAAATTATAACCAGATGCGTGTGTGGATGGTTTATTTTCCTATTTTCCAGTGAGCTCAACAAGACAACCCGCGCCCTCTACTGGCAGTGTGAGGTAACTGAAAACTGTGGGAAAAATAATAAAATTGAAAAGTATTACAGTAAAGAGATACTACTATAATAATGACATTAAAACAACATTAGGCCGAGTCTTGAAACATATTTTACTGTGATAAATATTCACAAAAATGTCAAAAATTGCCAAATAGTAACAATTCCATGTGGGTCAAATTACTACGTCCCTTTTTTACTGAAAGAAGTGATGGTCTGTTCTGTTCTTTGTCATTGTCACTCAGTAGGAAAAAATATGCTTGGTAAATTATCTTATTTACCTTATTTTATTTAAATGTCAAAAGCACATGAATTAGTTAATATCTCTGCATTCTACTGGGTAAGGAAAATTTACTCAGATGCCGAGCTCTTGCCTTGGCCATGATAAGCTTTCCACACTGAAATGTTTACATTTATAATCTTTACATCACATAAGCCTTTCTATACATAAAACGATGATAGAAGAATACTGCGTGTGCAAAGAAGATGAAAAGTGTGCTGGCTTCTCAAAATGGCAATGCCAATGGAGCCCCAGGCTTCTTGTCTTTAATAGTTTGGAGCCCCAAGGCAGATATTGTGGGCACCGTGTGAGAAGCAGGATCAAAGAGCGAGATTAGAGGCTGCTGGAGCTGAACTGGATGAAGTGACTCTAGGAAGAGCCTGGGTGCATCTGATCTCCAAACTCTAATCAGAAACGTCTAGTGTCCTCTGAGACCAGGGAAAGCCCAGTGCTGCAAATAGAACGTAAAATCAGTTAGAAGCTGACTGAAAGTAGAGACTGTGGAAGGGAGAGAAGAATGCTGGAATGGGAAGATGGGCTAAGTCTACCGATCTGGCAGAGAAAAATAAATGTGACACTGTTTCCTGTACAACCAAGTTTAAAGACAGTGGCTTGAGCAGAGTAAAAGGTGGACACGCATTATCTCTGTTCCAGAGCTCAGCAGCCCCAAGCAGTGCTGATATCCAAATAGCTGTGCATACACAGATAGCTACAGTTGTGCCATATTACAAGGGGGGAGGAGGATTGGGGTAACAATATTGAAGAAATTCCAGGCTGTCCGTGGTAATCTACTCCACCCAATAACTAGAAGTGTTCAGTGTAACTCACACAAGAAAATACAACTAAATTAAAATTAAAATTAAAAGAAGCCACTTAGTACTGGATCCTCTCCCAGGAACAGAATGATCCCGGGACTCTTCCTAAATTGGAGTCAAGGATCAGAGGCATTGTGGAACGTTACAGAAGTTTCTTGCTCGCAGTCAAGTGTAAGTCTAACCTAAAGGAGACAACTCAAAACCTTAGTGGCCAGATTATTACATTAACTCAATTTTGATCTTTCTCACCAAATGATTTATGACATCACTGTCCTTTCCTGTGATAACATGAGCGTTTGGGAAGGTGCCCTCTTTCACATTCATCTCCTTTAAAATAAATTAAGATGTATTTGGGTGTATGAATCGTTTTGCGGAGTGTGTATGTATGTATGTATGTATGTATGTATGTATGTATGTATGTATGTATGTGTTGCACACGCATGCCTAGTGCCCAGAGGTCAGAAGAGGGCACTGGATCCCCTGGAACAGGCACTGTGATGTTTCAGAGCCACCATGTGACCACTGGGAACTGAAGCCAGCTCCTTTGCAAGAGCAGCAAATACATTCAACTGCCTACGCTCTGGCTTCAATCCCTGTAGACATCTTTTCTTTTCATTTTATTTTACTTTTCTTGTTTTGTTTTGTTTTTTAGTTGGTTGTTTGGGGGTTTTTGTTTGTTTGTTTTTTGTTTTTGTTTTGTTTTTGCTTTTGTTTTGAGACAATGTCTCTCTATGGAGCCTTGGCTATCCTGGAACTCACTATGTGGACCAGACTGGTCTTGAACTCACAGAGATCCATGCACTTGCCTCCACCTCCAGGATTCTGGGAATAAAGGTGTGCCTTCCACTCCCAGCCCTTTGCTTTCTTTTCCACATTCATTTTTCATTAAAACGTGATTCCATTTCTCAGACAGTAAAAAGCAAAGCTTAACCTCCTCTTTAATCTCCATCAGTTAATTCCTTGCCTGCTTGGACTTTTTCCAGATTGTAAGCCTGAAAGAGGGCAGAGACCGGGTAATTCTTTCTCATACTCCACTTCTTCCTCTATCTCTTACATTCTTTCCATCTCCTCTCCACAGCAGCCCCAGGCTTTGGAGGGAGACGTCCCATCTATGACTGAGCGTTCAGTGGTCACTTACTTTCCGCACTGGACCAGCTTGCGTCTCTGCACTCACCACTGCACACCGGAAACTTCCCAGAGCAAATGTGAGATGATGCAAGGCTATACACTGTGAAAGACCCTCCTCCAGCAGTGATGTACTTCCTCCTGCCAGCCCATGTGTCCACAACCTTCCCAAACAGCGCCCCCCAACTGGGAACAAGTATTAAAAGACCTGAGCCTAAGGAAGACTGGTTTTCTTTTGTTCAACCCTTACGTTGTTCTTCCTGTCATGTCTTCTGTGATAGCCCCTCGGCGTACTTAGTTATTAGTCACTAATGTGATCGGGAGTACTTTTTCCTGATTCTGCCTTTTTTTGTTTGTTTGTTTGTTTTGTTTTGTTTTGTTTTGTTTTTTGTTTTTCGAGACAGAGACAGAGTTTCTCTGTATAGCCTTGGCTGTCCTGGAGCTCACTTTGTAGACCAGGCTGGCCTCGAACTCAGAAATCTGCCTGCCTCTGCCTCCCGAGTGCTGGGATTAAAGGCGTGCGCCACCACGCCCAGCTTCCTGATTATGCTTTATGATGCAACATTTATACTCACAACTGACTAATATTACCAGAAAGCCTTCTGAACCCAACGACCTCCATAGTACCTTGGCTTGCTTAGCACTCAGGGGGCACTTTACAGCACAGCTCAGTAGGTAGCTGTCAATGCTCCTCCTTAAGATGCCATTGCGTTCCTAAAACCCAAAGATGTAAGTAACATCTATCTATCAATATGAATAATCATAAAACTTACAGTTTAGGGCATTTACAAATACATATTTATTAAGTAAAATACCCAGTTCACGTAAGGAGAAATAATGTATTTTTAGAAAAATGCATTACTGAGAAAAAAATCTTTAGTGAAATCAGTGGTATCATTTGCCATTTTAAAAAGGTCTTAAATATCTGTGTAATAGAGAATACCTATGAACTGTGTTATGGAGAATACCTATGATCTGTGTTATAGAGAATACCTATGTTTATGTTTTATTGTACTAACATACATACCACCCAAAAGTCACCATTTTAAAATGTGCAGATTTAGTGATATGGACCATGTTCACAATACTGCCCAGTCATCACTGGTTTCTAGTTCAAAACATTGCCACCATCCCAACATGGCAACCGATTTCTAGTCCTCCTTCTCTCTAGCCCTTGACAACAGCTCACTGTTTTGTCTCTCAAAATTTAATTGCCAATGCTAAGACGATGTCATGGGGGAAAAAAAAACCAGTTAAAAGGATTTCAGAGCCAGCACAAGAGTGGAGGGTTACAAAAGCTGTCTTCTGGGACTGACATGGCAGTTATAGTCATGATCTCTCAGCACTTGTGAGTACATGCACAAGATGTGTAGAAGACTGGGCTGGTCACCATTCACTTATTCAATTGGGAGTCAGCAGAGGAGAGGCTCATGAGATCTCACCTCCCTCAGAATCTACAGGTAGTTAGCTGTTGGCTGCTAAGTGACAGACATTTCTTTCAGTGAGATAGCCAATGATAAGACGCCTATGATTGTCCTGTAAACAACTCATTACCTGTGTTCCTGTACACAACACTAATTAAACTCAATATCACACACACACACACACACACACACACACACACACTGTAAAAGCAGAAGGATGACTGAGAAAAGGAGGGGAATCAGCAGGAGTGACAGGGACGAGAAAGAGTAATGGAGAATAAATATAATCAAAATAGATTATGTGCACATGTGAGAACATCATGGTGAAATCCATCTTCATGTATAATTAATCAATGCAAATTAAAACATAACTGTTTGTTACAGATGGATTATTGCATGGACAGATCATTGCTTTCAGTTGTATACTCACCAATAACCCCAGTTCAAAGGTCTCACAGATGGCTCTGATAAAATGAAATTGGTCATAAGACAAAACCAAAGGTCATAATTCTTAGAATGTGACCAGTAGGGATCATGGGTGTGGGACATTTCCCAGGAGTAAGGAGATACACAAGGGTGTGGGAGAGAGGAATCAGAATACAAAAACAAACAAACAAAAAAAAAAAAACAATGGCATTGAGATCTTAACAAGGATCATATTGAATTAGCACCTTTTAAAAGTAATGCCTGTCTCATGATATTTAATCCTTGTCAACCTACTGTCTTTCCATTTACTGAGAAATCATCTAGTTTCCTTCAGTGTTATTGTGTACCGTTTTACTGCACACGTCTTGAACTGACCACGTTCCTGAGCACTTGATTATTTTGATGCTGTTAAAAGTCGAGCTACTTTCCTAGTGTCTCTTACAAATTGCTCGTATTGGTGTAAAGAAATACAGAGGCTCCTCTCCTACTCAGGGTTTCTGTGCTTTAGTGATAAGCCAAGTTTGCTCTCTCCTCTAATCTTGACTCAAACATATAAACTGAATCTGACTTCACATGAGGTTTTAGTTGGAATAGAGAAAAAGATATAATAGGTTTTTCATATAATTTTGGATCTTCTTCTTTGATACCATGCCAAAACTCAATAAATGGTGATTTTATAAAGGTCGATTACAATGTAGCACCTGAAATCATATCAGCAAGGTTGCTTTGCTCAGCCACATCGGTCTTCATTTCTTTTCTGTTGCTGAGACAAATCGCCATGACCAAGGCAACTTATAAAATAAGCATTTAATTTGGCTTATGGTTCCAGAGGGTTATAGATGGCCGAGCAGATGAACAGTGACAGAAACAGCTGAGACCGTACATCTGGATCTGTAAACAGTAGGCAGAGAGCACACCATGGATGAGAAGCTTTGAAAGCCCATGCCCAGTGATACACCTTCTTCAACAAGACCACACCTCCTAATACTTCCCAGGCAGTTCCACTAACAGCGACTATGTATTCAAACATATGCACCTCTGGCGGCCATTCTCATTCAAACTACAATAGTGAAATACCTTTACCTTTCAATTGGATCAAATCTCTTGTGTGGATGACTTTATAGCATCAATTCATTACCTGTTTGGAAATTATTGGCCTACTGAGTTGTACAGATTCCCCACATGTTAACAAATCTCATTTTTTTTTCAAATATCCCACTGCTCTTATGAATGTCAATTTTCTCACAAAATTATTTTAGTTTTGAGAGCCTAACAACTTTATAGACTTAAGTAAAAATTTTTCTAGAATATGTTATGATTGAAAATGTGAATTCTGTTAATGCTAGCAAGATTGTCATACTTCGTGTGACAGGAAGTAAATGGTTTGTTATTATAAGTGTTTACAGATATTACGCTCAGTTGTTGCAGGTAGCTTTATGCTACCCCACCTTAGCCCCAGGAAGTGAACATGCTACCAGCCCCCACCTAGCTTCCCTTGAATCCACAGATAAAAGATGCACACACACAGTTGTTCCTTTTCGACTCTCTTGGCACAATTTCTGGGCACTAGTATCTCCTGCTTGGCAAAGTGTGCCCTTAACAATATTCTTATTTCTGTTCCTCCCACCTGCCCTAAACTTTAGTTGCTAAGATTCATCTAGTCCCTGCTAAATATCCCTGACCACCTACTTGTTGGAGTGGCCTGTGTTACTGCTCCTCCCAAGTTCTCACATGGCTGCTTAGTTCTTCTCTCTCTAAAGCACGGCAAACTTGTCCTCCTCCCTTGTGTCTCTCTTTTTCCTCCAGGGACCCGGAACTCTCATCTATTCCTTCTGTCTAGCAATTGACCCATGACAGATGGAGAACTAATTGGGGAACCTGCCCCTACACTCAGTTTTTCATTTTAAATTTTATTTTATTTTTGAGATTATAATTATATTTCTCCCTTTCTTTCCCTCTTGCTCTCCTTCAAATTCATAGCCTCTTTTTTTCAATGACTGTTATTGCATGCACATGCATGCATACATACATACATACATACTACCTATTCAGTTCATACAATGTTTACATCTTGTCAGGGCCTTCAGTTACTGGACAAGCAATTGTTGCTCCCTCAGTTGTTCGTTGTCACACTTTCTATTAAAAATAATGGTGTCTGATGAAAACTGGTTGCTTACTTTTGGCATGAATTGGTACCTGAGCTTTTTCCTGGTAACTACTATATTTTGATGCAAAGCTGAAGGACTTTGTAGATACTAAAATTTCAACTGAAAGGATAAAAATTCATGCACTCTGAGATTAAGATTTGATAGAAATTTTGAAAAGATTCATTGTGTTAAAACATATGTACATGTGTATTATGTATATGCATGTGTGTGCAGATGCCCTTGGAGGACAGAAAAGGGTATTAGATTCCCTGAGACTGGACTTACAAGAGGTTGTGAGCCTCGGGAGGTAGGCTGAGGACCAAACTGATCCTGTGCAGAGTGAAAGTCCTCTTAACAGTTAGTCCACCTCTCCAGACCCTTAGTAGATTTTTTTTTTAAAAAAACTGCTTAATTAAGGAACATTAAACGTATACATCAATTTTTTAAGTGTTTTCATTTATATTTATGTTGTTTATTCTACTGATGCTAGGGATTAAATCCAGAATCTCAAGCACACACTCTACCACTGAGATATATTCAGAGAGCCCTTACTTGTTTTTTATTGAGGAAAAAGAGGAGTGGAGAAGGCAGTGTACACTAATGTGCTTTGATTAATCCACCTTAATTTATGCTAAGGATTAACTATGAATGTGAGTGATATCAAGGTGGAGTGGCCTGTCAAGTCTTGTAAAATTATTGTGACAGTAATTGAGAGTTCCAATGTTTCATTAAGAAATGAAAAAAAAAAAAAAAAAGGAAGAGACTTCCTCTTGTAGTAGTTCAGACCAAGAGTGAGCCCAAACTTGAACTCTCCAGTTCTCTCCCTGTGCATTTGATCTTGGTTTGTGGTTACTGGCCGATCTGCTATCTGTTGTAGTGTCTGACCCATCACTACTGCCTGTCCTTGTTACTTGTCCCTAACAAAGGGCTTTGTTCTATACTTATTAAACATTACATAAGGTATGGCTTAGGGAAGGAATGAAGGATACATTTCTACAGATAGTTAACAGAATTTGACAAGGGAGAAAGTGACTTTGCTGACACGAAGAGCACTCAAAGTACACATAGACTTTGTCACTATACCCCATGTTGCTTCCAACCTTTATGGAACCTTTGTTTTAAAGGTTGCTTTCAACATGTTGGCTACTTTGAGCACATGGTTGTCACCACACATATGTATTATTCTGGGTCAAAGGCAAGGAAAGAGTACATGGCTTAAGATTAAACTTATGCATTTATTTAAGGTTGTAAAAGCCTGTTGAATGGGAAACCCAAAGTATAATAAAGGGTGATTACATTGTCCTCTTAAGACAGGTTAAACTTAAACAGCCTGAGGACACTGGAGGACAGCATGTTACATACATAATTTTAAATGGTCTCGGGTCATAGAGGACATTGATGGTAAATGTTCAGTCACTTCAAGTAATGTTTTCAAAAAGGAAGACTGCTACAACAGGGTGATTTAATAAAGGAATCTTGGGGAATAGCAGAAATATGTAAATCACACTTGGACAGCGATTAACATGTTTTGCACAGACTGCTTTAATTCAGGAATATTACAAGAGGTCGATGTTGCCATTCTGGTTTTCTTTGCTCATTTTGGTTTTTGCTGTGTAGCCCTGACTGTTCAGAAACCTGTTGAAGGGCCTTCTCCTGTTCCAGGCCCCACACAAAGCTAGCAGCTTTCTGAGTCACTTGGTAAATAGGCCTAAGTAACACACCCAAGTGAGGGATGTGTTGTCTCCAGAATCCAAATAGGCCCACTAAACGTTGTGCTTCTTTCTTGGTTGTAGGAGGGGCCAGGTGCAATAACTTATCTTTCACCTTAGAAGGAATATCTCTGCATGCTCCACACCACTGAACTCCTAAGAATTTCACTGAGGTAGATGGTCCTTGAATTTTGGTTGGATTTATTTCCCATCCTCTGGTACGCATATGTGTTACCAATGAGTCCAAAGTGATTGCTACTTCCTGCTCACTTGGTCCAATCAGCATAATGTCATCAATATAGTGCACCAATGTGATATTTTGTGGAAGATCCAAACGATCAAGATCCCTTCTAACTAAATTATGACACAGGGCAGGAGAGTTAATATATCCTTGAGGCAAAACTGTGAAGGTATACTGTTGGCCTTGCCAACTGAAAGCAAATTGCTTCTGGTGGTCCTTATGGACAGGTACTGAGAAGAAGGCATTTGCCAGATCAATAGCCGCATACCAGGTGCCAGGAGATGTGTTAATTTGCTCAAGTAACGAAACTACATCTGGTACAGCAGCTGCAATTGGAGTTACTACCTGATTTAGTTTTCGATAATCAACTGTCATTCTCCACG
Organism: Mus musculus; assembly: GCF_000001635.26. Lineage (NCBI taxonomy): Eukaryota > Metazoa > Chordata > Mammalia > Rodentia > Muridae > Mus > Mus musculus. The sequence continues at coordinate 81,650,525 of NC_000079.6, forward strand.
ATCCATCTGTTTTCTGCACTGGCCAGATAGGAGAGTTAAACGGAGATGTGGTGGAAATCACCACCCCTGCATCTTTCAAGTCCTTGATAGTGGCAGTAATTTCTGCAATGCCTCCAGGAATACGATACTGTTTTTGATTCACTATTTTCTTTGGCAGAGGCAACTCTAAAGGCTTCCATTTAGACTGGGCTGGCCTCAAACTCACAGATATCTACCTCCCTCTGCCTCCTGAGTGCTGAGACTAAAGGTGTGTGCCATCGTGGTCTGCCGATGCTGCCATTCTTATCTTCCTTTTCTTGTTGCTATTTTCTCCTAGTTATGCATTTGCTTCTCTCATTACTCACAAGGTAAAAAGGTCTCAGATTCTGTCTTTTATAACACCATCATTTTAATTAAGGTAGATATTGAAAGAAAGTTGAGCATGGTTCATAGAAGTTATAATGGAATAGTTGGGGGAAAATAACAAAATCTTTTGTGAATTCTCGCCATATTCACCTCCAAACACTGTCCTATTCTCTTGGGAAAAAAATAAGAATAAGGAGGAGGAGAAGGGGGAGGAGGAGGAAGGAGAGGAGGAGGAGGAGGAGGAGACGGAGACGGAGACGGAGACGGAGACGGAAGAGAAGAAGAAGAAGAAGAAGAAGAAGAAGGAGGAGGAGGAGGAGGAGGAGGAGGAGGAGGAGGAGGAGGAGGAGGAGGAAGAAGAGGAAGAGGAAGAAGGAGGAGGAGGAGGAAGAAGAGGAGGAAGAGGAGGAAGAGGAGGAAGAGGAAGAAGAGGAAGAAGAGGAGGAAGAAGAAGAAGAAGAAGAAAGAGCTAGTTTCACTATTTTACAGACTATGGATTGTTTTTTTTTTTTTATGGCTTTGACTACCAAGCAATAATATTTTCACAGAAAGAATCATTTTTTTAACATGATAATAAATTTTATGATTCCAGCAAAGGTAAGAATAACACCAAAGGGCATTTTTCTAGAGGGCTGATATACTAAAAGTTCATCTTTCAAAGACATGATTTAAAAGACAGTATTTATTCATCTTTGTAAACTGAACACTTATTTGTGGAATGCCGAGCTAAATCTGCCATATGATCTTAAGGACAGAGTAATGACAGGGACATGAATCAAATTTCAATTAACACTAATAGAATCCCCCTTAAATAACAGATGTGCAAATTAAAATAATAATTAAAAAAAACTCTAAAGAAAGTAAGCCATTTTGAAAACAACAAAGAAATGAGTTTCTGGTTTTTCTCTTAGCACATTGTTTCTGGGGTTTGCTCTAACACACTGTTCTGAGTGGAAAGAGGGCCACTTTCTCTACTCTTGTTTCACCCAACTAAGTGTTACATGCTTTGAAGTCAGTGGCCATGCTTTGCTTCAAATAATTCTGAGCGGATTTAGAAGCCAGATAGGATTAAAGCTTGGGAAACCAGGAGGATTTCAGCTCAAGTTCTACTGCAAATAATAGAAAACGTGGTAGGAAGGGAGACAGAAAAGTTGACTCAGACCCAACCCTTGCTTCAGCAGTAATCTGCTTTATTTAGAATCATTAGTGAAAAGAAAACCTAAGTACAGAGTCACTGTCAATGTTGGCAAGAAAGAACTTTGAAACGATATATTAAGGACCAAGGTTAAGTACTCTCATAAAACAGGAGGCTTTGAAAAAGAATTTAAATCAAGTGGTTTTAATCCAAACAGATTTAGTGGTTGGTGCTCCTCTGTGGTTCAAGTCAACATGTCTTGTCCTGGTCACTTCAATGGTCTTAATGATTTCCCAGTTTCTACTTCACTCCTAAGGGATCCCTTTAAAAGGGAAGTGATGATCTTTCCTTCCAGAATAATCCTTCCGTTTTATTTTGGCTCGATGAGGGGAAAAGCCCATTATTTTGCAGTGGCTTAAGAGTTGAACAATTTGGCTCATCTCCTGCCTTTCTCAAGGGCAAACTACTCCAGCACAAACTACTCCAGCAGAGCTGGCGTCTTTGTTGTTCGTCCAACAGCTCTCAGAATGAAGATGTCCTTCTTCTCCTCTTTTTTCTTTTCTCCCTTCCTCCTCTCTCTCTCTCTTTGTTTTTATTCGTACTGGGCAAGGACCTTAGGGTCTCACCCATACTAGCCAAAGCTATCCATTACAGACATGGATATACCCAGCCATACCCAGGTAATTTTTAATGTTTTGGGGGTAGAGTGTTTTTAAATAGCTCAACTTGTCCTTTGTACATCCTAATCACCATCCTACCCCCAGTGCAGAATATCCTTGAACTTTTAATCTTCCTGCTTCAACCCTCTGTGTAGCTAGGATTATAGGCCAGTACTGCCAGTCAGTGTATAATTCTTAATATGAGCAGGGAAACTTTAAATGTTGCTTTGGAATTTCTCAAAGATTCTTAGTAAGGGCTGTCAACAGAAGCAGTGTCAACCTGGGAAGCCTTAGACCAGAATAATATGTTGTTTGCATTTTCCCCCTTTCTTTTAAAAAAAAGATGGGCTTACCTATTGGAACATGGTCAAAAGTGACATGGTGAACAATGCTTTGGGGAACTGTGAGAGAGACTGGGGGGGGGGGGGTAGCCAGTCCTTTCTGTTCCCTGGATTGTTCTTGGGCACAATTTTGTGTCTCCTGTGACAAACATTTATATTCGATTCATAAGACGTGTTTATTCTTGTTGGACGTTAGAACATAGCTATAGATGCCAGTCTGGTCAGTGGACCCTGAATCTGGGTGTGGCCTTCTACCTTGCTTTTGAGCTTTCTCAGATATAATCTATAGTGTGTGCCAGACAGTTGTATTTAAATTGGTATGTCTTAAGAACGTTCTGGGAAAGGCCTGTCCTGTTAATATTTAGTATGTGTTTACTAGGGTTTATTTATACATTTTTCTGATTATGTTTTTCTGAATACAAATGACTTTCCTTGGATCGTTGCTTGCTTTGTTATTCATGTATAAGTACATTGAAACTGAAGTAAGGTTGTCTACAGTAATAGACTGTAGTCTGCCCCATTCTTTCAGGTATTCAGATACCAGGCCCTGGAGATGAGAGGTCTGCATAGGTAGACAAAGATGATGCTTACCTACCCCTAACTTTCTTGGCTGTGCTACTGTAGCACTTAAACCCTAGAAACTCTGGCTAGATGATCACCGTGGTGGTATGAATATGCTTGGCCCAGAGAATAGCACTCTTAGGAGATGCAGTCCTGTTGGAATAGGTGTGGCCTATTGGAGGAAGTGTGTCACTGTGGAGGTGGGCTTTGAGACAGTTTCCTCCTAACTGCCTGGAAGCCAATTTTCTCCTGTCTGCCGTCAGAAGAAGATATAGAACTCTCAGATCCTCCAGTGCCAGGCTTGCTTAGATGCTACCATGCTCCTGCCTTGATGAAAAATGGACTGAACCTCTGAACCTGTAAGCCAGTCCCAATTAAATGTTGTCCCTTATAAGAGCTGCTTTGGTCATGAAGTCTCTTCACAGCAGTGAAAGACAGCCACCTTTGCATTCTCTTTTGAATACTTCTGTTTTTCCGAGTGATCACACTCTGCCTTCACCTTTGTCCTCAACCAGTTTCAGAGACAGAAATATCTTTTTTTTTTCCATTGGCGTAGACTGAATTCTTTCTAACCATCTTAGCTAAGCACTGGGAAGAGTAGGTCCACAGTCAAGTATGCTATAGAATCTTGGAGAATTAATTTATGATTTACCTGTGTGAACATAGTTCTTATAAAGACCATTAGAAAAAAAAAAGTATTTTAATAGGTGACCTACTTAATTATAAGCATATAACTTCCTATCTATCTCTACTGCCTACCTTAAAATAGTATTTGCAAGACTAGTTTTTATCTAATAAAATCTAGATAGCTCGAGACATTGGAGCGGGTTATTTTTGAGTCATATTTAATCTCCCTAAATGACTTACAAGTGTTTATAAGCATCTCTATATCCCCACGATATATTTGGCTCTTCTTTCATCTATATGTATAACAAAACTGTGATTACTATAATCACCATGTTTAAAACTATAGGGTGAGAGGCAAGTCTATCTACCACAACAGCATAACATCTAAAGCAAGCAGTGGCTTATTTTCTACCAGCAAAGGTCTCAAGAAGAGAAGCGGTAATATTTTCTATATATAAATTACAACTGAAGGCTTTTTAAATTTCACTCCCTAATCCAATTTGAAATTAGTTTCATCATTTCTTTAATGTATAACAGTATTTTCCAGATTTGCTTCTAAAAAGGTATAGAAAGTAGCAAAGAGTGGCAATGCAGGGCTGAAAGAAGTCAGCCACAGGGGACTAGGAAGAAATGTAAAAATCATTAAGGCTTTGACAATGGCATTAATTTCTGAGGGAATTGAATTTTTTTTCAGATATGCATCACTTGGATACAAAGTTCCAAACAACTTGAGGATGATTCAGATATGCACAGTTAGCTCTGGGGAAATATGTCTAGTTATTACAAAATACAATGTATGATTTTTTAATATTTTATTGATAATAAAGTGGGGCATGTACATTTAAGTTTTATCCCAAAGGAAAACACAGTGTATCTCTTATGTAACTGTATTTTTTTAATCTTTAAAATGCATTTTGGAAATCTTTTTACATGTATATAGTCGTAAATGCCCCCCCAACCTAAATTCATCTGAGAAGAAGGAACTCAAGTAAGAAAATGGGTCCAGAGAACAGGGTTGTAGGCAGGCCTCTAAGGTACTTGTTTAAATTAGTGATTGATGAGGAAGGACCCAGCCCATTGTGGTGGTCCTGGATTCTATAAGAAAGCAGACTGAGCAAGCCATGGCGAGCAAGCCAGTAAGCAGCATCCCTCCATAACCTCTGCATCGGCTCTTGCCTCTGGGTTTCTGCCTTGTTTCAGTTCCTGTCCTGACTTCCTTCCATGATTAACAGCAATTTGGAAGTGAAACCATTTCCTCCTCTTCTTGCTTTTTGGTCATGGAATTTTGTCACAGCAATGGATACCTTAACTAAGACAGGTGTCCCGTTGTCCTGCTGCTTAAGTCCTCTCAGACAGAATTGTCTACGGACTGTGAAGCTCCACTGGTGGCCAGCAAGTCCCAGTGGTCCTTCTGAATTCACTCTCCTGGACCCCAGAACCCAGAAGGTTACAGGCACACATGCAGCCATGTCTGGATTTTTATTTAGGTTTTCTGCTCCAAGCACATGTTCTTATGCCCAGGATTTTGTTTTTTAAAAAAGAACTAAATCTGCAATGGCTGGAATATATTTCTCGTACATATTCCTTTTCGGAGACAAATTTATTAATAAATCTGTAAAGAAAGAGGAATCTAAATCTTTTGATCAAGTACTATATTGTTTTAAGGAAGTCAAAGGATCCTGCTATTCCTTTGAGGAGCACTCTGATTGTTTTTCCTTTTGACATTAATCTGATAAACATTCCTAAACTTATTTGTTAAATCTGATTCAAGTGTTATGTGTCAGTGAATTTAAGGCAGGTACTAAGCAAAGTTAAACCCTAGTTAACTTTATTTTTAATTTTAATGCATTTTAGCAAACAGTGCTCCTCACAAGTGGTATCAATTTACTCTCTACAACACTGCATTTACTCTGTCTCAGTCTAAATGTTAGCTATAAAACTACAAATTCCTAGAATCATGTACTTCTCAACTGAACAATTTTAACGGACAACATAGCAGATGAGATCTGAAAAAAAACCTACTACTTTTGGCCTTCGGATTGCTGAGAACACCCTCTTTTCCAAAGACAAATACTTGTTCTTACCGGCCAACTTTCTGGAACTCAGCCAACATTCGTGGCTAACTGCTTCTTTTGTATAGTCTAATAATAAAATATACACATAGTGTGCCCTTTTGGTAAACAAATACTCGATTTTAGTTAGATACAAACAATCATTCAAAAGCTTTGCAGATCTCGTGTAGGATGTTTCTTCAAAGCAAACAGGTAGTAGTCCTGAAGAAATGCTTGGAATTCGTTCTCCCTCAGACTCTCCCAAGGATTCCATGGCCTATTGACATTAAAATAAGAAAAGTAACCTACTTGCAAAAAGACGGTTGCATTCCATTAACATTCATGAGGCCTGAACAGCCGAGGCCCTACACATCAAGAACGGAATATATCCTTTGTCTCCTGATGAGAAAATGTCTCCGTGATAAATGGTTACAGACAGCGGTGTCACAGGGGCAAGAGCTCAAAGAATAACTTGGGCAAACTTTTTTTTCCCCGGTTGTCTTTGCCTGGAGTTCTTTGTAGCATTGTTCAGCACAGTGCCTTGTCCTTTCAAGTAAAAGGCGCTTATTGCAATGTAAGTAAAATCCCAGTCCTTGCAGAGGCACTTCTCAGAAAACCAACCGACCAAGGAACCAACAGAACAAACAAACAAACAAACAAACAATCAAACAAAAAACCCTTTGGAAATTGGAACAGCGTTCCAAAGGCTTTATAATTACTAAGTATTCGGACTGTAAAGAAAAGTGTGGTACGTCTTTAGGCAATGTTGACCTAAATGGGTAAGCATTTAGTCAAGTGCATTGTCGGTCGTCAGCACAAAACACCAGGTGCACCTTTAAAATGTCATACATCATTCGCATAAATACAAACACTGTATTTACCACTTCGGCAAATTTCTAAAAAAAAAAAAAAAAAAAAAAAAAAAAGTCAGAAGAGAGGTATTTATTTCACTGCCATAGATAGTGCAACACCAATGGCGTCCTGTTAATTTTCAAATCCAAGTAGGTTAGTTACAAGTTGTTGACAACTTTGTCCCATCAAAGTGCAGCTCCAGGGCACTGTGAGCTTAGCTTGGCTAGGTGGCTCACTCTGCTGACCTACAGACCCAAGGCACTCTGCCTGTCTTGTTTGCTGCTCTAGGGCTCGTTCGATATGGTAAAGCACGGCCCAGTGTTTTTGCTTTCTTCTGCCCCACCGAGAAGAAAGTGCCAGATACAGAGCATTAAGAAATGCACAGCGGCTCTCCATTGGCTCTTCCTCAAGCATGCCCTCCGCTCAGTACGTTTCTTAGCCAGGAGGACCCGTTGGGTTTAGATTCACAGACTGCAGGAGTCCAACACGGCCCGGCGGCCCCCGGACGGGCGGGGCTAGAGGCGGGGCTGAAATCAGGCCCCGCCCCGGCCGCATCGGCGCGCCTGCGTGCTGGCGTGGGCCTGCGGTTGGCCGCGGGGTTCTGGGTTCCCCGCCTCCGCCCGCGCCCTCGCACCTCCGCCTACTCTACGCGATGACGCACCGCAGGTTTGCGGACGTGGCGGCGGCTGTCGGTGCGGAAGGCGGGGACGGCGGCGACGGCGGCGACGGTGGCAGAAGCGGACCCAGACACCGGAGAACCTAGAGTCGGTCATGAACGTCTCCGGGGCCGCGGCTGTGGTGGAGGACATAACCGTGTCGCCGCGCCCCTGCTAGAGGACAGGTGACGGTGGCTGTGGGGCGGGGCGGGGCAGGACGTCGATCGGGGGGTCACCGTGGGGCGCTGTCCCCGGTTCGGGAAGGACTCTTACCTCCCGGTTTTGGGCAGCCCTTTCCGGGCCATTCTGCCTGTCCCCTTAGCATCTGCTCCGAAGCGTCCCAGTCTGACGCGGCGACTTAGAAATCAGAGATGTAATCTTTGCGGGGGACGTCCGGAGGAAAGGGAAAAATAAAAATAAAAGCGAGTGGAATGGAAGAGGGAGGAAGTTTGCAGTTGTTGCTTAGGTTTAAAATTGGCCCTGGAGAATAGGATCGGGGTGATTCTGTCCTAAGTGCTGAACTGGCTTGTGCCCTGTGAGTCTTCTCTTGCTCCCTGCCGAAGGTCAAGACCAAATATTAATATGCAGCAATTAATATGTAGTACCTAGGGATTTGAGAGGTCGCTTTCCGGTCTAGACCGGGTGGATGAAAACATGCTCACGATACCCATTGATGATCACTTTCAGGACGTTTGTCAGCAGTGCAGTATGCAACATGTTCTAGTTTTCTGAAGCCATAGATTCCATAGATAATTCAGAGAGGTAAAGAGAATTGAGGCTGATGGCTTTGATTCCGTGTACTTTCTAATCTTTAGTAGATTGACATGTCATTACCTTACTGGGCCAAAGTGCAGCTTGGCACTTGGATTACAGATGAACAGTCAGACCGTAGTGTCCAGATTGTTTATTTTGCTTTCCTGTCATTTTAGAGGAATAGAGACAGATGCGCGAAGACGGGAGTCTTTTGATTCCTGATTAAGACATGGTGAGGGAAAGACTGATAGAAGAACACATTGTTTCAAATGGCTTCTGGGTATTAGTCAGTAATTTCAGAGAGCTGTACTAAGAATGGGAGGGAGAGCGCTTTAGAGGGATAGCATACCTAAGGCAACGTAACCACCCATATGCATTGCTTTAGATCTAATCTTTTCTGCTTTTGATGGATGCTTTTGAGGATCTGAAACAGATACTTCCTGAGGTAGTACATGTATGTATGTATGCAACTTGCTACTGGTTCCACAAAACTGACAGACATCCTCTACATCTAAGATGTGGGCTTTTTATTTTGTTTTTAGAAAAGACCTAGATAAGGGAGTGCAAGCGTCCTTGTAGAAACAGGTGTGCTCCTTACTTTAAACTGAGATGTGAAACGTGGCTCTCATTTAGCTTGGATCTGTCAAATTTGGAGTGGTTTTTGGCAATAGTTTAGCCCCTGTGGGAGCAGCTGAAGCAAGCTACTAATATAGCTGTTAATAAATTATCTAAATAGAGACTTTTCAACTTTTAAAGATATACAGTGTCCCTGTAAAGCAAGGTCAGAAACTGGATTTTAAGGGCTGGATTTTATGAAATGAAATAGGTATGTTTTTACATAGAGAATATCATCTTTTTGTTGTCTGAGTTTTAGTTGTCTCCTGCCACCCTCCCTTGTCTGTTTGTTTTTTATTTTAGTTTTCGTTTCTTTTCATCCATCCTTCTAAACCCATTTTGCATTCCAGGATCCATGCATAATTTTTTGATGGTTTCTCTCCTCCCCCTCCCCACCCCCCGCACTGCTTTTCCAAGTTTGCTGGAAGATGTTATCTTCACTGAGATAAACACACTTGTGTGTTTAACATTTGTTCTGCTGTCTTTGAGGAATTTATTATGATTGACCTAGTTTGCTTTCTGTTGCTGTGATAAAAACCATAACCAAAAGCAACTCTTATAAGGACATTTAATTGGGCCTGGCTTACAGGTTCAGAGGTTCAGTCCAGTAAGTCAAGGCAGGAAAATGGCAGCATCCAGGCAGGCATGGTGCAGGAGGAGCTGAGAGTTCTACATCTTCATCTGAAGGCTGCTAGCAGAATACTGGCTTCCATGCAGCTAGGATAAGACTCTTAAAGCCCATGCGCACAGTGACACACCTACTCCAACAGGGCCACACATTCTAATAGTGCTACTCCCTGGGCCAAGCATATACAAACTACCACAGTGGGTTTCTTCGGCTTATACATCTCCATCCATCCTTGAGGGAAGCCAAGGCAGGCACTGAGAGACCGTGGTGGAGGATGCTGCTTAGTGGCTTGCTTTCCATAGCTTGCTCAGCCTGCTTTCTTATACAACCCAGGACCATCAGCCCAGAGGTGGCATCACAGAGGGCTCTTCCATATCTGTCATTGATTAAGAAAATGTTATCTCAGTTCCCCCCAACCCCCAACGCCCAGATTTGCCCTCAGGCTCCTCGGATGGAGGCCTTTTCTCAACTGAAGTATCCTTTCCTTTTCTCAGAGGACTCTAGTTTCGGTCAAACCGACAAAGAAAACTACCCGAAAAATAGCCAAAGCCCATCTCTGTGCAGCTCTTCTGTCCTCCAGGTTGTAAGAGAACGGTACTATATTTAGCTGTGGAGACTTTTTAACTTCTTGTTTGATGACTGAGATACATTGGAGTTTGAATTTTGTTTTATCTGCAAAAGCCCCTCTTACTCCATCTTACTCTTACATGGATAATAATGGGGAAGCCAGTACTGAATGAGAAGTCAGTTGTTTTAGGTTCCAGTCTCTTTTTAATGAGAATTGGACCAAATTGATGAAGATGTGCTGATAGTGACTGTATTAGTTAGGGTTTTACTGCTGTGAACAGACACCATGACCATGGCAAGTCTTATAAAAAAAAATTTAATTGGGCTAGCTTACAGGCTCAGAGGTTCAGTCCATTATCATCAAGGTGGGAACATGGCAGCATCCAGGCAGGCATGGTGCAGGAGGAGCTGAGAGTTCTATGTCTTCATCCAAAGGCTGCTAGTGGAAGACTGACTTCCAGGCAACTAGGATGAGGGTCTTAAGCCCACACCCACAGTGACACACCTACTCCAACCAGGCCACACTCCCGGATGGTGCCACTCCTTGGTCCGAGAATATACAAACCATCACATTCCATTCCCTGGCCCTCATAGACTTGTTCAAAAACATGAGTCTATGGGGGCCGTACTTAAACATAGCATAATGCAAAATGCATTTAGTCCAACTTTCAAAGTCCTCATAGCATATAGCAGTCTCAACAATGTTAAAGTCCAAAGTTCAAGGTCTCTTCTGAGATTCATCCAACTAATTAACTGTAATCCCCAAAGCAAGACAGGAAATCAGCTGGGCAAACTCCAAACTCTGCATCTCCATGGATGATGTCAAAGCAGTCTTCAGATCTCCACTCCTTTTTCATATTTGTTGACTGTAACAAACTGCTTTATCCTGGGCTGGTTCAACTCCCTGTTAGCAGCTTTCCTCAGCATGTATCCCATGGCTCTGGCATCTTTAACATCTTTGAGTCTCCAAGGCAATTTCAATGTTACAGCTTCTTGTTTCAGTGACTGGGAGTCCACTTGATCTTTTGGACTCCTCCTAAGGGCTGGCATCACTTCTCCATCTCTGTCCTCTGTAGCACTCTATGCTCAGGTTGATCCACTCCACTACGGCTGCTGTTCTTGGTGATCATCCCATGGTACTGACATCTACAATATAGTGGGGTGTTCCACTCCAACTAGGCTTCACCAATAGCCTCTCATAGGCTCTCTTCAGGGTACCAAGCCTCAAATCCTTTGCATGACCACTTCAGTCCTGGGCCATCAACTACAGCTGAGGCTATACCTTCTCCAGTGGCCTTCCATGACCTCTCACAGTGCCAAGATTCAGCTGTTCTTCATGATCCCTTCATGCCTTCAAAACCAGTACCACCTGGGTGATTCTTACATATTATCAAGTCCAGCTGCAGCGCGAGGTACAACCTTGGCTATCTCTGGAACACAGCTTCTTTGTGCTCCCAGAAAATACTTCCCAGAAGATTTCACATCAGTGATGCTGGTCTCTTCATAATCACTGCTAATTTCTTAGCTCCAGCTAACCAGCATCAATTGTCCCAGCAGTTCCTAGAGCCAGAGCCACATGGCTGAAGCTGCAAGTTCTGCTGCTTGCAGGAATTAGAACATGACCTGCTTGTACTATTACATTGTCACTGGCTTTCTGTTTTCCAAATCCTTCACTGCCTAAGCTTGGATATCCTGGGTCTTGCTCTGTAGATTGGCCTTGAATGCAGATATCAGCATGCCTGTCTCCTGGGATTAAAGGTGTGTACCACCATGCCTGGATCTAAATTTAGCTGGGTAGGATCTTGTCCCAAGGTCCCACTCCCTTAATCTGTTATTTCCTAGAACACAGGATTTTGCACCATTTCACTTCCTGGTACCCCTTTAATACTCAAACCATATATTTTATATTTTTTCCTTTCTAAGCTTGCTATGCTTATTTAAACTTCTCTTCATAAGACTTAACCAGAGAACAAAGTCTCTGCTGAGCTTTTTTGAAACTTCCTTTGTCAATGCAATTAATCTGAGTCTCTTCACCTTAGCCTCAGGCAGACTTTTCAAACAAGGGCAAAAAGTAGCCACCTTCACCAAAATACCACAAAAACAGTCTTTATGCCACATTCTGAAATTCTTCTCCTTTGAAATCTCTTGGGCCAGGTCAACACAGTTCAAATTACTCCCAGCAACTAAGTCTTCCATATTCCTACTAGGATGACCCATTAAGCCCCATTTAAAGCATTCCACTGCTTTCCAAATCCAAAGTCCCAAAATCCACTTTCAAATAAAAGCATGGTCAGGCCTATCACAGCAATAGCCCACTCCCAGTACCAACTTCTGTATTAGTTAGGGTTTTACTGCTGTGAACAGACCCTATGACCATGGCAAGTCTTATAAAAAACAACATTTAATTGAGCTGGCTTACAGGCTCAGAGGTTCAGTCCATTATCATCAAGGTGGGAGCATGGCAGCATCCAGGCAGGCATGGTGCAGGAGGAGCTGTGAGTTCTATGTCTTCATCCAAAGGCTGCTAGTGGAAGACTGACTTCCAGGCTACTAGGATGAGAGTCTTAAGCCCACACCCACAGTGACACACCTATTCCAACCAGGCCACACCTCCACATGGTGCCACTCCCTGGTCTGAGAATATACAAACCACAAACCATCACAGTGACTTTGAAAGTAAATAAGATGTATTCATTGATAAAGAATTCTTAGTCCAATTCTCAGTGGGCATGTATATTTTTTGTAACTGAATATAAATGTCTAAAATCCTTTCAGTCTTTATGGCATATAAATTGAATTTGATGAGAGTTTTAGGTTATATCGAAAGCTTCCAAAGAAAAATCCCTGGTCAGGAGCAAAGTTATGACCTATAACAGAGTATATACTGTAGTGTACTAAACATTAATTCTGAATTTACCACGGGCCAGTGAGTAAGAAGTGCAGAGGTACGTTAATCTCATGTGAGTCAAATGCAGAACAAAAAAAGGTTTGAATTCCACAGAAGTATTGCAGCTTCTGTGTGTATATGTGGTTGTACAGACCAAATATTTTGAGTCCTTCAGAACTAGAAGTTGCAGGTAGTCAAAAATTCTTAGGACATTAAACAAAATTTTCCAATTTTCTTCCTAGTCATAGAATAAGAGCTTAATATTTTGACAACAAAAAGTACAGTAACTTTCTAGTTTAAAATACAGTTATCCTATGTTTTTGTTATATATATTTCGTTACATCACACCTTCTTTTATTTTTGTTATTTATTTATTTTTTTTTTAATTGAGACAGGTCTCACTGTGTAGACCAGACTGGCCTTGAATTCATGGAGACATCTGCTTATCTGTACTTCCCCACTGCTGGGATGCAGGGTGTGTGTCTCCGCACACAGTCATAGCTTCTTACAACAGGGTCTCAACCACGCCTGGGTTCACATCCCTGGAGGGGGGCTTATGAACAGTCCGACAACAATGAAAGGGTTCTGAGTTAGAGTAACCGAAGCTGAGGTGAGAGCCAGGTATCGGGGTGTCTCTGGCATTGCTTACCCTGCTGCATGCCTGACTGACTGCAGCCTCAGTTCTGCCCGTGTGTGCTTGCTCTGTCACCAGATGGCATGATGCTAATCAATAGAGTTCAGGGAAAGCTCCCTACTTTAGAAAAACATAATACAAAACAAAGCGGTGTAAGATTTTTCTATTGTCATTTCTCAGCATTTAAGTATCAAACAAAGATGTTTTGGATAGTATTTTACTACAATGTTTGATTTTTTTTTAAAAAAATGCTGTTAGAGGACTGGCACATGTACAAAGGTTCTTGCTGCCAGCACTGGTGAACCCACATGGTTGAGAGGGAGAACTGAGCATCTGCAGTTGTTCTCTGACATCTACTTGTGACAGCGCACACACTGTAAGCAAACGGTTTATAGATTTCCGAATTTGGATCTCGTAGGAAATGGTTAAATGCATTTATTTGGCTTGAGATTTTGGACAGTTTCCAAACTGGCCCAAACCATGGGACATTGCGTGCTAGCATTGAAGTGAACCTGCATGCTTAGCTCTGGCATCTTGAATCCTTTTATTGATAACTCTGGAAGTGCTGTAGGTTCCCTTCGTGCTGCAGAGCACCAAAAGCCCAGCCAAAGTTCACTTTGCATATAATGTTATTACATCATGGAGCTGGAGGCCAGAGGACAGGTTGTAGCTATTGGCTTTCCTCCTACCATGACTCACAGGGGTGAGCTCATGTGATGAGGCTGGGCAGCGAGCACCATGAGCTACTGAGCCATCTCAGTGTGCAAGAGTGAGCAAATCCGTGTGTGGTAGAGGAGAAACCATCCCAGTGTCTCGGGATTCGGATTTACATTTTGTCTTTAGTAAGTGGTAAAATTATAGCCAAACAATGGGCTAAATGAACATCTTGATTACCTGCTGTAGAAACCAGTAAGCCTGGGGTTGTGTAAAAGTGTCTAGGTGAACACAGAGTCCTGAGTGGAAAGTGTCAGCAGTGCGTTAACTGACCTCTTCCCACGCTGCGGACCCCACTGTCCGGGTGTGTGCTGCACTTCCATAATTGTAGAGCCTGAACCTAAATCCCACATAACAAAAACAGTATTAGGAAAAGTAGTGCCTAGCCTGTAAGATGCATGTAAGTCACTGAGTGGATCAGCCACATTTCAAGGTTCTCTCTTTCCTTCCCCCAGCTAGAACGTCATGGCGGGGAGGAATCAGAACCGGACGGTTTCCCTCCCAGGAATTCAGGCCAGTGGCCATGTACTTGCTTTTGGAAATTGTACAGACAATGACATGTTGGAAGAAGATGCTGAAGTCTACGAACTTCGGTCCAGGGGAAAGGAGAAGGTTCGAAGAAGCGCATCGAGAGATAGACTTGATGACATTGTTATATTAACCAAAGATATCCAGGAAGGAGACACTCTAAACGCAGTAGCCCTTCAGTACTGCTGTACGGTAGGTTTGAATTTAATTTATGTTGAGTAATGTCATCCAGAACAACCGATTTGTTCATTAGAGCAACCAGGATTGAAGTAAATTCTGTGTCCTCTTTCCTTCTTCCTCCCTGTACCTTTTGTTAGTTTTTTTCTTTTACACAGAAATCTCCTAGTCCTGTGGACATGACCTTGGTCATAATTTAAGGGAGTGGATGACTGACTCTCAGTTCAGCCTTTCACTTTGGTGTGTTTCTGTACTTTTTGTGTGTGTGCTTGTATATGTATCTATACAGATAACATATTTAAAGGTTGATAAAGAATTGATATATTTTGTTCTTTATTTACCGTGTATTATTCTGCAACTTGCAATTTTCATATCTTAGATATCCCTTATAACCTTATAGACGTCATTGGAGGCTAGAAGAGGGCTTTGGTTTCCCCTGGAGCTGGAGTCACAAGCTTTGTAACCTGCCCGATAGGGTTGCTTGGGACCAAACCCAGCAGCACATGCCTTTTACTCCTGAGCCTCTATAACCCTTTCTTATTTCTAACATATAATGTGAACTTCTATATCCTTCTTTTCCTGTTTAATATTGCCATATTTTCATAAATATAAAATATTTTTATACTTGAAATTCCTTTACTGGTGACCTGTTTATACTACTATGCAGTAAGAACTCACATTTTCATACATTTGCTGTATAAATGTCTCTTTGTATATATGCTTAAATAAGATTTAAAAAAAACCACAACTTCCTGTGGCCACACTATTCTATATAATATTTTTTCAGGTTCAACTATTGCAGTTATTCATAGTATGTGAAAATAAATTATAGCTTTAGATTTGAAGATTAATAATATCTTTCATTGGCATGTTTGTGATGAGGTAGAGATGAGCACCAGGCATCACTCCTTAGCCGCCTTTTGTACAGCAGCATCATTGCAGTCACTGAGCACTGAGAGGCAGGCTCACACTGATGAGCTTTGGAGGAGAGGAGCTGGATCACTTGTACATGTGATAACCTTTTATTCTCCTGAAGTAACTGTTGTCTGTGTGGCTTACTGCTTCTGTCTGCTAGGCCTGGGAGCTTCTAGCCTCCCTGCAATCTTCTCTAGGCTTAGAATGTTTTTTCAGCCTCTGAGACTTGCTGCTGAATAAGGTCACCCTTTCTTGTTCTTTCTGAACCCTGCCTGGCTGGTTCATCTCAGCTGTTCAAGCTCAAATTCCTCTCTCAGCTGACTTATTCAATCTGGCTTTTCAATCCTCCTCTGAGTTGTTCTGCTTGGTTTCAAACTAACTCTAGCAATCTTCTCTAATCTTCTGGCTCCATCTCATTGTCTTGCTTTTTCTGTCTACCTGTGTCTAGCTTGTTCTCTCTTCGACCTGTCTCTGTAAAACTGTCCTGGTCACACTGCCTCCTTCTCCCTCTCTGGGCTGCTCCACTCTCCCTCTTAACTCTACTGTTCTGTTTTCCATGAACTCTACTGTATCCCTGTACTGTACTCTCTTCTTCCTGTACTGTCTGTCTCTCCCTTAAGTAGCGTCCCTCTCCTCTCAGTTGGACATATCCTATTCTGTCACTTTTTCTGCCACTTGATTAGATATCTCTTTAAAACATGCATGTTTCCTTCTACAAACTAACTTTACCTTTGTTGTTTGGGTTGTATTCCAGCCAGAGGGATTAAAAGTGTGAATGAGTCACACCCTAACTAGAAGCAGATTCAAATATCCTGAAACAGTCGCTCATTGTGCTCCCTTGTGATGGAAACTCAACCTGCAAAGAAACATTCTCTTATAGAAGGACCTGTGTTGCTCTGAAGGTGCACTCAGGAATTATTGCTATATTACAAATATATGCTGCTACAAAACAGTGAATAGGGAAACAAAAGATCAGAGTTGGAAGACTAAACGTGTCCACATTAGCATAACAGAAAGCATGATTCTGTATGCTTAGAGATGTAGCCTAAGTACATGGTGGGTCTTAGATGCCGAGAACATAGACTACCAAGCAGTTCTTAGCAAAGCAGATGTTAAGACAGCGTGGAGCCATGCTTCGGGCTTGCCACTGAGTCTTCATTTGTCTTAAGACAAAAGGGGCTGATGTAGACAGGCAACAAGTACTCTTCTACCCTCTCACCTCCTGGTTAGTCTACACTTCTCTCAGGAGTCGTCCAAAAACACGCTGTACAAGACTTTGTCCAGTCAGATGGTTTTTGATTTCCCAAGTACAGGCCACTAATCTGGTTCTGTTCATGAGCTCCCTCTTTAACCCTCTGCTTGACCTCCTGACACTCACTGCAGGCTTCAGAGACTCATATTGCTTAATAGTCAGTAAATGCTAATATTGCATGGATAAGTAATTTACCACTACAAGTACTCTTTATCAATCGGAACCCATGAATATGCCCACCAACCTTATAAGGTAGGGAATCTTATGATTGGCACTTTACAGATATGAAAGGTTTCTCACCCTGAACCACGTAGCTAATAGAAAGGGATTGTCGTGCTTCAGACACAGATGTGTGCACATGTGTGCATCATGTGATACTGCCTTCCTCAACACTCTTTCCCCATGTCTCACACACATGGTGTTGCACAGGCGCCCTCCTCTCACTTTTCCTCATACATAATCTTTTCTGTGACTCTATCCAAGTCTCACATCCTCAGAAGAGTTTCAGACATCTGTCTCCACCCCTCCTGAGCATGACTCACTTGTGTATCTCAGGCACCTGAAAGTCACTGTATCTAGATCTGTGTGCATCCTCTTCCCACGATCTAGCCTCTTCTGTATCACCCATGGAGCCGACCAGGCCAAAGTTCTGTCCATTCTACATCTCTGACATTAGCTGGGTACCACAGGATAAGAGCTTGAGTGTTGACTTAAATGTAACAAATGGAACTATTAAAGGTAGGGAGAGAACCTGGCTAATGGTGATGTGAGAAACAGCCCATCCTTTCTTCCCCATCAGAGCAGAGAGGAGGTGGGGTTATAGTGTATATAAAGAAACCACAGGCCTGGTGTTAGAGTAACGCTTGGGGCAAATTACACATTAAGCATCAAGTACATGTTTCTCACATTTTAACTCTTTGAAAGTACTATACATATTAGAACACAGTCCAGGAATAGAGCTGTGTGAGGAGAATTCTGAGTGCTTGTGAGAATACTCCAAGAAAACAAGAATCTCATTTGCTTCAAAACCCAGAGTTGTTCCTGGAATTGTAGTAGACAGAAGCGAGTTTACTTCAGACGTTGTCATTCATACTCCTTTAAGAGAAACCACGTTTTTTCAAACATTTGTGGCTTGTCCTTGTGATTGTGATCTTTATTCCGATTCTTAGCCCTCGGAGTATAAGTTGTCGGACACTCTGAATACATCTGGCTACACATCTGCCTACACATCTGCCTACACAGCCCGAGCAGGAAACAGAGCTTTAATATATTCGGTGCAGCTTTTCCTGCCTAGAGATAACTAAAACTGCACTGTGGCGTTAATGGCATTTTACTTCCGATAAAAATAAAGCCTTTTTAACTGGGTAAGTTAAAGTGCTTATACTCTACTTGTCAGCTCGGAATAAGGAACATTGGTACTAATAATTGTTCATTCACACATTCCTTGTGGACATACGTTACCTGTGGTACATTTGTATGCTGTACGAAGAGAAACAGCAGAATAGATGAGTATTAACTAGTGTTACTACTATCTAGGCGATTACACCAAGTTGTTGGTGATTTCCTAACACCAGATAACTTTAGTGTTGCCATTCTCATATACAAGGAAACCTACATCTGTGTGTGATAGCAGCACTGGTGGTAAGAATGTAACTGAACTGTTTTCTCTCCCAAGTGAGTGAATGGATGAAGGTCTAGTTTTAGAATTCAGTTCAATGTTGCATTTTTCTTTTTTGCAGGTAGCAGATATCAAAAGAGTTAACAATCTCATCAGTGATCAAGACTTTTTTGCTCTTAGGTCTATCAAAATTCCAGTTAAAAGGTTTAGTTCTTTGACTGAAACTCTTCATCCTCTGAAAGGAAGACACATTTTACATCCTCCACCTGTTCCGTATTTTCAAGAGCAAGACATTGTGCCAGCTGATGGTTCTCTTTCTTCCAGTGAGTCAGCCGGCAGTTTCCTAAAAGAAGTGGACCGAGACATAGAACAAATAGTCAAGTGTACAGACACCAAGAAGGAGAACCTGAATGAAGTCGTGTCTGCCTTAACAGCACAACAGGTCCGATTTGAACCTGATAACAAAAGCATTCACCGAAAGGATCCGTATTACGGAGCAGACTGGGGGATTGGTTGGTGGACAGCTGTAGTGATAATGTTGATAGTGGGTATAATAACACCAGTGTTTTATCTGCTGTATTATGAAATTTTAGCTAAAGTGGATGTTAGTCACCATTCAACAGTGGGTTCTTCACACTTGCATCCAGGACTCACACCTCCAACACAGCACAGAGAGATGGAAAATGAAATTGGTCCAACAAAAGGAATACCTGTTGGTCAGCAAGATGACCACAAACTATATAGGCAAGACCCTCAGGCACATGATGCTCAACACAAAACGTAACAGTGAGCTGCATCAGTGTTAGTGGTCATGTGTGCATATGGAATATGGTGACTCACATGCATCCGACAACTGCTTCGAAGTCGGAATCTAGGACATCGAAGATGGTTTGTTTTTACCTTTCTAAAAAATCCCTGAACTTTTACAAATGGACTGTCTATAGCACCTGCATATGCTATATTGAGGCTGGTCAGGCCGTACCCCTGCTATATCAGGGCTTAAAGCAGAAATAATTTAAATGTATGTCTAGGAATTCTAACTTAGAAGACGCTGTCATTTTTCTTACTCAAGATTAGTTATGTTTAAATTTTAACTTTTAAAAGATTACCTTTTAGTTTGTTGTTCATGTCAAGGATTCCAAATGCTTACAACTGAAGAAAATTTGATACCATACCTACCACCAAAATATTAATTATAAAAGTTTTAATTCTAAAATTATTCCTGACACCAAGTACTTAACACTTAAATCTGAAACTTTAAAAATATGTTTAGCATATGTGCCATGAAAGCAAATGTAGAAACAGATATGGAAACATAGTTTATAATTTGCATAATACAGGCTAAGAAATAGATATCTTAAGACCCCCCAAATAGTGTCATTGGGTTGGAAACTTCCCATTTGATCACACGGACACTGTAATTCGTCAAGATCTATTCCTTAAAAAAAGGAATCCTTTATGACTAGCTCTGCAACCTCACCTCCACTTCTTCATTTTTAAAAATACTTGTGTCTGATATTTGAAGGCACTTTTGTAGTTCTTTGATGAAGTGTTACACAGAAAAGTATATTCAGCAAATCCCTCTTTATATACTCAACATACTTATTGCTGTTATAAATAGTAACTTATGCCTTAATTAACACCTAACGCCTTACAAAGTTACTTAACGTAAGTTCATGTACACTTCACAATCAAAGTTTGTGTCAGATTTTATTGAATAGGCTATCATTTCACAGGCTATATACATTTGTCTGTCTTCACTTTTGAGCATAAATGAATGAAGGAAAAACAAATTTGTACAACCTGCCTCTGAAGTCTTGCAGAAGAAAATGATTCATTAAGCAAAAATGAGTAAGCAAGACTTTTACACTAGCAGTAGACGGGTTGCTTTATTCGGCACTCTGTTGACCTCTGCTTTTCCAAAAAGAACCTGTCCAATTTAGATTATCCTCCTAATGTGCATCATCCAATGGAGAAACATATGCCAAGGTGTGTGGCGTGGTCAAAAGGGCTTAATAGTGGCATTTTCTACATCTAATGTGGGACAAGCAATTTGGCTAATTAGTATGTATTCTAAAAATACACTTTTAGGGAGTGGGGTCTGATTTGCGTGGGTTTTGTGAAATAAAGTGCAGACCGTAAAATATGTCACATTACCTCATTTTTTAGACTCTATTTCCTAAATCAATGTTTCAGCTTTTTAAACATTTTGTATAACAAATTCCAATCCTGATACAAGGAATTATTAATATCTATTTGTTATATTTGGGATTTTATATGCTTTCAGAAGAAAAAGCATTACAAAAAGACTGACATGGAAGTCAGTCATTTTAAGGCCCCTACATCAGAGCAGTTTTAGAAATTTTTCCTTATTTAGTAATAGGTACATTTTGATAAATTGATCCTTGAGTAAATCTTATTAAAAATAATTTTTTCACATACCATGTGCATTTTGAAATCAGAGTGATCTTTAATTATGTTCAGTGTTAACACAGCCAGTTTACATTTTACCTATATTAAGCCTGCTGAAAAAAATCAAGTTTTATAGTAAAAAAAAAAAAAAATGCAGATTTCAGGGCAGAACAGGCTACATAACCTCTTTTTCCATCAAATAGAGTTGTGATTCTTTTATAGGTGGTTTTACTTGGAATTGTGATCGAAGGGTCTGATCACTTATATTTAAAGGAGTAGGTATATTTGCTGGTTAAAATAGTTTCTGTCTTGAGCACTCTTTCTGAAGGAAATACAACATATATCCTTAGGACACAACCAAGCAATTTCCTTTTCCTATATATCTTAGAATCATTAATAGAATATGATTCGATATGTAGAATTATGCTTTCATCTTTAAAAGAAAAAATTAAGCATTTAGTAGAATTTTTGAAAATACATTTAATGTACATTTGCAAACTATGCCAATTTTTGGCAACTGCAAACTACATTGTATTCTAAACATCAGCACAATTGTCGTTGTTACAATAGATCATGTCCAAGCCCTTGAAATTTCTTTGAGGCTTTAATTTTTAAGTGTTCAAGTATGTGGATGCAGTTGTAACCATAAGAGAACTGAGTCATAGCCATTGGGTTTATCCCTTCACCTAAAAACTTGGAATTGCAAATAAAGAAAAATCTGATACTGTTATAGGGCAAAATCGTGACTTTGTGAAGACTTGGTACATGGTTGAGTTTCTTTTGGACCAATGGATAAATTATTTAAATATTTTCACTGTCCTGTCTACAAAACCAGGTTATGATCTGCTGGCCATGTATAGATTAAGAAGGAGTATGTAATCTAAAGTTTCCTTTTCTGGTGGATTTTCATTGTTAAAGCTTTTTTTTTTTGACTCTGCTTTTTGGTGGTATGAGACGTTCATTAAATGAACCACTCTTTAGTAACTGATTGTTAGTCTTTAGTAAAAAAAAAATCTTCTGACATTACCTCACTGCAGTGCGAAGGCTATAGCTAGAAACAGAAGTGGAGATCTAGACTCAGAGTATTGCAGAGTTAAGTTATTTAAATACTGCATTATCATGGGACTATTTCTTATTTTGATTTACAGCACTGTTGCTCAGGAAATCAGTATTTTTTTTCTACGTATGTGCATATTGCACTTAGATCATAGAAATATATGAATGCTTTATTTAATTCACTTGATGTATGTAAAAATCTAGGCATCTTTTGTATAATGTATTTTATATAATTGGAAATGTATTAAACCATTGTTAGCATGCACATCTGTAAAACTGTTTTTAAACTTTTGGCCTTGTTTTTCATATTTTTAAGGATATGCAAAGTATAATAAAATTTCTATTTTATTAATCAATTTGAAAATGGAAGTTGTTGAATATAATCGAATAAGCAAACAGTTTATCTTTCAAGCTATTTGGAATACATTTCTTCACATTAGTTCTTTAAAACCTCAAGTTTTGTATGTGTTTTGTTCATATTCACACATACTCCCAGCTCTCCCCAGGCCCTCCTCTCCCCTATGCAACCAGCATTGTGTCCTTTAAGACACACACACACACACACACACACACACACACACACACACACACACACACACGTTTGATGCCTCAGTTATTTTTCGGTGTGTGCCTTCCCCTGGAGTGTGGCTGACAGGCAGGAGATACATTCTTACAAAACACTGACTCTTGTTTCAGCCATTATCTTTTGCCACTTGCTCCATGGCTAGAAGAGGATTGTGCCCCTAACTTCCTTCCCTGGCCATAAAGGGATTGAATCTGACTTGAGCTTGCACAGGGCACAGGTCTTGTACACATGGTTACAATAGCAATAGTTCAAAGGTGTAGCTACCTCACTGTATCTAGATGTTTCCAAGTCATTCATTGTTTCTGGCTGTTACATACTTTCCACCTTCTCTGAGATGTACATCACATGTATAAAGGCTATGATTGTAGACACACACACAGACACAGCAAACATGAACCATAAGTGAGAAAGGTCTTCAGGGGAAACTTCTCTTTTCCATTTTAAAGCGGGTTGACATTATAGTTGACATTATTGTACTTACAATTCCTCTGACACTTGTCACTTGAAGGTGTGGATGGAAAGAGGGACAGCAATCCTCTGACACTTTGGCATCTTCCAGTAACTGTTCAAGAAAACTGTGAGCACATACTCCCTGCCACATTAAGGTAAGAGGTTTCTTTTGTTATAACGGGGGTGGGCTGGGGGTTATTCCACAACCACCGATCAATGAATAGTTATTTTAGCAGGAAAAAAAAAATCAGAATTAACTTTTTTTTCGTACCAAATAAATGTTCACTGCAAATCATCTTGGTATTAAGGCCAAAATTTTATTTTTTTAAATTTTGTATGTGTAAACAAATACAGAAAAATCAGCATGTGGGCAACTAGTTTTGTTACGAGATTGTTAAAGATATTTTATCACCAGTCCCAGTAAGTACTCTTCTCTAACTAGTACTCTTATTTATCTCTCTACAAGGTAATTTCATAGACTCAGAGCTAAAGTAAACAAGATTTATGGTAGTCAAGCAGCCTGGAAAATCTCATCTCTCCTCAAAATTAGTACGTTTAGAGTTGTAAGCTGATCTTTCAAATGAAGATGCGCATCCTTAGGAGAGATGCCAAGGGTTTCCGAGTCAATCCTGTGGGAAAGCGCTTCCCTCTGGGTGGAAGGCGCACACCCTTGAAGACAGTGGATGCTGGGAAAGAACTCACTGCCAGTGCGGCTCCCAACTGGAAAAGTTATCTGTGGCTTTGTAATACTGGAAGGAAACAACCAAAGAGTGTCTACGAATGGAATCTTGTTTGGCCCCGGTATCAAACATAAGAGAATGAAGTACTTTTTATTCCCAAATAACAGCATTTGCCATTATTACTAAAACTTAATAAGTTCCCTAACACACTGCAGCTTTAAAGACTTGGTTTCCACTAGGAATCTCACAGCATCTTTATCAGCTCCTGGGAACTGGATGTAAGCGTTCAGCAGTATACTGTCAAGATGGGCTCTCGAACCCATCAGGAAGTATTTAAAGAAGCACTGCCATTGAAAGTGATCCTTCACCTGAGAAAAGACTTTTGGAATCTCTCGGATCATACAAAGAAACTACCGTTTCTAACACAGGTACAAGACTGGAAATCGAATTATAACTCAACAGGAAACGGTTCCTCACAGCTATCTCACGTCCACAGTACTACGTACAGAGCAAACAATTTACGACATGGTTGTTTCTGTAGCGTAAAAGAAAGCATATTTGGTCAATTCTGGTTAGTGTCTAAACACTATAAATTTTCCTATAAATTTTGATAGGAAACCATTTACAAGTGGAGAAACTAAGGCACCCAAACTTAAGCTTAATATTAAGGTTATCTCGATCCTGAGAGAAGAAGCAGGCCTCCAGTTTCCGGTCAGAGGATACTGAGTAACAAGTCTCCCACTGGGAAAAACCGATTTTCCTCCCGTAGGCAGATCCTGTTAATACGTTAGTTTCGAAATGCATACTATGAATTCCCTTGAAAATCTTTGGCATGTTTTAAAGTCCTCAGAGGTGAAGGGATCTGGATATTTTCTCCTGCAAAATAGAAAACTGCAGGGGAGAGTCACCCTGTAAGTTAAAACAAGAAGAATCGCTCATAATTCCAAAATGACCTGAGATTTTACAGTGATTATATAATTGACTTGCAGTTTATGAGTCTTGTGAAACACAAAGGAGGGGAGTGCCCTTCACCATATCCACTCACACACCATTTTATCATGAGGTTTACACAACCAGGACTTGTTTCCAGTTTAAGTCCAGAATTGAGCAGTGTGTCTCAGCTTCCCCTCCCACAAGTCCCAGCCCAACAAGTTGAAAGTGTCAGACTTACTACAATGGAATCATTAGTTTACACACTGTACACTGTAAGGCTTGGAGTTATCCCCAAGGCCAAGCGTTGAGAACCTTCCACCCACGTGAAAGTCTTTGTTGTGGCTGAGGTGGAAACTGAAGTGGGTCTCACCCAGGTCACTGGTGCTTGCCGAGAACCTGTTTCCTATCAGCATAACTCTACTGTTAGGAACTCAGGGACGTTTCTGAGGTCAGTTTATGAGGTCACAGCGTGATAAAACAATGTTCCAGGGAAGAGAAATCATCGTCCAGTTTGCTTTTAAAGTGCCCCACGTGCAGTATTAAGAGAAATCCACTATGACGAGTAACCCTTGCTACCGAAGGTCAGCAGGTGAGCCAGAGTGAGCTTTTTAAACTGTGAACACACAAGAGTGCCACGAAAACTCTCTAGAAACATTCAAATCCAGATCAAACAAAAGCCAGAGAACCCACAACCGCATTGCATAGTCACAGGTGTGGCAGAGGTAAGGGAGTAAGGTCATGGGCTGTAAACACAAAGTCGTTCTCAAGAGTTGGATACAGAACACTGAACAACAGAAAATACGGACTTAATCCTTATCCAAAATAAAGTGGGTCCAAACGCTCGAAGCTGAATCCCCCAAACATTTGAGGATTCCACAGCTAGTAGGTGGCTTCATCCATGTTGTCGTCGCTGTCTACACCAAAATCATCGCCGTTGTCGAAGTAGGAGTTAATGTAGTCATTCTCCTAAGAGAAGGGATGGATTCCTCAGTCAGTCAGGTGATGAGAAGGCACCATTGAAGACAATACAAAAAAGAACATCTCTGTCGTTTACAGATACCAAGTTGAGGTAAAAAGGAAACACAGAAGACTTGCATAGAAAGTCTTGCTTGTGTGCGTTCCTTTTTCAAATGAAGTTTTCACACATTTTGATCAGCCCAGCTTTCTTTTAAGTACCCTTTTCTACTGTGCTCAGGTGCAGCTATCCAGCTAAAGAACAGAAAGTGCTGTGAGTACACCTCAGCAGGGATGCCCTGGGCAGCACTACTTGGTGGAGCGAGGAGGTGGTTAAGGAGCTGAAACACTAAGCATTTGTTGTACCCATGCATGGGCCACCAAGGAAGAAGTGCTTCATCGATAGTTTTACCCTGCACCAGAACCCAGGCATGAAGGCACAAAGCTGAATGGCACCACAGAGGGACTGTTCCTTCCAACCCAAACCTATGGGAAGCGACACTACATTCTCCTCAGGATTTCTTGGCTTCTGGCAAGGTGTCAGTTCTAACTGAGACCTTAAGGCTATAAAAGATTCGTGCCTTGTATCAAAACTTCAAAAATCCATTTGATTATAGGCAGATTAAGACTTCTTGGACAGCCGGGCGTGGTGGCGCACGCCTTTAATCCCAGCACTTGGGAGGCAGAGGCAGAGGCAGAGGCAGGCAGATTTCTGAGTTTGAGGCCAGGCTGGTCTACAGAGTGAGTTCCGGGACAGCCAGGGCTACACAGAGAAACCCTGTCTCAAAAAACCAAAAAAACAAAACAAAACAAAACAAAACTTCTTGGACAGCTGTAGTGCATGGTTTTGTAACAGAGACTTTTGAACCAATCAAAATTTAACAAATACACCGTGGTGTTAGAGAGCTCTTACATTTGTGTCCACACTGAGACTCTAGGGATGGAATGAGATAGAACAATGCTAAGGACGTGTTTGATCTCTAGGATAGACTGGGGGCACCGAAGGTCAAGGACTAACAGGCCAGGACCCAATGCATGTACAAAAAATGTGAGTGGACAATTAGCTATGCAGGAGAAGCATAGTGGCTCACACCTGTATTCCCTGCATGAAAAAGACTAAGCAGAAAGAACTGCAGAGTTCAGTGTCAGTCTGGACTACATAGATAGCGAGACCCTGTTGTACCCCCAGACCCTATCCCCTAAATATCCACATTTCAACTATTTACAGTGAAAACAGATGACATTCTCAAAAGAAAGCTTTTGGAAATCCAGCTTTCTCTTACAAATTAAAAAAAAAAATCTAGTATGTATATGTACATTTGTGTATTTTATATTACTTTCTCTTCCCTAAATCCTGCAAGTTTACGCATCCAACAAAAACCCTTTATAGAGCCATAAAATTAGCCTAGCTACTCTGATACCTAGAAATCCATAAATATCCAGACACCAAGTTGGAGCCTGGGGCCTCTGTACTAGGGAAGGGGTGGCTGGCAGAGCACTCAAAGGAAGGCACCTAGGAAACAAGGCCTTGGCTCTATGCATGTAAGGAAATATGAGCAAATGAATTCCCACCCAAAAGCAAGTAAGAGAAGCCCTGGCATTCACAGTCAAACACTGTACTTTAGCCGTGGGTCCTTACTCCAAATGTTTGGTGACTCAGACGCTAACAGAGATGCTAGCAGTCCTGCTCAGGCATAACACAGCTGAGCCTGGTGGCCTGAGTGGCTCTTGGCTCTCCACTGAGTCCCAGATTCATTCTTAAGCTAAATATTCAAATTATTAACAGCAAAACAAGTATTTTCTTTAATTAACATAGACATGTTAGCAGATGAAATACTCCACTGTACTCGTTAACGTGAAGTATTTATCAACTCAACTCCATGAGTAAGTTAATTACCATGAAATTTCAATTAATTAATCAATTAAAAAGACCAAAGAGTAGAACTTTCAAGTTACAAGGCCTCTAATGGAGTTAGTCCCTTATCTTCCTAAAGCAGACTTTTACCTCTTCTTGTTCCTCTTCATCGTAGTCCTCCTGTTCTGCATCTTCCTCGCCATCCTCCTCATCATCTTTATCTTTCTCTTTGCTCCCTTCTTTCTCTTCGTTTTCTTCATCCGATCTTTCACCCTCGCCTCTCTTTTCCAGTTCCTGATAAAGTGAGATTCATTAATGTACATGCAAATGGTTACTCTTTGATCCACACACCCAGCTAAAAAAGAAGAGCTACGATAATCTTCCATCCTCGCTGAATCCTAAATTACGGGATTACCAGCCAGCCTCCTGCCTCTGAGGGAAGCTGCAGCCACGGCCTTCAGAGCAACACCTACTCTTCATTCTGTTTCTTATCACTGGGCCTCCCTCAGCTACTCTAGGCTTAGAATTCTAATCCGCAACGCTTTCTTTTCAGGATTTCTATCCTACCTCCTCCTAAACCGTTTGACGTGACTTAAGTTTATCCCACCCCTGTCTCCTTTGTCTTTCATGACTTCCCATTGCCAAGAATTTCTGCTTCATGATACATCTGGAAGGTTGTGAAAAGAAGATTAAAACACATCGCTGAACACACTGCTGGTATTAGCAACTGTAAAAACAAAGAAGGGGAAGGGAGTTGGAGAGGCTTTGCTTCTGGGCGGCTCTTGCTGTCTACCTGGACACCACACACTGGACATCATCTCACAGTTTTGATTTTATAAATGCCTTATTACTACCAATTATTTTTTTCAATTGATGTTACCTAATCTTATTACTGTCTCTATCTGTTTGCTTAGTTGGGTGGCCCTCACCCAACAGAGTTTCACAGGTTTTCTGTGAGATGGGCACAACAATCGTTTTCATAATTAAAGATTCACATGACCTAATTTCTGATTACTACTAACAGTAATTAGAAGAGTAATTAATAGCCAGGCAGTGGTTGCGCACGCCTTTAATCCCAGCACTTGGGAGGCAGAGGGAGGCGGATTTCTGAGTTTGAGGTCAGCCTGGTCTACAGAGTGAGTTCCAGGACAGCCAGGGCTACACAGAGAAACCCTGTCTCGAAAAACCAAAAGAAGAGTAATTAATGAATTATTGTGTTAGCATGCTCCATCTCTCTTTAAGGCTTTGTTGATTATTCATGAGCAGAAGACATATTTTACATCCAGAGTTAACTATAACTTTGTTGCTCTTCCTAAATATTCACCTTAGAAATTATTTTAGTTCCAAATTGAACTGAAGAAGTTCAAAGGCAAAGGAAAGATCACATTAGCCAAACCCCATGTAGATGAATTTAGAATGTTTATGTGTGTGTGGAATGCATGTGTGCATGTCAATGTGCTCATTCGTTTGAACATGCTTGTGGAGGCTGGAAAGCGACACTGGAAATCTTCCTCATCCATGCTTCATTTAACTTACTAAGGCAGGTTCTGGCTAGTTTTGCCAGTCCACTGCTTGCCTTAGCGACTCCCCTCTGACTCCCGAGTACTGGGATCACAGGCTGCTGCAGGTCCACCTGGCTTCGATGCACGTGCTGAGACTTGACTTGTCAGTTGCTATGCTAGCCCAGTAAATGTATCATCTACCGAGCCGTCTCTCAAGCTCTTAAGACCCAATCTTTAAATAAAATTCAAACAATGTTGCTTGTAATTCACCTCGCTCAGGCAGAACAAATCAAAACCAAGACCCGTATACACATGGGATAGCTTACCGTAATAACAACCATTGCCTTGCCTTGGCAGTTATTTTGACAATATCATGTGTACAATTTCCCAACTGGCCATCTTCTTAGAAAATCCTAAGCAACCCAAATTTTCATAAGCCTTTTGAAACATCTAAGACAGACAGACGGTTACACACACACACAGACACGCACACACAATATATGCTACATTAATATTAAGATGTGTCCTTTTCTGTTTTTACTAGACCATACGTAAAAAAGCCTACAATTAAATGCAATTAAAATGGAAGTGAAATATTTATTTTACTTTGTGAAAAGTATACTCTATTATCTTTTTAGAAAGTCACTAATTATTTCAAAATGAGAAACAGAATTGTTTTCTTTAAAACAAGGCATCAACTGTATTATTCAGAGTACAGCACTCATCCAATGTACTGTACGAACCAAAGACTGTATTTCTACTGATGCCAAATCACACGGTCAGAGCAGATAGCCTCATCTTTACCTTTGCCACACACATCCAACTCCAACCCACCGTGTACATCAGCAGAGTGAACAGAGGCAGTTTCAGACGTCCCTTATAATCCCAGGGACGCGTACTGTGTGATGACTTTGTTCTTTCCAAGGAGCTAATGGTTTTGGCTCTCCTACTCAGCATTCTCCATTTTCTCTTCCATGGCCTTTAACTACTCAAGCTGACTGTGCAGGTAGAAGGAGAGAGGGACTGACATCTGGAAAGGAGGTAAGATGCAGACCCAGAGCAGTTCTAGCTTAGACACTGGACAGGCAAGGAAAGAAGACATAAGGAAGGTGTGCATGCCACTGCTCTGAGACCGGACCTAATGCTGCTGACTCTGCCCGGAGATGCCTCCATAATAAAGCACGAAGCTGCTTTTGCTGGAGACAACCAGGAACAACCATTGCTCTGTTAAAACTGTAAACACATTAAGATTTCTATGTTTAGAATTTTTCTGGAAAAGGTGGCAAATGTCAGCACCAAGGAAGCACAGTTTGTCCTAAGGAAAACCACACCCAAAGTGAAGGGCAATCCACAGAGCACCGTGCGAGCCTCTGGAGAGCTTCTCCAAGCTTTCTGTGCAGGCAGGACCGGACACAGTCCACCACCATTCTATCTAGTGAACCTGACGCCTGCTGCTGCTCTGCCAATGATCTTCCAGATGTATATTTTGGCCATGCCCTCACCCGGCTCAAGCACTGTTCAGAAAGGGAAGCAGTTAAATGAAGACCTTCCCATCAAGCAGATGTGCCAAAGAGGCCAGCAACTCTACTCATGTGACACGCTTATTATAAACTCTCAGCATTAGTAATAACAGCAAAACAGCAGAAGAAACAAAGCTCTTCAGTAGCACATTATTGACATGATTAAGTAACTACAGTTCATTCTCACAGCACTGACAACAGAATGAGGGAGCTCTGGACAGTCACATCTGGAGCCATGCCTATGTTAGGCATGTTTTGTTAGGTAACAACGTGAAAATGCAGAAGTGTGGCATACTATCTTCATCACTGACAGGGGAATTCAGGCTGGCTCAGCAGCTAAGAGCCATCTTTTGACATCTATGGACACCAGGTACCACATGTGGTGTTACCCATACATACATACATACATATATACATACATACATACATACATACATGCAGGCAAAACACTCATACACATAAAACAATAAAATAATGTTTAAAAGTTTAAAAAAATGACAGGAGGAAGTTCTGTATTTTTTGTGGCAAAGTATTTCTGAAAGTATATATATATATATATATATGAATTTGCATAGTTCTGGAGTCCACAACAAGAACATATGTGTCATAGGCAGGGAGGAGACAGCAGTCTCAAGGTACTAACCTAAATTGTGTTTGTTTTGATTAAAGATAGGCAAATAAATTCCAGAAAATCTTTGCCTCACTACAGTCTTCCAGTTATACATTCCAAAACACTGGGATGTGGGGTGAGGGGTAAAAGAACCACACACCAACAAAGGGAAAGCAGGATGTCTGTAAAGAATCACATCCATTACAGTGCCAGTGGGTCACGTGTCTCTCCCCTCCCCCACGCCACAATCCAATACAATGGGGGAGTTAGGGGTACAGTGAAAAGAAGGCCTGGGGCTGTGGGCAGAGCTTAAAAAGTCAGGGTGGGAGCCCCCAGACAGCAGAAGCCCTGGAGGGCTCAGACAGGAGAGTTCTTTCTCCACACCTCCATAATAGCAAAGCTCAGCCCTAACTTAAGCACGGGCCTCTCTTCTGCAAATCCACATGATTAAAGGAGAAGGCTCAAAGGTGGGGGAAGAGGTAGTACTCGTTCACATTTATAACTACCAACTTACCTCAATCGTTTTCAACACATCTGCAGAATTAATGAGTGATGTAGCCTTGGCTGCAGCTTTGCTCGGCTTGGATTTTGGATCCCCTGTAATGAAAGCACAATCTCTTAACAGATTCATTCATTCATTCATTCATTCATTCATTCATACTCTCTCTCTCTCAAGATTTCTTTATTTTATATATATATATATATATATATATATATATATATATATATATATATGAGTACACTGTAGCTGTCTTCAGACATACCAGAAGAGGGCATTAGATCCCATTACAGATGGTTTTGAGCCACCATGTGGTTGTTGGGATTTGAACTCAGGACCCCTGGAAGAACAGTCAGTGCTCTTTACAGCTGAGCCATCTCTCCAGTCTAACAGATTTTCTACTGTGGCAAGGAGAGCAAGGGCGGTACCTCCTAAGCTCTGTGGTGTAGCTCTATGGCATATGCGTCACTCTGCACAGTACTATTTAGACTACAACCAGGTATATTTTGACTAAGCACTGAAACTTTAGTCTTACCATTAATATGATTAGAGACAAAATCTGCTATAACATTTCTTGAGACAGAAACACTAGAATAACAAGAAAAGGCCCTGCAAGGGTTTCTCGGTCACCCATCCATCACTGAAGTCCATTTTAACACAAGCAGTGCTAAGCAGATGTGAAGCAAGAGAAGTGCAGGGTAAATCCGCCCTGGCAAAGGGTAGGGAAAGAGCTTTCACCTGATGTTTGCAAGAACTGTTTTCACAGAGAAAAGTAAAACGGTTAGCCGGTCACTTCACAGCGGTGAAAGGAACTGTTTCAACAAGCTCAAAGATACACAATTTGTTTTACTCTAAGCAAAATATTTCATTTCCAGGATTATTCTAAAACAATGGGCAATCAAAGAATTATTTCCTATGAAGAATGCCAATTACCAAGGAATTCTTATAAGAAATAAATGATTCTCACAAGATGAAATGACTACAGTTCTTTACCAAAATCAAACACCCCCCAAATCCTTAGGCGTCAAAAACCAGGCTCAGAAAGACTTAGCCGTGTTAAAGATAAACACTCAACACACAAATGATTTGCAGACCACAGTGGATGACCCATAACTGGTGGACTTAAAACCTTTAAATGAAGAGTCACTACTGTTGTTTGAATAGCTGTCATCATCCCCGCCCCACCCATATACTCATGTGTTTGAATGCTTGGCCCATAGGGAGTGGCACTATTAGGAGGTGTGCCTTGTTGTAGTAGGAGTGGCCTTCTTGGAGGAAGTGTATGACTGTGGAGGTGGGTTTTAATGTCATATATAGGACCTTAGAGAGAGAGAGAGAGAGAGAGAGAGAGAGAGAGAGAGAGAGAGAGAGAGTGTTTAAACTCTGTCCAGTATGGAATCCAGTCTCCTGGCTGCCTTCAGATCAAGATGTAGAACTCTCAGCTCTGTCAGCACCATGTCTGCCTGCAAGCTGCCATGCTTCCTGCCATGATGATAATGGACTAAATGTCTGAAACTGTAAACCAGCCCCAATTAAATGTTGTCCTTGTAAGAGTTGCCTTGATCATGGTGTCTCTTCATAGCAATGGAAACCCTAAGACAATAAATGCTACCAGGACAGTGGGGGACAGTGGGGTATTGTGGACAGTCCTGACCATGTGTTTTGGGGAGGATTATGAAATGACTTTGGAACTTTGGGCTAGAAAAGCCATTGAATGTTAAGAGGTCTGTGGGATGTTCTGTGGAAGCTTAGAAAATATTAAAGTTGAGAGCAATGAAGAGGATGGAGGCCGGGTTTGTGAAATTTCAGAGAGAAGACTGAAAACTCTATCAGGGCCATTTGGTATTTTGATTTAGAAACCTTTTCATTACTAGGACAATTGACATTCCTTAGAGGTGATTAAGAAGACACCAGCATCACTGAGATGAAATCTTCTGGGAAGTGTTTCCTGAGAGCACAGAGAAGCAGTGTTGCAGAGGTAGCCAAGGTTGTATCTCATGTTGGTAGCTGGACTTAGTAATGTGTAAAAGTCACCCAGATGGCATGGGTTTGAAGGCATGACGGGATCATGGAGAGCTGCTAATGCTAAGCGTGTGAGAGGCCAAGAGAGGCCATTGGTGGCCGTGTAGCCTGGGTGGCAGCTGAAGGCCCAGGACTGAGGAGTCACGCAGAGAAGATGAGGCACCAGGAAGAGAGTGGAGTGAAAGGTCAAAGTGAAGTCCAGTTGCAGCAAGCGAGCCAGTAGTTTTGGAGATGTCAGCACTACAAAACAACCACAAGAACAGCAGCAGCAGTGGAGTGGAGCCAGCCGGAGCCCAGAAGATAAGTATGTGTGCTGCAGAGGGCAGAGCTGGAGCAAGCCATGGCCTGTGCATCAGCTCCTGCCCCCGGGCTCCAGCCCTGCTTGAGTTCCTGTCCTGGCTTCCCCCAATGATGGATTATGACGTGGAACTGTAAGCCAAATAAATCCTTTCCCTCCTACTTTGCTTTTTAGTCATGGTGTTTTGTTGCAGAAATAGAAACCCTGACTAAGACAGTTACTTCACAGCTCTTGAATTAATGAAGTTTCATGGAAAAAAATAACCTAACATTAAATGGTGTATAACTTATAACTTTTGTCATCTCCCTGGACGGCAAGGACTGTTTAATAAGTACTCAAAGCATAGGATCCTGTATGACAAAGAGCTCCAAAAATATGGAACACTGTCAACAACTGTTAGCGGAGAAGGTCATCCGTTCACACTATAAACTCATTTTCTCTAAGGACTTTTTACGAAATTATTTAATTTCACAATATATACAACAATTAGGTGAATACAACAAGTTATATAATATATAATTAAATTCATTTAAAGTATTTAATTTTTTATTTGGGTGTGTATGGGTGTGGTGTGTGTGCCAGAATGGGCTATTAGATTCTTCAGACTGAGAGTTACAGACGTGTATGAGTCACCTGATGTCACCCGATGTGGGTTCTGGGCTCTGAGCCCTCTGATGAGTCAGGAAGCACTCTGAACCACTGAGACTTCCTTTCAGGTACAGTTACTATTATTTTACTAAAAAGCCCCAGATTCAACCCACTCATCTTTCCTTCTCTGTGTTTTAATACTTAATTCATGCACACATGCTCACATTCGGAAGTATCAAATCATCAATAGTACAGAAAGACTGGGGTTTTTGTTGGATTGTTTTTTGTTTTTTGTTTGTTTTCTCAAGACAGGCTTTCTCTGTGTAGCCCTGACTGTCCTGGAACTCACTCTGTAGACCAGGCTGGCCTCGAACTCAGAAATCCTTCTGCCTCTGCCTCCCAAGTGCTGAGATTAAAGGTGTGCGCCACCATCGCCCGGCCAGAAAGACTGTTTTTATCCTAAAATGTTGACATGAAAATTTCCCATAGTTAACAATAATTTTTTATGTGTGCACATATTTGTACTTGTTTCTTTCCATATCTATCTGAGGCTGGTTCTTCAACAAGCCTCTGCCACCTTTGAGCCCTCTGTGGCTATCTATCTACCTTCATGTCCATCAATACAGGCCGTCACAACTGGGAGGAACAGACACAAAACCTACACTGCGCACAATTAAGAATACTAGCACACATGGGGAAAGACTATGTAATTTTGTTTTTCAATAAATGGAATCCTTGCCACCAGAAGCGGTACATTAGCAATACTAATGTATGAAGCTCCAATGATAACCAAGATAGGTAGGTTCTCAGACCTCCAGTCTGCTACACATGGTAGCATGTGACCAGCATTATCTACACACTTGCATGTTTTATCATGACGGTAATGGTCTATCCACTGCGCTTCCTCAGAACTTTTCCCAGACTTCCGAAAAGCACGTCGTATGTTTTCGTTTCATATTGTATGTGTGTGGGTATGTATGTCTCTGTGTCTCTGTGTGTTTGTGTGTGTGTTCCAGAGTTGATCGGCTGTCCAGTGAGTCCCAGGCTTTTGGAGGTGGGTTCAGCAGTGCCAAAGTTTTTACATGGGTAAAAGAGATCTGAACTAAGGTAACCCTTTACTGATCAAGCCACCCCCCAGTCCTTTCATGTTGTTCCTCCACCTAACTGTAAGCTCCAAGAAGCAAGAATAGTCTCAACTACATGAGCTTTCTCTGTTCCTCATGGCAGTGTCTGGTAATAGCAGACAATTATTTATTGAATGGAATTATTAAAGAACAAACAAACATAGATACTTTGGTATCTTTTTATCTAATATAAAGCTCTACCAGCTCTTCAATTTTTCCCAGTACATGCCTTTCTTTTTAATTTTATGTTGAGGTTTGGTCTGTTGCTAGAAGCCGCCATGAGAGGGGATGCACATGGCCAGGAGAAACAGCAGGTATCTGGGGGAACACAGCTGGGGAAGCAGGCAGGCCAGCAGTCAGAAGAGCATATCAGGGGTTACCTCCCACACGGAGTAATTATCAAAGCCAAAGAAATAACCATAGTCTGAGTCTCATTCATTTTATGTTAGACAGGGATACATTTTTGTTGGTTCAACTACAATATTAAATAGCTTACTAATGCTTTGTGAATTTCCTAACTATATACAATGTGCTTTATTTCAACTTGTCCTCCCTCCTCCCACTAACTCCTCCCAAGTCCCACATTCTCTTCCCAAATTTATACCCTCCTCCTTTTAATAATCCACTGAGTCAAATTTGTCAACTCAACACTGGCCACATCCTTAAAAGTTGATTCTCCCTCCCCCAACAGCCAACAACAGTCAACAGTGCCCCAATTTTAAAATGTGTCATGAACCAATGTACAATATAGCCGGTGAGATCATAAAAATCTGCACATATACAAATGAGACCGTCTATATACCAGAGTTCTTTGCTAGCACAGCAAATTTTCACAATTAAGGAATGAGATTAACGTAAGAAAATAGAAGATTCAAAAGTCAACAGTCACTAAGAGGCAGTAAAACAATCAAAATGTCAGACACACTTAGAGAATTTGCAATACCGAGCTTCAGCAATACTCTTACAAACTCGGACTACAGTCTATTAGCCAGTGTACCTTTTTTGCATTTTTTCCTTGGCATCATCTCTCTTGGAAGTCTTCTCCAATCTATGTGTACAAAAGAAAGAATAGAAAAGTCTCAGTGTCCTTGGTGGCTCTGGACTTAGCTAGTTAACACAGTAACAGCTGCTCATGCAAAGACAGCAACATTTCTTAGTATCTGCTTGTACAGATTTAGTGTGGAATGTAACAAAACAAAACCAATATAAATAGAACGACCCTGACATAGTTTCTCCTGTAGAGAAAAAGATCTCATTAAACAGCTTTGAAATGGTGTAATTAAGTGTCTTGGAAAAAAAAATCTTATGGAAATTCTTTGTGGATGTTACTATCAAGATGACAAGTGCTTTCTTTACTATTATTATTTGGCTACTTTGTATTTTCTAAGTTGTCTGTTGATATATACATATTATGTAACTTTTTTTTTCAAAAGTTAAGGCAGGTAATCAAAGCCAATACATAAGACATAAAATAATTTTAATAATTATTTGAAATTTTCAATTAAAAATACTAGTAGTTCTGAACATATAAATTCTCCCCAAGGGATGGCTTTCCGCGTTGCATTAACTAAACAATTCCTTTTTTTATTTACTTTCTTTTAATTTTCTGGAGGGTGCTAGAAATTTAACTCGGGGCCTTGTATATGCTAGGCAAGTATTCTACAATCCTTAGTCTTGTTTTTAAATATAGATTCAAGGGGGCTGGAGGGAGGGATGACTCAGTAGTGAAAGCACTTCCTGGTCTTTCAGAGGACCCCAGTCCAGCTTCCGGCACCCCTACTGTGTGGCTCACAACCATGCATAACTCCAGCTCTAGGAAATTTGATATCCTTTTTTGGCCTTCTCAGGCCATCTACACACATTTGGTGTATACACAAACATATGCATGTGCACACATGTACACAAAACACAAATATATAAGTTAAAATATTTGAAATATTCAAAAATGGTTTAAAGATAGGAGCTGCTGATAAAGGAATGTCAGAGTATTTTTACAAAATAGTTAACCATTGTTATCATTTTACCTACAAAGATAATTTTTGATTTGAATATATTTTAGGGTTTTTTTTTTTAAGATTTATTTATTTATTATATGTAAGTACACTGTAGCTGTCTTCAGACACCCCAGAAGAGGGCGTCAGATCTCACTGCAGATGGCTGTACAGCCACCATGTGGTTGCTGGGATTTGAACTCAGGACCTTTGAAAGAGCAGACAGTGCTCTTACCGGCTGAGCCACCTCTCCAGCCCCATATATTTTAGTTTTAAACTTCTTAGACCATGAAAAAGAATGATTTGGAAAGGGGTTCCCATCCTAGCCCCACATCTTAAGATCAACAAGGCAAAGAGAGCACTCTACTCTGGGAAAGTGACAAGCTTGTAAATGATATTTACAGTCACCTAAGGGCAGTTTCTATAAAAACATTAGTGTCACAGGTATAAAAGGATGCATGTCTGAGGGACAGCAGGCAGTATTGGTAAGAGACCCTGACAGGTTATTTCATTTCTATGACAATTGTTTTCTGTTTATAACATAAACTGGTTTAATGAGTTTCCTTTAAGGTCCCCTCTGCCTGTCGCTATGCAATGTCACACCTGTGAATGCTAACAACGAGCCTCTCAGCATCTTTCTACCAAAATGGTATGCTAGTAGCTAAAACTTGTCTATGCCTCATAGCATATGAGAAAGACTTAAGGTATCCTTAAAGTGATTTTCATTACTAATTAATTACAGGAGGGGAAAAAAAGACTCTACTTTTCGACAGCTAAAAACAAAGAAAACGCCCAAGAATCTAATAAACTTTTATGGTATTTGATAGGGAAGGTGGTCTTTAAAAAGTATTTGAAGGGGCTGGAGAGATGCTTTAGAGTGCTTGCCTTCCATCAAAGTTTGGTTTCAAGAACCACATCAGGGAGGTCACAGCAGCCTTGTCCTGGGATGCTAGCCCCAGGGTATCTGACTCCTTCTGGCCTCCAAGGGACTCACAAACATGACATAGACACACACAAACACAGACATAAATACAACTAAGATGAATCTTTGTAAAAGCACACTCAATTTTATAGTACCTGGTACCCATTCTTCTTTATAGACCTTCATGTATCGTTTGCTATACCTTTCAATATCATCTAGGGTGAGAAGAGAAAAAGCATTCATTAGAAACACAAAAACTTAAGCTATTCTTTTTTTTTTTTTTTTTTTTTTTTAATGTAAGTACACAGTAGCTGTCTTCAGACACTCCAGAAGAGGGCTTCAGATCTCATTACAGATGGTTGTGAGCCACCATGTGGTTGCTGGGATTTGAACTCAAGACCTTTGGAAGAGCATTCAATGCTCTTACCCACTGAGCCATCTCACCAGCCCTTAAGCTATTCTTTAAAGCAACTTATATCACCAGATAATGTCTCTTATTTTCATGTATTTCTTACATTTGTATATAACACACGTAACCGGATCAACATTGACAAATTCAACTAGAGTAACCTGGATAAAATTCACTGATAGCAATG
The DNA here is from genome assembly GCF_000001635.26 of Mus musculus. Lineage (NCBI taxonomy): Eukaryota > Metazoa > Chordata > Mammalia > Rodentia > Muridae > Mus > Mus musculus. The sequence continues at coordinate 81,689,638 of NC_000079.6, forward strand.
ACGGGCTAAGCAGAGACAGCAACCTTAAACCTGGTTCTCAGCCTGAGACAACCTGACTAGCTCTGAGTCCTGAGTGGGTGGAGCTGTGAGTCCTGAGTGGGTGGAGCTGTGAGTGCTGAGTGGGTGGAGCTGTGAGTCCTGAGTGGGTGGAGCTCTCAGTCCTGAGTGGGTGGAGCTCTCAGTCCCGAGTGGGATGACCTCTCCCGACTCCCCTCAAGGTTTGGAGGTGACTGATGATTCCATGCAATGTCTTCAGGCACAACAGGATCAATGTACATATGAACTCCAAGAGATGGTGGCAGCATACATGGGGCCTACACAGGTTCAAGACAGATGAGGTCCCAGCACTAAGAAGGAGACGTGCTCATGAGATCCCAGCCATAACCATTGGTACCCACTGGCAAAGGGAACAAACAGTTTTCTCCAGTGGAGTTTCACTAGATACACCTAGGCTCCATGCTCAGGAACAGTTGGCCAAAGCTTACTGGTTTTGTGTGTTATTATTTGATCTTCCTGTTACCCATTTGTTATGATTTTTCTTTTCGTATCTTTGTGAGAATTTGTTTCTTGCCTCTTTGTTTGGTTGATTGGTTTTGTTTCTTGGTTTTTGTTTTTTAAAGAGAGAGATGGAGAAAGAGAACACAAAGTTAGGAAGGTTAGAGGTGGGAAGAATCAGGGAAGAATTGAGGAAGAGGAAAAGCAATCAAAATACTTCATGAAAAAAATTAATAACAAAAAAAAAATTTAAGTGGCTTGGAGGTTTAGCTGTAAGAAAGGGAAGACGAGCGGGAAGCAGGTGGAGGTGTGTGAGCTGCTGAGTAGCCTGGCCTAAAGAGTGAGATCCGGTATTAGAAAAAAAGACTATACAAAAAAGAACTAACCAAAGATCCAGGGTGGTGGTAACAAATGTGCGCTTAGTGTGGCTGGGAATAGAGAAGGCAAAAATGCAAGCAACAGAACAAAGACAAGAAAAGCTCACGCGGACGGTTCACTAAGAAGCCAAGAAAAGCTATCTGCCTGTACCTCTCATGGTTACTTGTTTTGGAGATAAATTTAACCACAAGAGATAAGCCCGTCTGCATGGAGCCGACTGTGTAACAGCTGTCCCCACAAGCAGAGCACGTGCGTGGCAGCTCATGCACATTCACATGAGAATGAGTTTTATCCAATTGCTTGTGACCTTCAGTTGTGCTCATGTCATCTAAATCTGTGGTTCTCAGCTGTGGGTCGCTAGCCCTCTGGCAAAATTCTCTTTCTAAAAATATTTACATTTTAATTCATAACAGTAGCAAAATCACAGCCACAGAAATATTTTTATGGTTGGGGGTCACCACAGCATGGGGAACTGTCTTAAAGGTGGCTGCGTTAGGAAGGTTGAGGCCCTCGGAGGAGTCCAGATGGCTTTCTGATAGATTCTGTCCTAACCTCACCTGTACTTCTAACTCTTGAACTTCCATAATTAAAAGTCAGAATTAAAAACAAAACCCAAAACTTTGGAGCAGCTGGGGACAAAGCTTGGGGTATGGCATTTGTCTAGCATATGGAAGACACAGAGTTTGTTCTTTAGTCTGTAAAACCTGAAATAAGCAAATAAATCAATTAAATTTAAAAACCTTTGATGACTTACACTTTTCTTGAGTAAGAGAAACGGTGCTATTCTTTTTTTTTCTTTACTGAAAATGATAAACATGAGTGACCCAATAATTTTTCAAAATTCTATATAACCTACTTCTGTCTAATCAGTGTCTCTGTCTTTGGTTTTGGCTTTAGCATTTCTCTATTTACAAACCACAGATGATCAGTTTTGGTGAATAAATAAATATCAAAGTGAAAAGAAATATGGTCACATGCATTTTTAGCAAAGAAGATGCCAAATAATTATAAATTCTCTAATGATATCCTTCTCAAAGATTTCTGGCATAAGGACAGCACATTTCTTTTGAATTCCTGAAGGACTGAATCTGCGTATTCACTGATTCTCATATCCCTGACGATCTACCTTAGGTTTTGTCATCTGGGGATTCAGTCTGTGATTTTGCTCAAGCGTTCGCCTACCATCTGCAAGCAGGGAGCTTCTGCTTACTGGTGCATTCATTTCCTGACTCGGCATTTTTCTATGTAACACTCTTCTCTTTGGCATTGTTAAGGCAGGAGGAGTGAGTCAGCACTTTCTGATTAGTGGCCCGCAATGGCCCACACACGTACAGCAGGCAGGCGCAGGCTTCTGCATTCACTAACCCTGGAGAGGTTACACCCGGAGGGAGACACCCACAGAGGAACAAAGACAGAGCCTGTGACTTGGGCAGCCAGTGCCAGCTGTGCAGGACAAGCAGTTAGGGACCAAGGGGACGTGGACAGAGGGTATAAAGGCACTCTCTCCACTATAATAATAAACTAGTCTGCTTCTGCTTCTGATCTGGCTCCTGGAATTTGTTCTGCTGATTCTACGCCTTCTTATCCCCTACTCCCACAGACTATCTCGGAGGGCTGGGGCTAGGGCAACATATTAGTATTGAATTTTCAGTTCATTGGAAGTTAAAAATAAGAAAATAACTATAAAGATGAAGGTTTCTGAAATCTTCTTTCATATTTTCTTAAAAACTGATTTAAGTTGAGGATGCTGGTACACATTTTAATTCCAGCATTTGGAAGAAATAGGTGGCTGGACTCTGTGTGTTTGAGGGCACCTTGGTCAACACAGCAAGTTCCAGGCCAGTCAGAGACACAAAGTGAGGCCCTATTTAAAAAAAGATAAAAACAAAAAACAATAAACAAACCAACAAAACAGACAAAATTAATTTCTGACGTAACACTTTGCCTCTGTCTAGCATCCCCATGTCACCCTCCCGGTCCTCAATGATGGCACCAGAGTGCAGTACACAGTTGGGTACGATCTGTGGGTTCAGGCATCCTCTGGTGACACCTTGGAACATCATGACCGTGAACAGAAAGGTGCTCCTATACACACATAAGCATATACACATCTTACTTAAAGCTGTATTTTAAACCACAGAGCTTTTTAAAGCATACATAGGAAAGAGGAGCAGAAAGGAAGATCTGAAGAGATTTTACTTCTATCAATTTGGAAAATCCTATAGAATTTTCTATGGGCTTAAACAAGTAAATTGTGACGGTTTGTATATCCTTGGCCCAGGGAGTGGAATGTCATAGTTTGAATATGCTCTGCCAAGGAGTGGCACTTTTAGAAGGTGTGGCCCTGTTGGAATAGGTGTGCCACTGTGGGTGTGTGCTTTAAGACCCTCACCCTAGCTGCCTAGAAGTGAGGATTTTGCTAGCAGACTTCAGATTAAGATGTAGAACTCTCAGCTCCTCCTGCACCATGCCTGCCTGCATGTTGCCACGTTCCCGTCTTGGTGATAATAGACTGAACCTCTGAACCTGTAAGCTGGCTCCAATTAAATGCTGTCACTTGCCTTGGTCATGGTGCCTGTTCACAGCAGTAAAACCCCAACTAAGACATAAGTATTATATCTTTTTATATTTTATATGGCCCCATGACTCATATGTTTGAATGCGTGTTCCTTAGGGGAACACTTTGAAAAGGATTAGGAGTGTAGTCTTGTTGGAGGAGCTGCGCCACTGGGACAGGCTTTGAGGATTAAGAGCCCATGCCAGACCTGGCCTAGCTCTCTCTCTGCCTGTAACTTGTGGATCACATGTGAGCTCTCAGCTACTTTCCTGGTATCATGCCTGCAACCATATTGATCATGACCTAACTCTCTGAAACTGTAAGCAAGCCCCAATTATATGCATCTTTGTAAAAGTTGCCTTCATCCTGGTGTTTCCTCACAGCAACAGAACAATAACTAAAACAATGACTACCTACAAGAATAATCTGACTGCTTGAATGATCTGATGTACCTTTTGATTAGACCCGTACTTGAATAAATACATCCTATCAGCTAAACATGTCTCGTATCTAAAGGAAAGTCTAACTTTAATAGTATCAAAGTATGCCATGCCTTTTTAATTTCTAAAATAAAAATGAGTATTAGTTCATTTTAAAAATATATAAAATTTATTTTAATTTTTAAGTCCCGACAAAGGCATGCATGCAACAAAATCAGAAAAGTAAAAATAAAAATAAAACCTCTCTATTGTTGAAGTAAATCATCAAACCATTATATAAACAAACTCAAGCAGGTAGGTCATTGAAAGCTAAGCTTGTGCAGCCTGTGTCTTAGGAAGACCTGTAGCACCGTACACTTCCTTTCTGACTCAGCCAATGTATCCTAGAGAGGAAGGAAAAACACTTTTAATACTAATGGTGTGACTGGCTACTATACGAATTTCTCATGTTTTAATGATGTTGTTTTAAGAACTCAAAGATGATATTGATCTCTCTAACAATCAATACGGTTTTATTGTGCTAAAGGACTGCTCATCTGATAAGCAGGCTCCCTTCCTCTAACACCACTTGCCATTTCTAGCCTGAGATGGTTGAGCCTTGAAGCACAATTCCTCCTTTCTGCCTTTAGCATCAAGAACTAACACATAGTTTATATCATCAGAACATCAACAATAAGACAAAAGTCAGGGTTTTAAAATTTTTTAGCCTAAACTGTCAATAATCAGAGGCATCCATTAAAAATTTATGCACAATGGCAGTAATCACAGCATTGCATAGTTTAAAAAAAGAAACACTTTATTCTAACAGGAGGACATCAGTGCTAATTAATATTTTAGCCACCTAATGGAGTAACATAATCATTAAAATATGTTTTTCTAAGAATACTAAGGAAATGTTAAAAGGTTAATATTGTATTACAAAAGGAAGACACAAAGTATTATGAGTAAGTTGCAAAAAAAAAAAGAAGAAAAACAATACAATAAAATATAAATGTTTTTCCTTTCTGACAATTCTGGTAAGTAATGTTTTTTCAAGTTGGGTGATCGGCTGAGTCACATGATCACAGGTCCCCGCATCCACTGCTCCTTCTGTGAACACTGAACTGCCAGCCTCCGGAAGGGCCTGACGCGCATGCGTACCTTGTTTTTCTTCGGGTGGTTCAATAAAGTACGGCAATCGTTTCACTGTTTCCCTCAACTCCTGCTTCAAGGCCAGCATGTAATCCTCATCTTCTCCCGTTTTCAGGGGCACCGGCTTGTAGTCTGTATCCTATTTAACGTAAGAGACAAAGTCTATTGAAATACATTAAGAATTTTACTATTTCTTTTTTCCATGTTCTAGAAAATGTTGCTGTTATTTAAAGACTAAGCTTCACGTGCAGTAAAGGCTATAATCAAATCCAAAGCTACCGAGCCTCTAGGTAGGGGAGGTGTTCGCTCTTGTAATCCCAGCATTGGAGGGTATGACGAGAACACTGCTTCCAGTTCAAGGTCCGCCTGGGCTACACAGTTAGTTCCAAGACAGCACAGGCTAACACATAAAACTGGTCTCAAAATTTTAAAGAAAATGAAATAATAAATATGTTGAACTAATATAATCTAACTTTTAAGCACATTTCCTTCTTTATTCTTACCTTATAGGTAAGAAAAAGTATTCCATGGGCTGGTGAGATGGCTCAGTGGGTAAGAGCACCCGACTGCTCTTCCGAAGGTCAGGAGTTCAAATCCCAGCAACCACATGGTGGCTCACAGCCATCCGTAACAAGATCTGACTCCCTCTTCTGGAATGTCTGAAGACAGCTACAGTGTACTTACATATAATAAATAAATAAATCTTTAAAAAAAAAAAAAATTTAAAAAAAAAAAAAAAAGAAAAAGTATTCCACAATACTCATATTTATATGAATATACAGGTATGTATTTGACCATATGTATATATTCATTAAAAAGTGGGTTCCCAGAATACAGATAAAGATACAACAGGGTAATGATATAGTATCTTTCCACAGATGAATTCTCAATCTATTCAGACATTCAAAACTACTTCCTTAGAGCTGGAGAGATGGCTCAGCAGTTAAGAGCACTGACTGCTTTTCCAAAGGTCCTGAGTTCAATTCCCAGCAACCACATGGTGGCTCACAACCATCTGTAATAGAATCCGAGGCTTTCTTCTGGTGTGTCCGAAAAACTACAGTGTACTCATATAAATATAATAAATAAATCTTAAAAAAAAAAACAAAACCTACTTCCTTGAGAAAGTATGGTATACTAAATAACAGAACCCACACCCCAGGGAAGAAACACACAATTAAATAAACAAGGGAGGACAATAAATTTCAAATCATGAAGACAAATATAAAAGAACAGAAGATGCGACATGAGGGTCAGGTAGTGGTTAATCTACACAGGGTAAAAATGCACAGCCTCCTGCGTAAGTCATATTTGAACAGAGTTATGGACAAAAACCAATCAGCTATTCATGCAAAGAGAGCAGACTATTAAAGATAAGAATCCAGCAGGAACAAAGACCTGAGAGGGCAAGGGGTCCAGCACAGCTGGGGCCTGAGAACCCAGCAGTGAGAAAAGGCTGAGAAGATGAGGAAGGGCAGGGCAGGCACAGCCTTCTAGCAATAACTTAGTACTATTCCCAAAAGAAAGTGGTGCTACGTGCTTCCTCTCCCAGTGTTTGGAGATAATGCCACACCTTGTGGTCTTAATTTGAGGGAAGCCACTATAAAGAGATATTATGCATATGGCTGAGATATTTGTCTCTGTTTTCAAGGTATATTGAGTATTAAAGGTAAAATATGAAGAGCAAAAATGATAATAGGATACAGGTCTCTGAAGGGGAAAGGGGGGACTTCAACTGGGGAGAAGAAGGGAGAGTGATACAGAGGGAGAGGGAGGAAGGAGAGAGAAATGACACTGAGGATGTTTGAGAAAGCCACAGGGAAACATTATTTATAAGCATGCATTATACAGGATGATAATGCTCTCCCAAAAGCCATAGACTGTCAGGCTTGGGAAAGCCCCTTTCAGTCTTTGGGTGAGGCTATCCAAAACAGTTCTAAAACAATATAGGCTACTATCACTGTCCTTCACGGCCTCCCAGACCATTAAAGTGCTGGAAACAAGACCGGGAAGCCACTCCAAGATGATTTCCTCTTGAGCTACTGGACAGAAGGTGCTATGTGAACTGCCAAAGAACCCAGATGTAAAGCCTATGAACAACAATGACTGGGGCAGAGGCAAAATATCCCCGATGATGCAGTGGTGGCATTTTTAACTTGGGGATAACCAACAGCTGTCTAACTGAACTTAGGGCCCGTTCAATAGGAAGACACTCATCCCTCATACTCTACACCTAGCCAGCTACTCATGGTTGAAGAGGGTCTAGATCCTAGAGAAAACCTACTACTGCCATTTCTCTTGATCAATATAATTTCTAATCAGATTCTACATACAATTATCCTTATATCCATGGGTAAACGTGGCTTTCACCCCTCACCAGAGAAGCTTCTTTCTGCAGCACTCAGAGGCACTTATAAAAAATCCACAACTGGTCAAGATGCAACAGAAGAGACCATGAATGCCCATTTGGCATATCTAAAACACAACCCCTACAACTGTCTGCCTTGGCCATGGCAGAACAGTGTGACATGGTTCTCATCCTTGGAAGAGAGCCAGCACGGTATGGGCCTCCATGAATGTCAATGGTCACTGTGGGCATAACGCTCATATGTATGTATGTGTGTGTGTGTGTGTGTATATATATATATATATTACTTCATGTTCCTCTTTTGGGGAATAGTCTTCCTGCCAAGGTTAATGACTCCATGATAGTTAGAAACAGCACAAATCCATAAGTTGAGGATATGCCTATGTCTCAGCAAAATGGTAAAATGACTGTGGGAAAGAACTTGGAAAACATGAGTTCAAAAATATATAATTTCTCAACTATGCAAAATAATAAGGATGCAATATGAATTATATAAGGAGCATCACAGATCTAAATGAACAGAGGCAGCAGTACTGTGAGCCAACTTGTCAGAAAGATACAAGGTAAGGAGATAAAGAGATTTAGGGAGTGGTGATCACAGGGCAAGATCCTACCCAACTAAGTTTTTGTGCTTGCAAAAGCAGACAGATTTCTGAGTTCAGCCTGGGACAGAGGGTGTTTAGGTCCAGGGCCAGGTGAGGCAGGAATGGTAATTCCAGCTCTTAGAATATTTTCTAGCAGCTATCCAGAGAGAACTGCTTGGAGAGCTAACATGGCTTTTAGAATTTTTTTCTGGCTTTCTGATTTTCATCAGAAAACCCAATAATTACTTTTAGAACTTTTCTAACAGCATTGACTTGGTCAGAAAATCCAATAATTTTTTTAGCAGCTTTTCTGACTTTGATCCGAAAACCTATGAGCTATCCAGAAAGCATTTAGAATGTTTTCTATTACCAGGGAGCTGTCTCAAGCAGGGAGCTGTCTCAAGCAGACTACAGAGCTAAGAGCTATCTACAAAGAGCTACCTAGGGAGCCATCTCAAGCAGAATACAGGCCATCAGTTTGTACCCCATGATTTGACTTCAACCCATTTGTTTCACTGTTCTCAAAGACCCCTTCTCTCAGAACCCCTCTCCAAGTTGAGGCTAGTCCTTGGCATACACCTAAGCCTCAGGAGGCATCAGAGAAGAGCGAGTGAAATGAAAAGAACCCAGGGACTAGGAAGGACACATGATGTGAGACAGTGTTATCTAGAGATGACACAAGTCACATCCATGAAATCTCAACAGTGTTGTTGTCAAAACAGACCTTCATAAGGATAGCAGCAGCTGAAACGCCAACATGGATGAGGGAATTCAACCCCAAAAGACACGGCCCCTGGCAATCCATAAAGAGCTATAGTCAACTAATTATTGTAGAGAGAGGGAAAAATCAGTTTTCTCCAAGAACAAGGCCCCTGATAGGTTATCCAGTTTCTAGTAGTCAGTCCTTCACACATACATATGAGCACCATTAAACGGACCCAGGAGGCTGTGCGTATATGTGTACATATGTGTACCTGTGTGTATAATGTTGTACATATAAAGTACATACATATAACAACAATAATTATAGAAGAGGTCATGAGGGGGCTGGTGAAATGGCTCAGCGGTTAAGAGTGCCAACTGCTCTTCCAAAGGTCCTGAGTTCAAATCCCAGCAACCACAAGGTGGCTCACAACCATCTGTAACAACATCTGATGCCCTCTTCTGGAGTGTCTGAAGACAGCTACAGTGCACTTACATATAATAAATAAGTAAAGAAAGAAAGAAAGAAAGAAAGAAAGAAAGAAAGAAAGAAAGAAAGAAAGAAGAGGTCATGAATTTGAGAGGGAGTGTGGAGGACATGGGATGAGTAGGAGTGAAAACGATGGAATCATATATAAGATTCTGTAAATGATACATAAAATTCTCAAAAAAAATCCAAACTATTAAATTTTTTTTAGTGCATAATCTCTTTATCTAATTCTATACTGCCACGAGTCCTTCAACAATGGGCTTCTCCATCTGAAACATGACAGATTAATGCAGGGTCAGGTCACTCATGATTGTTGGTTTCCAGCAGGAGCACATACCCATCTGGAAATGGAAACTTCCGCTTTCAGCTGAATGTAGAGGAAACATCAGCTGTTCTATCATTCAGTTTAGAAGCAATCGCAAGAGTAGGAGAAACGTTTCTGCCCTGAGCAGTTAACAAACTCTGAAGTGACTCAGAACAGGGATGCAGCAAAGACAAACTTGATGAGACAAACATGGCATCATAGTAAGGAGCAAAATCTTTTTTACAAATACAGAATATGAAGAAAACCACTAGCTACACCAGGGGCATCATGAACCTAACTTGGCTACTTAAAATATTATTTTGGTAATTAGAATATATTAATGACATCAGTAGAAGACACAGATTTCAAATAAATGTTCTTAGTATACACAGTAGTCATCATGTTTGTACAAAATTGTACATACATACATACATACATACATACATACATAGTTTTTGTTCTCTGTTTTCTAAGAAAGCAGTCTTCAGCAGGATCTGAGAATAATCGGATGTTTGAGTGCAAAGTAAATGCAACATACTCTTACTCTTAGACATGAGGATATCATGATACTAGCATGTACTCAAGCCCTAAGCAGAACTGCACTTTCCCATGAAACACAAAAATACATTGTGAAAACTGAGCTATCATCACACGTACAGGAAACAGGGGTGGAGGCTTCAACACAACATCAGGTAACTTCTCCCCTCTGCTGAATCCAACAGCTTCGATATTAAAGGTGTAGGCAGCACGCCCTCTTCCTTTATTGCCAGCCATTGGAAGCAGCTATAGCAGCCGTGTGGACCAATGCTGAAAGACACAATTAGTGGGTAAGATTCACTGGATCATACACAAAAGGAAACAAGCATTTTAAAGCAAAATACAAGATTCTAGCCCTCATATAGCATGGTTGATTTAAAATAATTTTGAACAGAGTTCAAGGATCTAAGCAGAAGAGGATCTATGCAGGGATCTATGTATATTTTGGCAGAAAGATTGTAAGAGCCAGAGTAGATGGATAACTGCAAAGAAAATGTGTCTTCAAGACAGAACAGGCCTGGTGCACATGAACTCACAGACTGTGGTACCACACGCAGGGTCTGCACGGGTTCAAGTTAAACAGGGTGCCAGGACCAAGAGAGTAAAATAGACAGACTGCATCCCCATCCCCATCTCCAACAAGGAAGGCAAGTAGATCCTGGCACTCACCCCTAACCAAGAAACCACTGGCACAATACAGCCTATACTTGCTTGCAAAGTAACAATTTGTTTTTAGTTTTCTCCAATGGAGTCTCTGGGGAGGCCTCAGGCCCAGTAGTCTGAACTTGATGGTCCTAATCGTAATTGTTTTAAAAAGAATTTTTGTTTTATATTGCTTTGTGGAGTTCTGTCTTACCGGTCTATTGCATGTATATTTTAGTTTCTGTTTGTGTGTGTGTTTCTTGTTTTTGCTTCTTAAAGAGAGAGAGAAAGAAAGGGTGTGGGGGTTGGGTGGAGGAAAAGATCTGATAGGACCTGAAGGCAGGTTAAAGTGTCACTAGAATAGATTGAAACATTTTCTTATCAGTTAAAAAGAAATGTGCTTAGGAACAAGTGTCACTGACGGCTAAAGTTTCACTGCCACCACCAGTAGGGATGTAGCCTAAAGGCTACAGCCCCTTCACTTAGGTCCTCAGGAAAGGGCTGACCCTAGGTCTCCTTAGAGATCCAGCTGGAACTATACAGCCAACTGATACAGTTCCCTCCATCTCTGGGGTGTGATAACAAGATCTCAGATATACAGAAGAAGAAAGAGGAGGAGAAAAGGAGGAAGAGGAAGACATGAGGGGATGGATAAATTCAGGCTGAGAAGAGGAAATCTTATGTCAGTTTGAGCGCTAGTAACCATACACTGTAACTCCACACAAGTTATTTATCCTAGAATCTGAGTGTTAAACAGGACTCTGGGCTGTAATGTCCTTTTAGGAATATGAAAGGGATTCATAAGGCTCTGAAAAGGTCTGCCTAAGTCAAATAATAGTAACTATAGTAACTGCTGAGGAAGCCTCCAGACTACTCAAAGGAAAGCAAACATGTTCTCTCAGCTTTGAGAGGTATAATGATATCATATACTCAGGACTTGTGCTGAATATACAGACGAGCCTGGAAGACGACTCACACCCCAGAGTCCTGATCGCTCGCTCGCTTGCTTTTTTCCCTCCTTCCTACAAGAAGGGCATTACTGTGAAGCCATGACTAGCTCGAAACATCCTCTGTTGGCCTAAAATTGCAGTGATTCTCCTGCCTCTGCATCCTAATACTGGCATCATAGGAGTATACCATCACACCTGTCTTAGTTAGGGTTTCCACTGCCGTGAACAGACACCATGACCAAGGAACAAATTTAATTGGAGCCGGCTTAGTTTCAGAGGTTCAGTCCACTATCATCAAGGCAGGACATGGGAGACGTGATCCTCTAGGAAAGGAGAGTTCTACATCTTGACTTGAAGGCAACCAGGAGAGACTGAATCTCTCTTCCACACTGAGTTTAGAAGCCCCAAAGCCGACCCCCACTGTGATACGCTTCCTCTTACAAGGCTATACCACCTCCAGTAAGGCCATGATTCCTAAAAGTGTCACTTCCCATGGGCAAGGCATAGCCAAACCACAACACCTAACAGAAGCCCTACATTTGTGTGGGAGGAGTGTGAGAGTATGTGTGTTTGCATGTGTGTTGGAGGAGTGTGAGAGTATGTGTGTTTGCATGTGTGTTGGAGGAGTGTGGGAATATGTGCATGTGTGAGGGAGGAGTGTGGGAGTGTGTGCATGTGTGTGAGAGGAGTGTGTGTGCTTGTGTGTATATGTGTATACATGTGTGTATGAGAGGAGTGTGTGTGCATGTGTGTGTATGTGTGTGTGTGTGTGTGTGTGTGTGTGTGTGTGCTTGTGTATGGGATGCATGGGTAGAGGCAGAGTCTATATTACCATGGACATCTTGCTTGATTGCTTCTCCACTATTTGAGACAAGGTCTCTCAAGGAACCTGGAGCTGGAGACCGGCTGGTCAGTACGCACCATGATCTGCTTCTCTCCATCCCCAACACTGAGGTACAGACTTGTGTACCACCATGTAAACCCTGCATCTTAAACTGACCCTGTATAGGATTGCAGAACTGTGTCTAAAAAAAGAGCAAAAAAAACAAAAAAACAAAAAACAAAACCCTAAAAACAAAGAAACGACAATAAAAAAGGTTTCTGAATGAGCAACAACCAAAAATAAATGCAATATATCATGAACGCTCACCTGTGTCACTGCAGCCTTGTTACTGAAGGAAAGCATGCTCGATCAACTTGCACAAGCTCTATGTCCCCCACCCCCACCCCCGCCTCAATGCAGGCAGTCACTACCTGAGACACATTCACACTTGGCTTGTACAGGCCTGCCTACCCCTCACCACCGGAGCTCATGTCTCAGTGCTTGAGCCATCTAAGCTCAGATTCGGAACTCCTGTATGCTATGAAGTGCAGAGATACAGGCTTTCACTGTTATAAAACATAATGGAAGACAAAGACTGTCAATATCTTACGAAGACTTCTATTTTTCCTCTTCAGCATATATCCACGCCTCCAAAAAAAAAAAAAAAAACCCCACTAGATTCCATTGTTAGGAAGTTTAATTTTAAAAAAATTGCTCACTCAAGTTTCATAAAAACTTGTTTAATAGGTCTAGGCTCAGGACTAAGACAGAATTTCCAACAACTTCAGAAAAGGCTCTAAGACATTTCTGCCATCTTGAACTCCGTCTGTCCAACAGTGCTTTCAACACTGATGGTCATAAAACTAAAGTATGGAGAAACCCTGAAGAACTTCAAGACGCTTTCTGTCCTTCGACGGCAAATAGCAAGACTTCAGTTTTTAAACAACATCCACCTTCTTAGGATTCTTATTTACTTTTTGTCTTAATAAGTGGTAAAAATATATGCATACCAATTAGGTGTTTTAATATCAAGTTGTGATTACCAGTGGCTGTGTGTATGTCTACATATGCATGATACCTGTATACTTGGTGTTATATAAAATACTCAGGTAAGCAGGGGTCAAGGGCTGGGAGAAGTTTAAGAGGCCCTGCTCTGAAGCATGAGAACTGGGGAGGCTCAACTGTGAACATGAAAATGCACATCCCTGCCTCTCTCTGAGGCGCATTGAACCCGGGGCGCCCAGGACAGTGATTTGACCTCTCAACCACAGAAGACTGCAGGAACTTTCACTTCCGTCTGTGTAGCAGCCTCCTTTCTCACCATCACACCAGCAGGGGGCAAGGGCAATAGCAGTTGCTGTGTTCAAACCAGGTCTCTTGGCAGGATGAAAGGCCATCATCAATGGTCGCTCTCTCGGGTTTGTGATGTTTAACAATAAGGGCAAGCCTCCAAAATTAACAAGGGGCTAGCTACTTCTTCGTAGTTTTCTGATTATAATGGCCTGGTCCAAAAGCTTAGAAATCTAAGCTTCCTTCATCATGGGGCCAACACAAAAGGTTTTAACCCTAGCAATCACTAGAACTCTTGGATAGCTTAGAAATCTGGAGCAGTAGTTTCCAAAGAGGGCAGTCTCCAGCAGCTGCATCCAGAAAAGTGTTAAAAATGGAAACCATGGGGTCTTCCCTAGGGAAGGAGACGGGCGAGGAGAAGCGGAGGCAGAGGGGGCACACCTGTAGGGGAAGCCGTCAGTTTGTGTTTTAAGTTTGTGCTCTAAGAAGGTCCCAAGGGAGTTGTGATGCACGGAAAGGTTGTGAATCTCTGACACCAACAATCAAAATTACGTGGTCGGAAATCCTTCTAGGTGACTGTAAACACACACTATGCTGAGAGCACTGGGATGGACGCTCTGCGGGGAAGTCTCCCTGCTCAATAGTTTAGTTTAAACACAGCTAAACACATGTCCATAAGCCCCACCTCTGAGGCTTGAAATTACATTAATTATGCAGTGAATCTGTCTTTAAACAGTAATTGTGAACTGCCAACACACCTAGAACGCAGCATGTCACAGACCAACCTGTTAGTGCATTTATAGGGGGGAAGCAGTATTAAATCGCTGAACTTTTAAAGGCTTGGTGGCTGCCAACGTTAATAACCTCATATGTCTAGGGCTGTAGCTACACATAGAAAAATCCAGTCACTGGGGAAATGCAGTTTTCTCTCTTCTGTGAAGCACTCAGGCAGCACAGGTTTTGACTTATATAAGGGCTGACAATGAGAACATTTTCAGACACAATTTTACATTATACGTTTTGTAAATTTATCCCAGCATGTCTACGTACTTGACATTCCGACAATAATTAAGAAATGATTATATAATCTCATTACTGTCACTGCCAAGGACAACTGGGGCCTTTAGACTTCCACAGACTTCTACGATACTATGGACACACACAAGCAGGACAGACAGCTTAATCAGCTCCCATGTATCTGCCCATTCAGTTCCAATAGTTATCAATATATGACCAGGCCCTTCTTTTTTAGGCTCTCCTGAGTCTCCATGACTCAGGTTATTTAAAACTCTTCATTATGTATATTCTCTGAGAGCTAACAGAGGGGGAAAAAATGCCATGCAACCACTGTGGAAATCAGTGTAGAGATTTCTTAAAAGAATTATGGTATGCACCAATTACAGCCTCCTAGGCACACACCCAAAGGACTATTCAAACGCCCATGGAGATGAAGTTACCTGCACATCCACGCTTATTCCCTATTTATACAGTAGCAAAAACACAATACTAGCCCAGGTGCCCATCAGTAGCCTAGCTTTCCATCCACACAAGATGGACAATAAAAATACAATACATATACACAATGGAAATAAATTCATTCATAATTATCTTAGTCAGGGTTTTTATTCCTGCAGGAAACATTTTGATCCAGCAAGTTGGGGAGGAAAGGGTTTATTCAGTTTACACTTCCATTTTGCTGTTCATCACCAAAGGAAGTCAGGACTGCAACTCAAGCAGTTCAGGAAGCAGGAGCTGATGCAGAGGCCATGGAGGGGTGTTACTTATGGGCTTGCTTCCCCTGCCTTGCTCAGCTTGCTCTCTTATAGAACCCAAGACCACCAGCCCAGAGATGGCACCACCCACAAGGGGCCCTCCCCCCTTGATCACTAATTGAGAAAATGCCTTACAGGTAGATGTCATGGAGGCATTTCCTCACCTGAAGCTCCTTTCTCTATGGTAACTCCAGCTTGTGTCAAGTTGGCACAAAACCAGTCAGTACAATAATAAAAAATAAAATTATAAAATTTGAGGGAAATTTATAGGGCTAGAAAATACTTCTATTAATTGAGGTAGTCCAGGATGGAAATGATCAATACTATCCCATGTGCTCTCATGTGCAGATGATTTTCTGCATGATTTTCACGTATGTGTATTTCTGTAGCAGTGAGTATAGTTAGTGGTCAGGAAACTAGAATGGGGCCCAAGATGGGAGAAGAAAGAGAGCCTTAAAGGAGAGGAGAGGAATAAAGATAGAACCCACATGGAACAAAAGTGGAAGGGGAAGAGGGAGGGCTGAAGAGTCTGAAGTTGGGGAGCAGGAGAAGGGTGTGAAGATCAACCACAACTAAGTACGGATGAAAAGGCCACAGGAAAGCCTGCTAATCCGAGAGCTCATTAAACAATGTAAACCACAGATATAATCGCTATAGCTCCTTACTATCATCTCTTATGTAATCAGCACCCAAACTTTCTCCCTTAGCACATTAGTAAATTTATAGTTTTTTAAAATTATTATTCAAGACAAAAAAATTCACATGGCAGTTGGAATGATGTCTTTGACATTTCCTTCCTTCTAATTCTAGAACGTCTCCCGTTCTGTTATTCTTACTATTTACTTATGGAAAAGACTAGATGGCTGTCCTGTAATACACACATCATCAGAGCACAAAGGCGCATGCAAATGCTTATGTTCGGATGGTCCTGAACAAGGCCCAAGGACTTTCTAACATACTTCCCCAGGGACAGCAATGTATCTGAGCACAGCTCAGAATCAGTAACAACCTCCCAGATTCTGGGTTGGAAAAATCACACACCTAGGTAGTTTAATGCATTCCTTTGACTATGATTTCCAATGAACAGGTACACTAGCCGCTAATTCAGAGTTTGGATTGACTTCTGCTACTAGGATAGTTAATACTGTCTTCAGCCTTGCAGTGGTGACGCACGCCTTTAATCCCCGCACTGGGGAGGCAGAGGCAGGCGGATTTCTGAGTTCGAGGCCAGCCTGGTCTACAGAGTGAGTTCCAAGATAGCCAGGGCTATATATACAGAGAAACCCTGTCTTGAAAAAAAAAATAGAAATACTGTCTTCCCACTGCATCACTCAGGATGGTCTGTGGGTGAATTACTACCAGTCTGTCTTGTTTAGTGTAGGATCTGCTTGCTCATCAGCACCACCTACGTGTGTCTACATCTGCTATTCCACCGTAGATTGCAAAATGTCGATATACATTTTTTTAAAAGCCTGCAGACTTGAGTGATGCATATATTTTTATAATTTTTCCATTTTGCTGATTGGAACTCTACTAGGGGTTGACTGTGCTCATACACGAGTTACCTTAAAAACAAAATCCATTAGGAAATTCATTTTCATTTCAAAGCTCATTCCATCTGTCTACTCTAAAAGACGTAAAATATCACAATGGCTTCATTCCCATTGCTGAGTCACTCTACCATGCTGATTCTACAGAAAGCTGGTCTTTCAAGTAGGACCTCTGCTGAGTAAAGGGGCTGACACCTTTGCTCAGCACCTGTAGGAGCCCAACAGGCAGGGACAAGACCACTGTGCTACCTGCCAGTCTAGAATATGTCACTAACTAGAGATTAGAAATAAATCTAGGAAAAGTTTACCAAACTTGCTTGATCAGAGGAATTAACTGGGAGATAAAAAATATAAATATAAAACATATTGAGTCCTGGGGAACACTTAGTTCTCAAACCTAATAAGCCAACATCTTTGAAGTTGGGCCCTGGAAATGGTTTGGGAAATTCACTCTAAGAGTATCTGACTTAACACTGTTTAATGGAATATTGTCCCAGAAATAAGCTCTGCAGACTCCAACTTCCTATTTTTATCTTGCAGTCATTGGGCATAAACTGATAACAACAGTAAATGTATCCGGCAGAGAATCCAATGCTAGCTTTTGAGACACATTGGTTACAAGGCGCACTGCCTACAAGCCATCCTACAGTTTGATGTCGCAGACAGGGTGCTCCCGTATATACAACACTTGGTTTCTTTTCTTTTTCTTTTTTTTTTTTTA
Organism: Mus musculus; assembly: GCF_000001635.26. NCBI lineage: Eukaryota > Metazoa > Chordata > Mammalia > Rodentia > Muridae > Mus > Mus musculus. The sequence goes on from NC_000079.6 coordinate 81,707,372, forward strand.
ATTTGGATATTTTCTTTATTTACATTTCAAATGTTATCCCCTTTCCAGGTTTCCCTCCCTCCCGGAAACACCCAATCACATCAACAGTGGGGAGGTGGGAGTGGGTGGAGGAACACTTGGTTTCTAAATTCATTTTCTTCCCCTGTAGCCAGAGACTGAATGGTGAAAGGAAAGGTTCACAAGTGAGGCCTAGGCGCCAATCACTTAAATCCTTATTTGATGTATTTATCTAATACATTGATTTTTTTTTTTTCTCAACCTGTCAGACTTTTTCAAGGGAAGGTGTGTGGCTGGGAGAAGAGGGGTTGAACCCAGAGCTTCACACACACACTGGTAAACGTCCACTACTAAACTTTAGTCTCAGTCTTCTAATTTCTATTTATTTACATATTTACTTCTTGAGGACAGACTTGATAGTTTCCCAGTGTGGACTTGAGCCCTTTCTACAGCCTAGGCAGGCCTTGAATTTATATCCTTCTGCTTCAATGTCCTTAATAGATGGGACATGGCCCCAGCTCCCAAACTTTGTGAATGAAGAGTTTTTTATTTCTCGATTTCCTCATTACCCAAATTTGTTTAGAACGGCCTAATCCAACTCAGTCATTTACTCAACTAGCTTTGATCCTTTTGGTCAGGCACCGAGCAACTCTTAATTCTTCCTTCAAAGCATCCGCTCCTTTGAGATATGTTGGCATCTCTATATACAATAAGTGACCCATTCCAAGGCTTCATTATTTGGTCCTGGCTAAACGAAGAATCACAGTAGATTCAACCTCCTTGCTTTGTAGAAGAGGAAATGGTTATAAAGGTCATCTGATCTCATCTCAAACAATTCCTACCAAAGGTGAGCGTACACAGGCGGAGGAAGGCCTTTCAATGCCCTACCTATATTTTACTTCTGGGAACACATGTCTAAAGTCATTGACAACCTATTTTTTTGTTTGTTTGTTTTTCCGAGACAGGGTTTCTCTGTAGAGCTCTGGCTATCCTGGAACTCACTTTGTAGTCCAGGTTGGCCTTGAACTCAGAAATCCGCCTGCCTCTGCCTCCCACGTGCTGAGATTAAAGGCGTGCACCACTACTGCCCGGCAACAACCTATTTTTTTAATCCCAGATCAATGAGGGAAATTGGCAACTGCAAAAAGTTCTGAATTTCAAAATCTTAAAATGTGTGTGGGTATGTGCGGAGAAATGCAGGTGCCCAGGCAGGTCAGAAGAGGATGCCAGGCCATCAGGGCTTGTGAGCCACTCGCTGTGGTCGCTAGGAACTGAACTCGGGTCGTCTTTCCAGCCCCAAATCTGAAATCGAAAACACTAGATCGACAAAGCAGCACTGCCACCATCACCTCAGGATGCTGCCTGACTGCCAGCTCAGAGTCCTGCCTCAAAACTTCCGTTCAGAATCTGTTCCAAGAGATCTGAAAATGGGCGTTGTTCAAGTCTCTCCAAACCAACTGTACACATAATCTCCTGGAAGATGGTGCGCTCACCTCTGCAATTCTTCCTAGATCTAAAATGTTGTGAGTTATAATTGTGACTGAAATGTAACATCCTCTTGTACACACAACCTTGCTCATTTAAATGTTCAAGTAGCTGGAGGCCAGGGGAGACAGCGAAAGCCAAGTCACAGTATCTTTCTGAAGAATGACCTAAACTTGCTCTAATCACGAGCCTGACTCATTCCACTCTGGCTGTCTCCTTTGATCACCTAACAGAAGACTATTAGCAGTGTGTTCTCTATTATTCCCCTTTTTTCTGCGTTAGCTCAGGCCTTTAACATCGACCCTCTGAAACATCGTAGGCATTTTATGTCCAGATAATTGTTATGTCCCTAACAATTCATCTCATCAATTTAACAGAAGGCTAATCGTCTGATATGTCATTCTCTTCAATTAACAGAGCTTAGGACATTTAACTTCTGCTTCTCACCAAGTAACTATCCACTGAGGTCTTGATAAAGACCCAACTCTAAGCCTAACCTCTGGGCCAAACCATCCTCTCACTGTTGGAAATACAGAGGCAAACAAAATAACATCTCTGCTTTTAATGGAGTTTACGATCGAGTATGGGAAGTGGGCAAAATATACTTTAGAGAACCTGTCAGAACCTGATAGGTGGTGTGAAAATGAAGCAGGAACCAGGCCAGAAAAACTAGTTGAAGAAGTTCTGCCTCTCTCAGGACTGTCTGAGCTTAAATGTAATTACGATGAGAAGCAGAGTCATACTGAAAAGTAGAAAACAAAGTGTCATTGGGAACTGTAGGTCCAAAGGACTCTAGAGCCTGCCACAAGCCAGATAGTCATCTCTGAATTCTTTCTGAGCTTATGGCCAAGAAACAACACTGTGCCATCTTACCGAGTGGCCCCCTTCTGCAGCAAAAACAAAGTACAGAGGGCACTGTGTTTCTCTGCAGAAAATGCATTCGATAAGGCCAGTGCAATCATTCACTAGTCCATCTATAAGTAGAATCCAATTTTTGCATTTTTTTTGCATTATATAACAAGTATTTGTGTACAGGTGTTAGCTTCCTCAGATTCTCGAGAACTCACATCAGACTTTTTTTTGTTTTTAAACAGTTTTCTGCTTGTCACACACCATTTAGCTGAGGCACTCGTGCTAAGAATGGTCCCAACTGCATAACCGATGAGATTAGCAAAATACTCAAAAGGGCAGTGACCTGCTCCTACACCCACCAGAGAGTTTTGGAGTGTTGGAAGTACAGTTCTCCCTCTAGGAAACTTATTAGGAGATACCACAGTAAGAATCTTCCTAATTATCCTTTATAATGCTCTCCCGTGGGTCTCTTTATAATTTCTGAAGGTTAGTCAAATTCTCAAAGGGATTTCTTAATCCGAAATAGATGTATCAATAGCTAGTGGTTGGGTGCAAGCGCAGGGACTTGATACTGACAGTGGGGGTGATTTCTGGTGGCTTGCAAGGCCACACCCAGTCCCTATCCACTTTTCATGTCCCCTCAAAGTGCTCCGCCTTTCCTTAAGCTCTAACTTTCTCTGCTCTCTTCAAAGAGCAAAGAACCACCCAGAACTATGACGGCCATTTAGGTTTTTCTTTTTAAAGAAAAATTTTATCACCAACCCCTCTCCTCACTATCAAGGGTGCCAACAATTAAGAAAACAGAAGCGACGGTAAGTATGCCCTTATCAGCAAACTGCCGCCAAACTTTGAATGAAGAAAAAACACAGTCGTCAGATTTGCATAGTCTTCTCTTGTAAGAGGATAAACTCCCTTCTTTCTCACTGAGAACAAACCCACCGGAAAGCTGGGAGATCTGGCTACGAAAACTTTAAACGGTTTGGAAGACCGCAGCAGCAGCTTTGGGGAGGTAGGGATACTTCCCAAAGTCACTCCAGAGGGGCTTTCATGAATGTTGGCTCCGGATACCCGGCCACCACGTTCTCCACGTGCCCCATCAACTCCCTTCTACCCTCTTCACCTCCTGCCCAGAACGGGATAGCTTCCAGTTACCTGCTAGCCAAGTCTCGAGGCTTGAGCACACGGTGCAGCAGAGGAAGCAAGAAAGCCGGCAGCCCCTCCAGCAAGGAGCCGCAGATTCTACCTCCGGAGTAGCGCGCCCCACACCGCACGCGGCTACGGCGCAGCAGAGCGCACTGGAAGCCCCGCCCACTCCCGCGAGGCCACACCCCCGGAAGAGAGCTTTTTAGCCCTTGGCAGGCGCCGTAGTCAGCCTCCAACAGGCTCGGCCTCACTCTGGGCTCCGGCGGCGAGTGCACAGCCCCCCGCTGCCCGTGTGGGGGCGGTCCTGTGTGTCGCTTCCCACGCATCTCTCCCGGCCCCTGCAGTAGAACCCCGAGCAGGGCAGCATTGCCCGGTGTCTCCTCCCCGCTTCAGCAGCCTGCGTTACTGCCTTGGTGCTGCGGCTGCAGAAGCTGCGGCAACTGGGGTGCAGCCTGCGCTCTGCGGCTCGGACGGGAGGGCGCGGAACAGGTGATCTGGGCAGTGTCGCAGCGTCCTATCCACGCTCCCTTCCGCATCCCCGCCCCTCGATCGCACCTCCTCCGGAGCTGAGAGTAGCTCCTCCGGCTCTGCAGCAACAGCAGCAGCAGCAGCAGCAGCGAGTCCTGGACTGCCTGTGGGAGGCACACCCACCTAGCCCGGCCGCACCCCTGCGCAGCAGCATGTCGGCGCTCGAGTGGTATGCCCACAAGTCTCTGGGCGATGGCATCTTCTGGATTCAAGAACGGTTCTACGAGTCAGGCAACCGGGCCAACATTTGGCTGGTGCGCGGCTCGGAGCAGGACGTGGTGATAGACACTGGCCTGGGGCTGCGCAGCCTTCCGGAGTACCTCTACTCCTCTGGCCTCTTGCAGGATTGCGGGTCTAAAGAGGATGCAGGACGCCGGCCACTGCTGGCCGTGGCCACCCACGTGCACTTCGATCACTCCGGCGGTCTCTATCAGTTCGACCAGGTGGCTGTGCACCGCGCCGAGGCCGAGGCCCTGGCTCGCGGGGACAACTTTGAGACCGTGACCTGGCTTTCTGACAGCGAGGTGGTGCGGGCGCCCAGCCCTGGCTGGAGGGCCAGGCAGTTCCGAGTGCAGGCAGTGCAACCCACCCTCATTCTGCAGGATGGTAATGGGCCCCGCGGGCGTGCGCTGTCACTGAGGGAGGGGCTTGGAGAGCGTGTACAGCATGTTACAGACCTCCTTGGCACTGTTGGGGTACAGTGCGGGAATACTCTGTTTCACCCTTTGCTGCGTGGAAGTCAGCTTAAGCAGAGACTAGGCCCTGGCAGGCTTCTCTGTCCGGAGATGCGCGCTGCTGCTGTGTGGCTGTCTCTTTGAAAGCTCACACCATCCCCAGTCAGTCAGCTACAGTAGTAACACTGCAGAGACTTGTGACTGGAGATTTTCCATTCTTTTCCCAAGTACCGGTTGAACATTTTCAGCTTTTGTAACGAGTAGGCTTTTAAGCAATGGCACCTTGGGAAGAGTGTTAGGCTCTGTGCTTTGAAAACTGCTGACTTCATCTGCCTCCTCACTTCACTGCATAGTGCCTATCCGGTCCACCTGTAGGCTTGGAAAGCTTTGGTTCCGTTTCATCCATCCTGACCTTTCGGATGGATTTGTTTGCTTATTGCCTCACAAGAAAAAAAAAAAAAAAGGCTTGACAGTGAACATAAAATATAGAAATATGACAAATATCTGGTCTGGATGAGAGCAAGGCCTAGGAAAGATCAATAAGGGAGTTGTTTCCGGTGGAGAAAGTGTGTGTGTTAATGAGGACTTCATTCTCTTGGTCCTAAGCAATTGATAGATTGGAGCAAAATAGACAGGGTCCCAGTCCCTTTCCCCTCATGCTGGAACTGCACTAACTGAACTGATTAGCAACAGCAGCAATATTTGATTTATCAATTTTATATTTTTGTCTTAGGATTTATTTATTTATTTACATCCCCAAAACTACTCCTGCTCCTGCTCCCTCCCTCACAGAGTCTCTCCTCCCATCCCCTCTTCTCTTCTCCTCCGAGAGGGTGGAGGCCCCTCTGGGTACCCCTCCCCCCAACACAGCACATAATCAAGTCTCTGCCAGATTAGGTGCATCCTCTCTCACTGAGGCCAGATAGGGCAGCCATGGAGCCTGAGGTGCTTGCCTGCTACCTATGTGCCTGGAACCTCTTTTCAGTCTGTGTGTTCTTTGGTTGGTGCTTCAGTCTCTGAGTGCCCCTAGGTTAGTTGACTCTCTTGGTCTTGCGCTGGAGCTCCCTTCCCCTTCTGGGCCTTCATTCTTCCCCCAACTCTTCCATAAGAGTCCCAGACCACCGTCCAATGTTTGGCTGTGGGTATCTGCATCTGTTTCAGTCCACTGCTGGATAGAGACTCTCAGAGGACAGGTATGCTAGGCTCCTGTCTGCAAGCATAACAGAGTATCATTCATTAATAACGTCAGGGATTAGTGCTTGTTCATGGAATTTTTCTATCCCTGCATTTCCTTTAGACAGGATAAATTTGGGGTCAAACTTTTGTGGGTGGGTTGATGTCCTTATCCCGCCACTGAGAGTTTTGTCTGGCTACAAGAGGTGGCCTCTGCTAGTTTCATGTCCCCACTGTTAGGAATCTTGGCTAAGCTCACCCTCATTGACTTTCTGGGAGCCTCCTCTATGGGACACCCTAGAGATTCTCCCCTCCCCCAACTTACACCCCCATCCCCACAGCTGAAGATTTACATTCATTCTCCTGGCCCTCTGACCTTCTCTCCTGTCTATCCCTGTACTTGATCCTACCCCACCCCACCCCTCACACCATTCTGTGTACTTCTTGAGTACATACCATGCATGTCCTTTTGGGTCTGAGTTACCTCACTCAGGATGATATTTTCTAGTTCCATCCATTGGCCTGTAAAATTCATGATGTCCTTGGTTTTTGGTTTTTTTGTTTGTTTTTTGTTTTTGTTTTTGTTTTTGTTTTGAGACAGGGTTTCTCTGTGTAGCCCTGGAACTCACTCTGTAGACCAGGCTGGCCTCAAACTCAGAAATCCGCCTGCCTCTGCCTCCCAAGTGCTGGGATTAAAGGCGTGTGCCACCACACCTGGCTTGATGTCCTTGTTTTTAACAGTAGGGTACTATTCATTTGTGTAAATGAACCACATTTTCTGTATTCATTCTTCAGTTGAAGGACATCTGGGTTGGTTCCAGTTTCTGGCTCTTATGAATAAAGCTGATATGAACATAGTGGAGCATGTGACCTTGTGGTATGTTGGAGCATCTTTTGGGTATATGCCCAGGAGTGGTATAGCTTGGTGATATAGGTAGAACTATTTCCAGTTTTCTGAGAAACAGACACATTGATTTCTAGAGTGTTTGTCCAAGTTTGCAATCCCACTATCAATGGAGAATGTTCCTCTTTTTCCACATCCTCTCCAGCATGTGCTATTGCTTGTGTTTTTGACCTTAGCCATTCTGACTGGTGTAAGGTAGACTCTCAGGGTTGATTTGATATGCATTTCCCTGATGATTAAGGATATTGAACATTTCTTTAAGTACTTCACAGACTTTCAAGATTCTTCTGTTGAGAATTCTCTGTTTAGCTCTATACTCCATTTTTAAAGATTTATTATTATACATAAATACACTGTAGTTATCTTCAAACATTCCAGAAGAGGGCATAAGATCTCATTATGGGTGTTTGTGAGCCACTATGTGGTTGCTGGGATTTGAACTCAGTACCTTCAGAAGATCAGTCAGTACTCTAACCCACTGAGCCATCTCTCATGCCCCTATACTCCATTTTTTAATTGGGTTATTTCGTTTGTTAGAGTTTAACTTCTTGAGTTCGTTATATATTTTGGATATTAGCCCTCTGTCAGATGTGGAGTTAGTGAAGATTTTTTTCCAATCTGTAGGTTGCTGATTTGTCCTATTGGCTATGTCTTTTGCCTTACAGAAGCTTTTTCATTTCATGAGGTCCTATTTATCAATTCTTGATCTTAGAGCCTGAGCCACTAGTGTTTGGTTGATGAAATTGTCTCCTGTACCAATGTAAGGCTATATCCCACTTTTTCTTATATTAGATTTACTGTATCCAGTTTTATGTTGAGGTCCTTGATCCACTGGAACTTGAGTTTTGTGCAGGGAGATAAATATGGATCTATTTTCCTTCATCTACATGCAGACATCTACATGCAGACATCCAGTCAGAACAGCAGCATTTGTTGAAGATGCTTTCTTTTTTCCATCATATGGTTTTAGCTTCTTTGTTGAAGACTAAGTGTCCATAGGTGTGTGGGTTCCTATCTGGGTCTTCTATACTATTTTACTGATCAACCTGTCTGTTTTTGTACCAGTACCATGGTTTTGGGTTTTTTGTTTTTGTTTGTTTGTTTGTTTGTTTGTTTGTTTTATCACTACTGCTCTGTAGTAGAGCTTGAGGTCAGGAATGGTTATTTCTCCAAAGGTTCTTTTCTAGTTCAAGATTGTTTTGACTATCCAAGGTTTTTTGGTTATCCATATGAAGTTGAGAATTGCTCTTTCAAGGTCTGTAAAAAATGTGCTGGGATTTTGATGGGAATTGCATTGATTTTGGTAAGATGGCCATTTTTACTATTTTACTACTGATCCATGAGCATGGGAGATCTTTCTGTCTTCTCATATGTTCTTCAATTACTTTTTTCAGAGACTTAAAATTCTTATACAGATCTTTCACTTGCTTGTTTAGTGTTACATGAAAAATTTTATATTATTTGTGGATATTGTGGAGAGTGTTGTTTCCCTAATCTCTTTCTCTGCCCTTTTATCATCTATATAAAGGAAGGCTACTGATTTCTTTGAGTTAATGTTATATCCAGCCAGTTTGCTGAAGTTGTTTATTAGCTGTAGGAGTTCTCTGGTAGAATTTTGGGGATTGCTTATATAGACAATCATATCATCCATGACTAGTAATACCTTGGCGTCTTCCTTTCCAATTTGTATGCCCTTGATCCCCTTTGTTGTCAGGTTTCTCTAACTATGACTTACAGTACTATATTAAATAGTTAGAAGGAGAGTGGGCAGCCTTGTCTTGCTTTTGGTTTTAGTGCGATTGCTTTAAGTATCTCTCCATTTAATTTGATATTAGCTGTTGGTTCACTGTATATTGCTTTTATTATGTTTAGCTATGTCTCTTGAATACCTCACTTTTCCAAGACTTTTAACATGAAGGGGCGTTGTATTTTGTCAAAGGCTTTTTCAGCATCTAATGAGATGATCACATGAGTTTTCTTTCAGTTTGTTTATATGGAGGATTATTTTGATGAACTTCTGTATATTGAATCATCCCAGCATCCCTGGGATGAAGCCAACTTGATTGTGGTGACTAATGTTTTTGATGTATTCTTGGATTTTGTTCCTAGAATTTTATTGAGTATTTTTTTTTCATCAGTGTTCATAAGAAAAACTGATCTAAAGTTCTCTTTCTTTGTTGAGTTGTTATGTGGTTTGGGTATCATGGTAAGTGTAGCCTCATAGGGTGAATTAGGTAGTGTTCCTTCTGCTTCTATTTTGTGAAATAGTTTGAGGAGTATTGGCATTAGCTCTTCTTTGAGAGTCTGGTAGAAAACCATCTGGCCCTAGGCTTTTTTATTTATTTATTTATTTTTTATTTTTGGTTAGGCGACTTAATGACTGCTTCTATTTCCTTAGGGGTTATGGGCTGTTTAGATGGTTTAACTGATCTTGATTTAACTTTGCGATGTGGTATCTGTCCTAGAGTTCAGCCATTTTAGGTTTTCCAGTTTTGTGGAGAACAGGCTAATGATTTTTAAAATTTACTCAGTTTCTATTGTTATGTCTTCCTTTTCATTTTTGATATTGTTAATATGGATACTGTCTCTGTGCCTTTCAGTTAGTTTACCTAAGGGTTTGTCTGTCTTGTTGATTTTTCTTAAAGAACCAGCTCTTGGGTTTATTGATTATATTGTTCTCTTTGTTTCTAATTGATTGATTTCAACCCTGAGTTTGACAATTTCCTGCTCTCTACTCCTATTGGTTTGCTTGCCTCTTTTTGTTCCAGAGCTTTCAGGTGTACTATTAAATTGCTAGTATGAAAGATCGCTCCAGTTTTTTTTATGAAGGCACTTAGTGCTATGGATTTTCTTCTTAGCACTGCTTTCAGTGTGTCCCATAAGTTTGAGTATGTTATCTCATCATTTTCATCGAATTCCAGGAAGTCTTGAATTTCTTCCTTTCTCTCTTTCTTTCTTTCTTTCTTTCTTTCTTTCTTTCTTTCTTTCTTTCTTTCTCTCTCTTTCTCTCCCTCTCTCCCTCCCTCCCTCCCTCCCTCCCTCCCTCCCTCCCTCCCTCCCTCCCTCCCTCCCTCTTTCTTTCTTTCTTTCTTTCTTTCTTTCTTTCTTTCTTTCTTTCTTTCTTTCTTTCTTTCCTGACCAAAGTATCATTGAGTAGAGAGCTGTTCAGTTTCCATGAGTATGTAGGCTTTCTGTTGTTTCTGTTGTTGTTGACATCCAGCCTTAATTAATCTGTGGTGATCTGATAGAATGCAATGGGTTATTTCAATCATCTTGTATCTGGGTTGTTGGGTTTTTTGGGGTTTTTTTGTTTTTGTTTGTTTGTTTTGTTTCATTTGTTTGTTTGTTTGTTTGTTTGTTTTTAAAGCTGAGGACTGAACCCAGAGACTTGTGCTTGCTTGGCAAGTGCTCTACCACTGAGCTAAACCTCAAACCTCCCCCCCTCCAAGGCTTGCTTTATATTTGATTATATGGTCAATGGAGAAGGTATCATAAGGTGCTAAGAAGAAGGTTTGTTCTTTTATTTTGGGGTGAAAGGTCCTATGAATATCTGTTAAATCTATTTGGTCCATAACGTCTATGAGTATCATTGTTTCTCTTTATTATCTGTTTCAGTGACCTGTCCAATGGTGAGAGTGGGGTGTTGAATTCTCTCACTATTATGCTGTGGGGTTCGATGTGTGATTTGAGCTATAGTAAGGGCTCTTTTACAAATATGGGTGCCCTTGCATTTGGAGCATAGATTTTTCAGAATAGAGAGTTCCTCTTGGTTGGTTTTCCCTTCCCTATTTCTTTTGATAGCTTTTGGATAAAAGTCTATTCTATTAGATATTAGAATGGCTACTCCAGCTTGTTTCTTGGGTTCAATTAATTGCTTGGAAAATATTTTTCCAGTCCTTTACTCTGAGGTAGTATCTATCTTTCTAGCTGAGGAGTGCTTCTTGTATGCAGTGGGATGATCCTGTTTATTTATCCAGTCTGCTAATCTGTGTCTTTTTATTGGCGAATTGACGTCATTGATGTAGAAATTTATTAATGATCGATGATTGTTAGTTCCTAGTTTGTTGTTGGAGGCGGTATTATGTGTGTGTGATTCTTTTCTTTTGGTTTTGATATGAGATGATTAATTTCTTGTGTTTTCTTGGGTGTAGTAGTTTCCCTCTTTGTGTTGGAGTCTTCATTCTAGTATCCTCTGTAGGTCTGTATTAGTAGAAAGATATTACTTAAATTTTGTCATGGAATATTTTGGTTTCTCCATCTATGGTGATTGAGAGTTTTGTTGGGTATAGTATTCTGGGCTGGCAGAGACATCTGTCCAGGATCTTATGGCTTTTAGATTCTCTGCTGAGAAGTTGCATGTAATTCTGATAGGTCTGCCTTTATGTTACTTGACCTTTTTTTCCCTTGTAACTTTTAATATTTTCTTTGTTCTGGACATTTAGTGTTTGATTATGTAGCAGGCAGATTTTATTTTCTGCTACAGCTTATTTGGTGTTCTGTAAGCTTCTTGTACATTTATAGCTATCTCTTTCTTTCTTTCTTTTTTTTTTTTTTTTGGTTTTTCAAGACAGGGTTTCTCTGTATAGCCCTGGCTGTCCTGGAACTCACTGTGTATGTATACCAGGCTGGTCTCGAACTCAGAAATCCGCCTGCCTCTGCCTCCTGACTGCTGGGATTAAAGGCATGCACCACCACGCCTGGCTATCTCTTTCTTTAGGTTACAGAAGTTTTCTTCTATCATTTTGTTGAAGATGTTTTCTGGCCCTTTGAATTGGAATCTTCATCCACTTCTATTCCTATTATTCTTAGGTTTAGTCTTTTCATAGTGTCCCAGATTTTCTGCATGTTTTGAGTTAACTTTTTTTTTCATTTTTTATTAGATATTTTCTTTATTTACATTTCAAATTTTATCCCCTTTCCTCATTTCCTCTCTGAAAACCCCCTTATCCCATCCCCTCTCCCCCTTCTCACTAACCCACCCACTCCTGGTTCCCTGTCCTGGAATTCCCCTACACTGGGGCATCAAGCTTTCTCAGGACCGAGGGCCTCTCCTCTCACTGATGTCCCACAAGGCCATCCTCTGCTACATATGTGGCTGAAGCCTTGAGTCCCTCCTTGTGTACTCTTTGGTTGGTGGTTTAGTTCCTGGGAGCTCTGGTGGTACTGGTTAGTTCATATTGTTGTTCCTCCTATGGGGCTGCAAACCCCTTCAGCTTCTTGGGTCCTTTCTCTAGCTTCTCCATTGGAGACTGTATTAGTCAGGGTTCTCTAGAGTCACAGAACTTATGGATAGTCTCTAGATAATAAAGGAATTTATTGATGACTTACAGTCGGCAGCCCAATTCCCAACAATTGTTCAGTCGCAGCTGTGAATGGAAGTCCAAGGATCTAGCAGTTACTCAGTCTCACGCAGCAAGCAGGCGAAGGAGCAAGAGCTCGAGCTAGAGCAAGAGCTAGACTCCCTTCTTCCAATGTCCTTATATTGTCTCCAGCAGAAGGTGTAGCCCAGATTAAAGGTGTGTTCCACCACACCTTTAATCCCAGATGAAAGGCGTAGCCCGGATTAAAGGTGTGTTCCTTAAACTCGGAGATTCAATCTTCTGGAATCCATAGCCACTATGGCTCAAGATCTTCAAACCAAGATCCAGATAAGGATCTCCAAGCCTCCAGATAAGGGTCACTGGTGAGCCTTCCAATTCCGGATTGTAGTTCATTTCAAATATTGTCAAGTTGACAACCAGGAATAGCCACTACAATCCACCCCTTGTCAACTTGACACAAATAATATCTCATGTTCACATGAAACAATAACAAGGTTGTAAATACGCCTAACATGATATAACTATCCCTCGTACAATCGCAAACGCATTAGTAAATTTACAATGGGCATTCATATTACTTTATAATCCTCGTTTCTGCAACTGGTTACGTGGCCTTAATTGGTATTTATAACTACCTTTCTCTACTACCCATTCTGTATTTCCTTCACCTTCAGCCAGCACCTCAGCAGGTCTTGGCTCTTTTCCTGGAGGATTGACCCATACCTTCATTCCTGATGGGTCTGTGTCCTTTGTCATCCTGCTTGGACTAGGCTGTTGTAGTTTCCCATTGACTTTAATCACAGGACATGGTAGTACTAAGAGACGCCCTAAGGGATCTCCTACACTCCAGACATACTCTTGCTTACCACCATTGTGAAGAGGTAATCCAATTTCCCCATGGTAATCTGGATCTATCACCCCTCCTAACACTGTTATTCCTTTTTTAGCCTGTTGGTTTAAGGGCATTAGAAGCCCAAAATGACCAGGGGGAAGTCTGAGCTTCCAGTTCAATGGAATGTTTGTTGTAGCTCCTGGTAGAAGCACTCCCCTCTCTGGAGCCAAAACTTCTAGGCCAGCAGAACCTAGAGTTATGGGGACAGGAAGCAAAAATTTTCCTAGAGGGTCACTAGGAGTGATAGTAAGTGGAACTATTCCGTTTTCCACCCCTTGATTCCTGGACCCATGAATCCTGGCTATGGGTGAAACTGTACCATATATCGAGCGCTGATTCAAAGCATATACTGCCTTCTGAAGAACTCTGCCCCAGCCTTCCAAGCTGTTACCACCTAATTGGCGCTGTAACTGCGTCTTCAAAAGGCCATTCCATCTTTCTATCAGCCCAGCTGCTTCAGGATGATGGGGAATGTGGTAAGACCAGTGAATTCCATGATCGTGAGCCCACTGTCGTACTTCTCTGGCTGTGAAATGAGTTCCTTGGTCAGAAGCAATACTGTGTGGAATACCATGACGATAGATGAGGCATTCTGTCAGTCCGTGAATGGTGGTTTTAGCAGAGGCATTACGTGCAGGAAAGGCAAATCCATAACCAGAATAAGTATCTACTCCAGTAAGAACAAAACGCTGTCCTTTCCACGAAGGAAGTGGTCCAATGTAGTCAACCTGCCACCAGGTTGCTGGCTGGTCACCCCGAGGAATGGTGCCATATCTGGGGCTCAGTGTTGGTTTCTGCTGTTGGCAGATCTGGCAATCAGCAGCAGCTGTAGCCAGGTCAGCCTTGGTGAGTGGAAGCCCATGTTGCTGAGCCCAAGCATAACCTCCATCTCGACCACCATGGCCACTTTGTTCATGTGCCCATTGAGCAATGACAGGGATGGCTGGGGAGAGAGGCTGATTGTCCACAGAACGGGTCATCTTATCCACTTGATTATTGAACTCCTCCTCAGCTGAAGTCACCTTTTGGTGAGCATTTACATGGGACACAAATATCTTCACATCCTTTGCCCATTTGGAGAGATCTATCCACATGCTTCTTCCCCAGATGTCTTTCTCACCAATTTTCCAATTGTGATCTTTCCAAGTCCCTGACCATCCAGCCAATCCATTGGCTACAGCCCATGAGTCAGTGTATAATCGTACATCTGGCCATTTCTTCTTGCAAACAAACTGTAATACCATGTGTACTGCCCGAAGTTCTGCCCACTGTGAAGATTTCCCTTCACCTGTGTCTTTCAAGGTTGTCCCAGAAAGGGGTTGTAATGCTGCAGCTGTCCACTTCTGGGTGGTGCCTGCATAACGTGCAGAGCCATCAGTAAACCAGGCTCTAGTCTTCTCCTCTTCGGTCAGTTGATCATAGGGAACACCCCATGAGGCTATAGGCACATGTTTGGCAGCAGATGGCATTGTAACAGGAGTAGAAACCATAGGCATTTGAGCAACTTCTTCATGTAACTTGCTTGTGCCTTCAGGACCTGCTCTGGCCCGATCACGTATATACCACTTCCATTTGATAATAGACTGCTGCTGTGCGCGTCCCACTTTATGACTTGCAGGGTCTGATAGTACCCAGCTCATGATGGGTAGTTCAGGTCGCATAGTAACTTGGTGTCCTATTGTCAAACGTTCAGTTTCCACTAAGGCCCAATAGCAGGCCAAGAGCTGCTTTTCAAAGGGAGAATAGTTGTCTGCAGATGATGGTAGAGCTTTGCTCCAAAATCCCAAAGGTCTTTTCTGTGATTCACCTACAGGGGCCTGCCAGAGGCTCCAAACAGCATCTCTATCAGCCACAGACACCTCAAGTACCATCGGGTCTGCTGGGTCATATGGTCCAAGTGGTAGAGCAGCCTGCACAGCAGCCTGGACCTGTTGAAGGGCCTTCTCCTGTTCCAGGCCCCACACAAAGCTAGCAGCTTTCCGAGTCACTTGGTAAATAGGCCTAAGTAACACACCCAAGTGAGGGATGTGTTGTCTCCAGAATCCAAATAGGCCCACTAAACGTTGTGCTTCTTTCTTGGTTGTAGGAGGGGCCAGGTGCAATAACTTATCTTTCACCTTAGAAGGAATATCTCTGCATGCCCCACACCACTGGACTCCTAAGAATTTCACTGAGGTAGATGGTCCTTGAATTTTGGTTGGATTTATTTCCCATCCTCTGATACGCATATGTGTTACCAATGAGTCCAAAGTGGTTGCTACTTCCTGCTCACTTGGTCCAATCAGCATAATGTCATCAATATAGTGCACCAATGTGATATTTTGTGGAAGATCCAAACGATCAAGATCCCTTCTAACTAAATTATGACACAGGGCAGGAGAGTTAATATATCCTTGAGGCAAAACTGTGAAGGTATACTGTTGGCCTTGCCAACTGAAAGCAAATTGCTTCTGGTGGTCCTTATGGACAGGTACTGAGAAGAAGGCATTTGCCAGATCAATAGCCGCATACCAGGTGCCAGGAGATGTGTTAATTTGCTCAAGTAACGAAACTACATCTGGTACAGCAGCTGCAATTGGAGTTACCACCTGATTTAGTTTTCGATAATCAACTGTCATTCTCCATGATCCATCTGTTTTCTGCACTGGCCAGATAGGAGAGTTAAACGGAGATGTGGTGGGAACCACCACCCCTGCATCTTTCAAGTCCTTGATAGTGGCAGTAATTTCTGCAATTCCTCCAGGAATACGATACTGTTTTTGATTCACTATTTTCTTTGGCAGAGGCAACTCTAAAGGCTTCCATTTGGCCTTTCCAACCATAATAGCCCTCACTCTACAGTTCAGGGAACCAATATGAGAATTCTGCCAATTTCTGAGTATATCTATCCCAATTATACATTCTGGAACTGGGGAAATCACCACAGGATGTGTCCGGGGACCTACTGGACCTACTGTGAGTCGGACATCAGTCAAAACTCCATTAATCACCTGCCCTCCATAAGCCCCTACTTTAACTGGAGGGCCACAATGTTTCTTGGGATCCCCTGGGATCAGTGTCAACTCAGAACCAGTATCCAGCAGACCCCGAAAAGTCTGATTATTTCCTTTTCCCCAGTGTACAGTTACCCTTGTAAAAGGCCGTAGGTCCCTCTGGGGAAGAACTGGAGAAAGGGTAACAGCAAAACCTTTGAGTGTCTTATCAAGATCCTTCCTCAGTGGAACCTGGCCACCCCTTCATTCAAGGGGTTCTGGATCTGCAAACTGTCTCAAGTCTGGAAATTGATTCACTGGCCGAGATTGCTGTTTACCACGATCTAATGTAGCCTTTCTTTCATTTGGCTGTTTACCACGATCTAATGTAGCCTTTCTTTCATTTGTTTGAGAATTTTTCTGCTTATACAGATCAAACAAATATGCAGTAGGCTTCCTATGTATTTCATTCCTGGAAACACCATGATTGGTTAGCCAGTACCAAAGGTCCAACCGAGTCATGCCATTATAAATTTCACCTCTCCTGTGCTGACCATTACTGGGTATGTTATTATAAACATTCTTTTGTCTACGCTGTCCATTATAATAACTAGAATCACCTTGTCTCGGGCGATTCAATGCTGCCACCTGGCCCTTGTTACCTCGGAATCCAACTAAACCCAGTGAATTTAATTCATCTAATTGAGCAGAAGCATCTCCAATGCTAAGATCTGGCACAAGGAAAAGGGAAAGAACAAAACCCTTCAAATGTGCTGGTGCCCCTCTCACCAATTTGCGTCTTATAGAGCTGGTGAAAGGCATATCTTCTGGACCTTCCCATTGTGGACAATTATGCTTTACACAATATATCCACTCTAGCATTGCAATTTCCCTAAGTCTTAAAATCCCTTCATCAACACTAAGCCATGGAATATCAGGCATCTCCAAGTCATTTCCAGTAGGCCATCTTTTGATAAACACCTCAGCCAACCATTCAAACAAACTTTTGACACCTTTTTTAACTATGCGAGCTTCCGTATTAAACCTAGAATCTCTACTCAGAGGACCCATGTCAATAAACTCAGCCTGCTCTAGTTTTATGTTCCTTCCACCCTTATCCCACACCCTTAAAATCCATTCCCACACATATTCACCAGGTTTCTGCTTGAATGAATTAGCAAACTCATTAAGCTCCTTAGTAGTGTAGCGAATTTCCTCATGGACTACACTTTCTACCTCCCCTCTAGGAGCCTGTTTTGCTTTGAGTCTGGTTACAGGTCTAGAAGAAACTATTGGTGGGCCGTGAGCAGACTCTGCAAAATTAATTTCCTCATGTGGGGAAGGCATTATTTCAAGAGGTGGGGCTGAGGGTACTACTTCCTCAGGTGGGGCAAACCCTTGAGAATCTGAGGATTCAAAATTCTCAGCTTCAACATGGTCTTCCCACACATCCCCATCCCATGTTGTAGGATCCCATTCTTTGCCAATTAGAGCCCTTACTTTAACTGTCGACACACTCTGAGGCTGAGACTTGAATTTTCGCTGTAGTTCAGCCAACCTTACAATGAGAGTTTCTGTTTGATTTTCTGCAACTTGAGCTCTATTGCTACAAGAGAGAAGATTCTCCTCAAGGACACACTTAGCAACTTTTAGATCGTTTACTTGTGTCTGGAGCCTTTTGATTTTATCACACAACTCCTTCCTTGTACTTCTGTTACTCTAGAACCACTCCTGGTACCAACTTCTGTATTAGTCAGGGTTCTCTAGAGTCACAGAACTTATGGATAGTCTCTAGATAATAAAGGAATTTATTGATGACTTACAGTCGGCAGCCCAATTCCCAACAATTGTTCAGTCGCAGCTGTGAATGGAAGTCCAAGGATCTAGCAGTTACTCAGTCTCACGCAGCAAGCAGGCGAAGGAGCAAGAGCTCGAGCTAGAGCAAGAGCTAGACTCCCTTCTTCCAATGTCCTTATATTGTCTCCAGCAGAAGGTGTAGCCCAGATTAAAGGTGTGTTCCACCACACCTTTAATCCCAGATGAAAGGCGTAGCCCGGATTAAAGGTGTGTTCCTTAAACTCGGAGATTCAATCTTCTGGAATCCATAGCCACTATGGCTCAAGATCTTCAAACCAAGATCCAGATAAGGATCTCCAAGCCTCCAGATAAGGGTCACTGGTGAGCCTTCCAATTCCGGATTGTAGTTCATTTCAAATATTGTCAAGTTGACAACCAGGAATAGCCACTACAGAGACCCTGTGCTCAGTTTAATCGATGGCTGTGAGCATTCACTTATGTATTTGTCAGGCACTGGCAGAACCTCTCAGGAGACAGCTATATCAGGCTTCTGTCAGGAAGCACTTATTGGCATCCACAATAGTGTCTGGGTTTGATAACTGTATATGAGCTATATCCACAGTTGTGACAGTGACTGGATGACCTTTCCTTCTGTTTCTGCTCCAAACTTTGTCTCTTTCTCCTCCCATGGATATTTTGATCACCCTTCTAAGAAGGACGAAAGTATCCACACTCTGGTCTCCCTTCTTCTTGAGCTTCATGTGGTCTGTGAATTGTACCTTGGGTATTCCGAACTTCTGGGCTAATATCCACTTATTAGTGAGTGCATACCATGTGTGTTCTTTTTGTGATTGGGTTACCTCACTCAGGATGATATTTTCTAGTTGAGTTAGGAACTTTTTACATTTGACATTTTCTTTGATTGATATATCCATTTCTTCTATGTTATCCCCTATGCCTGAGATTCTCTCTTCCATCTCTTGTATTTTGGTGGTGATGTTTGCATCTGTAGTTCCTGTTCTCTTTCCTAGGTTTTCCATCCCCTGGGTTGCCTCCATTTGTGTTCTCTTTATTGCTTTTATTTCCATTTTTAAGTCTCGGACTGTTTTTTTTTTCCCCATTTCCTTCACCTGTTTTTATTTTCCTGGTTTTCTTTAGGCAATTTATTTGTTTCCCCTTTAAGAGCTTCTACTTGTTTGATTGTGCTTTCCTGTATTTCTTTAAGGGGATCAATTATATCTCCTTTAAAGGCCTCTATGATCTTCTTGAGATGGGATTTAAGGCCACAGTCTTGCTATTCGGGTGTGTTAGGATATCTAATGCTAGCTGTAGTAAGAGAGCTGGGTTCTGATGGTGCCATATTGTATTGGCTTCTGGTGATTACGTTCTCATGATAGGTTTTGCCATTGCCTCTGGTGTTGGCTGGCCTGGGTGTCCCAGGTTGGAGCAGCCCTCCTGGGAGGTGGGCAGAGCTGTGGGGTGAGGTGCAGTGTGCTGATCCCTGACTGCAGTGGGTATAGGTTCAGGTCAGAAGGAAGATAGAGCTCTGACAGTGTGGGGCATGGTGTGCTGATCTGCAAGTTTTGCTTGTATAGGTGCAAACTGGAGGGAAGTTGAATTTCTGACAGGACAGGGCAGAGCCCACGACTGTCAGTAGGATTTATTTTAAATTTTATTTATTTTAAATTTTATCCACATAACACTTATGAAGTGAGGCCAGAGACCCCTGATTAAATGTTTTACCTAGAATACACTAAGCAGAATCATAACCAAACCCAGGACTTACACTAGGGCATAAAAGATGAAAGTGCACAGAATACAGAATCGTGGGTAGATCATGAAAATCACTTTTTCTGTGTTAATAATCTTAAATTGCCTACAAATTTCTCTGTAATATTAAGAAAAATCCAGTTGCTGCATTTTAATGAAGCCTACTAAACAATATGTCAATAAAAATATTTTACAAAGATACATTAATTTAAAAGTATGAGATTCTATTCCCTTACAACCAACTAACAGGTCTCTTCATTAAAGTTTTTAAGTCTAAAGATTTCTTTTTTAAAAACTTCTCTAGATGGGAGTCTGCTTTGAAAATTATAAGCTGGGTGTAATGGCACACACCTTTAATTGCAGCACTTGGGTGATAAAGGCAGGTGGGTTTCTGTGAGTTCAAGGCCAGCCTGATCTACAGAGGACATTCCAGGACAGCCAGAACTACATACTGAGACCCTGTCTCAAAAACAAAACAAACAAGCAAAAACATAAAACAAAAACAGATTATACATCTACACTAGATATAATTTGTATTACTATATTTCTTCTTAAAGTTGATGGTTTCAGGAAGAAACCTAAAATTTATATTAGCTGTGTATGATGACGCATATCTTTAATCCCAGCAGTTGAGAGACAGGCAGGCAGATCCCTGTGAGATGGAGGCTAGTCTGTTCTACATAGTGAGTTCCAGAAAAAAAAAAAAGAAAAGAAAAGAAAAGAAAAAGGAAAAAAATTTGAAAATTACATGGCGTGAGCCTATAATCTCAGCTCTTGAACTGTGGCAACAGTTCAAGGACATCAAAAAATTAAAATAACCTCTTTTTACTCAGAGAAAACATGCCTGAAAAACAAAAAAAAAAATTTACATTAATATTTAAATACATTAAATTGTTGGAAATAAAAATATTGTATTTGTTTACTCTTTATGATCACCAGCAATACGAAGTCGAGAGTCAAGAAGCGTGGGGAAGCAATGAGATGGCTTAGTAGGTAAAGCATTTTCCATCAGCCCGATAATCCGATTGTGACCCCTGAGTCCTACCTACATGGCAGAAGGAGAGACCTGCCTCCAGCAAGTTGATAGCCACACACAGAGCTTGACATATGATCATGCTTGTGCATGTACACACACACACACACACACACACACACACACACACACACACGTTTGCGATTTTCTTTTTAGGAATGGTAGGTGTTGTGTCCGGCCAGCAGATCAGAGACCTGGGTTCTAGTCTGGAAAGGCATTTTGGAAACCTGGAAGAGAAGAAGGGCTAGGCTGCGTGAGATAAGGAAGGAACCAAGACAAGGCTCTGTGCTCAAGGTTCAATTTTTACTATTCCGGCACTCCATTATGAAGGAAGGGGGAGGGGCCCGATTCCCGCCAAATAATCTTGGAGTAAGGTTGCAGGTGAACACGTGATGGCTTCGGATCAGCAAAGCGGCAAGCTTCAGCAGTGGGCGTGGCAGAACGATTGAGCGGCTAGCTCCACCCCTGAGCAAGCAGGTTTCAGGCTGGGGGAGGGAAGACTACAGGTAGGCATTATTGTTATTTAGGAGAGGAGAGACTAGCTGAGTATCGTGGCTATGATCAGCTAGACTGGTTAGAAACCAGTATTATCTTAATCCTGGTTTCCCAAATCCGAGTTGATGGTGTTGGGGTTCGGGAATTGCCACACAAACCATCCAAACACCAATCTCAGTTAAGAAAGGGTAGTTTATTGAACGCACAGCGAAGTACTTGTCAGACCAGGGACATCATTCAGAATTAGGTCTGAAACTATGACATCAAACATTTCTTAGAGCAAACTTTTTATAGGAAAACCCAGGTTCCAAACTTTGACAGCAAGCCGTGGAGTGATATGCTTACTAGACAGAGCATTATCAGCTGACCTTTTAAGCAGATTGGTCCTGAGTGAGGAAAGAGGGGTGGTGGACAGGTAGCGCCCAAGGGACTATCAGTACATTGAGATAACAGAACATAAGTGATTCAACCATAACTTTTGGCTTATTAGTGACATTTTTCAGTGGCAGCTCTAGATAATTACTTCTGGGAATTGGAGTCTAAGAACCTGAACTTAATTTCACCTTATGAGCAAAATGGAGACTGAATACAAAATGTCTTCCTTCAGTTATGTTAAGAGGATTGGGCCTCAACAGTGGCAAATCCTGACATTTTTGGAGCTGGAAAAGCATTGTAAATTACTGGTATGTGGTGCTTTGAGCCTTGTTTTGAGAGCGACAGGACCATGTTGTGTAAAGTGGCTTCTCATTAAGAGACGGACACCTCAAGCTTTCCAGCATCCTCTACTCTCTCATCTCCGGAAGATTAATTTCCTGTCTTCTGAATGATGTGGGCTGCTAAGTGAATTGTAACCCAGTCCAGATGTCTGGAAGGAGATGTAAGAGATAGATATTAAAAATTCATTTACAATCTGCACACACACACACTCCTATGCAGCTGTAATAGAATAGCTTTGGTTAGAAGACACGAAGGCAAAGGCACTACATTTCATTAAGTGAATAGATGATTTGCTGTCAAGGCAAAGCATAAATCTACACTGTTATCTCTAACCTAAAAGCTGCCTCTAATTGAAGGTCAAAGAGGTTAGCAGTCTCCTCGAGTGCATTACCTCGATGGAAAACAATGCATGTACTATAGTGAAACAGCAACTTTCTGCAGATGAAAGTAGTAGACCTTAGATACAGTCCAGGCCTTTTGAACTAGAACATATCACTTTGTCTATTTTTCACAGTATTCTGCTGGTTCAAGTTCAAGTGATTTTTCCCTTTGTCCTCATTCTATAAACAGTTTCCCTAATGTTGCCCTGATAAATTATGTCAGGAGAGGAGCAGTTTCAGATAGACACTGTCATTTATGAAAATTAAAAACAAAAACTGCAAGTACCAGAAAAAGGTGAACAGACATGCAGTTTGTTTCCTTCCTGAAACCTGCTGGAATTCTAGGTATCCTTGTGGCCACCAAAGTCAGGAGAATGTCCTTCTGGAAGAAGTGAGGCAGTTCTACTTAATATAGTGCTTCTCGCCCTGTGGCTTGTGACCCCCTCTGGGGCTCTAACAGTCCTATCACAAGGACCACCTATGACCATGGAAAATACATGTATTAAATGACTGCAGAGTTATGAAGGCTGAGAACCACTAGTTTAACACAACTCGGCAGCTGGGTTGGTGTTGGTTCAAATTTTAGGAGTCATCAAGTAGTTTAGTTTACACATATTTAAGTGCAACAGAATTTGGAAAAAAAATTTCCAGTGATAATTAATTCAATAAGACACATACCAAAAAAAAAAAAAAAAAAAAAAAAAAAGCTGGGCGTGGTGGTGCACGCCTTTAATCGAAGCACTTGGGAGGCAGAGGCAAGCGGATTTCTGAGTTCGAGGCCAGCCTGGTCTACAAAGTGAGTTCCAGGACAGCCAGGGCTACAGAGAAACCCTGTCTCTAAAACAAAACAAAAAACAAACAAACAAACAAAAAAGCATAAGATACAAATACATTGAAAATCTTTTAAAGTACAAGTGATATTTTATATGAATTTGGGCTCGATAGATTAACTGAGGAAACATGCTTTAGACAAACAAGTTTATTATAAGGCTATAGGGGTAGAAAGTACAATGGAATCAGACAGACAAGCTCAAGATAAGGGTCTGGAGGGAGCCAGTGTGGCCTGGCCATATAGATAACACAAAGGCCACCAGACTGTTAACCACATCTATTCCCAGCTTTCTGGGCAGAAAACAGGTATACATCTCTCTCTTTGAAGAGACAACTGTGCATTTAACATTCTTGGTTTCCTACAAGGACCTCATGCCTCCTACATGAAACTAATATTACCATGTAATGCCTCCTACATGAAACCAGTATTACCATGAAGAGACTATGACTTGAAGTTTAAGTCTCTATTGGTCAAGGAAATGATCATGGATGGTGGAAATGAGATGTGACCAAGGGAACAGTTCTGTCTCAAGAGCCAGTTCAGTGTGAGGACCTCAGTGGGAGTGAGAGAACACTAACACACATGGCATAAGTGTGAGCATTTTAAAAAAGGAATGGCTTCCCCATTCACATAGGTCTCATGGGATTGAAAATAAGGGGTTTTCTTAATTGAGGCGTGCTTGGTACAGTTGAGCTCAGGGAATGAGAGTGTGAGAGTGCTCAGTGTACATTTTTTACTAGATCTCAGGAGAATGAGAGTGTGAGAGTGCTCAGTGTACATTTTTTACTAGATCTCAGGAGAATGAGAGCCAAGCCATCTAAGCATAGGAAAGAAGAGAATTATCAACTAGACTGTTTAGAAACTGGGGTTTTCATAAACAACCACCAAACCCAGACACGGTTGCAGATACCAACAAGAGCTTGCTGACAGGAGCCTGATATAGCTGTCTCCTGAAAGGCTCTGCCAGTGCCTGACAAATATAAAAGTGGATGCTCACAGTAATCCATTAGATGGAGCACAGGGTCCCCAATGAAGGAGCTAGAGAAAGTACCCAAGGAGCTGAACAGGTTTGCAGCCTAGGAGGAACAACAATATGAACTAACCAGTAACCCCAGAGCTCCCTGGTACTAAACCACCAATCAAAGAAAATACACAGAGAGACTATGGCTGTAGCTTCATATGTAGCCGAGGATGGCCTAGTCAGTCATCATTGAGAGGAGAGGCCCTTGGTCCTGTGAAGGTTCTATGTCCCAGTATAGGGGAATGAATGCCTGGGCCAGGAAGTGGGAGTGGGTGGGTTGGGGACCAGGGGGAGGAGGGAGAGGATTGGGGATTTTTGGAGGGGAAACTAGGAAAGGGAATAACATTTGAAATGTAAATAAAGAAAATATCTAATAAAAAATAAAAATTAAAAAAAAAAACTGGTATTTTTAACCCTGTTTTCCCAAACCGCAGTCAGTACAGTAGAAAAGTACTGTAAACTCTTGGTGTGTGGGGCTTTAAGCTTTAGTTAGCCTTTGAAGGCATGAAAGAAAACTGTACAAAATGCTTTGAAGGTTATAGGAAAGTTGGTTTTCATTAATAGATAGATGCCTCAATCTAGCCAAGTTTCTGTCCAGAATTGCTAACACAAGATCAAATGTCTTATCATTTAGAGTAAATCAATTTGGAAGTCGATATGGGATCGTCATCAGCCAGCAAAGCTATAAGAGAAGTATTCTGGAGGTAACGAGGAGGTTTTGAAAGTGGGCAACAGAACACTGTCCATAAAGAGTGTAGGAGACTTAAAGAAAACAATTCATTTTGTAGCAGATGAGTATAATAAATGTACAAAAAGATGGATAAGATGGACCCTAAGGGGAAAAGAATAGGTAAGCAGGGAGCCTTTTGAAAAGGTCATCCCTGGAGTGATGAGTGCAGAGGTCATTTGAGGAAGGCAGAGGTGTAGAAGCAATCCAAGGCTGTGTCCCACATGGAGAAGATGTTCATCCACACTAAAAGACCCCACAGGATTGCCAGCACAGGGTTGAAAACTCACGTTGTAAAAAATAAGAACTCTGAGGACAAAGAAGACCCTACAGGTTCCCAGAAGTAAACGAGTCAGGTATTGGGATCAGAGCCAGTTTAGAGCAGCCACCATCTTAAAAGGCATCCATCCCATCATCAGCCACATACTCACAAAAGCACTTCTGAGGTGCTGTTATTAGGAAACCACAGAGTCTGCCTCTCACAAGGAAGGAAGGAAGCCAGCAGAGGAAGGCACTAAGTACAGTAACAAATCTAATGGACAGGAGAATCAAAACAAAGCATGAGGATGATGGAGTCGGTGCCCTGATGATGACTGTACAGGTGTAGACAGATCACAGTTCTTTTGATGGGCTATGTGGTGAGAAATGCATGTGTGTAAGGATGGAGAATGAAAAAAGCTAAAAATGTAGAAAGCAATCAATAGCATAAACATCTTAAACCAATAGGGATACATGCATGAAATCGCTGGGGTGTATATAATCGTTACATCAGAAAACACAGCACAACCAATACTTAGAGACAACTATGTTTTGTAGAGGTAAGTCTCAGAAGAAACTAAAGTTACGTAAAATGGTAGGAAATGTCTCTTCCATTTTAAAGCCCTAAACAACTTATTTCAAATATGTGTATATTTTTCTATTAAAAACTGAAAATAGAAAAGAGATGGAGGATATTTAAATGGGAAATGGCATTTGAGAAGTCAAGAGATGGTAGGAAGGGAGGGAGAGACGATTTCATAGGTAAATGGTCCTTGTAAGTTTTCAAGAAACTTGAGCACTTCTCAGAATGTAGGAAGCATTTTTAAAACTCGAGGTGGAGTAGAGCAGATGGATTGGCACTGAGGACTCCCCATGGTTAGTGTCTGGTTGCGTGGTCTCTATTCATCTCTTTGTTGTAGTTGTTGTTAAAACAGTTTGAATATCACATAGGTATTACTAAAGAATAGACTCCAGTCTTGCATTGGTACTCCTTTTGAACATAAAACTTCCCTCACACCACTCCCTTCTGTACATTTCCTAAATAACTGGTTTCATCTTGTACTGGCTAGTCAACCTGACATAAGCTGGAGTCATCAGAGAAGAGCAAATCTCAACTGAGTAAATGTCTCCATGAGATCCAGTGGTATGGCATTTTTAGAAATTAGTAATCAATGGAGTAGGGCCTAGCCCATGGTGGGTGGTGCCATCCCTGAGCTGGAGTTCCTGGGTTCTATAAGAAAGCAGGCTTTGCAGGCCAAGAAGAGCAAGCCTCTTGGTTCCTGTCCTGCATGAGTTTCTGCCCTCCCTGTTTTTAATGATGACCTGTGAGCAAAATAAACCCTTTTTTCTCCAAGCTGCTTTTGGTCATGGTGTTTCATCACAGCCATAGTAACTCTAAGACACAACTTTTGTATAGATTAACTTAACAGTGACTTCTTTCCCTAACTTTCCAGTCATTTAGTAAACAAATGGTGGAGGTTTTTCATTCCCAGAAGTACCTTAAATCTGTAATGATCTTCTAGTAGAAGGATTCTGACCTCAAGAAAAGAATTTGGAGAAATCTAAGGATGTCTTCCACTAACAGTGTTATTGCTGAGGTTAAAGTCAGGACCAGACAGGATGAAGCAGTAATGAGCCTTTTCTTTTTTCTTTTGCCCTGATATAGATAAAAAAGATGTCCTGTGAGAACAATCATGATTTCAGTTGTCTTCAGCTCTGTGCTTATGTATCCTTTGGGATAACTTGTTAGTTAGGAGTGACTGTGGTTCCAGAACTTTGGGGTTCAAAACAATCACTTGAGGAAACTTGTTAAAAGCAGAAATTCATAGGCCCTGATAGCCAGAACTTTAGATGCCACAGGGGTGATACAGGACAAAGGAAGCCTCGTTGTCAAGGGACTCTCCAGGTGACTGATGTAGTCAGTGCGGAAGATGATGTTGCCCTGTAAGACCACATGAGTTCTGCCTTTCAGCCTGGAGACGCTGCTTTTAACTTCAAACTTCTTCTATCTGAAGAGGCAGGCTCTCTCAATAGTACCTCTGAAAGTGTGGTCCTGGATTAAGAAGCCTCCAAGTTGCCAGGAACTGGTCAAAATGCAGATTCTTATACACTACTCTGTATCTATAGAATCAGGAATGTGTAGGACCTGCCTCTAGTTTTACAAACCCTTCATAGGATGTCAGGGCACTCTTAGTATGAAAACAGCTGGTATGGTTCATTGACCTCAAAGTTGCCCAGTATCAAGAATCACCTAAAAGTTTCACAAATTTCCCCAAAAGCCTCCTTGTCTGGGGACCACCTGCTCACACATGTGAAGTATCAGAGACATTTGCATTTCAACTATAACATTGTGCTTTCGTTTAGGCAGAAACATTGTTTTCTTTTCTTGCCGTGACTTTATTGCACGTTTAAGTAGTCTTCCCACTTTATCTTTCTCATAATTGTCTTTAGTATTCTGGACTATGTACATTTTTATGGTTTTTTTGTTTGCAGTTCTGTAAATTAAACCCACATCCTCACAAGTGTTAGGCATGGACTCTACCACTAACCCACAACTTCAGCCTTCAGATAAATTTTATAGTCATTTCCTTTTAAAAAATGGTTTTTGACATTTATTACTATCAAAACAACCCCATGGAATAGATTCTATTGTTATTGTCATTTTGTAGATTAAAAAAAACCAATCTCTTCAAGAGAGAAACTGACAAGATTGTACATCCACACAAGTGATGGGCAGAACATGAAAGTAAGCTTACGTCTGTCTAGAAGCATCTAGCTTGGGACATGGAGGAGCACGGTAGCAGTGATAAAGATGTAATGACTGGCATTTACTGGTACACTGAGCAGCACTCTAAGTACAGACATTACATCACTTAAACTAAAAACAATTCTGTAAGGCAAGGACTATTGTTATTCCCAATATGGAAGTACGCAAACTGACCAGTTAGAAAACCTTCTCAATAAGAAATCTAATGTCTATGCCCTAACTCTTCCCATCTCTTAATTTCTGTTAATTATATGATTAGATACAAAAATAGGGTCATCGTGTCACTTGCATGTTTTGCTCTTATTTGATACCCACCACCCACAATTGCACACATGAGCTACCTTCTCCATCCTAACAAATCACGTTGAGATTTTGATTGAGTTTCTGTGAATATGCATAAGTATAGCAACCACAACACACATGTGATTGTCAAAATACAAATTGAAATGAGCCAGATTAAAATTAAAACTCTGGTCCTAATCGCACTACCATCATTCCAAGTAGTTCTCAGATTCAGGTGGGTCCCACAGACTGCTTCAGCTATGGCAGAAGGCTGTGGTAATGCCACAGTGAGTCTTCAAGTTATTTGTTTCTTTTTACCCCCAAATTAGTCCGGGTTCTCTAGCATCACAGAACTTACGGAATGAATCTCTCTACATATCAAGAGACTTTATTGGAATGACTTACAGGCTGTATTCCCTTAGCCCAACAATGGCTAGCTCTGAAGTAAAAGTCAAAGAATCTTGTAGTTGTTCAGTCCCACAAGTCTAGATGTCTCAGACACTGGTCTTCAGTAGATGGTGGAATCCTAAAGATGTAGGCTCCCATGCCCTTGAAGAAACGGATGTGCTAACAAGGTGAGAGCAAGCAGGCAAAGAGCAAAACCTTCTTTCTTCCACGCTCTTATATGGGTTTCTAGCAGAAAGTGTGGCCAGATTAGAAGTGTGTCTTCCCTTCAAGATCAGAACTAAAGGCAAATGTCTACCTGCTTCAAAATCTATATCAGAGGTGTGACCTCCTACCATAGAGGTCTGGACCCACCTTAAACCAAGCAGAATATCTGTCACAGGTGTTCCCTCCATTTCTGAGTTGAAGTTTGTTCCAGATATAGTTAAGGTGACAACCAAGAATAGCCATCACACCCCCTCAACCTCGGTACTAGGGCTTGAACCTGTGCCCTCATCTATGCCAGGCAGATTCTCTGGCATTGAGCTACATCCCAGCCCCCTTTGTTTTTACCTCTCATTGTTTTCATCTTTATATCTTGAGAGAAGCTCTTATTAAATTTCACAGGTTGGCCTTAAATATATGCAGAAAGCTAGGGCAGCTTTGTAGTTCTGCCATCCCTACCTCAGCTTCCCTCCCTGGTAGTTGAGCCCAGTCCTGCCATGCTCTCCTGTGAGCA
The DNA here is from genome assembly GCF_000001635.26 of Mus musculus. Classification (NCBI taxonomy): domain Eukaryota; kingdom Metazoa; phylum Chordata; class Mammalia; order Rodentia; family Muridae; genus Mus; species Mus musculus. The sequence continues at coordinate 81,736,515 of NC_000079.6, forward strand.
TCTTTCATCTTTGCCTGAGTATTTTTGTGTGTGTTTTTTGTTTTTTGAATTTTTTTAAAAATTGCTTTTGATAGTTCCTTGTAGTTTATATAAATATAGTTAATTTAATGTTTGTGTACTCGCCTGATACCTTTCCCTTTATCTCGGTTCTTTGGCTTTTTCTTCATTATATAGTGTAGGGGGCATGCCGGTCCTTGCGCTTCAGATAAGCGCTAGGGAAACCAGGGATGTTAAAGACACATACAAGGTTGTCACTTCAAACAAAGAGCTAAAACCCATGTTCTGCCCAGAAGGCTGGGGATGGATGTGGTTAATAGACTTTGATTATCTGTGTGCACAAGCCACATCAATCCTCCCCAGAACTTTATCTGAGCTTATTTGTCTCCATCTATGCACACAGGATTGAGTTAATTATCACCAGGAACATTCTGCAAATGACACTGAGCTTAGATGACTAAAGTAAACTACTTGGGATCAGACCCCAGAAGGTTGGTTACTGAATGGTGCTGGATCCAGCTACCTCCCTGTCTTCTTGCAGATCATGACTGTGCTGGCCATGGTGGATGGACACACACACACACACACACACACACACACACACACACCCCAGGCATAGGATTTCTCTGTATTAGATCATAGTACCTGTTAACAAAGATACAGTTTCTTCTTTTGTAATACTTGTGGCTTTGCTTCTGTTCTCCTTAAGGTCTTTGTTGTACTTCTTAAAGTCTTGAGTACCATGTTCCTGCCTTAGAAGGAAAGCATTTGTCCTTATTGTTGAGAGAAATACTACCTGTAGGTTTTCCACAGGAGATTTTTTATCAAGCTCAGGACCTTTTTCTTCTTTGTCTACTTTGCTTGCAGTACTTTTTTTTTTTTTTTTCGAGACAAGGTTTCTCTGTGTAGCCCTGGCTGTCCTGGAACTCACTTTGTAGACCAGGCTGGCCTCGAACTCAGAAATCCGCCTGCCTCTGCCTCCCGAGTGCTGGGATTAAAGGCGTGTGCCACTACGCCCGGCGCTTGCAGTATTTTAAGATCATTTCATGGTTGCTTCCTCCTCCTCTTCATCCTCCTCCTCCTCTGCTTTCTCCTCCTCCTCTGCCTCCTCCTCTTCCTCTTCTTCCTCTACCACCACCACTTGTGCCTTGTTTGCCTCCAGTCTCAATGTAGCCCCCACTAGCATGGAATGTCTGTTTTTCCTCAGCCTCTTGACTGCTGGGATTATAGGTTTGAGCTACCATGCTCAACTCTCCTCTATGCTATGAATATAGTGTATTTTATATTATATTATACTATATTATATTATAATTAATTTATTCATATGAATAAAATATTTGATTTTACAAGTTAAAATAATTATTAAATTTTATTTTTCACATTTATTAGCGAGGGGGAAGGGTGTGTGTATGTGGGAGGGGAGCGTACGTGGGTGCATACATGCGTGCATGCGCCAGGGCACACAGGTGGAAAGATAGATTACCTTGCAGGAGTCCATTCTCTTCACTGTGTGGGTCCTGGGGATCACACTCAGGTGAAGGCTTGGTTGCAGGTACCTCTGCCCACTGAGCCATTTCACTGGCCCACAAATTTATAGTTTTCTACAATAAACTCTTGCTTATTTTCCTGTTCATAAGCCATTGAATTTGACTTGCCTGTGTTTGGGGACTAATTTAGTTAGGAGTTTATGTAGTGTTCATTACTTTGTTTCATGCTTCACATTGCCTTTCTCTAGTTTTATTAGTGTAACATTGACTTCTTAGAAGAGTTTTTCCTTCTATACTCTAAACGTCTCTATATAGGATTGCTATTATCCCATTAGTCAATGACTGGCAGAGCTGTCCAGTTAGGCTCTAAGTCTTGGCTGGACTTTGTGGGGAGATTTTAAATTACTGATTATTTTCTTCACTTAGTATAATTCAACTTAGACTTTTTTTTTCTTGTAGCACGTTTGAATTAAGCACTAAAATTGGTAGGCTTAACTTGTAAACAGTGCTAGCTTACTGTCCTTTTAAATTGATTTGTTTAGTTACCATATGAAATAATAAGTTTCATTCTGACTATTGTTGTGGGAGAGTTAGGAGTGTGCTTATGTGTCTATATTCCTATTATAAAAATATACATATTTAGTTTGGGGTTTGGCTTGTGTCACTTAGCCTGACTTCCCTTTTGTAGGTTCTTAACCTTATCAATAAAAGAAACAATAGCCTCAGAAGCAGCATTTTTCTTTTCTTTCTTCCTCTCGCTCATTTATTCATTCAATTGACTTCATGATCTAAGCAGCAGGTCAAGCAGCCTACACACGCTGGCCTCGTTGGGGAGCAGGAAAGTAGCGAAGAGATGAGAAGGTCCTCAGCTTTTTGAGTTAGTATCACAGACAGGCTCAGCAAGCTGGCGTAGCCTGAGACAGAATGAGAATGTCTAGGGTTTCAGAGGGAGTGCATTTCTTCCTTTGGATGGTTAATATTTCATTCCTTACAGGTTCTAGATGTTAATTCTTGATCAGATACATAGTTGATAAGATTTTTCTCCCATATGCCTGCTGTCTCCTGCACTTGGGTAATTGTCCCCCCATTGTAAAATACTTTTGCATTTCATGCAGTATTATTTGTCAGTTTGTACAGTTATTTCCTGAATTAATGGAAGCCTTGTGAGAACATTGGTGGTTTGCTCTAGCCGTTGTTGGTGTTCTGGGTTAGTGGGGATGATGGTGAGAGAGAGAAAGACATCAGATACAAGAGGCCTCTCTGCAGCCTGGAAACAGCTCTGATGAACTGGCTGCCTGGGAGCTTCTAGAAGCCTCTCTATTGTCACACAGAAGTCACTCTTATTGATTCCTTGTGATTTTGAGATCAGGCCGCCCAGTCCTGCTCACTTCCCAGTCTCTATTATCCACCCTTTGACCTTGCAACCTTCCACAAAATAAAAATCATACAAACCAGAAAAGGAAAGAAAAGCATAGAGAACATCTCTCATCATGGAAGCTGTAGCTGTCACAGTGTGTCCCATGGTATATCTCTCTGCTGCTATTCATTGCAATGAGTCAACAGTCTTGTAGTGGCTATTCTTGGTTGTCAACTTGACTATATTTGGAATGAACTACAATCCAGAATTGGAAGGCTCACCAGTGACCCTTATCTGGAGGCTTGGAGATCCTTATCTGGATCTTGGTATGGAGATCTTGAGCCATAGTGGCTATGGATTCCAGAAGATTGAATCTCCGAGTTTAAGGAACACACCTTTAATCTGGGCTACACCTTTCATCTGGGATTAAAGGTGTGGTGGAACACACCTTTAATCTGGGCTACACCTTCTGCTGGAGACAATATAAGGACATTGGAAGAAGGGAGTCTAGCTCTTGCTCCTTCGCCTGCTTGCTGCGTGAGACTGAGTAACTGCTAGATCCTTGGACTTCCATTCACACCTGTGACTAAACCATTGTTGGGAATTGGGCTGTCGACTGTAAGTCATCAATAAATTCCTTTACTATCTAGAGACTATCCATAAGTTCTGTGACTCTAGAGAACCCTGACTAATACAAGTCTCTTTTAAGTCTATTAAACCAGAGTCATTATCTCTGTCTTCTGTGACATACCCAATCACAAAAGAACTCACATGATATGTACTCACTGATAAGTGGATATTAGCCCAGAAACCCAGAATACCCAAGATAGAAGATACAATTTGCAAAACACACGAAACTTAAGAAGACCAAAGTGTGGACACTTTGCCCCTTCTTAGAATTGAGAACAAAACACCCATGGAAGGAGTTACAGAGACAAAGTTTGGAGCTGAGACAAAAGGATGGACCATCTAGAGACTGCCATATCCAGGGATCCATCCCATAATCAGCCTCTAAACGCTGACACCATTGCATACACTAGCAAGATTTTGCTGAAAGGACCCTGATATAGCTGTCTCTTGTGAGACTATGCTGGGGCCTAGCAAACACATAAGTGGATGCTCACAGTCAGCTAATGGATGGATCACAGTGCCCCCAATGGAGGAGCTAGAGAAAGTACCCAAGGAGCTAAAGAGATCTGCAACCCTATAGGTGGAACAACATTATGAACTAACCAGTACCCCGGAGCTCTTGACTCTAGTTGCATATGTATCAGAAGATGGCCTAGTCGGCCATCACTGGAAAGAGAGGCACATTGGACATGCAAACTTTATATGCCCCAGTACAGGGGAACGCCAGGGCCAAAAAGTGGGAGTGGGGGGGGTATGGGGGACTTTTGGGATAGCATTGGAAATGTAAATGAAGAAAATACCTAATAAAAATATATTAAAAAAATATTGGACCCTGGGACTGGAAACTTCTCCTGGTTAGCCTGTTGTTGCCTTGTGTCATGGAGATCCTGTAGCTTTGGATCTGCAGGTCTGACCTTTTTACTTATCCCAACCATTTGAAGGTGATATAGATTTGGGAGTGAGCCAACTCAGAGCCCTCATCTGGGCCTGAGTTGCTCAGGTCTTTGCCTCTTCCTTATCTGCACCACCAGGGTGAGCTCTCCAGCACTGTTCTGCCTAGATCCCCGAGTAGATCCATCGACAGGAGGCAAAGGGCTCCAGCTCTCATGCTCTCAGGCCAGCTCACCTTAAGGCACCCAGAACCAGCTCCACTGTACTGCCCTGCCAGGAAGCATTCGCCCAAAAGGCACTTTTAGCCAGTCATTTCCACATACCAAAACCTCTCATTTGATTTAAGGAACCATTACTTAAGCATATTTTCAGACTTCCTGTTTTGCCAGGACTCAGGTCTAAGTTATGCAAAAGCTCTGAGAATCCTTGGGAAAAACAACTTCAGAATCTCAGATAGCAAAAGGCGATTTCACAGCCTATGTGCCAGCACTCAGAGCTTATCCAGATACAATGGCTCTGCTCAAATTAGCCACACATTTTAGGGGTTCTGTGGCCTGCCAGTGACCCATTTTGGATGATTTTGTATGGGGTGAGACAGATGGGGATCTATTTTTCAACGTTGGGAATGTGGTGTTACGGAAGGACTATTTTCTCGGAATGTAGCATGACTATTAGCCAACGTAGAGCAAAGATTATTGTGACCTACCCAGTACTCTTCTTAATTATGGTCATTGCAGTGAAATAAGCAAGACATAATGCGATAGCTAGTTCTGTGGTAATGGTGATGGGAGTGTACATCTCCCTTCTAGAAGGAGAGCGACTGGAATTTCCCCCATCACACTCTTGGCTCCACGTGGTCTTGGGTGCCGAGCAAATAGGAGGTGAATGACTGTTAACCGAGGTTGGGACTCAGATGCAGCACTTGTGAGTGCTGTTAACTGAGGTTGGGACCTGTGATGCCGTGCTTGCAGTGTATCACCCAGGCTGGCCAGACTTTGCAGTGCTGGAGTGTCTTAGTTACCCAGGCTCCTGTAAGTGACTCCAGCAAGCTCAGTGGCTCACCAAGTTCATTTGGGTGGAATTGTTTCAGTGGCCCATTGGCTCTGCTCTTTGAGGGTTAACAGATGTGTGCTCATTCTCTCCAGGGGAAGTCACACAAACTGTGAATATCTTGCTTTCCCGGCATGAGTCACTGAACTGGCTTTCCCCCCAATGAGTACTTAGGACAAATTTGTCAAAAATTAGGTGGCTGCAGGTATGCATATTTATTTCTGGATCTTCTGCTCCCTCCCATTGATCTGGTATCAGGTTTTGTGTCATTAAATGCTGATGTGGCCCCTACAGTCATGTAGTGGAACTTGAAACCAGGTGTAGTGATGTTGTCACCGGTACTCCTACTGTTGGCTAGTCAAAGTGTTTTTTGAGTCAGTGTCCATCCTAGAACTGTTTTTGGCCTTCTGTGACAAATGCCACTTGTATTTTGATAGTGATCGCATTAAATCTGTAAGTCTTCTTGGTAACATGGCCGTCATCACAATTCATAAAGTCCTGAAGTTCAGGAGACTAGTGGGTGCTATTATCTTGACAAAATCTAGAATCACCTTGGAGAAGGGCCTCTGGGTGTGCCTGTGGAGGGAACATTTTGATCGCATTCATTGATGTGGCAAGATCCATCTCAGTTGTGGACAGGACCATTTCCTGGGCTGAGGAATGCTGAGCTGTATAAGATGGAGAAATAGCTGGTCAGCAGCAACAGCCATTATTTATTTCTCTACTTTTTGGGTATGGATGCAACGTGCCTGATGTTCCAAATGCCTGCTTCCCTGTTTTAGTTCCCTGCTATGATAGACTGTACTATGACAGAGGTAAACCTGTCTTGGAGTTTCTTTTGTTAAGGGCATTTTGATTACAGCAACAGGAAAAGAAACTACCAAGACAGCAAGATGGTTTGTTTGTTGGTTTGGTTTTGGTTTTTTTGTTTGTTTGTTTGTCTTCAATTTTTTTTTCTTCAGTGTGCTAAAGGTCTCATTATACAAGCTTTTCAACTTCTCTGTTTGGTTGATTTCTAGATATTTTACTGTTTAAATTATTATATTTTAATTTTTCCTAATGTATTTTTCTTTATAAGTATGCTATTGGTGTACTAAAATAGCTGATGGTTTTCATGTCAATTTTATATCTTGCTGCTCTGTTGAAAGTGTTGCTCATATTTAATATTTCTTTGGTGGCTGAGTATAATGTGTATGCCTTTAATCCTAGCAGTTGAGAGGCAGAAGATAGATCTCTGTGATTTTTAAGGCCAGCCTGGTATACACAGGGAGTTCTAGGACAGCAAGATCTACCTAATAAAACTCCATATCTTAGTTGCTGTTCTAGAGCTGTGAAGAGACACCATGGCCAAGGGAAGAAAGCATTTAGTTGGGGGCTTGCTCATAGTTTTCGAGGGTTAGTCCATGATCTTCATGGCAGGAAGCAGACAGGCATGACACTGGAGCAGTAGCTGAGAGCTTTATATCCTGATCTGCATGCAACAGGCAGAGTCTGCGGGTTACCATGGGGAGGGGAGACGAGGCAGGTTCAGCAGGTGGGTTGGTTTGGTGGAGACTGTGGCTGGAGTGCAGGGAAGCCTCCTGGTGGGAGGTTAGAAGCACAGCTCATTAGGGGAAGACCTGCTCCATTGCTCCAGCACGATAAGAAGAGGCAGTCCGTGGTTTTAAGGCGTTTTATTGTAGATAGGCAGAGAAAGGGAGAGTAGGGAGGTAGAGGCCGGTCATGGCCATATGGAGAAGGGGGTAAGGCAAGGCAGAGAGTGGTAGAGCATGGGAGCAAGAGTAAGAGAATAAGAGGTAAGAGAGCAAGGATGGGGCAAGCAGCTCCTTTTATAGTGGGCTGGGCCTACCTGGCTGTTACCAGGTAACTGTGGGGAGGAGCATACCTGGCTGTTGGCAGGTAACTATGGGGGTGGAGTCCAGACAGAATACCAGGAGCTTGGGACATTGCCTACTGACTGATGGCCACACACCTCTCTGCAGGGGACCCGGGGCAGGGGGGGGGGGGCCCTGTGGGAGGCTGTAGCTGCAACAGGAGCCAGGGGCCCAGGAGGCGTGGTCACCAGGGTTCCAGGCCTGTGGGCGACTGGGGACCAGGCTGTCTGTGCACAGCTCACTGCGCCACATGAGCTACTTGCTAATATTCTTCCTCTCTAAAAGCTCTTGAGTTGGGCTTGCTTGGCTGGTTCACGTTGCTCTCAGCACTACTGTCTTTCATGCTCATACTACCATGGCCCATCTCAATGCGTTAAACTGCTCTTCTAAATCCAAAGTCCACAGTGCAAACAAGCAGCATGATCATACTTGTCACAGTAATAACCCACACCAGGCACCAACTTCTTAGTCACTGTTTTCTTACCTTGAAGAGACACCATGGCCAAGGCAACTCTTCTAAAAGAAAGCATTTAATTGGGGACTTACTTACAGTTTTAGAGGCTTAGTCCATGATTAACACAGCAGGAAGCAGCCAGGCATCTTGCTTGAGCAGTGCCTGAGAGCTGTATATCCTAATCAGCAGGCAGAAGCAGAAGAGGTGTGTGTGAGGGGCACTGGGAGGCAGTGACAGACAGACAGACAGACAGACAGGCAGGCAGACAGACAGACAACCTAAAACCCCGCTGCCAGTGATATATCTCCCCGCAAAGAGGCTTTCTAACCTTTCCCAAGCAGTCCTACAAAGCAGTGTAAGGGTCCAGGATTTGCCAATGAATGATACCCTGGACTCAAATAGTATGTAAATGCAAGGAGTGTTTTGTTCTGCAGTTTACCATTACCTTGAAGTGAGCTCACAGGCTGGATTTAAAGCACATTAGGGGAATTTATGTGGGTCCTGAGAACAGACCATGTATCTTCTGCAACAGCAATAAGTGCTCTGACTGGCGGAGCCATGTCTCCAGTCTTTGAAATTTATATTACTTTTCTTATGTATGTGTATCAGGGAGGAGATGCACACATTAGCGCAGGTGCCCATAGAGTCTAGAGGAAGTTGATCCCATTGGAGCTGGAGCAGGAGGGTGTGAGCTGCCCCACCACGAGTGCTGGCATCTGAACTTGGGTTGAACAAAATGAACTCTTAAACTTCTGAGCCATCTCTCGAGCCCTTGATATGTATATATTGGTTAAGTCATCCTTGATCCTTGAAGTAAAACCAGCTTAATCATGATTTTTATCATAATTTTTATTTGTTGTTGAATTTGATTTGCAAGTATTTTATTTAGGACTTTTGCATGGGTCTATAGTTTTATAGTCTATAGTCTATAGTTTTAATATTGTGTCCTTATCTGATTTCAGTACTGGCTCATTGAATGAGTTTGAGTGTTTCTTTCCATTTCTATCTTATGGAGTACTTCAAAGAGTACTTCAAAGAGTTGATTTTTTTTTAAAGGCCTGTTAGATATGAGCAGAGAATCTGTCCAGTCCTGAGCTTTTTGTGTTGAGAATCCATCTATTATGGCTCTTATGTCATTGCTTGTTATAGGCCTGTTTGAGTTGTTTGTATTTTCTTGATTCAATTTTGGTGGGTTATTTGTGGGTTTTTTGTTTGTTTGTTTGTTTTTGAAATATGTTTTCAAAGTATTCCCTCATTGTCATGAATTTTATTGTAATCTGCTTCATGTCCCCCTTCTTCTCTGTAATTTTATGGATTTAGGTCTTGTCTTAAGGGTTGGTTGATTTTTTTCAAAGGGCAGTTAATGCATTTTTTCCCCTAGTCTTTTGATATCTGTTTTGATAAATTTCTGCCCTTCTTTTCTGTTGTTGTTGTTTTGTTTTGTTTTGTTTTGTTTTTTCCGTTTCTGCCCTTGGGCTTGACTTGTTCCTGTTTGTACATCTCAATGTGCATCTCTAAATGCTTGGGAGCACTCGAGATTTTCAGTGCAATCACTAGCATGCACTTAGTCTGTCCTCTTAGGACATCCTATGCTGTTAGGCTGTCATTTTCATTTGACTCTGGGATTTTAAATTTTATTTTTTTTTATTTTGCACGTATGGGAGTTTTATCTACATGTGTGTCTGTGCACCCAGAAAGGGTCAGAAAAAGGCACTGGGTCTCCATTGGAACTCAAGTTACAGAAGCTTATGAGCCTCCAATAGGAGCTAGGAATAGAACAGCTAGTATTCTTAAATGATGAGCCACTTCTCCAGCTAGGAATTGAGCAGCTAGTGTTCTTAAATGATGAGCCATTTCTCCAGCCCCAATTTATTATTAAAAAAAAAAAATCCCTGATGTTGCCTATAACCCACTGGTCATTCAAAAGCGTGTTGTCCAGTCCTGCATTTGTTTGTCATTTCTCTTGTTATTGGTTTTTAGTTTTATTCAGTTATGATTTGATAAGTTGTCATTTTGTTTCATTTGGAGACATTTGCACTATGGCCTAACATGTGATTTATGTCAGAGAAGGTTTCAGAAGATTAATATTCTATAGTTGGTCATTTGGAAGATAGTGTCGACTGACTCTGACATTTCTTTACTGGCTTTTAGTACGGATGATCTCTCTAAAGATGAGTGTTATATGAAGCTGCTCACTATGACTTTATCAGGATCTACTTCCCTTTTATGTCTGTTAATATTTGTTGGATAGATTGAGAGTTCCAATATTTGATGCATAGAAATAACTCATTTTTGGTTAATCATTTACTTCTTTGATATGCAATGATCTGCTTTATCACTTCTGGTTAATTTTGGATTGAAGTCTGCCTTATGAACTACTAGAGTAGGTATGCCTGCTTCTATGGCGCTCCACTTGAGGGTGCGTCGATTCTCACCCTTTCACTCCCGTCTGTGTCTTTGCCAGTGAGATGTGTTTCTTTTAGACAACATATAGCTCAATCTTATTTTTCTAACCCAATCAGCTGCTACAGACCTTTAAATTGTAAAGTTAATACCATTTACATTTAGAATTACTATGTGGAGTAATTTCTGTCATTTCATTGTTTTTCCTGTTTGGTTGTATTTTTCTTTGTTATTTTCTTTCTCCCCTGTATCAATTAAGGGTTTGGGGGTTGACTAATTTGGATATGATTCGTCATTGACTCTTTTGCTTTCATTAATCTATCTCTCTCATAAATATATTCTCTCGTGTGTTGATACTGCATTCCTTCTTTCTGATTTGAATTCACCTGTATTCTGCCACGCTGGCTTGGTGGTAATGGATTTCTTTAACTTGTTTAGGTCTCAGAATACCCTTATCTGCTGATTTTAAAAGATAACATTACGGGGGCTGGAAAGATGGCTTAGTGGTTAAGAGCACTGACTGCCCTTCCGAAGGTCCTGAGTTCAATTCCCAGCAACCACATGGTGGCTCACAACCATCTGTAATGAGATCTGACTCCCTCTTCTGGAGTGTTTGAAGATAGCTACAGTGTAATCCTATAATAAATAATTAAATCTTAAAAAAAAAAACTTTAAAAGATAACCTTACTTTATATCTTTGTTAGACATCATTTAACCTCAGGGCTTGAAATACATCATTCATGCTCTCATGACACTTAGTTCTTTTGAGTGCTCTGATGTTATTTATACATGTTTGCTTTTGTATGTCAGTTGACATCTTTCTCTTACATCCCTAATATTGTTCCTTGTTATGCGTTTTTGTCATCTTGACCATAATAGGTCTCTAGTCATGTCTGTGTAAGACTTTAAATGTGTACTGTGCTTGGATGTCACTGTATTTAGATTTGGGAAGTCTAGGCTATAAATCACTGACAAGATTTTTTTTCTTTTCTTTTCTTCTCTTTTCTTTTCTTTTCTTTTCTTTTCTTTTCTTTTCTTCTTCCTCTCTCTCTCTTTCCTTCCTTCCTTCCTTCCTTCCTTCCTTCCTTCCTTCCTTCCTTCTGTTCACATCTCACTTCCTTCTTTTATCTAATGGATTCCTTGCTTTAGTGTCCCATGAGACAGCAAAAATATAAAAGCCCAAATAGCAAGCTAACAATACCAACACAACAGAAAATAGTGTGTAGGAGAAGCAGTTTGAAGTGCTTTTGAGTACCAGAGCCAACCAGGTCCACGTGTAAGTGAGCTGAGGTTTGAGCTTTCTCTGTTTGTCACATATGAATGGGTGTCACATATGAATGGGTGTCACATATGAATGGGTGTCACATATGAATGGGTGTCACATATGAATGGGTGTCACATATGAATGGGTGTCACATATGAATGGGTGTCAGGCTCCTGGGCTTCTTAATCTCTTAATCACTCAGTGCTGTCTTCTCTCCTTTTATTCTTTATTTTGGGAATTTGTCTTTTTTACAATTTTCGTTTCGATTTGCTTATCTAAAGGTATATTAATTTTGTTGCATTATTCAAAAACCAATTTGGCTTTACTGATTTTTCTCTAATGGCATTTGTTTTCTATTCTATTTTTTCTATGTTCTTTTTGAAAATGATTTATTTATTTGTATTCAATGTATATAAATGTTTGTCTGCATGTACACTACATACCTGGTACCAAGGAGGCCAGGAAGAGTGTGTGTTCCCTTGAACTGAAGTTACAGCTGCTATGTTACTGCTGGAAAACTAACCCATGTCCTCTGCAAGAGCAGCAAGTTCTCTTAATGACTCAACCATTTCTCTGGCTCCATTTTGTATGTTCCTTATTATTATTCTTTTAAAACCTTTTTATGTGTATTTTTCTTTCTTTTTAAAGAAATTATTAGTTTGTTTGGTTTTTGTCGGGAGCCATGGCCTTGTGAAAAATTTCTAGCTTACATAAACAGCCCTGAGAGAATATTCGTGGTCATAACAGAAAGAATATTTGTGAGTAGAGAGAGCACTGTGATCCTTGGTTCCAGGAGCTGAAGATTGCCACCTGACCTTCAGAGAGCCCCTTGACCCCAGGTTTGCCCGACCTGTAGGGATAATCAGCAGAGACATAGAGCTGGGGAGAGAGCATGGGAGGGACAAGAAACACAAAGAATGAAAGCAAGACAATTAGACTGATTAAGCTTTGAAAAACTTTATTCTGGGATGGCAATATAAGAACGAGGAGTCTTCAAGGGAGGGGGGAAGATCCCATGGGCTCTTTGAAGGTCAGGTGGCAATCTTCAGCTCCTGGAACCAACGGTCACAGTGCCCTCTCTACCCACAAATATTCTTTCTGCTATGACCATGAATGCTCTCTCGGGGCTGTTTATGTAAGCTAGAAATTTTCCACAAGTCCATGGCTAAGGCCATGGTTCCCAGCAATTCTTAATTGGATGCTTTATGTTTACATTTCAAATGTCATCCCCTTTCCCAGTTTTCCCTCTGCAAGCCCCCTACCCCATCCCCCCTTACCCCAGTTCTCTGAGGGTGCTCCCCCACCCAGCCACTCCCAAATTACCTGCTTCTTATTTCTAGTTATTTCTAATAATACTTTCATTGCCTTGTGATCAGAGGGTATACTTTGCATTTTATTCCTTTACATTTATTGAAACTTGTCTTATGTCTTAGCATTATAGGCAAATGAATATTGATATATAATCAAATAAATGTTATCTCTCTACATATAAAGTGTTTTATATATGTCAATTATATTAACTTGATCAATAAGTGTTGTTTTGGTCTTCTGTACTCTGGTTAATTTTCTCTTGATTTTGTTCTTTTTTCTTTTTTATCTATTTTGGTCTTTTTTTGAGCTAGATAGATTTTCACTTTGTAGCTCAGGATAACTTGAAAATTACTGTTGCCCAATCTATCCTTGAATAATGAATAATGGCATTCCCCCTGCCTCAAACACACACACACACACTGAAGAGCACACAGCACACATACACACCACATACACATGCACATACACATCACACATAGAGAACACCACATATAGCACACATACACACACTACACATACATACACAAAACACATGCATGTACACACACACACACACACACACACACACAGCACAAGGCACACATACCCACAGAGAAACGTAACCTGAAAGTAAAGCTAACTTTGTCCTTAATTTCCTCGAAACCCATGTAATAGTCCTCTGCTTTTTTCAATGATTAACATCAAGTACACTGTCATGAATTTATCAGTAATTTCTGTTTCTATTTTAGGGGATGTGATCAACCTTGGCGACAGACAGCTCACTGTTATGCACATGCCAGGTCACTCCAGAGGCAGTATTTGCTTACATGATAAAGACCGTAAGGTGCTCTTCAGTGGTGACGTCGTGTATGATGGATCACTGATTGACTGGCTCCCATACAGCAGGATCAGTGACTATGTTGGAACTTGTGAGCGTCTCATAGAGTTGGTGGACCGAGGCCTTGTGGAGAAGGTGCTTCCTGGGCACTTCAATACCTTTGGTGCCGAAAGGCTGTTTCGCTTAGCTTCTAACTATATTTCAAAAGCTGGGATATGCCACAAAGTGTCTACTTTTGCCATGAGGTCTCTTGCAAGTTTAGCTCTCCGTGTAACAAATCCTAGGACCTCACCCTAGTATCTACACTGGTCATTTGTTTGTATTAACTGTGTAAATTAACCCAGTTCCCCCATGTTGTTGGAAACAGTTACTAGTGAGCATTTCAAAAAGTGCTTTAAGATCACAACTGTATGTTAGAGAAAAAGATTAAGGAGGAAGCCAAAAGAAAAAAAAAGAAAAAAAAAAAAAAAAACCAACCCAGAGTCTTAGCTTAGTATCTTTTTCTTTTCTTCGAGGAAGAAGCCACTTAAATAAGCTTGCAATTGGCCAATGCTGTCATTTCAGAGTGTGTGTCCTGGCAATGTTGTGAAGTGCTCCATGCATTAAGGATGCACTCACAGCATCTCAAAGAACTGCCCTTGTCCCATAGTTTACTTCCCCAGATAATGAGGGGGAAATCATATGGGGTTCTGTGCTTATACTTTACACTTGATTTTATCTCCCTATTTTATTTAAAGATAAAGTTTATTGGGTTCAAAAATAAGGTAGAACTCAACGTAAACTAGCATTTAGAATGACAGCTAAAACAGCCCATATTTGTGATCCTGGATTTTATGCCTCCTTTTTATTTATTTTTTAATTTTTTTGTATAAGGCATATAACATGCTTTCTAACTTTACAGTTGAACAGTACAATGGATTTTTGTCTTACTGCAAAGCTTTAAATGTAAATTGCAGAGCACTTCAGTAAAAAGCTACTGCTTGTTGTTTGTTATTGTGTAAGTAATATTTTCAGTCATGAAAGTGAAATTCAAATGTATGTTATCTAACTATAAATTGTCAGATTTCTTAAAAGGACACTGTCAGGCAAATTTGAAAATAAACACATTGAGAATAATTTTTTATTATATCCTATTTTAGTATTAATAGATACTATAAACAAATTTTTTTTCTGGTTAAATAGCGATTTCAGTATTGTGTCATGTTTTACAGTAACAAAACAACTCCTGATATCTCTGACATCTTGATGTAAACAATTCTTTTCATTAATATAACATGTATATTACCACAGAAGAATATTTAAATTTATGGCAGTATATGTATTATCTATTAACTAGAGCCAACGGCCTTCTTATCCTGATTCACAACACCTGTTCCTGTTCAGTATTCGTTGTCTTAAACAAGAACAAGTCAATGTTCATATGTCATAGAAAATTACTAAACCACAATTCAGTGACACGAGGTAAAATGTGTGGGTTTGGTGCTTTTAATAATAATAATAACTTATCAAAACGCCTTTTGGAATATTTCATAAAAGTTTTTAAAACAGTTTCCCACTACCTTTTTTTTAATTATTGCTGTTTTATTATTGACATTGTTGACCAAACAGATCCACTTTTGAAACTCAGATCACTCCGTACCAGCAGTTCTTGTTTCTGTCAAGTTATGTAACTTTTTTTCTCTGCAAACTACCCAGGTTTTTTAGGTTTTTATTCATTCAGTAGACACACATGCAGGCATGCATGTACGCTCTCACACACACAGACACAGACACAGGCATGCCACATTTACACATAGGTACACAGTACTGTGCTAAACAATGTAGGATGTTCAAAAGTGAAAGAACTCACTATAGCTAGAAGTTAAGGCCACAACCCCCCGAAAATAATACATGCAAGTTGACATTAATAAATGTAATGCTTAAATGTAAAGGATACAAGGAAGGGTGTGAAGTTGGGTAAGGGCAAATTCCTTGGAAGAAGGGATTTTTTTAGTCAGATTTGGAGGGAAGCTGGGAAATAAAAAAGATGTGGGAAATAAAAAAGAAGTTTTCAGGAATTGCTAGATGGACTAGCCTATTCCTTGCGACCGTATAAATTTAATTTTCTGGAATCCCATTTCTTCCAAATATCATATGCTTAGCATGAAAAAGACGGGTTTGTAATATTGTATATGTGGCTCATTCTTAAAGTCAGATGAACTGAGCTGTCATGTGCCACCATATAAACCTTTGCTGACACTCAGAAAGGAGGTCATGATTGGTTCTGTCGTCCTTGAGGACGGTGGGTCTGTTTCAACTGGTGTCACGGTACCTAGAATAGAGATTGGTTCAGGGCAACTACAACCACTTAATAAGCCTTAAATATAGCCATTATTTTTGTATCAGCAGCACAAAATAAAGCCAAAAGTCCTTAATCATTGACTATTTTCTCATATTTTAGTATTTACTTTAAAATCAGGATAGAGTAGGCATTAAGCTTTATTAGGAAAATTTATTCCTGATGAGATGTTTATTTATTAAAAGTGCAATTTTTCAGTATGTTTTTAAAATTGCAATGTAAGATTGCGATATTTCACTATTGCTACCCTGTGAAAATACAGAAGTAAATTCATACTCATTTGGTATTCATGATCCATTTTAAATGTGCATCCTGGAGGTAACTGACCATCCTCAGACAGCATGGGCTAGAAACAATGCTAGTAACTGCACACAGGTTTGCCTGCTCCCGACCACGCCCCCTCTTAAACCTGCACAATACACAGAATTGTCCACATAGATTTTTTTTACTTTCTAACATGCCATATATGTGAAAAATAAATCAAATAATATCAAATCCTAAGAGCAGTTTTAGAAAATAAGAAAATATGTATTTTCACCCTGACAGTGACCCTTGTAAATTTATGATTTTTTTAAAATAGAATATTGTAGTGGAACTCAAGGTTGTCAAAATGTTAGACATGTCAAAATTATTTCTTATTTATTATTGCTAATAATGAACTTGTGGACTTTCACTTTATTTAATTAATGTCTCTTTTTAACTGAGAAGCTTGAAGCAAACAGAAACTTTGTGTGTTATACTGATATAATTGAGTATCTGGTTATGTGTATTTGTTCTAATATGGAAAATATGAATGTGACATGCACAAATTGTTCTATAATTTTCAAATATGTGTATGTAAACATTGGTGTGGTAACTATTAAAGTGGCCATGTATTTCAGTGTTCAAGTGGTGCTTTTTATAGAACAACATATTTCTTTTAAATATCTTAGTATATACTATACAGTACATTTTGTTTTACTAAATGAAACTTTGGAAAGTTCATAGAAATAAGGTATAGAGTCTGGGGAAAAGCTCTACAGAACCCAGAAGCAGCAACACACCTGTAGGGGCTGCTCGACTTCATGCACGAGAGGAAGCCAAAAGTCAGTGGGTTCAGCAGCAGTACGGTTTCTCCCATGGGAGATAAAGGAGATTAAAACAAATCTGAAGTTGATTGAAAGTACAGATGTGTAAACCAGAGCTTACGTGTATGCGGTAGGAATGGGAGGAGCCCATTAAAAAGACTCAATTACAACAAAATTTAAGTCTTAATAGGAGATTGGAAGACAAGAATGCTGAGAGCAATATGGAGTATGGAGGCCCAGCTTAAGCAGTTTCCCTATTAACAACTGGGCTAGAGACCATTCTTCTGGTATTTTGGCAAAGAATATGTCTAATTTCTTCTCTTGTCCTAAGAATCTGCCTGAGCCTAAATTGAAAAGTTTTATACTAATTCCAATAGCAGAGGAGATTTCAAGACAGCCTAGCATTGACTCTGTTGCATGGTTATTAATAATCATTTTTATGCAGTTCTACAGTGAAAAAATGGCAAGCAAGGAAAAACGAATATAAAATACACTTTGAAGAAAATTAAAAAAGCACTGCGGAATTTAATATTGGAGCCAGAGCTTGTGTTGAAATCTATAAGGAGAGGTCAGATGCTAAATTGAATGAAGGCATTGGTTCTCTCTGGCAAGACCCCACTCAGCTAAGCCTGCAATTTATAAAAGCAAGGAGCCTGTGGAATGTTTATTAAAAAAAAAAAAGCAACAAATCAAAGCTTATGCAACTGTAATTCAAGCCGGGGCCAGGCTCCATCCCACTGCCAACAGTAGCCAAACAGTTGTGGCTTGAGTGTTCTGAACGCCATACAAGTAAACAGGGTGTGGACTATTCCTGTGCAGTTAAGGAGAGCCGCTGAGGCCAGGTGAGTTGGCAAGGAGTCCTGGCATGGAGGCCCCGAGAGGCCATCAGTGAGATCTTGAATGTTAGGGTTCAGGAATTGCCACACAAACCGTATGAACAGAGATCGCCATTAAGCAAGAATAGTTTATTGAATGCAAACCCTGATACTGAACGTTCAGGACCACAAAAAGGACTTGGAAGCTTTCAGGGTAGGTTTTGTACAGGCAAAACCTGGTTCAAAGGTTTACAGGGTAAGGAGGGGAGCCATTGGCTTACTAGGCAAAGTATTATCAGCGGAACTGTAAGCTGATTGGTTCTGAGTAAGGTAAGGGGGTTGATGGGTGGGTGGTGAGCAAGAATTTCAGAACATTGAGATAACAGAACATGAGTATTATAATCATAATTTTTTTTGGCTTATTAGTAGCATTTTTCAGTGTCAGTCATGAAAACAGGAAAAAGTGCCTGGTGATCAGCTTTGAGTAATGCCTTATTAGATATACCAGTTCATACCGACCTTTGATTTTATGGTTCCTACGTAAAACTGTGTGGGATTTCTTAAGATTAGCAAAGTTCATACAGAACATTCAGAATGTGTAGAATAAAACAGGGTATGTGGTCAGCATGTCCTTGAGCCAAGTCACTTCTCTGTGTCCCTGACTGACAGACAGGCATGTTACAGCAACATTATGAAATAGCTGGCAGGCATGGAACAAAATGGCTACAGCTGTTCTGGGGGCAGAGAGGAGGGTCAGACCATAACAGTGAAAGTGAAGGCTGAGTTGGTTTGGAGAGCCCTAGGATGTTGGAGGTATGAGACCTATGGGATGTCTGCCAAGGAGAGCTGCAGACAGAATGAAACCAGAGAAAAGTGTGCTGCACTCAGTGATGCCAGACAGGCAGAGCCATTCCAGCTGTGTGACATCAGCCATAGAACTACATGATTTGGAGTTTGCCTTGAGCCAACATTTCCTCACTCTGCCTCTTTTATCCTCTTGGAATAGTAATGTGGGTTCTGCACCATTATATGCTAGACATATGTAATTTGCTTTTTGTTTCTAAGTGGGGATTAAAATTAAGATTGTCTTGGCATGTTATACTTTTAAACAGTGTTGAGGGTGTGAATGACTATGGAAACTTTTGAAGTGGAAATAAGTGCATTTTGCATTATGATACAGCTGTGTGCCTATGAGGCGCCAGGAAGTGGTATATGGTGGTTTGACTGAGAATGACCCCATAAGCTAATATGTCCCAACACTTGGTCCCCAGATGTTGGAACTGTTTGAGAAGGATTAGGAGGTGTGGTCTTGGCAGGAGGAGATGAGTCACTGGGGGAGGGCTCTGAGATTTCAAAGGCCCACACCATTTCCCACTTTGCTTTCTCTGCCTCATGCTTGTGGATGAAGGGGTAAGCTCTCAGCTACTGCCCCAGCATGCCTGCCCCCTCCTGCCATGTTTTCTGTCATGAGCATGGACTCATCCTCTGGAACAGCAAGTTCCAAATTAAACGTTTTCTTTTGCAGTTGCCTTGAGCATGGTGTTTTATCACATCAGTAGAAAGTAACTAGGCAATAGTTTTAATAGATACTATACAGCTTAGTGTCTTTAAGGGCTTGTGTATTTGCTGATACATAGTAAAGATTAATAAGCAAAGAACAGTTTTTACTAAGTGTTTGTTCAGATGGCTTTACTCTTAATAGAAAAAAAAAACCCTAAGATTCAGTTATCTATGATGTATGTGTTCATGATGGTCAACATTAGCTATAATTTTAAAACTCTTTGTCACAATAAGACTTAGAAAAACACCTAAAAATTGTTTTATGCTTATACATATATTTTCTATAATTTAGGTCTTATTGACTTAAAACTCACAAGTGCCCAGTACCGAATGAAACAGTAAAGCAATGAATATAGCATTTTTATAAAGAACAGTTGGTAATGTACTCTGTGTTTGTAAGTCATAATGAGATACTAGGAAGCTATTTTGGAATATGAGACACAATGGAGAAAGGAAAACGGCAGGCGAATCATTGACCAAAGAATTAAAGAGATAGTTCAAGTTGTGTGTGTGCCTCAGCCTGACCCACTGCAGCTTAAAGAGACAGTACAAGTTGTGTGTGTGCCCTCTGCCCTGTCCGCTGCAGCCAGCTCCTTCTCTGGCTTTGCCTGTGTGAGCACTCATTACAAAGTAAGTATATCTTTTGTGGAACAGAACCTAAGGAGACACCACTACTCACTGTTATGAGAAAAAAACAAAGGAAGGCATAGAAATTGAAAGCAAAAATGATAGTTATTTGAAAACATCAGGGCAGGATGTTTCTGTGAAGCAGCTTAAGACTGAGAGGCAAGCCGGGCGTGGTGGCGCACGCCTTTAATCCCAGCACTTGGGAGGCAGTGGCAGGTGGATTTCTGAGTTCAAGGCCAGCCTGGTCTACAAAGTGATTTCCAGGACAGCCAGGGCTACACAGAGAAACCCTGTCTCGAAAAACAAAACAAAACAAAAGACTGAGAGGCAGACACCACCCAGTAAACTAATGAAAGTCAATATGAATGATTCAGGTTATTAATGAAGCAGAGTTTGTCAAATTAATTCTGATTTGAAGGCAACCAATCTATAAAGCAGATACCTCTGCACAGTTGGTAACAAAGGTCTAAAACACAGTATATCTGGCCCAGAAGCAGATAGGAAATGCCTTCTAAAAAGAGTACCTATCGATTTATTCTAGGATTTTCTGAAAGGCACAGAATACATTCTCAACTAGAAAGCTGCAATTTGGGACTCACTTTTAGTCTGATGCTCTCTCCCTGTGGGAGCCCCTCCTTCTATCACACTTCTGTTCCTTGGGAACTCTGCCTCTTGGCCCAGACTAAGGGTCCTCCTCCTTCCTGCTGTCCTTCTGAGCCTTTACTCTAGTTTGTTTCCACTCTTTGTATCGCTTATCTGCAGAAACACTCTCGACAAGGCACCCCACAGCCACTACACTTGTCCATAGTGGGACAACAGCCCCAAAGGAACAAGACAAGATTTATACACAAAGAAACAATACAAACATTGTAACTCTAGATGCCCAGATCCAGTGCAAAAAGAAATACATGAACATGCAATGTGGGATGTTTGCTCCAGAATCCAGCAACTGTGTTGCAATAGGCCCAAAGGAAAGCTACTTAGCTCAAGTCCAAGAGAAGGACTCCTGTAAGTGCCGAAGCTTACTGGGCCAAGGTCACCTGATATGGCCACAAGGTCAGCCGGGAGGGAGCACAGCAAGACTGAGGTTGTGATATTTTATCGAGAGCAATCAGAGTTTTTATACCTTTATTGGAAATACAATATAATGGCAATTGCCAAGATCAATACAGTTGTAACTGTCAGAATACAATAAAGTATGAAAACTATATAGGTTACACAAGATAATATCTAAGACCAATTGTCCTACCAAATTTGGATGATTCCTTGACTACTAAGGGAGAATACAAAGAAACACAAAGCAGCCGGAATGCTTCACTGCCTGAGATAGTGCATTTGTCTCATAGGAACTAGAAGGGACCTTGTGCCCCAGGAGCCATGGACTCTCATCTGAAGAAGAAGAAGGAGGAGGAGGAGGAGGAGGAAGAGGAGGAGGAGGAGGAGGAGGAAGAAGAAGAAGAAGAAGAAGAAGAAGAAGAAGAAGAAGAAGAAGAAGAAGAAGAAGAAGAAGAAGAAGAAGCAACTTATCAAGGTGCAAGAAGTTTACAGAACAGCAAATAAGCCCAGAAAAGAATTTTCCCATGATACCCAGTAATCAAAAGATCAAATATATAAAACAAGGATAGGAACTGAAAACGTTACAAGAGGAAAAGACCAAATCCTACACAAAGGCTGGCCAATTAGGATGACAGCTGGTTGACTGCTCAATGAAGACTCTGGAAGCCAGAGGGGTTCAGTAGATGTCACACAGGGTCTGAGACACCAGGTGCCATTCCAGAGTACTATACCCAACAAAACCATCAATCACAACCAACTGCAGAAAGAAAAGCATTCACCATGAAACCGAGTTTAGGAAATTTCTATCTGGTAGTCCAGCTTTCCAGGCAGTACGAGAAGGGAAATTTCAGCCTGAGGAACTTAACCACACCCAAAGGGACAGGAATAAATAATCCAAGAACAATCAATCAAAAGAGGCAGAGAAATAACCACAGCACAATCACAAAATAATAGGAATCTATTTTAAAAACCCTGCTCAAAATCCAACACCCCTTTGTGATGAAAGTCCTGAAGAGACTAGGGATACAAGAGACATACCTAAACACAATGAAGGGATTTACAACAAAATCACACCCAACAGCAACCTAAATAGAAAGAAACTCTAAGCATTTCTACTACACCAGGAACAAGAAAAGAATATTCATTCTCTCCATAGCTATTCAATATAGCACTCGGAGTCTCAGCTAGAGCTAAAAAAAAAAAAAAAAAAAAAACAAAACAAAACAAAAAAAAAAAACAGCTGAAGGCAATCAAGGGACTGTAAATACAGAAAGAACTTTAAATATTTTTGTTGGCAGATTACCTGTTTAGTTCACGTGAGAGGAAGGAACCACAACTGAGAAAATGCTTCCGTGAGAGCGTCTGAAGACAAGCTGGTGGAGGATTTCCTTAACTAGTGATTAATGGGGTGGGCCCAGCTGCTAATTCTGGGTTCTTTATGAAAGCAGAAGCCGGGCAGTGGTGGCTCATGCCTTTAATCCCAGCACTTAGGTGGCAGAGACAGGTGGATTTCTGAGTTCAAGGCCAGCCTGGTCTACAGAGTGAGTTCCAGGACAGCCAGGGCTATACAGAGAAACCCTGTCTCAAACACACACACACACACACACACACACACACACACACACACACACACACACACACACAATTTAAAAAGAAAGGAAGGGAGGGAGGAAGGAAGGAAGGAAGGAAGGAAGGAAGGAAGGAAGGAAGGAAGGAAGGAAGAAAAGAAAGCAGGCTGGGCAAAGCATGGGGAACAAGGCAAACCCCGGGGGAGCAAGCCAGTAAGCAGCATTTCTCCCCGGCCTCTGCATCAGCTCCTGCCGCTTGGTTCCTGACTTGTTTTAATTTCTGTCCCAACTTCCTTCGATGATGGATTGTGATGTGGAAGCAGAAGCCACACAAACGCTTCCCTCCAGAAGCTGCTTTGGTTTCGTTGTTTATCACAGCAGTCGGAAAGTGGTGCCAGGAGACTGGGCTGTTGCTATGATAGACCTGACCCTGTGGTTTTGGAGGATCTTGGAAGGACTTTGGAAGTTGAGGTGAGAAAAGCTACTGCATGCTCCCAGCTTGGTAAGCTGCTCTGTGGGAGCCCGGAGGAAGAGAATGATAGGAGCCATGCAGAGGATTGCGGTCTGGCGTGAGGAGCTCCTGAGTGGCGTTTGAGATTACATTTAGACCATGGGACCACTGAATCTTTGCTGTTTTAAAGAATCTGTGGCTCAGCTCAGCTGGGTCTGAAGAGTCACCTGTGATAAACAAGAGGCCCGGAACACTGAAATGAAACCTTTGCCTTACTGGGACCGTGGACGGTGGTTAGCTAGAGGCCAGAAATCAGCGGTGATTGAGACCAGCATCATTGAAAGAGTGGTTTGTGGAGAGGAAAGAGAAGGGAGGGATGATGTAATATATTATAATCTCCAAAAGTTAAAAAAAAAATTAAAACTCAAGTTACAAAAGAAGGAAGCCAGAGGGACCTGGCTTCCCTGGTCTCCATCTAGAACCCTCCTGAGAAAGCTGCTTCCAGGTCCCTGCCTTAAGCTGCCTGGCAGGCTCTGTCTCCTGACACCATCAGTACTATGGTCTTGAACCTGAGCTGAGCTCAGAGTTTCATGCAGAATGGCTTCCTGGTGTGTTAGCAGGTGCTGTGCTCAGAGCCAAGGCTATGCTGAGGAAAAACATTGACTTTGTTATGCATTCGATTTTGAATTACTTTTTGGAAGTTGTGTGTTCAGAAATCTTCTGTTACTCCCGGGTATCTTCATGTCCACTGCATTCGATTATGTGACCTCAAAATGGGGATAAAATACAGGGTCTTAATATATGGCAGGAAAACATTGCAAGATTGAGTTGCTCCTAGTTTGAGACTGTTGAATGAAGCCACATCGCACTTAAATTGCAAACCAAGTCAGAGATGAGCTATTTCTTATTTTCTTTGAATTTTTTTGTGTATCTTGTACATCAGCTACTGCCAGTTAAGGAAATCTACTGTCTGCATGGTTACTGAACTTTGCACTCTTCATTATGTAGAGAATCTAGTGCAAACAGTGCCTCCCTGTGGTTTGTCCTAGTATGGCTGGAAGTGGAATGAGACTCTCCAAAGAGGCTGTTCTTCCCAGCGGAGTGCTGGTTATTTGTAAACAACAGTGTTAAGAACCCTGTCTTCCACTTGGAGGTTGTGAAGAGAGGCTCTTGAGTTTAGCAGGCCCTCTGGGGATTTTCTGCTTTGACAAGACTGTTGCTTAGTCCTGGTCTGATCGACTGGAAGGAATGGACAGCTCTTTTGCATTTCAGGAGAAATGGGTAGAAGTTTTACATGAGTTACAAATTAGTTAAATTTATCTGTTAGAGATACACTTTCAGAAATAGAAAAAAAATCACATTTACACTGCTTTGTAGGATATTAAACAGTTGGGCATCTGTCAGCAAAGTTTTTGGGCATCCTTGGTTGTATTTATATGTATACATGTTTTTCAAAGTTTCCTTTAAGCCACTTCTTAATGAATGAGGTGAATAAAGTCTTCCATTTGTGTTCACTTCATATTTGCATGAAAATAAAGATTATTATTGTTTTCACTTTTAAAAGTATTATAATTTAGGGCTGATGAGTCCAGCTACTTTCCCAGAGGTCATGGGTTCGATTCACAGTGCACATATGATAGCTTACAACTCTCTGTAACTCTAGTCCAAAGGTATTTGAGTCCTTTTTCTGGCCTCTCAGGGCAACAGGTATGAACACAGTACATAGTTATGCATCCAGGTAAAACTTCATACACATTAAAAAAGTAGTATAACAATAACATGTTTGATACTTTTATTTTCACATTGAAATACTTTTCATTTAAAAGGCAAGCCAGAAGGCTATCAAATGTATAAGTTTAAATTAGAGAAAATGAATACTATGGTCTGGGCTAGAAGAAGTGAGCATTCCTGCCTTCAACTTTTTGTGTAAAGTAGAAAAGGTGTAATGTGTAAAATCCTCTATGGTAAGAGACCCAACACAGCTGCCATCTGTCTTGATTCCTACGTAGCCTAGTCTGGCTTTGAACTCGGGATCCTACTACCTCGTGCCGAGCGCTGAAATTACAGGTGTGTATCACCACGCCAGGGCCTGATGAAGCTTTTTAATCCAAAAAGTGGAAAAAGATGATGACATTAGGCAGTAAAGAAGTGAAGACAGATTTGAGAGCACTGGTCATCTGTGTTTTTGTGGGAGAGGTCTCCTTTCAGACCTTGTAGAGTAGCTGAAGAGAAGGCATGCTTCTCACCAGTGACTCGGGTGGCTTCTCTGTCTCTGTCGATCAGAAAGGATGTAAACGTGCCATAACCTTGAAACCCCTCTACTTGTAGTTTTCTTTTTTTAGATAGAATCAAAGAATAGTCCTTTGGCAGCATTTAAAATATAATCATTTCCTAAGGAGCGAATTCGCTAGTGGTTTTACAAAAGAAACGAGGATAGTGCCATCTAGTGGTTTAATTGAAGAAATCCAGTTACGCAGCCCGCTTCCCTTCCTAGTAAGTTTGGCTTAGTTTCCTCCATGAGGATAGATCTGACATGAAAGCATCTGCAGAAGTATCACAGCACCTCTCGAATCAGTACTGCAGACCCGGCCATTCATCAATCTTTTTTCAGGCCATATTCCCTATTAAACTCAGAGGAATATGACTCAGAACACACAAGATCTTTCCACAATTGAAAATACTTACAAAGTACCATGATTAATTGAAGAGATTTTTTTAAGACGCTAAAAGATTAAACAAAAACTAAATTGGCTAAATTAATATTTACAAAAATTAAAATAATTAAAATAAAACCTATGTATGTAATATGCAAACAATTATTTATACTTATGGCTGTACAGTAATGTTTCCTGAAGACTGTCAAAGCTAAGTTCTTTTGATTGAATTGAATACATTCATTAGGGCTGGAGAGATAGCTCTGGAAAGGCACCCATGCCGCAGAGCTTGATAATTGAGTCCAATCTCCAGGACATACATAGTGGGAGAAGAAGAAAGACTCTCACAAACTGTCCTCCCTGCAAGTGCCGTGGCCATGACATTTGCATGCACATGCACAGAGTCCAAAATAGATAGTTTAAAAAATTCTTCATTACAGCAAGAGTGCATTAAAATAATATTCCACTAAATATTATCCATAATTGAATTGTATTATAAAATACTTCTGTAGTACTGTCTAATAAGCTTGACATACCTAAGCATTTAAATATCTATCATTCTAGCAAAATAGTAATATATAAATCCAGATAAGTCACTAGTAATAATATTTACTTTCCTTATTAATATAAGCTTTTTTTCCTCTGTAAAAGAGAGTCACTCCATTCTATTGGAGGTCTATTTAATTTTTTTTTCTTTTTTCGAGACAGGGTTTCCTCTGTGTAGCCCTGGCTGTCCTGGAACTCACTCTGTAGATCAGGCTGGCCTCGAACTCAGAAATCGGCCTGCCTCTGCCTCCAGAATGCTGGGATTAAAGGCGTGCGCCACCACCGCCCGGCTCTATTTAATTTCTGATGAAGTGCCTTGACTCTACTTTTCAAGCAAAATTTAGACTTTTGGAAGCAAAGAGCTTAGCCAGGATTAATCAGGAAAGAACTTCTTTCTCAGTCATACGCTGGAGAGTTCTGTCATGCTGTCTGTCCATCCAGCCTGGGACAGAGCAGACTCTGGCTCTTTAGTGGCATTTTCTAGGACAGATTTAAGAGTCGAGGAGAGGTAAAGAACTAAACAAGAAGAGAGGCGCTCGGCTTATGGACCACAATGCTTCTTATACTTTCTACTCTGAAGATGGATCAGAGGCAGAGGCCCTGATACTTTACTCCTGGACAGCTCCTATAGGAGTGGGAAGGTGTATGCTAGTCTTCATCCTGCAGGCCTCTCGACGGTGCTCACGGAGTCTTCTAAGATGCAGAGGATAAGAGTGGAACCCTAGGACATGCATACATGGTGGTGGCTGACAGCCCATCAGTGTCATCTAGGTTTCTACTGTAGTAGTAGTAGAAGAAGATGGTGGTTAGACAACGGACTTTATTTAGATGTACTAAATAATATACATTTATTTATTTATACAAAATGAAAACTGATGAAACTAAATCATGAAAATATAGCTAATTTCAAGGGCTGTTTGTGGAGAGTTCTGATAACTGTCTTGTCACGGTGTAAATAAACATAAGGGGAGGTATCCGTTTGTAGAATGCTTTTCTTCAGGTCAATTGTATGATATGTAGATACTTTTGTTAGGAGGCATAATGTTAAAAGTACTGAACTTTTGTCTAAGGATAAGGCTCAGTGTTGAGTACTTCCAGAGTGTGTGCGAGGAGCCCGATCTAGTCCATGGTGCCACAAAAACACACAAGCAAAAGAAAACAAAACAGCTTTCAGCCTTGACCTTCCTCAAACAATGAGGACAATTGCTCTGCCATCTTTGTTTTCTTAGAACACTCTCCCTGGCCCTCTGATACCTGATTTTGTGAATTAGCCTCCCAGGCTCCAATGACCAAACTAATAAGACTAAAGACCATTTTGGAAGAGATTGTGAGGCAACCAAGGGTGAAAATGTTGAACAACTGGCCAGATTTAATAGCCACTTAGCTACAGAACTGGCAGATGGCCAATGAGATTTAACACTTACACTCCCAAGGGATGCAGAGTGCACCTTTAATATACTTTATCGCCACAGGTATCAACTTGGTGAAAAGCAGTGTGAAATGGTGGAAATATTCAAAGCACATTTTTTTTTTTATTGATTAAAACATTACTTGCAGAGCACCAAATGCATGTTAGGACTGATGACAGGCACCAGAACTCCAAAAATCGGTGCCCTCTGCTTTAGGAAATCTGTTGCGCAATCAGACGACTGGTAGACACTGGTGTAGCTACAAATCATCTATGAACTTCTCAACAATGCAAATGTTCCACATCTGCTTATAAAGAATAATGATGCAATTAGCATGATGGATTATAAATGCATATTTATAATGCTGTAACTGCATATTTATAATGCAAGCTGTAAGATTTATGTCGTTGTTGCTGTTGTTTTGAGACAGTGTCTCACAATGTAGCCCAAGCTGGCCTGGAACTTGCAGTATTTTGCTTCCAAGTGCTAGGATTACAGACAGGTGCCACCATGCTTGATGTAAGTGGTGCATTTTAAGACATTCACAGAGACACTACCTGATAGGCGGTTCAGACCACAAGAGAAAGGTGACGGTAGGGACCTCTTTTCAAAGAAACTGACAGTACCTTGAATTTCTGAATAAGAACTAGGCTTATTGAGGAAAGAGAGGGAAGTTGGACAGTGGCTTCAGAGGATGAGAAAGTGTGGAACGTAATAAGCACTGTGCTAGGTCTGGGATTTAGGAGTTGAGAGAAAGATAGGAGGAAGATGAGATTGAAGAAGAGAAAGGGGAGAGGTGTGGAGGTGGAGAAGGCTGCAGGGGGAACTGAGTTAGGGAGGGACGGAACCATGGTAGAGGAGAGTGTGGGTGGGGGAGAGGTGTGGAGGTGGAGAAGGCTACAGGGGGAAACTGAGTTAGGGAGGGACGGAACCATGGTAGAGGAGAGTGTGGGTGGGGTTTTGGTTCCACAGCTCAGGAGCAGTGTGTCGTCCTCTACTTTCCTCTCCTTGTACAGACTCTGCTTTGGCCTTCTTCAAGCTCATTGCTTTGTGTTTAAACAGCTGTGCCTTAGATCGGCAGTCACACTGTTCTAGGGACATACATCATCTCACTAGGACAAATGTCATCACCAGCCCATGCTTAGTCCTTATCTTCCTTTCAGGAGCTGATGGTAGCCTTAAAAGGCACTTCTTCTGGTCACTCAGCTTTCTACCTTAAGCCCCGGGGCTTTACATAGAAATTATTTCTCTGAACTCTAACCTGTGCAAAACCTGTGGTCAGGTCCTGGCAGAAGTATTATGGTGTTGATATTCCCAGAACAAAGTCAGCCAGCGAGTTTGAAGTTCCCAACTGTTCAGTGAGAAAAGCAATGGTGGCCACTAAATAGCCATTGTTGTTAGTGGTTTCTCCCTTCCCTGCCTCACTGTTTCCTGGGATCAAGTAACCAATTTGTACTCAAATCTTGCCTTGGAATTTGCTCTGGGGCACACCCAAAGAAAGGTAGTAAATCTCCTAAAAACCCAGAGAAAACAGGAAAAAGCAGCTTTTTGCCATTTATACATGTGCAGGTGAATACTTGGAAAGATTAATTCAGTTGTCTGGATCACTTAGCTGGTAAATACTAAAAACGCAGATTTGAATCTAAATCAAGTGTTCTTAACACTAAACTTCTCTGCCAATTCCAAGTACCAAGATGCAAAGTTAGCCTCATTGTTGTGCTATGAAAGCCAGGGGCAGTCTGTCTGTCAGTTTGTTCTAAGGTACCAGGAAACTGACTAGTATTTTCATATTCTGATTGTGATTATCATAACTGTTGAACTTGAGACATATCTGCTAGCTCCTTATGCCTTTTGTTGCTCACTTTAGTAGGCTGAAAATTCATCTTGTAGTTTCTTCCCCTTGCAGAGAATGGCAGTCACAGAGAATTTAAAAGCTGAAGGGATCACTTATTTGCAGTCAACCACAATTGAATACTAGAAAGTAGTTCAGCTCATTATGTATTCTTAATCTGTTCCTATACTGGTCAGACACACACACACACACACACACACACACACACACACTCACACGCACCCCTTTCCCATAACACTTTCTTGGTGTGCTTTTTCTTGAGTAAGAATATGAGGTGCAAATGAGTGAAGAAGAGAAATGGAAACGAAGAAGAATTATATCTAAAACTCCCGAGCAGCCCAGAATTTCTTCTCCTTGTCCATGACCAACTGAAGTGACTCATGTGGCTTCATGTGTGTAGGAAATCACTGGAGGGGGTGGGGCGGGGGGCGGGCAGATCTGATCTCAGCTCCTTCACCAAGTGGCTGTGTGGCATTGAGCAGATCACCTCACTCCTCAAGGTCTTTGTTGCTCTCTGAAGAAGGAGGAGGAGGAGGAGGAAGAGGAGAAGGAGGAGGAGCTGATGGTGATGGTGATGGTGGTGGTGGTGGTGAAGGAGGAGGAAGAGGAGGGAGAGGAGGAGAACTACAAGAGTTCAAATGTAGTGTGCTGCCTGTTTCAGTAGTTCTGTGGGTCTCTCACTCTGAGATAGCTCGCATCAAGGCTGAAGGAGAAGCAGCATTGCCTGCAGTATTCCACTTTACACTCTACAGAAATTGTGGCCTACTAAATTCACATGTTTGCTTTTGCTTCCCCTGTCATGCAGAATGTCCTTCTCTTACAGAAGTTCAAGCCGATCTTTAAAATTCTTAATGATTACAGAAATAATCGGGCCCGCCCCTGCATCCCTAAGTATTTATTATCACAGCACTCATGCATGTGGCACTTAGCATTTATAGCACAAGACAACCCTGTGAGAGACCTTTCAGTGGGCATAGACTATAGTTTAATTGCTGGAGAAGTGGTTTGAAGTATAGTTCTCAACATGGGGTGGAAAAATCACATTGAGAATTACTAATCTAAGTCTGTGCTCCTTTCTTCCTGATCAGATGCATGCTAGCATGCCATACACTGCAGGATGAAGATAATTAGTATATAAATGAATTCAAATACCCATATACTCCATAATGCACAAAATGAAACAGTACCTTGCAGTGGGAGAAGGGACTCAGAAACAGGAGATCATAATTCCCACCTGCAGGGGGCAGCAGCGCCTCGACTGTGAGGGTTCAGAGCCTATGCGCTGGATCTTGCTTCTTTAAGAAAAGCCCCACACTGAAAGTCTTTGTTCTTTGTTCCTGATTTTATAATGTTAGCAACAAAGCCAAGTATTTTAAAAATACCCATTTAAGGTCTTCTTTGGTGGTAGGTGGCCTCTTAGGCTATGATCACTTCTTCAGTCCAACAGTCTTTCGAACGGTGTCTAATTCTCCCTAGGCATCACTAAACCAGCTTTGTGATCCAGAAAACTAACTTGACAGGGTCACCTGTCAATCAAATTATCAGATTGCCTCTCCCTTTCTTCCTCCCTTCCCCCTCCTGTCTCCTTTCCCTTATGAAACCTCATAAGATAAATACATTAAATTACATTACATGCAACACACAAGGGGTGGGGGCGGGGGCGGAGGCAGGGGCGGGAACAACTGCAAAACAAAAAGGATTAGCTGTATTTCCTGGAGGTCTGCTCCTGTTGAGCTTCCCAGTGGGCTCTGAACCAGTGTGGCCCACTTATTTTTGTGTCCTTTGTGTCCTTTCTCTCTGCTTATGCTCCTTTGGCCTCCTTGGGAAAAGTGCCTTCTCAAGTTGTAGGTTCTTCATAATAAACACCTGCCTCCCTTTTCTACTACAGTTTAAAAGCCGTTCCTTCTGGAAACTTCCAACCTCTTACAAACATAGAATAATATTCTCAACCTCTATGTGCTCAACCATCCTCAACAGGCACAGACCAATTGGGTGTATTCTGGAAAGATGATTATATGTTCTTCCCAAGACTTTACAGTCTTAGTATTGTAGTCGTATTACTTTTAGTTTTTGTAGTATAAGATGTTCCTTATGAGACATACTGTATAGCTTGAATAAAATATATAGACAAAGGGTGGACCTTTGTTAACTTACTTTTGTGGGTGTATGCTGGGGATTGAACCCAAGGCTAACCATGTGCTGCACCATTGAACCACACTCCTACCCCAACAACTCTACTATTAATAATAAAAGAGAAAGCGGTAAGCAGGAAGGGATAGAATTATAATAGATAAATGTTAGAGGAGGAAAAGATTTCTCACATTTCCAGGTAAATCTATGGTTCCCATTACTAGAAAACAATTTCAAAATGTGTTTTACATAAGTCTTAGTTAGAAGTAGAAATGCTGTGACTACTTCTGATTAATAGCATCTGACTTCCAATGCCAGTGCACCACAAAGGCAAGGATTTTTGTGTTTGCTTATTTGTTTGTCTATTCCATTACTTTCTTCTTTCTGTAGAAATGTAGCACAGTGCCACTTATTTGAATGCATGATTTGTGCTTTCGTAAACACATACACAGACACATGTGTGCATGAACACACATAAGTATATGCCTCTGGAACTTCCTTTTCTGAGGGATGGACTAGACACAGCTTGGGCAATCTATAACACAAGTTTGTTCAAAGGAGGCAGAAGACCTAAGGGCTTGTGGATTGGAAGGAAGGACTTGATGGTGAGTTCCCTGAGTGTTTTGTTCTAAGGACCCTAGAACGTTTGATGGAGGAGTTGGCTACCAGCAGGCACAATGGAACTCAGTAACAAAACAGAAAATGCACAGAGGAAGCCAGCTTTCTTGAGCCAAGTACACAAAAGAAAACCGTCAAAAAGATAAAATGTCAGGAAACTGACTGTTACAATGCAGAAGGAAACAAACCCTGGCCTCTTCCACACCCATGCCAGAGGGGCTGAATGGCGATGCTTGAACTCCCAGCTGTAGCTCCACTACTTCATAATCTGCCTTCCTTGAGATCACATTTGTGAGATACTTAATTGTGCTCATTTCTTCCCTCCCCCAAAAGGTTTGTGCACTTCAGTTTCGATGTTCTTACACAGTCTAAATGGCTTGCCAATGCAGTTTCTCTAAGTCCCCTGTCAGTTATGTTGAAGGGAGCCTTACTCTCCCCAACAAAGGTAAGTTCTTAGTGAGTCCTTTCTCCACGCTCTTAACATTTCCCACTGCATAAATACTCCTTGGTGTGCTTTCTTCCTTGTCTCACAAAACCAAACAAAAACCAAACTCAACATCTTCATCCGTAAGTAATTCTGGTGGCTTTTGGTTAAGGAATATTGACCATCTGAACTGGCACCAACTTGTATTAGTATGATTTTTTTTTTTTACTCAATTGATTACTATAGTCTATATACTTTTCAATTGATTACTATAGTCTATATACTTTTTTTACTTTCTCTTCTTTGAGTGATGATCTTTTTAAGGCACAGTGCATGCTAGTTCATATAGCAATCCTTATCCCTGTTCTTTTTAATAGTTAAACATGCATGCCATGACATTTGTGAGTATGTTTATCCTGCTCTCTCTTTACAAACAGTTGGCATCTTTGTTTTCAAGCTTCATGGACAGCCTCATATGTATCTCAGGCACAAATGCAGGCAAAGCTAAAGGACAGCTTCAGCCTTGACAAGTGTCAGTGGGGTCAGCGACTCCAGTGTCTCCAGGCAGGAACTGGGGAGAAGGTACAGAGTTAGAGTGATCATTGTTTCATTCCCAAGACCCAGGCCTGCCTCACAATTGTCTGTAAGTCCTGCCCAGGTGTTTGACATACCTTTCTGACTTCCAGGGACACCGCCATACAGGTGGCACTAACACCCACCCCCAACTCCACCCCAACACACACAAACACACACATACATTTTTTTAAAATTAAAATATTTTTAAAAACTGGTTCAAAAGGTTTGTGCACTTCAGTTTCGATGTTCATGCACAGTCTAAATGGCTTCCCAATGCAGTTTCTCTAAGTCCCCTGTCAGTTACGTTGAAGGGAGCCTTACTCTGCTGTCCTACCACAGGGCACTTTTGTTAGCAAACCCAGATCTTTACAAACCCAGAATCCACAGAATATCAAACTGGCCCTTCTTTTCCTGTAATCCTATTTTCTCTCCTTTCTGTCTTCTCTTCCTCCCTCCCTTTTACTACCCTTTGGACTCATATAATCTGTTGCCACAGCAATCACTTTGTATAATTAGATGCCCCAATTTGGGGAAGAAAGAGAAGAATTTTTCAGGAACATTATGGTTTATTAAACGAAAAGAACCATTCTTTTGCTCCCCCTCTAGATGTTGTCTTGATGTTGTATGTAGGTGGCAGCTAAAAATAACCCTATTAATATTCTCCTCTGTGTTGTATTCACTAGCATGTTTAGTGCCTCATTACTAATGAGAATTCATCAAAAAATAATGTAGAATTCTGTGTCTGATGGTTGTAATAAGAGCACAATTTGAGTTCAAAGACATCTTGTGAATCTACAAATATGTATATCTAAATACAACTTGCTTGATTATAAAAAGTATAAAGCAGACAAAGACAGAGGACATGAAATTACTTTTTATTTAGCCAAGCCTCTGAAATGCTAGTTTCAGGCCTACTACTAGCTACCAAGTGTTCTGATTTGAAGAATAGAGCTGAGATTAATACATCATTTTCTGTTTTATGCAATACTTCATACACAGTAGGGGCACTAAGAATGGCATGAATATTTTATATATTTCATAAAGATAGAGGGAAAGATTTTGAATGCTCTCACTATAAAGAAAAGACAAATATTCAGGAAGACAGATGCATTTAACCTAATTTTAGCAGTATACAATGTAAACATACAGCACAAATAAATAAATTAAAAACTCAAATGGGAAAATACTCCTTTGAAAGTTAAAAACAGCCCCTTAATAAGAATCTAGAGTTTTTCTAATTTATGCTATATTTTATAGGATATTCTGGTCATGAGGTATATGTTCTTTTTAGTCTAAGTGTTACTATAGTCTTCCTGCTGGAAGGTAACAGTAGGCTGCTACTGTAGTCTACTTACATATAGGAAGGTAACTACCTACTGTTGGAAGCCGGAAGTGTTGACGATCATAAACCTAATTGTGACTAGCTAAAGGTTCTCAGTTTTGATTTCAAGAGACCAAGTTCAGGATGACTCTGCGCCTGAGTGTCCTCCCAGTGCAAGAGTGCAAGCCCTTCCATAGGAGGGAGGGACCTGAAACCTGTATTCACCTCTTTTCCCTTCAAACACATAGAACACAAAATCTCTGCCAATATGGCTCTGAGTGACTTCTCAGACTTCCACAAGGCAAGGACCATGCCATAAGGGTGTGGATCCCTGGGTGTGGATCCCTGCCACGGACGGGACCCAGTTGGCCCCCCTTAATCAGTGGGAATCAGGAGTTTCAGACAGATGGGCATAGAGTCGGCGGGGATTGACAGACACAGACACGAGAGAGTGTGCTGGATCTGAAAGTAATTTGTCAAATCCAGCATCAAACTTTTTATACAGAAGAAAATACGGAAGTTAGGTGACACACCGGCAAGATACAAAGAGGGAATGCAAACACGGAAGGACTGGCAGGAACCAACTGGGATAAAATTCATTGTTAACAACCGGGATCAAAAACAGCTCCACCTAAGGTCCACTTAATCTTAGAAGCCAGGGGCAAGGGCTTCGTGCCTTTGCCTTGGTTCCTATTCTAGTCTATTGTATAGTCCACCTCCCCCCTAGGCCACTGTAAATATTTGTATATGGGTGTAACTCAACTATCCTTAGTTCTAAGTATCTACTCTGGTTCCTCCTTAGATCACAAACTTCTTTCTTCCTAGATAATGGTAAATTCCTGCATAGGGCAGTGACTTAGCTATCCATGCCCAGGACTGCCTAGAATCTAACTTAGCTATACTTAGTCTAAACTTAAAGTATAACTTAGTTATATTTAGCTAACTTAGTCAAATAGAAGCATTTATAATAAAGCAATATTAGGGGAAAACACACAGATCTGTTTACCAACTAAAGCAAGGACATTGGAGCATTTGTTATACAGGATGCCACAGTTCCAGGAGACTACGTTTCTGTGAACTTTTCCCCTTTTCAGCCTGTCAGGCCGGTCGCTACTGGAGTGGATGTAGCAGATCCCTAAGACCAAAGCTGACCAAGATGACTAAGAGTGAGATGGAGCTTGGGTTTGCAGAATGGAACATTCAAATTCATATATTGTAGGCTCCTTACAGTATAATTTAGAGGCAGTAGGAAGAGAAGGTAATGTTCTGGCTCCCTCCATATTATCAGTGTTGAGTGTTGTTGTAGTTTCTTTTCCTGTTGATACAAATATTCTAACAAAAGACTCACTGGGTCCCTAAGCATAAATGAGCAACAAGGCCTGCTGAGAGAACTCTATAGCCATCAACCATGTTTGGGGGCTGGCTGGGGGCTTTATTGATGATGATGTCTTTGAGTCACTCCTGCTCCTCTAAGCAACTTCTCACCCATACTTCTGTAAGTAACCCCAATAGAATTTGTTGGTTCACCAAGTTGGGCTTGGATGGTATCTTTGGTCTGTCACAGATTCTCTATCTGGGCTGCATAGATGTTCCCTGATGCCTCTACAGAAGTAGTGTCACATAACTCACACATCAGGAAATAGAGAAGGATGAAGGAATGCTTGCTGGTCCTCAGTTCATTTTTTAAAAAAATGTTTTATGTAGTCTAGAGTCCTAGTCCTGGGACTACACACTGTGCTACCAACAGTGGGAGGGGCTTCCTCTCTCAGTTAATTAAATCAAGGTAATCCTCCATAGATAGAATAGAGGATATATTCTCCCAGGTGATCCTAGGTGTGTCAAGCTGTCAATTAACACTGAAGACCATAAGCACTCAATGCCTGCACTTTTTCTTACTGAATTGTATTGGTGAGTTTGCAATGAAGCAGTTAGTTGTTTAAGGACTCAATGGATCTGGCTTTGTTTCCTTCCTCTAATGTCATACTCTCTTAGCTGTCATATCCTTTTCATGGCTTGTAATTCTAGTCATTTTTTTGTGGACTAGAATGGACATGAATTAGTCAACCTCTCATTTTTGTGGAGAACATCAAGGACGGTGCAGTGGGCAGACTCCTCATTATAAATATTGACATGGAATCTGCATACGTAAAATGCATTAAAGATAACCTCAGAGGCACCCAAACACATCAATATTAAAAAAAAAAAAAAAACAAACCATGACCACCACCACCACCACCACCACCACCAACAACAACAACAAAAAAAAAAAAAAAACCCAAAAAACCCTCAGCACTTCCCCTTGAATTAATTTGACCGAGAGCAAGGCAAAGTTGACTTCTCCACTTTATCTCTGGATTTCTGTCTGTCTGTAGATTTTGGTAACTGGCTTTGCCTGTAGCCTGTCTCTGAATATAATCAACCTTTATTGTCTGTGCTTCTAACCAGCAGGTTTGCACTGTATTTATTGAGAAGCACAGAAAACTTGTCATTGGTAGGAAATAGGAGATAATTTCCAGAAAATTTTAACGGAGTTTTACAAAGTTAAGTTACTAACTCTAACTGACCCCAAAACATTTAGTACTATAAACAGCATTATCAAACTATATCCATACTCAGCACTGACAGTGGATAGTCACCACATAAGCTTGCTTTCTATCTATTGGCTATTCTAAGGAAATGGTTACCACAGTGAACACATGTATTGCTCTGAGGCAGAGGCATGGGGGAGTACATAACTTCAAATCACACGGATGCTTTAGCATAGGCTGTAAAAGCTGATTACATGGGAATCCAAGGCTAGTAAAGCAGAAGTTTATTCTCTTAATGGCAGGCTAAACAAACAGGCTGAGTACATGGCCAGATACCAGGTCAATTTGTAAGGATATTTATTTTTATGTATTTATTTTTATGAATGATCTGCCTTCACAGATACCCAGAAGAGAGAATCCAATCCCATTACAGATGGCTTTGAGCCACCATACAGTTACTAGGAATTGAACTCAGGACTTCCGGAAGAGCAGCCAATGAAGTTAACTGTAGAGGCATCTCTCCAGCCCTCAGGTCAAGTCTTAAATCACCCCAAAGTATACTACTAAGTTGGGTGTGTGGTCCAGGAAAAATTTCAGTCTCTTTGAATATATAAGATATTTTCATAAAATCATTCTTACTACAGAATCAAGTGAAAGAGTAAAGAAAACTAATTTAAAACTAGAAAAAAATGGGCAAACAATAAAGCATTGCCTAATACACACACACAGTTATTTAATTCTTTAGGACGTGTCATTGGTCATTGTTTTCTTTGTTAGTGCATCTTGGTTCAGTTTGTTATTTACTGTTTGAAAGAGTTCATGCTGCTGAAATGGTAGCTTATAGACTTTGCCCTATGGAGATGCAAATGTTTTTTTGTCTAGTAAAAAGAAAGTAGCTGTAAATATTCATTTATTTTGAATACACAGTGTTAAGATGTAGGGTGTTGAAGTTTAAACTTATTCCAGACCTTCTTTAACAGGCTGTGACTACGCTTAACTTTTCTGTATGTCAGCTACTCCATCTTTCTGGTCTCCTCAGTAAAGAGTTAAATCGATTTTGGAAACATTCATTCTATATTTATATGATTGGCATATCTTTAAATTTTGAAAATTGTATTTTGACAATTATTAGGAGTTAACCTCATTCTAAGGGGTTACATGAACTGGGTGACTGGTGTTGCCATCATTCATGACAGAAGGAAAAAGAGGAGAGAATACATTAAAAGGAAACGGGGATGATGCCAGATTTTGTTTTGGCACATTAGGCTCTATTGAGATACAAGTATATGATCCACAGATAGAAATATAAGTTTCAGGAGTGAGATAACTAGAAGGGTACAAATGAAACCCTGAAAAAAAAGTTAGTCATTAGTATATAGGTGATACTTAAAGACAAAGAGTAAAGTTTGGGGATTGATGGGGGAAAGTCAACATTATAAGAAGCTAGGGAAAGCGTATGAGAGGTAGCTGGGAGAGTAGTTTCCAGAGCAAGTGCTTAACCATCAGGTGTGACTCAGGGATGCAAACTGAAAAGATGCAATTGAATTTAGTAACTAGCAAGTATGCAATGACCTAGCAAAACGTTGTAGGAGAAAGGAAAGACTTGAAATGCCTTGAGTTGGGAGAAAAAGAGACTGGGGAAATGGGTATTGGCGATACAGATGGTCCTTTAAGGAAATTTAGGTCTAAAATCTTCATTAAAGCACCATATCAGTTCAAAGGCTGCTAATGTCTTTTCATTCCACTTAGAATAAGATTCCCTGTGTCATCGTGGTGTACTGCGATCCAGAACTGTGCTTCTCAGTTTAATTTCTTGTATCATTTCACTTCGCTCATTATGCTTTGCATTGTTCTTCCTCTGCCTCTAATGTGCCAGTCAATGCTTTTTCCTCTCTCAGGGCTTCACCGTTTGATGCAGCCTCCTTCTCCAGGGCAGTGGCAGTGCAATGAAGACACATTACTTACATCTTCCTTTAAGAGGACCTACTGTGAGCAGCAGAGGTAGTTATCACTCAGCATCTGTAGGGTCACACCTGCACTTAATCCTGGGCTGGCAGTGACAGAAAAGTCACTGGGTATGCTCAACTGGGACACTTGACCTTTGTGAACTTCCTCTAAGGGGAAACTTTTTTTGGGTGGGGGGCCTAATGGACTGATTGCGATTTTTCTTACAACCCTGTAAGTCACTGAAGTTTTTGCTTTCTTTTTTCATGGGACTCAGAACTGCCTTGTTGTCTGAAGGCTGTCTAATCTTCTGTTTGCTATATATTACCGATGCACAGGTGTTCCCTGGCCTCTCTTCTGTCCCATGGAGGGACTGAATGTGACAGTGGCAATCATTTAAACTGTCAGCGCAGCTGCCATTCTGCGGACAGTTTTACAGACCCACAGCTCCCAGGCACCACTTATCGCCAGTCCCTCATTCTGTTTTCCTATATTATTGTTCTACCTTTTAATTCTTAAACTCTGCGGGTGTTGGTTGCTGGTTTTGTGTGCTATTTTAAGGTGAATCTGAGACATTTTGAACATTTTACCTTGAAAAACCTCAGTTTGCATCTTTAAAAAGAACATTTTCATAAGTGGACAAAAATATTATTAGAATGCCTGAGAAAATTAATGATTTCTTTGTGTAATTGAATTCCCCATTCATACACAAATCTCCTCAATTATCTCCATAATGCCTTTTACAGCTGCTTTGTCAAAACTTGCATCTAAGCCAGGACAAGGGTTTTCTGGAGTCCCTAAGTCTTTTAAAATATAAGTCAATCTCTTTTCTCCCACTCTCATTTGTGGAGGCAAGGGCAGTTATCATAAAGGAAACTTCCCTTTTTTGACTTGTCTGGTTGTTTCTTCACAGTGCCTTTATAAAACGGTGCCTCCCCTTTCATTAATTCCAATCTGAGATGGCACCAGTTAACCAACAGCGAGCTCTCCATTCCTCTCATCACCAGATGTCTCTATGAACTGCTTATTCGAGGTTACTTTCTATAAGCAGAATATCTTTTTTTGGTGCTTGGATTATTTCACTTAATGCTAAGAGTTTAAGGATCAACCCTGTTCTAGACACACGGAATTCACTTCCTAAGGCCAAATGATACTTGATTGTAGTATCCAGTATGTGCTTGTTACTCATTAACTCATCAATCAGTCCATTTGTATTTATTGGTTTCCACATGTTGACTAATGTGAATACTACTACTGTGAGTGTGTTTCCTGTTTGATTTTCTGTTTTCATTTTGTTTGGGCATATACCTGAAGTATGCCATGTTGATTTTTTAAAAAAAGAATCACTATTGTTCCACCCAGTAATATTTTATATTCATGCCTACAATCCTATGACATGGTGCTGCTGCTTGTCTTGGGGAGTCACTCAGTTTGTTCCCTGGCACTGACAAAGCCTTGGCCATCTGGGAAAGACAGAAGACCATGCCTCTGAGAAAGGGAAAAATAATAGCTGTATCCCTTCAGGATGGTAGAGTCCTAAGGCTGGGAGTCCAGTAAATGGATTCTGGCTTAGGTCCTCCCGTTTCCACTGTTGGGCCTGCTCGGGGAGCAGGGTCACTTTTGCATTCTTTGTCTGCCTATATTCTTCAATTCCCCTTTAATCCTACATCCATATCAACAGGCATTAATTTTTCCTTCATATTGTTATTTTATGTTTTTAACTGACACAATTATCATATAAAGGAAAGGGGTATAATTTGATGTATTGGTTTATATATACAGAATATTGACCAATTCAGGGTACTTAGCATGTCCATTCTTTCAACACTTATAATTTCCTTCTGTATCACAATTAATCCCCCTTCCTATCTACTTAGAGATGTGCAGTATATTACATACTAATTATAAGTTAACTTATTCTCTCACATAATTGATTTTGAGCCTATTGACCAATCTCTGTATGTTCCACTCATCAACCTTCACAGTCTTTAGCAACATTATTCTATTCATTTTCTACCTCTACATGATGAAATTTTAAAAGAGTAGTAGATTAAACATTTAAACTCTTAGAATATTTAATCTCTGAAGGGGATCTCATAATATTTTTGAGCAGGAAGTTGTCAACCATAGTCATTTATCTAGCCCTATACCTGATTTTCTTTAAAAGTAGTTAAGTTGGTTTTCTTGTCATTGGAATAATGACACAGGAAAGTAACTTAGGGAAGTGTGGTAGCTTTCCTAAGATTTGTCTTGGTCATGGCGTCTTTTCACAGCAATAGAACAATGACTATGATAGTAAGTGGTGGTTGATTTTTGGCTCACAGTTTGAGGGTACAGTCTACCATGGTAAGGGAGGCATGGCGACAGGCAGCTGGTTACATTGCATCTGCAATGAGGATGCAGAGAAAGATGAATAATGCTGTTCAACTCCTCTTTTTTGTTTTTAATTCAGTCACAACTTGAGCCCAATAAATGGTGCCATTTATACTTACAATTGTTCTTCTCACCCCAATTAGCCTAATCTAGAAAATCTTTCACAGATATACACAGAGATTTGCTCCTATGGCGACTTTAAATCCCATCAAACTGATGATCAAAACTAAGCATTATAGTAACTTAACTATTTCCCTTTTAAATTTAAATCAGTACGCTTGAACTATCTTGCTCTTCTTGAACAATGTAATTCTTATGTTCCTTTTTAAAACAATTCTATCATATTTCTGTAGCTTAGCTAGATTGTGTATGAAAGACACTATAATAGAGATGTATGCAAATTAGGTTGAACAGAAGGCTTCTTAGAAACAAGTTTTGTAAGGAACTGGCAGAGCAGATTGGATAGAGCGAGAGGGTGAACTATGAGGTGATTAAGACAGAAGCCTCAGAAGATTGGAGACTCAACCATGAAGTTCAAGAAGCCTTTCTGTTTGTTTTAGAAAAAAACAAAAACAAAAACAAAACGAACAAGCAGCCTTCTCCTCGCTCATACTGAAAAGTCTTCGGGTGCATCTTGCCTGCATGGAAGTCGTATATTATTGCTCAAGGCATCTACTTTGTGTAGATCAATTGCCCAGGAGGAACTGAGCTATGAGCTTTCAGGAGCCAGGGCAGTTGGACTCTGGAGGAATAACGTTCCTGGTTCTGAGAGGGGAATGTGACTGGTACTCCGCTGCATTTACTATCACCTCACACAGTGTGTTTTGGCTTATGCCATTTTAAAGAAACGATATTCTTTTTTTTTTGCATATACACAATTATTTTATTTACTTTCTTTAATAAATATGAATTTAAGTCTGAACTCAATGTTCAAATATTTTGTTCACAATTTTTGATTTTTAGTTGAAATCAATATTTTCCCTTGAAATGTAACTATCACACAGCTCTTATCAGTTGTACAGACCTTTTAAATAGTTTATATTTTTCTATTGACTAGAAAGATACCTAAATCATGAGTGGTGTTGGGAGGTAATCAACAAAACACATTTTACATTTTCCTCAAATGCCAAACCAGAAAATGAAATA
Source organism: Mus musculus (assembly GCF_000001635.26). NCBI lineage: Eukaryota > Metazoa > Chordata > Mammalia > Rodentia > Muridae > Mus > Mus musculus. Next base: position 81,779,053 of record NC_000079.6, read on the forward strand.
ATTTTACTATAAATTTAAGACGAGGATGAGTGAGCAGCGGTTTAGATTGTTCTTTATAATTCATAATCTTAACCAACACACAATGGAACCAAACCAAACTGCAACAGAGGTGATACGGAGCTTGTGGGATATTTGACTGTTTTTGTGACTTCTGAAACTGATTTAATGGGATCAAAAAATGGTAATCAAGAAAGGGGTCTATTCCAGTATTTTGGTAGTAGTTAATGGCATTTGAACTATTTAATTGTGCCACCTCTCACATATTCTTTGTGAAAGCACTTTATAGTAGCTGTGACAAATCTTAAACAAGTTTACTTGTAGTTTTGAAAGCCAGACACTATGTGTAGGCTTCACTGGGCCAAAAAATGGTTGGAAAGACTGGGTTTCTTTTGGAAATGTCTAGCAGACACATCTAGCCTTTTGAAATTAGGAACAACACTGTCATCTATGAAGTTTACTATGGCAAACTGCACAATTGAGTTATAAATCGTTCTGCCAAATTCTCATAAGTCTTTAAGTAATTTATGCATTTGCATTTGGTGGTGTTCCCCACTGTCTTGAAGTCTGACAATCCTGCTTTTAGACTATCTTTATTCTTCACTGCTAGATAGATTCCAGCTTCTAGCATCTATGACTCAGGGAGATGCCTTTGACGTCTCTGGTTCTGTTCTCAAAACCAAGTTTTCTGGCCCTGATCACAGGTGGGGGAAATCCTGTACTTGTCAGAATTAGACATTGTTATTAGACTCTGTTCACTCTCATGACCCATTTTAACCTCATATCTCAAGGTCTGAACTCTAATCACACTTGTAGACATCTTCTTCCTTATTAGGTGCCACATTTATGGATTCAGGATACCAAGATGTAGCCTTAGCTATTATTCTACCTACCACACTACTATAATCTATGCACAGCCTCCAGAATAGTCACTTATGAGTCACTGATAATTCTACAGTGTTTTAACTTACTACGTAGTATTACCTGTGCACTATTTAAGAAATGACATTCTTATTAAATTGTTTATTTTTCAAGAACTTTTTAATTATCTTTGCTTTTCTGTATAGAGATAAGTACTGTCTTCACCATGCCAGTGAATGCATCCACCTTCTTTGTCTCCATTTCCATTGCTTGATATTCATTTAATTTTTCTTTTTGAGACTTTTCCTCCCAGTACCCATTAATCTGTTTCAGGCCAACAGCTTTTTAGGCTTCTTGTATTTCCTTGTTCTCTTTGTTGACTTGTATCTTAGTTGGGTTTTACTGCTGTAAACAGACACCATGACCAATGCAAGTCCTATAAAGGACATTTAATTGGGGCTGGCTTACAGGTTCAGAGGTTCAGTCCATTATCATCAAGATGGAAACATGGCCCCATCCAAGCAGGCATGGTGCTGAAGAATCTGAGAGTTCTACATCTTCATCTGAAGGCTGCTAGCTGAATACTCAGTTCCAGGCAGCTAGGACTAGGATATTAAAGCCCATACCCACAGTGACACATCTACTCCAACCAGGCCACACCTCCTAATAGTGCCATTCCTTGGCCCAAGCATATATAATCCATCACAACTTGTGAAATGTTTTCATTTAATATTGCTTCTAGGTAGGGAGGGTATGGGGGACTTTTGGGATAGCATTTGAAATATAAATGAAGAAAATACCTAATAAACAAAATAATATTGCTTCTAGGACAAATTCCTATAAGCTTGGTAGGCTAAAACATTCTCCAGATTAGGTATATAGGTATAGCGTTGTATAAGTAATTTGCTTAGGGTCTTGCAATTCCTCCCTAGGTATAAGTGATGCCATCCCCCATTCTGGAGGCTGTTGAAGATGAGTGTGCTTTCTGAGACTGTTACTCCAAATCAGTTCCCTGCCTTTGTTCGATTGAGGGTCCCACTTTTCTTTTTGAAGGCCATTTTATGACTTTAAAAGAAAAACAGCAGGATAGGCAAGTTGTCTTAATAGCTTCTCAGAGAAGGTGGGAGAAGCAGCTAAAGACCAATGGATTTGAGTGTCTGCAAGAGTTTTTAGCATGCTGAAGATTTTTGCTAGTTACTTTTGCTACAAAATAAAAATTATAATTATCATGCGTTGAATTTAAAGCACGGAAATTAGCTCAAGAATCTTAAAAAAAAACTTGCACAAAAATCCAAGTGGATCAAATATGTTTTAGTTGTAGAAACAGAATTTTATTTGATTACTTTTGTCTATATTGACCAAATCCAGTTCTCCAACTTTTGGTCACTTTTAGTTACTTTTATTTTCTTTGAAATAATTTAAATTTAACTATGTATTAGAAGCATCAAATTTATAATAATTATTGTGTGTGTGCATGTGGGCCACAGCCATGGCACGCGTGTGGTGTCAGAAGACCATTGTTTGAGGTTGGTTCTCTCTTTTCACAATGGGTTTCCAGTGGGGTTGCAAGGCAGGAGAATACAACTTCCCTCATCAGGCTTGTATGAGAAATACTTTTAAGCAAAACTTTCTTTTAAAGTATTAAGTAATAATTTCTTCTTTATTTCACTTCCTAGAAGAATGTGAAATTTATGTGTTTCAAGAAAATTCTTCATATTAAATGAGAATATTTTACCAGCTTTTTAATTCTATCAAAGTTCCATTAAAAAAAATCTCATTATATTATTTCTCAGTAATTTATTCCTTCTAGTTTAGTTTATTTTGTCCTTTGTTTCAAACATCTCCATGTAAATGGTTTATTTTCACCTTTATTTAATACTTTTCTTCTTAGGCTTGGTTTTACAATCTTAAAATTTTAGTAGTTTTTTTTTTCACTAGTGTTCTTTAGTATACATATGACGTAATCTAATTTCCTTTTTTTGTTTGTTTGTTTGTTTTTTCGAGACAAGGTTTCTCTGTGTAGCCCTGGCTGCCCTGGAACTCACTCTGTAGACCAGGCTGGCCTCGAACTCAGAAATTCACCTGCCTCTGCCTCCCAAGTGCTGAGATTAAAGGCGTGAGCCACCACTGCTTGGCCTAATTTCCTTTTAAACTTGTTAGTAAAAGTACTTAATTTTTATATTTTAGGCAGGGTCTACTACTAGTCCTGGCTGGCCTGCAATTCACAATGTAAAGAATTCAAAGATCTGCTTACATGTCTCTTGGGTGCTGGGATTAAACATGTGTAGCACCATGCCCAGTTGAGTTCTTCAACATTTTTCTACTTTGGTTTTGGGAGTGCTATCATTTAGCTATTACTTTTTAGCTTTATCCCAATCCTTTACTTGTCCAAATTCCTATCTACACTCTAGCTTAACTCATGCATAGCCAATTACACAGCGTCCTTCGTTCACATATAAGCTTACATACAGTATTTGCCGTTTCTAATTCCTAGCCCCAGTTTATTGTATTTATACCGATAAGCACTGCAGGTTAGCTCAGTAGTTTCCAAGTTTTCCACAATAATACCTCATTTTATGCATCAAATATTTATGGAGCACCTAAGTTCCAGATATTTTGTTTGGTACAAATACTCGTGTAAACAGAACCCTGGCCTTGAAGACAGTCAGTCTCGCTCGCAGTCTGATGATCTAAGTAAACTTTAAGAGGCTTGGTGGGCAGTGAAGATAAGACGCACATAAACACTTTATAGCACTAGAAAATGAGAAGCAGAAGCAAGCACACATTTCCAATCGCACAGAAGAAAAGGGTGGTTTGGCTAGTCTCATTGTAAATGACCTAACAAAACAGCAAAACGAGAAGCCTAATCCATAATCCAGCCTGCCTTAAAATCACTTGGGAGATGTACGGGGGAGAACGCTTAGCTTGGTCCTCACTGAACTAAGAATAAAGAATGTCGCCTTTAGATTTAAGTTTCTCAGGTGCACCGGCCACCTAAAATTGTACATCTTTTCGCAGACCTGGTTCCCCAATAAACTGCTCCCTCGTTCTGAGCAGGCTGCTTGGGCTGGCCTTTTCCCTTCCCTCGGTCGACGCCGTGCATGTCACGCGTGGGGCCTCGCCTTGCCTGCCTGAGTCTCGCGTGGTGACTCTAATACGCGCGCAAGGGAGTCGGGAAAGAACCTGGCCAATCCAGGGAGCCAGACTGACAACCAGGGCCAAAAAATGTGTACTTGATTGACATGAATGCTGACCAATGAAAAAAGAAGAGCAGCGACGCTTCCGCCCCAATAGGCCGGCTGTTGGCAATTTCAGCCAATCGCGCCCAGAAACTTGTCTGGTGGGTGGTCCCCGAGGCGTGGAGGTTGGTGGCTGTTGAGCGGTTCCCGTGGTAAAGTCCCCGAGTGGAACATCTCTGTCGGAAGAGAGAATGAGTTTAGCTCTGAGGTCGGTAACGAGGAGGCCGTGCCTCCGTCCCCCCAGAGGGCCAGGGCGGGTGTGGACGGGAGACCGGGTCGGGGGCGGGTGCCCAGCGCCGAGCACCAGACCTCGGCGGTTCCCGCCTCCGGGCACCGCCGCAGCCCGAGTGAAGTCTCGCGAGGTTTCCCTCACGCGACTGCGGGACTCAGCCCTGGTTGCCTGATTCCCCCTGGAAAGTCGCAGGAGCGCTCGCCTTTCTCCCCGGGCCCCGAGGCACGCTGTGCTCTAGGCGTCTCGGGTGGAGCTCGTTTCCGTGACACCGTCCTTTCACTTCCGTCCATCCCTCCCCTCATTGGCTCCTCACCTTGCCCATCTACAGTTAAAGGTGCCCCGGGCGGGCCGCGCCGCGCCGCCCCTTTGGCTCCGCAGGGTGACGAAGGAGGCGGGAGCTGGCGTGGGGGTGTGGCGAGTGGGGGCAGCCGGGGTCACGTGGGCCACTGGGCCGGCGTCCCTGAGCCCGACGGCGTCCAGACGTAAATAGCGCGAGCAGTTAGTTAGCCGAGTTTCAAGGGTTTGAGGTTTAAAGCTTCCATCTTTTAGAACGTGCGGATACACGTGCTGTATCCTCGTTTACACATTTGGACCGCTTTTTGCATTGGCAGCTTTTGAAGGCAGACATTTTCAGATCCAAGTGCCCTTTTTAGATTTTTCTTTAAGCTTCTCCAGAGTTTTAAGACGTTTAACCTATCGTTTACATGTTAAGTGAGAGTTAAAACACTTTTAAACATCACGTAGACTTAAGCACGACTATTAGATGCTGTGATTTTTTTTTTTTTTTTTTTTTGGTGTCTAGTATTTGAATGTTTAGACCCTTTTATATTTTGCCTGGCTAATATCAGTGGAATAAAACCACAAAGCAGTGTTACAAATGTATAATCTAAAAACATTTTGAGCTTACAGTGCAAAAGTAATCTTTTAAGTTTTATGGTTGTTTTTTTGTAGTAATTGTGAGAATTTATAAGCTGTCCAAAATCAAGTCTATTCTGGTTGATTGTTTTGTTCTTTATTTTTGGTAGATGACATTGTTTTGTTCTTTATTTTTGGTAGATGACATGAATAATATGTATGGTGTTTTCGGTGCTTTTGACTTTGTTTAGGATTTCTCTTATAAAAGTACATTTGACTACAGGACATTGATTTAGGGGCAGTTCCTTTATTTGCCAGGCTACTCTGCTTTGTTAAAATTTAGAAAATGAATCTTTGTCCTAAGATGGGTTAAAGTGGCCTAAAGACATTTTTCTGTGTCCTAGAGGTGAGCTTGTAGTAGACAAAACAAAAAGGAAAAAACGAAGAGAGCTCTCTGAAGAACAGAAGCAAGAAATTAAAGATGCTTTTGAGCTGTTTGATACCGACAAAGACCAAGCCATAGATTATCATGAATTAAAGGTAACAGGGGACTTTTAAGACCCATTTTTGTTTAACTCAATTGCATTTGTGACTGTTGCTTTAAAGTCTATTTTAGAAGCTTGTCTCGGAACTGTGAGGCTGTTTGTAGTGCCCACCCACAGGTGGTACAAGAAAACAGTACAAACAGAATATGGCTTGTAGAACCTTGTATTTAAGTGCGTAATGATGGAAAGTGTAACTTCTCCATTCACCCAGTTAAAGGGAGAGTCCTTAGCATGCTCTTCCCACTGCTGTTTTCCTCTGTGGGATGGTATATAGCTCAGCTTTTTAAAACACGATGTTTGTGGCCTATGCTTGTTGCTTGTGCAGACCTGTACATTCCATGTGTATCATGTGCAGTGTAGAGTACGGCCTTGTGTGCCTTCCAACACTGTTGCCTTGAGACAGACTGTCTCATTGAATTGGAAGTTCAGTACTTCTGAACTAGGTTGGCTAGAGAGTGAACTCTGGGGTCACTCCAATCAACACACCTCTGTCACTGGCACCTGCAGCCAGGCCTGTCTTTTTACATGAGTGCTGGGGATTTGAACTCTGGTCCTCAAGATTGCAGGGCGAGGAGCACTCTTACTCACTGAGCTATCTCTGTAGTGCAACCTAAAAAGTTTTGAGATGGAGAGATAGTTGCCTTTGCTCAGACATTTCTGAGATTGAGCTTTTAATTTTTAAAATAGTACTAACACACTCTTAGTGTGCTCGTCTCTGTTACAAAGGATATAAATTGTCTGATGCCTAATGTTGCTATGTGCTGAGGGAAAATACCCAATTTAAGGATTAAAATTACGAGTAAAGATCGAGGGGGAAATTTGTTATGAACACATTTCTTATGTTCAACCCAGTGAGAAAGATAACATTTGATATCTTAAATGTTAACTGTAGTTTTAAATTGGGCAACATTGTAGGTGATTTTTAAGCATTTCAAGTAGGGGTAGATAGAAACTGAGGTGAGAGGATAGACTATCTGAAAGTATTACAGGCCTGAAGCTGGGGCCTCAATATTGAGGCCCTCTGTTCGCTCCTTCCCCATCCCACTTGTGTCTTGCTGCCGCTCCCTCCCGTGCAGTCTGAGTCCGTCCTGTACAGTGTCTCGCCATTTGTTGGCATTGACTGTTTCGGTTTGGGACTTGGTTTCACAGCTCGAGCTTCCTCCTTTTCTATTCGTCTTTACACTACCCTTACATATCTATCTTTCTTGAATTCTTTGACCATGTTGTTAGCTCATAAGCCTTTCCTGGCTTCCTCTGCGTTTGTTGCCCTTTGATGCGGCTGTCTCCACTACCTCCACTTGTTACTGATTACTTCTGCTCAGAGCCTCCCTGCCTGGAGAAGGTGGCAGCTCTGCTCACAGCCCTCAGTCCCAGGTTTTGTCTCCCATCCTTTCCACCAGCTCTTCCCCTGTTTAGTAAGGGATGTCTGACATAAAGACTTCACTAACTAGTGACACAGCTCTCCTTTCCTGGTACTAGTAGCAGTTTTCTGTTTAAACTCAGTCATCTGAAACTAATTGTACCATAGTAGCTAATTATGTATGCTCTGGTGGGAAAGCCGATTGCTTGCTTGTTTGTTGAGAAAGGATCTTAATGTGTATCCTATACTAGTCTCAAACTTATGACAATCCTGTCTCAGTCTCCTGAGTGATAAGATTATAAAATTCCACTGTGTCAACCATGGAGGCCTGAAATTTTTCTGCTTTTTTTCCCTGCTTTTATGCTTTTGTCTAGCCTTTTAATAGTTGTGATATGTCTTTATTCCCTTGGTAACAAATAGTTATCTTTGTATTTAGTGCATCGTTTTATATATTTTTTGTAAATTCTTTTTAATTAGTTGGTCATATAAAACAGCAAAATGCCAATGAAAATAATTTCTATTTATTTTCAAAGTGAAAAACCAGGATGTTTCATAGTCTTAAGTTAGAGGTAAAAATACAGAATAATTGTGCTTTAGTAATCTGCTGTTGTCTTTTAAGATGGAAAACTTCCTTAGAAATCACTGATGACTTCTTTTGTAAGTAGTGCTTTACAATTTGTTTTTCCTTTTTAATCCAAAAGGTGGCAATGAGAGCCTTGGGCTTTGATGTGAAAAAGGCTGATGTGTTGAAGATTCTTAAAGATTATGACAGAGAAGCCACTGGCAAGATCACATTTGAAGATTTTAATGAAGTTGGTATGTACTTAGTCGCCTTTATACCCAGTACTTGTTGGAAAATTACGAGATTTTTGTATGTTTTCAAAAGAAAAAACATATTTCTAGCTATACTGTGAGAATTAGTGTTGGCTTTTGATGATTTCTTGAACGAGGAATTGTTGTCTAGATTTTATGGTTTATTAAAATTAATCACTAAAGGGTAACCAAAAATTATTTCTTGCCAGTAAAATAGAAGATTTAGTATCCTGATGTTTAAGATTATTAGTGAAGACTGCTGTGCGCTGTGACTTTTGTTAGTACAGTGGAGAGAAGAAGGAAGTAGGACATGGTGTCTTGGTGGGAGATGGGGACATGAAGTCCATCTTGTTAAGTTGACAGCTTGTTAGGCTCTGTACTCACTAACCTTAATCTCAGGGACAGTGCTGTGCTGTAAAGTTGAGACAACAGCAACGACACTGTTGTGAGGGATGTCTTTGGCAGGGTAGAAATAGGAGCACTTAGGAAATGCCACCTGAAGATGGTGGCAGCTTACTGTAGTTGGATCTTGGATAGTGATCTTAATGAGTTACTCAGGATGAGTTACTCAGGGTGTATACAGTTAAAGATTTTTCAATAGAAGATTCTGGAAGGCTAGGAATTGGCTACTGTAACTTAATTATATTGCTTACAGTGTTATATAGACATTATATGAATTATTTTGTTAAGTTACTGACCAATGATACCATTTTAGGGGTCATAATCTAAGCATGTAGTTATTTTCATATATTAAAAAATTAAAACTAATACAATTATATGTATATACAAAACCTTTATTTAAATATTAAAGACATAATACAGGAAAGAAAAGAAATGGAATGAGAAGGCAGATCCCCCCCCTTAGGAAACTCATAAGAGCACCACAGTGAAGTTAGCACAGGCTACCTTGGAACCAGATTCCAGGCTTCAGATCTGGGTTCTGACTCTGTAACTTGGTTAGTTTACTTGTCTGTGACTCGTTTTCATCGATGAAATGGGGACCAGTGTAATGTGGTTTCTGGGAGGTATGTGGGTGATGAGCATGTGAAATGTTAAGCACTGTACTGGATAGTAAGAGCTACTAAATGCTGGTGTTGGGATTAAGAGTAGTCCCAGCACTCAGCACAAAGAAGTAACCCAGGCTCTGGAAGTTTGAAGTCCACCTGGTCTGCATGAGGAACCCCAGGCCAGACAGGGCCAATGAGACCCTGTCTCCAAGCAAAACACTCCAAGAGTTTGTGCCAGGCAGAGAAAATAGTGCTTCCTTTGATGCAGAATGCATTTGTATTGTTGGGACATTAAAACATTCTATTCTATAATCTCATTGTTTTATTTTCTGTCTTTAACTTTTGAAGGCTATTTTAAGCATTATTATTCAGAGTTTTGTAAAACATTTTTTCATAAGTACTATTCTAAGTATTGCAGATTTTTATATTTTACTACTTCAGAACAGAGTTTCATATCACCTAAACCTTAGCTTTATGGACCATTTGTTGTTGCCTAAGGACACTGTCCCACAGATATCTGCAGATGTGCCTGGCTTATTGGGCTCTCCCCATGATGAGAAAACAGCCTTAAAGTGCATTCAGTGCAGGCTACCTAGCGTCCATCCGTCACTCGGCTGAGGCCAAGGAGGAGCAGGTGCTTCCGGAATCTCTGCTCTTAAAGGAAGGTCAATAGAAGTGAGAGATTTTCACCTCATCTGTTCTTGGCTTGTATTTCTTACATTTTAAAATCCTATCTAAAATAAAATGTTACAGTGTTTTCATTTTGAGTATTTATCCAGCACTGAAATTTTTGCATTTGGCGGGATGAATGGTAGTTAAGATTACCAAGAAATTGTGGTGAGGGCCTTAGGATGTAAGTGTAGTAACAGGACATTTTGATTCTGTGTGAGAGAGATTGCTGTCTTGGGTCAGAGTTGTTACCTGTAGCCCCGGGACTGAACCGAACTGTGCTCTCTGTGCGTCCCACATTTGTGGACGCTGCTTCTCTGCTACCAAATAGCATAGCAGTTTAGACTGTGAGCTTAGGACCCTGAAAACCTAAAATGTTTCCTATCAGGCCTTTTATAGGAAATCTTTGTCAAGCCTTCACCCAGGAAAATTTAAGTTTTTGCAAAGGGAATTTTTTTTTTTAACTTAAATCTTTAGGGATAGAAGATGTCCAAGAAGATTGTAGGAGTAGAGTAGATGCAGTCTAGCATAGAAGTGACAAAGCGGCATGGTACTACATGCTCAGCACGATGAGAAGCTTGATCTCATGCAGTCCCCTCTGTTAGAGGAGGGTCAGAGCACTGGGACGGCAGCCTTGAGTCAGACTGATGGATGGTCTTACGTAGTGAAGGAAGATGGGACTTCAGTCAGCGGAGTTTAAGGAATGGGAGTTTGTATTTTACAACAGTAATTGATGAGAAGGTCAAAGATGAGCTGAAGCGATTTTGGAGGCAGAAAGTTCTAGACTTTATGATCAAGATTGTTAGGGTGAAAAGAAAGAGACTCTATTTGAGAGTAAAGTAAGATAGTGTCTTCAGAACTCTAGTGTCCAATACTTGGATAATTAAGGGACATTTATGGGGTTGAGGGTAATGCCACTGTTTCAGAGTCAGTAATGCAGCTACCTTTCCTTCAGTGGAGGTCTAAGAGGCTGTGAAGCCCATAGAAGGACTTGAAAGTCCAATATTTTTGAGTTTGAAGTAAGTATTAAATGTTTGGATAGGAACTAACTTCTCTCTCTCTCTTTCTTTCTTTCTGTACTTTTTTTTTTTAAAAATGTAAGAGTGCTTTGTTGTGTGTATGTATACCTACATACCTGAAGAGGGTGTCCGATTCCTTTATAGATCCCTTTAAAGATGGTTGTGAGCCACCATGTGCTTGCTGAGAATTGAACTCTGGAAGAGCAGCCAGTGTTCTAACCACTGAGCAATCTCCCCAGCTCTCTAACTTTATCTTTTATGATTTTGATTTGTCTTTTCAGAATTTTGTTTCCTTATGTGATTTTTGTAAGATCTAATACTTTTGATGGACTGAAATTTCCAACAGTGTAGTCAAATTGTATACCTTTGTAATTGGTTTTAGTTGCTTTATGTCATTACAATGTAAAAATCAACACAACAGAAAGTAGTTGCATGCACAGAAATTTGGAACTTTTGAACCAGGTGATATCTTAGCTATGTGTGTGTGTTAATTGCTTTAAATCCTCCTGTTTTTTTTACAGGTGTGGGCTACCATGCCTGGTTTGTTTTCATTGGAAAAAAGATGTCTTACAGAGAAGTTGTACTTGTAGAGCAGAAATGAAAGGTGACGATGTAGACGAGCGTCACCATAACACACTTCATGTTGGGTGATGCTTTAGTTGCTCAGGGTCATGAGTCCTAAGAGAAGTGCATTCTGTCAGAGTATCGCTGGGCGTTTTATAGACCAATCTGTCTGAAGTACTGATAGCGCGTGCAGGTGAGATAGTGTGCGTACTTGTTGGCCTCCTGTCTGTTGTGGCTTTAAGCACATTAGTCTTTTCAGCAGGGTGCCTTTCTGCTTTACCTGTCATGTATGTTACTTAATCCATGAAGAAAATTTCATAACAGTTTTTTTTTCTTGTCCTGCTTTTTTGTTGGGACTGAATTCAAAATACGTTGAGTGTGTGCCATAGAGTTAACTGTGGTATTTTATTTTGGTGTTATGGCTGTAGGTATGCCAATTCTTGTTACTGAATATTTATGAGCTTTGATTTGCATACTTATAGTAATAGTCTTCAATTAGGTTTTTGGAAATCTTTTTTTGGATAAAATTAATGGCGAGAGATAATTTTGGATATATGTGTAGTTGATGTAACATTAGCTTTGACTAGGTGCTTATTCAGCCAAATACAGATGAAATAACAATAGACAGACAACAACTTGAAGAGGACTTAGATTGTATTTTTTTACTTAGGATTCAATAAACATCCCAGTACTTTCCATCTACAGACATTTGAAAATTTCAAATGAATCTATAGATCCCAGCAGTTCACTGTTAATGATAGAATGATAAGTGCTTTTTCTTATAGTAGCAGAACAGCATATGGAGTTACTTCAGAAATAGATATTTTGAGAATTCTACCAAGCAACATAAAATTTTATACTATAGACATCAGTTTTTATTATGACTTTATTAAAGGCCTATGCTATTAAAATATATAAGCTTAGTATATTGATATATGGCTTTATTCTAAAAGAGTAAAATGGCCCTGCTTTAGACCTGCTTCCAGAGAGGTTTAGCCCATCTTCACAGTAGCTGAAATCAATGTAATTTTTTTGAATCATGAAAGTGCTGATAGAATTTGCATTTACTAACTTGTCTTATGCTTATATTGGTGTTGGCAATGACTTCTGTTAATTTCACAGGCTTAGTTGAATTCAACTAGAGGAAGAATTGGGGTATTAAACTGTTTAACAGCTTTAACATGGCCAGGGCAAATTGTTCACTTAAACTTAGTGACCTGAGAGAGGTGGAGTAATGTTTTTGTGGACTTAATTATTTTATACTTACATATACTTAGAATGAGTGCGTTGCTCCTGTGTGTTTACATTGCACTGTGTGAAGGGCCTAGGTCAGAAGAGGGCATTGGGCCCCTGGACTGGAGTTATAGACTGTCGTGATTTGCCAAGTGCTTGCTGGGAATTGAACTCAGATCCTCTGCAAGAACAAGTGGTCCTAACTGCTGAGCCATCTCTCATCCTCAGTTTAATTCTTAACAATAGTAGGCTTTAAATAAATAGTGTGTATATGTTGTCCCTTTTTTGGCCTTTGTACAATATAATTTAGCTTACATTTATAGTACAGACATTAAAAGTTTAACATTTAAAATTTGGATTTGGAATTCAGGTTTTATTTTTGAGTTTTAGTGATCTACCGTGACATTTAATTATTAGACTAAATGTTGACAGACTCCCAGGTGTTGCTCTCAGTGAATAGCTGATTTTTACATGAATGTCCTCACTTGAAAAGTTTCTTTTAACTCTAGTGACAGACTGGATACTAGAGAGAGATCCACATGAGGAGATACTGAAAGCATTTAAACTATTTGACGATGACGATTCAGGAAAGATAAGCTTGAGGAATTTACGGCGTGTTGCCAGAGAGCTGGGTGAGAACATGAGCGATGAGGAGCTCCGGGCCATGATAGAGGAGTTTGACAAAGACGGCGATGGAGAGAGTAAGTTTACCTTACTTTTGTCTAAAATCTGTTGATTTTTGTGACTCCCAGCAAGTTCTCCCCACCCCCACTTTTCCTTTCCCTTTTATTTTTGAAGACAAACTCATGATACTTTAAAGTGATTTCAAGTTTGACCTGGTACTTAAGATCCTTTGTCTTAGCCTCCTGAATAGATGAGAGTCCAGTTGGATGCCACACTCTGTAAGCTTCATTTGTATTGAAGCAGACCCTTAAGACAACTTAATGAGCTAAAATACGAAGTATCATACAGACTTCTCTGAAGAAGAAATATTACTAATATGTAGCTCTTCACTAAAAGTTTAGATCTCAGTGCTTTCTTCCTTAACCTGTTTACACTTCTGAACTATTACTAAATTTGTAGATTTTTCTTTTAACCACTTTTAATCTATTTTTGTTTGTTTGTTTGTTTGTTTTCTCTGCTGCTCTGTTTCAGTTCCTGAGTTATATTTAAAATGTCACAATGTTCTTTCCCAGGCTGCCTGTGAGGTGCAGCGTTGTGTACCACCTGTCCGGCAAATATATGCTGGTGTCTCTCACAGCCTTCCCATTGCCCTCTGGGCTTATTAGCCTTCATCTCCTTTTCATTCTGTCGATAATATTCTTTTCCTAAATGTGGGTTGTAGTGTCGTCATTTCTGTGCTCAGACACTGAAGAGTGAATCTTCACTACCTGCAGAGTAAAGCACACACTTAGTACTGAGGTCTATTTATGCTGCATTCTTCATTCTTGCTTTAACTGTTATGTACTGAACATCTATATCCTGATGACGGTGGCTTTGCTGCTTTCTTCTCTTAGGGAGCAGAGAGCCCACTTGTCTGTTGAAGTGCTTCTCACTTTCTCCAGCGAGAACTTTGGAAACACCATCTTTTTCTCAAAAGCCTCCTTAGTGGTGTATGGCAGCTGATGAGGGTGCCATTAAGGGCTCATGACATTTAGAAGAGCAAACTACCTTCATATTTTAGTATGTTTAATATGGATCCTCTTGGTTGCAAACCAAGTTTTGTACTTTTTTTTTTATATTTTAAACTGATGAAGATAAAAATATTTTTTTGCCATTTTGTGACATTTAGTAATTCATTTGCTTTTATAAATGTTTAATGGTATCCAATTTTTAAGAATAACTATTTTTTCAATATTATGGGTTTAATGAAATAAAGACTGCAAATGTGGATATGAAGGCAAATAATGTATACTACAAAATAGACATAAATATGTAGGTATATCTGAAGATAAAGAAGATTAATACCACAGTCTCTCAAAATAAATATAAATAATATAAAACAAAGTACACTATGTGCTTTTATAAAAATGAAAGTAACATTTAAGAAGCTATAGCAGACCACTTTTTAAATAATGATAATGATGGTTGGAATCTTTTATGTTACTCAATTTTCATAATAGCTTCTGTAAAGTGGATAGAGTACTGTAGCTGTATGCACATAAGAGAGATGCGTGTATAGTAGATTATCACAGAGCTAGTCCATGATAGCAGCAGAGCTCAGACTCAGTTCTCCACAGTGAAAAGGGCATTCTGTATTGTTTGAGATACTACAGTAAGATGTTAACTGCGATGGGAAGCAGTGTATTAATTTATTGACTAGTACTTCTGATGCTAAACTTTGTTTTTTTATTTTTCTTTTGAAGCCATGTAGCTTCTCAGGTACTCAAACTTTATATAGATTGTGTGTGTGTGTGTGTGTGTGTCTGTCTGTCTGTGTTTGTGTCTGTGTGTGTTTGAGAGTCATTTCTCACCTTCTTCCTTGTTGAGGGAGTGACTTCCTGTTTCTGTTTCCGGGTTGCATACTTCTGGCTAGCATGCCTGCTAAGATTCTCCCTTCTCTCTGTAGGAGTGCTGAGATCACAGAAGTGCACTGCACTATCTCTCAGGTTTTTATCTGGGTCCTGGGGGTTGAATTCTGGTCACCAGGCTTATGTGGTGAATGCTTTTTGGCTGAGCCATCTTCTTGGCCACTCAGATACTTATCTTTAAGCCAGGTGTTATGCTGTTGTCAGAAAGATGGTTGGTGAAGTTAGAAAGCCTGGCTTTCTTGTCACCTCCCTAGTAGTCAAGTGGCTAGTTTGGTTCCTTTAGTTCCTTTGTTCTTTACTGTTTTAGACTTAACTGTTATGCTTTTGGATATTAAATCATGAAATAGATTAAAATATTTTTGTAATACTATCATATGTTAAAGTATATATAAATAACATAAAACAGCTATTTGTGACTTCTACAACTTTTTGAAGCTGAATTTGAAGTTTGATTATTGAAATTTTATATTTTAAAAAAAGCAAAATCTTGAATAAAACTAAAGTACTTAGTTTTTAGTCATAGCTCTGTTACAGTATTAAATGATTTATAACCAAATCACTTTGAAGCTCCTTTTATTGCTTTCCTAAGAAAATAATACTTTCTGGTTTGGCCTAGAAGCCTCAGTGTAGATTGCTTCAATTGTGTTTTTAGATGAAGCTCCACACTGGCTTAGGATTCTTATCTATTTGAATTCTTAGTTGGGAGACAAACAGGTCGTATTCTCATAAGCTCTTTAGATGTGGTATTTAACCGAAGAGGTCACAACTCTTCATTTCTCAGGTTCATGAGTTGCTTTGTGTCCTGTCTCTTCCGTGTCTCTCAGAGGACCTTGTAAATGTTTCAGACTGAGCAGGAGCTGATGGAAGTCGGCCTGCTTTGACTTAGACTTCTCACTGGCCTTAGCTCACGGTTTACCTTTCTAGGTGTGTTTCCTCTTCCTGTGTCTGGGATGGCATTCCCCACCTTGCCTTCCCTTCTTTCTAAATGCCATACTTTTAATTGACAATCCAAGTCATGAGTTGTCTTTAGTAGTGTTTTCCAATACTTTTTGATCCATATTTTATAATATATTACTGTAAGTTCTGTCCATTTATTCTCCATTTCAAACTGAGCACAATTATTGCACCAGCTCTGGGGTTACTTTATTAGATGAATTCTTGACATATATGCCATAAGTGAACATTTTCTAAACCATCCTCAAGGTAGCTTTAGCATGAAAGTAACCTTACCCACATATTAAGAACGTGACTCTTTAATATTTTAGCATCCAGTACCTGAGAATGAGGTCTTTCAGCTTTATGATCCATTGTTTCATTCAGTTAGCAACAATTTTATAGTGACATTTATTCACCTCTGTTTGATTCAAATGTACTGTAGAATAGCAGCCCTGCATGTTTTGATGCATTATACAGTACCTCTGTAGTGCTGGCATTCATTTGACTCCTGGGAATAAGTGTGTCACTCAGTAAATCACTGTGTAGGATTTCAAAGGACACAGTCTAAAGCATCCTCTGGCAGTTTCCTTTCCAGACGAGGGAGATGGGGTGCAGAGCTGGTGTGTACAGAGCTGTGACATGAAGCCAGGTCATTGTTTTCAGTGTGCTGGTTTTTTGCTATAATCAGTTGGCATTTATAGCTTGTATCTTAAAGATTTACTAAGTCTTGATGTCCATATTCTCACCTAGTTTACATAGGAAACTTTGTTTTCTACACATTCCTATGTATGAGTGTGTGTACTTTTTTGTTTTTTATTTATTTATTTTTTTTTTTTGAGCCAGGGTTTCTCTGTATAGTCCTGGCTGTCCTGGAACTCACTTTGTAGACCAGGCTGGCCTTGAACTCAGAAATCCGCCTGCCTCTGCCTTGCAAGTGCTAGGATTAAAAGCGTGGGCCACCACCGCCCGGCTTTTTACTTTGTATGTGTGTGTGTGTGTACTTCTTAAACGTTACATTTAGGATTAGTCATTCCTCTTTATTATAGTTCTGTTTATTATTATGTTTTCTTAAACATTCCGTATACATTCAAGTTCCTTACTAAAGTTTATATATAGTTTTAGTAAAAGTGTCAAGTTGTTAGCATGAATGATTTATTTCCTGTATTTTTAGTTTTTAAAATTTTATAGTTGCTGTATAATAATCTGTATTTTCTTAAATTACTTTTTCTATTGAAGGTTTACATGCTTTTGAGGTTTACATGAGGTAACTGGCTTTTTTTTTAAAAGATAAGCTTCCAAAATTAACAATTTGTTATTTTTTTTCTAGTTTTAAAACGTTTTATTCTTTAGAATTTTGTTAGTTCACATGCATGGTATAGTCAAACTTAACTGATGAAGGGAAGCCTTACTAAATATATTAGTAAAGTACTGGTTATAAAGAGTGCTTAACTACTTATATTAAAACTGTCACTTTTTAAACTGTGACAAATATTATGTCTGTGGCTGACTTTATGGTAATGCATATCATCTGTTGTCCCCACTTAATATAATAGAATATTTATTTATTTATAATGCTGATCACATTTGTATATACTTTTATTTTAGAAGTTCCATTGAATAAGTTATGTTTTGACTTGTAAGATATTTTTTATATTATAAAGTTTAATACATTGTAAAATGATGATTGTATATCTTGGGTTAAGAAGGTCTCTGACGATGACCCTGTCTTTCTTGCCACAGTAAATCAAGAGGAATTCATTGCTATTATGACTGGTGACATATAAAGAATCAACACCAAAATGTTACTTTTACCATCTATCTTCTCTTTGTGTGCCTGGAGTCCAGTTTAAGAAAACGAAACAAAACAAACGTAGTTCTTTTTCTGAAAGGAACAAAACCAAGCATCCTTTGTATGTATATTTCAGCATTGTTAAGTTTATGTCATCAATGTAGTAGTTGACTTCACATTTATAATACATGTTTATATAAAGTTTTAAAACATCAAATCATGTGGTGTATGTTATTTGGAGTCTTCTAAATTTAGGACTAGCTAATTGCTTTTATTTTCATGCACATGTTTTTTTTTTGACATTCATTAATAAAATACTTATTTTATTAGTATGTTAATGTTTGGTAAATTTTTTATTTCAGATTTCTGATATCTATTAACAATAGAAGATTTTTAAAAATCTTTTGTCTTTACACTTTCACTTGTATTTGAAAATAAATCAGAAAAACCAAATGACAATAGTCTGGAACATTTGTTCATCACTCAGGGTCATCAACCTTGACAGTTTGCATTTCAGTGCAGGACAGTTCAGTGTAGGTCTAGTTCCTTCCTAAGCGTACAGTCCTGCAGTTTGGAGGGACTACGCACTCTGCATATCGCCGTGTATATCTTTGCTGTGTAATGTATTGTCGAAATCTGTGTTTTGTAATGGCAAATTGAGGGTGAACATTGCTTCATTATACTTTTTGAATACAGTTGTAATCATTTAACTGCTTGGCAAAGTGAAAGATTCAAACTTTGGATTTTCATGCGCTAGAGAAAATGGAAGCCATAGAAAACACTTAAGGGTTAGGTTTATCCATGATGTATCAAGAAACAGTGGTGATAGAATCTCCAGGTGTTAGTGGGCAATTCTGCCTAACTGCAGTTTAGGGCAAAAAAAAGATTATGGGAGATAGGTCACAGAAATGGTAGTCTATCACATCTTCAGTATTCAGTTCTGATGATAGGAGCTCTCCTAAGGGAAAGTGAGCTATAGAGTGAGTGTTAATTTAAGGAACTGTTCTTTAAATTATAAAAACAAACAAGCAAGCAAAAGCAAGACAAACAATACAATTAGAGGTAGTTGAAATACTTTGAGTCTGTTAAAGTAGTTTCAAAAAGTAAAGTCAGGGCTTTGTTTTATCTGATGTATTTGTGAGAGTTGCCCCAATGAGGAACACTCAAAATATTAAGTGTAATTAGTTATTAGGTAACTATATATAAAAATCTAAGTTGCTTTTTTATTAGAACTTTAGAAATTATAAATTTTATGCTGAGAATACACAAACATTTCTCAGTATGCAGTGATTTTTAGGAATATGACCTTTTATAGAACTGAAGATCAGCAGGTTACCTTCATTTTATACTTAATTAACAATATTTTAGAATAGACTTTCTTTATTCCATAATAAAAGAAATCAGGGATACTTAATAGAATCCCTGGAGTTCGACATTTCTGATTTTAATATGCTTGTAACATTTGACCAACATACCACTGTGTTCTCTAAAAAAAGCGACCATTTTCTCTGTGTGGCATTACCATAGACGGCCTATCCCCAGGGTCTTCCGAAAGGTCCATGCAAACCTGACTGCAAGGAAACGTGCGCACTGTAGAACGTGAACTCCCGTGACCTAGCGGTGAGAGCCTACTGATAGATGGCTCTTTAGAATAAAAACCACTCAGTGTACATCAACTAAATGCTGAGTGATAAAAATATTTCCAAATCATGTTTTCTACCATTGAAAGCACCTCAGATTTAACAGCAGGGTAAAGGTTTGGGGTTGGCCTACTGAGGAGTAATCTTTTATTGTAAAATGCGCATTTTGATTATTCTCAAAGTTCATGCATTTAAAGTCTCTGCCAAACAGGTAGATGCAACCATATTTTAAGCAAGATCTATATTTCCTTTTTCATTTTCTTTGAAGATTATGTGTTCAATTAAATCTCAGTAACTGGCCCAGACGATAATTTATGGGAGATTTCTTCTCTAGCTGTCTTGCTGGGCGATAATTGTTATGAATCTAAATCCCAAGGGATAGTAGGATAATTTTCAACAGTGGCAATAAAAACAAAGTAACTCCCTCAAAACTAGTTGGGGAAAAGAGGAAAGATTTGTATTTTAAGAATTCAAATCTAATTGGCTTCACCACTGTGCCAAAAATTAAAAGAAAAAAATTAAACTAGAAAGTTAAAAGATATCATTTGGGGAAAAAAAATAAATGTAAAAATGTGAGCTACAAAAACATGAAAATATAAGCTGTTACAATTAGAGTTATTCTGTAGTTTAAATTATTGGTCCATGGGCCTAACTGCCTGTAATTCTGTAATTATTTGGCCTTGGAAAGTCTGTGATCTTTAGGGCCTCTCAGGACCTTTTAAATACACACCAGAATAGCTAGGGTATTGTCTAGAGGGGAATTATTATCATTATTTTCTTTTAACACTAAGGGTCAGACCCAGCCCCTGGTGCACACGAGGCAGGCGCTCTCCCACTCAGCTATCAATGAGGGTCTATACAGTGGGAACTGGTGGAAGACCTAGGGAAATACTAAGCCTGCTGGGACTCTGATGGCAGCAAAAGGACTGCCAAGTCATCACTGGCCCGTGGGCTCAAGTGATTTGCATCTGACCTTGGATGTCTCAGGTTCCTGGTGCACTTGAGGTAAGAAGTTTAATTTCTTTGAGTACTCATCTTTAGTAAGTTTAATGTTCATTCGTTTGGAGAAGGTACAGTCTGAGGAACCTCTAGACATGCTATCAACAGCTGGTTGAAGTAAACTTGAAATTTATGATTTGTATATCTAGCTACTTGGGTAGTTATTAAGAGCCAGAGGCTTTGTTTATTTTTCAAGTGGCATGTGCCTCTTGCTTTCTACAGTCTAATAGGGTCTGCACTTTTAAAAGAATAATTCAGATAAAAAAAAAGCAAACTTTTTATAATTTACTTTCCATTTTATAATTTATACATTTTTTTCAAAAATAAATTAGTGGAAGATGCCACAAATATATTACTAAATTAAAAACAAATTGCCAACAAGAATGAGAAGAATAAATACAGACAACTGTAGTTATTTAAGGTCAGGTAAAGGAATCTTGAGACTAACAATTAGACAATAGAGACCTACAGATTCCAGATCCAGAATCAAACTAGGATTTCAGAGGTCTCATCTCTCCTTAATGCTGCTATGTGATATCTCCAGCCCTTCTTTTGCCTATTTGCTTTGATATATGGTTAATTAACTTGTATAAGGATTTCTGCTTATAGAAAAGGGAAAATGCTAGACCACTATAGAGAGGTTAATCTGCTCCCATTTGACCCATAGGCTTGTTCGAGTAATCCAAAATGAAATAAAAGATGAGAAACTGTGTGTGGTTTACAATGTGACTTACAGTATGCATGCAGAGTGCTAATTTCCATACTCATGGTTCAGTGACACACCTCAAGTACCTCCAGTAACATAAGCTACACATGGTGGCTCATGCTGGTGATACCAGTACTCAGGCCAAGGCAGGATCGCCACAAGTTCAAGATCTACCTGCACTTCATAGTGGATTTCAGGCCAACACGAACTAGAGTTGACTGTAGCTCAATGCTATCATCTCCAAATGGGTTCAGATTATGTATATTACTTGGCCTAGTATCTTATGACTCACGGATTCTGTTGGATTAGGCTTCAAGAAGTCCACTAACTATTATGAGTAGTCTCCAGGGCTGCGTCTATGACTACGGAAAGTCAAAGATTTAGGATTGATGTAGTAGAAGGCTTTGGCAAATAATGAGCAACAACAGGGCAGCCGTGGAGAAAGAACCAAGTATTTACTGGTCTGAGTTTAAGTGATTGCCACTTCTTTACACAGATAGGAGCTCTTCAGTTCCTTCAGGATTTTGGGATATAGAAGAAGCCCCTAATTCTGCTTTGAGAATTTCTATTGTTTCTCTGAGCTGACAATGCATGTTGGCTTGCCAAGGGGTACAGAATGAAGTAATTTCCATGAGTTTTTGAAATGACTGAGCTTGTGGGTGGGCATCCACTGATGAAACTGATTGGAAACATGTTCAAGAACTTCTGTTTTACTCATCCATAGAAGTTATACATGTGTGTCCAATTCTTAAGACAGAATATTGCCTAATGTAAACTCAGAAACATACAATCTCATGATGATTGTCTTGAGGGCTACCAGTGAATAATGATAGTTCTTTCCCATCTCAGGAATCATTGTCATATATACATGAATATACACCAAGTATGATGAATCTTTGAGAGATTTGTGTAATCTGTCAATCTAATTTTAGAAAGCATCATATATTGAAGATTGTACTATCAATTGGAACTTGATGATTTGGGGGGTTTTAGGGTAAAATGGAGTTTTATTGCTGCAATTATGAATATTGTTAATTACAAATTTACATGTAGAGAAGATAAACCAACCTTCCACTGTCCTTTAATCAGGCACCTTCTTTTCATACAGCTTTCACTATGCTTTCACTATATATTTCAAAGAAGAATGGCACTTAGTTAACATGCTCCAATTAGATTGCTCTTTAGACCACAGAAAAATAGGACACATATTTTCAATCTCCACCAGGGGGACCTATTGTTGCAACTTAAAAAAAAAAAAAAAAACCCGAGGAAGAACTTGGCATTTTGCAAGAGAGTTCCGTGCTATTATAGTTTTTATTGTGTTTGTGTTTTATGTTGTTGGGGATTGAAATAAAAACCTTGTGTATACTAGGCAAGCACTCAAACACTGAGCTACACCCCACACTACCGATTTTATTTTAAAAAAATTGTATACACCTGTTTGAAAAAAAGAAAACTTTTCAATTTCACATAATGTTATTTCACTTTATTTTATCTGACAGAATATATAATTAGTTATACAAATAATCTGAGGCTTTTGTTATTTTTTAGGGTTAGTATTTTTAAATAGAATAATTATGAGATCATGGTATAGTAAATCTTTGAGGATAATTTATAGTTCAAATATTACACAATTACATGTATAAAGCTAGAGAATATGTTTTTTCATAAAGCACTTAAAATTTCCTAAATAACTGTATTTTATTCTTTTGGTATTTAAAGATGATTTTGTGAATTATTTTCATACTATAGTATTTATACTGACAAAATGGGAAGGTTCTGTGACCATAAAATGAGTAAATTTATTCTCCTTTTTGTTATGAGGATGTTTTATTTTGTGATTTTGGATTATACTCACATCTCAGCATCAAGTACTGCTCTGTTGGCTTATACTCACGTCTCTCAGTCTTCATCAATTTTTTATCATTCAAATGTTCTTGAGAAAGCGATTTTATATAATTTTTATTTTGCATATGTTTTTAACTGACTCAGATGAGCACATTCATCCTGATTTTATCAATTAGAAAACTTTATGTTTCAGTTTCAGTGGTGAACAGTTGGCAGGCACTGCAACAATACTCCTCCTTCCATTTTTTTCAGATAAAGAAATGGGGCAGAAAATGATCACATTATTTGGCTAATGTGACATTTTCTTCATTGTGATCTTAAAACCAATGTTCTTTCCAAAGAATACAGTTGATTAGTAAGATATTCCAGATACAGAGTAACTATTGATCCATGCATGCTTCCTTAACCAAGCTAGACTAGTGAACTTGTAATTAGAGCCTGAGTGTGCGTGCTGTTACAGACATGGTCTGTATGAGAAATGCCTTGCTCTGGTAACTGCTTCAGATTATTTTCGTTGTCCTTACTAAATTTGAATATTTTAGACGTAGGGGAGATATTTTTTAAATATCAAACTTGTGTATTTGGCTCAGCAGTGTTGGAATGATGCCTTTGAACTGATGCTTATGCTCATATATAACATACATAATATACACATTTTCCTTTCTTAATAGTTAGCTGTTAGTACGCAGTGCAGCTGAAACAGAGCGAAAGGAAATACGTCTGAAAGATGTTATAAGGAAATGTGAACTTCAACTGTATTGGAAACCACTGTTTTCATATTTGTTTTTATGAGATATTCTGATCCATATTATAAAGGAGGAAAAACATAACAAAAGCCAAACAAACAAAAAAACCCCAATGAACCAACCGAAAAACCAAACCCAAGATACTGTTTCCCTTAGGGATAAGAATTAGTGCAACCCTCACTTAGGGTGATTGGCCAATTGACATTCCACTTGACATGACATGTTTATTGTAACTTAGTCCATTTTTTATATATGTCAAATTAGTTTTGTCCAAGATTATTAATTAAAAGTGTGTTAGAGCAGAGATTAGAAATAAATCAAATACCCTGTCCGAGAAAAGTTGCTTGACAATACACCACATCTATGTGACAATACACATAGATGTCTTGATGTCTATGGCGACATGCAGACAGCGTCAGTTGACTCTCCGTGAGAACTGCAGACTGCAGAACAGTTCTCCAGTGAGCTCATACAGAACAACAACAGGGTGTGCGTTTCCTTAATGCCTTGACAAATGAAAGACTAATAAATATTGGCTCTGCTTGAGATTAGGGACAAGAGGGGCAACAGAGGTTTGAGAGACAATAATTTTCTTTAGAACAATGAGAGCTCCACTTACTTAAAAATGTGAATATGAGAGATGAGGGCGAGACTATGCATATCATTGTTTCACTGATTCTAAAGTAGAAGATTATATGTTTGCTTCCTAAAATAATATTAGATTTTCTAAAAAGGAATGGGAAAGGAAGTGAATTGGATGCTGGAAAGCTATTGAGTGAGGGCTTCTGACCTCAGCAGGCCTAGGGATCCAAAGTCTGTGCTGACAGAGGGAAAACTGAGACGCTCGCACACTGCAAAATACCCAGGAGGTTTAGGAATTGGCATTTCTATATATGTGTGGAAATGGGTTTGAGGATAGGACTAAAAATAGGATTATTGGCTAAAATCTTCATATGAAATATTGAAATAAATACCCATTTACATAGACAGACAGCTTTCCTTCTATAACCTGACAGACTATCAGAGGTTTAATATCCAGAGTAGATAATCATTTAAAAAGGAGCAAAACCTGTCTGGATTGAGAAACATGCACAAGTGTGCAGGTGCACACACACACACACACACACACACACACACACCGTGGGTGCACACATACACACACCGACGAGGAAGAAGGACAGTTATTTGAAATAGAATTGAAAGCAATGTGATAAGTTCTGTACTTGTGTATGGAGTGTTCAGACCCTCCCTCTTATCTCTCCCCTTGACTACCAGAGTGTTGGTTGCCCAGGCAGAAGATGCTTCCTTTTGGAATCTGGCCTGTGAAGAGAAAGATAACTGAGAACCAAGGAAACAAAGAGCCAAAACACTGCTGTAGAGATCATAGTACTTTGCAGCCAACAGTCAGCTTGTACTGAGTGCTTTCAAAGCTGCTTTTAGAGACGACTCACTTAAAAATGAAATACCAGAGATCAGTTAACTGACAAAATGTTCTGATGCAGAAGGTTGACCATAGAAGATACGTTGCATTATGAAGATTGGTCTTCCCAAGACTGAGAATTTCCTCTGGTTTTTGGGCTAAGCTGGCCACAGATGAATGGTGCTACTTGGCAAAGAGGGCTTCCTTTATCAGGAGCTGCCTCGATGAGCTGCCTGGATGATGATCGCAAAGCTCTAGTTTAGTTTCCTAAGTAGGAACCATTTTGAGAGTCTTGTCCCTACCCCCAACAGTGGCAGAAGCATCACAGTTTACATTTTCATTTGTCTTTTGCACACTCATGTCCTTAAAAGTATTTAGACATGAATGTGAGGGAAATTTGTAGAGAGGAGAGATGGTGAATGACTGGTTGCAGAGGTGGAAGTTGAGAATGGACAGTATGCACAGTGTCTATGAGTCTATTTTATTAACAGATACAATAAAAATTTTACAGCGACAAAAAGGTATTGTTTCTCAAGGACACTCCCCAATTAATTATCTGCGTGAAAATTTGGACACAGGAAACTGCAGGAAACCTACAATAGAATTCAAACCTAAGAAACAGAAAGTGTAGGATGAATAATATTAGATTATTCATCTAGACAATTAATAGTAGACAACATTAATACTAGAGACTGTTACATCTATAATACAACAGCAAAGAGCCATGAGAAATCAGCATTCACAGAACATAAACACCTCCAGAAATTCAAGAAAAGATTGTAGGAAGAAAAGACCTCCATAGAGGAATTAGGAGATGATAAAGTTGAGGATTAAGATGGGCAAATGAAACATGTAGGAAGTAAATATTTGGCATCTGAAAAGGAGATTCAGAATCAACAGGGAAATGGCTGTCATGGGGATGAGAACAGGAAAGCAGATTTTAGCAAACTAGGTTTACAAGCTGAATGTTAAAGACAAATTAGGAGCAAGGGGAGTAGATTCATGGCCAGCTCAGGCTGAAGAACCTGTGTTTCACACACACACACACACACACACACACACACACACACACACCTGCCTCACCAGCACATATACTACAAAGTTGTACTGTCTGTGAAGAAAATAATTTTTGAAAGGGTCTTGTTATGTTTCTCTAGCTGGCCTTGAATTATCTACCTGTTTCAGCCTCCTCAGTGCCAGAATTATAGTTGTGTAGCACCATGCCTGTTCAGAAGTTTGTAAATCAAAGCAATGCCAAGCCAAGCAAAAATTTCCATGGTGTTTAAGCAAGATACAAGACAGTTGCTGTGCTTTAGGCATAGAGAGTAACTTGTCTGACCTGGAGAAGGTCTGAAGAAGTTACCTAAATAAACGAAATTACTAAGCTATATGATGTGAGCAAAATGAGAGGGAATTAACAAATTCCCAGTTGCTTTTTGGCCTTTTGGCAAGATCAACTGGAGATTTCATTATTTTCAGAGAGTTTAAGATTAAATCAATGACAGTAATGAATAAGAACTAAGCAAGAATTAAAACAAGAAAAATAAAAACTACCTATGGGGAATGAAAACTTGTGAGAAATAATGTTCTTTGTGTTGCTTGACTGTAATGAACACCACAAATGTAAACAGCTAGTATTGCTTTAA
Organism: Mus musculus; assembly: GCF_000001635.26. Lineage (NCBI taxonomy): Eukaryota > Metazoa > Chordata > Mammalia > Rodentia > Muridae > Mus > Mus musculus. The sequence continues at coordinate 81,805,708 of NC_000079.6, forward strand.
ATAAGCTTAATGAAATAATTAATATAGGAAGATATTTCCGTTTGTGTGTATACACATACGCATGTGCAAAGAGTGACTGGTCATCATTCATAGTGAAAATGTCCAATGGAATAAGATTCTTTTATTTATTTTAGTTCTTTAATTGCTTAAATCCAAACATTATCTCTTAATTCAACCACTGAGACTTTCCTATTGTCCCATCATGGTTTTCCCTTGGACACAGCATGGAGGCAGATGTTCCATCTTCATGTCTTTGATGGAGTCCAAATCAGCATACATTAGAGATAACTGCATACTCACAATAGCCAAACTATCCTAGTGTTAATAGATATAAAAATATACATTAATATTTTCATTAATAAAATAAATTTGAGAATTATTCAACCATCAAGCACAAAGCATATTATTTGCAGGAAAATTGTTCAAATTGGTGTTCGTCATGTTCAATGACATAAACCAGACCAAGCAAGACAAGCATCCCAGGTCTTCTGTCACATATGCACTCTGAGTAGAGAAAGACAGAAAAGCAAAGATGTGTTGGGGAAGAGGGAAGGGCCTAATGGGGTGGGGAAGGCAGAGGAGAGAATGTAATAAAAGTAAAATTTTATGCACATAATCAATGTCTATAAAAGTGTCAGAGGCCACATGAGGTGGGGCCTTAACCTCAGCACTGACAATGCTAGGGGAAGGCAGATCGCCAAGGCTAGCCTCTTCAACACAGTGAGTTCAGGGCCAACCAGTGCCACAAGGTGGGACTTCATTTTTTATTTTTCTTTATTATTATTACTATTATTATCACAATGAAATATAATACTTTGTACATTTAGCATAGACTAATTAAAACAAAAAGATAGCAACACTTTACATGGAGCTACAGCACCCTCCTTTAACATGCCATTCTTTTTTTAAAAAGATTTTTATTTATTATTATATCTAAGTACACTGTAGCTGTCTTCAGATGCACCAGAAGAGGGTGTCAGATCTCATTACGAATGGTTGTGAGCCACCACGTGGTTGCTGGGATTTGAACTCAGGACCTTCGGAAGATCAGTTGGTGCTCTTAACCACCGAGCTATCTCTCCAGCCCCCTTAACAGGCCATTCTTATGGTCGTAATGGTATCTGCCATTCTTTTAGCATCTGGGAAGAGTGATAAAATTGTTCTGTTTGTCTAATCCAAATTGTCTTTTGCTCTTTGAAGTTTCACAGGGTTTCAAGTCCCTCTGAGCAACTTTTCTTATCCATGGAGGATGTCTTAGTTAGGGTTTTACTGCTGTGAACAGACACCATGACCAAGGCAAGTCTTATAAAACCAACATTTAATTGGGGCTGGCTTACAGGTTCAAAGGTTCAGTCCATTACCATCAAGGTGGGAGCATGACAGTAACCAGGCAGAGCTGAGAGTTCTATGTCTTCCTCCAAAGGCTGCTAGTAGAAGACTGACTTCCAGGCAACTAGGGTGAGGATCTTATGCCCACACCCACAGTGACACACCCATTCCAACCAGGTCACACCTATTCCAACAAGGCCACACCTCCAGATGGTGCCACTCCCTGGTTCAAGGATATACAAACCATCACAGAGGACAAAATCATAACTCTGTCAGAGAGGAGCCCATGAGACGGCCATGAGGCATGGTAAAGGGGAGAAGACATATAACGTAAGAGACAGTTGTGCTCAGTAGCAGGAGAATGAAAAAGTCCTTTCACTGGAAGGAGGAAAGAGAAAAGGGGAAGACTCAGAAATTAATCGCCCAGTTTTCTGATTTTAAGCTTGAGAGGAGTGTTACAGGCCAGAACTCAAGAAGTTAGACTCCAGAGAATTAAATAACCCTATTAAAAAATAGGGTACTGAGCTAAAGAGAATTCTCAACTGAGGAATCTCTAATGGCTGAGAAACACCTAAAGAAATGTTCAACATCCTTAGTCATCAGGAAAATGCAAATAAAAACAATCCTGAGATTCCACCTCACACCAGTCAGAATGGCTAAGATCAAATATTCAGGTGACAGCAGATGGTGTCGAGGATGTGGAGAAAGAGGAACACTCCTCCATTGCTGGTGGGATTGCAATCTGGTACAATCACTCTAGAAATCAGTCTGGTGGTTCCTCAGAAAATTGGACATAGTACTACCTGAGGACCCAGGTATACCACTCCTGGGCAATTACCCGGAACATGCTCCAACATATAACAAGGACACATGCTCCACTATGTTCATAGCAGCCTTATTTATCTAATAGCCAGAAGCTGGAAACAATCCAGATGTCCCTCAACAGAGGAATGGATACAGAAAATGTGGTACATTTACACAATGGAGTACTACTCAGCTATTAAAAACAATGACTTCATGAAATTTGCAGGCAAATGGAAAGAATTAGAAAACATCATCCTGAGTGAGGTAACTCAGTCACAAAAGAACACACATGACATGTACTCACTGATAAGTGGATATTAAGAAAAAAACTTGGAATACCCACAATACAACCCACAGACCATATGAAGCTCAAGAAGAAGGAAGACCACCAAAGTGTGGATGCTTCAGTCCTACTTAGAAGGGGGAACAAAATAATCACAGGAGGTAGAGGGTGGGAGGGATTAAGGAGGAATGGAGCAGGGAGAGGGAAAAGGGGAGGGCAGGATCAAGTGTGGGAGGAGACAGGGGATATGAATAGAGAGGGTCAGGAAATTGAACAGAGCTGTGTAGCAATGGGGGAAGGAGAACTTGGAGCAGGCACCAGAAAGTCCCAGATGCCAAGAAAGTAAGAGGCTCCCAGGATTCAATGGGAATGACATTCACTGAAATACCCAATAAAGGCGTGAGAGAACCTGTAGAGACCATATCCAAATGTTAGGCATGGTCCCTCGGAGAGGGATGGGGCCATCCACCCATCTCCAAAATTTTAACCCAAAATTGCATTTGTCTAAAGGAAATTCAGGGGCAAAGAGTGGAGCAGAAACTGAAGGAAAGGCCATCCAGAGACTGTCCCACCTGGGGATTCATCCTATATGCAGCCATCAAACCCAAACTCTATTGCTGATAAAATGAAGTTCTTGTCACAGAAGCTAGTTATAGCTGTCTCCTTAGAAGCTCTGCCAGGGCCTGACCAATACAGATGCAGATTCTTGCAGCCAACCATCATACTGAGCATGGGGATTCTGATGGAGGAGTTAGGTAAAGGACTGAAGGAGGTGAAGGGGTTTGCAACCCCAGAGGAAGAACAACAACAACAACCAACCAGACGCCGCCCATTATGTATTTTACTAATTTTTTAAGCCCACTGGGGAGTGACTGTGGGCAAGTGGAATGCAAGATGAGGAACGGGTGCTGTGGGGCTTTTAAGAAACACTAGATATGCACACTTTCAGAAAGCATCAGTTAGGATTATGTGAAAATAAAGTTATTTAGCTAGTCAACTTTTTAAACAAGTTAGATGGTTGATTTTTTTTTTCTTTTTCTTTTTCTTTTTCTTTTTCTTTTTTTTTTATTAGATATTTTCTTTATTTACATTTCAAATCATACTCTTTCCTGGTTTCCCCTCCAAAAATCCCCTATCCCCTCCCACCTCCCCCTGCTCACTAACCCACCCACTCCTGCTTCCTGGCCCTGGCATTCCCCTTATACTGGGGCATGATTTTTTTTTTTTTTTTTTTTTTTTTAGGATACAAAAAGGCAAGTATGAGCTTATTTAGCTGCGTGATGCATGCATTACAATGCATTTTTATTATGTAAAATTTATTATATAATCATGATCCACACAGAAACAAGCTACCAGGTCACTGTTATTTCTTTCTTTCTCTCTTTCTCTCCCCTCCCCCTCTCAAATTATGTTTTTTTCTTACTATATATGTTTACCCAGGTGGAAAACAACAGTAAATTTCTATCATTTAAAACAAATATAGCTTACTCAGGCATCAAATTTATTTTCTAATTGCATTACAACAAGTCAAGAATATTTATGGTCACATGTAGTATTCAGTTTATATTTAACAGATGTATAACAATATTAAGAAAATTTGTTGGCCAAAATGTTGTAATAGCTGCTAAAGAGACATGAATAAATTTTAATATACAGAGAGAAAAAAACCAGACATACAGTGTGTTTTGCAGGCACATGTATCATTTGAACACACGCCAGATTTATGTAGCTAAAGATTAAAGTGTGATTTAGAGACATACTCCACTCCAAAAGCAGGAGCTTTGCCTCCATTAAAATTAATAGAATTTACATGCACCCTGTTAGAGGCGAGAACTGAAATTTGTTGAAAGGCAAAGGGGGATGATTTTTAACTTTGCCTATAATTCCAGGAGCATGGACCATATTATTAAAAGCTTTGTGAAAGGCCTTAATTTAGGAACCGGGACATAGAAGCTTTATATTAAACCACTGCATGCATACTGTGTTTGGGCTGTTAGGGAAAAGGATCCAGAGAAGCCAGAGGCTTTGGAAAGGCCACTTTGGGATGAAGCATAAAAATGGGAAAGTGTGCATTTTGCATGAGGTAACTTGAAGAACATAAGGAATTGTTAACATGAGAGGAAATGTGACATGTCACTGTGGGCAGTAGGGTACATGCATGGGCTCACATGTTTCTATCACTACAGTTGTTTACAGGCATCTGTGTGCTATACAGGCTTTAAGAGAACATAATTGTGCTTCCTGTTGAACGGACTTCTTCTCCTTGCTTCAAGATCACTAAATAGATCATTGAATCCAGAATAAAGGTCCAGAATAAAGTTTCTGGAGAATTGGATTGAAAAGCCAATTTGTATCTTTCAAACTACTGCTTCCCAGGAAGGGGCTCCTGCTAAGCTTATCTATTCCTTTTGTATAGAAACAAGTCACTAAGTATGGAGTCATACCGTCATGGCAATGTGTAATAGATTTAGCTTCTGATAGAAGTAATAGTATTTGAAAGCACTCTTTCTTTTGAGAAGCACTTTGCACATTGCCAGCAGCTCATACCATGTGCACTCACATTTTCCATTTTGTTGATGAAGAGAAAAAGAAGACAAAGTTCCTGACCCAGTATATTTTACAAGTGAGCAACTTGTATTAAAGAATACAAAAGATGGAGACTGGATAGATCCGTCAGTGGTTAGAAGTGCATGCTACTCTTGCAGAAGACCTGGGCTTGGTTCTTGTCCTGAGCTATTGTTCTCGCCGGCAAGAACACACTCGGACAACCGGATTCTTCTGCGGCAAGCTTTATTGCTTCTTAAGGAGGGAAGACCCCAACCCCGGAAAATGGTGCTGCTTATATAGCCCTCAGCGTGGCGTTTCAGCACCTGATGTGGCATGTCACTTCCTGATTTGTTGCTCGCCCATCACCTCATTACTATGCCCCGAGATGGGCAGTGACTAGGCCCATCATTCTCGCACTTGCGCACAAGGCTTGTTTACTAGTTAGGCACAGCGGAAGCCAGCACCATCTTATAATGGCGATTGCTCGCAGCACGGCTCTCCACAGGTTCTCATTACCCAAGTTGAGTGGCATACAATGCCTTTATCTCCAACTCCAGGTGCTCCAACACCCTCTTCTGGCATCTGTAAGCACAGACTCATAGCTGCAATGCCCCACCTATATACTCATAATTCAAAATAAATTTTCAAAAAAAAAAGGAATGATAAAAATGTTAGTACTTTGGGGGATATATATTAGATCTTTCTAACTAAATTACTATTATAAAATTTTAAATCCTTACACAAAATTGACACACGAATGTTTTCATTGAATTGTCTCTTATAAAAAGAATTTTATGTGTATGGTATTTTGCTTGCATGTCTATATGTGTACCACATGTTTGCCTGTGCCTAAAGGAGTCAGGACAGTGTCTTCAGCTCCAGAGTTAGGGACATTTGGAAGCTGCTATGTGGATGCTGGGAACCAAACCCAATTCCTCTGAGAGAGTAACCACTCAAGCCTCTGTACAGTTATTTATAATGATTATAAACTGTAATCTCTTCAAGTAAGTATCAGTAAAAATATGTGCTAAACATACTTGTGTGTGTGTGCATGTGTGTAGTGCTGGAGATTTACCCCAAGCCTTGCACATGCGAGGAGGCAAAGGCTCTGCTGCTGAGCTTCATTTCCAGTCCATTGCATGTACCTTGAATTTTCTATAAATAAACACCTCTAGGTAGAAAAGTCTGGAATACTTTTAGTTGTCTTGAGACATTCAGTTCCCCTTTGGAAATTCCTGAGCACACACTTTTACCTAGACATGTAAAACAGAGTATGGTAGGAACAGATACTTGTGAAAGCAATGCATTCTTTGCACATCACCTCCTGACTACTGAAGGCCATCAGCTCCTGTGCCTTAGTGGACAGCACACCTTAGTGGACTCTTTCATGTCTCAGAGCGAATTAACTGAGATGTGCACTAGATGGTATTATATGCTTGAGCCATATTTGAGCTTTAACTGGGAAGAGAAAACATGTTTTCCTATTTCTTATTAAATAATATGAGGCTAGGTACTAATCCCAGAGCCTCAAGAATCTCTGTGAGTTCAAGGCTGCCCTGTTCTACATAATGGGTTAGTTTCAGGCCAGTCAGGGCTACATTAAGACCTTGTGTCAAAAGAACAAGACAAAGCAAAAAACCAGAAAAATAAAACAAAAACAAAAACAAACAAACAAAACAAAATTAGGTATTTAAGTACAAGCTATGTCACAGTGAATTTACAGTCATCTTCCACTCAACATAGCAGGATTAAAGTCCCCCTTCTTTCTGGAATGAGGTGGGTTAAGTCACTTGTTCTAAAGAATGCAGGCTGAGAAGTGCTGTATCTCACTAGAGGTGAGGCTGAGTATCTGGAGTCTGTGTGTCTCTTGTCAAGGTTCATTTTGTTAAGATGTACCATCCACATTTAAGCCTCCATCTCTTAGTAGTTTAAGATTGAAATTTCAGGTCCGGGATGGCAATACACACCTGTAGAAGGCAGTGCCCTTCTATATGTTACATTCGGATCACATGTTATCGGGCCGACAAGGTTACTAAACAACTTCTATGCTAGACTAGCCCACAAAAAAGAAGGAACCCTTAGGGTTTCACAGGTAACAAATATTAATTATAGAATAATTAAAATCTGTTACATTCTGTTGCGATTTAATTTTTTTAATTAAATTTCTTTTTTTGAATCCCAACTTTTCCCAGATCCTCCCACTTCCTTAGTCATTCAACTTGATGTTTTTTTCCTCTCTCAAGAATAAATCCTGCTATTTCCTATCATGGTTTCTTCTATACAGAGTGACAGGGTCTCATTGTGTAGTCCTTGCTGACCTGGAACTCTCTGTGTAAATGACTGACCTTGCACTTTCAGTGATTTTCCTGAAAGCTGTGACTCTGCCTCCCAAGTGCTGGGTCTACAGATGTGCACCACCACCCATAGCTCTATGCTGCTGGCTTTTGCAAGTGGTTTATTATCATATACTCCAAGGTAAAAGATAAAGCTATTATGATGAGACAAATTTTTATCCACAAGCCATTATAGAACAACATATTAATTCAAGTAGGTTGAATAATAATTTAAAAACTACCCAACTGGTGATTATATAATAAAGAGTCAGAGAGAGTTACTGATCTTTAAAATCTCCAACATCAAACAGATTATTCTCTTTGTAGCTACCATTCTTAGGGCAGGAAGCATTCTAAGGACAGCTTTCTCTGTTGACCAGACCAGTCCCATGTATTTCCCATGCAGTGGCAATTGTTTCAGCAAAGACTATAAATGAAGAGCACCGGTTTGGCTCTTTTATGGTTTAGGAGAAGAAGAAGGAGGAGGAGGAGGAGGAGGAGGAGGAGGAGGAGGAGGAGGAGGAAAGCAGCAGCAGCAGCAGCAGCCACTGCCTCTGCCATATGTAGATGAAATCATTGCTTTAGAAATAGTTGTGTGAAGAATCTTCCAAATCTTGACCAAGGAGAACGAAGATACCATTAAATATGTAATAAATGATTTATTATGTAATAAATGTTAAACTAGCAGTTTCTAAGTCTGATTCTATGAATCTCAGTTCAGCTACTGAATTATAACTTCCTTATATTTCAGGTAAGTTGTGATAATCTGAAGATACTTTGCCTTATTTTCCTGTAAGACATTTAGTATAAAGACATGACACACTCCTAATTCTCTTATGAAAAGGTCATTATGAGGGCTGGCAAGATGGCTCAGTGGGTCACAAGGTACTCGCCACCAAGTTAGGTGCTCCCCAGGACTCATAGAAAACGAAAAGATCCAGCTTCTGTAAGGCCTTCCTCTACCTCAGCATGCATACTATGGTGTACACACACACACACACACACACACACACACACGCACGCACGCACGCACGCACGCACGCACACACACACACACACACACACACACACAGAAAGAGACCACTAATAATGGTGATAAAACATTTACGGAGAGAACCACACTCTTTTAGTGCATTTGTTTTACTGCTTTCCCTGGTTTCATTTTTATTTTACTTTTTTTATTCCAAAGTTCTAGAAATTTTTTGGTTTGTTTTGTTTTGATTTTTTTTTTTATGATTACAGTTTTATTGTAGTAAAAAAAGTTACAAATCCAAGTTATCTAAGTGTAGATGCATAGAAGGGTATTGTTTCTCAGCCTGCAGGCCAGCATGTGGGAAGTCTCTAGCATCTTCACCCTTTGGAGTTGGGATACAAGCACTGACTTGGCACAATGCTGTTCAATGACATACATAGACAAATACATGCCTAACACAGATCACCCAGATGTCTGTGTTCAAAGGGCTTAGTGAGATTTTATTACCTAACAAGAGTGATTCAGTCTCTAGATCTATTGTCATCTTGCTAATGTCACAAAATCCCAATTCCCTAGTTACATGAGGACTAGCCAAGCCCCAACTTTGAGCCATTTTATTGGTATAGATCATCCATCACCTAGTTAGTATAAGCCATAAGGATCATGGGCAATAGCAAGGTTACACGTGACACTTAGAAGATTTGCAGGCCATCCTCTAGGACCTTAGGACAAAGGCCAGAGCCCTTCTGTAGTTACTCAGATCTGGACTAATAATGGAAAGCCAGTTTCCTGGATTCTGTTCTCTGACCAGTGCTACGCTCTCCGGTCGAGTCAACTGGACAAGCCGAAAGGCTTAAAAGTCACTCAGGCAAAAGAGTTTCAAGGAAGCTCTCCTCCTGGAGTCTAGTGTTCTCTACCCATACATTAATTTTTCATTCCCGAGTTCCATTACCGCGCTAGTCTAGAGTATGGATCCATGTGCTCTCTTTCAGTATTTTCCTATAAGTGCTCTGACATGGCTAAAGCCTTCCGCCAGTGTTCCAACAGTCCAAGGGTGTCCTTGACCAAGATCAAGGGTTTAGAATTCAGCAAGATTGTAAAAGCTAAGTCACTCCCTTACACAGAAATTTTCCATCACTTAAAAAGAAGGAAGTTTCAGACCAAAGGAAAAACCAGAATAGATACTATAGCAGAGTTACACCCATACACACGTATTTACAATGGCCTAAGGGGAAGGTGGACTATACAAGAGACTAAATTAGGAACTGTGGCAAGGACGCGAAGCCCTTGGCCCTGGCTTCTAAGATTGGTGAATTTTAGGTGGAGCCCTTGTTGATCCCAGCTGTTATCAATGTATTCTATCCTGGGTGGTTCCCGTTAGACCTTTTGTGTTTACAGTCCTCTGTTTTATGTAAGATTCCGGTTACCTCAATTGTACCTTGCGGATATGTCACCCAACTTCCTTATTGTCCTCTGCATAAAAAGTCTGATGCTCGAGTTGTAAAATTACATTCAGATTCCACACAAACTCTCCTGCGTGTGTGTCTGTCTGTCATTCATCCACGCTTTGCCCACCCGCGTCGAGAGACCAGTTACATGCAGACACAGGGACCCAGAAGGTCTGCGGCAGACCAGCAGCCACCATCCTCTGTATTTCTCTTTCTGGTGCCCTAATAGCCTCTTAGACTTACCAAGCCTCCTCACCCATCGCCCCTCCCACCACACCAAGTCTCACCATCTTGGCAGGCATTTTTCTCCCCTTAGTTACCTCCCTTACATTCATTATAATCCAGCCTAGGAAATGTCATTGTCCTTGCAAAGCCAAAAACACAGACCTGCTTAAATCCAAGCTTCCAATCGTTTATTCCAAACCTGTAACTGTGAAGCTGAATGTGGTTAGTAAAAGACACACAACCTTACTGGCTAGTTTTCTTTGGGATCCAAGACCACACACCTCTTACAGGACTTCATGATGCATATGAATGAATATATAAGTATATCTATCTAATCTAGGAGGTGAGAGGGAAAATAAACGATTACTCTTGTATGTTCCTGCTCATATAATACTTTGAATACTTTGTGTTCTTTTTTATCAGCTAATAACTTTCCACTCATATCATGCTTTCAATATTTTCCATTCTTTCTAGCTAATAGCCACTCTGTCTACTTTATAAACATTCTAAAAGGGATATCCGTAGAAACCCATTGTTGTATCTACCAGCATCTACCCAATAACAACTCTTTCACCACCACTAGAAATAAATTAAAATTATTTAATTGTAAATATACCTTCTTGGGAAGAGACTCAATTTTTGTTGTTGTTGTTTGTTTGTTTGTTTTTCTCTGTGTAGCCCTGGCTGTCCTGGAACTCACTCTGTAGACCAGGCTGGCCTAGAACTCAGAAATCCACCTGCCTCTGCCTCCCAAGTGCCGGGATTAAAGGCGTGCGCCACCACCACCCGGCTGGGAAGAGACTCTTACTGGAAAACCTTTCCTCACATTCGCCAATGAACTCTAGGATAAGGCACCTGGTCACTGTGCAACACTCTGCCTCCGTGATCATCTCAGTGAATGGGATGCTTTTACTCAGAGGAGAAGGTAATAATTAAAGCATGGCAGTGGTGGGCACTATTCTGCCTTGGTTTGGACCTTAAGGACAAACCCAAGCCTGGCTTGATTTTCGAAACCTGTCATTCACTTCCACTTGAGAGTGACTCGGCACGACTTACCGACCTGAATGAGATTGCCTCTGCCTAGCTACTGCTGATGTCAAAAGTTTTCATAGGCCCGGTGAAGTCACCCCATATCCCTCGTCATCTCACACCACCCCATATGTTATCTCACCCCATACCCCTAGCCCCAGTTTGCCCTGTCTATATAAGCAAATTGCTACCACATTAAAGTGAGCTCCTGCTTCGACAAGACTCCAGGCTCCGTGTGGTTCTTCCCGGGTCACCTACACCCACCATCCAGCTCAGGCCCGGAGAGACCCGGTGGCTCTGGGCTTCTCTCCTCGCAGCTACCTGCCGGCAAAGATCTGTCATGGCAGTGTGGGCTCTCCACTCTTGGTTTTGTAAGTTGCTTTAGGATGTTTTGAATCAGAGTAGTCTACTCTTGGTCATACTGACTAAATTGGGATGGAATAGCTTAAGATAGGGCCCAAGAAACCCCTATGGCAAGTTCGCCAAAGTGAGTTTTATATACATTAAATTATCTCTGCTTATTGACATAGAGTTGGGAAAGAGGTAAATTTATTCAAAAGACTTCATGGCTAGGATTGAGGGAGTGCAATGCATGCTAATGCTTGGGCGCCATGTGAGTTCTGGCCAAGTCAACGGATTAATCTTTTAATACAATCATCATATGAGGCTTTTTAGTTTAGTTTTGTTTTTGTTTTTCGAGTCAGGGTTTTTCTGTATAGCCCTGGCTGTCCTGGAACTCACTTTGTAGACCAGGCTGGCCTCGAGCTCAGAAATCCGCCTGCCTCTGCCTCCCGAGTGCTGGGATTGTAGGTGTGGGCCACCATGCCCAGCATGAGGCTTTATTAGAAGGTTGGGGAGTAGGACTTGGGCTTGGGGGGTAGTCACTGGGGGGCAAAGCATACTCTTGGGTATATCTTGCCTTGAGCTCTTCTATGCTCTAATCTCTGCTCTCTGTTGACTAAGAAGTGAGAAAAGGATTGCAGCCATGTTCCCACCATATGGCATTCTGCCCAAAGGCAGGGAGTTAAGTGACCACACTCTTTATTGAGTTGTTCTCATGATTTTCATAACAGTAGTGGGGAAAGTTCCACAGAGACTTTTGTTACTGGTACTGGAAATTGCTCCTGAGAATAACTTTTGAGTATATAATTTTCAGTCTTTTTTTGATAATCATTGTAATAGGCAAATGGAAGGTTGATTAAAATCATGAAATTGGGATGGAAAGATGGCTCAGTGGTTATGATCACTTGCTGCTCCTGCGGAGGACTTGAGTTTGGTTCCCAGCACCCGTATGGCATCACATAATCTGTCTATAACTTAGGTTCTTGGGGCTATAACATCTTCTTTTGGTCTCTGTAGGCACTGATATACACGTAAGCAAACACTCATACATATAAAATAAAATAAAATAAAATAAAATAAAATAAAATAAATCTTTAAAATTATAAAATTGATGGACTTTTTACCACATGGTATGAGATGACATGTTATAAAATAATCATTTCTACATTGGCTGTAATTGTCATTCAGAAATTATTAGATATAATTGGTCACAAAACAGGCCTCAACAGATACAAAAATATTGAAATTGTCCCATGTATCCTATCAGACCACCATTGCCTAAGGCTGATCTTCAATAACAACATAAATAATGGAAAGCCAACATTCACGTGGAAACTGAACTACACACTTCTCAATGATACCTTGGTCAAGGAAGGAATAAAGAAAGAAATTAAAGACCTTTTAGAGTTTAATGAAAATGAAGCCACAACATACCCAAACCTATGGGACACAATGAAAGCATTTCTAAGAGGGAAACTCATAGTTCTGAGTGCCTCCAAGAAGAAACGGGAGAGAGCACATACTAGCAGCTTGACAACACATCTAAAAGCTCTAGAAAAAAAGGAATCAAATTCACCCAAGAGGAGTAGACGGCAGGAAATAATCAAACTCAGGGGTGAAATCAACCAAGTGGAAACAAGAAGAACTATTCAAAGAATTAACCAAACGAGGAGTTGGTTCTTTGAGAAAATCAACAAGATAGATAAACCCTTAGCTAGACTCACTAGAGGGCACAGGGACAACATCCTAATTAACAAAATCAGAAATGAAAAGGGAGATATAACAACAGATCCTGAAGAAATCCAAAACACCATCAGATCCTTCTACAAAAGGCTATACTCAACAAAACTGGAAAACCTGGACGAAATGGACAAATTTCTAGACAGATACCAGGTACCAAAGTTAAATCAGGATCAAGTTAATGATCTAAACAGTCCCATATCCCCTAAAGAAATAGAAGCAGTCATTAATAGTCTCCCAGCCAAAAAAAGCCCAGGACCAGATGGGTTTAGTGCAGAGTTCTACCAGACCTTCAAAGAAGATCTAATCCCAGTTCTGCACAAACTATTCCACAAAATAGAAGTAGAGGGAAGTCTACCCAACTCATTCTATGAAGCCACAATTACTCTGATACCTAAACCACAGAAAGATCCAACAAAGATATAGAACTTCAGACCAATTTTCCTTATGAATATCGATGCAAAAATCCTCAATAAAATTCTCACTAACTGAATCCAAGAACACATTAAAGCAATCATCCATCCTGACCAAGTAGGTTTTATTCCAGGGATGCAGGGATGGTTTAATATACGAAAATCCATCAATGTAATCCATTATATAAACAAACTCAAAGACAAAAACCACATGATCATCTCGTTAGATGCGGAAAAATCATTTGACAAGATCCAACACCCATTCATGATAAAAGTCTTGGAAAGATCAGGAATTCAAGGCCCATACCTAAACATGATAAAAGCAATCTACAGCAAATCAGTAGCCAACATCAAAGTAAATGGTGAGAAGCTTGAAGCAATCCCACTAAAATCAGGGACTAGACAAGGCTGCCCACTTTCTCCCTACCTCTTCAAAATAATACTTGAAGTCCTAGCCAGAGCAATTCGACAACAAAAGGAGATCAAGGGGATACAAATTGGAAAGGAAGAAGTCAAAATATCACTTTTTGCAGATGATATGATAGTATATATAAGTGACCCTAAAAATTCCACCAGAGAACTCCTAAACCTGATAAACAGCTTCGGTGAAGTAGCTGGATATAAAATTAACTCAAACAAGTCAATGGCCTTTCTCTACACAAGGAATAAACAGGCTGAGAAAGAAATTAGGGAAACAACACCCTTCTCAATAGTCACAAATAATATAAAATATCTTGGCGTGACTCTAACTAAGGAAGTCAAAGATCTGTATGATAAAAACTTCAAGTCCCTGAAGAAAGAAATTAAAGAAGATCTCAGAAGATGGAAAGATCTCCCATGCTCATGGATTGGCAGGATCAACATTGTAAAAATGGCTATCTTGCCAAAAGCAATCTACAGATTCAATGCAATCCCCATCAAAATTCCAACTCAATTCTTCAACGAATTAGAAAGAGCAATCTGCAAATTCATCTGGAATAACAAAAAACCTAGGATAGCAAAAGCTCTTCTCAAGGATAAAAGTACCCCTGGTGGAATCACCATGCCTGACCTAAAGCTTTACTACAGAGCAAATGTTATAAAAACTGCATGGTACTGGTATAGTGACAGACAAGTAGACCAATGGAATAGAATTGAAGACCCAGAAATGAACCCACACACCTATGGTCACTTGATCTTCGACAAGGGAGCTAAAACCATCCAGTGGAAGAAAGACAGCATTTTCAACAAATGGTGCTGGCACAAGTGGTTGTTATCGTGTAGAAGAATGCGAATCGACCCATACCTCTCTCCTTGTACTAAGATCAAATCTAAGTGGATCAAGGAACTTCACATAAAACCAGAGACACTGAAACTTATAGAGGAGAAAGTGGGGAAAAGTCTCGATGATATGGGCACAGGGAAAAAATTCCTGAATAGAACAGCAATGGCTTGTGCTGTAAGATCGAGGATTGACAAATGGGACCTCATGAAACTGCAAAGCTTCTGCAAGGCAAAAGACACCGTCAATAAGACAAAAAGGCCACCAAAAGATTGGGAAAGGATCTTTACCAATCTTAAATCAGATAGGGGACTAATATCCAATATATATAAAGAACTCAAGAGGATGGACTCCAGAAAATCAAATAACCCCCTTAAAAGATGGGGCTCAGAGCTGAACAAAGAATTTTCACCCAAGGAATACCGAAAGGCTGAGAAACACCTGAAAAAATGTTCAACATCCTTAATCATCAGAGAAATGCAAATCAAAACAACCCTGAGATTCCATCTCACACCAGTCAGAATGGCTAAGATCAAAAATTCAGGTGACAGCAGATGCTGGCGAGGATGTGAATAAAGAGGAACACTCCTCCATTGTTGGTGGGTTTGCAAGCTTGTACAACCACTCTGGAAATCAGTCTGGCAGTTCCTCAGAAAATTGGACATAGTACTACCGGAGGATCCCGCAATACCTCTCCTGGGCATATATCCAGAAGATGTCCCAACCGGTAAGAAGGACACATGCTCCACTATGTTCATAGCAGCCTTATTTATAATAGCCAGAAGCTGGAAAGTACCCAGATGTCCCTCAACAGAGGAATGGATACAGAAAATGTGGTACATTTACACAATGGAGTACTACTCAGCTATTAAAAAGAATGAATTTTCGAAATTCCTAGGCAAATGGATGGACCTGGAGGGCATCATCCTGAGTGAGGTAACCCAATCACAAAATAACTCAAATGAAATGTACTCACTGATAAGTGGATATTAGCCCAGAAACTTAGTATAGCGAGATATAAGGTACAAGATGCAAAACACATGAAACTCAAGAAGAACGAAGACCAAAGTGTGGACACTTTGCTTCTTCTTAGAATTTGAAACAATCACCCATGGAAGGAGTTACAGAAACAAAGTTTGGAGCTGAGACAAAAGTATGGACCATCTAGAGACTGCCATATCCAGGGATCCATCCCATAATTAGCCTCCAAACGATGACACCATGGCATACACTAGCAAGCCTTTATTGCAAGGACCGTGATATAGCTGTCCCTTGTGAGACTATGCCGGGGCCTAGCAAACACAGAAGTGGATGCTCACAGTCAACTATTGGATGGATCACAGGGCCCCCAATGGAGGAGCTAGAGAAAGTATCCAAGGAACTAAAGAGATCTGCAACCCTATCAGAGGAGCAACATCATGAACTAACCAGTACCCCGGAGCTCTTGACTCTAGCTGCATATGTATCAAAAGATGACCTAGTCGGCCATCAATGGAAAGAGAGGCCCATTGGTCAGGCAAACTTTATATGCTCCAGTACAGAGGAACGCCAGGGCCAAAAAATGGGAATGGGTGGGTAGGGGAGTGGGAGGGGTGTGGGGGACTTTTGGGATAGCATTGGAAATGTAATTGAGGAAAATACGTAATAAAAAAAAAGAAATTATTAGATCTGTTTTATCAAGGGCAGTAAAGTAGAAAGCCTGTAGTACTTCAGTGTGAGGAGTTCAGTGATAAGAGCATCTTATAAACAATTCAAATGTAAGTTAACTTACACTCACAAAATGCACGAAGATGTATTGACCAATGGCAGGCCATATATATGACAGTGCTCTCATAAGATTACAGTTGCTCTGAAAGGATACAGCACAATGCATTCTTCACAGGTGACAACAGGTGTAAAAATAAAACCTCCTGCACTAGCAGTGTACACAAGTACATTGCAAACCATTATGTGCTCCCAGCATATCCTTGCTAAGTTACTGTGTGCCCTGCTGTCCTTTTTTTTAATTGTTCTAGAGTGTTCTCCTACTTGCTAACATTTTCCCTGGGAAATTGATGTATTATACACTCAACAGCTCCGTACAGCTATTCTTCCTTTGTTTATTGAATGCATGCATAGGTTTTTTCTGTTCCTGACTGAAGTTTATATTGTTCTCTCATCATCATTCCAGAAGCAAGAGGCTATGCCATGAACATTCCAGATCAGCCTGGTTTGCAGTTTGTTGCAGCAGCTAGGGTTGTATGAGTAACACACACAGTGAGAGCACTCACCAAATGATGCATGTCTCAGAACATCGTCTGATCATAAGCAAAGGGCCACTTGTTTAACTTACATCAGTTTGAATTTTGCTGATTTTATTCCTTTTTGCTTTTCCTTGCTGCAAGCACTTTTAAAATTTCATGTTTTCCACCCTCTTTATTTTACTTAGCTTTTAATGAAATTTCTACACAATGTTTGTAGAAACTATCTGGCAGATAACTATGAAGGGTTAAGTCATAAACCTTTATTACCACAAGGGGGTGTGATTTATAAGGCAATGACAGGAAAGAGACAGTTTTCTTTTTGTTTTTGTTTTTGTTTTTTTGTTTTTGGATGGGGTCTCATTATGTATCCCAAGTTGCTTCTGAGAATTCCCTATGTAGGACAAGCTGGGACTCATGGAGACCTGCTTGCCTTTAAGTGTAGGGATTAAAGGTGTAAGGTGTAGATGCCACACCTGCTGACATTTTATAAATATATCTATTTAAAGCTTCATTAAATGCCGATTTTACTTGAATGTATTTAATAAAATATTGTTTTTTAAAAAAAGAAAAGGATACTAAAGACAGAAACAATCTCATAAAACAAACAGGAGATTTTCTGAAGGACCTTTTTATTTCCAGGTGGTCCTCAGGAGTTGTGGCAAGGTTTGGGAGAAGGCACTGGAAGCTGCCTTAAAGGTTATCTTCAGGAATTTCTCACTTCCATGACATCGGTACACTTACCTGTCCAGCCTTTCTATTTCATCTCAAGTCATGAGCTCTTGCTTAGAAGAAATACATCTTCTTGATTAACTACTTAAATATAGACAAATGAATTCATTTTTAGATGTAGCCTACTAGGGGAAATGTCATGCATATAAAGATGTGCTACATTAAGTAAAAGGAGGGGCAGGGGATTGACTGTGACCTCAAGATAGCCCGCAAAATGAGGTGAGGAGAGCAGTGCCTTTGAGTGACATTCCACCAGAGACACAGCCTTTCCTGAGGCTCCTGCTGTACCGTGCGTTTCCAGTTCCACCTGAAGAGTACCCAATAGGGTCTGTGCTGCAGCTGACAGCGGGTCCACCACACAGCTCACAGTTACATTAACAGAGTCCTTAACTTGCTTCACTAGTGTCACTTGGTCCTTCCAAACTCTTAATTTCTGAAAATTATTGCCCAGGAAGTTAGAAGTTGTCAGTAATTTTATTATTCATTTCAGAAAGTTTCCAAAAGTCAAGTTACATAAATATTATATTCCACCACATTTTCTTCAACAGTTAAGTCCCGGGCTGGGCTTGAAGTCATGATCCTATTGCTACTACCACCAAGTTCTTGAATTATAGGCTTATGCCACCATGCCTGGCACAGATTATGCCAATTAAGGCAACATCAAATAGCTGTTTACTATTTAAAAATTGGTTTCAAATTCTTTTCTACTAGACCCCACCTACTTATTAGCCTCAACCAGACTCCCAATATGTAAATACTTTGCATTTCTTCTCCTCTTCTGAGACAGCAATTCTAGTCAAGGTGGTGGCTGCTTCTACCTTGGCAAGAGCTAATGGGTTTACTTAATCAAGAAGTTGTTCTTATGGGAGTAAAATATCTATGCAGTCAATTCTCACTGAATTCTGTTATGTATTTTTAATAAGTAGTGACCCATAGTTTGAAGCCACAGCCTAGCTTACTAACCCAATAATCTCTTTGTGTATACTTTGTAATTTCTTTCTTTCAGTGTAACAAATGGCATTAAAGTCAGAGAGGGCTTTAGGGGTGGCCTCCATGGATCAATCAAAAATTATTGTTTTTCCAATTAGTGTGATTTATTATGACTACAGAAAGAAGCAAGTGAACCGTGATTCCCAGCCAATCAGCCTACGTCAACCAAAAAGACTTTTGCAAAAAGCTATATAGATTTTATGTAAATTTGGTATTTATGAGCACCAAACTTTTAGCACTGACATCTGCCTGAGAAGAAACTTCATTTACAGCAGTGGCAGAGATGAAGTTCACTGTGAACTAGTTTTGAAGACCATATGCTTTAACAAGCTGAAGAAGAAGGGAAAAGAGGCTCTTTAAAAACAGCTTTTTCTTGGTCTCACTGTGGATGATGCTGCGTGACAACATTGTGACATCATAACTTACGAGCTTTTGCTTGCTATTGCACCAACGGAGCCTCAGGGAGTATAACAGCACCTTGGAAGTCTATGGTGCTTCCCTTCCCTGGAACGTAAGGCATTTCACAGGCATTTTCTTTCTAAACCTCACAACATCTCTCTAAGGTATTGCCAAACTGGAGACAAATTTCACAGTTTAATCATGTGGAACACATTGGTAAATATAGATGTGCCTTTTAGAAAGTTGCTTCGAAGTGTATTTTGCAGCTCACAAGACGTTTCTCAGGGTGTAAACCAGTGGTGTAATGTAAAGCTTTTAGCCCTCCCCCATGTGAGCAGGGAGGGTAGACAGACGTGTTTGGTGTAACACTCAAGGTGGCGCAGGAGGAAAGGCGGGTGTGTGTGTGTGGGTGCAGGCTATTTTGTTCCCTGTCCTCCTCCCTTCTCTTCCTGTCTCCCAAGCTGCACAGGGGCGCTGCCTGTGTCTTCTCATCCTTCCCTTCTCATCGTCTGAAAACAAGGCCAAGATATGCATTTAGTTTTTAATGAAGAGTCTGGTTATATCTCCAGGGTTAAACAAAAAAACTGATTTAATTCACTGGGCCTGTTGGCTAATTCTGGCAATCAAAGAGGTATTTATAACATAGGGCAAAGTGGAAAATGTGTCTTTTTTTTTTTTTTTTTCTTTAATGACCTGGGAGGGTGGTGATAATGAGGACAGGATAGAAAAAAAAAAAAACTTGGGATAGGGACCCCCAAAGCAGCAGTTCCAAAATTGACCTTGCTGGAGGCCAGGAACGCTGGGAGAGGACTCTGGTTTCCGATTCCTTGTTTTAGCTTCGCCTCAAGGAGCATCTCTGGTTAGATCAAGACTGAGACAGCAGCCCAGACTGGTGGTGAACAGCTTTGGAACCGCACATCTGGACTTTGATAGTGTAACTCTGCCACAGGTCTTTCCAAATTTCAGATCTTTTCAGTTATTTCAGGATCTCCACTCTTGACGGGGAATTTGGCAGGATCTGTAGAGGCCATGGAAGATGGGTTCCTGCTGAACTGAATACCACTAGTCTTAGTGTAAACATGACATCCTGATATACTCTAAAGTTTGAAACATTATGTAGTATTGTTTCCTCCTTTAAAGATGTAATCGTGCTGGGCCTGTCAATCACTTGCCCAAGAGATGACCGCTCAAGCAGGTGATGCAGCTAAAGCTGCACTGAAGAGATGGGAGGGACGACTATCCCGTACTGAAGAGATGGGAGGGACGACTATCCCATTATGAGATAATATACTTACTTTCTCAGAAATGTTGTTGTTGGGTCACTTGCTTACGGAGATTCTCTGAGCTCTTTCTACTCTGCCTGCCTGAGTCCTAAATCAGAAAGGGAAAGCAGGAAAGTTATGGTTTTCTATCTCTTTCTTCAGATGCTGGCCTGAGTCTAAACATGTTTTCTTCGGCACTTTGGGCTTTCTTACTCCTTCTCTGAAACTACCCTCTTTCTGCTGTGTAGCAGTGTGTTGCCATGCGGTATCTTGGTGACCCTCCATCACTGAGCATGCTAGTCTAACCCAGAAGACATGACTCTCTTTCTTTGCCATATACCAGCTCTCAGCAGCCCCTGGGGTTGGAAGCTTGTTTGCCCTGTTGTCCTGGAGCTTCCTGCTGAGTCTACTTATATGAAAGAGTCTAAAATCCCAAAGGGAAAAACCCACCATTTCTCTGGAAACATATGACATTCAATGTGGGGCCCCCAAACTTTCTGGCATCAGTAACTTTCAGACATACCCATTTCTTGTCTCAATTTCTCAGCATTTTCAGTGAAAGAGAATGGGGTCTCAATGTTTCTCCACAGCTGGGATGCTTCCTGCATGAAATTCTGGCATCCTGGATGCTGAGACAGAGGATCGAGAGTTGAAGCCTAGTGTGAGTGACATAGTTCGACTTCCTTGCAAAACAACAAAACAAATCAGACTCTCTCTCCATCTCTAATATCATCCTTCTCCTTTCAAGAGCCCCATTTCCCCCCAAGTTTCCATAAAATATGACATGGAGCAGATACTTAGACGGGAGTTTCTCCCCACAACCTCCCCTTTCTACTGATTCTTACACTTGCCCTCCACCTCCCCTCAGAAAAGATCAGGCCTTTCAGAGACATCAGCCAAATATGACATAACAAGCTACAATAACACCACCCACATGTTCTCAACCACAGCTGGATGAGGCAACCCAGCTGGAGGAAAAGGATCCTAAAGGCAGGAAGAAGAGTCAGAGACAGCCCCTACTTCCACCATTAGCAGTTCCACAAGAACATGGAGCTATATAACCGTAACATACACAGAGGACCTAAGTCAGAGCTGCACAGGTTCCCTGGTCTCTATGAGCCTACTTGAGTCCTGGTCAGTTGATTCTGTGAGTCATGTTCTTGATCCCTCTGGCTCCTCCAATCCCTCTTCTCTCTCCTCCACAGAGCTTTCTGAGTTCTGTTCCCATTGCTGGATGGGACTCTGGTCTCTCTCATGACATCATGAAGGCAGGACAAAGTGTAGGTTGTTGGAGGTTTTATGGCTGGGTTGCCTTCCCAATCGCTCCACTCAAGGCCTTGCCTAAACCAGGATATTTTTGAGAGGGAGGGAGGGAGGGGGAGAGAGAGAGAGAGAGAGAGAGAGAGAGAGAGAGAGAGAGAGAGAGAGAGAGTAATTGGTGATTCTTAATGGATAGGTCTAGAACTTTTCTAGGCAAATCAAATGAGCTCAGCCTACACAAAGGCGCCATGCAGTGAGCAGTGCCTGTGTTTGTTTGTGATACAGGGACAATGGACTCCCAGAGTCTGGGGCAGTGCTGAGCCCTCTTTAGATCTGCCTGGCTTGTTGGGCTTGGTTCCTTGACACTCAATAGCTACTGAAGACAGTCTGGGTCCTTTTGTCCCAGTGCCTTCTGGTCCTTTTGGCTCATGAATTTCTGTGGACAATGGAAGGCTGAACTTTTAGACGAGATTGGGAGTGTTCAGGGTGGTATGGCTGTAGACGAGGTTGAGCTTTTAGAAAGAAACTTCATTGTAAGAACCGGCTTATGGGAAAGAAAACAAGCAGCGCTCCTGTCTAGCAGAAGTGGGTCCCAAGAATGAGCAGCCACTGATAGAGCTCCTGTTGTAGAGGGAGTGACCAACTTAACCCCCACGGTGAGGTGGATCTGAGAATCTGGAGATTAAAAAGTCCTCACACTCTTTGAGTTTGTCTAGGATCCTGGAAATCAAATTTCTTCCTGATAACTGCTCTAGGCTCTTCCATGTGAAGAGGAAGGGGTGGTGTCTACTTTTCCTTCCTGGCTGGGCTGTAGAGACAGCACTGCCCTCCCTAACCCTTGCCTTTTTTTGTTTAGCCTGGATTCTTTCTTTTGTGTTTGTAGTCTCTTCAGTGGAAAGCATGGTCTCTTCCTATTGTTTGTATTTGTTTGCTTTGAATGGAGATGGTTTACACAGCATATCAAGATACTTGGTATGAGTAGTCAGAAATGTTATTAGCAATTACTTCCTTTTTAAAAATACATGCAAACATTTGAGGGACGGCCACGTACGGGTAGCTGTGTACACTAGAGCTCGGGCTCTGTGAGGGTTTACAGGTATTTGTGGAGGATTTTATGTATATTTTCAGAGTTTTTTTTTTTTTTTTCTCTTCTCTTGTGGAACTTTGAAAAATGGAGAGAATTAAGTTGTTTCTAAAAAGCCAAACCAGCCTGCCATCTCTTTTTCTTTTCTGGGCTACGGTCCAATTTGCACAGCAGTTGCAAAGAAAAAGCAAACGCATCACCAGCTTCAGCGAGAAATATTGTAACAGTATGTAATCTCTGTCAAGATGAAATTGCTTTGTGATTTACATTACAATAAATCCTGACCTTTAAGCGCTGCAGACTAAGCTAATCTGTGAAGTACTTTATTCCAACACTGATTCAGCGAGTGCAGCTCAACCAGAGTGACTGTATTAGTCCCACTGTGCTGTGGTTAAAGAGCCTATATATATCGAAGCAGATTACAGAGTGTTGTTCTATGTGTACTATAATAAGTAGAATAATTGAAATATTCAGTCTGTTTCATCATTGTGAAATAATAGAATTATTTTAACCTCTCCTTTGTTTGCCTATTATGGGAATTACAAGTAGCTACATTTAAATATCATTAAGGCCTGATTTAGATTGATTAGAACAAGAAAATTCAGAATAAGGTTAAAATACCACATGACACTTCAGCCTTAATTCACTTCTCTGAGTTAAGAATTGTTATATCTGTTCTTTTTTCCTTTCTCTTTTCTGGGTAAAATGTTCAGATGCCATGTGAATTTTTCACTACCAGCTTGGAATTTTTGGCTTTTAGTCTGCCCAGATCAAAGATCAGGCTCACCCAACATGAGAGAGAAATTATTTTTGGAGACATTACAAACAAGCAAGCAAGCAAGCAAGCAAGCAAGCAAGCAAGCAAGCAAGCAAGCAAGCAAGCAAGCAAACAACAAATTGTCACATTTAGAAACTATCAAGGCACTGTTTTCCAGTATCTTTTCTTTTCCTGTACAGATCAGGACCACACCCACTGATGGACTATTTGACAGTGTCTCAGGGGCATTATGGGCTTTCCCTGCCCTTACCTGGGTGGTCATCAGTACACATGTTTTTAACTCATTAATTTTTGTGTGAGGTGTTTACTCTGCTTTTAGGCCTGTCTGGTAGATTTCAGGATAAAATGTCTGTTCGAACCTAAGCACACGCGCCTGCTTCTCTCTTCACTGCATCCACACTGGTCCGTCCTTCATCTCTGTCCTCTGCATATTTTTATTTCGCCCAAAACTGAAGACATTGAAGGGGTTCTAGACTTGGATTTCTTTGAGTAAAGTTGGCTCTTGTTCCAGCTTAGGAATCACAATTTCTGAAGCTTACCGTCAATATTGCTGGGCAGAGCGGCATCAAGGAAGTTCTTGCCTAGAGGCCTTCCCCGCCCCCGAGACAGGGTTTCTCTGTGTATCCCTGGCTATCCTGGAACTCACTCTGTAGACCAGGCTGCCCGCGAACTCAGAAACCCGCTTGCCTCTGCCTTCCAAGTGCTGGGATTAAAGGCGTGCACTTCCAATGCCTGGCATCCTAGAGGCGTCTTAATTCTCACTTATCACCAGATCTTTTCTTATTCCGACTGCAGCCCTGTAGGAGCTGTGGGATGATGTGGCTTTCTCTTTTCTGCTCAGAGTTGCTCTGTTCTTTTGTGTGCACTTGTACATACCTGCACCGATCTGAGCGAACACTCACAGATCCCTGGGAATTTCTGTGTAACACCTTCTCTTTGATACCTTGTCCATAAATCCTAGCCTTTTTGATCTTCTTCAGTCAGCATCTGCCTTTGCTATTTAGAGAGACCAGTTTGGGTTTCCTGCCCTATGGTCAGGTAGTAAGCCGGGCGAATGGTGGAGATCACATTGCTTCTCTTGGGGATCACGCTTCTGTGCTGTGGAATATATGAACACAATGATCTGAGATTCTCATGAAACTGTAATCATGTGTACCCTAATAACAGGATGTGCCTGAGAAACCCTCCTTACACTATTCCATTGTTCTTCTTGCTCTGCTGACATCTGAACGTCCCCCACAAACAAAAATGGCTTCTGCATCCAGACACAGTCCTCTTGTAGAATTGTAATGGTGTATGCACCCCATCTGACCAAACCATCTCTAGGTGGTACATGACTGAATTTGTTTGGTACCTTTGCCAGAACATTTCTGGCAGTACTTTAAAGTTTAGTAACAAAAATAAAAGAATATGAATGTGTATGTGTAACCTTGCCTAAATCTGTCTATTAACATTCTCACATCATCTTTTACTTAAGCAATTACTTTCATGGTGTTTGTCACAAAATAAGTGGATCTTGGTGCGATTCCTTTGTGTGATTACTGTGTTACTGTGACTCCTAAGCTGGGACAAGAGCCAACTTTGCTCAGTGAAATCCAAGTCTAGAACCCAAACCCAGTATTCAAGTGTAAGCTTCAGAAACTGCGATTCCTAAACTGGGACAAGAGCCAACTTTATTCAGTAAAATCCAAGTCTAGAACCCAAACCCAAAGTAGGTGATAAGAAACTCGTTAAGACAAACAGCAGACATTAAGCTGTTCAAATTGTCAATGCTCGTTGTCAAAGAGCCACGTAACAACTGCCAAACACATTTAGCCATAATCACTTCACCTCCTTAAAAATAGCAATTGTCAGTCAGAGAGCTTTACAACAATGTGTTTTACAGGGTGCTAGACCCCACCTTTTCCATCGTTTCTTTTCCTCTTAAAGAGCATTTAGTGTGCATGCACATGTATGCATGTGGACAGCTATGTGCAGGTGGAAGTCAGGGGACAACTCACAGAAGGGGTTCTCCCTTTCCGGCATGTGGGGTCCAGGGATAGAACTCCTGTCACGGGCTTGGTGGCAAGTTCCTTTACCAGGTGAGCCATCTCCCTGTTTCTTCTGGCAATTCTTGCTCTGCTCTACTTAAAAGTTACACTGAGTGAGGGGAATAGATTTTAGTTTAATAAGACAAACTTTTTTGTTATGTTGTGTTATTTATTTTAGATTTTTATAATTAATTTATGGGGTACCTTGAGGGCAGTTCAATTTGCATTGTAGGGGGCCACCCAAGGAACTCACTGGGGACAGACCACTCTGTTCTGCCTTGAGCACAATTGCCTGGAACCAGAATTGTGCATGAGATGTTTCACATTATATATAGTGACATCCTCGGGGCACCATATCAATGTAGTCTGGAGGGTCTTCTAATGCATTTTGAGGGGGAAAACAGCAATTTTGATATTCCCAAGATGAGACAAATATTCCTGATGTACAAGGGCATTTGAGAGTTTAGCTGAAACACTTGAGTTTTGAAAGGCCAGCTTCATGTGCCAATTTTAAAGTTGCAATATAGTGATTTTTCTAGAGTCACTGGTTTGTGACAAACACTATGAAAGTAATTGCTTAAGTAAAAGATTATATAAGGATATCTATAGACAGATGTACACAAGGTTGCGTGTGCACGCACACGCGCACACACACACACACACACATACACACACACTTTTATTTTTCTTACTAATTTTTACAGTGCTCCCATTCGATGGAGTGCTATCATTTTCTGACTTACTCTGCACAGTGCTCTGTGACAGTCTGCAAGCTGGCTGTGAGCATGCTTCACTCATCTTTTGTGCTCTGAAGTAGGTCTGCAAAGTGTTTCAAAGGAGTGCTTGCTTTACACTGGGAAGCCTTGTGCTTGCCTCAGATTCACAGGCCACATTCACCCTTCTGCATACACAAGTACGGATTCCACACAGTCTTGGAGCTGAAGAAACGTTGTCTGTTTATATAAAATGGGACCTCAGTCATTTAATTAATTAGATCTTGTCTGTGTGTTTTCCAGTTTACTTATATAACTTTCTTTCTTCTTCTTTTTTTAAGGTTGGAACTTGGCAGTGGGGACGGGCGTTCAAAACATGCACCTGCGATCACCATCTCCCCATAATCTCCTTACCAGTTCAACTTCTCATCTGTTTTTCTTTTTTCTTTTTTTGGGGGGGGGTTGTATACTTAACTTATTTTTTTGAATTGGATATTTTATTTGTTTACATTTCAAATGTTATCCCTTTTCCCGGTTTCCCCTCTGCAAACTCCCTATCCAGTTCCCCCACCCCCCTTACCCTGCTTTTATGAGGGTGCTCCCCCAACCACCCACCCAGTCCCACCTCACCACCATAGCATTCCTCTACACTGGGGCATCAAGCCTTCACAGGACCAAGGGCCTCCCCTCCCATTGATACCAGAAAAGGTCCCTTCAGCTCCTTCAGTCCTTCCCCTAACTCCTCCACTGGGGTCCCTGTGCTCAGTCTGATGGTTGGCTGTGAGCATCTGCATCTCTATTGGTCAGGACCTGACAGAGCCTCACAGGAGACAGCTGTATCAGGCTCCTGTCAGCAAGCGCTTCTTGGCATCAGCAATCTGGGTTTGGTGTCTGCATGTGGGATGGATTCCCAGGTGGGGCAGTCTCTGGATGGCCTTTCCTTCATCTCTGTTCTACTCATTGTTCTTGTATTTCCTTTAGACAGGAGCAATTCTGGGTTAAAATTTGGGAGATTGGTGGACGGCCCCATTCTTCAACTGGGGGCCATGCCTAACCTCTGGATATGGTCTCAACACGTTCTCCCTCCCCTTTGTGGGGTATTTCAGCTAATGTCATCTCCGTTGTGTCCTGACAGCCTTTTGTTTTCCTGGCATCTGGGACTTCTGGCTACCCCAGTTCCCCAGTCCCCATTGCTACACATCTCTGTTCAATTTCCTGACCTCTGTACATCTCCTCAATCCTCTCCCATACCTGATTCTGCCCCTCTTTTTTCCTCTACCCCTTCTCTCTTCCTCCCAAGTCCCTCCCACCCTCTACTTCTCTTGATTATATTGTTCCCCCTTCTAAGTAGGGCTGAAGAAGCATCCACTCTTTGGTCTTTTTTCCTCTTGAGCTTCATGTGATCCATGAGTTGTATTATGGGTAGCCCATGCTCTTTGCCTAATATTCTCTTATCAGTGAGTACATATCATGTGTGTTCTTTTTTTTTTTTTTTTTTCTTATATAGCTCAACATTTAATTGGGGCTGGCTTACAGGTTCAGAGATTAATCATCAAGGTGAAAGCATGGTAACATTCAGGCAGCCATGGTGCAGGAGAAACTGAGAGTTCTATATCATCTGAAGGCTGCTAGTGGAAGACTCCCTTCCAGGCAGCTAGGTTGAGGGTATTTAAGCACATACCATGTGTGTTCTTTTGTGACTGAGTTACCTCACTCAGGATGATATTTTCTTGATCCATCCATATGCCTGTAAATTTTGTGAAGTCATTGTTTTTAGTAGCTGAGTAGTACTCCATTGTGTAAATGTACCACATTTTCTGTATCAATTTCTCTGTAATGTATGCTTTGAGCTTTAGTAAAGATTCTTTTATGAATGTAGGTGCCCTTGCATTTGGAGTATAGATGTTTAGAATTGAGAGTTCATCTTGGTAGATTTTTCCTTTGATGAATATGAAGTGTCCTTTCTTATCTTTTTTGATAACTTTTGGTTGAAAGTCAATTTTATTTGATATTGGAATGGCCATTCTAGCTTATTTCTTGGGACCATTTGCATGAATTGTTTTCCAGCATTTTACTTTGAGGTAGTGTCTGTCTTTGTCACTGAGGTGGGTTTCCTGTATGCAGCAAAATGCTGGGTCCTGTTTACACACCCAGTTCATTAGTCTATGTCTTTTTATTAGGGAATTGAATCCATTGATGTTAAGAGATATTAAGGAATAGTAATGGTTGCTTCCTGTTATTTTTGTTGTTAAAGGTGGAATTATGTTTGTGGGGCTATCTTCCTTTGGGTTTGTGGAAAGAAAATTACTTTCTTGCTTTTTCTAAGGTTTAGCTTTCATCCTTGTGTTGGAGTTTTCCATTTATTATCCTTTGTATGGCTGGATTTGTGGAGAGATATTGTGTAAATTTGTTTTTTGTCATGGAATATCTTGGTTTCTCCATCTATGGTAATTGAGAGTTTTGCTGGGTATAGTAGCCTGGGCTGGCATTTGTGTTGTCTTAGGGTCTGTATGAGATTTGCCCAGGATCTTCTAGCTTTCATAGTCTCTGGTGAGAAGTCTGGTGTAATTCGAATAGGTCTGCCTTTATATGTTATTTGACTTTTTCCCCTTACTGCTTTTAATACTCTTTGTTTAGTGCATCTGATGTTTTGATTATTATGTGATGGTAGGAATTTCTTTTCTGGTTCAGTCTATTTGGAGTTTTGTAGGTTTCTTGTATGTTCATGGGCATCTCTGGAAGTTTTCTTCTATAATTCTTTTGAAGATATTTACTGGCCCTTTAAGTTGGGACTCTTTGCTCTCTTTTATATCTATTATCCTTAGGTTTGGTCTTCTCATTGTGTCCTGGATTTCCTGGATGTTTTGTGTTAGGATCTTTTTGCATCTTGCATTTTCTTTGACTGTTGTGTCAATGTTTTCTATGGTGTCTTCTGCACCTGATATTCTCTCTTCTATCTCTTGTATTCTGTTGGTGATGCTTGTCTCTATGACTCCTATCTGTTTGCTAGGTTTTCTATCTCCAGGGTTGTCTCCCTTTGTGATTTCTTTATTGTTTCTACTTCCATTTTTAGATCCTGGTTGGTTTTGTTCAATTCCTTCACCTGTATTGTTGTGTTTTCCTGTGATTCTTTAAGGGATTTTTGTGTTTCCTTTTTAAGGACTTCTACCTTTTTACCTGTATTTTCCTGCATTTCTTGCTTTTCTAGTGTGTTGGGGTATCCAGGGCTTGTTCTGATGGGAGAACTGGTTTCTGATGATGTCAAGTAGCCTTGGTTTCTCTTGCTTATGTTTTTATGCTTGCCTCTTTCCATCTGGTTATCTGTGATGTTAGCTGGTTTTGCTGTCTCTGACTGTGGCATGTCCCCCTGTAAACCTGTGTTAGCATTCCTGAGAGACCAGTTCTCTCCAGGCAGAATTTGGGTATGGAGAGCTGTGGCACAGGGTCAGCTCTGGGTGCAGATGGAAACTGGAAGTATTCTGTCCCTGGCTGTCCCTTGCTTCCTGTGTCCTAATGGCTCTGAGTGGGTTCCTCTTGGGTCAGGAATTTGAGCTGGCAAGTATGTATGTGCACCACACTTGTACATTGCCTGTTGATAGCAGAAGGGGGTTTCTGATTCTCTTGAACTCAAATTAAAGCTGGTTGTGAGCTGCCTTGTAGTGGCTGGGAACCAAACCTAGGTACTTTGCAAGAGCTGCAAGTGCTGGTCAGTGTTGAGCCATTTCTCCACCTCTTGTTTCAGCTGTATTTCCTCTAATGAGTCATTTCCTTATTTATTATTCCTTTCCTACACTTATCTCATCTGATCTACCACTAAATTTATCTGTTGATTTTGTTAAAGATTTATTTATTTTATGAGTACACAGTTGCTCTCTTCATACACACCAGAAAAGGGCATTGGATCCCATTACAGATGGTTGTGAGATGCCATGTGATTGCTGGGAATTAAATTCAGGACCTCTTGAAAAGCAGTCAGTGCTCTTAACCATTGAACCATCTGTCTAGCCCTCTACTGATTTCTTAAACTCAGTTACTTGTTAATTCTAGAATTTTTATTTGATGTATTTGGAAATATAGATGCCAGTCTAGATGAAAGGCTTCCTCTTGCCATCTCTTTTCTTGAAAATGTTATTATAGATACTTAAAACTGTCTTGACAACTCTAATATGAATGTATTTCTGTTTTATTTGCATTTCTCTGTTTGGGTCAGTTCATTTTATGACTTGTCTGATAAGTTTTTACTGAATGTTGGACATTGTAAATTAGAAAAGTAATTGAGATTTTTGGGAATTTTACATTTTTCCAGAGAGATTGCCCTGGTCCCTGCAAGAGGCATTTAGAAAGAGATGCCATGTCTTGGTCCATTTGCTAGTGGTTTAATTGTACACTCTTCTTCCTCTCACGTGGTTCTCAGCTGAAAATACTCTGGTATTCTCACCCAATTTTGGCTTTCCCAAACCACACCTTTTGGCAGAATCACATCTGTTTCAGAGAGCTTTGGTGCCCCACGGTGCAAATTAGCAGATGTTCTGAGCATAGTAAGTTTGGTGAAGGTATAGCTTGCCTTTGAGCATTTCCCCTTCGGCTGTGATCCTGGCCTAGTAAGCCCTGGCTGCCTTGATTGCTTGCGGTGATGTGAACTGGCTGTTGTCTGCCACCTTCCAGCTGTTTCGGGTTGAAGGCTTGTGAAGGAAGTTATGGCCACAGCAGTGAACACTAACAGTTACTTTCTATGTGATTTCCTGCTCTCCTTGTCTTGATCGTCAGTATGCTGTTTTCAAAGCAGCAAACTTTGGCCTGATTTCTCTTTCATGGCATAGTTTGGAAACTCACAACTTTCAGAGTTTAAAGAGTTTTCTTCCCTTTCCCTCCACCTTTCCAGAACTCTTGGTATTTTGATATTTGACCTCCTGTATGGATCCCTTAATTTTTAACATTGTGTTCCTACCCGTCCCCTCCCCCCGCCACCCCCAACCCCCCTCCCCGCCCCCCAGGCCAGCTGGTTCAATGTTTTGGCCTGGGGCCACAGTATGGCTGCTATTTTTTCTGGCAGCCAAGTGAGGAAAGGGTTTGGGGAAGGCTGCTCAGACCGAAGCTTCTCTACAGTCTTCCTGTCTTCTCCTGGATGCTGTGTCCTAGCTTTTGCTGTTCCTTCTTCCCTCACTACAGAGCTTCATGAGTCCATGCTCTTCATAAAGCACCAAGACTGATGGAGGAAGACTACTGAGGTTCTGTTTCAGTCCACACCACCATGGCAGTGCCAGGTTTTCGGAGTTTCCAAATCTGAGGCACGAGCGGCTGTAAACCCATGTTTTGTGTTTCTTGGAGATTTCCAGGCAGCCCAAACCCTTGCTCTTCGTGCTCCGACATCGTTTCTTCTGCTCCTGTCCCTAAGCGCTCCTCCTTCCCAGTGTTGAAGCCTTTATGGATTTGTCTGTTTTTTCATCTTTCTTTTGTTCTTTCTAAAAAAAACCCCACCAAACCGCCTAGAATTTTCAGGGCGGAAACATAAAGCAGGTGTGTTTAGTTCACCATTTCTCACTGGAATTTTCAGGTGCATTATGTACATCAAGAGAAACTTCCACAGCAGGTATTAATATAGATGAGGGAAATGTGGAAGTAACAGGAAATAACAGAGTTAGAATTAAAATTCACTCGATCTGGCACAAAGGCCTTCATTTTGGAAAACACCTCCCCCAACCCCTTTAACTTTAAATATTAAAGTTTTGTCCCCAGGAATTAGCAACTCACTCTTCTCCAAAGCCAAGTAACTGAGGAAGTTTAACAACAACAACAACAAAATCACAATACGCATTCACTCATTCTCTCTGCTTGGCAGCCAACCCTTGTGTGCTTGTCCTACAAAAGTAAACTATAATTTTAAAAAGCCTATTTTAATTTTACACTTTTTTTTTTCATTGTAACATTTTGGTTTGTATTTGAATTTATTAAGCTTACCCCGATGAACTGAAACTTTTCTGGACTTTATTCCTACATTCAGGTGGTAGAATAGTTGATATTTGTTAAACTGTTACTGATGGGCCAGACTGGCTCCATCTTAGGCCCAAAGTCATATTCTAACAAAGACAACCTAGATTTATTTCTGCTTATGATGAAACTTCTGTATCTCAAGGATTTCCCGACTCCTGTAACCTTAAGCACAAATGGTTCTGGACCACCTGGTCCAGGAAACAGCAACTGTATCTTTGTTTCAAGACCATCTTTCACACTACTTTTGTTTCAAAGGTTGTTGTGACTACCATGTTATGAGTACCTGTTCTGACTACTTACTTTCGACCATCTTGACGTCATGTCTTTGTTTCAGGAGTCACTATGACTAACCTGATGTGCTTAAGCTCTGCTTCCGTAACTCTGCCTATTTTTCCTGCCAAATCCCCCATTTGGAAAATGCCTACCCTTGAACGATAAAACCCTTGTCTTCCTCACATCCAATGCTGATCTCTTGAACACAGCTTTTAGGGAGAGACAGCCCATTTACACAGATAAAAGGCTTACTTTGGTTAATTTGGCT
The DNA here is from genome assembly GCF_000001635.26 of Mus musculus. Classification (NCBI taxonomy): domain Eukaryota; kingdom Metazoa; phylum Chordata; class Mammalia; order Rodentia; family Muridae; genus Mus; species Mus musculus. Next base: position 81,838,455 of record NC_000079.6, read on the forward strand.
ATGCTGATTTGTGTCAGTGGTCTTCTACCTCAAATCTTTAGGATTAGCATCCCAAGAAATGTACCCAGATAATCAGAGACTAATGTGGAAACATCTGATAAATTGAGAATGAATTATACCCTAGCCAAATTGTTTAATTTGTTCGTAGCAACTCATTTCTCTTAAGTGTCTACATTCTTGCTTTCTTAAAAAGTAAAACTAATTTTACTTTGTTAGCAGTGTGCAAAAATTTTGACTTTATTTCCAAGTTTCTATCTCCAGGAACTTTCTTTCACCCATTAAATCAGAAGTATTCATTTACTCCATTGCTTCTGAATAGTTTGTATATTCATTCATTCATTCATTCATTCATATAATCATTTTGCTTGATTTTTCTTACATACTTGCATTCTGTTCTCTCTCTCTCTCTCTCTCTCTCTCTCTCTCTCTGTGCTGGTCTCTGAATGGCTCTTTTCTGTTCTCTTTCTTCCAGCTCGATTGCAGTGCATATAGTTAGGGAAGGACTGCATGTTGACATTGTGTAAAAATACACCAAATAATTTTTTTCTTCTGAGAACAGAAGATAAATGTTAATATTTTAATTTTACAGTATGTGTTCTTTAGAGGAAGAACTAATTGTTGAAAAAGCCCAGAAGAGACTCTGGTGGTCAGTTCAGAGCCTGAAGCAGCATGCCATTTTGTTGTGGGTGTCTTAAAACAGGATGTGATACTTGAGATAGACTCTATGGTGTTCTATTGGCTGTAAACAGCAGAGGACAAAAGTTCTTTAAAAGGCAACTGATTCAAAGCAAAATAGTGAAATACCATCTGAGCAAGCAATTAGCAGACAGAAGCACATGACAAGTAAGCAAAGAGAAATCTTTACACCATGAAAGAGTTCACACACAGATCTAGTGTAAACAGCAATGACTTCTCCAGTCAGGGCAATTTCCAACAGCCAGCGCTAGCTAAGAGTTCAGACATGGCTGTTAAAAACAAGAGGAGGAAATAAAAGCAGAGGAAGGAACAGCTTTAAAATGACTTTGTTGTCAAGACTTCTGATGATAAAAAGTAGTGATAAAGAGGAATGAAATCTGCGTGCACCCAAAGATGGGCCCAGTAAGGATGAAACCCACAAGCTGCTGATGTGAATCCCGCAGAAATACAGCTGCAGATGGAGACCCAGTCTCTCTGATGTCGCCCCTGATGTCGCTGTTACTTTCCTCCTTTTAAATGCACAAATTCAGTTGAAACTCAAGTTCAAACTTGGGTCTGTTCTTCCTTACCTCAAAGATGTCTCCTCAGGCTTCTTTATTTAGTCTATCAGGGAAGAGTTGGTGTGACCCTCGGCTGACATGCTTGTGATGAGTTCTTAGAGCTGAGCTTCTACTGGGGAGGGAGCTGTTAAACACTACAGGAACCAGAAACATGGGGGAGTACAGCGAGCACCTTGTAGCTCAGACAATTAGAACAAGACAAGGAAAGATACGGTATAAGCAGATGGCTATGAGTACCTCCCACATAGCAGGGTCCAATAAATACTCCATGAGAGAAAGGGGGAAGAGTACAATTATGAGTTCTGGAAGAAATTGTTCCCAAGTTGATGGGAACACCCAGACAAGTAGTAAAAATAGCTAGCCCCTATCCAGCCCTTGTCACCGTTCCAATTCATAAAACACCTTTAGAAACCAGACATTTCCCTCAATTTACCCATTAGGCTCAAAGATAGTAAATGTCTTTTAAAAATATCTTAGTATTTATTGCCTGTCAAATAATTATATTTTACATACTGGTAATAGTTTGTCCAGGCCAAATAATTAAGTCAATAACCAGTAAGCAAAAACTGAATTCAGATCTGTCTACAGATCTCGTTCGTCAGGCAGCAAAGCCTCTTTTCCTTGAACAAAGTAAATGAGGTCAGGACGGCCCTCTACTGAGTTATGCTTAGGAGATGCTAAGTTCCCATAGAGATAGATGCTTTAGAGTAACAGTGTAATGCCAGTGTTTTGTCTGCCCTGTAGGCAAGTTTATTTGCACATTCCACAGCCAGTGGTCCATGAGGAAAGGCCTGGACCTGAGCTCATTTTCTTCCGTGTCCATCTGCAGTTCCTCTGCCCTCCATCACAGCTAATAGCACCATGGTCTTCTCTGGAACCTCTCATTCTGTCTCAGTCTCCATTGATAGCTGAGTCACCGAGTCCTGGGTTTTCAGCTTTATTCTGTCTGAACTTTCTCTCTGTTCCTGCCGCCCATGTCAGACCCTCATTTTCCCTTCTAGTACTCAACCTCAGCAGTGCAGCTGGAGTCATTACCCTTGACTGAAAAACTGCTGCCCTAGGGGAAAAGAAATCTCTTTGCTCCCACAAACTCATTCACCACCTGAATGTTGATAAATTGCAAATTTCAATCTGCAGCCGGATTCAGAATTTCCACACTGTTTCTGGCTCAGTAAACACCAGTAGCTTTGCAACGTCTCTGACCTCCTCACTTTTCGGCAATGGTACAGGCTTTCCTTCCTAGGCAGCTTTCACTTCTGCCCACTGTCTTCATTCTAACAGATATAAATCTGTCTGTCTCAGACAGTTGCAATAGGCTGAAACACCATGGCAGCGTTGCCCACTAATTAGTTGCTCTGTGCCCACTCTGTTTTTGACTTCTAATATGCTTTCTTTCCAAACACTTCCCATTAAACTTTTATGCCCATTTAAAAAAGCATTTTAACATCTCTGAACTCAAAAAATATTTTTTTACAGTTGATTTCCTATATTTTTTTTCTTTTAAACTACCACTGGGGATTGTATTGAAGGACTCAATGTGTGCCGGGGTAGACACGTTACCAATAAGCTATACGTTTTCCAGAAATAATTAAAATTTCCCTCTGTCTCTGTCTCTGTCTCTGTCTCTGTCTCTGTCTCTGTCTCTGTGTGTATGTACCAAGGTGTGTATGTGGAGGTAAGAAAACAACTTCCGTATTGACCCTTGTCTGCTGCCTTGTTTGAAACAGGATCTTCTGTTGTTCATCATTTTATGAGACAGGCTAGATGACCTTCAAACCCCAGGGGTTCTGCTAGTGTAGTTTGTCTCTTTGTAGGATCATGGGGATGCTCACTGTGTTACAACAGTTTACCTGGGGTTTAGAAACCCAAACTCAACATCTTACGCTTGCACAACAAGTACTATCCACCGAGTCATGTCTTACAACCTTACAATCCATTTAAAAAAGTTGTACTGTAAAACCCAACCAATCCCATTTTTGAAGAAACTCCATTTTGTGTGAGACCAGGAGCTAACAGTTCCAGGAAGAAAATCACACATGAGCAAACCTCCTATGACATCCCCTTTAGAGGCAGCCAGGCTACTATAGCAGGACCAGGCACATAGAGGTAACCTAAGATGTCTTGCAAAGAATAGATAACCTGGTTATCCTGTTTGTTAAGTGATTCTGCCCTCGTGTTCAGTTCTTGCAGATTATACCAGATTCGCATTTTTAGAAATATTAGCTTGTTGACCTGTATGGAAATTCCCCAAGTTTGCTGTAACCACAATAAAAACCCTAAACCCCTAGACTTGAGGCTCTCACTCTGACCTGTTGTGATGGTAAGAGTCTGAGAGACCTTGCTCTCAAGTTCTTAATAAAGACCCTTATGTGTTTTACATTGGAATTGGCTCCTTGGTGGTCTTTGGATACCTGCAATCTTGGGCATAACAGTAGATGACTATACATTTGGTAGTGATATATAAAATATGATAACAGAAAAAAAATCATTGTTCTGGATGTGCTTCTGCCATGCATTAAAACTTCAATATTCTCCCATTGTTCTAGGAATAAAACAGAGCCATCTTAACATGTCCATAGCATCCTGCATGTTCGTTCTACACCTTGCATCCTGCTATAGAAACACTTTGTGCTACTTGCCTAGTAAGCTGACGTTCATGCACATTCAGCCAATGACTAACTCCTGGGTATCTACTGTGTGCCATTCACACTTATTCCCCCCAATTAGGGTAGCTTCTCTGCTCGTCATTCTCACTGCTCCGTAGAAGCCCCACCCTGAACACACACACACGGGATTTGGTATTCTGCTTCTCAGCTTTGGGGTCTCGAGTATGCCAGTCTTGTCAGTCTTTGGGCAGACTCTCTCTGCCTAGAGGCACTTCCCTTCCTACTTCTCCTGGATTGTGTTTTGCACAGTACCTCCTCCTCCTCAATCCTGTTACATGAACTCATGGAGGCAGCACTTCTGTTCTTCAGTACAGCTCTTGTTTTCCACACCATTGCAATGTGAAGTCTTTGATTGTCTCTGCCTAACTCAGCAGTGTGCCCTACTCTAACCTGTGCTATACTAGCTCTTTTCTAAAATTCATGGAATGAATTGTGATAAGGAATAGAATTATGCACCTGGAGATACTCTGAATTGTCTTCTACTTGAGTGTATTATTAAAATAAAAACCATACAAAGGTGAACCCTTAGCCAATGGGATTACATGGAAGTTTTAGCTTGACAAGTTAAAAAGAAATTACACAGTCAGTTTCACGTTACGATACATAAATGCTGACATAAAACAGTATTGTATTTTCCTCCTTAAAATAGTTGTAAGAGTACTCTAGCATCATGATGTTCATTATAATCAGTAAATACACCGATCCAAACCATATGGTAGATTTCTGCTCTGACAGGCTAGATCTCATTCTTTCTCTGCTTTGTTTAAACCTCTTTGTCCCTTGACTTGAAAATGTGCTGCCTTTGTGCAGTATGGATTAGCTCAGCAGGGAATATTTTCAAAGTACTTGTAGATTCATCTCCTCCTGGTGAGTTTACCTAGCCCTCAGACACAGCTTACACTTCTGCTCTTCTGCAAACATAAATCCAGTTATCTTCTGAGGAAGCAATTCAGAAAGAAGCACACTTTTGTCACATTTAAAATGTAATGTATTTTCTCTAGAATTCAAAGCAATCTTACTGTTCTTTCTTTGTTCTAGAAATGCATTTTTCTTATTATATATACTCTACTTCATTATGCAGTTGTGTACTTCAAGTAATTGTCATTATATTCATATTAGCATAATCCTCTCAGTTACCAAAGAAAAAATTTGAGAAATCAAAAAAAAACAACAAAAAATCCTTACCCTTAATATGCTCTGCAATAAGTAAAGGAAGATTCACAGCTTTGGGTTTTTGAGGTGTTGAGTTTTGGCTCTCCTGTTTTTAGTAACATGTCCCCAAATCCCTGGACTAAAAGGCCATAGAATTTGAAATGTTATTACAACAACCTATAGCAACATGCTACCTCAATACAGGTATAATCAAAAGGAAAATTTCTTGTAACTACATTCATATTCAAAGATCTTGTGATATAAGCCAACCCCTGTGAGGGTATTATTTCCAAACATAACAGGTTGACATTATATAATTACACACTGCTGGATATTGAAATATCAAAGAGGAGTGCTTATAGTGGTGCACACAGCACACTGTTATGAATATTCACATTCATCCACACATTTTTAGAGAATTATTTCTAGTTATGTATAACAGACGTTAGCAAAGATTTGGTGATTTATTTAATATCAACATTAGGTTTTGACATTAATGTATTAGCAAGCAAGCACAGGGAGGCTGGATTCAGAGACTCACCTCTCCATACTGTAAGGACTCCAAGGGGAAGCTCTTCTTATTCCATATGCAGTATCTTGGGTATTCCAAGCTTCTGGGCTAATATCCACTTATCAGTGAGTGCATATCATGTGTATTCTTTTGTGACTGTGTTACCTCACTCAGGATGTTATCCTCCTAAGGATATCATATTTGCCTAAGAATTTTATAAATTCATTGTTTTTAATATCTGTATAGTACTCTATTGTGTAAATGTACTACATTTTCTGCATCCATTCCTCTGTTGAGGGACATCTGGCTATTATAAAAAAGGATGCTATGAACATAGTGGAGCATGTGTCCTTATTACAAGTTGGAGCATCCTCTGGGTATATGCCCAGGATTGGTATTGCTGATTCCTCAAGTAGAACTATGTCCAGTATTCTGAGGAACTGCCAAATTAATTTCCAGAGTGGTTGTACCAGATTGCAATCCCACCAGCAATGGAAGAGTGTTCCTCTTTCTTCACATCCTTGCTAACATCACCTGAATTTTTGGTCTTAGCTATTCTTACTGGTGTGAGGTAGAATCTCAGGGTTGTTTTGATTTGCATTTCCCTGATGTCTAAGGATGTTGAAGGTTTTTTGTTTTTTTTTTTTTTTTTTTTTTTTTTTGTACTTCTCAGCCATTCAGTATTTCTCAGTTGAGCAGTTGAGAATTCTTTGTTTAGCTCTCTACCCCATTTTTAATAGGGTTAATTGTTTCTCTGAAGTCTAGCTTCTTGAGTTCCTTGCATATATTGGATATTAGCCCTCTATTGGATATAGGATTGGTAAAGATCTTTCCCTAATCTGTTGGTAGCCTTTTTGTCTTATTGACAGTGTTCTTTGCCTTACAGAAGCTTTGCAATTTTATGAGGTCCCATTTGTTGATTCTTGATCTTACAGAACATGCCATGGGTGTTCTGTTCAGGAATTTTTCCCTGTGCCCATATCTTCGAGGATCTTCCCCACTTTCTCCTCTATAAGTTTCAGTGTCTTTGGTTTCATGTGGAGTTCCTTGATCCACTTAGACTTGAGTTTTGTACAGGGAGATAAGAATGGATTGATTTGAATTCTCCTGCATGATAACTGCCATTTGAACCTGTACCATTTGTTGAAAATGCTGTTTTTTTTCCCCACTGGATGGTCTTAGCTCCCTTGTCAAAGATCAAGTGACCATAGGTGTGTGGGTTCATTTCTGGGTCTTCAATTCTATTCCATTGATCTACTTGCCTTTCACTGTACCATTACGATGCAGTTTTTATCATAATTGCTCTGCAGTACAGCTTGAGGTCAGGGATGGTGATTCCACCAGAAGTTCTTTTATTGTTGAGAATAGTTTTTATTATCCTAGGTTTTTTGTTATTACAGATGAATTTACAATTTGCTCTTTTTAACTCTGTGAAGAATTGAGTTGGAATTTTGATGGGAATTGCATTGAATCTGTAGATCGATTTTGGCAAGATGGCCATTTTTACTTTATTAATCCTGCCAATCCATGAGCATGGGAGATCTGCCCATCTTTTGAGATCTTCTTCGATTTCTTTCTTCAGAGACTTGAAGTTCTTATCATACAGATCTTTTACTTCCTTAGTTAGAGTCACATCAAGTTATTTTGTATTATTTGTGAATATTGTAAAGGGTGTTGTTTCCCTAATTTCTTTCTCATCCTGTTTATCCTTTGTGTAGAGAAAGGCCACTGATTTGTTTTAGGTAATTTTATATCCAGCTACTTTGCTGAAGTTGTTTATCAGGTTTATGAGTTCTCTGGTCGAATTTTTGTGGTCACTTATATATACTATCATATATCATCTGCAAATAGTGATATTTTGACTTCTTCTTTTCCAATTTGTATCCCTTTGATCATCTTTTGTTGTCTAATTGCTCTAGCTAGGTTTTCAAGTACTATATTGAAGAGGTGGGGAGAGAGTGGACAGCCTTGTCTAGTCCCTGATTTTAGTGGGATTGCTTCAAGTTTCTTTCCATTTAGTTTGATGTTGGCTACTGGTTTGCTGTATATTGCTTTTATTATGTTTAGGTATGGGCCTTGAATTTCTGACCTTTCCAAGACTTTTATCATGAAAGGGTGTTGGATTTTGTCAAATGCTTTCTCAGTATCTAATGAGATGATCATGTGGTTTTTGTCTTTGAGTTGGTTTAGATAGTGGATTACATTGATGTATTTCCATATATTGAACCATCTCTGCATCCCTGGGATGAAGCCTACTTGATCACGACGGATGATCCTTTTGATGTGTTCTTAGATTCAGTTTGTGAGAATTTTATTGAGTATTTTCGCATTGATATTCATAAGGGAAATTGGTCTGAAGTTCTCTTTCTTTGTTGGGTCTTTGTGTGGTTTAGGTATAAGAATAATTGTGACTTCATAGAATGAATTAGATAGAGTACCTTCTGCTTCTATTTTGTGGAATAGCTTGAGGAGTATTGGTATTAAGTCTTCTTTGAAGGTCTGATAGAAGTCTGCACTAAACTCATCTGGTACTGCGCTTTGTTTTTTTTTTTTTTTTTTTTTTTTTTTGGTTAATCTGATCCTGATTTAACTTTGGTACCTAGTATCTGTCTAGAAAATTGTCCATTTCATCCAGGTGTTTTTATTTGTTGAGTCTATACTACTTCTGTAGTAGGATATGATGATTTTTTTGGATTTCCTCAGATTCTGTTTTTATGTCTCCCTTTTCATTTCTGATTTTGTTAATTAGGATACTGTCTCTGTGCCCTCTAGTCAGTCTGGCTAAGGGTTTATCTATCTAGTTGAATTTCTCAACGAACCAGCTCCTGGTTTGGTTGATTCTTTGTATAGTTTCTTTTTGTTTCCACTTGGTTGATTTTAGCCCTGAGTTTGATTATTTCCTGCCATCTACTCCCCTTGGGTGAAGTTGCTTCTTTTTGTTTTATAGCTTTTAGGTGTGCTGTCAAACTAATAGTGTGTGCTCTCTCTAGTTTCTTTTTGGAGGCACTCAGAGGTATGAGTTTTCCTCTTCTGACTGCTTTCATTGTGTCCCATAAGTTTTGTTATGTTGTGGCTTCATTTTCATTAAACTCTAAAAGACTAATTTCTTTTTTTTATTTTTTCCTTGACCAAGTTATCATTTAGTAGAGTGTTGTTGAGCTTCCACGTGAATGTGAGCTTTCTATTATTTATGTTGTTATTGAAGATCAGCCTTAGTCCGTGGTGATCTGATAGGACGCATGGGATTATTTTAATCTTCTTGTATGTATTGAGGCCTGTTTTGTTAGTGATTTTATGGTCAGTTTTGGAGAAGGTACCATGAAGTGCTTAGAAGAAGCACTTGTTCTATAACAAAATGGATGAAATGTTCTATAGATGTCTATTAAATCCATTTGCTTCATAACTTCTGTTAGTTTCACCATGTCTCTGTTTAGTTTCTGTTTCCATGATCTGTCCATTGATGAGAGTGGGGTGTTGAAGTTTCCCACTATTATTGTGTGAGGTGCAATGTGTGCTTTGAGCTTTAGTAAAGTTTCTTTTATGAATGTGGATGCCCTTGCATTTGGAGCATAGATGTTCAGAATTGAGAGTTCATCTTGGAAGATTTTTCCTTTGATGATTATGAAGTGTCCCTCCTTTTTTTCTTGATAACTTCAGGTTAAAAGTCCATTTCATTAGATATTAGAATGGCTACTCCAGCTTGTTTCTTGGAATCATTTCCATCCTTTTACTCTGAGATAGTGTCTGTCTTTGTCACTAAAGTGAGTTTCCTGTATGCAGCAAAATGTTGAGTCCTGTTTACATATCCATTCTTTTAGTCTATGTCTTTTTATTGGGGAATTGAGTCCATTTATATTAAGAGGTATTAAGGAAAAGTAATTTTTGCTTCCTGTTATTTTTGTTGTTAGAGTTGGAATTCTGTTCATGTGGCTATCTTTTTTTTAGGTTTGTTGAAAGATTACTTTTTTGTTTTTTCTAGGACTTATTTTCCCTCCTTGTGTTAGAGTTTTTCCTTTATTATTTTTTGTAGGGCTGAATTTGTGGAAAGATATTGTGCAAATTTTGTTTTGTCATGCAATACCTTGGTTTCTCTATTCATGGTAAGTGAGAGTTTTGTTGAGTATAGTAGACTGGGCTGGCATTTGTGTTCTCTTAGGTCCTATATGACATCTGCCCAGGATCGTCTAGCTTTCACAATCTCTTTCGAGAAGTCTGGTGTAATTCTAATAGATCTGCCTTTAAATCTTAAAGTGACCTTTTTTTCCCGTACTGCTTTTAATATTCTGTCTTTGTTTTGTGCATTTGGTGTTTGGATTATTATGTGATGGGAAGAATTTCTTTTCTGGTCCAAACTATTTGGAATTCTGGAGGCTTTTTGTATGTTTATTGGCATCTCTTTTTTAGGTTAGAGAAGTTTTCTTCTATAATTTTGTTGAGGATGTTTACTGGCCCTTTAATTTGGGACTCTCTGTTCTCTTCTATACCTATTATGCTTAGGTTTGGTGTTCTCATTGTGTCCTTGTTTTCCTGGATGTTTTGTTTTAGGATCATTTTGCATTTTGCATTTTCTTTGACTGTTGTGTCAATGTTTTCTATGGTATCTTTTGCCCCTGAGTTTCTCTATTCTATCTCTTGTATTCTGTTGGTGATGCTTTGTGTCTATGACTCCATATCTCCTTCCTAGGTTTTCTATCTCCAGGGTTGTTTCCTTTTGCGATTTCTTTATTGTTTCAACTTTCATTTTTTTAAATCCTGGATGGTTTTGTTCAATTCCTTCACTTGTTTTGTTATGTTTTCCTGTAATTCTTTAAGGGATTTTTGTGTTTCCCCTTTAAGTATTTCTACCTGTTTTCCTTTATTTCTTTAAGGGAGTTATTTATGTCCTTCTTAAAGTTCTCCATCATTGTCATGAGAATTGACTTTTGATTCTTATCTTGCTCTTCTGGTGTGATCGTGTATCCAGGACTTGTTATGGTGGGTGAATTGGATTCTGATAATGCTCAATAACTTTGGTTTCTGTTGCCTTTGTGTTACACTTGCCTCCTGCCATCTGATTATCTCACATGCTTCCTGCTCTTGATATATCTGATTGGAGCCTGTCCTTCCTGTAATCCTGGTTGAGTCAATACTTTTTAGAGTCTAGCTTTCTCTGTGATCCTGTGATTCCAGGATCCTGTGATCCTGAGATTCTGGGTGTGTCAGAGTTCCTGGGAGTCAAGCTGCCTCTGAGACCCTGAGATCCTGGTGTGACCAAGTTCCTGCGATCTTGAGATCCTGTGATCCTAAGATCCTGGGTATGCTAGAGCTCCTGGGAGTGGAGACTCCTCTGGAGACCATGGCACTGTCTGCTGAGTTTGGGTCCAAGTTCTATCCTTCTTTTTAAAAATGTATTAGTTAACTGTAAGTCTAAGGCACATATTTCATGCATTATATGTATTTTATTTTGAGACTGGGTTTCTTTATGTTGCCCTGGTTATCTAGAGAATTGCTCTGTAGACCAGGCTGGCCTTGGACTCAGAGATCCTCCTGCCTTTGCCTCCCAAGTGCCATAATATTTATTTTAGGAGTATTAGAACAACAGGCTGTCTGTGTGCACCATGGGTAGGAAACAGGGAAACTATTGCTTTCCCCCTCACAAAAATCAGTGAGCCAGTCTACAGATAGAAGTACCCAGTGGCAGGATAGGCCTCCCTATTTACGGAAGATTTAAGTGTGTGCATGCTTAATAAAGGGGCTGTGGGATGGTTTGGGGGCTAACTGCTCTTCTTTTAGAGGACTGTATTTCATTCCAAGCCCTGGAATGAATAGCTGTAATCCTTGTAACTTCAGCTTCAGTTGATCTAGTGCCCTCTTCTAGCCTCTGTGGGGGCAATGCTCTGTTGTGTAACACACACACACACACACACACACACACACACACACACACACCACACACGTGACAACAACAACCGTGACAACAACAGCATCAACAAGTCTGGAGAAATGGCTCAGTGGTTAAGAGCAAGTACTGCTCTTACAAAGGATCCACATTTGGTTCATAGCACCTAGGCCATGTGACTCACACAGCAGCATCCTGTTGCTCCAGCTGCAGGGTATCCAACACCCCCTTAAGATCCTTAGGCATCTGTACTGGAGCACATTCCCACACATAATTAAAAACAATAGAAATACATTTTTAAAAATGTGACCTCAAACTGTTCCTGGTAACCAGGAGAGCATCCACATAACCCTGGCTTAGACTAGGTTAGTCTTAGCTACTAACTCTAGCTCTCTTTCTAGGAACTTTCTTGATCTTTCTTACTGTTGGTACAAGCTAAGATCCCAGATGCTAGGATACCAGATGAAAGTCAAATTATTGCTTCTTTGATCCCCTACGGGGGCAGAGTGATGCGTAAATCAGGCTCTGCATAAACTAGAAAGAGTAGCATGCAAGAGAAGCTAAGTTGGCCTGCCTTGTTTGTTTGCCTGTTACTGTAATATTTCTACTTGGAGAGTCTTTATTTAGGGGGACCTTGACTGGCCTTTAAAATGACAGTGGTCATTATCTCTCAGAAGAAGTAAAATGAGAAAATCTTGTCACTAGACAAGTAGACTTGAGTGGAAATAAGCATCAAGTAAAAACGACACCCAGACACGCTGGAGATGCAGTGTAAGCTGCTCTATCTTCTCAAGTCTGCTTTTCACACCCTCTATTGCTTCTTTAGGGTGTTGCTATTCATGAATAAAAATATTACTTTAAAAACAAAACACAAACTTCTTTGCTTTAATTAGGCAAAATGAAAGCCTTCTGTTACAATTTATATTATTAAAATTTTGACATTTCATAATGGCATACAAGAAATTCTATTTTTGAAAAGTGCTATATTAGAGCAGTGCTTTAAAATGATGATTGAATTTTTGTGATTATTATTTGATACAGAAATTATGGTGTAATGAAATTATTTTCAGTAGTCTCCTATTTTAAATAGTCATCAACCTCTGCAGTGGTATGTGATCTGGGACAACTTAACTTTAGAAATGCAATTATTATTATTGAAAATTACATATATAAAAGCAATGGCTATTTCTGTGGTGTCTTGAGCATGAAGCAGTCAATAAGTTTACCCATACCCAAACAGCTGAAGAGAGTTCTCTAATCCCAGGCTCCAAAACCCCAGAGAACTGTAGAAGATGACTGAATTCAATTCAATAACAACAAAGAGACTTGGGACAAAATGCTAACTGTGGTGCCTATTAGCAAGCCAAAGTGCATGCTGGTAGCCAAGCTCACTTAGTACCTGTGGTTCCCTTCAGCTCTTCCCTGGGCCCTAAACCTCTTCCAGCCTAGGACCTTCATTTCCTGTCTCCAGCTTCTGATTCCTTTAAAAACCCTGTCTTTTAGGCCGCCTGCTGTCTTGCTCCTTCAGGCATGGCTTGTTTCTGTCTTTGCCCCTTCTTTGCTTTTGCTCCTCTCTCTTCCTCTCTTCCTTTTCCCTCTCTTTTCTCTTCTCTCCCTCTGTCCTCTCTCTCCCTCTCCCTCTTTCTTTTTCCTCCCACTTTCTCCTCTCTCTCTTCCTTTATCCTTCTGTTTTCTCTCCCTCACTTCTCCCTCTCTTCCTCTCTCCTTCCCTCCCTCCCCTTCCCACCTCCCCTCCACCCAGGTTCAGTCTAGACTCTTCCAGATGCATCGAGCTCCCTCATATCTACAACAAAAATGGTCTCCTCAACCATTCCTTGGAGTGGTCATGTCCCCATTTTCACTCACAAAACACAAGGGGTATGGTATAAGCTTTGATCTAGCCATCAGTTCTTTCTAATAAATGGATGGATAGTAAGTCTGTGGGGTAAAGGGCACCATTTCTGCTGTAAGCACACATCTCCTCACACTTTACTATGTATTATGTATAAATATAGCTGATAGAAACTTTTGGTATATTTTTTCTTGCATTGGAGCCTTTATTAAATATTTGAAATATTCTGTTTAAAATGCTCAATATGGGCTGGAGAGATGGCTCAATGGTTAAGAGCACTGACTGTTCTTCCAGAGGTCCTGAGTTCAATTCCCAGCAACCACATGGTTGCTCACAATCACCTGTAATGGGATTAGTTGCCCTCTTCTGGTGTGTTTGAGGAGAGTGACAGTATACTCACATAAAATAAATAGATAAATCTTAAAAAAATGCTCAATGCTTAGCTCAATGAATACCTTTTCTTAAAACAATTTAAATTTTAATTTTTAAAGGGAATGACTACTTTATTATACTAGTTATATCTTGTCCTATAGAAAGAATTGTGGACTTTTGTTCATTCTTCACATATTTATTGAGCACTTTGTTAAGCAGACATTGTGATGGATGTCATGAATGAAACAGCTGATTAAATACCACCATGGCCTCAAGGAAACTCATATACTCACAGAGAACACAAAACAAATAAGATCTTTGCCATGTTCTAAAAACTTGGGGCTGGGATGAGTCAAGAAAGATAAGGGAGGGCATAGAGCATAGTTGTCATGGGCCAAAGGGGCTCTTGGAGAGAAGAGAAAGGAAAACTGAACCCTGAATCATGAGTGAAGTTCAGAGGGATCTAGTGGAGAGAAAGAACTCCTCCTGGAACATAGGCAGCAAGCATACTGTTTTGTAGGGAGAGGGAAGGGAGTAGGGACAGCAGGTGGGGTTGAACATGTTCTGCCACCAAGCTATATGGCCTAGCTCAGCAGTCTCCGTCTTAAACTGAGAAGACCTCTCAGGAAAGAGGTGCTGAAGCTGAGTCATCATGCTGAGTCATCATGCTGAGTCATCATGGGCAGATGCATGAGCCGTTCTCATTCCCAGCAGCTTGGATGTTAATGGGCTGTCACTCACATTTAATGGAAGGAGTAGAAACCCACTGACATCAGTTTGTTCTAATAGTTCTATCCATTCATAAACTGAACAAAATAAAAGTTGGGGCTAACATGGTTGTTAACAGGAGCTCGAGGATACAAGTAGCAACAGAAAAATAGCAGTTAAATTGAATAAATAGGAAATATTCCAGGAGTAAGGAATAGTCTTCATACCCTAATACTGGTGTGAGGTATCTCAGGACTAGTCGCTTTCAGCCTTGATCTCTGTAACACTCAATATCAGTTTTATCTTTGCCTGTTCCTTATTATGGGTTATTCTTGAGACCAACAGCACTATAACATTCCATTTTGTCTAGTCAGTTTCTATTCTTTCTCAGTCTTTTTAAAAATTTTCTTTTCTTTATTTTAATTTCAATTATTACAAATGATGCACATGTGTGTGTGTGTGTGTGTGTGTGTGTGTGTGTGTGTGTGTGTGTACATGTGTGTACTCATGAGAACAACTTTTGATAGTCGATCTTTTTTTTCCCCACCTTATGGATCCCCGTAATCAAACTCAGGACATCAGACTTCCTTGGCCCTAGATTTTATTTTACGTTTTACTTGAAAAAATTGAATACCTTTATTTATAGGATATAATATGATATTTTAGTACATATTTACATTGTGGAATGATTAAACCCAAGATAATTTAAACACTAATTATCTCCAATCACTTTGTCTTGAGAACTTTTAAAATGTAATCTTTAAACAATTTTGAGATATCTAATAGTGTAACCATTGCAATGACTACTCTGGATCCAGATCGCTAATGAAAAATTTTCCTGCTGAGCAGAAACTTTGCATTGTTTCATCAATGTCTACCCCATTCCAATGTACATCTGACTACAAGATGCTGGTAACATTAACCTGTTCTCTATTTCTTTCAGTTTGGCTTTTGAAGATTCTACCTATGTGTGAGACAATGTGAATCTGTATTCATCAGGAGTGGGTTAGAGCCTCTGTCACAGTAGAGTCAGTTCATCCCACCAACCTGATCAGTATAATGGAGGATATATCCTATCCTATCCTATCCTATCCAGAACCAAAGGCATTACCTACATGCCGTTGCCTGCTGAGTGAAGTAGTTCTGTCAGAGAGTGTGATGAGCTTGGAAAGGCAGCACTGATATCCGGGGAAAATCATAGTTCTACTGGGACAGATGGAGGGGTGTGAATACTGAGTAGGCAGACAACAGTGTGCCCAATCAACTTGTTTCCTTCTTCCTGTTTGTTTGTTTTGAATGGAAAAATGGTATCTTGAGAAGGAGGAGGAATGCTTCAACCGCCGAGGCATACAGGGCCTGATCTTAGTGGATTCTAACCCTTTGAACTGTGTGGATTGGGTAATTAGGGGGAGATGGAGTCAGTGTTGAGCTGTGGAGACCATTGCTTCATAATTCCCTCTTTCCTTCCTGAACTATAGTTACATTGGTTTCTGTGGCTTGCATGTACCATAGAGTAGAAAGAAATTGTAGGCATTTATTTTGCTGTAAAAAGTATTTTTAGGTGTTTGTGGGCTGTGTATCAATTACTGTATAACATAGAATTAGGAAGGAATGTGAAGAATATATTTAGCAAGTGCTGATAATATTTTAAGAACATTTGATTCTGACACATGGTATATAATTTATAGGGATGCAGGTTACATCAGCAAAAGGTTATATACTGGGAAACCTACAAAAAAAAATCTGCAACTAAAATACTTTCTTGAAACACAGACTGAGGAATGTTCCCTCACAGAAGGAAAAAAAAATGTGCTACGTATGATTGCTCAGGTTTTTCTTTTCCTGGCTGTTTATCCTCCTTTGTAATTTCTACCAAGAACAGTTGGAGGTTTTTGATAGGCAGATGACTGAACCAGAAGAGATGAATGTCAATTGGATGCTTGACCCTTATTTTTCATTCAGAATTGTTCTTTCCCTCTGGCCTCATAAGGTGGAGTGATATCTTGCCAAAGGCTGGACAAAGATGAACATATCCACAGATGGAAACGGCAGTATTCAACTGTATAAACAAATGCTAAAGATTTTTCTTGGACGTTTGTTCAGGTCAATCGTTCATGGGCACAGGGAGAATAATAATAATACTAAAAATAGTAGAAAACATTAATTTTCACTTAGCGTTTGCACACCGTTGTACATTTCAGAATGTTTTGTGTACATTGTCTTCTGTGGTTGAGTAAGTCTACTGTGGAGGAAGACTGGTAATATAATTTTCACCGATTAGGAAATCAAGATAGAATAAAGCTAAATGAAAACTAGGTTCAGACACTCAAAAAGTTTTCTTCTTTTCTTTGTGTGGTTTCTAGTAAAATAGAAATGTTTCTCTCCTCTTCCCTTCTCTCAAAGAAGGAAAAGAAAGACAGACTGGTAAAAAACCCAAGAAAGTCTGCTTGCTACGCTAAACACACATTTTCGGTTTCTGAAGAACACACAATCACAGGGTCGGATTGTCCTGCAAGTGGTGGCTGGGCACTAGCGATGGGCAGTGGCAAATGTCCTAAAGGACCCTGGAGATGTAATGCTTCCAGCTTTCATCTTTTACTTCTTCCTCAGGTGGCGACTCACACACCGACCAGTCCTCCTCGGTATATTTACTAACCTAACCTAATCTCACACCTTGCCTGAGAGGTTTCCATCTCGCTGTCGCGTGTTCTCCAGCAAGGGGCGCCACTGTGGGATCGCGCATGCTCAGTGGGCTCTTTCACATCCGTTGAGAATTCCTTGAGGAAAATACAACTAGGGAAAAGAAGGTTTCTGAGCATCTTTGACATTATGTGTGTTACCTCATGGTTACCCATTCCTGGAATGCCCACAGATATTTGGCATATAGTTGTCCACAAGTAAACAGCATAAAGAACTCCTAAACTTGCTGTTAGAAGGAATGTGCTATATGATTTTGTGTGTTCTGAATATAAAATAGAAATCTGAGTACAATATACCTTTGGACAGCTGCTGGGAAACAATTCAATTTATCTGCAACTAAAGCAGCAGAAAATAAAAGTAAAAAAAAATTAAAAAAATAAGTAAAAAGTAAAAGCTCATGAAGATGAAGAGCCTCACGCAATACTCTCAAGCCATCTCTGATCTGGATGTTTGAGAAACTTTGGTAACACCTTTCTTGCTCTTGTTCGTGATAAGGAAGCAGCAATTCCACTTAAATTCGAAGGACAATGGAAACTGGCGGGGTGAGGGAACAGCTCATCATCTTGGTCTCAGACATAGAGGCTGTGTCTCTCAGTAGCAATGCACTGTATCCTTGCCCCAAACAATCTTTTTCTAGCTCTGTATAAATTACCTACCTGGCAAAATGAAGACTAAAGCTGCGAGCAAAAATACTCTTCTGTGGGTGTAATTGTATTCCTGGCCAAGTGGAGTTTGGACTTCTTCCATTAGCAGGGATGCCTGGTGGTAGTACTAACTTTAACACCCAGAGCTGTCAACAAACAGAAGGCGCCTGGCTGAGCAGGATCAGGAAAGGAGTGGGGAGATGGGAAAAACAGGCAGGGGCTTCAAAGGACTCAACCCCAAACCTCCCAAAGGGAACCGACTTAGGGAGAGAAACTTTTCTCAGGGCTGGGCTCATTGTTTCCTTTTCACCAAAGACTCCATTCTGTCCTGTTTTCTTCTTGCTTATCTGGAAACACGAAGTATGAGGCCATGCAGATTTTAGTTAGAAGGCTGGAATCACTGCCAGTACTCCTTCCTCCTATTGGGGTCATTGAGCCTTTGGAAAGTTGTCTTTCTCACAGCAGCTCTAATCACAATGGTTCTTGCTGTTGTGAACTGAAACTTTGCTCAAAGGGAAAAAATAAAACACAGAAAACTAGACATAATTGAATTATTTCACAAGGTGGACTGGAACTTCATAATTGTGAAGAGTTGGAATGGTGCAGATTAAGTGCCAACGTCATTAGTCCCCTCAGTAGCCATTTATTACCCACCTCTGTATCTAACATAGCATCCTCTCAACTATCAGTTAAAACCTTTTTAAATGTATCAATTTAGCAGACCACTAGCTTCCATCTTCCCCAAAGCTAAGCACATGATCTGGTAGCATCAGAAACTTGCAGTAGAGACTTCTTCAACCTGCTATACCCCAGCCATCTGCTCTCCTCACCAGTGTATTTGGTAAACACACTGATTTATGTTTTATTTATGATTTCTTTTGTCCTATGACCATAAAAAGTTCATGTGTCTTTCACATTAGAGCATGCCATTCAGGATAACCCGAGGCTGTGGTCACTAATAGTTAGCTCAGGAACTAAGGCCAACAACTGACAATTGTGGATCTTATAAAAGTAAAAATCTCCTGCATGGCAAAATGAAACAGTCATTGAAGAGAAGTGGAAGCCCCCAGAATGGGAGGGAATATTGCCTAGTTATACAACTTATAGAGTATTAACATACAGATATAGAAAGAACTAAAAAAAAAAAAAAAAAAACGAAGTCACAAAAACAATTTAGTTGGCTATGGATATGAACAGAGAACTCTCAAAATAAGAAATAAAGTTATCTAACAAAATACTGCAAAAGTGTTCATTATCCTTTTCTATTACAGAAATGCAAATTAAAGTTACTTTGACATTTCATCTTACCACAATCAGAATAACCAAGATTAAGAAAACAAACTGATGGCATTGCAAGCTGGTGTAGTTACTCTGGACATCAGTGTGGAGAAGTATCAAAAAGCTTAAAAAGTTCTACATGTGACCCAAGTACACCATTCCTTGTGATCTGCCTATAGCCCTCAACATCCTACACCACTGTATATGAGCCACCAAATGACAAGAATGACAAGATACCTTGAAAGGTGCAATAAAGGCATTTTTATCCTGGGGATAACCATCAGCCATTCAATTGATCTTAAGGCCCATTAAATAAGAGGGATTTCATAGCTGGTTCTGTAAACCTAGCCCAGTACCCATAGCTATTAAAGCCATAGATGGATGCTAGAGGAGAAAATCTTACTGTAATTTTCCTAAACAGGTATAATTTCTCACTGCATTCTAAACATTTTCTTTATACCCAGCAGTAAGTATAGCTCTCAACCATCATTAAAGAACTTTCTGCTACAGTGAGAGACTATCACGGGACAACCAACTAGGCAAAATGTAGGGAACAACTCACCGCAGCATTACCAGCACCAACTAGTACATCTACAACCCCTAAAGCTAAGGGAATGTTGAGGAAGAGGAGAAATGGAAGGATTACAAAAGCCAGAGGACTGGGAAGTCTGATGCGAGATTGTGTCTTTTATACACGGTGTGATAGGGAAGCTGAACCCATGAAATATCAACAATATGGCTGCCTTAGAAAGACATGAAGAGCTAGAGCAGCAGTTGACTTGTCAGTGTGGATGAGGGAGATCTCATGAGGCCCTGATCCTAAACAGGAGCAATAGGCAAGCAATGGCTGTGGAGAGGGAGAATCAATCTTCCTCCAGGCATGAACACCCTCATAGGTTAACCAAAACAAGTGCTTAGACCTAAACACGTGTTCACACAAGTAACATAAAAGGGACTAAGCAAGTTGAATTCATACATTTATTTGTATTAACATAGTGGCAATAATAATTAAAGAATAAGATGCCACAAATTTAAGAGGGAGTTGGAAGTGTGAGACATGCAGATTTTAGTTAGAAGGCTAGAATCACTGCCAGTACTCCTTGCTCCTACAGGGGTCATTGAGGGTGAAAATAATGTAAATACAATAGTCACATATGAAAATTTCAAAACATTCAACATCAAAAAAGAAAATATAAAATATTAATAAAACACCATGCTCTAATATAATCCTCAAAACAAATGAATTATTTCCAAATAAGTAGTGGCTTTCTTGGTCAATTCATATAATGTTTTTGTTCAGATTTAAAGATCATAGTTATTTAATTCACTTTCAAATTAGGTTTTCGTAAACATAGATCACTAATAGAGTGTACTTTAGATATCGTCTTGGTAGACCATTTGTGTGGGTTTAGGTCAACTAATTTTAATCGACTGGGGTATATTTATAAATGGAGACGTAATTAGTTTTAATCCTTATGTAAGCATCTTGTTTGCTAATGTGAAAACTTAGGCATATGTCTAATTAAGAAACTGCAGTTTTTTCTCTTAACACTCAGCTATTGACCAGATGAATAGATGATGAACTTCAGAATTGCAGAAGAAAATACAGAAAACCCAAGGCAATATGGTCATTGTATTGAAGATATTAGAAACTAGGTCTACAGTGTTGGGTATTGTGTTGCATGTAGTTTTAAAAATCGCTACCGCCTTTACCTGGGATGGCTGCCGCAAGACCAGCCCATCCAGGCTCCCTTTTGTTCCATCTGGCTTAGCTCTGGGATCAACTCCCACCAGCCCTAACTGAGGACCCTTGAATCCACAGATAAAAGCCACACACCCAGCTTGTCACTTTACAGCTTGCCTTCCATGGCACAATTGCTGGGTGCAGATACCTCCTGCCTGGAAAGGTGTGCCCTTATCAATTTATTATCTCCTTCTCTCCTTCTGCCCTAAACTTAATGGCTAGTTTCAAACATCCTTGACCACTCACCCATTGCAGATGCCTCAGGTCCTAGCTCTCCCCAAGGCCTTCTTCCTCCAAAGCATTACAGAAAGGCCTCTCTTTTTCCTTGCATCTGTCTTTTCCTCCACGAACCCAGAAGTCTCATCTGTACCCTCAACCCAGCAATTGGCCCCAGCCTTCCTTATTGACAAATCAAGAGCCAATTGGGGAAATGAAGTTAGCCACTGAACTTCCCCGTACAGTCGTTGGTCTTTGTCAATTTTAGACCTGTCCTATAGAGCTGGACAGCATAGTTTAACTATCTTATTATCTGCAAGCCTTTCTGCTGTCTCTCACATGCCCATATTGGCTCAGGGGCTCTAACACGCAAGTTGAGGGTAGAAACGCCGATTTTCCCTGCTCCCATCAAGCCTAATTCCACATGGCCTTCAACAGTCACTCAAAACCTCAGGACCTGCAACTCTTGATCTGAGAAATAGGGATGATTAAGGTCCACTTCGACTGACAGACTTTGGACAGTACGAGTGGATGTTGTGAATTTCACTAGGTTCTGTGTTGGAAGTCTCCAGGGAAACGCAGCAGTCGCTTAAGTAGCTATTTTCTTGAGTTATAATCAAACTTGTGTAGAAACACGCTGTTCACTGCAGTTCAGCTCCATTTCTCCCTTTTAAGACACACCAATTATCCATTTTCAAACAAGATTCTATCTTGATAACTCAGTGACTAGCTATAAAAATACCAAATAACACAATGTTTGAGAGAGGCTGTGGACCTGCCTTGGGTGGTTGGAGACCACCTCTGTCATTTTCCAGGTTGTTAGCATCATACAAATGGCTGGTTCCTCTATAGCTTGGTCTCCACAACTCTTTAAATGGCTGGTATCAGGAAGATTTAAACAGTTTCGATTCTGGGGAAGTCTCACATCACAACTGTTGGCCATTACGGTGTGAGTCCACTGCATCCCTCTCCCTTTAGGCTAAATACCTGTCATCTTTTTTTCTCCCTTTATTTTTTATTTGGTAAGGTCATGTTAAGGGGGACACTGTGTTTCATTTCTATGAATTTAATGCAAATGAAGCAACAACTGTAGGGACTAGATCTTGCTGTTAACCTCTCCTTTCTCTCCAGAACACTACAAGGGATTTTTAGTATATTTTAAAAATTAGTAAGACTCAGAAGCAATTTATAATGCACACCAATTATTGCACATCTTGGTGAAGTTCCCTTTTTTAATAGTCCTCTCTTAAGAGAAAAGCCAAATTTATATTTTGTTTATAGTTTGCTACAGTGGCTTTAGCATAGAACATTTTCATATTAAAGCTGACAGATTCTAGGAGGAACAATTACTTCAGTGCAGCTAGGCTGTCTGGGCGACAGCCTATCAGGCGATTTTGCATAGAAGCATGTCAAATCCCAGATTATGTGGAGTACTTGTCCAGAACATAACAGCTTATGTTGAGTGCTTGTCTACAACTCGGGGTGAAAGGCTTCATTTCCTCACAATCCACAAACTCAGCGAAATACAAGCTGGGAAAGAAAGGCATGGCTGTCAATGTTGCAGGGTGGCAGGTCTGGGACTGAAGTGAGGGTGAGATTTATTAGGAAAGGTAGAACTCTAGGAATAGTGTGCATTTAACCTTGTAGAGGAAGGAGCCCGAGCCGTGGGAATTCTGTGGGTGTGTCTGAGAACATGCAGGGGGCGGAGCATCACTTTTTAGTGGCGTCTGAGCTTAAGAGAAATAAAACAACTCCAGTCACAATGTGGTGCTTTAAATATATATATATATATATATATATATATATATATATATGTATATATACACACACACACACACACACACACACACACATATATATACATACATACATACATACATATATATATATATATATATATACACATACACACACACATATATTATATACATATATATATGTATTTGATCTTTGTCCTGATTGCTTTCAGGATTTCCCTAAAGCATTTGGATTCTCTTGATCAGTGAGATTGTCTTTTGTAGCCAATGAGATTATAGATAACCAGCAGAAAGACCAAGATATAACTAGTAGTGTGGAACTTTTAGCTCCAGCCATTAGTCAATCTCTGGGGAAGGGACAGGAGCTGGCATGTGAACTGATTGGTGGTGAACAGAGATTAGCCTGCCATGCTTACCTAATGAGAGCACTATATACTTTTGCAGATAGCACTAGAGAGCTTCTGCAGGCCGACACTTTAAAACGCCATGGGTGGGCTGCTCCGAAAGGGCACAGAAGGGCTGTGTGGTTCTCGACCCTCACTTCTTGTTCCACAGATCCTTTTCATTCCGCTCTTCTGAAGTCATATCCTTTACCGTGAAGCGACATATGTGAGCAAAAGATTCCTTTTCAAGTTCTGTGAGCACTCCTAGCAAATTAATAAAACTGACATGTGGTTATGGGAGCACAGTATTTGTATATTGTGGGCCATGTTAATGACAGAGTGCCTTCTTCACCTGTGACATCTATGCTAAAATCGATACTTTGGGTGAGAGACCATCTAGTTGGTGGCTTGGGAGTTGCATTTTAGTTTGTGTGAGGAAAAGCTCCATGTGTTTGCTTCAGAAGAGTAAGTAAAAAAGTAGAGTCGACACAGTCACAACAGAAGGCAGATCCCTCCAACGCAGGGAAGTCTATGCACTGGAGTGTCTCTGGCCCTACCCATCTTCCTGCCTGAATACATTCCCCAGTGTAAAAACATTAAGGGTGTGGCCTTTGGAAGCTGATTGAGTCAAATTTCACAAGTGAGATTAATCCCCTTACAAAAACCTTTGGAGTAGGGAGTCTTCCTTTGCCCTCTGGTTTTGTCCACTACAGGATACTTCTGATATTCAAGACAATATCTTCAGAAGGAGAGCAGTCTTGCCCGAAGAAGCAAGCTTGCCAGCATTCTTAGTTTAGTCTGCAGAAGTGTGAAGAACACATTTTGTATAGAAATGCCAGGCTCTGGTACCCTGCTACTGCAGCACAGATAGAACAAGGACTGACTCATCTTCCTTCCTGCTTACCAGACTGTCTATATGAAGTGGGGCTCATACGTGAGAGAAACCCTCTTAACTGTAGACTGCAGTCATGGGCATTGAAGGAGGCATAGTGTAAGATCAGAGTTAAAAAAAATGGAAGAAAATTCCCTGGAAAACGTGTTTTCACCATAATAAAAACAAAGCAACAAATAGATGAGTAAAATCAAACAACAACAAAAACATGCACATAGGTTTTCATAGAAAGAAAGCTTTTCATCCCTCCACCATTCTCTCTCCAGAATCGAGGAAAGAAAGAAAGAGGAAGACCTATTTATATATATATATATTTATTTTTAGGCAGAGTCTCATGTAGGTGACCTCAAATAGGCTATGTGGTCCAAGGGTGTTCATGAACCCCTGATCCTCTTGTCTTCACTTCTCTAGTGTTATGGATCACAAGTGTGTGTTACCACACCATTCAAAAAGCGAAATTAAAGGTTTTTTAAAAAAGAGCATAGGAAATACCAGATGCCGTGAAAACCTAGTAAAAATATCAGGAAGCAAATAATAATAATAATAATAATAAAGAACAAAAAGGCAACTATCAGAAGATAGAGTATGATACACTTAAGAAAATCAATCCAAAATTATTTTAAAATATAAGGAAAGAAACCAATAAAACGAACTTCAAAGAATAAGCTGAGATCATCTGGTTAAACAGGCAAGACCACCACTACCGCCAACACAAGCAGATCAAACAAAACCCCCAAAAGGAAAGTAATTGGTCAGGAAAAATTAAGTCCTGACAATGTACTTTTTAAAACAGCAATTGTCAATGCCTATAGGGTATTATGTAGTTTGGTACTCTTAAGAGTAGAGACAAGAAACCAAACTCTCTTGAATGGGCAGAGGTTTTGTTGTGCCTGTTAAGCGTTCTTGAACTGCAAAAGATCATCAAGGAACCCAGGATCTTTAAAAAATTTTAGCTCTAGTTTGGGCTCACTGCTGACCCTGACACAGCAGGCAGAAAGGTGAAGCCCCCAGTCCAGTCTTAAGCAAGAATCTATAAAGGCAAGTGAACAAGCAAGGGGATTTCTAGCCCATTACACATCTGATTGGGGGGCTGTTATGAAATTTGTTGTCCTTTAAAATGATTGGATGGTGTTTCGAGCCAAATCATAAACTTGACTTCTGCTTTCCTCCTGATGGTGCTTGCTAAGGAGTGACCTGGAATCTAGTGTTCGGCGCTGGCTTGCTGGTAAACTCAACTCTGACCTCAGGATCAGGCTCTCTGAGATGGAGCCTGAACACAAGGTGGAGTAGGTCTGGACTCTCAGCTTCAGATGAGAAACAAGACAGTTAACGAAGCAGTGCTAGACAAACTAAGGGAAGTAGTCCACATAAACACAGCACCAAGAACAGTGCGTAAGCACGTGTGGTTTGTAAGTGTTTATTATTAAAACCCAAGGGCAGATGGGGCAGGAGACAGAAGATGGCAGAAAGTAAAAGAAGCTTGATAGTTGTGTTTTAAGTAACATTGTAGCATTTAAGGTGGCAAATGGAGTAATGGAAAACAAGCCTGTATATGATTCCAAATACAAGCACTGTAAAATAGTGAGTGAGGGAATGGAGGAAGCAAGAAGAAGACTTGGGAGGAAACAGAAAATCAAATCTCAAAATGAGATAGCCCTTAAACTGTCACCATGACCTGGTTTTAAAATTACATGTTTATGTAATATCTATTTGATGTTATTTAAGCTATTATAATTCAGTAACAAAAAAACTTAAGAATGTGTTTAAATCTGTTTTATGAAGCAGGTACAATGTCAATATCAAAACAAAGCTGGAAAAAAAAACCCAGACCAATCTTACTAATGAATATTGATACAATTATATTACATGGAACTTTCATCAGTATGGTATTGTGGGGTATTTACCAGGGAGGACTGTTTGGACATGGATTTAAGCCAATAGAAAGTCTTTGTTAACCATCCAGCAACTACATTGGGCTGGGATCTCAGAATAGCACCAGGCCTTTCTCAGAGTGAGCTTTTAAGTACAAAAACCATGTTCTGGGTTGATAATACTCCAGTTAACAAAAACAGTTAGCCAGAAGCATAAGAAGAGAAAGGAAGAGCAAGATTAGTACATTTAGCACATTAGACTCCCCCAGAACTATAGACGCTGATGGATTAGGTCATTTTGACAGGTGGCACTCTTTGTGTGCTGAGTCCTATGGCCTAAATAGTACCCCCACTGTGGAGACAGTTGTGCTAAGGTCTGAGGTCCTACTAAAATCTGGGGACCTGTTACATGAAAAACCAAATGTTTTATTACTCAAAGATGTTCTAACATTCACAGTATAAATTTAAGATGATATGTAAAATTTTATATAGCATTAAGAAGAAAAATTACATTATGTCCATAGATACAGGAAAAGCATTTGACAAAATCCAATCTCCATTTTTAATTTACTGAAGAGAACAGAAAGGAGAAATCAATGCACTAACTATATGTTTCTTCTGGGTGTAGAAATGTCTATGTACAGATATTTACACATGCACTCACAGATATGTGTATATTTATGTCCCATAATGACCCAAATGAAGATTTAAAAATATAAATTTTCTCACTAAAGTTGGGAATAAAATGGTAATGACATGCATTTTCACCACTAGCATTTAATATTGGCAGCTTTAGCTAGGACAATTAGATAAGATAAAGCAAACAATTTAAACTTATAAGGCTAGGAACAGAAAAGACGAACTATGCTTGGATGCCTAGAGAGTCCATGACCGGGGAGATAGCTCAGGAAGTAACCCTTGCCCTTCTAGCATAAGGATCGAGTGAGATTTCTGTAGCTCATTCAAAAAAGCAGGTTACATGCAGGAGGGGGTGGTGACTAGGGAAGCAAGAGACAGGAGGAAGCCTGGGGGGTTGCTAACCAGCCAGCTTAGCTTCCTTGGTCAGTTCCATTTTAGGCCAGCAAAAGATGGCCCACCCACCCCTCCAATTCCCCCCAAAGATATGAAAGAACAGAAAGGTCCTGAAGAATGACACCCAAGATTGTTTTCTGGTTTCCATATGTGAGCACACACATCATGAAACACACACCCATCTTCATACGCATGAACAAACAAACACACACAGACACAGACACACACAGACACACAGACACACAGACACACAGACACACAGACACACAGACACACATACACACACACACACACACAAATGGACAGACTTGTACACACATGCACATACTCTCACATGCCTGGCATTGGCAGTAAGTGATTGTTTTAGTACATTCTTGTCTATTAAGGTTGGGGCCCCATGCAGACCATTAGTCTGCACTGTGAGCTGCTCATGGAGAAATCATGAAATGCCAAGAGACACTGGATGTGTCCTTCTTCTCCACTTGATTGTACTGGGCACACAATGTTCTGAAAAAGTGGAGATATGCAGAATCTAAATATGAAGTCATCTTTACACTGCAGTTCAGAGCCAAAGTCATCCAATTGTAGCATGTACACACACTTGAATCCTCCCCCCAAACATGTGTACACACATGTGCACACAAAGATGCACACACTCCCACACACACTTACACATACACACATGTGCACATACATGCACACACATACAAATAGAGGGAAGCCTGTCAATGAGTACACGTTGCATGGCTTGTAACTCATTTGCTGAGAGGAGGTAAAGTTCACTCTGCCCCTCTCTGTGTGGCCCTTTCCATCCCATATGCACACCAGTCTGGTCCCTCATCTGTTGCTATATGTCAGCATCTCTCACAGCCAGGAGCACCTTCTGGATATGTCTGGATGCCTGAGTTCCTGTACTCTCAACTCTGAGACCCAAAGTGAGCAGAGAAGCTTCACCATCTCAGGCACATAGGTACCAATTCTGTCAGGTTCTGTCTTTGGACCTTCCTCCTTCTATTTATTCTTAAGGAAATTGTAGTCTTAGAATATCCTTTGGGAATTTACTACAAATGATTATATTGGAGCAACCAGATTATTTTCAAAGGGGTATTTACTGTTAAATTATACCGTAAGGGAGTTTATTATAACACTAGTAAAAGCCTTTCCAAATCTGGCTGTGCTTCAGAAGCATGCACAGGACTATATATATACATACACATATGTATGTATGTATGTATATATATATATATATATATATATATATATATATATATATATATATATATATATATATGTGTGTGTGTGTGTGTGTGTGTGTGTGTGTGTATGTATAATTTTTATTTATTTATTTATTCATTTATTTTTGCAGGCTCCATCTCCAGACATTCTAAGTCCAGTTCCCTGTCCCATCTTTGAAGCCAGTACAATAACAGTAATTTTGGGTAGTTCTACCTTCTGGCTCTTTGCTGAGCAACAGTTAGACTTATCACACAACATCACACATGTGGAAAGCATGTACAGTGGAAATGTAGAGCTGAGAAAGGAACCTTCCTCATAGAGAGGGATTGGTAGATATGACGTTGTGTCACAGCACTTCCAGGGACATTTTAGATCTTTGGCGCTGCAGTTTCTAAGCATTGCTACTTAATATTTTCATAACAAATATACTCCTTTTGTTTTTTTCTCCAAGGACAAATGAAGAAGTGGTATATTGCTTTAATAGCTTGGGGATAATTAAAGTAGAAATTTTAGATTTCTTTGGAGATTCAGTTGTGTTATGTGATGGTTTTCTGGAAGCTGTATTATGAGAAGATATTTTGATGAGGCAAACACTTGAAAAGAGACATTAAGTTTGGGAAGAGTATAAGTATAACCCAATAGACAGTGACTGACACTCTTGTATTGGTTCATCTCACAATGCATTGCTGATCTTCACTGATCTTTGCTTGTCATGACTTTGTAGAAAGAAACATGTCTCATGTTATTCTACTTGCTTCTTGCTCCTTCCATGGACTTGTGCTGATTGGGCAGAGCCTTGAGGTTTTTTTCTGGATCAACTGCTATTGCTGATTTGTGTTTGGTATTTGTCAATTGGATTGGACTGCTGTTAACTGATTTGTGTTTGATATTTTGGCCTGGACTACTGATATCTTGACAATGAATTGTCCCAAAGATCTACCTCTAAACTGGTCCACAATGCTCATTATCCTTTCTTTTCCTCTACCTCTGGTAGGTGAGCTGGAAGGTTGGTTGAAGAATTTAAGAACACTTATTAAAGTGGGTTTTGAAAATCTAAGCCTAAAGATTAGACTGCTTGAGGAATTGAAGTGGAACCCTCAAAGATCCAAAGAACTTGGAGCCATTGTAGCTCAAGATTCCATGCATCTACCATCCCGGCCTTGGTGGACTAAGAATGTCACATTCAATTAATAGCAGCAGGAGCATTAGGACAAGAAAACCAAGCAAGCAAGCAAGCAAGCAAGCAAGCAAGCAAGCAAGCAAGCAAGCAAGCAAGCCTCTTCTCTGTTGAATGCCCTGTATATTTTCACAGAAGTGACTCAAAAGAGAAACAGCAATACAATTCCATGATTGTCACAATCTTTAGTAAGAGGAAGGAGGGGACCTTCAAGGAGACAATGAAAAAAAAAAAAAAAAAGAATCAAGTAACTTTCTAAAAGCCAGAGGGAAAGAACCAAGAAAAGAGAACACAAATGAGAAAGACCATAGAACAAGCAACTGCTGGAGAATCAGCAAGGTTTCAAAAAAACCTCTTGAGTGGCCCCAGTAATGGATATTGTAGAAATTTTAATACAAGTGGATTTGTTTTGTCAAACTCAGTTCATTCTTACCTGCTCAATGACATGGCAAGCATTGCAAAATGGTAATTTTAATGTATCTACTTTACCATTATTCATAACTCTTGAATTTTTAAATCAATCCATTTTGTTTCTATCTAGAAAAACATTCACTTCAAGTTTTATTGTTAGAAAGACGTGGGCATGCATAGTTCTGGGAAATGAAGGCAAGGTTTGTGCAGAATCAGTAAGTGCTCAATTACTGAGTGAGATATTCAGCTCCAAAATACATTTTATTGAAAAGTATTTGTTTAATAATTGAAGAAATAATATGAGATTCAAAATAAATGTAATAATGCATCGAATAGCAATGATGCATGTCTTTAAACTCAGCACTCAGGAGGTAGAGTCGGGGGATCTCTGTGAGTTCAAGGCCAACCTGGTCTACAGAGCAAGTTCCAGAACAGACAGGTCTAAACAAAGAAACCTTGTCTGGAATACATTTGTCCCCCAATGCATTTAAATATTATATAAATGGAATCTATCTCAAAGCTTACATGAAAGATGGAGTTGATGCATCAAGTTGTTGGTGTGTCTCCTCTGCTATTCCTGGATCTCTCCTGTTCCTTCACTTTCCCACAGTAAGGGACTTGGGAGATTACAACTCATTTGTCAGCAGAGTTTTCTCTCATCCTTTCTCCTTTCTGCAGCTACCTCACTCAGGTGTTAATTCAGGTGTCACCTAATCATTTACTCTTAAAAACAAGATCTGTTGGGTGTAGAAGGCTGAGCCATGAGATTGCTTTGAGCTTTTAACTGCTGAGCCATCTCTCCAGACTTTGATTTTTTTTCCTCTTTTTTAATTGTTTATAAGGTACAACTAGTAACTGATGGGCACTTTGATATGAAACATAATGATGTCAAAAATGAAAAATTCTCATCTGTGTCAAGTTTTAGTATGGGTGTTACAAAGTATCACGAATTAAAGAGAAGCCTAATAGCTGTGCATAGAAAATAAAATATTTTACAGTAATTTATTAAGGTGTATCTCCTGCTTGTTTTACTGTGGACCTTCCCATTTCACAGACATTGAGCTGAAGAGACTCTCAGCTTATGACCACAGGTTTATGCTCTTCTGAGTTCGCTGGAGAGACTCCAGCCTTCCCAATAGTATTTTGTCTGATTTGAAGCAGAGGGTTGGGGGGTGGGGGTGGAGGGTGAAGGATGGGGGATGGGGGGTGGGATAGGGTGTTTCTGGAGGGGAAATGGGGAAAGGGGATACCATTTGAAAAGTAAATAATAAAATATCCAATAAAAAGTGGCTATTTCTGACTAAAAAAAAAGATTTATGTGGGCTCCAATATGGACTATATTACATCGGTTTACACTGATGACTAATATCCACCAATTACCAGTATGATTATACCAGTGTGCTTATCGTTTGTCCATTACTTACAGTTAATCAATAATAAAAAAACAATGTCCTTTTCGTAGCTTTTTAAAATAATAGGATAAAAGGAAACAAAGTTTTGGAAGATTTTGTGTTACATTCTTGAAGAACTAGTTTTGTTTTCTCCAATAGTGATTTCTCTAGCTACTGCGGGAGCTGATTTTCTGAATAACTGAGAAGCATCAGAAAGCAGGGCAACAAGTGGTTTTCAGGATTAGGTTAAACCTCTCCCTGAAGATTTATTCTGTGACCAGATCACAATTCCCAACAATGTTATTTTAACCAGCGGCAGTTGGTGGGTTTGCCTTTTTTCTACACTTTTGTTTTCTAGGGAAATAGACCCTAGGGTGAAGCATCCATCTGTTCTATGCATACGACTGCTACTGACATAAATGGAGTGTAGCATATAAGCCAGTCTTCACTGCGGAGGGCTGATAGTGTTTGTCATTCAATCAGACTTCTTGTTTCCAGTTTCAGTGAGCACAAGTAGAGATATTTTTCTCTATCAGTTTGACTGCATCCCTTGTTATTCCCTTGTGAATTCAGCTCTCATCTTGAGGTTACAGCTTTCATTTTACATTAGCAACTCACCATTTCAAATATTTATATATTCAGTTTATGGCTGTCTAAGGGAAAATAGTGCATTGTACATACATATATCTTTAACCTGTTTTATTTTATTTATTTGTTTATTTTGAGACAGACCAGACAACATTGCTTCTTTTTGCACAGTTAAGAAGAGGGCATTAAAAAAAAATCATTGTAAAGGTGAAATTTGGCCTGTTTAATGAATGTCATTTTAATACATACTTAAAAGGGGGTATAATTAAAGACAGTTTACCAGTAACACATCCAAAATGAGAAACTATGAAGACCTGTATCCTGAGGACCAGTTTCCCAGTTCTTACCCTGCACATGTCGATACTAAAGCGATTTAAAATGTATGAATGTATTTATATTTCATTGCTATGGCACTAGGAAAATATTAACACATCACTCTGTAAGCACAGTGACCCCACTCTCATCCTGGAATTGTGAAGAGAATCTCTCTCTCTTTTTTTTGTCACTGCACACGATTCTATGCCCTGATGACACCAGTCATCTGCTGGACCCCATGACAACAACTTCGATTGTTTCTAGTCTTTCGCTGTGACCACGGACAACTTATTTGTTACATCTGCTTTACATCTGAATAACAAGAACTATAGGATAGAAGCCAAGTGGGACTTTCCAAACCTTGACTTTCTTTTAATGAACCAGACTATAACTATTTCTTAAAGACGCCATGAGACAGTACCAGCACCTCTGCCCACTTACAAACTTGTGCATATGGAACCTGAGACATTTCTGCTCCTTCTCTCCATGCCTGGCCCAACTGCACACATTTCCTACTGAATGTGCATCAGGGTTGCTTCCAATTGAGCCCCTACATTCGGAAACCATCTTTCTTGTCCAGAAAAGTACTTTTACAAACTGGCTCATTGCTAGTACATGTCTCCTTGAATTACCATATCATTGTTTAAGAACAGGTCCCTTCTAAGCATGAGAGGGAGAGTTCTTTATTCTTTTGCTAAATTGGTCAGCCAAAGAACAGCTTTTGGTGAATAAAAGATATTCTCATTTTAGCAAATGAAGGGAAGTTCTATTCCCTCCAGTCCAATGCAAAATGTTGTTATTCCTTAAAAAATGTTCTAAGTGCTGGAAACCGTTCAGAACACACCACAGAACCCAGTTCCTCCCCACATTCAAAATGTTTACATTCTAAAAATGACAAGAGAGGGAAGGTTGGGAAGGAAGCTGGATCCGGAGCAGATGGGTACACATGCCCTCTCTCCTTACCAAATGCGGTCCTATGGATGGCTCAACGGTTAATGTAGATTTCTCTTCACGACGAAGTTTTATAAGTAACTCTGCCGAGCACAGCCAAACGACTTGAAATGTGAAGATGTACCGCCTCTTTGCTGTGCCCTGCTGCTCAAGTGTTCTCAGCTTTGACAATTTATCATGCTGGAAAATGTCTTCAGAATGTCAGTCACTTCAGCTCCATGCCTGCCATTTGCATGTGGCACACCTGCTGGTATCGTGGCTTGTGCTCTATTGTTATTTTCCGTGGGGGCGGGGAAGGGAAAGTATTCCCTTTGCAGACTTGGAGTTTAGTTCCTGTGCAGTTTAGGAAAAGTTTCGGTGGGTCCAGCTGTTCTTATCAATATCAATGTGCCGTACAAATGAGCACATGCTGGGTATCTGATGAAACAGAGGTGAAAGTAAGAGAAAAGTCCTGTCGCTAAGGGATTAGGTCCCACTTGAGGGTACAGAGACATACATCATCACACCAAGTCACCAAGAAGTCCTGACAAATAATAAGGTGGAGCTGTCCATTTAACCCCAAATAATTAAAAATATAGATTAATACTGGTTGCTCGGGAAGAAAAGGAAAATGAGAACATGAAAGAAAATCATAAACTGTGCCCTATATTCCTCTTCACTGTTTGTTTTTCAGTGGACATACGATATTTTGTTTCAATGAGTATGCAGTTACTTGTTTAATTAAAAATAAATAATTTAAGACGGCAATAAAATAATAATTTTATATAATGCTGTAGTGGTGGTAACTGGCTGTGATAAACTGCCTGTGTTCAAATTAGATGAACTAATAAAGCATTTGTTGCTTGACAGGAGAGAATCCAGAGGAGAATGTCTCCCTGCGTGAGGTCAATCAGCTGTACTCTGCCATTCTGCACTGCACCCCGAGGTTTCAGTGCCGCACACTTTTAGCAGTGCTGGTGAGGTGAACTGAGAAAAGGAAAGATTATTTCTCATCTCAGGTGTCTTTCATTCCTCTAAAGGTCTTCTAATATTAGAAAAGTTTAAGCATGTGCTTGTCACCTAGCCTCAAGAGTTATTTTGCCAATCTGTCTTATTATTTTCCTGCAATTTTGTTTTGCGTGAGGGTCTTCAAGCACATATCACATTTGATAGTCTTTAAGATGGCTGTTTTATCATAGAAGGAAAGCCAAAAAACTTATTGCATGTCAAATGCTAACAGCTTCTAAGACTTTCTCATGAAGTACTATGTGTTCAATTTTCCTTAACTAGCTAAATGAAAATATTTCAGTCTATGGTGGAGTGAATAATAATGGTCCACATAGGGTCATATGTTTGAATGCTTTGTCCCTAGTTAGTGGAACTGCTTGGGAAGGAATAGAGATATGGTCTTGTTGGAGGAGGTGTGTAACTGGGGGTAAACTTTGAGGTTCTAACGCCAGCCCGTGACAAGCTCAATCTCTCTCTCTCTTTCTCTCCCTCTCCCTTCCCCTCTCTCTGTCCGCCTCCTGTTGTGGATCAGGATGCAAGCCCTCCGTTACTGCACCAGGGCTATGCCTGGCTGCCTGCTGCCATGCTTCCTGCCAAGGTGCTGATGGACTCACACTCTGAAAACTGTCAGCAAGCCCCCAATTCAATGCTTCTTTTTAATAAGCTTCTTTACAGATTGTGTCTTATCACAGCAATATGACAGTAAGTAAGTCACAGTTCATGCAATATTGTTACATTTCTTGAATCATCTTTTAGCCTATGACAATCCCTTCTCATTCATAATTGTTGAAGAAACTAGTTTTTATTTTTGTGAATGAATTCAGATGCTCTTTGCACTGAAGAAGCAGGAATATCTCTAGTAGACAATCGAATTCTATGTGAGAACACGACTATCCACCTTCGTGTCACTATTATCTCCTTAATTTGTGATCATTAGCCAGTTGACTTTATTAATATAAACTTTAAGCTTTGCTGGCACTTTGACAACTTTTTTAGCATTTACATTAAATCTGAAAATAACAGATTAAATGTAAACAATATAAATGACAATTTACATTAAATCTGTATTTTTACATCTTGTACAAGTTCATTATGGTCTGTATATGACCTCAGCATGTCACTGCCCTCTGCCACACTTGCCTGTCATGGCACTGTCCCCAGGATCCATCTGAAGGTGTTGAAGAACTCTTGGCATCAAAGTTTATTTTCAGTTTCTTAAATTTCTTTGAGGTAAGTATATAATATGATGTAAGCATAGAAGAACACATACAAAACAATTTTAGCATAGATAAATCATTTTTTCGGAATAAGGAATTTAAAAAAAAAAAAAACTCCGAGTTAGTTCTATACAGCTTCAAAGAGTGGATGAATTCTATACCAATGTAGTATATTGCTAATACTTTGATGTTCTTTCTGCCACAGTGTAAGAGGTATGTCTTGAGAGGTCTTGAGAGCCTAAGGCCAGATCCTCACTAATTTGTGCACATAGTTAAGCTTACAAAAGGAAATCAGAGTGATTATGAAGCATATATGTGGGGAAGAGAAAATTTCGGTCTAAACAAAGGGAGTGTGTTATGTGGGTTTTCTGAACAAAGACAGCAAAATATACAATTTTGGGAAAAGATAAAATCTAATTCCAGAGAAACTTATACATATATGCATAATTATACACACATGCATATGTATATATTTCATAAGGATGAAGACTATAATTTCAAAATACATTACAGTTGTCTATAAGGAATCTGGGAAAATAGCTGATTTTTACTATTGTATAAATATCATATATGTATTATATATTGCATGGATATTAATTTATTTAATCATATAAATTATTTATAAACATATAAATCATATAAGTGATACAAACTGAGGTATAGGAACATTATTCCTTAAAAAAAATTGTATTTTGGGTCATCAAAGAATGGTGTGGATTGGCAGACCTGAAAGGTTAGGAAACCAAGTCTCTTATTGTCAAGTGGTTGAATGAAACTTGTGAACATGGGGGCTTAGAAGCTTCACAAAAGTGACTAGCACCTTCTGCTTGCAATGTAGGTTTTGTGCAGTAGTCTTAGCCCACAGAGGACATGTTCTATACGCGTGACTAGGAGGAGATTGGTAACTGGTAAAAGGATCAGACATATGCTTCTGTTCTACACAAGCACTGACCCACCGTTCGCTGCTGAAAAGAATTATCCCCACAAATAGTGAATATCCCTGACTACTAGTCGTCACACAGTACTTTAGCTGGACAAAAATTGTAAAAATTGTGTCTGAAGTTACCACATGAGCATGTTCTTTCATAGAACTTTCAAAGAAAAAATGCAAGTATTAAGAATGTTAGTGTCTTCTCTAGCTTTTTTTAACTCATAGAAATTTCTTCACAACCACCTAAACACTAGACACAAACGCATTCTTTGCATGCTCTCTTGTTTCTGCCTCCATCTTTGGAGGGAATACACATTTCATCCTTTCTTCCTACTGGAATAGTCAACAGGCTCCAACATCAGATGGCAGTTTTCTGCTTCAGGGCATCACTCACATCGGTCCACTCTCAGATCACATAGATATCTAGTGTCTTAAGTTGAAGAACACTGAACCTTGACTTGCCTAGGCCAGTCAGACTATCTGAACTTTAACTTTTGGGGCCTCTAATGATGCTAGTTTTTGCTCTTGAGATCTTGAGGTTGTTTTACTGTTTTTCTGAGAGCTAATTGTTCAGATTAAAAAAATGCTTTATAAATTATGTCTTCAAAGAAATCCCTTCCTTTTTTGGGAGCATATGTGATTGAAATGTTCTTACCATCAAGCCACCAAGTGCTGGGGGCACAGGCATGGGTGTTGTGGATCCCTCTGATCCATATGCTTGTACAATGACCACTGAGTCATCTCCCCAGCTCCAGCAAATTATTACTTATGCTTAAGGTTATTGGAGCTATCTTTTCTGATTTCAGCTGGAGTGCTGTAATTACATATCCACACATACATTCACTTTTATAGTTCTTTTTAGAAACTTCCAGTCTCTTTGGACATGACTTATCAATGGTGCCAAAATGAAGTTTCAAAGTTCAAAACACTAAAAAAGTTAAAAGACATATATAATACACTAATATAAACACAAATTTACTTTGCATCATATATGTGCTACACATACTTCATGTAAATATAAATAAGTATGTGTATTTCCTATACGAACATGTCAGTTTCATATGGTTAATTTTGTTACAAATGAAAAAGAGTAATTTTCTTATTTGTATTTTTGTTTTCTGTTTTCTCAGGGTATTGAATATAAATGGGTGCATGAAGATGATACTAAGAGGTAGAACTTAGGTGGTAAAAATACCTTAGTAAAGTAGTAACATTATGTGAAAAATTAACTGTATAAAGGGGAAGGGTGACATGCTATATGGAGAAAAATGAGATGCGGGGATTTCAGGATCCACATGGCTCACATGTCCTTTCTGTGCTAACATTTTGTCTGCGATGTGGCTTTTTTTCTCTAAAAGTAGTTTACAAAACTGCCTACAGGACTGGGGATATGGACTCATGGGTAAAGGACTTGCTGCATACATAGCAGGTATGAGGACTGGAGAGTTATATCTGGTAAATGTAAAGTAAATGTCTGGTGGGTGAAGCAGCCTGCCTGTCATTCCAGTGCCCAGACAGTGGAGGTAGGGGATGCCTGCAGCAAACTGGCTAGCTAGCTAGACAAGCCTAATCATTGAGCTCTGGATTTAACTGAGAGATCCTGCCTCATTGAATAAGGTAGAGCATGAGTAAGACTTGTAGCAGCCTCTGGCCTCCGTATGTATGTATACAGATCCCTTCTTTCATACATACATGTACCTACACACGTGAGCAATTAACCACTGAGCAGTCTCTCCAGCTACTTGTTCTGATAGTGTTTGCTTATGGGTTAATCACTATGCATTTCTGTGTGTTACCATTGTGTGTCCTTATAGATTTAAAAATAATACTTCTCAGAGGCCCATAGGATCTGTAGCTGAAGTGCATGGTATCTTTAGCAATAAGAACTTACCTCCCATATCTTGGGGGTGCTACCAAGGATTATTGCAATTGGCTGTGAGGTTTTGGGAATCTCTTGGACAACACTGACTAACAACCCCAAATAAAACTTTTTATGCATTGTGTTAGGATTATTGTTAGGTAGTCATTGGCTCTTGGAGGGAACATGGTCAGCTAAGATACAAAATTTATTTAGACTATGTATGTATATTTTTAAACAGAATTATGTTTGCTATAGAAACTAAACTGAAAACATATTCTCTAAGAACTGTATTTCATGGTAGCAGAGGTTCCATGCAAGCTTCCAAAAGAGGGAATCAGCAACCAGTCACATCCAGCTATGACATCTATGAACCACAACAATGACCAGCATGGCACAATAACTTTGAAAGTACAGTAGTAGCATTTATACCTTGGCAGTAACCAACAGCTCTCTAAACTGGACTTAATACTTGCTCAACAAGAGGGAAATCCTATCAGGTACTAGAAACCTATCCAGTTATTCAGGACTAGTAAAGTTATGGTTAATGGGGGAGAACCTACAACTATTAATTTACTCAACCAGAATCTCTAACCACATTCTAAATATCTGTTCTTATAATGACAGATTAATGTAGTTCTCAGCCCTCATCGAGAAAATGTCTCTTGGCAATATACAGGGACCATCACAGAAAAACTCATCAATTACAATGCAGAATGGTGGAGCCTACTCTCGACAGATAAATCTATAAAATGGCTCTCACATCTAAGGCTCAGGAATCACTGCAGAGAGGGCATGGGAATATCAGGGAGTTTTCTGTGAGATTTTTCTCCTAGTATAGTCAGAAGAAATGCCTATGAGGTCTCAGCAACACAGAAACAGCAATAGACATGCCAAAGTAGACGGGGGAAGCCTATGAGGCCTCGACCCTGCACAAGAACTACAGCCTACTAAGGAATGCTGAGCCTGGGAGAATAAGTCTTCCCCAGGGAAGAGCAGACCAACTGGTTATCCAACAATGAAGTCAGCCGTGAAAACATACTTATTCTATGTGTATATATATATATATATATATATATATATATATATATATATGTATGTATGTATATATATATAACTATATGTATATACACATACATAACACATGCATATAATACATGTTTATACATGTATATACATACAAATGTGTACACATATAATAATAATTAATAAAAAAGAAACCATGGATTTTAGAGAGAACAAGGAAAAGTATATAGAAGTGTTTGGATGGAGAAAAGGAAACAAAAGTCATGTAATTATATTGTAATCTCAAAAATTAAAAGAAATAATTTATAGAATTATTCTTATACTTATAGTTTTAAGTAATGACCTAATTAACCATTTCTTATTGTGTTAATTGTACCCAAATACCTGTGTTTTCTATATATTTGGATGATTTTCTTATTTTTAAACTGTAAAGTGATGAATATTTGTTTATTTCCATTTTGTATCTCACAAGTTGTATATAATTTTGTGAAAAGTTTGGAAAAGCCATTCTAAAACATATCAAATAGTCAAGTATTTATTAAATGCAAACAGCAGTGTCCTCACTCCTGCAATAAGGATTATAAAAAGGCAGAAGTCATAAAAGAGTCAATTTTTACTTTTGTGAAACTTGCAAGCTAGCTATGATCGTACATTATGGGACAACTGTGTGAAGTGGCCTGAACCAGTATATGCCAAATTTGATGTTGATTAGGAAATGGTAATGACTTACTGCAGTGTGAGACTGATGAGGCTTAGAATTGCCAAGGGGGAAGCAGGGTGTTAGGTAGGTCGATGAAGATGGGTGAGTGGACAGACAAGATATAGAATATTACAGATGAAGAGAATATGAGTAAAGCTAAGTTTAAAAAGGAAAACAAACCCAGGAGTCAGACTGCAGTGACAGAGCAACCAACGCTTTCTACTTTAAGACCCAGT
This sequence comes from Mus musculus, assembly GCF_000001635.26. Taxonomy (NCBI): domain Eukaryota; kingdom Metazoa; phylum Chordata; class Mammalia; order Rodentia; family Muridae; genus Mus; species Mus musculus. The sequence goes on from NC_000079.6 coordinate 81,878,391, forward strand.
ATAAACTTTGACCTACATCATCCTTTTATTTCTTCGTTATGCACATGGTGTTGTCCATATCCCATAGTTATGATATTATTTATGTTAGAAATGCACTGCATTCTTGTTTCTTAATTCATGCCAATGAAATAATCAATAATGTTTTTATTAATAATTTTATGCATCTATCTTAGCCCAATACTGATCATATAATAGTTTCTTGGGAAATGCTAAGGTTACATGTTGATATAAGATGTTTAAAGAATGAAAACTAGTCTCTATCCTTAATGAATTAAGAAAAATGAAAGCATTTTCTTTTTATATTTATTTATTTATATTTATTTACTTATATTTATTTTTATTAGACATTTTCTTCATTTACATTTCAAATGTTATCCATTTCCTAGTTTCTTCTCTGAAAATCCCCTATTCCCTCACCCCCTCCCCCTACTCCCCAACACACCCACTCCCGGCTCCTGGCCCTGGCATTCCCCTAGACTGGGGCATAGAATCTTTGCAAGACCAAGGGCCTCTCCTCCCATTGATGACATCCTCTGTTACATATGCAGCTAGAGCCACGAGTCCCACCATGTGTTTTCCTTGACTGGTGGTTTAGTCCCAGGGAGTTCTGGGGTTACTGGTTAGTTCATATTGTAGTTCCTCCTATGGGGCTGCAGGACCCTTCAGCTCCTTGGGTGCTTTCTCTAGCTCCTTCATTGGGGACCCTGTGCTCCAACCAATGGGTGACTGTGAGCATCCTCTTCTGTATTTGTCAGGCACTGGCAGAGCCTCTGAGAATACAGCTATATCTGGCTCCTGTTTGCAAGCTCTTGTTAGCATATGCAATAGTGTCTGGGTTTGGTGGTTGTTTATGGGATGGGTCCCCAGGTGGGGCAACTCTGGATAGTCCCTCCTTCGGTCTCAGCTCCGAACTTTGTCTCTGTAACTCTTTCTATGGGAATTTTGTTTCCCCTTCTAAGAAGGATCGAAGTACCCATACTTTGGTCTTCCTTCTTCTTGAGTTTTATGTGTTTTTCAAATTGCTTCTTGGGTATTCTGACCTTCTGGGCTAATATCCACTTATCAGTGAGTGCATATCATGTTTGTTCTTTTGTGGTTGTATTACCTCACTCTGGATGATAGCCTCCAGATCCATCCATTTGTCTAAGAATTTCATAAATTCATTGTTTTTAATAGCTGAGTAGTACTCTGTTGTGTAAATGTACCACATTTTCTGTATCCATTCCTCTGTTGAGGGGCATCTGGGTACTTTCCAGCTTCTGGCTATTATAAATAAGGCTGCTATGAACATAGTGGAGCATGTTTCCTTATTACATGTTGGAGCATCTTCTGGGTATATGCCCAGGAGTGGTATAGCTGGGTCATCAGGTAGAACTATGCCCAATTTTCTGAGGAACCGCAAACTGATTTTCAGAGTGGTGTACCAGGTTGCAATCTTACCAGCAATGGAGGAGTGTTCCTCTTTCTCCACATCCTCACCAGCATCTGCTATCATCTGAGTTTTTGATCTTAGCCATTCTGACTGGTGTGAGGTGAAATCTCAGGGTTGTTTTGATTTGCATTTCTCTCATGACTAAGGGTGTTGAACATTTTTTTTAGGTGCTTTTCAGTCATTCGATATTTCTCAGTTGAGAATTCTTTGTTTAGCTCTGTACCCCATTTTTAATGGGGTTATTTCAATTTCTGGAGTCCAACTTCTTGAGTTCTTTATATATATTGGATATTAGTCCCCTATTGGATTTAGGATTGGTAAAGATCTTTCCCCAATCTTTTGGTGGCCTTTTTGTCTTATTGACAGTGTTCTTTGCCTTTACAGAAGCTTTGAAATTTTATGAGGTCCCATTTGTTGATTCTTGATCTTACAGAACAAGCCATTGGTGTTTTCTGTTCAGGAGTTTTTCCCCTGTGCCCATATCTTCAAGGCTTTTCCCCACTTTCTCCTCTATAAGTTTCAGTGTCTCTGGTTTTATCTGGAGTTCCTTGATCCACTTAGACCTTAAAGCATTTTCTTTAAAAGTAGGAATGAGACAAGGGTGTCTACTCTTTCTAATCTTATTCAACACAGTGCTCAGGTGGTTCTGTTTCTTCTTTTTCTTCCCCTTCACTTGTTTTTCTTGTTCTTTCTTCCCCTCCTTCCTTCTTTGTTATGGGACAGATAAAAAATATATAGCCCTGTATAGCCCTGGCTGTCCTGGAACTCACTCCGTAGACCAGGCTGGACTCGAACACAGAAATCCACCTGCCTCTGCCGCCTGATGTTTTGTTCTTTTAAAATTATATCTTTTTTTACATAAAATGTTTTAAAAATTCAACTATATTTTGAGCATATTCTTCCCCTCCTCCAAGTTCTTCCAGAACCTCTTCTTCTCCCTACCTACCCAACTCATGTTATTTTTCAAAAGCTCAGTTCAACAGCAAATCCTCCCAACCTAAAATATTCTCCCCCAAAACAAACCAACAAAAGTCCCACCAAATGATAAAGAGCCCAAGAGAAGTCATGAAAATCAAACACAATTCACACACTCAGAGTCCCATAAAAACACTAACCTAGAAGTGCTCAGGTACTTAACTAGAGCAATGAGGCAGGAGAAGAAATAAAAAAATACAAATAATTAAGGAAGAGTTTACACCTTTAGATGATATTATTCTATACTGCAACCCCCCCAACCCCCCCCCCCCCGAGGGCTCAGCACAAATCTCATATCTGATGAGCCCTTTCAGCATAGCATTCAAGAACCAACATATAGGAAGTTAAAGTTTTTTTTTTTATATATACCACTAAGAAATATGCTAATAAAGAAATGAAGAAATCTCAGTTGATTCAGAGGGCCTTCTTCTCCTTCGTTTCCTCCATATCCTCTGTCTTTTATACTTTTCTGTCTCCTCTTCCTCAGGGTTCCCTGAGCTATGAGGGAGGGATTTGATGGAGAAATTCTATTTAGAGCTCTGTGTTCCAAGTTCTCTCTATCTGCACAGTGTCTGACTGGGGGGTATCGGTATTTGTTTCAGTCTGATCCAGCAGGAAGCCTCTCTGATGATGGCTGAATACAACATCGATTTATGAGTCTACAATGATATCACTCAGAAACCATCTCATTGTAACTTTTTTTTATAGTAGTAGTATTTGGTTTTGCTCTAGGTTTCTAGGCTATGCTATCTATCTCTGGATCTTGGTCATCCAAGCAGTATTTGTTATGGGTTCCATCTTGTATGGGCCTTAAGTAAAATCACACACGAATTGATTACTTCCAGAAACATTATGCCATCATTGCCCTGCCATATTTTGCAGGCAGGACAGGTTGTAGACCAACATTTTTGTGGCTGGGTTGGCGTTTTCATTTATCCTTTGATAGCTTGCAGAGTACCTTCCATTACTAAAGACACTAGAATGTGGGGTGAGTGTTTTATGTGAGTAGCAGCTTGAACTCTCCATGTTCAATGAGTTGTCCTCAGCAATGGAGGCTTGCTGTCAGTTTGTGGAGAACAAACAACCTATTGTCTTGGCAACAGCCTGGGTTGTTTGGGGATTTCCATGGGTCCCCTTTGGTCAACAACTCAATTGAATGTAACCAAGTTCTGGTATTGGAAGCTTTATTTATAAATTCACAGAGATGAAGGCAAAAATACAGAGCCAACACATGTCTGCAACAGGTCTTCTGTGTATAGTTTTCAGTTTGGTAATTTTAGGGGACTCCTGAGTATGTGAATGAATGGGTCTGTAATTTTTGTGCCTTCTCGTGGGGTTCTTTTTATTCTATTCATTTGCTTTGTCCAACTTCAATGTTATGGTTTTTGCTTTAGTTAGTTACAGAGAAAGAAAGAAAAAAAGAAAGGAAGGAAGAAAGAAAGGAAAGGAAAAAAGAAAAAAAAACTATTTTTATCAGCTTCAAGTTTCACCTGTCAATATTGTGCAGCCACCAGAAAGATTAATTTCATACATTTGTATACACACACACACACACACACACACACACACACACACGGAAAGATAAATAGACAGACAGATAGATAGATAGATAGATAGATAGATAGATAGTAGATAGATAGAGAACATATTAAGAAAATAACCCTATTTTAAAAAAAACCCAAAATGCTTAAGAATAGACCCAACAATGGAGGACATCTTATTGTGAAAATAATTGAACACTGTATAAAGAAAGAAGATGGAAATACACAAGAGGATAGAAATATGTCCCACATTCATGGATTGAAGAAATTAATATTGTAGAAATGTCCTATTGAGTGACCATTTCAGGGGGAATCATGAATAATGCTTATTTACCCCCAAAGATAGACCATATAAACAAATCTACTTAGTTTAACAAACCAGTGACTTTATTGGAGCTTGCTTATAAAGTGTGAGGAGTTATTTAGCAGATCCAAACAACTCAAAGGAACACCTTAGAATGGCTAACAACTCGTGAAAGCCACATACATCCCTGGAGGTCTCTACATGACTTTCAGGCATTTGTACCAGTCTGAAGCTTTCCTCTATTCTCCCCAGCAGTTGTTACTGCTTATATAGCTCTGGGAATGGGCCTTGTGAATCTTGTTCATTTCAGGAATTCCAGAGACTTATGAGTTTTTTTTTTTACTTCTTGAGTATTACATGGTTAATTTATTCCCCAAATCTAAATGGGTCTCTTTCCAGGATTGAAGGTCTTCTTTGAAAGGCAACATTACCCAATGTGACAATATCACTGAAAGTCATCTACAGGTCAGTAATAGTCGCTTGGAAGAATCCAATTCACTTAGAACCAGGGGAAACAATCTTAAAGCTACAAGGATGCACACAAGATTCCAAAATAAACTAATTCTTAGTAGGATCAAAAAATCTGGTATCAAAATACTCGATTTCAAATTATATTTGGGAGCAATAGTGACAGAAATAACATAGTATTGATACAAAAGTAAAACATGTTACTGGTGTAATAGAGCAAAATTTCCCAAAATACCCACCCCAGAGTTCAACCACCTGATTTTTGACTAAGATGCCAACCCCCCGAAAAACAGAAACAAATACAAACAAACAAACAAAAAACAGAAACAAACAACAAAATCCCCCAAAACAAACAAACAAAAGCCCCATATCTTTTTAAAATGGTTCTGGAAAAAATAGACTTTCAGCTTTTACTTTGTGGTAAAACAATTCAAATGGGTCACAACCCTTAACGTGAGACCCTCGACTTCAACTTGATGAAGATAATGCAGGAAAAACATGTCCAGATATTGACAGGCAGTAAGACAAGAATTGACTAACAGATTTCCACTAAATGGAAGAGCTACATAGCAAAGGAAGCAATAGCCATAAGGAAGAAAGGTTTATAGATGGAGATGGCTTTTACTAGCTTTTTAGCCGTTGATCAGGAGCTCAGTGATAGGAACATATAAGATATTAAAAAATTAATATCAGAAAAATAAATAATCTAATAAATAAATAAATTAGATAATTAAAAAAAACCCAGTAGGAAATGAATGCATGAAAAACATTTAACAGCTTTAGACACCAGGATAATGGCAATCAAATCTACACTGAAATTACATTCGTCCCAGGTGAGAGTTACTATCTTGAGAAAAACAAACAGCAGCATCCTTATGAGACTGCAGCACTGAAGGCATGGGAGTGAGTAGTGGGGATGGTGTGCTTAGAGATAAGTGTAGGAAGGAGAAGACTGAAGGATGGGACAGAACTCTACACATGTCCATATTCCTGGTGTAGAATATGTCAGAAATCAATACGGAGGTTCCTCAAAACTAAAAATTGAACTATAAAGTGATCCAGATATAATGTCTCTTTATATATTAGAAGAAATGAGTATTATCATACAATAAAGAGGCTTGAAAATCCTTGTTTACTGTGATTATTATTCACAATAGCTAAGTTGTACAATCAGCCTAGGTGCCCATCAATGAAAGAATGAATAAAATAAGAAGTGTGACACATATAGAGGTGTATAAATCAAATGATATATGTGTAGAATATATATATATATATATTCAAATGATATATGTGTAGAATATATATATATATTTATAAAGTTTCTGGTATTGTGTTCAACATCATGACCAAAGGAAACTTGGGGAAGAAAAGGTTTATTTCATGTTACAGCACCAAGGTCATAAACTCTGTCAGTGAAGGAAGTCACAGTAGGTAGTCTAGGTGAGAACATGAAGGGAAGGTGAAGCAGAGGCCATGGACGATTGCTGCTTACTGGCTTGCTCTTTCTGCTTTGTTCAGTTTGCTTTGTTATACAATCCAGGACCACCTGTTCAGGGATGGCACTGTTTACAGCGGTGGATCCTTCCACATTAAGTATCAATCAAGAATATGCTCTGCAGGTCTGGTGAGGCTAATCTCATGGGGACATTTTCTCAATGGAGGTTCCTTCTCAGATGACCCATCTTGTGTCAAGTTAACAACAACAGAAAACTAACCAGCACAACAGATGATTGCTATTTACTGACTTTCTCCCCATGCCTTACTCACATTGCTTTTTCAGGCAGCCCAGCATTACCTGGACCAAGGACGTCATTGTCTACAATAGGCTAGGTCCTCCCACATCAATCCTTCTTTGAGAACATGCCCCAAAGACTGGATCAGACAGCTCATTCTGATGGGGGTATATTCTCATTTGAGGTTGTCTTTTCCCAGATGATCCTGGCTTATAAGAAGTTGACAGAAACTAAACAGCTCAACACACATATACCCACACATACACTACAGTCAGACACACACACACTACAGTCAGACACACACAATACAGTCAGACACACACACACACACACACACACACACACACATAGAAAGAGAGAGAGAGATAGATAGATAGAGAGACAGAGAGAGACAGAGAGAAAGGGAGGGGGAACAAAATCATGTTATTTGTAGGGAAGTGGCTATCAGAACGTTAGGAAAATAAGCAATGCTCAGAAAGACAAACCCAATGTGTTTTATGCCATGAGGAAGATCTTGAGAGTGGAAAAGAAGAAAATCAGAAGAATGGCTATTTGGAAGAGTACGAGGACTGGGGAGAGAAGGGACCAAAGGAAGATAATGATGGGATGAATATGATCAGAGTATGTGAAATGCATGCATGAAAATGTCAGCATAAAGCCCACAACATGAAGTCACAACTGAGGTATGCTAGAAAATATTCTCTTGAGTTTCTCTTTTATATAATCAGGCTGGAATGGGAAAGAACAGGTCCAGGCATAATGAGGTATAGATGATGAAATATATAATCAGCATATGTTACCATTCCAGCTATTAAAAGAAGATGTTGAGATGATTTTGTTTTTCTTTGTGAAGAAGAGGGAGATTAAGGCCAGAGGACATTCTGACAGTGCGGAAGCAGCACACGTGAGGATCTCGGTGGGAGAGGTGGCCGTGGTAATAGGAGGCTGTGGGAATGTACTTCCCTTGTGGCTAACACTGAACTTTGGGGCCAGATCCTGGTTACTGTGGCAGGCTGGTGGGTATCTTCACTTAGAAAGGTCTCTAGTGCTAGCTCCCCTTGTGATGAGTCATGAAATCAAGTTTTGTTTAGAAACTGATTGGCTTATATGTCTTTTGAACAGTCCATGAATCGCAGGGATTCATTTCCAACACAACAGCTGCATCGGCCATAGCTAATAAATTCTTTCCCCTGAGACCAACTTCACTAAGTACTGGCATGGGTAAGAAGTGCTCCTGGAGTGAAGACATTTCAAAGACATTTTAATACAGTGGCACCACGCAGAGTGCATTAATCTTTCCTGTGATTTCCTCTTATTGTAACAGAGGAAAGGCTTCTAATGTGCGAACCTCGTTAAATCAATCATCTTGGGGATTCAGGCGCTCAGTGTGATAAAAGCAACAACTTGCTCTACCTTTAGGCAATTTCCCATATATTTTAGAAGTTAGAATTTGGGGAAATAAGTTCTCTGATAGATTTATGATTTAGCTTCAAAGGTAATATTTGAATTTCACTTTATTAGTCGGAAGAAATGAAAAGCCCTAAGTAGCCAATAAAATGCTTCCCTTTCAGATTGAGTGTTTATTGTTTTCATGGCTACTTGGTTGCTATATCTTTAAGCTGGGACTAAATTGATGGAATGGAACACAAAGTGTATTAATTTGGAGCAAGGACTTATTTCCACTGTTGCTTACAAACTCACAGTCACTTCAATTTTTATTTAAAAAAATTGACTGGTTTTATCTAAAGCAGTTTTATCACAAATAAAACATGAGGAAACTGTTTAAGACCAAACAATCATAGAGATACACATTTCCCCAAATTTAATGCCTTACTGTTTGTTTACAGATAAGTACTTTGGGAAGAAGCACTGGCTCCCAGAGTATTTTAAATTCAGAACTGATCAGACCCAGGCTTCACTCAGACTTTGGCAGGCAGCAGCACCTCCCTAAAGCTCCCAGGGGCAGCTTTGGTGGTAGAAAGAGACTGGCTAGAGCAAATGCAAAACTGAGACTTTCTTCCTTAAGCTAGCTTCTGCTGCTGTATCAGTGGAAGATATTGACATGCAATATTAATTTTGTTGTGCTTTTATTACATGCATCTAGTTACCTGGCTGTTGGAGCAGATCCAGTCTCTTCATGAGGACGGGGATGCGAGGTGGTCGATAGGCAAAAAAGAGTTCACTCTTGTCATTGTTGGGGGACCTACATATAAAGCATCATATAGTTACTGAGCTTAACATTGTATTGCTTAGCTCTCCAGTGAACTCTGCTTAAACTATGTGTATTTGTCCCAGGAACATGGACATTGTACCTATAGATGAAGAGGTACAATTCTGTGAACTCAGTAATTCCACAAGTCAATAACATATTGAACCCATTTTTACACTGCTTTCCCATGGTTTCTGCTTTGATATTCCTGGATGGCATTAGCATTTTCAGAGATACTGATGTCATAGCTCCATGCTAACTTTCTCTGAGTGCACCCTACTTCCTTAGTTAGTGAGATTCCAGCTTTATTTGTACTTATCTTGCAGTAGTAAGATAGTGTCTTAGTTACTCTCCCACTAATGTAATGAAATACCCTGAAAAAGGAAACTCATCAAAGGAGACACTTAACAGTGGGCTTGTGTACTGGCTGGTTTTGTGTGTCACCTTGACACAGGCTGGAGTTATCACAGAGAAAGGAGCTTCAGTTGGAGAAGTGCCTCCATGAGATCCAGCTGTGGGGCATTTTCTCAATTAGTGATCTAGGGGGGAGGGCTCCTTGTGAGTGGGACCATCCCTGGCTGTAGTCTTGGGTTCTATAAGAGAGAAGGCTGAGCAAGCCAGGGGAAGCAAGCCAGTAAGAAACATCCTTCCATGGCCTCTGCCTCAGCTCCTGCTTCCTGACCTGCTTGAGTTTCAGTCCTGTATCCTTTGGTGATCAACAGCAATGTGGAAAGAGTAAGCTGAATAAACCCTTTCCTCCCCAACTGCTTCTTGGTCATGATGTTTGTGCAGGAATAGAAACCCTGACTAAGACAGCTTGCTTACTATTTTAGAGTGTTAGTCTGTGACCACCACGATGGAGAGCTTGGGTGCAGGTAGGCATGGTGCTGGAGCAGTTGCTGAGAGCTCACATCAGATGCTTATGTTACAGACAAAGAGACTGTGCCCAATGAAGCTTTTAAACATCAGGTCATACCTCTGAATCCTCTCTAAATAGTTCCACTAACTAGGGAACAGGCATTCAAACACATAAGCTGAGGGGCCATTCTCATGTAAACCACCATGGTGCTAAAGATAGAAGCAAAAAGTTATTAAAACAAAAGAACTATTCCATTGCTATACAATCCATACCTATTAGGATATTCAAAATATCAAGCAATAATATTTGAGAACAAAGATCAAACATTTGTTTATATGTATATGCATATACATTATATACATATGAAATGTTTTACAGACAGATTATATTCTGAAGTGTAGGGTCACTAATAAAATCACAATTGTGCTATATCATATGCTAAAGGACATATAATTCTGTAGTGTTTGAACAGTTGTCAGATAAATTTTGTGTTAGATAATTACTGTTTAAGTAAACCCCAAAGCCTTGAAAAGTGGAACATAAGAGTATTGTCCAGGACTCAAAGCTTACATGGCATACGGATAAGTTTATGTTGTTTATTATTTGATGTTAGATCTTCATACCTCTGTTGAAAAGGAAGACTGTGGGAATGAGAAAGTTATTTGGGAGTTAACTAAGTAGGAATTCTTTTTTTTTTTCATTTTTTAATTAGATATTTTCTTCATTTTCATTTCAAATGCTACCCTGAAAGTCCCCTACACCACCCCCCTGCCCTGCTCCCCTACCCACCCACTCCCACTTCTTGGCCCTGGCATCCCCCTGTACTGGGGCATATAAAGTTTTCAAGACCAAGGGGCCTCTCTTCCCAATGATGGACAACTGGGCCATCTTCTGCTACATATGCAGCTAGAGACACGAGCTCGGGGGTGCTGGCTAGTTCTTATTGTTGTTCCACCTATAGGGTTGCAGACCCCTTCAGCTCCTTGGGTACTTTCTCTAGCTCCTCCTTTGGGGGCCCTGTGTTCTATCCAATAGATGACTGTGAGCATCCACTTCTGTATTTGCCAGACACTGGCATAGCCTCACAAGAGACAGCTATACCAGGTTCCTTTCAGCAAAATTTTGTTGGCATATGCAGTAGTGTCTGGGTTTGGTGGCTGATTATGGGATGGATCCCCAGGTGGGGCAGTCTCTGGATGGTCCATCCTTTCGTCTCAGCTCCAAACTTTTTCTCTGTAACTCCTTCCCTGGGTATCCTGTTCCCTATTCTAAGAAGGAATGAAGTATCCATGCATTGGTCTTCCTTCTTGATTTTCTTGTGTTTTGCAAATTGTATCTTGGGCATTCTAAGTTTCTGGGCTAATATCTGGAATTCTTTTTCCAAACAATTTAGCTTGTAAAAATCACTTTTGTACTGGCGGTTTGTGTTCTCAAAGTAAAATACCATTTGCTTTCTCCTTCCTTCCTTCCTTCCTTCCTTCCTTCCTTCCTTCCTTCCTTCCTTCCTCCCTCCCTCCCTCCCTCCCTCCCTTCCTTTTTTTTTCTTTTGTCAACATCTCTGTTGTAATTGTGTGGCTTCCACCTTCCACAAGGTTTTAACTTGAAGACAATGCCATTAGGTTGTGCTTTGGCCTTTCTTGGTGATATATTTTAACATCATTTACATATTGAACTGTTATGTTGTTAACATTGCAGCCCATCTTCCTTTAGTGGGTGGCTCTGGGGAAACTGACTGAGAAGATCAAGATTGCTAGTTTATATTTATGTAGATACTTTGTAGTTGTTGAGAGGATTTGAAAATTTGAAAGGATATATGATTTCTAAGTAGGCAAATGTTCTTAAAGAAAGTAGATTACGTATAATTAGTAAGACATAAGGAGAAAATCGAGCAATGTAAAACCTTAGTCACTAGTTAGGGGTGAAGACAATACATGAAATTCACTGACCACTTCAGGACAGATGTTATTTTACATTATTGATTATCACATTAGCATAAAATGGGTTTCACAGTCTTCATTATTATGCTATGTAATAAAATACTGAATAACACAGACTGTTCTCCTTATAGAATTAAACTTGCATTTTGTCAGAAAAATCCATTATAATGAAATGGCAGGTATAATACTAGTTTTATTATTGTATTACCCACACCTGGCCAACATGCTTCTGAACGTGTACTGTGAGTTCCTAGGTAATGTAGAGCACATTTGCTACATGCTTATAAGATGGAATTTACATATAACAAGAACTGGGTAAGTGTGTGACAATAGAATTCTAGATTTATTTTTAAAAGAGATACATTCTTGTTAACAATGTGGTTGTATTTCCTTTCTTCTTTTGTGAGAGCAAAGGCCTTGGCTTCATCTTCCTGGCTTAGTCAGTGCCATCCATTCTGTCCTTGTCACTGCAGGCTTTGCTCTTGCCTGCATGTGAGCTCCAAATAAGGAGAGGAATGCCTTCTCTCACACCCTTCTGTTTTCTTTGTCACCCTCCTTGGTATTTGTGTTCAGCTCACTGTCACTTGTCTGCTCTGATATTTTCAAAGTGACGGTGACTTTTACACCTTGATCAGGATTTAAAAAGTTTTACAGATTTCTTGTGAACTGAACCTGGTACCCTGCTTAGTTCTTCTTTTATGTCTTCAATATTTTGTATGCTTTCCTTTGTTAAATTTTCCCAATTGATTTCCAAATAAAATACATCTAAGTTGTAGCTCACCAGATAAATGGTGGTGGTTTGGAAACAATTTTGTTTCTGCCATAATTCCAAGATCTTGTGAGTGGTTTCAAGTGTTGGGCCTATGCATAAATATGGCACAGTGCTTTTCCTAACCTAACTACCTGCCTATGAGTGAAGTACTAAGAGGGTAAGAACCTTACAATTGTGAAAAGACTTTAGACTGACTGATAAATTAATCAGCTACTGTAATGACAAGAGTGAGAGTAGAAGATTTCTAGAGAATGCTTCATTTGGGAGTGAATATGGATAAACCTTAATAAAATTCTAACAGGAACTGGTTGAAGTTTTCAAATGAGTCGCCCTGAGATTCCATCTTATACCCACCATTGTTGGGAGCCGCGCCCACATTCGCCGTTACAAGATGGCGCTGACAGCTGTGTTCTAAGTGGTAAACAAATAATCTGCGCATGTGCCAAGGGTATCTTATGACTACTTGTGCTCTGCCTTCCCCGTGACGTCAACTCGGCCGATGGGCTGCAGCCAATCAGGGAGTGACACGTCCGAGGCGAAGGAGAATGCTCCTTAAGAGGGACGGGGTTTCGTTTTCTCTCTCTCTTGCTTCTTGCTCTCTTGCTTCTTACACTCGGGCTCCTGAAGATGTAAGAAATAAAGCTTTGCTGCAGAAGATTCTGGTCTGTGGTGTTCTTCCTGGCCGGTCGTGAGAACGCGTCTAATAACAATTGGTGCCGAATTCCGGGACGAGAAAAAACTCGGGACTGGCGCAAGGAAGATCCCTCATTCCAGAACCAGAACTGCGGGTCGCGGTAATAAAGGTTCCCGTAAAGCAGACTGTTAAGAAGGATTCAACTGTATGAATTCAGAACTTTTCAGCTGGGGAACGAGAGTACCAGTGAGTACAGCTTTACGAGGTAAGTCTGATCTTGAACTTTCTAACGAAATTCAAGACAGTCTATCAGAAGTAAAGTGGAAAATGTTTGGCCTTGAATTTTTTCTGGTGTTAGGAGCCCTTTTGTTCCTTTTCACATGTTATCAAGTGATTAAGATAGGGCTGAAAATTCTAGAGGAAATTCAGGACAAGCTATCAGAAGTAAAGCGGGGAGAGAGAGTAGGAGCAAAGAGGAAATATGGTACACAAAATAAGTATACAGGCCTTTCCAAGGGTCTTGAACCCGAGGAAAAGTTAAGGTTAGGTAGGAATACCTGGAGAGAGATTAGAAGAAAAAGAGGAAAAAGGGAAAAGAAGAAAGATCAATTAGCGGAGGTCTCTAGGAAAAGGAGCCTGTGCTCATCGCTGGATGGGCTCGGGGAGCCAGCTCTTAGTAGTTCTGAAGCAGATGAAGAATTCTCCTCTGAGGAAACAGACTGGGAGGAAGAAGCAGCCCATTACCAGCCAGCTAATTGGTCAAGAAAAAAGCCAAAAGCGGCTGGCGAAAGCCAGCGTACTGTTCAACCTCAGGGCAGTCGGCTTCAAGGTCCGCCCTATGCGGAGTCCCCGCCCTGCGTAGTGCGTCAGCAATGCGCAGAGAGGCAGTGCGCAGAGAGGCAGTGCGCAGACTCATTCATTCCCAGAGAGGAACAAAGGAAAATACAACAGGCATTTCCGGTCTTTGAAGGAGCCGAGGGTGGGCGTGTCCACGCTCCGGTAGAATACTTACAAATTAAAGAAATTGCCGAGTCGGTCCGTAAATACGGAACCAATGCTAATTTTACCTTGGTGCAGTTAGACAGGCTCGCCGGCATGGCACTAACTCCTGCTGACTGGCAAACGGTTGTAAAAGCCGCTCTCCCTAGTATGGGCAAATATATGGAATGGAGAGCGCTTTGGCACGAAGCTGCACAAGCGCAGGCCCGAGCAAACGCAGCTGCTTTGACTCCAGAGCAGAGAGATTGGACTTTTGACTTGTTAACGGGTCAGGGAGCTTATTCTGCTGATCAGACAAACTACCATTGGGGAGCTTATGCCCAGATTTCTTCCACGGCTATTAGGGCCTGGAAGGCGCTCTCTCGAGCAGGTGAAACCACTGGTCAGTTAACAAAGATAATCCAGGGACCTCAGGAATCCTTCTCAGATTTTGTGGCCAGAATGACAGAGGCAGCAGAGCGTATTTTTGGAGAGTCAGAGCAAGCTGCGCCTCTGATAGAACAGCTAATCTATGAGCAAGCCACAAAGGAGTGCCGAGCGGCCATAGCCCCAAGAAAGAACAAAGGCTTACAAGACTGGCTCAGGGTCTGTCGAGAGCTTGGGGGACCTCTCACCAATGCAGGCTTAGCGGCCGCCATCCTCCAATCTCAGAACCGCTCCATGAGCAGAAATGATCAGAGGACATGTTTTAATTGCGGAAAGCCTGGGCATTTTAAGAAAGATTGCAGAGCTCCAGATAAACAGGGAGGGACTCTCACTCTTTGCTCTAAGTGTGGCAAGGGTTATCATAGAGCTGACCAGTGTCGCTCTGTGAGGGATATAAAGGGCAGAGTCCTTCCCCCACCTGATAGTCAATCAACTGATGTGCCAAAAAACGGGTCATCGGGCCCTCGGTCCCAGGGCCCTCAAAGATATGGGAACCGGTTTGTCAGGACCCAGGAAGCAGTCAGAGAGGCGACCCAGGAAGACCCACAAGGGTGGACCTGCGTGCCGCCTCCGACTTCCTATTAATGCCTCAAATGAGTATTCAGCCGGTGCCAGTGGAGCCTATACCATCCTTGCCCCCGGGAACCATGGGCCTTATTCTCGGCCGGGGTTCACTCACCTTGCAGGGCTTAGTAGTCCACCCTGGAGTTATGGATTGTCAACATTCCCCTGAAATACAGGTCCTGTGCTCAAGCCCTAAAGGCGTTTTTTCTATTAGTAAAGGAGATAGGATAGCTCAGCTGCTGCTCCTCCCTGATAATACCAGGGAAAAATCTGCAGGACCTGAGATAAAGAAAATGGGCTCCTCAGGAAATGATTCTGCCTATTTGGTTGTATCTTTAAATGATAGACCTAAGCTCCGCCTTAAGATTAATGGAAAAGAGTTTGAAGGCATCCTTGATACCGGAGCAGATAAAAGTATAATCTCTACACATTGGTGGCCCAAAGCATGGCCCACCACAGAGTCATCTCATTCATTACAGGGCCTAGGATATCAATCATGTCCCACTATAAGCTCCGTTGCCTTGACGTGGGAATCCTCTGAAGGACAGCAAGGGAAATTCATACCTTATGTGCTCCCACTCCCGGTTAACCTCTGGGGAAGGGATATTATGCAGCATTTGGGCCTTATTTTGTCCAATGAAAACGCCCCATCGGGAGGGTATTCAACTAAAGCAAAAAATATCATGGCAAAGATGGGTTATAAAGAAGGAAAAGGGTTAGGACATCAAGAACAGGGAAGGATAGAGCCCATCTCACCTAATGGAAACCAAGACAGACAGGGTCTGGGTTTTCCTTAGCGGCCATTGGGGCAGCACGACCCATACCATGGAAAACAGGGGACCCAGTGTGGGTTCCTCAATGGCACCTATCCTCTGAAAAACTAGAAGCTGTGATTCAACTGGTAGAGGAACAATTAAAATTAGGCCATATTGAACCCTCTACCTCACCTTGGAATACTCCAATTTTTGTAATTAAGAAAAAGTCAGGAAAGTGGAGACTGCTCCATGACCTCAGAGCCATTAATGAGCAAATGAACTTATTTGGCCCAGTACAGAGGGGTCTCCCTGTACTTTCCGCCTTACCACGTGGCTGGAATTTAATTATTATAGATATTAAAGATTGTTTCTTTTCTATACCTTTGTGTCCAAGGGATAGGCCCAGATTTGCCTTTACCATCCCCTCTATTAATCACATGGAACCTGATAAGAGGTATCAATGGAAGGTCTTACCACAGGGAATGTCCAATAGTCCTACAATGTGCCAACTTTATGTGCAAGAAGCTCTTTTGCCAGTGAGGGAACAATTCCCCTCTTTAATTTTGCTCCTTTACATGGATGACATCCTCCTGTGCCATAAAGACCTTACCATGCTACAAAAGGCATATCCTTTTCTACTTAAAACTTTAAGTCAGTGGGGTTTACAGATAGCCACAGAAAAGGTCCAAATTTCTGATACAGGACAATTCTTGGGCTCTGTGGTGTCCCCAGATAAGATTGTGCCCCAAAAGGTAGAGATAAGAAGAGATCACCTCCATACCTTAAATGATTTTCAAAAGCTGTTGGGAGATATTAATTGGCTCAGACCTTTTTTAAAGATTCCTTCTGCTGAGTTAAGGCCTTTGTTTGGTATTTTAGAAGGAGATCCTCATATCTCCTCCCCTAGGACTCTTACTCTAGCTGCTAACCAGGCCTTACAAAAAGTGGAAAAAGCCTTACAGAATGCACAATTACAACGTATTGAGGATTCGCAGCCTTTCAGTTTGTGTGTCTTTAAGACAGCACAATTGCCAACTGCAGTTTTGTGGCAGAATGGGCCATTGTTGTGGATCCATCCAAACGTATCCCCAGCTAAAATAATAGATTGGTATCCTGATGCAATTGCACAGCTTGCCCTTAAAGGTCTAAAAGCAGCAATCACCCACTTTGGGCAAAGTCCATATCTTTTAATTGTACCTTATACCGCTGCACAGGTTCAAACCTTGGCAGCCGCATCTAATGATTGGGCAGTTTTAGTTACCTCCTTTTCAGGAAAAATAGATAACCATTATCCAAAACATCCAATCTTACAGTTTGCCCAAAATCAATCTGTTGTGTTTCCACAAATAACAGTAAGAAACCCACTTAAAAATGGGATTGTGGTATATACTGATGGATCAAAAACTGGCATAGGTGCCTATGTGGCTAATGGTAAAGTGGTATCCAAACAATATAATGAAAATTCACCTCAAGTGGTAGAATGTTTAGTGGTCTTAGAAGTTTTAAAAACCTTTTTAGAACCCCTTAATATTGTGTCAGATTCCTGTTATGTGGTTAATGCAGTAAATCTTTTAGAAGTGGCTGGAGTGATTAAGCCTTCCAGTAGAGTTGCCAATATTTTTCAGCAGATACAATTAGTTTTGTTATCTAGAAGATCTCCTGTTTATATTACTCATGTTAGAGCCCATTCAGGCCTACCTGGCCCCATGGCTCTGGGAAATGATTTGGCAGATAAGGCCACTAAAGTGGTGGCTGCTGCCCTATCATCCCCGGTAGAGGCTGCAAGAAATTTTCATAACAATTTTCATGTGACGGCTGAAACATTACGCAGTCGTTTCTCCTTGACAAGAAAAGAAGCCCGTGACATTGTTACTCAATGTCAAAGCTGCTGTGAGTTCTTGCCAGTTCCTCATGTGGGAATTAACCCACGCGGTATTCGACCTCTACAGGTCTGGCAAATGGATGTTACACATGTTTCTTCCTTTGGAAAACTTCAATATCTCCATGTGTCCATTGACACATGTTCTGGCATCATGTTTGCCTCTCCGTTAACCGGAGAAAAAGCCTCACATGTGATTCAACATTGTCTTGAGGCATGGAGTGCTTGGGGGAAACCCAGACTCCTTAAGACTGATAATGGACCAGCTTATACGTCTCAAAAATTCCAACAGTTCTGCCGTCAGATGGACGTAACCCACCTGACTGGACTTCCATACAACCCTCAAGGACAGGGTATTGTTGAGCGTGCGCATCGCACCCTCAAAGCCTATCTTATAAAACAGAAGAGGGGAACTTTTGAGGAGACTGTACCCCGAGCACCAAGAGTGTCGGTGTCTTTGGCACTCTTTACACTCAATTTTTTAAATATTGATGTTCATGGCCATACTGCGGCTGAACGTCATTGTTCAGAGCCAGATAGGCCCAATGAGATGGTTAAATGGAAAAATGTCCTTGATAATAAATGGTATGGCCCGGATCCTATCTTGATAAGATCCAGGGGAGCTGTCTGTGTTTTCCCACAGAATGAAAACAACCCATTTTGGTTACCAGAAAGACTCACCCGAAAAATCCAGACTGACCAAGGGAATACTAATGTCCCTCGTCTTGGTGATGTCCAGGGCGTCAATAATAAAAAGAGAGCAGCGTTGGGGGATAATGTCGACATTTCCACTCCCAATGACGGTGATGTATAATGCTCAAGTATTCTCCTGCTTTTTTACCACTAACTGGGAACTGGGTTTAGCCTTAATTCAGACAGCCTTGGCTCTGTCTGGACAGGTCCAGATGACTGACACCATTAACACTTTGTCAGCCTCAGTGACTACAGTCATAGATGAACAGGCCTCAGCTAATGTCAAGATACAGAGAGGTCTCATGCTGGTTAATCAACTCATAGATCTTGTCCAGATACAACTAGATGTATTATGACAAATAACTCAGCAGGGATGTGAACAAAAGTTTCCGGGATTGTGTGTTATTTCCATTCAGTATGTTAAATTTACTAGGACAGCTAATTTGTCAAAAAGTCTTTTTCAGTATATGTTACAGAATTGGATGGCTGAATTTGAACAGATCCTTCGGGAATTGAGACTTCAGGTCAACTCCACGCGCTTGGACCTGTCCCTGACCAAAGGATTACCCAATTGGATCTCCTCAGCATTTTCTTTCTTTAAAAAATGGGTGGGATTAATATTATTTGGAGATACACTTTGCTGTGGATTAGTGTTGCTTCTTTGATTGGTCTGTAAGCTTAAGGCCTAAACTAGGAGAGACAAGGTGGTTATTGCCCAGGCGCTTGCAGGACTAGAACATGGAGCTTCCCCTGATATATCTATGCTTAGGCAATAGGTCGCTGGCCACTCAGCTCTTATATCCCATGAGGCTAGACTCATTGCACGGGATAGAGTGAGTGTGCTTCAGCAGCCCGAGAGAGTTGCACGGCTAAGCACTGCAATGGAAAGGCTCTGCGGCATATATGAGCCTATTCTAGGGAGACATGTCATCTTTCATGAAGGTTCAGTGTCCTAGTTCCCTTCCCCCAGGCAAAACGACACGGGAGCAGGTCAGGGTTGCTCTGGGTAAAAGCCTGTGAGCCTAAGAGCTAATCCTGTACATGGCTCCTTTACCTACACACTGGGGATTTGACCTCTATCTCCACTCTCATTAATATGGGTGGCCTATTTGCTCTTATTAAAAGGATAGGGGGAGATGTTGGGAGCCGCGCCCACATTCGCCGTTACAAGATGGCGCTGACAGCTGTGTTCTAAGTGGTAAACAAATAATCTGCGCATGTGCCAAGGGTATCTTATGACTACTTGTGCTCTGCCTTCCCCGTGACGTCAACTCGGCCGATGGGCTGCAGCCAATCAGGGAGTGACACGTCCGAGGCGAAGGAGAATGCTCCTTAAGAGGGACGGGGTTTCGTTTTCTCTCTCTCTTGCTTCTTGCTCTCTTGCTTCTTACACTCGGGCTCCTGAAGATGTAAGAAATAAAGCTTTGCTGCAGAAGATTCTGGTCTGTGGTGTTCTTCCTGGCCGGTCGTGAGAACGCGTCTAATAACACACCATAATTGCTAAAATAAAAAAACTCAAAGGACAGCATATGCTGATGAGGATATGGAGCAAGAGGAAGACTCCTCGATTGCTGGAGGGAGTATAAATTTATATAACCGCTCTGAAAGCCTTAGTTAGACTTAATTATGTTTGAACTTGAAGACACCCATCAAAAAGGTACACCTGGTCAGGCAGTAACCTAAGGGTTGGCGAAAGTGACAAAATACCTTTGATCGACTACAGTTGAATCTTTTGAGTATGGGCACCAAAGGTGATTGAGATTTATCCTTACAGTGTAAGCATGGATTTCATCAAAGATGCAAAGCACAGATAAGAGTAGTTCAACATGCAGCTCAAGCCTGGGAGGAGGAAGGAGCTGCAATGAGCTGAGGTTATTAACAAATCATGATGGAAAAAGAGGAAAGGGATGAGGCTGGAAGGATTCCAGAGTTGGCAAGTGGATGGCAGTCTCAGAAGTGAAAAAACAATTAGGGGAAAGACCTATGACAGAGGCTTGCAGAAGTTGAATCAACAGGCCTATCTGACCTCTTTTCAGCAGTCTTTAACAGGGAGAAAGAAATAGAAGTGAATAATGACCAATCAGCAGGTGAAGTGGAAGTTTCTGGGTTTTTTGAAGACTCAGTTATGTCAAGTGATGTTCTCTGGAAACTGTCTTATGAGATGAGATGCTGTTTTGCTAAAGCAGACACATAAGAAGGATGCTTTGGAGACACTTGAGAGGACATGTGATGTCTGGAAAGAGTATAAATATAACCCAACAGACAGAGAATGACACTCTTTTATTGGTTCACCTTGCAATGCTTCACTGGTCTTCACTGGCTACACTCTTGAATTGGTTCTCCTTGCAATGCTTTGTTGATCTTGGCTGATTTTTCCTTGTCATGACTTCCTAGAGAGAAACACAGCTTGTGGTATTCTGGCTGCTTCTTGGTGATTTAGTGGACTTGTGCCTGTTTGGAGCCTCATGATTTCTTTCAGATCAAGCCCCTGCTACTGATTCATATTTGGAGTTTGCTGATTGGTTTAAACTGCTGTTAATTGATTCATGTTTGATGTTTTGGCCTAGACTTCTGATATCCTGATAACAGAGATTGGAATTGCTCTCCAAAACTACTTCTAAACAGGTGCATATCCCTTTGTCCTATTTTTGCTTTTAATATTAGATATTTTCTTTATTTACATTTCAAATGTTTTCCCCTTTCCTAGGTTCCCCTCTGAAAATTCCCTATTCCCTTCTCCCTCACCCTGGTCCCCAATCCACCCACTTCTGCTTCCTGGTCCTGGCATTCCCCTATACTGGGGCATCGAACCTTCACAGGACCAAGGGCCTCTCCTCCCATGGATGACCAACTAGGCCATCCTCTGCATGCAGCTAGAGCCATGAGTCCTACCATGTGTTTTCCTTGATTGGTGGTTTAGTCCCGGGGAGCTCTAGGGAAACTGGTTAGTTCATATTGTTGTTCCGCCTATGGGACTGCAGACCCCTTCAGTTCCTTGGGTACTTTCTCTAGCTTCTTCATTGGGGACCCTGTGCTCCCTCCAATGGATGACTGTGAGCATCCACTTCTGTATTTGTCAGGCACTGGCAAAGCCTCTCATGAGACAGCTATATCAGGCTCCTGTCAGCAAAATCTTGTTGGCATATGCAATAGTGTCTGGGTTTGGTGGTTGTTTATGGGATGGATCCCCAGGTGGGGCAATTTCTGGATGGTCATTCCTTCAGTCTCTACTCTGAACTTTGTCTCTGTAACTCCTTCCATGGGTATTTTGTTTCCCCTTCTAAGAAGGATCAAAGTATCCACACTTTGGTCTTCCTTCTCCTTGAGTTTCATGTGTTTTTCAAATTGTATCTTGGGTATTCTGAGCTTTTGGGTTAATATCTGCTTATCAGTGAGTGCATATCATGTGAGTTCTGTGACTGGGTTACCTCACTCAGGATGATATCCTCCAGATCCAACCATTTGTCTAAGGATTTCATAAATTCATTTTTTTAATACCTAAGTAGTACTCCATTGTGTAAATGTATCACATTTTCTGTATCCATTCCTCTATTTTGAGCGACATCTGGGTTCTTTCCAGCTTCTGGCTATTATAAATAAGGCTGCCATAAACATAGTAGAGTATGTGTCCTTATTACACGTTAGAGCATCTTCTGGGTATATGCCCAGGAGTGATATTGCTGGATCTTTCGATAGTACTATGTCTGATTTCCAGAGTGGTTGTACCAGCTTGCAATCCCACAAGAAATGGAGGAGTGTTCCTCTTTCTCCACATCCTCACCAGCATATGCTGTCACCTGAGATTTTGATCTTAGCCGTTCTGACTGGTGTGAGGTGAAATCTCATGGTGTTTTGATTTGCATTTTCCTGATGATTAAGGATGTTGAATATTTTTTTAGGTGCTTCGCAGCCATATGGTATTCTGCAGTTGAGAATTCTGTGTTTAGCTCTGTACCTCATTTTTAATAGTGTTAATTGTTTCTCTGGAGTCTAACTTCTTGAGTTCTTTGTATATATTGGATATTAGCCCCTTATCCGATTTAGGATTAGTAAAGAGCCTTTCCCAATCAGTTGGTTGCCGTTTTGTCTTATTGACAATGTCCTTTGCCTTCCAGAAACTTTAAAATTTTATGAGGTCCCATTTGTTGATTCTTGATCTTACAGCACAAGTCATTGGTGTTCTATTCAGAAATTTCCCCCTGTGCCTATATGTTTGAGGCTCTTCCCTATTTTCTCCTCTATAAGTATCATTGTCTCTGGTTTTATGTGGAGTTCTTTGATCCACTTAGACTTGAGCTTTGTACAAGGAGATAAGAATGGATCAATTTGCATTCTTCTACATGATAACTGCCAGTTCAGCCAGCACCATTTGTTGAAAATGCTATCTTTTTTTTCCACTGGATGGTTTAAGCTCCTTTGTCCTTTAGATCCAGTGACCATAGGTGTGTGGGTTCATTTCTGGGTCTTCAATTCTATTCCTGTCTGTCACTGTACCAGTACCATGCAGCTTCCTTCCTTCCTCCCTCCCTCCCTCCCTCCCTCCCTCCCTCCCTCCCTCCCTCCCTCCCTCCCTCCCTCCCTCCCTCCCTCCCTCCCTCTGTTCTTTCTTTCTTTCTTTCTTTCTTTCTTTCTTTCTTTCTTTCTTTCTTTCTTTCTTTCTTTCTTTCTTTCTTTCTTTCTTTCTTTCTCTTTCCTTCTTCACAATTGTTCTGTAGTACATCTTGAGGTCAGGCATGGTGACTCCACCAGAGATTCTTTTATTGTTGAGAATAGTTTTTGCTATCCTAAGTTTTTTTGTTATTCCAGATGAATTTGCAAATTGCCCTTTCTAATTCATTGAAGAATTGAGTTGGTATCTTGATGGGAATTGCATTGAATCTGTAGATTGCTTTCAGCAAGATAGCCGTTTTTACTATATTGATCCTGCCAATCCATGAGCATGGGAGATCTTTCCATCTTCTGAGATCTTTGATTTCTTTCTTCAGAGACTTGAAGTTCTTACCATACAGATCTTTCACTTCCTTAGTTAAAGTAACATCAAGTTATTTTGTATTATTTGTGACTATTGTGAAGGGTGTTGTTTCCCTAATTTCTTTCTCAGCCTGTTTCTCCTCTTTGTAGAGAAAAGCCAGTGATTTGTTCAAGTTAATTTTATATCCAGCTACTTTGCTGAAATTTTTTATCATGTTTAGGAGCTCTCTGGTGGAATTTTTGGAGTCACTTATATATATGCTATCATATCATCTGCAAATAGTGATATTTTGACTTCTTCCTTTCCAATTTGTATCCCCTTGACCTCCTTTTGTTGTCTAATTGCTCTGGCTAGGGCTTTGAGTACTATATTGAATAGGTAGGAAGAAAGTGGATAGCCTTGTCTAATTCCTGATTTTAGTGGGATTGCTTCCAGCTTCTCACCATTTAGTTTGATGTTGGCTACTGGTTTGCTGAATATTGCTTTTATTATGTTTAGGTACAGGCCTTGAATTCCTGATCTTTCCAAGACTTTTATCATGGGTGGGTGTTGGATTTTGTCAAATGCTTTCTCACCACCTAATGAGATGATCATGTGGTTTTTGTCTTTGAGTGTGTTTATATGTGGATTACATTGATGGATTTCCATATATCGATCTATCCCTGCATTCCTGGGATGAAGCCTACTTGATCATGATGGATGATCATTTTGATGTGCTCTTGGATTTGATTTTCGAGAATTTTATTGAGTATTTTTGCATCGATATTCACAAGGGAAACTGGTCTAAAGTTCTCTTTCTTTGTTAGGTCTTTGTGTGGGTTAGGTATCAGAGTAATTGTGGCTTCATAGAATGAATTGGGTAGAGTACCTTCTGTTTCTATTTTGTGGAATAGTTAGAGGAGTATTGGAATTAGTTCTTCTTTGAAGGTCTTAAACCTTCACTAAACCCATCTGGTCCTATTTTTTTGTTTGTTTGGTCTTTTTTGGGGAGTTGGGTGGAGACTATTAATGACTGTTTCTCTTTCTTTAGAGAATATTGGACTGTTTAGATCTTTAATCTGATCCTGATTTAACTTTGGTGCTTGATATCTGTCTAAAAAATTGTCCATTTCATCCTGATTTTTCAGTTTGTTGAGTATAGGCTTTTGTAGTAGGATATGATGATTTTTTGGATTTCCTCAGATTCTGTTTTTATGTCACCCTTTTCATTTCTGATTTTGTTAATTAGGATACTGTCCCTGTGCCCTCCAGTGACTGGCTAAGGGCTTATCTATCTAGTTGATTTTCTCAAAGAACCAGCTCCTGGTTCGGTTGATTTTTTGTATAGTTTCTTTTTGTTTCCACTTGGTTGATTTTAGCCTTGAGTTTGATTATTTCCTGCCATCTACTCCCCTTGGGTGAAGTTGCTTCTTTTTGTTTTAGAGCTTTTAGGTGTGCTGTCAAACTGGCAGTGTGTGCTCTCTCTAGTTTCTTTTTGGAGGCACTCAGAGCTATGAGTTTTCCTCTTCTGACTGCTTTCATT
Source organism: Mus musculus (assembly GCF_000001635.26). Lineage (NCBI taxonomy): Eukaryota > Metazoa > Chordata > Mammalia > Rodentia > Muridae > Mus > Mus musculus. The sequence goes on from NC_000079.6 coordinate 81,903,065, forward strand.
GTGCCCCATAAGTTTGGGTATGTTGTGGCTTCATTTTCATTAAACTCTAAAAAGTCTTTAATTTCTTTCTTTATTTCTTCCTTGACCAAGTTATCATTGAGTAGAGTGTTGTTCAGCTTCCATGTGTATGTGGGCTTTCTATTATTTATGTTGTTATTGAAGATCAGCCTTAGTCCGTAGTGATCTGATAGGATGCATGGGATTATTTCTTTATTTTTGTATCTGTTGAGGCCTGTTTTGTGACCAATTATATGGTCAGTTTTGGAGAAGTTACCATGAGGTGCTGAGAAGAAGGTATATCCTTTGTTTTAGTATAAAATGTTCTATAGGTATTTGTGAAACCCATTTGTTCCATAACTTCTGTTAGTTTCACTGTGTCTCTGTTAAGTTTCTGTTTCCATGATCTGTCCATTGATGAGAGTGGGGTGTTGAAGTCTTCCACTATTATTATGTGTGGTACAATTTGCACTTTGACCTTTTCTAAGGTTTCTTTAATGGATGTGGATACCCTTGCATTTGGATCACAGATGTTCATAATTGAGAGTTCATCTTGATAGAATTTATCTTTGATGAGTATGAATTGTGCCTCCTTGTCTATTTTGATAACTTTAGTTTGAAAGTCAATTTTATTCAATATTAGAATGGCTACTACAGCTTGTTTCTTAGTACCATTTGCTTGGAAAATTGTTTTCCACCCTTTTACTTTGAGGTAGTGTCAGTCTTTGTCCCTGAGGTGGGTTTCCTGTATGCAATAAAACGTTGGGTCCTGTTTAGGTAACCAGTCTGTTAGTCTATTTCTTTTTATTGGGGAATTCGGTTAATTGATATTAAGAGATATTAAGTAAAAGTAATTGTTGCTTCCTGTTATTTTTGTTGGTAGAATTGGGATTCTGTTCTTGTGGCTATCTTCTTTTAAGTTTATTGAAAGATTACTTTTTTGCTTTTTCTAGGGCGTAGTTTTCCTCCTTTTGTTGGAGTTTTCCCTTTATTATCCTTTGAAGGGCTGGATTCGTGGAAAGATATCATGTGAAATTGGTTTTGTCATGGAATACTTTGGTTTCTCCATCTATGTTAATTGAGAGTTTTGCTGGGTTCTCTTAGGGTCTGTATGACATCTGTCCAGGATCTTCTGGCTTTCTTTCTTTCTCTTTTTTCCTAATAGTATATCACTATTAGTTATTTTTAATGAACATAAATAGATAAAGTCTTTTTGTTTGTTTGTTTGTTTTGTTTTTAATAGAGCTTAAAATCTTGGGTTTGACTGTGGTACAAACACCAATAAGAACAGTTTTTGGACACTGGAGTTTATTGTAATAAGGCTGTATTTGAATGTCTGTCACATCACCAAAGGATTTTACCTCCATAGTAGATAAGCTAAGAGTTGACAGTTTTGCTGCACCTAGGAATGGTTTTTGAATACAGATTTCCTGCTACGGTCCAAGCTATTTGAGTTGAATACTGTTGTCATTCTCAGCCTGCAGGGAACAGGTTACATTCACTTAAGAAAAGGTGTGTGTCCAGGCAGAATGGCTAAGATAAAAAATTCTGGTGACAGCAGATGCTGGTGAGGATGTGGAGAAAGAGGAACACTTCTCCATTGCTGGTGGGATTGCAAGCTTGTACAACCCCTCTGGAAGTCAGTCTGGCAGTTCCTCAGAAAATTGGACCTAGTACTACCGTAAGATCCAGCAATACCACTCCTGGGTATATAATATGGTAATAATGGGTAATAAGGTAGGTAATAAGGACACATGCTCTACTATGTTTATAGCAGCCTTATTTATAATTGCCCGAAGCTGGAACGAACCCAGACATCCCTCAACAGAGGAATGGATACAGAAAATGTGGTACATTTACACAATGGAGTACTACTCAGCTATTAAAAACAATGAATTTATGAAATCCTTAGACAAATGGATCTATCTGGAGGATATCATCCTGACTGAGGTAAGCCAATAACAAAAGAAATCATTTGATATGCACTCACTGATAAGTGGATATTAGCCCAGAAACTTAGTATACCCAAGATACAATTTGCAAAACAGAAGAAACTCAAGAAGAAGGAAGACCAATGTGTGGATACATCATTCCTCCTTAGTATAGGGAACAAAATACCTATGGAAGGAATTACAGAGACAAAGTTTGGAGCTAAGATGGAAGGATGGACTATCCTGAGACTGCCCCACCTGGGGATCCATTCCATAATCAGCCACCAAAACCAGACACTATTGCATATGCCAGCAAGATTTCGCTGAACGGACCTTGATATAGCTGACTCGTGTGAAGTTATGTCAGTGCCTGGCAAATACAGAAGTGGATGCTCACAGTTATCTATTGGATGGAACACAGGTCCCCCAATGGAGAAGCTTGAGAAAGTACCCAAGGAGCTGAAGGGGTCTGCAACCCTATAGGTGGATCAACATTATGAACTAATCAGTACCCCCAGAGCACATGTCTCTAGCTGCATATGTAGCAGAAGTTGTCCATCATTGGGAAGAGAGGCCCCTTGGTCTTGCAAACTTTATATGCCCCAGTATAGGGGAATGCCAGTGCCAAGAAGTGGGAGTGGGTGGGTAGGGAAGCAGGCTGGGGGAGGGTACAGGGAACTTTCAGAATAGCATTTGAAATGTAAATAAAGAAAATATCTAAAAAAAAGAAAAGAAAAGAAAAGAAAAGAAATGGTGTGTGTATTAAGATTGTCTATCCATAAAGTCATTCAACAACTGTTTCAATGGACAATGGTTCTACTTGGAGGGTGGCACAGATATTAGGTCAGGATAAGATTCTGGTTCATTGGCTGTCATAATTGTGAAAGGTACTCAACTCAGACTAAGAGTAACTTCTAAAGTCCTCTTCTTCAAAATTGAGACATTAATTATAAATATCAGTCAAAGCCTCAGTCTCACTCTTTGCTGTTCTCTTACAAGCCACCTCCCAAATTAATTGTCTACATTTCTTTTGGCTGTATAAATACTTTTGAAATATGTAAGCTGTTCTGAAAAATCATAATATGGTATAAAATCTTCAAATAAACAGTCCTACTAATAGAAAGGCTAAGATAGGAGAAGCATGATTTCAAGACCATTATGTGGTACACAGCAAGACACTGTCATGTACAAACAAGCAGAAAGTGTATATGGATTGTACAGTATTGGACCTATTTCTCCCATTAGAAAATTAGAGAGACAATGGATGATAGCTGACAAATTTCTAATTCCTCATATTTTTGAATTTCAGTCGATTAGGAGATGTTGGTAATATTAATTTTCAAATTAAGAGATATTAAGGAAAAGTGATTGTTACTTCCTGTTAGATTTCTTGTTAGAGGTGGAATTATGTTTGTGTGGGTTTGTTGAAAGATTACCTTCTTGTTTCTTCTAGGGTGTAGTTTCACTCCTTGTGTTGGTGCTTTATATCTATTATCCTTTTTAAGGCTGGATTTGTGGAAAGATACTGTGTAAATTTGTTTTTTTTTTCATGAAATATCCTGTTTTCTCCATCAATAGTGATTGAGAGTTTTGCTGGGTATAGTATCCTGGGCTGGCATACGTGTTTTCGTAGGGTCTGTGTGAGGTCTGTCCAGGATCTTCTAGCTTTCATAGTCTTTGACGTAATTTCATAGTCTTTGGTGTAATTCTGATAGGTCTGCCTTTATATGTTAATTGACCTTTTTCCCTTACTGCTTTTAAAATTCTTTCTTTGTTTAGTGTATTTGGTGTTTTGATTATTATGTGATGGGAGGAATTTCTTTTCTGGTTGAGTTGAGTCTATTTGGAGTTCTGTAGGCTTCTTGTATGTTCATGGCATCTCTTTCTTTAGGTTAGGGAAGTTTTTGTCTATAATTTTGTTGAGGATATTTACTGGCCCTTTAAGTTGAAAAATCTTCATTCTCATCCATTCCTATTATCCTTAGATTTGGTCTTCTCATTTTGTCCTGGATTTCCTGGATGTCTTGGGTTAGGATCTTTTTGCAATTTGCATTTTCTTTGACTGTTGTGTCCATGTTTTCTATGGTATCTTCTGCACCTGAGAGAAGACACAAGAGCAGATCTCTTGTATTCTGTTGGTGATGCTTGCATCTATGGCTCCTGGTTTCTTTCCTAGGATTTCTATCTCTAGAGTTGTTGTCTCCCTTTGAGATTTCTTTATTGTTTCTACTTCTATTTTTTTTTTTTTAGATCCTGGATGGTTTTGTTTAATTCCTTCACCTGTTTGTTTGTGTTTTCCTGTAATTCTTTAATTTTGTGTTTCTTCTTTAAGGGGCTTCTACCTGTTTACCTGTGTTCTCCTGTAATTCTTTAAGGGACTTCTGTGTTTCCTCTTTAAGGACTCTTTCCTGTTTATCTGTGTTCTCCTGTATTTTTTTAGAGGGAGTTATTATTATCCTTCTAAAAATCCTCTACCAGCATCATGAGATATGATTTCAACCCCAAATCTTGCTTTTTTAGTGTGTTGGGGTATCCAGGACTTGCTGTGGTGGGAGTACTGGGTTCTGATTATGCCAAGTAGTTTTGGTTTCTGTTGGAAAGATTCTTACATTTGCCTTTTGCCATTGCCATCTGGTAATTTCTGGTGTTAGATGTTCTAGCTGTCTGTTGCTAGAGATTGTTCCTCCTGTGAGTCTGTAAGCCGGTGTTAGCACTCCTGGGACACCAGCTCTCTTCTGGCAAGACCAGTGCACAGAGGGCTGTGTAACAGCCCAACCTCCTGACTGCAGATGTAGGCTTGTAGGACCCTGTCCTAGAAGCTCTGTTGTCTGTGCCCTCCTGAGCAGACTCTCCTTAGAGAGACACAGGAGAGTAAATGGCGATCTCACCTGAGTCCCAGGGTCAGAGCCCCACCCCCTGTCCTATTAACCATATTATTTTGCTACCTCTGGTTGGTGGGCTAGAAGGGAAGTTGAAGTGTTTAAGAACTGTTATTAAAGTAGGTTTTGAAAAAAAAAAAACAAACCAAAAAAACCTAAGCCTACATGCAGGTTTAGATTTGAGGACTGGCCTGGCAGATAATTGAAGGGGCTGAGATAGAGTGATTAATTAGTAGACTAGAAAGAAAATGGCTGATGAAACGAGGTTCTGATTTAGTAACAGTGACTAATTGCAAGGAAATAATTGTCACAAGGGAGGTAAATAATGACATAGGCTGTTGGAATACAACTTCTGTCTTTAATGTTTATTTTTAATGTATATATGTGTATCTCATGTGTTCATGTATATGTAGATGTCAGATAGAGATGAGGTCATTGTCTGATGTCTTCCTCAATAGCTCTGTATCTTAACATTTGGAATACAGTCTCTTCCTGAGTTAGTCATTTTAGCTACACAAAGGGCTGAAGAGTCTAGTATGTGTGGGTTCCACCTGTCCTTGCCTCTTCAACATTGGGTTTGGAGGTATGCACAGCCTTGTCAGGCCTTTTCTCTTGCATTTTGGGAATTGAACTCAGGCCTTTATGCTTGTATAGAAACCACTTTACTGATTGAGCCATGTCCAGAACCCCAGTATTATAAATTCTTAAAGAAACACTAATGCACCATTTTCTTCATTTGCCTTCAATCCACCCTCCAATAATGATATTCAAGACAAGTTGACCCTTTTGTTCACTTACATTTCAGTTTCATTTTTTTTCTCTTTAGTCATAAAGGCATTGGGCAGCATTAACATTTCATTTACCCTCTTATAATCTACCATGGTCTGTGAGAGCTTTAAAGATATGCCAAGTGTGGAAAATGTATTTCCTGCATTATTCATGAGATATTCTTGACACAGAGCACTGTTTAACTATAGCAAAAATGTCTGGTCAGTACCATTTGATGCTTGCTCAGTGATGTCCCGAGGGATGTATGAGTGAGAATATGAAACTTTAGATTGATCAGTATTGGGGTATTAAGATTAATCCTATAGAATCATTTATTATGGTTTGGCTTCATGATTATTTTAGCTACTGCATGCAGATGTGTATTATTTCAGATGTAAACAAAGAAAATCCATGAGAATTTTCTGGTCTATATACTCCACTCTGACTAATGACACTATGTAACTCAGTAATAATACCTGGGGATGGTCTTGCTAACAGTTGGTTTTTATCCACTGAATAACTTCATGATTCCTTCTCAGTTATTTCTCAGATTTTAAAACCATCATCTTATTCAGGGGACATCATTATATTTGAAAGAACAAAATGATCCTCTTTGTTATAAAGTTTTACTAGAAATTTTTGGGCTATGAAAAAGTCTTCCTGTTCTTAAAGTGAGCTTGAGCTGTAGATAAATGGGGAAGCTTCAGGTTAAAATGTATTGTTATGAGCTAGTTTAAAAATTTACAGTCTATAGTGCATGGCAGAAGAGTGAACACCACTTATAAAAATAATGATTCTAGGAAATAGCTTTTGATGTCTAAGTGGAAGAAAGCAAACAATTAGCCAGTCATAGTGTTGCATGCTGATGACCTCAGCACTTGGGAAAGTGAGACAGAAGGATTGTCTTGAACTTGAAGCCAGTCTGTCCTCCATAGTGAGTATCTGCCTAGCCTGGGCTACATAATGAGACTGTGTCTCAAAGAAACAGGAAAAGCAACATAAAATGTGAACTATTTAAGGTACTCTTAGGTGGAAAAGAACAAATCTGGATGGTTCTTATGTCTATAACATCTTATGTTTTATAGACATATTGCTTCTTTGAGTTTTATCTGTCACACACAGAGGTACTTAATTTTTGTCACCATGCAAAGAACAGCTTCTCAGGCCTAAGCAGCTGAATTCCTCTGCTTACCAGCTCTACATTTTCTGTTTGATGCGGATATCTCGTAATTCCTTCCCAGGTGCCTGCTCTTTCTGTTTTCTACAGACTTATCATCCCAGTGGCCACCTGGTTTATATTCCTTTTGTTTGAGTCTAGCTCCCATCTCCCTCTGTTCTGAATAGTTCTGCGGAGATCAGCATATTCTATTTCTTGCTGAATGCTTCTCTTTCTCTGAGTTACATTTGTTGTTTTTGTAGTCTCATTTAATCTTTTTTTTCTTGCCTCTCTCCTAATTAACTCCATCGTTGCCTTCTTCATTATGCTTGTAATGAGGTCACCGAGGTGTTCCAAAATTTCTGCTTTCCCCATCTGCTTCAGGGTTCCAATTAGTTTTCTTTGGAAATCTAAAGGTTTTTTGCTTAGTAGAAGCTTCCAATAAAGCTAACTCTAGGATGGCCTCTTTTCCTTCATCAGTTCAAATGAAAACTTTCAAGATTACACAGCTCTCAGTGGTGTAAAAGGCATCATTTTTCTCTAGCAGAGAAATGGAGTTAGAGACAACAACATTTGAGCTACATGGAAAATTTAAATATCTTTTGAAAGAGTGTGAAGTCTGTTCTTCCAGATTGCAAGTAGATGCAGGTGAGAAATCTCAGAAAGACACTTTTATCCACACTTGGACGTGAAGGGTATGTAGCTAACACAACAAAATGAATTTTTAAAGGAAATTTGCAAATAATGTTTTAAGGAAAAAAGTTTCTTAACTTTAGAATCTAAGCTTTTGGAGCTTGGTTTTCGTATAGGGTTTTGCAATAGAGCAATCTACCACTATGGACTGAATTGTATCCCTCACTCCTTAGATTCATGTACTGAAACCCGAACCCAAATGTGACTCTCTGTTTGGACACAAATCAGCAATTTAGTAATAAATAGCATATGAAGCCATGGAGGTGGGAAGCTCATTAGATGGGCTTGGAGACTATAACAAAAGCTGGAGAGACCAGAGCTTGTCCAGATCTTGAAATGGTCACAAGAAAAGCCATTTAAGAACAAAGCAAGCCAGAAAAAACAAAAAGGCCACACCAGACACCCTGCTGGAACCTTGATTTTAGACACTCTAGCTTACAGAAATCTGAGAAAACATAGCTCTGATGTTTAACTGTGTACTAGGCAGTATTTTGTTATGGCAGTTTGAACAAACTATGACAGATATTGAAATGAGTCTTCTAATGGAAAAAGCATTTGTATAGTTTACAAAGCAAGGAAAAAGCATGTGTAATGAAAACTTAATTTAATAAGTAGTAAAGAAACCAGAACCTTGATGCATTGCCGATGTAAATATGAATAACACAACAATTGCCCAACTATCTGGCCTATGCTCAAATTCTTAAGCACAGAGTTGACAAAAGACCTAACCATTCTATCCTTTGAATTACTTGTGATATGGAAGTAGGGACTCACCCAGAAACTTGTGCCTGAGTGTTCCTAGGAGCATTATTTCTCTTGTTCTCTTTTCTTTTTCTTTTTCTTTTTTTTTTTAACATGGAAGTGCAGATGTCTCATCAATATACTAATTTCATGTTCTCTTTTAATCTTTCTGGTTTTGTTGGGGTTTTTAACATTTGTTCTCCCTCCACCACCACCACCACCCCTGTGTATGCATGTATGCATATCTACTTGTTGGAAGAGGGAGGATGATGGGAGGACAACGTGGGAGAATTGTCTTCCATTTTATGAATTCCAAGGATAAAACACAGTCTTAGCAAGAAGCACTCTAAGCTGCTGAGCCATCTCACCAGTGCTAATCTTCCTGTTCTGAGGAACCCCATAGTAGGTCCAGTAGTCATCTCCCTTCATACGTCCACCAGCACTTGTGTCTTCTCTGTTTAGGTGAGATACATTGTATCATGGTTTTAATTTTCTTTTTTCTTTTAAATTAGGTATTTATTTCATTTACATTTCCAATGCTATCCCAAAAGTCCCCCACACGCTCCCCCACCCACTCCCCTACCCACCCACTCCCACTTCTTGGCCCTGGCGTTCCCCTGTACTGAGGCATATAAAGTTTGCACGACCAATGGGCCTCTCTTTTCAGTGATGGCCGACTAGGCCATCTTCTGATTCATATGCAGCTAGAGACATGAGCTCTGGGGGGGGGGGGGGAGTATTGGTTAGTTCATATTGTTGTTCCACCTATAGGGTTGCAGATCCCTTTAGCTCCTTGGGTACTTTCTCTAGATCCTCCATTGGGGGCCCTGTGATCCATCCAATAGCTGACTGTGAGCATCCACTTCTGTGTTTGCCAGGCCCCGGAATAGTCTCACAAGAGACAGCCATATCTGGGTCCTTTCAGCAAAATCTTGCTAGTGTATGCAATGGTGTTAGCGTTTAGAAGCTGATTATGGGATGGATCCCCGGATATGGCAGTCTCTAGATGGTCCATCATTTCGTCTCAGCTCCAAACTTTGTCTTTGTAACTCCTTCCATGGGTGTTTTGTTCCCAATTCTAAGAAGGGGCAAAGTGTCCACACTTTGGTCTTTGTTTTTCTTGAGTTTCATGTGTTTAGCAAATTGTATCTTATATCTTGGGTATTCTAAGTTTCTGGGCTAATATCCACTTATCAGTGAGTACACATTGTATGAGTTCTGTCATCTCAGGATGATGCCCTCCAGGTCTATCCATTTGCCCAGGAATTTCATAAATTCATTCTTTTTAATTGCTGAGTAGTACTCCATTGTGTAAATGTACCTCATTTTCTATATTCATTCCTCTGTTGAGGGGCATCTGGGTTCTTTCTAGCTTCTGAATATTATAAATAAGGCTGCTATGAACATAGTGGAGCATGTGTCCTTCTTACCAGTTGGAACATCTTCTGGATATATGGCCAGGAGAGGTATTGCGGGATCCTCAAGTAGTACTATGTCCAATTTTCTGAGGAGCCGCCAGACTGATTTCCAGAGTGGTTGTACAGCTTGCAATCCCACCAACAATGGAGGAGTGTTCCTCTTTTTCCACTTCCTCACCACCATCTGCTGTCACCTGAATTTTTGATCTTAGCCATTCTGACTGGTGTGAGGTGGAATCTCAGGGTTGTTTTGATTTGCATTTCCCTGATGATTAAAGATGTTGAACATTTTTTCAGGTGCTTCTTAGCCATTTGGTATTCCTCAAGTGAGAATTCTTTGTTTAGCTCTGAGCCCCATTTTTTAATGGGGTTATTTGATTTTCTGAAGTCCACCATCTTGAGTTCTTTATATATTGAATATTATTAGTCCCCTATCTGATTTAGGATAGGTAAAGATCCTTTCCAAATCTGTTGGTGGCCTTTTTGTCTTATTGACGGTGTCTTTTGCCTTGCAGAAAGAAGCTTTGCAGTTTCATGAGGTCCCATTTGTCAATTCTCGATCTTACAGCACAAGTCATTGCTGTTCTATTCAGGAATTTTCCCCCTGTACCCATATCTTCCAGGATTTTCCCTACTTTCTCCTCTATAAGTTTCAGTGTCTCTGGTTTTATGTGGAGTTCCTTAATCCACTTAGATTTGACCTTAGTACGAGGAGATAGGAATGAATCAATTCGCATTCTTCTACATGATAACCGCCAGTTGTGCCAGCACCATTTTTAAAAATGTAGTCCTTTTTCCACTGGATGGTTTTTAGCTCCCTTGTCAAAGATCAAGTGACCATAGGTGTGTGGGTTCATTTGTGGGTCTTCAATTCTATTCCATTGGTCTACTTGTCTGTCACTATACCAGTACCATGCAGTTTTTGTCACAATTGCTCTATAGTAAAGCTTTAGGTCAGGCATGTTGATTCCACCAGAGAATTTTTTTTATCCTTGAGAAGAGTTTTTGCTATCCTAGGTTTTTTTTGTTATTCCAGATGAATTTGCAGATTGCCCTTTCTAATTTGTTGAAGAACTGAGTTGGAATTTTGATGGGGATTGCATTGAATCTGTAGATTGCTTTTGTCAAGGTAGCCATTTTTAATATATTGATCCTGTCAATCCATGAGCATGGGAGATCTTTCCATCTTCTGAGATCTTCTTTAATTTCTTTCTTCAGAGACTTGAAGTTTTTATCATACAGATCTTTCACTTCCTTAGAGTCACTCCGAGATATTTTATACTATTTGTGACTATTGAGAAGGGTCTTGTTTCCCTAATTTCTTTCTCAGACTGTTTATCCTTTGTGTACAGAAAGGCCATTGACTTGTTTGAGTTAATTTTATATCCAGCTACTTCACTGAAGCTGCTTATCAGGTTTATGAGTTCTCTGGTGGAATTTTTAGGGTCACTTATATATACTACCATATCATCTGCAAAAAGTGATATTTTGACTTCTTCCTTTCCAATTTGTATCCCCTTGATCTCCCTTTGTTGTCGAATTGCTCTGGCTAGGACTTGAAGTATAATGTTGAATAGGTAGGGAGGAAAGTGGGCAGCCTTGTCTAGTCCCTGATTTTAGTGGTATTGCTTCCAGCTTCTCACCATTTACTTTGATGTTGGCTACTGGTTTGCTGTAGATTGCTTTTATCATGTTTAGGTATGTGCCTTGAATTTCTGATCTTTCCAAGACTTTTATCATGAATGGGTGTTGGATTTTGTCAAATGCTTTCTCTGCATCTAACGAGATGATCATTTGGTTTTTGTCTTTGAGTTTGTTTATATACTGGATTACGTTGATGGATTTCCTTATATTGAACCATCCTTGCATCCCTGGGATGAAACCTACTTGGTCAGGATGGATAATTGTTTTGATATATTCTTGGATTCGGTTAGCGAGAACTTTATTGAGGATTTTTGCATCAATATTCTTAAGGGAAATTGGTCTGAAGTTCTCTATCTTCGTTGGGTCTTTTTGTGGTTTAGGTATCAGAGTAATTGTGCCTTCATAGAATGAGTTGGGTAGAGGACCTTCTGTTTCTATTTTGTGGAATAGTTTGTGAAGAACTGGGATTAGATCTTCTTTGAAGGTCTGATAGAACTCTGCACTAAACCCATCTGGTCCTGGGCTGTTTTTGGTTGGGAGACTGTTAATGACTGCTTCTATTTCTTTAGGGGATATAGGACTGTTTAGATCATTAACCTGGTCTGGATTTAACTTTGGTACCTGGTATCTGTCTAGAAACTTGTCCGTTTCATCCAGGTTTTCCAGTTTTGTTGAGTATAGCCTTTTGTATAAGGATCTGATGGTGTTTTGGATTTCTTCAGGATCTGTTGTTATGTCTCCCTTTTCATTTCTGATTTTGTTAATTAGGATGCTTTCCCTGTGCCCTCTAGTGAGTCTGGCTAAGGGTTTATCTATCTTGTTGATTTTCTCAAAGAACCAGCTCCTCGTTTGGTTGATTCTTTGAATAGTTCTTCTTGTTTCCACTTGGTTGATTTCGCCCCTGAGTTTGATTATTTCCTGCCATCTACTCCTCTTGGGTGAATTTGCTTCCTTTTTTCTAGAGCTTTTAGGTGTGTGGTCAAGCTGCTAATGTGTGCGCTCTCTAGTTTCTTTTTGGAGGCACTCAGAGCTATGAGTTTCCCTTTCATTGTGTTTCACAAGTTTGGGTATGGGCTTCCTTTTCATTAAACTCCAAAAAATCCTTAATTTCTTTCTTAATTCCTTTCTTGACTAAGGTATCATTGAGAAGAGTGTTGTTCAGTTTCCATGTGAATGTTGGCTTTCTATTATTTATTTTGTTATTGAAGATCAGCCTTAGTCCATGGTGATCTGATAGGATGTATGGGACAATTTCAGTATTTTTGTATCTGTTGAGGCTTATTTTGTGACCAATTATGTGGTCAGTTTTGGAGAAGGTACCATGAGGTGCTGAGAAGAAGGTATATCCTTTTGTTTTAGGATAAAATGTTCTGTAGATATCTGTTAGATCCATTTGCTTCATAACATCTGTTAGTTTCACTGTGTCCCTGTTTATTTTCTGTGTCCATGATCTGTCCATTGGTGAAAGTGGTGTGTTGAAGTCTCCCACTATTATTGTGTGAGGTGCAATGTGTGCTTTGAGCTTTACTAAAGTGTCTTTAATGAATGTGGCTGCCCTTGCATTTGGAACATAGATATTCAGAACTGAGAATTCCTCTGGGAAGATTTTACCTTTGATCAGTATGAAGTGCCCCTCTTTGTCTTTTTTGATGACTTTGGGTTGGAAGTTGATTTTATTAGATATTAGAATGGCTACTACAGCTTGTTTCTTCAGACCATTTGCTTGGAAAATTGTTTTCCAGCCTTTCACTCTGAGGTAGTGTCTGTCTTTTTCCCTGAGATGGGTTTCCTGTAAGCAGCAAAATGTTGGGTCCTGTTTGTATAGCCAGTCTGTTAGTCTATGTCTTTATATTGGGGAGTTGAGTCCATTGATATTAAGAGATATTAAGGAAAAGTAATTGTTGCTTCCTATTATTTTTGTTGTTAAAGTTGGCATTCTGTTCTTGTGGCTGTCTTCTTTTAGGTTTGTTGAGGGATTACCTTCTTGCTTTTTCTAGGATGTGGTTTCCTTCCTTGTATTGTTTTATTTTATTTTTTTTTCTGTTATTATCCTTTGAAGGGCGGGATTCATGGAAAGATAATGTTTGAATTTGGTTTTGTCATGGAACAGTTTGGTTTCTCCTTCTAAGGTAATTGAAAGTTTGGCTGGGTATAGTCGCCTGAGTTGGCATTTGTGTTCTCTTAGTGTCAGTATAACAACTGTCCAAGCTCTTCTGACTTTCATAGTCTGTGGTGAAAAATCTGGTGTAATTCTGATAGGTTATATGTTACTTGACCTTTTTACCTTACTGCTTTTAATATTCTATCTTTATTTAGTGCATTTGTTGTTCTGATTATTATGTGTCTGGAGGAATTTCTTTTCTGGTCCAGTCTATTTGGAGTTCTGTAGGATTCTTGTATGTTCATGAGCAACTCTTTCTTTAGGTTTGGGAAGTTTTCTTCTATAATTTTGTTGAAGATATTTGCTGGCCCTTTGAGTTGAAAAATCTTCATTCTCATCTATTCCTATTGTCCGTAGGTTTGGTCTTCTCATTGTGTCCTGTATTTCCCGGATGTTTTGAGTTAGGATCGTTTTTGCATTTTCCATTTTCTTTGATTGTTGTGCTTATGTTCTCTATGGAATCTTCTGCACCTGAGATTCTCTCTTCCATCTCTTGTATTCTGTTGCTTATGCTCGCATCTATGGTTCCAGATTTTTTTTACTAGGGTTTCTATCTCCAGTGTTGCCTCACTTTGGGTTTTCTTTGTTGTGTCTACTTCACTTTTTAGGTCTTTGATGGTTTTATTCAATTCCATCACCTGTTTGGTCGTGTTTTCCTGCAATTCTTTAAGGGATTTTTGTGCTTCCTCTTTAAGGTCTTCTACCTGTTTAGCAGTATTCTCCTGTATTTCTTTGAGTGAGTTATTAAAGTCCTTCTTGATGTCCTCTACCATCATCATGAGATATGCTTTTAAATCTGGGTCTAGCTTTTCGGGTGTGTTGGGGTGCCCTGGACTGGGTGGGGTGGGAGTGCTGGGTTCTGATGATTGTGAGTGGTCTTGGTTTCTGTTAGTAAGATTCTTACGTTTACCTTTCACCATCTGGTAATCTCTGGAGTTAGTTGATTTAGTTGTCTCTGGTTAGAGATTGTTCTTCCCGTGACTCTGTTTGCCTCTATCAGCAGACCTGGGAGACCAACTCTCTCCTCTGAGTTTCAGTGGTCAGAGCACTTTCTGAAGGCAAGCTCTCGTCTTACAGGGAAGGTGCACAGATATCTGGTGTTTGGACCTCCCTCCTGGCCGAAGATGAAGGCCCAAAACAGGACCTGTCCTAGAAGCTGTGTTGCTTCGGCCTCTCACAGAAGCTGTTAACTTCTGTAGTCCACACTCTCACCTGTGCAGAATACTCTCGGCGGAGTCCTGGAATCAAGATGTCTGCAGCCGATGCTCAGGCAAAGCCCTCCTGGGCCGGGCGGACACCTATCCTCTGGCCGGGAAGGTGCCCGGATGTCTGGAGCCCGAAAAGGGGGCTGCCTTAGAAGCTCTGTGGCTCCAGCCTGTCCCAGAAGCTGTAAGCTTCTGTAGTCCACACTCTCACCTGTGCAGACTATTTTAGGCAGAGTCCCAGAACCAAGATGTCTGCTGCAGATGCTCAGGTTTGTTCTCTTTTCTTTCTTTTTCGTTTTGAGGCTGCGTCTCTCTATGTAGCTCTGGCTGTCCTAGAACTCACTATATAGACAAGGCTGACCTCAACCTTACAGAGATCCTTTTGCTTCTGCCTCTCAAGTTCATGGATTAGAGGCCTGTGCTATCTGCTATCCCTGGGAGTGGCAGCATTATTCCTAACAGCTAAATATAGATAATAGTCTGAATATTCATCATATGATAAATGGTTCAATAAAGCATGATAGATATATATACATTGAAATATACTTGAACTGATACATGAAAACATCATGCTAATCGAAGAAAGCAAGTCACCAAACTCTAACTTGATTCCATTTGTATGAAATGCCCAGAACTTGCAAGTCCATGGATACAGAAAGTAGATTATTAGATGGGCTGTTAGTGGGAGAGAAGTGGAGTGGGACTTACTAATTAAATGGTATCCTGGGAGAGGCCTTCTGGGACTCTGAGAGGGTGAAACTGTTCTGAAACAAACTGTGGTGGTAGATATGTATATTATTACATGTACACATACACAATAACTTACTGTAAGAATACATATTAAAACATTAGTAAATGTTTTATGTTTGTAAATGGTCCACTACTCACATTTTTCTTCTTCTTTTGAAATAATATCTTACTTTATAGCTCAGGCTGTCCTCATCCTATAGCTCATGCTGTCTTCAAACACACAGCAATCTTCCTAGTGCTCTCAAGAGCTAAGTAATATGTCTAAGCATTCTACTATGATCTTATTGGTATGTTTCCTATAGATTTTGATTGGTAAGATTAACATCTGGCCTTTAATATTATAATATGATAAAACATATCCAAAATAACAACACATAACTAGTCAGAGGTGATGTCCCTGCATGTTTTCAGATGAGATGAAAATTATTCAGTGTGCAGAGATCCATGACAGCTACTGTGAGGGGAAAAGACAACAAGAACAATACTTACAACTTTTATACATAGGATTTTATTCTGTGCCCAGCCCTGAGCCACTTGCTTTATTAGAGTTAGCTCATCTAGTTCTTTTAATCCTGATGAGCTAGGCGTCTTTGCCTAATCTGCGTATACATGTTCTGAGTGGCATCTATAACCAAACAATTTTGTTCAACACTGTCTGGGATTTATTACAGTTTCTACAAACAGACTTTGTTACTCTTGACTCAGGGCCTTGATGTGTGTTCTCTGTTTGTAATACTTGCTATACCTAGTTACTTCGACTTGGAATTCATACAGGATTTTCAACTGCAAGTCTTCTTTTAGAGCCTAATTCAAATACTCCCCTTTAAAATATATTTAAAAGGTTGAGACAGTGTCTCTGGAAGCCCAGGCTAGCCTAGAACTTCTGATTTTCCTGCTTCCATATCCAAGGACTGCGATGACAGGAGTAAGTTAGTGTGCCCAACATCAAAGGTTTTCCTTTCAGATCTTCCTGGATTTTGAAATTCATTTGAGGTCTAACTATTCTACAGTTTTATGCTATTTTGATTTTTAAAAATTCTTAATGAGAGTTCTGGTTATACGTTTGCAAGAATATGTGTATTTGTTTAGTTTATTACTATTTCTCATTATAATTTTAGTAGGAATTGAACTATACACAAGTCCTCATTTTTATTTTTATTAGGTCATTAAGTTACAGTTGGTCATTAGGTTACAATCACAGTATCTAGCATGTTGTATAGCAATCAATTTTCACTATTTGTATAGATTGTAAACTTGAAGGCTTATGTTTGTTTACCTTTCAGAGTCTGTTTATAATACATCTCTTCCTTCATCCATATTGCCACTGCAAACGGTCCTTTGCTTTCATCAGCATTTTTGAAGAAAAGAGAAGTGACTGAATATATATCACTGAGGAGATTTATTAGATTCTTTATACAACAAGATCTGTGGACTCCAAAGATGCCTATCTACACTCTGGAACCTGGCGGCTCCTCAGTTCCTTATAAGACTGGACAAGTCAATGGTCCTGATCTGGTACCAAAGGTCAGGAGGCTTTCTGGAAAGCTACTGATGAGACCACTGGAGGTTGAACAAGCTAAGTTCCAGTGTCACTGAAGGCTGACAACAGCAGAAGTTGCATCAGAGTAGATGCACTCACTAGCAGGGAGCAAAGTGGGCAGGAAAAAAAAAATCAATAAACTCTCCTTAAACCTTTTCATATGTGAGCCACTGCCCATTCTTGGAAAAGGTTTTTGGCTACTCAACCCTTTCAGGATGTAACCCTCACAGACACATCTGAAGGCATATATCTTATTTGAGCTCAGTTCCAGTCAAGTTAATTTCTGAGATTATCATAGGGTTCAACAGTACATGCCTCTCATTGTGTCTCTTGGATATGAGCAACTGCCACATTAATGTGTGTCCCAACTTCCATTTGTTTTTAGGATTAACTCCTTGTTTTGCTACAAACAATCCCCACCTCACAACTGATAGCAAAGACATTTTGTTTTGTACATTCATTATCAACCATGGGTATGTGTGCCTTTGAGATTATCACTATTCAAATCAGGTCATAGATCAGCTAATTTTGAGAAAAAAAAAAAAAGGTTTGGAAAAATGATCCAAAGCCAGAAATTTTTGTGCAAATGGGAGTTGGTTAATGCATTTTAAAAGTATGGATTTCATAATCTTGTAATGCAATATGAAACTGCTGGTGTAAGGATTATAGTAAAAGATGGTAATATAACCCAAGTTTCCAAAACAAGGGGGCCAGAATGTGCTCACGTCTCTGCTTGAGAAAAATTAAAATGGGAAGCAGAAAACAAGACAGAAAATTTCTGAGGTTCTTAAAAGAGGCAAGAAATTCCAAAATTCAGTTTCCTTTGGGATTTTTATTATGCACAACCATTTTGTAAATATGAAAGAGCAATCATAAGATAGAGTAAGTCTTTGTCATTGTTTTCAGGTAGCATGATTACAATGAGTTTTTTATTTTGTTTTGATTTATAATTGTATTGTCATAGGTAATATAGAACGTTCTTTTTAGAGAATGCCAAATAGTCTATAGAGCTACAAAATATAGTTTCCAATGTGTGTTTACTATGGATGAATTTCCCCTTTATATCATTTAATTCAACAGCAATTATGAGAAGATACAAAACTCCTGGATCACTTTCAAGTAACCAGTAGGAAACTCAGAGAAGAGAGGTTCATTTAGGCTCAAGGTTCAGGAACACTATTCATCAGGGTGGGGAATGCCTGGTGGGAGCTTGTGAAACAGCTTGCTTACATTTTCATAACGAGGGGACAGAGACCTCTTGCTGGAATAAAGGTCAGGTCAGAAGACTCACCTCAGTATGACTAGCTTTCTCCAAATAAGCTTCACCTCCTGAAACATTACCATCTGCAGGGATCAACTTTCCTAACATACACCCTGCGGGGATATTTCACATTTAAACACTGACAGCCAATTAATAAGAAAATATAGAATTTTGATATATGAGTTGAATAACATACAGAGAGTGCGAGGATGAGACAGAGTGAGAGCGAGAGCGAGAGATCGAGAGCAAGAGAGTGAAAGTGAGAGAGAGAGAGAGAGCAAGAGAGCAAGAGAGCAAGAGATCGAAGGAGGAAGATGAGAGAGATTGCAGGGAAGATAGGGAGGGGAAGAGAGGGAGAAAGGAAGAAATGGAAAGAAGAGAGGAGGGAAAGAGGGAATAAGGGAGGAGGAGAGAGACTAATAGTTTGAGAGAGGCAGTGAGGGAAATTGAACACTGCTGAATCAGACTTCAAGTATATTTTTGAACTGTTGTCTAATTCTTCTCATTTCAGACTAACTAGACCCAGTCTCTTTAAAAATTATTATTATTAATTATTATTACTTTACTTATTTACTTTACATCCTGGTCATTATCCCCTTCCTGATCCCTACCTCCCACAATCCTTCCCCCATCTCTCCTGTCTGTCTCATCTGAGTGGGTGGGGCCTCATGTTTATCCCCTGACCACAGCACATCAAGTCTCTATGAAGCTAGGTGCTTCCTCTCCCACTGAGGTCAGACAAGGCAGCCTAACTAGAAGAACATATCCCACGTACAGGCAACAGCTTTTGGGAAAGCCCTGCTCCTTTTGTTTGGAGCTTACATGAAGATCAAGCTGGACCTTAGCTAGGTATGTTTGGGGAGGCCTAGGTGCAGCCAGTGTATGTTCTTTGGTTGGTGGTTCAGTCTCTGTTAGTTGATTTTGTTGGTCTTCCTGTAGAGTTCATATTCCCTTTGGGATCTGTAACTATTCCTCCTAGTCTTTTATAAGAATCCCCTATGAGAAAATGGGGTACAGAGCTAAAGAATTTTCAACTGAGGAATACTGAATGGCTGAGAAGCATCTAAAGAAATGCTCAACATCCTTTGTCATTAGGGAAATACAAATCAAAACAACCCTGAGATTCCACCTCACATCAGTCAGAATGGCTAAGATAAAAAATTCAGGTGACAGCAGATGCTGGCAAGGATGTGGAGATAGAGGAACACTCCTCCATTGTTGGACATATACTACCTCAGGACTCAGCTATACCACTCCTGAACATATACCCAAGAGATGCTCCAACATATAACAAGGACATATGTTCCAATGTGTTCATAGCAGCCTTATTTATAATAGTCAGAAGCTGGAAAGAACCCATATGTCCTTCAACAGAGGAATCTATACAGAAAATGTGATACATTTACACAATGGAGTACTGCTCAGCTATTAAAAACAATGAATTCATGTGGCAAATGGATGGAATTAGAAAATATCATCCTGAGTGAGGTAACCCAGTCACAAAAGAAAACACATGTTATATATTCACCAATAGTGGATATTAGCCCCAAAGCACGGAGCACCCAACATACAATTCACAGACCACATGAAGCTCAACAAGAAGGAAGACCAAAGTGTTAATGTTTCAATCCTTCTTAGAAGGGGGAAGAAAATACTCAAGGGAGGAAATACAGAGACAAAGTGTAGAGCAGAGACTGAAGGAAAGGCCAAACAGAGACTACACTACCTGGGGATCCATCTGTATACAGACACCAAACCCAGACATTATTGCAGATGCCAAGAAGTGCTTGCTGACAGAAACCTGATATAGCCATCTCCTGAGAGGCTTTGCCATAGCCTTACAAGTACAGAGGAGGATGCTCACAGCCAACCATTGGATTGAGCACAGTGTCCCCAGTAGAGAAGGAAAAAATACTGAAGGAGCTGAAGGGGTTTGAAACCCATAGGAAGAACAACAATATCAACCAGCCAGATAACTCAGAGCTCCCAGGGACTAAACCACCAAGCAAAGAGTACACATGGAGGGACCCGTGGCTCCAGCTGCATATGTAGCAGAGAATGGCCTTGTTGGACATCAGTAGAAAGAGAAGTCCTTGGTCCTGTGAAGGCTGGATGCCCCAGTGTAGGGGGATGTCAGGGTTGAGAGACAGGAGTGGGTGGGTGGGAGATTACCCTCATAGAAGCACTGAGAGGGTAGATGGGATAGGGGGTTTCTGAAGGATAAACTAGGAAAGGATATAACATTTGAAATGTAAATAAATAAAATATCCAAATAATAATAATAATAATAATAATAATAATAATAATAATAATAAAGAATCCCTAAGCTCCGGCCACTGTTTGACTGTGGGTATCTGCATCTCCCTGAGTCAACTGTTGGGTGGAGCCTTTTAGAGGACAACAGGCTCCTGTCATAGCAGAGTATTATTAGTAGTGTCAGGGACTGGTCCTTGCCCATGGAATGGGTCTCAAGTTGGACTAGTTATTTGCTGTTTATTCCCTGAATCTTTGCTCCATCTCCTGTGCCTGCATTTCTTGTAGACAGGATAAATCTTGAGTTGAAAGTTTTGTAGGTGGGTTGGTGTATTTATTGGTCCATTAGGGTTTCTGCCTTGTTACAGGAGGTGAACTCTTCAGATTCAGTATCCCCAGTGATGTGAGTCACAGGTAAGGACACTCCCATTGAATCTTGGGCACCTCTTTTATCCCAGGTCTCTGTCTCTTCCTGGAGATATCCCATCTTCTCATTCTGTTGGTTGCAGATTTCCATTCATTCTCATGGGCATCTGGCCATTTCTCCTGTGCCTCCTCACATTTGATCCTGAACCCCCATATTCTCCTCCCCATACCCTTTCCACCCAGTTCTTTCCCTCTATCTGCTTCTTATGATTGTTTTATTCTCCCTTATAAGTGATATTCAAGCAATCTTGCTTGTGCCTTCCTTCTTGTTTAGTTTCTTTGGAACTGTGGAACATATCATGGCTATCCTATGTTTTGTGGCTAATATCCACATATAAGTGAATACCATACCACAAATGACTTTTTGGAATTGAGTTACCTCTCAGGATGATATTCTCAAGACATTCATGATGTCTTCATTTTAAATAGCTGAATAGTATTCCATTGTGCTGTGGGAACTAAAAGGGAGGCAGGGAAGGAGGGGGAAGGGAGGATAGCTTGCACCCACCCAGAGTTCCTCTTTTGCTCTGGGCAGGCAGATGCAGGAGGGCTGTCAGACACTTTCCACTTGGCCCCAGGTGGGCATCTTTACTGGCTAGTTTTGTGTCAACTTGACACAGGCTGGAGTTATCACAGGGAAAGGAGCTTCAGTTGGGGAAAATGCCTCCACAAGATTCAGCTGTAAGGCTGATCAAAGGGGGAGGTCCCCTTGTGGGAGGTGCCATCTCTGGGCTGGTAGTCTTGGTTTTATAAGAGAGCAGGCTGAGCAAGCCAGGGGAAGCAAGCCAGTAAAGAACATGCCTCCATGGCCTCTGCATCAGCTCCTGCTTCCTGACCTGCTTGAGTTCCAGTCCTGACTTCCTTCAGTGATGAACAGCAATGTGGAAGTATAAGCCGAATAAACCCTTTCCTCCCCAACTTGATTCTTGGTCATGATGTCCAGGAATAAAACCCCTGACTAAGACAGCATCTAAGCCATTGACTCCACTTGGTGGGGGGTCGACAAGGGCCAGCTCCCAACTGGGGCCCCCGGGGCCACACCCTGTAGTCCTGGGGTTATGGGAGAGAGGGCTGAGGGAGAGATGTTCCCACGCAGGCAAGAGTAAGCACAGTGGGCCTTGATGAACAGAGACATTCTGTGGTTTTAGAGCTTTATTGAAGAAAGGCAGGGGGAAAGAGAGAAGGTAAAAGAGAGAGACCGGCCATGGCCAAGAAGAGAAAAGGGGGAAATGAGAGAGAGAGAAGAAAGGCTAGAGAATAAGAGGGAGAGAGGGAGAGGAGAAGAGAGGAGAGGAGAGGAGAGGAGAGGAGAGGAGAGTAAGGGGAGTAAGAGCAAGAGAGTGAGGTGGGGCTAGGCAGCCCCCTTTATGGTAGGCTGTTATCTTTACTGTTGCTAGGTAACTAGGGAGGATTTTAGCCTGAAGGTCAGAAGCTTGGGACATTGCCTATGTGACTACTAGTCATGCTTCTCCTGTGGGGGGCTGTGGGGGTGGTAACTTCGACAGGAGCTAGGGTTCCAGGAGAAATGAAAGAACTCCTTCTGTCCCATGTAGGTGAGTTATCACTACCGGGTCCCAGGTTTCCACCTCAGCTTGACTGGAGACCAGACTGTCTGTGCTTAGCCCAATGCCCCACATTGTGCAGCAAATAGTATTCCTTGATTTACCACATTTTCTTTATTTATTTTTCAGTTAAGGGACATCTAGGTTTTTCCAGTTTCTGGCTATTATGAATAAATCTGCTATGAACATAGTTGAGCAAGTGTCATTATGGGATGGTGGGGTATATTTTGAGTATATGCTCAGGAGTGGTATAGCTGGGTCTTGAGATAGAACTATTCCAGTGTTCTGAGAAACCGCCAAATTAATTTCCGAAGTGGCTGCACAGGTTTGCAATCCCACCAGCGATGAGGAAGTGCTCTGCTTGTTCTACATCTTTTCCAGCATGTGTTACCACTTGAGTCTTTGATTTTAGGTATTCTGACTAGGATCTCAGAGTTGTTTTGATTTGGATTTCCTGATGACTAAAGTGAACATGGTCTCTTTAAGAAAGACTTTCTAAGTTTCCTGACAGCACTGAAAGGTATTTCTGCTGCTGCTGCTATACTTGACTAGTCATGCCAATAAATGTGTAGTTACGTGCTACTGATTGTTCTGTCTTTAGGGTAAATATGACTAAAAGGATCCTTATGGTCTGGCCATTCCATTAGAAGATCTAGGATATTACAGTAAGTGCTGAGCAGAGACTGACTATTGGTGTCAAACATTGGGCTCATTACTGGAGCCCAGAAGCTTCTCATTGAATAATGTAATGGAAGGTGCCAGGGGCAGATACCAACATGAAATGTTCCAACGATGGTACCAGAAAGACCCGACTCACTAATCATGGAGTTGAAGGAAAAAGATGGAATTGGAAAGTAGTGCATATTCACTTCATGTAGGGATTTGTATGTAGGAAGGAATTAGTTTAGTTTAATGGACTTAGAAAGTCACTGAATGAGGTAAACCAATCACAAAAGAACACACATGATGTGCACTCACTGATAAGTGGATATTAGCCCAGAAACTTCGAACCCCAAGATACAATTTGCAAAACACATGAAACACAAGAAGGAAGACCAAAGTGTGAATATTTTGTTCCTTCTTAGAAGGGGGAACAAAATACCCATGGAAGGAGTTACAGTGACAAAGTTCGGAGCTGAGACTGAAGGAAGGACCATCCAGAGACTGCCCCATCTGGGGATCCATCCCATAAACAACCAACAAACCCAGACACTATTGCATATGCTAACAAGAGCTTGCAAACAGGAGCCAGATATAGCTGTCTCCTGAGAGGCTCTGCCAGTGCCTGACTAATACAGAACTGGATGCTCAGTCATCCATTGGATAGAGCACAGGTTCTCCAGTGAAGGAGCTAGAGAATGTACCCAAGGAGCTGAACACGTCTGCAACCCTATAGGAGCAACAACAATATGAACTATCCAGTAACCCCAGAGCTCATGTCTCTAGCTACATATGTAGCAGAGGATGGCCTAGTCGGTCATCAGTGGGAGGAGAGGCCCTTGGTTCTGCGAAGATTTTATGCCCCAGTACAGGGGAATGCCAGGGCCAGGAAGCAGGAGTGGGTGGGTTGGGGAGCAGGGGGAGTGGGGAGGGTATAGGGGATTTTCGGAGAGGAAACTAGGAAAGGGGATAGCATTTGAAATGTAAATGAAGAAAATATCTAATAAAAATGAAAAATAAATATTCCCATTTCCTTATGGAACTAGGTAGTGGGGAGCCAGGTTGAACGGAGGAGATGAGTCAATGTTATTATGATATTCCAGGTGAGATGTTTTGAAGGGAGAATGGGCCTCAAACCGAAGTGTTCAGGATGTCTCCTCAGGACCTGGTAGAATACGGACATATGCCTTTCAGCCACTCTCTTCAGGTGGGCTCTTGATCTGTAGATTAGGATGCGGTCAAGTGGGAAGGCCATGTTGATGTTGATTCAACAAAGGTTAAAACAGGCCATAATGGAGGAAAAAGGAAAATATTTGGAATGTATTTTGAAGTAGAAGTGATAAGCTTTAAGGGGTTGAATTTTGGAGGTAGAAAAAGAAAGTCCATCTTCAGAGTTGGGGGTAAGTGACAAGGGAAGGAGAAGAGGGTCACAGGAACCAACAAGTTCTAGTAAGTAATAGTAGCAAAAAATTAGTATTGAATTAAATCCAGGGAAAATTCTGAAGATGTTACAGTTTTAATGTCTGGATTATACTAAGTGTAAGAGAGATGGATTATGGCAACCCAGTTCTTTCCCCGAGGTGGCAAGGCTGATAGAAAGGACATGCTGTTTTGCAGATCCCAGCTATTTGGTGGGTTCAGAACTGACTGAAGCTGGAGAGAAAACTTTGGGTTTGGAAACTGTTGTGGATTTGGTCTAATGCTTGTATGACGTTCATTGAGTCCCCAAAATTACCTGAACCTGTATTAAGATGCTGAGGGTCCCTTCTCTCAGTTGGTTTTGATTGGTAAATAAAGTTGTCTGCAACCAATGGCTGGGCAGGGAGACAGGTGGAACTTTAGGATTCCTGGGCAAGGGGACCAAGGAAGGATATAGAACCACCATGGAGGGCAAGGAGTAAGGACCAGGCCTGAGAGATGCAGAATAGAGAGTATAGCAATTATGTAGGAGCCAGTGAAGAGTGGCTCCAGGGAACCCCCAATTTGGTCTAGGGCAGTGAAGATGGAAAATAGATTTTAGTAAGCCATACCTCAGGAATATTGGAGGGGAGGTGTTAGCCATGTGGAGATTTTGGAGTGGCCCAGCCATTGAGCTGTTTAAGACATATTAAGATATAAGGCTCTCTCTCTCTCTCTCTCTCTCTCTCTCTCTCTCTCTCTCTTTCATTTGGAAACTCAGAACATTGGGACAAGCAGTGAGGAATGTGCCACCACTTGCTGGTCAATTTGAGTATAATTAATTGGCAATTGCAACAGGGTTCTAGAGGATAGATTCTAGCCATGCAGAGATATGACAGAGCCAACAAGATGGCAGGGAGTGGCATTGAATGATGCTTTATTCTGGGAGAGGTGGAATGCAGCGATGATTCAGTGTCTGCAGGCGAGTGAGGAGAACGAGGTGAAAGCCCAGTCCACACCTGATGATCATAACAAGCATTTGCTGAGTGCACATGTCTACTCTGAGAGCCATTCCTGAGTGCTTTCCATAGACCATCTGTCTTAATTCTTAGAATATTTCAGAGGAAAAGTATCATTACTCCATTTTTCTAGAGACAAAATCTTACAGAAACCATGTGAGGGCATCATGGCTGAAATCACGTGACTGGAACATCTAGAGCTAGCATTTATACTCAATGTAGGTGAAATCCAACCTATTTAGAAGTCTTCCATCTGTAAAAATGTAAAGCAGACAGTGCGTGTGAGTGTGTGCATGTGTGTGTGTGTGTGTAGGGGGAACTAGACTGTTCTGCTTTGACTACACAGTGCATACTGTCAGCCAGTAGAGAACACACTGCCCACTTTCATCACGGTCCCTTTGTGAAAAATCCCAGTTCAATCATATAACTTGAATTGAATTTTCAAGGATTTAACTATTTATAAATGTGGGGCCTGTGCATAGACTGTTCCTGAACACTATCTTCCACACAGAATTATCTAGAATTTATATTACTGTTTTCAACTGTTAATAAGTTAATATTGTGTGCTAATAAGTTTGAAAGTGTGACATTTCCTTGCATTTTGGAAAAGGGCAAGCCTAGCTTTCTGGGGTGCTAGGCTGTGTGACTGCTCCCTTCCCCTTCCTTTGTTTAGTACCTGTCACCCCTCTTGTTTCTCGACCTTCATCTTCCAAAGCAATGTTTACTTGCAACAGATGAGGGAAAAAAAAAAAACAACCTAAAACAAGTGACTCTACTGATAGACGTGCATTTATTTTCTCTACTGTCTGAGAAGAGAGCCTATGCTCCTACCACGTTCCTAAACCTTGGCTGCTGGCACAGTCCTCACACAGACAAGGCACAGAATTCAACAGGCTTGCTGGGGAAAAAGACAGATAAGAAAAATAGAATTTTTAGAAATGTTATTGCATAGGATTTTTTTTCTGCCTAGAGCAGCATTCTAGGCATTCCTGTGCTTTTTTTCTTTCTTTTTTTTGTCAGTCTCCAAATGAGTTATTCACTTGAAAACTTTAGAAGCTGAACAGGGATGAGAAACCTAGCAACTGGATATCGGCTCTCTGAGGGCAATAGAATGATAGGTTTTAATTAAAGAAACATTATCCATCAGTACTATATTATATATTATTATTATTAGTTAGGAAGTTAATATTTAGTTTTGTGAAATCCTGCTGGCTGTGAATCACGGATGGCAGATTTGTTATATACATTGTCCTCCACTAGCTGGTTTTTGTTTCCACAGACAGAACTTTAAAATGCACCTTCCTATTATAATTAAAAAAAAAATCACCCACCCCACAAAGACAAACAAATAAGCATAAAGGAAAGCCAAAACCAAATACCTTCAAGTATTAGAATATCAGATTTTTAAAATTACTGCATGTTATGAAACATAAACATAAAATACGTTTTGTTTGGGAATTCATTTGAATGGAAACGCGTGATAATCTGCTCTGGTCTAGTATCTTGAACTAGGATGTGTTCAAGGATGGGAGACATTGTGAAAGGCACCACTGTTTTTGGAGGTCAGGTAGACCCCCACTTGGTTTCTATCAGCTGTAAGCTATACTAATCTAGACGTGATCTGTTGGGGATAGGATCAAGTTGTCAATTAAGAAAAGATGTCACAAATACCTGAAAGTAAGAGTAAATGAATATACCTTTAGTCCCAGCACTCAGGAGGGTCTCTGAGTTCCAGGCCAGCCTGATCTACAAAGTGAGTTTCAGGGTAACCAGGGATACACAGAGAAACTCTGTTGGAACTCCTCCCATCCCCACCAAAAAAGAGTGAATCACAACCTGGTTCATTGTAGATTATAGTGGTAACAGTAAAGCTGTTATCAGGACGCTGTAACACGTGCACCAGGGTGAGCCATGAGGAAACAGATATTATACTTTGACTGGACAGATATTATACTTTGAATAAACTCAAGTGCCCGCTTAAGTGATTAAGAGCACCTACTTCAGGGAAGGTTGACAGAGGGAGGGAGCTAGTGGGGATGGTAATCTCACTGCAAACTCTTTGGGAAAACGGTCTGTGTAAATATTGGTTGTAACCAAGGCACACAGCTCAAACACTGACTGTTAGGCTTTGCTTAGGATTATTTGATGGTAAATTATGGACTCTTGTCATCATTATACTTCTAAATACTTAGAGATATGGCTGGAGGAAGAAGTCAGCTAGAAGAAGCAGGCAGTGCATTCCCATTGAAGAGGAATGTGCTGATTTTGTGTGTATTCAGTGGCAATCTAGTTTGGAAAACTCTCACCCCATTTCATCCATCTTAGTTTTTTCTTTCATTTATGCCGTACAGAGGTCTGAGACTGTGCATAGTGTAAAAAGATCGGATGACTGCTATCCTATCTGCTACCTCAGAATGAAGTTCTTGTATACAGGAGCCAGCTATGAAGTTCTCTAGTAGCACTCATTGCCGAACATAGATGTGAACGAAGCTTTCACTTCGATTGGCTTCACAAATTAACGAGTGTTGCAATGTCACAATTTACCTAAAGTAAACTGAAGATAGCTTTTGTATCAAAGTAGGTTAAAATTATATTCTGCAGAAAAGCCTGCTTTTCTACACCACCCAGTATACCACCTATTTCTAAGAGTTTGCTTCTTATTGGTGATTAGCTCTACCTTGGGATGAGACTAAGAGCAGAGATTAAAGAGAAACTGCAGACAGGTTCTACGGGGGCCTGTATAGTGCACATAGAAAGACACGTGTCATGAAACATGTTAGGAAGTGGGATTGCAGCCCACACAGACAAGATGCAGTCAGACAGCTGAGGAAGGGAGAGTGACAATGTCACTTTGAACTAGGGACTGGGCTACTATGGTTCATGTTGGGGCACTTCTGAGAGTGACAAGGAAAGGACTGATAACATGTGGTTGGTGGATGCAAACCAGAAGTCTGCTGGAAAGGCATGCATTTATCACCTTATAAGGAAGCCATTCTGTATTTGCTCTGTAAAATGCACTTTAAGTACTGACTAGACAGCTAAAAGGTGGAAGGTCCTAAATTTGGAAAGGATATTCTCAAATCCTCTTCCTTATTCAACGAATGTCCATAGTGTGTTCATGACTAGGGCCACAACAGGTGGATGTATTTTAAAGCAGTAGACTTGAGTCAGTGGTCTGTCTGCAGATACTTCACAGGTCTGGAAGGATGCCCCTTGGGGGCTTGCCAAACATACCTGATGCTGTGTCTAAGTACCTCTCAGCCAGACTTTCTGGGCCACATTAGATTTTAGGTTAGAATGAGAATTTCTTTTTCTTTTCTTTTTTTCTTTTTCTTTTTCTTTTTCTTTTTCTTTTTCTTTTTCTTTTTCTTTTTCTTTTCTTTTCTTTTCTTTTCTTTCCCTTTCCCTTTCCCTTTCCCTTTCCCTTTCCCTTTCCCTTTCCCTTTCCCTTTCCCTTTCCCCTTTCCCCTTCCCTTTCCTTTTCCCTTTCCCTTCCCCTTCCTCCCTCCCTCTCCCCCTCTCTCTTTCTCTTTCTCTCTCTCTCTTTCTCTCTCTCTCTTTCTCTCTCTCTCTCTCTCTCTCTCTTTCTTTCTTCTTTCTTTCTTTCTTTTTCATTTTCTTTTGTTTTGTTGTGATTGAACAAAATTCTCACCATTTTAATCATATCCAGTGGCTTTTAGTGACTCCATAACACTGAGAAACCATCAGCTTCAACACAGGTACAGGACACATTCTTAAAGCAGTGGAAAACCATCAGCTGTATATCATACTATGCAGCTACTGAGTACAGCCAAGTAGCCTTTGTAGATTTGCCTATTCTGTCCTAAAGAATGCATATACAGTGTGGCTATGGATACATGACTGTTCCTCAGTGTACTGTTTTCGGGATGCATCCACATTGCATACCACACTCCTTGGTGTTTCATGGGTGAATAATATGCCATTACATCTTCCCTGTCCACGTGCTGCTGCTGAGTCTGCTGATGAACATCTTTTTTTGTTTCCGTCTTTTGGCACTTTTGAGTATAGTAGTTATGAATGTTTGTGTGTGAGTCCTTTGAATCGGTTTTTACTTTTGGGAGGCATATATCTAGAAGTAAAATTGTTGGTCCATGGGCGGAGAGAAGGGCCAGTTGCTGTTGCAGAAGGTGCTGGTTTGACTTCTCACACACGCATAGTGGTTCACAGGAATCCACAGCTCCAGCCCAAGGGAATTTGTTCTTCCCTCTGACCTCTAAAGGCACCAGGCTCATATATGTTGCACAGACACAAACAAAGCATTCATATACGTAAAATTAATACAATGATTCCTAATGACATACTGATGTACCCACAGAATAATACTAACTTAACCTCAGAGAGAGTTTTCCCAGTAGACAGGGGATAACACAGAGACACACGACTGGACAATGTTCAGAGAATGAGAGACTTTGGAGCACTCGGCCCTAAGTGGGATATTTTTAATCATCCCTCACTCCTCAAGGCACAGGGATCTATATGGAAGAGAATATGGAACTGGAAAGACTTAAGAGGCAGATGCGATGAATGACTCCCAGGAAGCAACATCATTCACACAGAAGAGGGCTGATATGCAGGGGACTCAGAGAGACTGGCACAGTGCACCTTGAACCTGCACAAGTTCAAACCAGACAGAATCCCAGCACAGAGAGGGGAAAGTAGACTCAGAGTTCCACCTCTAACTGATAAAACAATTTTTTACAAGATCATTTGTGTCTATATGATGATCTTACAATATTTTTTTAAGGAAGCATGGAATTAGTTTCCAAGTAGGCTAGTAATAATGGTGTTCTCAGGCAGGTCATGAAGGTCAAGAATGGGGACGTCTGTCTACATATGGAACCATTTCCTCAACAGCTGTTACTCTAGCATGTGGCTGGGGGATACGTGACTATTTGTCTCTAAACTAAGCAGATTCTGGAAGACAGACTGATTTCCAGCCCCTTACCTTACCAGTGAATCTGTTGATTCAAATAATAAACAATAATAAAGAAGAAGATATCATCAATTTGAGAGTTGGGAGGAAGCAGAAGGGGTTGGGAGGAAGAATGTAAGGGGGAATAATAATTTTGTTTTAATTAAGCTACATTAAATGAAAATGTGATTTTGGTATAATTCTTTCTTTCATTAGAAACTATTCATATTTTTTCAAGACAGGGATTCTCTGTGTAATGTTGGCTATTCTGGAACTTGTTCTGTAGACCAGACTGGCCTCAAACTCAGAGATCTGCCAGCTTCTGCTTCCTGAGTGCTGGGAATAAAGGTGTGCCCCACCTCACTATTCCTCCTTTCTAAAATTGTGTTATTTTTCCATGAATTTATCTAGAAACAGAAGAGCTGCATATCCTTGGAAAGTGAAGAGACAGGAGTCTATGATACCCAAATGTTTTACCAATATAACTTGAGACGCTTAAAGAGGGTTGAGTAATATCTAAATTTAAACTGGGAATTCTGTAATTTGTTTGATTTCTTTTCAATGGAGGGTCCAAGAAATAAGATGGGTTTTCTTGCTTGTCAAGCAGTGAACAAACATGGAATACCTGTAGGAGTTATCCGAGCAATTGTTATCCATGTGTAGAAGATGCTTAAAATTGTTTTCCAGCATTATAAAATGTCTCTGTGACTTTCTGAAGTATGTTCACATTCTATAGACTTGAATGCTTTGACATCATCTGTGAGCCTTTCTTTGATGAACTTAAAGTGGTTTTATGGGGGGGAGGGGGAGAGTTAGTAGTGCTGGATACAGAAATATTAGAATAATAAGTATAATCTGTTATCATGATTATCCAAAGCTCACTTGATTATATTTCTGCACTCCTTCATTCTAGAACATCAGAAGAAACTTACTGTTCTTCACAAAGAGAATTTTGAGTATTTCTAATATTTTTCCACTATTGTTAGATTCATTTTGTAAGAATATTTACTTCTGCTTTAAGTTCACAAGTAACATACCTTTTAAATCAAGACTACTGTAATTTTTCTTTATTAGCTTTCAAAGCTTTCTGTGTTTTGAAACCATCACAGCCAATAACTAATAATGAAACCAGTATGCTAATTAATAAAATAATTAAATGCAATGACAAAGAGAGGAAGACTGACTGAATGAGAAGGGCTGGTGAGGTCAGGGTCCTGCAGCATGCTGGGAACTATACACGGGGATCCTTGTGCGAAGGTTGCAGCTCAGAATGTGCAGGTCCTCACATTTCATTGTTCTAGGGATCTGATCTGATATGCGTTAGAATGTGGGAGTGCATTTGTCTCAGCATTGCTTTTTAAATAACAGAATCAACACTGGAATGTAGATTGGGGCTTGTTTAGCTTTTCCTCTTAGTTTTGTTCAAACACTATCATTGTAAAGCTCAAGGTCTGAACATAATACTTTGGTGTTCATTGTAGGAAGGAGAATGAATGGACAGCAAGGGAAACATAACCCTGCCAGTCTCTTTTGACTGGGGAAGAAAAAAAAAATTAACCAGGAAGCGAGACCAGCAGCAGAGGCTCAGCATCAGTTTTACTTTTTTAGGGACTACATGTCACGGACTCCTTCATTAAGAACCAATGTATCTAAGCTGGAATTCATTGACACTGTATTTTAACCTAATTAGATTAGAATCAAAGAACCATGAACAAGGGGATGAGAGAGATGGCGGGTGCCACCATTGTAAGCATTTCGGGTTCTACTACACTGGATTGCATCTACTGTAGGAATTGTAAAGTTGCAGGCAGGGTGATGCATTTTTGAACATCTGAGCTACTATACACTGAAAACACTATGAAATAAAAATAATCTCTTCACACTTCCCAACTGGCTGTTTATCAGCTTTTCCCTTCCCCACACTTGTGCATGAAGTGTCCCTTCACAGCCAGAAATCCTGTGGTGTTTTTGGCTCTGATTTGGACAGTAACTTGCTTATTTTCAAAGTTAACAGCAGAAAGCAAAGGAAAATGTCGTCTATTAGTGTGTTACATTATGTAAAGAAAACAAGATTGCTACACACTGCCATCCACTAGCCTTTCCAACCATCTCTTTAAACCTTTTCACTTCAAATCAAACCACCATATTGAGCAGCCCCCAAATATTTGGAGAAAAAAAGGTAAAGATTGTGGGTCCCAGAGCGACCATTTATCTGAAGTTTCCATGGACTAAACCTCCATCAACCAACCTACACAACTACAACACAAATTCACTTGCAAAAATACAGGAAACAATAAATGTTAAATATTGACATCCTCTTTCCATAAGTCCCTGCAAGAATAGTACAGGATTCAACCTTTCCAGTGGTGTGTGTGCACTCCACTTGCTTTGAGGTTCATCAGCTACACATTTATAATGGAGTCTGAGTGTGAATATGTTGTGGTTTTTCTTTCAGATGAGCCTGAAGCCAGCTGTGTTCTGTCTGTTGGTGGGACATGAAAAGACTATGAAAGCAGACTTTGTTCCTTGGGCAAGAGAGGCTTCTCACAACATGCTGTTTCAAAACCAAAATTCAGGGCTAGAGCTATGGGCCAATAATTCTGAACAATGTTTTGTTTTTGCTCAGAATAATTAAATTATGCCATCCTAGAATGAAAAGATATACTTTATTTTTTCATGGAAAAGCAAACAAATTATAATAATACTATGTTCTGGTATTCTGATCCACTAATTATATATGTGTCCTTCCATTTATCTTTGTAGATATAGGAAGACTAGATTAGAAAAATGAACTATAACTGGCAATGAGGATTTTCTGCTAGGAGCAGATTTGAGTTTGAATTGGGGTGATGATCAACTGAGATGAGTTATTTTTAATGTTTGCCATTTAATGTGAATGCATACATGTGGCATGTGAGAAATTGGAAATTAGACTAACTTGAAAAAGAAGATACCTTTTCTGGCCCCTTGCCCTTAGACAGAATGTTGAAGTTGTTCTGAATGCCCTGTTATTTTTCCTCTCAAAGATTTTATTGATGCAAAACCTTATTCCTAGTCATTTAGTGTTTTTTTTTTAAAACCAAAAGTTGTAATTTTTCTTTATCTTTAAGTGAAACAAAGAGATCATGAATATCTCTAAAATTTCCCTTTGTTTTGCTTTCTTTATGAGATGAACGTAGGGGAAGTGTGCCAGGCAGTGCTGGGAAGCATTATGAAGTAAAAAGGATGCTGCTGAAGATGTTCAAGATGGAATAGCAGTTTTCAGGATCATCTGACCATCAGCATCCCTCATAACATGGATTCATTTATGGAATCAAGCATTGTATCACAAAAATGAACAATACTAACTTTCTGAGGTAAAAAGCCTTTGTGGTAAACACCACAAACCACCTGACAAAGTCTTCAAGTAAGAGACACAAAACAGTGGGGCTTTGCCTGCACACGTAGCAGTCACCTTCCTGTGTAGTATTTTTATTATTATTTTTTTTAACAGAAGCATCATCAAATCAATGCCGTATTTATGTAGCTGGGATGACCAGTCCCCTGGCTGGCCTGCAAGGCTGTCACTAGTTCTTTCCTTACTGGGTTAAATTAGAACTGGCTCAAGATAGCAAGCACTAGCTTGGTAAGAACAATGTTGTGTACCGGGTCTCTGAGCAGCTTCTGTGACTGTCCAGGAGTTGGAGGGAATTCTGCAGACTCAAGGAAGCTCCTCTCCAGCCCTCCCCACAAAAGGCTGTGTGTCAGTTTCAGCCCTAGCTGCTGTTAGCTTGTTTCTCATTAGTTAGTTCCTCTGCTGTTTGGCTGCGGCTTCCCCTGCCAGCCCAGACAACAGAAGCAGGCCTAGCTAGTTCCTGGTATTCCACAGTGCCTTGTCTTTTAAATGGCACCCAAAGCATTCCTTGAAGTTTCCTCAGTGTCTGCTTAGTGGTGACCCCCCCGCAATTACCTGTCAGCCTCTTCTTCCCTTCCAATGGGGCCTCCACACTTCAGAGTTAGGAGTTGGCTCTCTGGAACAGGATTGACATCAGCATGTTTTAGGGATCTTTTGTTCATTACAAGCCTCAGCGTCTGTTCTTTGGCTTCTTCCCTAGACTCCCTTAATGTTAACTACACTCACAGTTCCTATTTACTCCACGGCCTGCTTCCTGCTTTATGTCTTGTCCATGCTTTCCGACTACAACCACCCTTCATCTAACACAATGCAGATCTAGTGGTTCTCGTTTGTAGCAGCAAACTATTTACCAAGGCAAGCTTTCTGAATGTTTAACAATTGATAACTCCAAGAATTATGTCCTAGAGGAAACGTAGTCACAAAGAAGATTGATTATATATTTAAATTATTATACTGAGAAGGGTTTATATCACAATTTAATGCCAGCCATCTGTCCTAGTTTACATACTTAATTAAGCGTATTACATATTTAATTAATCAGTAAAACTCTACCTTTTCCAAACCTAATTTATACCTGAGCATCACGGGTTGTGACATCCGTAGGACCATATCCTGTATAAAAAGACCCTCTGTCCTCTTTAGAAAAAGTACAATTACAATCAAAATAGGCTTCACTGAGGTGCTCTGATTTAATGACAATAAATAATTTAAATATCTATAAGAATATGTTGAAAAGTTATAGGCCGTATTGTTAACTTATAACTCTAAAAGTTATCTTGCTATATTTATGTAATTTTAGAAACTGTAATGTTAACCTCTCAAGAGTTAAATGTGTTATGGAGTAATAACTTCCTGATAATAACAAGATGTATTAACAGAGTTTCATTAAGAGAATGTTAGCATCATCCAAGGCTTAATAAGATCTTTCCCGGTGGCTTCATTTAGCTGCACTTGGTCTGGAGGGCCAGGGAACTCTGGCCCCACTGCTTTTAACTGCATTGTTTGGCTGCCTGATTGTGTCCATCGATGGTAATCCCTCTGTAAGTCTAACCCTTCACATACTCTTCCTTTCCTGAGTAACAGCCTCACCTAAGGATAAGTTTATACACGCAGACTGCGTTATTTGTGCCACAATATTCAAAGACCCAACTCTTTCTTGGAAAAGCGACAAAACTCGTGTAATGAGAAATGGCAATTATTAGTTGGCAACGGCACAGATTTTCTTTACAGAACTTTGAATTACGCCTTTTTAGCAGATCTTGGTCACTCAGGCCAGTGAGTCTTGCACAGTTGTGGTTTAACCTCGAGAACTTTTGTCACATTTTTTTTTTTTTTTATGAGATGTGGCTCAGTTCTGACATTTAGAAGATTGCAGTTTTGAAGAGTTTGTGTCAACTTTCTGTAAGCGTTTTATTTTGCTAACGAACTAAAATTGATCTCTGTAATTGAAAGATAACGACACTATTTGAGTGTAATGACTAAATACCCATGAAAGACTGCTCCCCTAACCCTGACCACGGTGCTTTATCTTAATTATAAAATCACATTGTATAGTGCGTCTCAATTGCTTAATTATGAAAGAAAAAATGGAATGAGCAGTAGCAAGAGACATTGAAGAGTTGGTTCCAAGCTGGACTTGCTACAAAACCCTGAGGTCTGCTCAATGTCCTGGGGCTCTGCTGTTCGCTTACAGGCGTGGTGCGGTGGGGTTATTTAAGGTCCCCTCCAATGCTTCCAGCTTTCAAGCTGAATCCCACCAAATTGATTTTTCATACTCAGGGAAAGAAAAAAAAACCTGAACAAAGCTGAACTGTGAAATATTTGACAAGTATTAACAGGATTGAGCATGTTTTAGACATTCAGCATTCTGTAGGAGAAAAGAACAGTTAGAATCCCCACCCCCACTTACCCCACCCCTGTATAACTTGTATTTATTTAAATTTGAAACACTGAGCAATTTCACTAAGCTGTTTTTGTGCTTCTTGTGGTACGGATGGATGCAGAATGCTCCAGCCCATAATTTCCCAGGGCATGTTGCCCTTTACAAACTTAGTAGTGGAGAACTGGGTCAGTTCAGGTGACCAGACTATGGAATCCCTCCTCACAGGATCAGAAATTCTACTGAAGTTGTCCACCTCCTGCAGGACGGGGCAGGACAAAGCAGATGAGAACACTCTGGTAGTAGCACAGCACCTGCTGCCGTGGCTGTTTCTGAGAAGTCTAGAAATCTAAGCCAGTGCTACAAATGGCAGCCAGGAACCCAGAAATCATTTATAAGTATTTTACTAATTCTTTCTGAAATCAGATTTACCAATCGACTCACACACAAAATGCAATTGTCTGTACAATTTTATGAGTGGATACAGAAAATGAAATTTCACAGAGAATTCACGCTAATTAATTAATTAATTAATTAATAACGATTCTTCAAGACAAAAATACTTTCTCTCTTTTTTACTGCCTAAGTGTAAAATAACTGCTTAGAAATATCAGAGAGGTTTTAGAAATAGGTAAAATAGACCTGCTTAACAAACCACAAAACACTTCACTTTATTTTTACCCAGTACTAAAAATAGTGCACATGCATATATTTTTAAATGAAAAGGTATAAACAAAGAATACAGTTGTAGAACAGCCAACTTGAATTAATAGGCTACTATTTTCTTTTGCCTCAGTATTCACAGAAGGCTAGCCTACCCATTGATACCAATGTATATTTTGTCAAGTAACCTGCTACAGTTTTTGATAGTGCTTAATTGCCTTTTTTTTTTTAAAGATTTATTTATTATTATATGTAAGTACACTGTAGCTGTCTTCAGACACTCCAGGAGAGGGAGTCGGATCTCATTACAGATGGTTGTGAGCCACCATGTGGTTGCTGGGATTTGAACTCTGGACCTTTGGAAAAGCAGTCGGGTGCTCTTACCCACTGAGCCATCTCACCAGCCCCATCTTAATTGCCTTTTTAAAGGACAAAGTATTCTGTTGTTTGGAAAGAAGACTTCTACTCACAGGCTTCAATTCTGAGTAAGACATGTGTGTCTGCCACTCATGACTCTTTCTATAGTGATAACTGCAGCTTCATGCACACATAAAAAACCAAGGCTCCTGCTACAATTCAGAAATGGCAAGCAGTTCAGGGCCTATGGTACAGAATAGGTCTATTTTACCCAGAATGGGAGGAAAAATGAAAGGGCAAGTACCCGAAGCTAGGAAAGAGTTTTCCATCAGGAGCTAATTAATGGGAGGTGCTGGAGGATCGATAGTGGACATTGAAGTATTTCTTTCAGGATCTGTTGAGGTTGGATCTTTTGATATGCACTGTAATGATAATGATATGTAATGTGATGTATGTAATTCAAGATGAATACTGGGCCCAAGGCCTGGTTGGTCCCAGGAATGAGAGAATCTGCCGGTACAATGTGACCTTGCTCATTAAGTTAACACTATTGGTTAAATAAAGATGCTGACAGCCAAAAGCTGGGCAGAAGAGACATAGGTGGGGTTTGGGGTTCCAAAACGTGGGGTCTGAGAAGACCCTGAGGAGAGAGAAGAACTAGAGAGAGAGAGAGGAAAAGACACTGTGGCATAAGCATCTTAAGATCACAGCCATGAGGGCTGTCCAATTGGAGTTAAGAGGAGCCTAGACGGTACATAGTAAGTGATAATTCAGGGTTATGGATAAGAAAGTAAATTCTAACGGCTTGGAGGATAGATATCTGAACCAGCTTTAGTGCTGATAAAGGCTCATTGTAATTTAAAAATTGCATGTGTCTTTTATCTGGGAATCAAATAATCAAAAGTGATGTAGAAGCCTTTGATTGAGATTAAATATATTCCACAAAAAGTATCCATCTAATAAGCTTAGGGGCATCCTGTATGCACCCCAGCAGTGATAAAGCCTGTCTTAGTCCTTTCTATGACTTGACTGGCTTATCTAAACATTAGGGCGACTGTAGAAAATCAAATAAAAGGAATAGCTCAACACTGCGTAGGACTCAGTATTACTTGTACACTGCTTTAACTGAAAAAGCCGTCTTCTGTGGAAATAATGAATACATCAAGCCAAGAACTCTCCAACTATGAATTGTGTTTTACAGAGGACATATTAATGTTCAGAATGATGTCATTTTGTTCATGGTATGAGTTAGGATCAGGCCCATTTTGTGAAATCAAATCTATTTGAAAGTGATATAATAGAATTTATGAAAATAAATAGGTGACAATATACAAAAACATCAGGGTTGACACAGATAATTAAATTCGTTTCGAAGTCAGTCATTTATTTTCTAGACTGATAGAAACATACATGATATCTCTCTCTATATATACATGTATATATGATATGCATCATACATATATAAATATGTATGTGTATATATTATCTTCATCAGTCATTCTCCAAACCAGAAGAAAAAGAAAGGGAGAAATCAGATTCCACTCATATGACTGTGGTATTATAAGGTTTTTTGAACTCTACCTTGTAGATGTAAACTGGTGTGTGCCCCTGTTGAGTCCATCTCACATATACTCCTGCTGTGAGCCAGAGCCTCAATCACAGGTGAGGTCAAGTTCACTTACACAGATGTCTTCTCCTGGTCTTAAGACATATTTGCTAAGATGACATAAGCAATGATGACTTGCACTTTGGTTCTTTAGGACCATTAAGTGCTATTTTACTTCAGAGACTGGGAAAGGACTCAAACTCCTGTATTGATGTAGGCATTGATAACTCATGGGGAAGGGCAGCGGACCTCCTTGTAAGTGGCACTTAGCTGGACTGTGTTATGAGTCACTGATGTTTGGGATGACTGTGACTCCTCAGGAGTCCCTTACATGAGTGCCCTACCTTCCCAACTGTCACCGTGGATGTCACTCCAGCCCTTTCAGAGAGCTGATGAGAAGATGCTAAAGGAATGTGGTGACTCTGGGATGAGGTTGCTTTGTTCACATAAAAAGTGCCATCAGAAAAATGCTTACATTCAGACAGTCCCAGTGCCATCAAGGACATTATACCTTGGAAACCACTACCTGAAACTTGTTACAAATACAAATTCCTTAGTCCTATCTTAGACAAAAAGAACCAAGGGCTTTGGAAATGGACCCAGCCACCTTCTTACAGCTCTCTGGGTGACTGTTCTCATTTCTAGTTTGAGAAGAGATTCTGAAGAAGACGGTTCTTGCCTCGTACCTGCCACGTTCTAGTCATTAAGTTCTGGAAAATTTGCTTAGCAACTCCATGTTTCTGATTTCTACATCCATAAAGTGAAGGATGTTCAACAATGGGCCTCACAGCTCTGACATTCCCAGGGTCTAGGATTCTAATTATCCGGTAAAAGAGAATTCATTAGGGAAAAGTGATGCCTAGACATCTGGCTGCAGGGCTAATCTAATACTGTTCAGCCACACACCACGCCCGCGAGTTTAATGCACACGATCCCTCTCCATCCTCATTAGCTGCAGATCTTCTTTGTAGCAGCTACTATAAAATAAAACGAGCCTGCTAAGTATCTCAAGACTAACTCAGCGTTCAGTAAGTAAAATACATGACTAGGATCTTACTTTTAATTGTTGAAAATGATGCACAGCTTTAATGATATTATGATAATGGAATTTAAAACTATATATCTTTCTTTTGAAGGTTTTCTTTCCTGCACTTATCATAAATGCATAGGAAGTACATCACTAGGCCCGTAAGCATTAATAGTTTGCCATGACTCCCCCTCTACTTTATGTAATTTATGTAAAGCTTAAAGCATGATAAACATAAGAGTCTGATAGCGAAGACTCCTAATACACCAGTGGAGGTTAGTTACTTCAAATGGCTGAAAGGTGTGTATTTCTTATTTCTGAAATTTTTATTATTCTAAAAATTATTTCCAAATATTAATATGATTTCCAATTTATTCAGATGTGTGTTACTATTTGACAAGTTGGCCCTTCCACTGAGGACTGATATATATATATATATATATATATATATATATATATACATACACACACACACATATATATATATATATATATACATTTATTACTATTAAACATCAACATGAGTTGATGAGTGTTTACTTCATAAACCTGGGGTGTAACTCTGCTGCAACAAGATTAGAACCCTGAACCCCGAGAAACACAGAGGCTGATATTGTACATTTTTTGCTATGTTATTCCTGCAGAGAAGATTAACTCTCTTCATGTCATTATTTTACTGATTAGAGCAGTGTTTTTAATATTGTGGGGTATGTTAGTATTTGAAACACACTATTGATAAGGCTATTTTGAGTAATGAAGTAACTGGGCGGATGTTACCATCTGTGAAACAGGAAAACTCACTATCCACATCTGGACCAGATGTGAGTCAACCTTTACCCTGTCTATTCATTGTCTCCTTAACTGAGATGCATACAATACATATGTGGTTGCTTTGTTGAAAAGGCTCTGTGGATATGCTTGCTTTTTTTTTTAAAGCGATAAAACAAACTCCTAGTAATTGTAATTTTTCCATGATATTGTGGAGCAAGAATACAATGATTAACAATATTTCATTGCTTATTTTCTTAGCATATATAAACCAGGACATTATTTTTAAGGACAATTTTGTGAGATGTTAGAGAAAAAAGTGCCATACAAAATAATTGTAGATCACTTTCGACAGTGGGTGATGCTTGGGCGTTTCATAGAAAGTTGTTGTATTCTCTTATTACAACAAATGATTCCAAGCTGGTTTCTTTGGGTTTGAGGTGGGCCCTGAAATTCTTTATATCAAATTCTGTTAAAAATAAGAAAGGAAAACAATAAATGGTCTGGTCTTCTTTTTCAAGTGACATTGTCATTTGTCCAGAAGGGGGCGCTCTCAGCCCGTATGCAGCAAGAGCTCAGAGCAGACAGTCTGATCTGCTGCGAGGAAACTGTCTGAAGGGAAAATATCAACACAAACCATGCGTTTGCCGCTGGAGCACGCTGGACCTCATCTGCTTAAAAAGATGCACGGATATAGTCATCACAGTTCATAATTTAATAAACTGCTAAAAAAACCCACACATTTTCATTTTAGCGACTTTGGTCTCACAACTAAATTCGCATTGCTACAAAGACATTTGAATTTTGCACTAATATGTCATGAGCACGGCACCCACTGCAAATTAATGAGTCTCTGAATAGCACTGTGCATTTGTCATTTGAATTTATGCTAATGTAGTGAGGTCTCCTGGTGATGCTGATAGTCCATAGCAGCCGCTTGAACCAGAGAAGATGTCGGCACATCTCTCTCACTTTATAATGCGATGTCCTCTCTTGGCTTTTCTGTCCTGTCACTTGGGCGGAGATCCTGTAACTGGTTATTGATAGGGCTGCTAATTATCTTTGACTTTACACTATTGGCCTGACCCCCAACACTGGGCAGAGGTAATGGATCAGTGTTGAGAGAATTATGTACATCACACAGTGACAGCCTCGGACCAGGAGGTCAGAAGGAGTTCACTGAGAACCAATGGTATTTGCAAGGGATGTTGATATAGAAACTGTTGACGATTTCCAGAGATATTGTGTAATTTATGTCAATAAGTCAATCTAAGAAAGTCTACTTTTTGCAGATATGATGAACAGCATTTGTTTGTATGTACAAAAATTAGAAGCTCCCTACGCCTTCGTTTTCCTGCTCCTACTGTATTTACATTCAGTCTAAGACAAAGGTCTTAGCACTGCTTCTGGCTATCTGCATCTTCATTATGGTTGTACCCATTTCCCGTTGGTCATGTGTATGTAGTGACACATTTGAGTCTAATGGTAGGATTGCTGGCATATTGGGCATGTTGTAGGAAGGAAAATGAACAAATTACAAGCACTACAGAATGGAACATCAGTTAGTGACAAAAGGTTCTCAGTGTTTTTATCTTTAGCCCCAAGACTTAATTGTGAAATTAATTCCCCCCCCCTTGATTTAGTACTTATATTTGCCTCTCTTCTAGTTACTGAAAATAAAAATGGGCAGTTTACTCTAGTGTATTCAGAAGAATCAGATTTTATGATTACAAATAAAATGAAAAAGCAAATAAAAACTTGAAAGCCCCAAACAAAAGTATGTGTGTTAATTTTGCACCTTTTAAAATTTGTTTTTCGATGGTAGAATGTGTGGTTCGCCCCACTCCAACAGAGACAAACATGCAAACTTTTCTTACTATATTATAACAATTAAAGCACACATATGAGTTTTGATTAAAATATACCATTGTTACCATCCATTCCCAGGTCAAAAATGAAGTGGAGATAAATAAGAGAATTCTTGGATTATCTCCAGTAGAAAAGGCATCCTCTGGCTGATTGGGAGGATCGCTCCTTAAGCGACATCGAGGAGCACGGTATGGAGAACTGAAGGTGACCCGAGATCGTGCAGAGTCCCCAGAATGAAAAGGCTCCTCCTTGAACAATGAACGCTCACAAAGATGAGGAATTTATCTGCCGCATTGCAAGCGGCAGAGGGCAGGGACCCCAGGGGAGGCAAGCGTTGCCTTCCCTCCCTCTAACCTGTTGGCAAGGCTAAGGGTTAAAGGGCTGCTCTGGAGAGCGAAGCGGGGAGTAAGAAGGCAGCTAATAGATTCTTCACTACAGCTCCTCCTGTTTCCCATCAAGGAAGGGAGACGTTTTTCACTCTTCTTGGAAAAACTTTGAAATGTAAACTGTTTCGATTGATGGCTCCTTCTGGCCCTGGCAACTCTTTTTGGTAGCTGGTGCTCTTTCTGTAATACTTGTTAAAAACGTCTCTGTAGCAAAGATGTTGTTTTTTATGTGATTTTTTTTTTTTAAGTCAGCGCATGTGTGAGTACAGACAGGCTCTCATCTTGCACGGCGGAGACAGGCAGGTGAACACCTCCCTCCCGTAGTCCTTATTCATTTGCAATACTTTATATGATTAGCCTCTCAGAAAGCTGTTTTCAGTCGAAACTGTCAATCCACTTCCAATGTGGCCCCTCTCCCTGGAAAGGAGGAGGCTGTGGCCACAAGCCCCTTTCTTAGCCTGGATACATTTAATATGCCAGATAACCGCTAACCCTCCCATAGAAGGATTGCTGAGAATGTTTTAAGGAAAGCTATACATGTTTATCTTAAAGATCATATTTAGTATTTAAACCACATACACTTCCTCTAACCACCTACACAATTTTAATTGTTTTTTCTTTTAATAAAAATTCCATTTTAATCAGACATCTATGAAATGTCTATGTGCAGGTGATGTTTAATATTCTGTTAATGGTTTCTAACTTCATTTTCGAAAAATGCAGAAGGTAAAATTCATCATCCTGCTTAAAATAAGATCATCGTGGTTCAGAGGGTGAAGTTTGTTCAACCACACTGAACAGTATGAAAATATCCATGCCAGTCTACATTTTGATTTCTAATGTATATCTGATAGACTTCTCACAATGATAAGCCATTCTCCATCCTGTGTTCCACAGTCGTTTTGTGAGTTATCTGTTATTTTCTTATTGCTCATGCCAGATAAATTGCAGCACTATTTGTAGTGCCTAAATATTGATTTGTGTGTGTGTGTGTGTGTGTGTGTGTGTATGTTTCAAGCCCAGTGGTGACGTGTTTCTAAGTGATCCTACCTTTCCGTGCACGGATCAGTAAGTACCCTCCCTGCCCACCCT
The DNA here is from genome assembly GCF_000001635.26 of Mus musculus. NCBI lineage: Eukaryota > Metazoa > Chordata > Mammalia > Rodentia > Muridae > Mus > Mus musculus. The sequence continues at coordinate 81,947,002 of NC_000079.6, forward strand.
AAGTCCTCCACTTGCCAGCCACTCTGTTGATCAAGAGTGCGTTCTGAAGCCACGAGGCAACAAATCAATTTGACTTTTTAAGTGTTAAGTCAGGGTCTGTTTAGATATTTGACCTCCAGGAAAGGAACTCATGTCTGAAGCAGTCATTTTTAGCCATACGTCTGCTCAGACAGTCAGAAGCCTTTCTTTCCCTTTATTCCTACAGACAGACAGGCAGACAGATGGATAGACAAATGTACATATACACTCAGGATAACACGGAGACTTTCTCTGGTTTTGTGTGCTCTCTACATATATGCATGTATATATAAGTGGATATATATTTATGAATATGTGTGTATATATATATATGTGCATATGTTTACACATGCAGATATGTGAATAACTATGTGTATATACACATAAAATTAGACTAGAACTATCATACTGTTATTTTTAGTATTTGAAGTTATAAGTTAACAAGAAAGAGTGGTGTGATATTATCAAAAAATTTCAAGAGGTTTTCAAGCTATTTACTGAAATACAGGTACATTTAATCCTTTCTGAATAACTATGGTATGTATAACTCCCTCATTTGGGACAGGATACGTTGCTCACTGTCTCTGCTTCATCCCAGCATGCAAGCCCATTTATCCTTGATGCGTTTTGATTCCTATAGCGTTTTCATGAGCTTTGTGCCCTGGCTCTTGCCTTCAAGATACCTGTAATTGAGTATAAAAACGGTATCTGAGCACCATGAACAACATAGCATAATCAGAAATAAATAGGAAACTTCAAATAGTATACGTATTCTTTTGCATGGGAGAGAGGAATAGTGGGCAGCACTTAACTTTCACAGGGTGTTCTTGTTTTCATAAGTATAATTGTTACTTTCTTGTTTTTTTTTTTTTTTTTTTTTTTTTTTTTTTTTTTTTTTTAGAACATGGAAAAATTCAAAGAAGAAACTAAATGACAGAACCTTTTGGTAAGGCTGGTGCTAAACTTCTTTTTTCTTCAGCCTCTCATTTAGCTTATGGGAGTCTTAGGAGCTATGGTGAAATCTCAACCTCATAGCCATCGCTGTGGCTACTGTTAGGACCAAGCAGAAGTCACATCACTGCTCTGTAGATGCAGAGAGAAATTTTGAAGGCACTGCCTTTCCAGGGAGGATTTAGCTTTCCCTGAGTTCCTTCCATTGCAAAGCTTACTTCTTCTATTACAATAGGCTCACACTTTGTAAATAGAATTATGACTACTCTCTCCTTCTCTTTCCTTTCCTTTCCTTTCCTTTCCTTTCCTTTCCTTTCCTTTCCTTTCCTTTCCTTTCCTTTCCTTTCCTTCCTTCCTTCCTTCCTTCCTTCCTTCCTTCCTTCCTTTCTTTGAGATGGATCTCACTATTTAGCACAGGAACTTGATATTTACATTGGCTGCCCTTGAACTCCCAGAGATCTACCTGCCTCTGCTTTCTTAGTGTTGGCATTAAAGGTGTGCTCCATCATGTCTCGCTTGGTGATTTATTTTCAAAGAAACAAAATACTCCTATTTGCAAAGTGAAGATGAATCTGTAAACAATTCGATACTATTTATGAATTCTTTTAAAGTAAAAATTATTTTTTATTTTTCCAAATGGCAGAAAAATTTTTGTTTCTAAAATATTTCTATTAGTTTGTTGAGAGTTTTGTAATATATTTTGATAATATTTACCTCAACTTCTCTTCTTAACTCTGCCCAAATCCAACTTGCCTCCTTTTTTTTTTCTGATTTTTATGTCCTCATTTTTAAAATATAGGAGTCCATCAACTTTGATTTTTGTTCCTCATGTATTTCTGGGTGTGACACCATCCAGTGCAGTGTGGTGGTTAGTTTACTGGAAGACACACCCTTAAGGAAAACTACCTGTTCCTCCCCTGAGGTTGTCAACCCTCCATAGCTCCTCAATTACAAGTGGGAGCTCATAAACCCCCCACTCCATGCTAGAACATTGCCTAGCTTGATCTTGTGCAGATAACACCAGGTCTTATGTGTCATGTCCAGAAGACACTGCTTCAATCAATCCAGTCCTTTGAACTCTTAAAATGTTCCTGCTCCATTTTCTCTGAAGGTCCCTGAGCTCTGGGGAGGGTGTGACCCCACTAGTGGCTGAGCATTGCACAGTTACTTATTCTCTCTACTTTGACTAGCTGTGAGTTTCTGCATTAACCTCCATCCATTGTACAAACAAACTTCTTTGATGATGTTTAAGAAATGCACTAACTTTGGGAATAGAGATAAGAATGCACAGGTCATTTTGATTCAATGACCCTTTATCAACAAAACAAAACCAGCAATCTCTCCAACCCAAGATAAATGAACAGCAAACAAAGAAAACTCTTCAGACCTGTGGCCAGGTGAATCCTAGGCTGTACAGGAGATTTTAATGCTGTTATCTTGCTGGATGGGCAGAGCTATAAACTGTCCTCTAAGTCCCTGCTTTTATATGAGAGGTTAGCACAACTCTCAACATTTATCAGAGAAGCTGCTGGTTTTCAGTACATAGTTTTCAATACAACTGGTCAACCTTCAGGAAATGAGTCTGGAGAGTGTTTAGTTTTAAGTGGACAGCTTTGTAACAACCCTTTACATCAAGACCCAAGAACCGTTGCAGAAAACTGGGCAGGAAGATTGTCAGAGACAGAACAGTAGATGTCTGTAGTAAAGCAGTATTTGCTGGACATGGCAGCTCCATTGTGCACATGAACTCACAGTGACTGCATGTTCTTCAAAACTTGTACAAGATCAAGCCAGCTGAAATGCCAACAGAAATGTAGGAGGGTTCATGAAGCCCCACCTGCAGTTGAAGAGATCTTAGCAATAAACGGCCTCATGGAAAGGAGAGTCAGTGAAGTTGGGAAGGAAAATGGTCATGGAGGGATAAGGGATAGATTGGTAAGTAGGAAATGGGGAGGGCTGGATTAAAGCAGAACACATTGTATAGAAGTGTAAAAATCCCAACAAATAAATACTGACAGTTTAAATGGTTTTTACTTTAGCCCTTGAAGAAATAGGAAAAGATATGCATCTATTTATTTGTCTGTCTGTCTGTCTGTCTGTCTATTTATCTACCTACCTTTTATGATCTATTTATTTATTATACACCTATCTGTCTATCTATCTATCTATCTATCTATCTATCTATCTATCTATCTATCTATCTATCTATCTATCTATCTTCGGTCATTTATCAGTCTTTGGAGAGATGTGTTAGAGGATAAAAGAAAGAGGAAACAGGAAGCAAGTCTGCTGGCAACTCTTTTGAGAGTTCCTGAAGTGAACTTCTGCTATTATTTTTTAACTTCTTAGTTGCTTGACATTGAATAACGTGCTTTTCTGATGTAGATATGGGAATGTAAAATTGAAAAGTCTCTTAACCCTCAAAGGTACAGAAGTACACATCATTATAGTTGCAGTCCTGTATAAAATAGAAGCAGTCATATTTTAAAGTGTTTACACTTGTAAGAGTGCTTACAATAAAAAAATAGTGAAAATGAAGAGATTGGGATTGCAATCTAGCATTTTATGTCACATGAAAAAGTTTACAGTTTTCACTTAATTTTTAATAGTCTGAATTAATAGATAGGATTTTATACATTTATGATATAAAAATTATATATGTATATATTCTGAAATAGTTGAACCTAGTTTAGGAATACAACATATAACAATCATGTCTGTGGTGACAATGCATTTGTTAGGACAACACACCTTCCCTCATAAGTATAGCTGCCACATCACAAACAGATCCTTAGAGTTTATTTCTCTAATCTGAGTTAATTTGTAATCTTTGAACTAAGCCTTCAGCCACAGTTCCCACTGTTAGACCACCCTTCACTCACATTCTTGCTGTGTTTCTGTGAGATCAAGGCTTTCAGGTCAAGGCTTTCCTGTGTAGGAACAACATCATTTGGCATTTCTCTTCCTATGCTTGTGTTATTTTACCTAATGTCCTCCACATTTATCCATTACAGAATTTCTTGTATTTATGGTGAAATAGTGTTTCATTCTATAGGTTGTCCACACTGGACTTGAAGCTTTACATTGGTGCTGTTGTCAATATTGCTGTGTGGATTACGAGAGTGCAGTGCCCCTTTCCTGCATGCCTTACGCCTGCATGCTCAGGGTTCTTGCTAGACATATGATGGTAGCTGTTTGAGGGTTTTAAAGATCCTCTGTATGGTTTCCATAGTATCTTTAGTATTTCACATTTTTACTAATATAGACCATTTCGTTTTCTTCTTGTTTTATTTTTTCATTAGTGCTGGGGATGGAAGACAACCTCTCAAATGCTAGGCAACAATCTACTACTTAGCTACATCCTCAACCTTTACTACTTTTATCTTTTGACCCTATTAATTACAATAAAACTGTGGTATTGCTCATTATTATTTTGATTTGTAATCTTTTGATGACATAGAGATTTTGAACATTTACAAAGCACTTGCTAGCTGTTTCTGTTTAATTTTGAGATACGCCTAGTCTGAAATTTTTCCCGTTTTTATTTTGTTCCTTCTTTTCTTGCTGTTGAACCAAGTTCATTATACACTTTGAATATTCACCTCGTATCAGTTGACAAAACTTTTCTCCTATTGTAGGCAAAACCTACTTTAATACGTGTACTTAAGTCCTTTAACCTCTTTTTAGCCCACCACCCACTAGAGGCAGTAGAAAGGAAAGGATAATAGGTCAAATGAGGATGTGGACTTGTTTAGAAATAAGCCTTTGGGGAGAATATAGTCTGCATTGTCAGGATATCAGCAGTTGAGTTCACATAAATCAGCAGAGGTAGCTTGATTCACTCACCAACACCATTCAGGAATCAGCAATGGTAGTTTCATCCAGAAGAGACTTTGAGGCTCTGCCAAATGGCCCAAGTCTGCAGAAGTGGCAAAAAGTCCCTCTGAACACCACTGGAAGTTCTTGGTGTGTTTCTCTCTACGAAGTCATGACAAATGATGATCAGCAAAAAGTGCCAAGGTGAACCAATAGCATACAGCATCATCAACTGTCTGTTGGGTTAAATTTATACTTTCCAAACATTATGTGTCCGCTTTAACAAAACTTCACATGTCCTTTGTCCAGGCAAACATCACATATCTGTTTTCAGCAAAATATCTCCCCACATGTCTGCTTCAGCAAAAACATCCTCTCTTAAGACAGTTTACAGAAAAATGTCACATGATGCACATGTATCCAAAGACACCAGCATTTTTTACTTCATCCCATACTGTAGATTACTGCTTTGTCTGTAGATTTTTTTCAGCAGTTGCACAAAACTGTTTTACTTTAATGTAATTATACTTTTTATGTTATTTTTTATTTTTTATTATTTTTTATTTGTTTGTTTTTTTGAGGCAGGGTTTTTCTGTATAGCCCTGGCTGTCCTGGGACTCACTTTGTAGACCAGGCAGTCCCTGGCTACCCTGGGACTCACTTTGTAGACCAGGATGGCCCCCGAACTCAAAAATCCACCTGCCTCTGCCTCCCAAGTGCTGGGATTAAAGGCGTGCACCACTACAGCCCGGCTAAAAATCACTCTTTTTTTTGGAGACAGGGTTTCTCTGTGTAGTCCTGGATGTCCTGGAACTCACTCTGTATACCAGGCTGGCCTCAAACTCAGAAATCTGTCTGCCTCTGCCTCCTGAGTGCTGGGATTAAAGGTGTGTGCCACCACTGCCTGGCTGTACTTTTTATGTCTTTTGTTTTATTGCCTTTGTCTTAATCATCATGTCCCCATAATTACTGCACGTACTACCAACGTAATGAATATTTTAGCTTATATATATGTATATGATGTATATATTTATGTATGTATGTATGTATGTATGTGTGTATATATATATGTATATATATATATATAGTATAGTTTGAGTCTTGCATTTAAGACTTTAATTTGTTTTGTGTTTTTCTTGACTATGGTGAGCCTCTTCACAGTACTGGTGAAGTCCTCTTCTCCCTCCTTTCTCGTGTTTTCAGTCTTTCCTGCTCAGAACTCCCAGTGATCCTTGTCCCTCAGCCTCCCTGATTTGGGCACTGCAGGCCTGAGCTACCACACCCAGGTTTACCTTCAGTCTTTGTATGCAGCTGTCTAGCTCTAAACTTTATTAAATAGACTGTTCTTATAGAGCATTTTTAGTTTTTATTGTTCTTATCAAACTCCAACTGACTAGTAATATCTAAATGTTCCCTTTCTGAGCTCTGTGTTTTGCACCAACGGTCTGCATGTCTGTTTGCTTTTATGAAGCACTGTACAATTCTGGCTACTAAAGCTTTGTAGTGCATTTTGAAGCCAGAGAGTCAGACGCCTCCAGCCTTTTCTTTTTGTTTAATATTGTTATTTACTTTAGTATAGAATATAAGACGTTTCACTAACATTTTATTGAAGCCACAGGGTAATTTCAGTAACACACATGTTTAAACCCTTAAAAAAATCAATAAATGATGGATATACGTCCATTCATCTGTTTTTTTATTTAATTTCTTCTTGGTTACATTTATTTATAAGTATTTTTTGTAAATACTGTAAATAGTATTTTTCATTGACTTTCTTCAAATTTTACTATTAATACTTAGAAATGATTCTGATTTTGGAATGTTTATTTTGTAATTTCTAATTTTCAGAAGTTGTTTATTAACTAGTTGAAACAGTCGCTTGATTGATTCTTTCCAGTTTTTTTTAAAGCGTAAAATGCATCTACATTAAAAGATTTTTAAATTTATTTTTTGCAATTTTTTAGGTCCTTAGTTTTTCTCTGACTAGATATCTCCGGCTAGAACTTCTAGTCTATGTTGAATAAACACGATTGAAACGGGCACTCTTGTCTTGCTCTAGATTTTAGAGAGAATGCTTTAAATATTGTAAATTGGTATGATTGTAGATGTGAGTTTGTTGCATATTTTTGGAAACTTACCTTGTCCTTATGATGAGAAGTTTAATTTTCTTAGTTAATAAACGACTTCCTGACATGATCATCTGATATTTGTCCATCGCATTGATATGATGTACTGTGTCTACTTATTTTCATAGGTTGAAGCATTTCTCCTCCATACTTGGCAAGAATCTTACTCAGTCTTGGGGAATAAGCTTTACAGTGTGCTATAGAGCTTAGTTTGCTAATATATTTTGCTTATCTTCATCAGTACTATATGTTTGTAGTAGTCTCCTTTTGCTTGGTTTCATCTCCAAAAACAAACTAGCAAAGAAAGAGATACGATAAAATTACAAGAGATTAAAGAAAAAGTTCAGTTTTTTAAAAAGGTAAAGTTGCCAATTCTTTAGCAGTCTATATATGAAATCATAGGTGAGAAAAGAAAATGTTAAAATATTAAGAATATTATTTGAACAATGTCTATGTCAATTAATAACTCTCTGAAAAGGACATTATCCAATTCATGTTAGGAAAGTTGAGCAAATTTTGACAATTTGAAACAAATATAGAAATAAAGTACTGAACATGAAATAAAAACCCATTAAGAGACCCAAGCGATGCTGAAGGTATGGCTTCTTACCCTTAACTTCTGGTTCAATGGCTAGGGAGCATCGAGCTCACAGTCCTGTGAGAACCATGTCACAGTCCTTGTAGATTCCACTTAAGGTACAATGTTAATAGAAATGACACATAGTGTATGCCAAACAGTTTATTTTGCTACAATACCCTAATCAGCTTAGTGGAACTTGATGGATTAAAAATATATACAATATCGAAAATATATCTATATTTTCAATATACAACTGAAAAAATCCAAGTCTTCAGAAATTGTATCTGGCATTATGAACATTGTCGCTACAGAACTTTCCTTCCCTTCCTCCTCCCACTCCCAATTTAAATCAACTAATTAATAAAGGCTGTAACTAGAAAGAAATGATTAACTCATTAACTTAATCATTGTCACACTTGTGAATATGGACTTGTACCAGAGTTAAGAGGTTAATGAATTCAAATATATTGCCAAAGCTGCCTATGGTTTCAAAGAAGACGAAGCTATCTATGTTCTACATAGTTTTATACTGGAGCAGCAGAGCTCAGCTGTGTTAAGGTTTGAACTCACAAGAAGTTATTTAAATCATATAGTGGATGGGAAGTAAATAAGGGTTTCTCTTTATTGCTATTGCTAATGTTACTTCAAAGTCTCTGCCACCAACGTTGTTATAACCATTTGCTCAAATATTCCTTGCTAGTAGGGTGTTGGCTTGCTTGAGAACAGTCTGCTTACATGTAGAGAGTTTATTTCTGTAATTGTTTCTAGATATTTTCCCTTCTACAAATGTTTTACAGCCATGGATTTGTCTAGTATATGTTAAAAACTTCTAGACAACTGTCTCTAGCACAGCTCCCTCTGAACTCATTACCTGCTCTTCCAGTCACCTAATATAATAGGTGTCATGCTAATGGAAGACTTTCTATTTGTCAGTAGAAAAGACACAGTCCCTGTATCGGCAGCGTTACAATCAATCTGGGTGGGTAACGTCAATAAAGAACAAAACTAAATATCTAAATCTACAGCATTTCAACTGTCTTGATGCATGTGTGTGTGTGTGTGTGTGTGTGTGTGTGTGTGTGTGTGTGTGTGAGAGAGAGAGAGAGAGAGAGAGATTTTGTTTCAAGTGGAGAGTAAAAGAGAAGGCTATACACAGGTTTTCTTGGCCATGATTAGGAAGAAAGACTGAACTAAGAATTTAGTTCATGCTAAGATAACAGATTTTTGTTTGAACAATGCCATTGTTATTTGTGGAAGAAGTGATGCTGTAGAGAACAGAATGGAAGCACACACAGTGGACTGGCAGGCAGTGGGTGGTACCTAATAGAAGGCAGACATGGAAAAGAAAGGGATGTATTAGAGTTAAAGCTGAGAGGCAGATGCCTATCAAACAATGAGCAGTTAGTATAGATTTGAAAAAAACCTCACTCACCACAAGATTATAGGACAGCTGGATAGAATATTTGAGGAGAGACACCTCTATATACTGTGACTCCAGGGGTCCATTATAACTTTTCCTTGGTATGGTGTACCCTTGAGCCATGTAATAGTGCCCCTGTGGATGCAGAATATTAAGTGTGCTTTGCTGCTTAACATTATAAAATGGGATGCTGTGTTCAGTGCTGCCATGCATGGTTTCATTTACTTGGGAAGCTATGGACTAGGAAGTATTCTGGGACATGCAATTAAATCAGTCCCTAGGAAGGAGATGCATTTTACTAGTTGTTTTTCCTCAAGGAAGGCACTTAAATGCTCACTTTTGCTGTGGGACAATTATTGTTCAGTGCTTTGCTATTTTATAGTTCCTATGCCTTAACTAGAGGTCTCATAATTGTATGATAGCAGAAGCCATGCTTCCAATGGTGAGATATCCTGTATGTACCACAACTCACCTATTCAGCAAAGAACCATATGTGGGCTGATGGTGGGTATTTGTGAGAAGAGACAAATACATCAGGAGATGTATGCTCACATTATATTGGAAATACATACTCATAAAATTCAAAGTATTAATAAAAATGGATGTTTTAAAAATGAAAAAAAAAAAAAAGGTCCTCCAAGTTGAGATTTAGTGATCACGAGAGTGGGTCTAAAGAGTGTTGTGGCATGTTCAGAGCAGTATTAACAGAACGGTATGAGACACTTCAAAATGGACTGGATCTATTGACCTATGCAATTATCAGTAGGCAGGGCAGTGAGAGGAGCTGCAAGCTAATGAGGAACAGAGAGAAATTCACACAGATACCTGGGCAATCGGAGTACGGCTTTGTTGCACATGCGGGGTTGTGTTGTTCAAAGGCAGGAGTGTATTTTTATGGCTGTTTTCTCTGATTTGTCCTGTTTTTTTTTTTTTTTTCTGTTCTCTTTTTTCTTTAGAATAAGCCTTACTCTTCAGCCCTGTCTGTATTAAAATTCTTTTACTTGTATGTTCTGAGTGCTGGGATCATGGGCACATGCTCACCACAGCCAGCTAGAAGGACAGTATTAATGCTCTATAGAAGCCATTGAACCATAATTGGAAAAGATTGGATTAGCCTAGTGATTCAAAGTACCCCAAATACATGGTTCTGCCCTTTTAGGGAGGAGTTTATTTTATGGATCTGAGGTATGTATGGCAGCCATGTGGGTTTCATGTGTTAACCCTAGCTACCAACATCACAAGCTTTAATACATGTAATTTAATACATCGTATATCACACATACACCAATACATAGGGAGTTACCCAAGAATAGAGAAACAATCAATTGTATTCTTTAAAAACCAATATTTAAAAGTGTTCATAGGAATTCCATGGGCTTTTGTTGATACTGTTATTATCAGTGTACAAGCTAAGGATCTCAGACTTAACACTTTCCTCTCACAATCTATAGTGATAACGGAAACTCTGCTTTAATGAAGTGAACTCCTTAGATAATATAAAATTGAACGCACTATATGTTAAATGTAAAGGAAATTTTCCATGTGTTTATTTTATGGAAAAACAGTAGAGGAAGCTGCAATGCAGAAAGGTGTGTCCCTGTTTATGGATTTCTTGCTGATTTGATAGATCAAATGCTAATTAACACAGATGCTTGTTAGACCTGATCCTGATCACCCAGGAGGGACACTGCTGTCTGCGGTATGGGTGCTTTACATGCAGAGCAATTGCTGTTAAACAAAAGAAAACGCCGTCTCCTATCACTTTCAACAGTATTTGTTCAACTCAGTTTTAAGTAGTTATAATTTTATTTCATAGAAACATAAAACTAAAGCAGGCTCTGGTGTCAGCAATGTGCAGGTTGAAAGGATAATGCTGTCAGCTTGTCAGTGCCTTACCTCAGCCCAGTGAAAACTGCAGTGAAACTCACCAAATGTGAATTCGTGGTTCCACACAGCAAAGTACATGCTGACCCCTCACTTTGTTCTGTTGTTTGGGCAATGTGTCTTGGGAAAGCCAGCCAGACTATCTGGCATGTACACAACCACTCCATTTTCAGAATTTCAACCGAGTAACTTCTATTTACTTTTAAATCAGTGCAGTCAGTTTTCATGGAGAGTTTTCCTGACTGTATATTAGGCTGAGTCTCATCTGTAGAAAGCTCTCTAACACACATTTCGAATTGCTCAAGGGATGTTTTCTTCATCATGAATTTTATTAAGATAATTCTTGTGTTTTGTTCAAAACTATGCCCTGCAACCTTGTTCTAAATACTTGGAAAATATTTTGCATTAAAGAGCTTTGAGATAACTGGAATTTGAAAATACGTTGCCCAAAACATTGATATAATAATTAAAAAATAAGACATAATTTTAGAATTTATTGATATATTACTTGAAATGACATATCAGTTAAAGAAAATCATAGGCTTGGATATTAAACAAAATGAAAGTTTGATAAGTGGGCAATTGTCTTACATTTCCCTTCCCAGTCTCATTCACTGCTCTGAGAGTTGATGCTTCATTGTCTTTGAGGGTGTAGTCTCACACGACTGCTCCTTAGTCACCGTTGGCCCGGTGAGAACAGAATACATTCTTAAGATCTTCAAACTAGTTTGAGATTTCAGTTACTTTTACTAAATATCCTAAGGATTTATTGTAAGGTTTGGCTGCTTCTCAGACCCCTCCCATATGTCCATCCTTCAAGTGTTTCCATTGCCCTCTCTTGACCAACTATAGTTTTCCCCTGCTTTGCACAGATGTAGATTACAGCCTTAAGGTACCATTGGAGCCTCTGTTGTTCTGATTCCAAGGAGGACTGAAAGCTAGACTCCTTCAGGTCACGCCTCCTATGAGTCTACAGCATGACTCTATGTTTCCAATCTAGCAGCATGGACTCTTCAGGCAGCACTGGGGTACCCATGTTAGTCACCCGGAGACAGCTTTTCATCACTGACTGCTGAGCCTCTAGTAGATCTCAAACTGTGACTTATAATACTCTGCTGCTAATAAAGAACAATGAAGTGTATGTCTGCTCTGTTTTGCAGGGTTTGGATCAGAGCAGTTCTATAGTACACTGTGGCTATTTGGATTAACAGAATAAGTCCCCATCTGGAAGCAGGGACTAGAAAAAACATTATAGAGGTTCTTGACCACGTGCTATCAGCAATCCTAAAAGTCCTTTCGAGTCACTTCTTTTTGTACACCCCACAAACAGTAGCCTTTTTCTTCATTTTTGATGATAAAACAGCAATTCTTATACATCAGTCTGGAACCTGGGAGGGTGAGGTGAACTGTGAGTAGGTAATTTTTAATTTCCATCCCTACATTATACATATGCTTAATCAGCCTTGTAGTTTGAATAAGTAGTAGAAGCAATGCTATATATTTGAGCTATTTTGAGATATTGAAAACATTCCGTCTCTTTCAAAATTGGCCACCTCTTTTTTTGATACTTTTCCCACTCTGAACATAAAACAGGTGCGCCAGCAATCATTGGCACAAAGTGGAAACTTTTTGCATTGAGGACTGATCATTTTTTGTAGTTCACTTCATCTTAGTCATCAATGTTGATTCAGAGATATTAAGTATGGTAATAACTTGAAGCCAAATTAGTCAAGAGTTGGCCAGCGTTAACCAGGGTTTGCTTTAGCTGTGGGAGGAACTTGCAAAAGGCAATATTGATTATCTCTGGGATATGCCAATTATAACTTGACATTCTGATTTCTGTTTTTTGTTTAACTTAGAAGCAGATTCTGCTTTGCTCTATTTGTGAAAGACAACTGGATGAGTGGAGACTGCTATGCGATGAGACTACAAATGTATCTGAAATTAGAGGCAGAGATAAACCGTACCTCATTTGTGCTGCTTCTGGTTGGACAGAGGTGAGGAATTTTACCAAATTGTGGTATTTTGGTAAAAAGGGAAGGATGGAGGGAATACTAAAGCCGGGAGGGGGTGGATGCCTGAGGTAGATGTAAAAAATAAAAATAATTAAGTACTTGAAAGACTTTGTATCTGACTTTTGTGACCATAGCAGTGAGGACATTCTGTCACCATGAGATGCTACATCCACCCTAGTAGTGACAAGCGTGACAGGCCCCAAAAACCTGGGTGCTGTCCCGAGGCGAAAAGTTCATGGAAACTCAGTCTCCTGGAATCATGGCATCCTGTATAACGAATGGTCCAGTGTCCTTGCTTTAGTTGGTAAATGGATCTGTGTGCTTTCCCTTAATATTTCTTTATTATAAGTGCCTCTATTTGACATATAGCTAAGTTAGATTCTTCACCAGTCCTAGTCAGTCCTTGAGCCCTGGGCATGGATAGCTAAAGTCACTGCCCTACACAGGAATTTACCATTATCTAGGAAGAAGGAAGTTTGTGATCTAAGGAGGAACTAGAGTAGATACTTAGAACTGTAGATAGCTGAGTTATACCCATACACAGGTGTTTACAATGGCCTAGGGGGAAGGTGGACTATACAATAGACTAGAATAGGAACTATGGCAAGGGCACGAAGCCCCTGTCCCTGACTTCTAAGATTAAGTGGACCTTAGGTGGAGCTGCTTTTGATCCCAGTTAACATTGAATTTTAGCCCAGCTGCTTCCTGTCAGTCCTTCCGTATTTGCATTCCTCTGTTTTATGTAAGATCCGGTAACCTCTTTGTACCTTGCCGGTGTCACCTAACTTCCCTCTTTTCTTCTGTATAAAAAGTTTGATGCTTGATTTGACAAATTACATTCACATCCACACTCCCTTGGGTCAAGTCTGTTTGTCACCCCTCCATCGCGCAGACTCCTTTGCGCACCTACAACCAGAAACCCATTCCATGCAGATAGGAGACCCAGAAGGGGTTAGTCTGCGGCAATGAGAGAAGGTGATTGGGAACTGAAAAGCACGCAGAATGGGTTGTCATGTAGAGACCCAGTGTTTTAGAGGAGTTACACATTTTAATCAACACTGCCTACACAATGACAAAGATGCTCCCAGACAGAAATTACACTTTCCTAGCAAGCAGGACTCCTCTCGGTTTTGGATGAGAAATGAAGCTGATTGGAGGTGCATGCAATAATAAATTATGTGATCACTCATCCAAGGACCCAGACAACAACTCAGAAACTTCTATTGAGCATGAAGAAAGTTGAGAAAGAACAGAATTTGTGAAAAGATTTGTGAGAGAACTTTGGCCCTTGTGGGTAGTGCAGAAGTGTCTTGGAAAGAGATCTTTCCCTCCATCCTACAGCAGAGGTTAAGAAATTCAGCTTAGAGAGCTGGAGATGCTCTACTTGTGGTCAGAGAACAGCTTTAATGGGACAGGAACATACACACATGAAGTGTTGTTTTTTTACCTGTAACTCTGGCTGGAGAACAAAAGTTCACAAGCTAAAGCCATGGAGAAATGCAGGAAAAAGCTTTGTCTGGAGTCATTTAAATGAGGGACTCTGTAAGCAAGGATGGTGCTTTTTACCAGGGCATACTGGAATAAGTGGACTTGACTCTGGGATTACAGCATAACATCTCAGTATAGAAAATAGACTCTCCAAATAATGAGACCTAAAAATAGTTTGAGCAAATGTGGACATTAGCTAAAGATAAACATCAAACAATGAATTTATACTTGTGAGAAAGCAGGGACATTTGCTATGTGTGGGTGTCCAGTTGCAGGAAAGAAGTCAACTGGTGGCTGATCCTTATGAAGTAGATACTCTTTCTTTGGCATGAATCCATTGTTAGTGAAAGACCCTCATAGCTTTGGGTGGCAACAAAGTGTTGCTTGAAGAAAATTAACCAAGTTTAGGTTGTAGATTAGTTGAACAAAGAGGCTAGAAACTGTAAAAGTATTTACATATCACTAGGATTCCCAGACTGGAGGATCCTGACCTAAAAGGGTAAGAGTGGAGAGAGTGGACAAAGGAATGATACCAGAGAAGGCCAACATTATGGCATTTGCATTAAATTGTAAAGAAGAGAATGATCACACTGAGAGACAAGCAGAACTCTGAGAGACAAATACCTAACTCCTGAGCTTGGTAGACAGACACAGGGTGATAAGCAGTTCAAGCCAGCCTAGTCACACAGGGAGTTTGGGTCTAGATTTAGCTACACAAGACTCTCTTATTCCTGCTGAACTCAAACCAAACCCAACAGGAAACAACAGCAGCAACAACAGCAACAAGAATAAATATATCATACATTCTTTCATACTCCGGACCTACTTTTTAAAAATATATGAATGTGTGCTGGGAGCTATTTGAAGGAGGAGGCCAGTGAGTGCTGGGAGGGAAGGACAGCAGAAGGTTAAGGGGTAAAAGTGGCCAAGCACATTCTATAACAATGAAAGCTGTGACTTTGCAAACTATTATATGCAAATAATGATTAAAGTAAAGAAATTCACCAGACTGGGAGAAGGCTTGCACTTTCAAACACTGCGTGGAGTTGTCTGCAAACCAGTTCTGCTTCTGGGAATTTTTGTGATGGGGACATTGTTTTCAGAGTCCAGTGTTGTGGACATTAACCACACATAGCTGCAGTGTGGCTAATGATTCCAAAGAACTGGTTTAAAAATTTTAACCAATTTCAGTTATTTCAAGTTTGAAGTCATATACTCCCGTGTGGCTAATGGTTTCTGTTAGTATACACCTCTTCCTCAACAAATTACAGTTTCCACACTTGATTGGTGAGGGGATATGCTGTGTTCCTTTGGCAGTGATGCTGCTTGGCCAATGATTTGTTGTTAGTGATCACTACACTGAGTGTTCTATTACATTTTTTTCTGTTTGATAAAAATAGAAAACACAAGAATGACATTATTAGTCTTAATAAGTGTGGGCTTCATAAAGTTGGCATAATTAATGGAAAGATGGAAATCATTAAGTGTCCTAAAAGTGACAAGATTTCTGTCTCAACCTGTGGTATAATTATAAAGAAAATACATAAAGACTGAACATAAATTATAAGATATAATATAAGATTTATATAATTTTATAACCCCATTATTATTTAGTAATGAACTTTGAGATGGAAGATTACAATTTAGTAATCATATGTTCCATTTCAGTTTATAAAGTTATTAATAAATTATATATGAATACAAAGAGTTTCTAACATACTGTTTCTTGGATATTGAAACTTATTTGTATCCTTATTAGTTAAGAAAATACAGCTAATTTTTTATAATCACACAGAATTGTATTTTAAACACACACACATAGCTGATGCCTAAGTTTAAATGTTTGAAGATAAAAATGGGACAGCAAGTTTCTAAAGTATCATGTTTAACAGTTTGTGAATAATATTGATATATAATCCACGCATATTCTGTCACTATTAAAATTAGACTTAATCACTTATATTGTAATAATTAACTCTGATGATTAATTATAAAGTATAAGGCACTATTGGTAATTTTGCAAGGAAAATTTAATGTTTATTAAGGAAATAAAAACTTAATTTATTAAGCCAACACATATATTTTCTTATAAAGTATAATAAGGAAAATATCATTTTCAAAAAATTTACTTAAACACAGCAATCTCTATTCTTGATTCCTCCCTCAACTAAATTGTTGATATTCTTCAAGTTAATGGCAAAAAATAGAAAATGAATACTCTTTGGTCCAATTTCAAAAACATACAGATATGATCCTAAGTTAAGTTATAAATACTTTGCAAATCATCAACAGTAATCCTGCCCTAGCAGCTTTGTTTCCCAAAAGTCAGCCAGTCGCTAAGGTACTCACTGAAGGTCAGCACATCCATACACCCATGTCCTCAAGTCAGTCAGTCCCTAAGCTCCAGAGTTTTCTTCAAATAAATGCAACAACAGGTAATTGCTTTGTCACAAGTCTCAGGATAGGTGAGTGATCTTGTCACTCAGTATTTCTTTCATCTTTCCTTTGGTGAGTAACACCTTCCTGCCTTCACTTTATTTCTTAATGTATTTACTAAGACAAAAATGATTGATAAGTCTTCTAAAACCCAGGCTACTAACTCCTCATTGCTTGCACACCCAGTTCTCATCTTTCTCTTTGGAGAAATGCAAGAGAAAGCGTAAGAACTTGCTGAATGCTGTGGCTGGTGACAGCTACATCCATGAGCTATTCTCTTTCTAATTTCTTTCTTCAATATTCACTCAAGACAGGCCAATTAAACAGGAAACCCATGAGAGTCCTTGGCTTCAAAATGAATTTGGTTTTTAAAATATATTTTCATATTATGAATTTGGTTGTAATCCAACACCAGCTTCATAGGTCATTGCTCTAGTTTCTCTTTTGTTGCTGTGATAAAATATTCTGATCATTAGCAACTCAGGGGAGTTGGGTAATATTTGGCTTAAAATTCCAAGCCATAGTCCATCATTAAGGAAAGTCAAGGTAGGACCTCGAGGTTGCAATTTGAAGGCAAAACTGTTTGTTGTTCCACAGTGTGACCTCCTAAGAGGGAGCTCAATCCACAGCCAAAGAACTGAGTTGGAAGGCATGGAAGACACTGCTTGGTTAGTAGCTCATGCTCATACATGAAATATATGATACAGCATAGTTCTCATGCTTGATAACTAGTTCATGCTCATCTAGCTTTCTTATAAGTTCAAGACCACTCTCCCAAGGAACAGTATTGCCCAGAATGACCTGTGTCCTCCTACCCCAAAGAACAATTAAGAAAATTAAGGACAGTTAATCAAGACAATTCCTCAACTGAGGATTTCCTCTCAAATTCCTACAGGCTGCATTGAGTTTATAGTTAAAGCTAACAAGCACAGTCATACAATGACAATACAGAGTATAAAATCTTTATTGCAATTTATGTGCAGAATCTTTTTGCTGTATATAATACCTAATGAGAGATTCTGGAAAGTTATTCTAGCTCTTTATACTATCCTGATGATGGTATTCTTTGTGGAGGTAACTAACTTTTGGATGATTGTGTTCTGCCACCACATCTTCATATGGCTCCCCTCCCTCCCTCCCTCCCTCCCTCCCTCCCTCCCTCCCTCCCTCCCTCCCTCCCTCCCTCCCTCTCTCTCTCCCTTCCTTCCTATTTTTCTTTGGCGTGTGTATGTGTTATATCTTTTATCATATGATACCCCTAGCTCAATGGCTACTTAGTTCAGGATATCTACTTTCTAAGATGGAAATCTGATAAGCAGTTACACCCATGTTTGATCAGATTTTACACACACACACCCTTATTGAGACAGCACATCTGGGGAAAACCTAACTTTCATATTTAAGTTGTTATTATTAATTTTGAATAAAAAGCTATCAAACTTGATAGATATCGTTAAAAAATAGAAATGGATTCTTGTGTATAATAATGTACTGTTTTTGTGAAGAAAAAAAAAATGAGGAAGAGAGCCTTAAGCAGCTCTCCTTACTGTCATTTTATCACAGAAAAGGGCCTTGGAGAATCCTACAGCTCAGCCTTTAGCTATTGACCTTACAGCAGATGCAGCTCCTCTTCAATGTGCTTGTTTTGCTTTTGCTCCTGTTCTTTTGACCCAGGCGTAGTTTCTCTCTCTCTCTCTCTCTCTCTCTCTCTCTCTCTCTCTCTCTCTCTCTCTTTCTTTCTCTAAGTCCTCAGGACATGAGCAAAAGTGGTGACTGGTATACAGCAAACTAGAATCAAGTTCACATGAGAAAAGTGCTTAACAAAAATATTTCATCTAAGATATTTTCCAGCTGAGTTGCTTTTGCATTCTGTTCCCACCACATTCTCTAAACGGCGTTGGTGGAAAAGCTGAGACATTTAGCTTATGGTCTGAGAAGTACTGGGAACTCAGGCACAGAAAACCAGGTCTTTTTCTTTTCTCATCTTTTCTTATCTTGAATGAGGTTTTGAAAGAAATGAATTCTTAATTTTGAAAATAAATATGGAAATTTAAAATATGAAACAATTATTTGAATAAAGAACAACTTTAGGGCTGGAGAGATGTCTCAGCGGGTAAGAGCACCGATTGCTCCTCCAGAGACCCCGAATTCAATTCCCAGTAACCACATGGTGGCTCACAACCATCTGTAATGGGATCAGACCCCCTTTTCTGATGTGTTTGAAGACAGCGACAGTGCACTTACATACATGAAATAAATAAATAAATCTTAAAAAAGAGAAAATTCCTTAAAAAAAAAAGAACAACTTAAGAACAAAATTATTTTAAGTGCTATTGGTTCCTCTGTTACACATTCTCATGCTGTAAAATTGTACTTAGATATTGAAAACGTATACAGAAGTAATGAGAATATCCTTTTTATCATTTAGTTTGGAATTATGCATGTTGCCAGCATAAAAACACAGCCCGAGGCTGCTGGTAAAAACTTTATTGATCACACACACACACACACACACACACACACACACACACACAAGCTTGCGACTCCTAGTTACATACAAGATAGTGTATTAGATCCTGATGCCGGGACATATCCAAGGAAGTCATAATCTAGTAGAAGAAGAGAGGTGAATACAAATGTTCATGAGATATGTTAGGTCACAAACAGTGTGTGGTTCTGTTCCTTGTTCTATCTGTGAGAAGTTATTGTAGGAAGTTTCTATATCTGTGAAATGGGCTTCTCCACCTCCAAGATTCTTTCTAGTCTCTAAGCAAATGTCATTTAAAAGAAGGACATGTTTATGTCTTGTAGAGTTTAGTGCACAATCCCTGTCATGCCTTCCTTCTTCCTCTTGGTGTTATCTTCCCCAGACTTTTCTTGCACTCTCTGTATTCCCACATTTCTGAAAGTAGTTCACCTTTTGAGAGAATCAGTCATTGGCACACAAGCTCATAAAAGTCTATTTGTTCTTGGCCCCATTTGTACCTACCACTGAAGTTCATGTGGCTTTATATAGCTAATAATAGACTCCCTCCATGACTATATCAGCTCTCTTATGAGAGAAGTTTGTTTAGGTGATTCATTGATATTTCAGAAATTCTTAGATGTGTCTGACACACTGAAGGAACTTACATAAATATTTGTTAACAAAGTAAATTTCTTTACAATGACTCTATGTTTTGAACATCAGCTCCTCTTTTTTTTTTCTACATACATATTTATTTTCAGCAGTATTGAACTACCTAGCTTCATAATTTGATCTAGACTTCAGGTATCACTTTCTTCCGTCTCCACTCTCTCCCTCCCTTGCTTCATTTTTCTTTCATTTGAAATTTGAAAAAGATTTTGGGTCAAATAATTAAGAATGTGTAGGTTCTACTTTCCTTAAATATCAAACTACAAATCTTATGACACTTCAGTGTTAATACAGAGTCTTGAAATTTCTCAGGATTAACAAAGTGATAGAAGAAACAAATTTGTGTGTGTTTTAATCCATCTTGTTTGTCAGTGTGAAGAAGAATGAATAGAAAGACTAAATGCACATAAATTTTACATTAAATAGATATTTGACCTTTGTAAATATGTTCCATCAGCTTAGGATGGGGAAAGAGATCTCTCCTTTATTTTTCATGAATGTGAAATAAGCAATGTGGAGACTGAAAACTGAACTGTAGGTAAAATTAGCTCATATCAAGAATCATTAGGACATGTTGACAGTCACACTGTCATCTTCAGAGAGTTGAGGAGGGCAGTTTTATAGGATAAGTCAATTATAAAGAGATTTCCCTAGAATACTGAAAACAATTCTTAACAATAAAAGAACAGCTGGGGGAATCACCACCCTTGAGTTCAGACAACCTTAGGAAATGGGAGGCTGGGGGACCCTCCATAATGCTTTACTACAGAGCAACAGTGATAAAAACTCCATGGTATTGGTACAGAGCAGACATGTTGATCGATGGAATAGAATTAAAGACCCAGAAATAAAACCACACACTTATGGTCACTTGATTTTTGACAAAAGTGTCAAAAATATACAATGGAAAAAAGAAAGCATCTTCAATACATGGTGCTGGTCTAACTGGCTGTCTGTATGTAGAAGAATGAAAATAGACCATATTTGTCACCTTGCACAAAGCTCAAGTCCAAGTGGATCAAAGACCTCAACATAAAAGCAGATACACTGACTCTAATAGAAGAGAAAGAGGGAAAGAGCCTTGAACTCATTGGCACAGGGGGAAATTTCCTAAACAGAACTCCAATGGCTCATGCTCTAAGATCAACAATTGATAAATGCGACCTCATGAAACTGGAAAGCTTCTATAAGGCTTTAGTCAATATGACAAATTGGCAACCTACAGATTGGGAAAAAATCTTCACTAACCCCACATCCGATAGAAGGCTAATATCCAAAATATATAAAGAACTCAGGAAGTAAATCACCAAAAAATCAAACAACCCAATCAAAAAATGGGGTACAGAACTAAACTGAGAATTCACAACTGAAGAATCTCGAATGGCTGAGAAGCACCTAAAGAAATGTTCAAAGTCCTTAATGATCAGAGAAATGCAAATCAAAACCACCCTGAGATTCCACCTTACACCAATCAGAATGGCTAAGATCAAAACCTCCGGTGAGAGGTTTGAGAGGACCTGGAGAAAGAGGAACACTCCTCCTTTGCTGATGGGATTGTAAACTGGTACAACCACTCTGGAAATCAATCTGGAGATTCCTCAGAAAATTGGAAAACGATCTACCTGAAGACCCAGTTATACTACTCTTGAGAATATACCCAAAAGATGTCCCACCATGCCACAGGGCCATGTGGTCCATTATGTTCATAGTGGCCTTATTTGTGTTAGCCAGAAACTGGAAACAACCTAGATGTCCCACGACAGAAGAATGGATACAGAATCCCTGGGTGGGGCAGTCTCTGAATGGTCCTTCCTTCCATCTCAGCTTTGAACTTTGTCTCTGTAATTCCTTCCATGGGTGTTTTGTTCCCCACTCTAAGAAGGAGTGAAGTATCAGCACTTTGGTCTTCCTTCTTCTTGACTTTCATGTGTTTTGCAAATTGTATCTTGGGTATTCTAAGTTTCTGGGCTAATAGCTACTTATCAGTGAATGCATATCATGTCTGTGATTGGGTTACCTCACTCAGGATGATATCCTCCAGATCCATCCATTTGCCTAAGAATTTATTTCATAACCACCAAAACCCAGACACTATTGCATATGCCAGCAAGATATTGTTGACAAGACCCTGATATAGTTATCTCTTGTGAGGCTATGCCAGTGCCTGGAAAATACAGAAGTGGATGCTCACAGTCATCTATTGGATGGAACACAGGGCCTCCAATGAAGGAGCTAGAGAAAGTACCCAAGGAGCTAAAGGGATCTGCAACCCTATAGGTGGAACAACATTATGAACTAACCAGTACCCTGGAGCGCTTGACTCTAGCTGCATATGTATCAAAAGATGGCCTAGTCGGCCATCACTGGAAAGAGAGGCCCATGGGACACGCAAATTTTATATGCCCCAGTACAGGGGAACAAGATGAACTAACCAGTACCCCCCATAGCTGTGTCTCTAGTTGCATATGTAGCAGAGTATGGCCTAGTTGGCCATCAATGGGAGGAGAGGCCCTTGGTCTTTCGAAGATTCTATGCCCCAGTACAGGGGAATGCCAGGGCCAGGAAGCAGGAGTGGGTGGGTTGGGGAGCAGGGGGAGGGGGGAGGGGATAGGGGATTTTTGGAGAGGAAACTTGGAAAGGTGATAGGATTTGAAATGTAAATGAAGAAAATATATAATAAAAAATAAGACTAAAAGAGATATAGAAAATATGGTTCATTTACACAATGGAATACTACTCAGCTATTAAGAAGGAGGACATCTTGAGTTTGGCAGGCAAATAGATGGAACTAGAAAATATCATCCTGAGTGAGGTAACTCAGACCCTAAAGGACATGCCTGCTGGTGATATCACTAATAAGTGGATATTAGCCAAAAAAAAAAAAAAAGAAAAAAGAAAAAAGAAAAAAGGACAGAATACCCAAGATAGAGTCCACAGAACTCAAAAAGGTCAACAAGTTGAAGTGCCCAAGTGAGGACACCTCAGTCCCCTACTTGGGAGAGAGAAAAAAGCAATCACAAGTGGGGAGGGAGGTAGAGACCTGGGAGAGAAATTGGATGGGGCAGGAGTGAGTGGAGGGAAGAAGGAAACTTGATTTGGTATTGGGTCAGGGAAAAGGACTGAAGCCCTGAGGGCCAGGAGAAAGAATGGAAACAAACAACTTTAGGGAATGAGAGGTTGGGGGGACCCTCCAGAATGCACCAGATACCTGGAAGGTAAAAGACTTTTAGGAATCAAAGGGAGGGACTTTACATGAAATGCCCTACAATAGGCAGATGGAACTTATAGAGCCCACATCCAGCAGGAAGACAGGACATCAAATGAGGAATGGGGTTGCTATCTCACAGTCACATCTCTGACCCATAATTGCTCCTGTCTGAAGGAATTACAGGTATGGAGATGGAGTAGAGCCTGAGGAAAAGAAGGCCCAGCGACAGGGCCAAAGTGGCATCCAGCTCAGTGGGAGGCCCCAAGGCCTGACACTATTACTGAGGGTATGGAACATTCACAAAAAAGGACCTAGCATGATTGCCCTCCAAAAGACCCAACAGGCAGCTGAAAGAGTCAGATGTAGCTATTTGTACCCAACCAATGGGCAGAAGTAGCTGACCCCTATTGTTGAATTAGGGAAGGCTGAAAGAAGCTGAGGAGAAGGGCAATCCTGTAGGAGGACCAGCAGTCTCAATCTGGACCTCCAAGATCTCTTAATCACTGGACTACCAAACAGACAGCAGACACCATCTGATATGAGGCCCCCAACACACATACAGTAGAGGACTTCTGGGTCTGTGTTCATTCAGAGATGATGCACCTAACCCTCAAGAGACTGGAGGCCCCAGAGAGTTTAGAGGTTGGGTGGGGTAGGGTGTGGAGGCATCCAAGTGGAGCAAGGGGGTAGGGAGGAGTTGTGGGATGTGGAACAGTTGGAGGGTGGATGGGGGGAGCGGTCAGGAAATGGAATATGGAGTGTAAAAAAAATTAATTCAGAAAAGGAGATTTCCCCTTGAAATGCTACAAGTAAAAATCATCTTTTCCTGCTATTTTGAGAAAAAATAGGTTAAATTGTTCACATCAGTGCTTTTATTTCCTCTAAATAAAGACAAAGAATTTCAAACTAAGCCATATAGGTTACTCCTATGACTGTAATTCACAAATTCATAGCAGAAAGAAATGATTTAAGTGAAGTTTAACAAGAAACAAGCATGGTCATTTTATGATGTTCGTGCTATTAGAATAACATAAGTGGCACCGACATATATTTTTATGTAAATATACTTACATTTTTAAAATCCACTATCTACAGTATCACACATTTATCACCATATGCACAGGCATAGTTGCTCTCCTAAAGTCTAGTGTTTGTGTTTTGAGTTCAATGTTAATACACAGGCACTATGTTAAATGGATTGACATATCAATTTTCAATTTTTCACATAAGTCTGATGCAATGTGTGCTACCTCACAAATGCATTGCTGATTTCTGCCCAGGAAAGACGTCCTGGACAAATAAATGTACTTTTTATAATGTTTTTCAACTTGACTCACTATTGTTTTAATTGTGGCTTCTGGCAGCCAAATGCTTTCATGGGCTATGTTCATAATACTACTGTCTGCTAGTAACACCATAGAAAATTAAGGGCCCTGGTACAGAGAGCAGGCTTTGTAGTCTTCATAAGCACAAGGATCAACCACAGTGAAGCCCTTGCTTTTGTTGGTATTAGGCTTAGCTATCATTCTTCCCAAAGCTGAGCAAATTGGACATGAATCTAAGGGGTTAGGTTGATACATCCAAAGTAATCAAGTTTGTGCCAGACAGTGATCGCATTATTTGTTCCTCTTTTCATTCCCAAGTCGAATTATCAATGGTGCATTGGCCTAGAATTCACAGAAGGAAAATCTTGGGCTAGTGCCTTTTGCTTGCAGCAAAGACAGATTTTTATCAGAATATTAAGTGGAACTTTCACTGGACTAGATTTTTCTTTAAAGTCTTTTTCTTAGGTGCTGAGGCTTGACTTGAGTTTGCTGTGTACAGACTGAGCTAGGCTATCTCTTGGTTTGGCTAGAGATGTCTCTACAGAGCTCTGGCCTAGAATATGCCATATCATATCTCAAGACACATTGGTAACTTTTAAGTTTTAAGCATATGTATTATATTTAATAATAAAGTAAAATACTTAGAGAGAATTTAATATAAATCTACGTTAGGCAAATTCAACTTGGGTATTTAAAAGATCTCTGTGCTGTAATTTTACTCAATTAGATTATTAGTATTTAAAAAATCTGCCCTCAAGCATATGGTTAAGACTTTTTCTGTCTGTATTGTAGTGTCCTAAAATACCAACTTGCAGAAACTACTGGCTAAATTTGGTCCAGTTCAGTGTGAGGTTTAAACACTTCGGATGTCTTGCAGGGTCTTTCCACCCTTCTACAGCGGTTGATGAGTAATGAGGAAGAAAGCCAGGTCTGTTTCACCAGCATTCAGCAGGGCAAGACCTCACATAACAGTCTGTGTTACCAAGATGTCTTATTTACATCCTTCTTATTCTGGGTCTGTCCCATCTGACTTTGAGGGGGGTTAGGAGAAAGTTGAAAAGGGGATAGATCTCCGATGGGCCTTGCAGTTACTGCTCACTGCTGGAAAGGCTTACATTTGGGGGAACTCCGCACTGAAGCTCAGGGAACTGAAGTTTCTGAAGGCCCTAAGAGGTGCAGCTCCAGGAGAGAGTGTTGCCTCTCTTGCTCTTTCCTGCTTGTAGGTTTGGGTTTGGTATCAGTCCCTCTCCAGCTTGCATTTAAGACTTACCAGCTCCATCTTGGTCTGCTTTAGCATTTCCTTGAATCTCAGGACAGTTCTGTTTTTGTTTGTTTGTTTGTTTGTTTGCTTGCTTTTTTGTTTTTTTTGTTTTTGTTGTTGTTGTTGTTGTTAAACAGGCACAGGGGTGAAAGAACTAGAGGCCACCAGTTCAGGGAGGACAAGTGACTTGTGTCCCTTTTCAGTCAACTTTGATGCTCATGTGTGGTTCTCTTGGATTTCTCATAAGGTCTGATGGAAGGAATACCCCATTTTCTCTTCCCCACCAGAGCTATGATAACCTTTCTCACTATAGCTCTTTCTCAAAGGCTAATAATCTCAACAGCTTCTTTTGCTTCCTACTATCTACAGTTAATGAAGCAGGCCACCTAGGGTAGGAAGGCTCCAGTTGTCTGGCTGACTCCTGGTGTGAAGGCACTTGTTTGTGTTCCAGTCGGAGTCCCTTTAAGGTTTGAGGGAACTGAGCTGGTCCTTTTTCAAAGCTTTGAGCTCTTCTTGTTCATTTGAGGATTGCAGGTAAATGAACATTTACTCAAATACGAGTGGAGTTTCACTTCATGTTCAAGCTAGAAAGTAATGATTCATTTCGAATTAAAAATAAATATTCTGCCAACATATCATTAATTTGAACTGGTAGGTCAAGTAGACCAAGTAATTATTCCCTTGTTTCTGCATGGGCATGGCATTTTAAAGAAAGAGTATTGCTCCTACCCTTTGTCATTTGTGAATTATGTGAATTTTAAATTAGGGAAAGTTTTCATTCATACTTTATATAAAATATGAGCAGGGTATAGTTCTTCTTTATTTTAATTTAATTTTATTTATTTTTTGTTTCTCGAGACAGGGTTTCTCTGTATAGCCCTGGCTGTCTGGAACTCACTTTGTAAACCAGGCTGGCCTTGAACTAAGAAATCCTCCTGCCTGTGCCACCCGAGTGCTGGGACTTAAGGCGTGCGCCACCACGCCCGGCTAAAATATGACCAGGGCATAGTTCTTAAGCATCACAAAATTACAAGACAATAGAAACAATATATTGCAGATGTGTGAATGGTCTAAAACATCTTATATAAATAGATTTCATGAAATGAGCATTTTAAATGGAATAGTTCACAATTTGCTTTCAATAACAGCTTCAAAAATCAACAGTTATAATATAAAAGCTAAATACTGACTATATACTTATTCAAATCACAAAATAAGAGGGAATGTGTTAGTTGTATTTTCTTGTATTTCGCCTTTGCCTATGTCATTTTTAGTGCCTTGAAGAAAAACACAAGTAATCTGAGAAAGAAAGTTAGGTGTGTACTTATTATGAGACTTATGAAAGCATAATTGCATGAGAATAATCTTGGTAGACTATTAAAAGACAATGGCGAACAATTGGTGTCTAAAGAGGCTAAGACACTGGCTTGAGAAACAGAAAGTCAAGTTAAAGATACATTGCTTAGCGTGTGTTAGAATAGAGTAGGAAACAGAACACACAAAACAGTGACGTATCAGCTGGGTGCGGGTGTGTGGGGGAAGAGATAGAACTGAAGTTAAAATGCATAATTCTTCTGAGAGATGGGTATGGTGGTATATCCGGTTAATCCAGACACTCTGGAGATAGAGGCAGGGAAATCTTCATAAACTCAAGGCCTTGCCTCTAGATAGTGATTCCAGACCAATGAAACCCTGTCTCAAAACAATACAAGAGCACAATAAGAGATGTGTTGTTTAGAGATGGAGATCATGAGGATTAACTAAAAACACTGAAAAACTGCAATGGACTCTGTGCTATACTTCAGGCATTAGTTTCATATGTGCATATATGTATATATAGTCAAGAATATTAAAATAAGAACACATGCACACATTCTATACATTTATATATGTAAATGTATATATTATTAATACATTATATTATTAATATATTATTTATATGAATATATATAATGTGTGTACATGTTTTCTTAATTTTAATATTCCTCTAATAAAAAGCATAATCTATGTATATAATTAAAAATGTAGATTGTACTTTCATTTTACTGGTGTGGTAATTTTACTCCTGTTCTGTACTCAGAAAAGGGCACTTAGAACATCACTTACCTATTTACCAGAACTCTATTCCTGTCTCTGAAGCACATTTTGTCTCCCAAACTGTTTTCTTTTTTAAATGCTAAAACAGAGTTAATTTATTCATCACTAAAGTATCCCCTCATGCTGCCCCACTATTGAATACGTGCTGGTGCATGTGTGTGTTTGTACATATGTGGCTGAGTATGTACATGTGGTGGTCAGAAGACAACCTCAGGAGCCATTCATAATGTTCTCAGAGACAGGGCTCTGACTAAGGAACTCACTCACTAAACTAGCCTGGCTGGCCAATGAGTTCTAGAGATATGTCTGGCTCTACCTCCCCAGCAAGGGAATTACAGTTGTGCACTACTACTCTTGACATTTTTAAGCAGGTGAAGGCTAGAACTCAGGTCATGTGGTTGCTTAGCGAGCACTTTAGCAACACAGCTCTCTCCTAGCCCTAAGACAGAAGGGGTACTATTCCTTTCTTTTAAAAATAATGTTGCTTGATCAACTTACACACACACACACACACACACACACACAGTCACTCACTCATACATGGATGTCAGACAACAACTTTGGGGAGTTGGTTCTCTCCTTGTGCTCTGTTGAGGCAGGGTTTCTCTTCCTTCTGCTGCAGCAGTCCACACATCAGGTTTGCTGGATCTAACTGGGACCATCAGACTAACATGGACAGTGTGCTGACCCACCACCCAAGCAGAGGATGAGTGTTTCTAGACTATTTCCCTCCTGGGAAAGTTACTCATAAGAGCTCCTGAAACCAAAAGCCTTCATAGCACCCATGGCAATTGAATTTCCTGTGCTCTGATGGTTAGGGCTGTAGAGTAGTTAAAAAAAATTTCTAGTGCCTTAAATCTGTATTATACTTGGTATCTATATTTTTTATCATAAAATGCCTCTGCATGGGGCATAAGAAGAGGAAGACTTACAATTAAAAGTGTACAGAGAGGAAACCTATATTCAAAATTGGTAACAAGGCACACATTTGTATCATGTGTTTGTAAATAGCTCTCAAGTTCATGAAACTCTGTTTCCCATGTGATACTAAAGCCATGCCACTAAAGCTTCTAATCAGGTCAGTCCTTGGGTCTGTATTTCTCAAAAATCTCTTAAGGGTTTTTTGTTTTTTTGTTTTTGTTTTTGTTTTTTTTTTTCCATCATAGAGATGGGAGCTTGTATTTGGATCATTGGTAATGGGAAGGAAGAATTAGTTAATCCTCTCCACGGTAAGTAGAAATTGGAGGTTGCAATAGGACATGCTATGGAGTGGCATCCAGACTGCTGGAGAGAGCTCCGAAGCATAGGCTCACTGTTTGGCCTCAGGCCAGAGGCTGCAACTAACAGGAAAGTGTCAGCATCTCAATATAATTGCATGTCCTGGAGCCTATTATTGCACTAATAAAAATGCTTTTCAATAAATCTGAGAAAGGAAGAGGGAGAAAAAAAAGCACCAGGAAGAAAGGAATTGTCCCAAAATATTTTATTATATTTAATAAAATTCTCATTAATGGGAAGAGGTGCTTTCTGCTAAATAAATGTGATTTAATTTTATTTTCTGATTAATTTGATTTGGAGGAAAATGCAAGTAATACATCTTTTTTTTTTTTTCAGTGTGCTTTCTTAAAATCCTAGTAAAATGCAAGTGAGCATCACAGTGCCAACGCTTTCTCAGGGGGAGGAGAGCAGGGCCAGGGCTCCAGGGACCCAGTGGTTCTATGTGATGAAGTCATGGCATTGAGTGGCCTCGGGGAAGTGATTTGACCTCCTGTACACACTTTAGTGTTTCATGCTTACAAAAATCTTTGAAATAAGTAGAATGTCAAGGACATTTGACACCGTATTATCATTTATCATAGACAACACAGGGCTTATCTGGCTACTAATAACCATAATGACCACTGCATAGTACATCTCTAGTAATTCAATAATAAGAAGTTGAAACTTCCTTATGAGACACCTTTTCTCAGTATCCTCATAGGAGCAAGTTTTAATAGTGTTAGTGTTGGAATGTAACCAATAATGAATTTTTCAATGACATCAAGAAATGCAGAAGAGGGATTAGAGTAGGTAAATTTGCTACTAATTTACTATAAAGTCTTTCACAATCATAAAATAAAGGAGAAAAAGAAAATCATTTTATATTATGTTTCTACCATGAGCCAGATCTTGTGTGTGTGTGAAAGAGAGAGGGGGTTGGGAATGGAAGTAGTGAGTAAGACAAAGGATAGAGGATTAGGAAAGAGGAAAAGGAGCGGGAAGGATGGAGTGAGGTGGGAGTGACAGAAGGGGAGAGAGGGGGCTCACCAGCAGGACTGAAACTTGGAACCTACTATATTGACCAGGATGACCTCAAATTGATGTAGATTCTCCAGCTCTAGAGTTCTGTCATTAAATCATAGTCTCATATATGCTATCGTTTTTTTTTTTTTCTTAGTGTTTAGAGAAAACTATGACACAAAATAGGGCTTAACAAAATACTTGATGAGCAAATGTACGTGGTTTTCTTTGTTGTTGTTGTTCTCAGTATCACCTTTAAAAACAAACCTGATTTTCCATTTTACAGAAGAGTTTGAATAAATCTAGTTTTAATCAATAATACACAATAAGTGGCAGAGCCAAAATTGGTGTACTGGTTGTCTTTTTCTAAAATGAATGTTAATAACAAAGGTACTTGCAGTATTTTGGTTAATACAGATTATCATTCCAGATTTCAGAGTTTTCAACTGTTGTGGTGACTTCAATGAGTGAAAAAGAAGCTGATATGATACAGCCGTCTTCTCTGGGCTGGTTAGTGCCTTGTGCACAATGATTGTTTCTCAATGAACGTAGGAGATGAAGAGAGTGTTGAACTATGTTTCCTGGTGGAAAAGCCAGGTGCCATTCAGGGCTTCTGCAGGTCTTCAAGGTCATGGAGATAACATAAAACTTTCTTTTTCTTTAAATATAGTAAACTTTCTCTCTCTCTCTCTCTCTCTCTCTCTCTCTCTCTCTCTCTCTGTGTGTGTGTGTGTGTGTGTGTGTGTGTGTGTGTGTGCAGGCACATATGCATGTGCATGCATATAAATATGGAGACCAAAGCTTGATATTGGGTATATTTCTCAATCAATCTTCATTAAATTTTTTGAGACAGAGTATCTCAGTGAAGCTGAAGCTAACTAGTTGTCTAAACTGGATGATCAGCAAGTCTCAGGGACTCTCCTTTCTTACCCTCCCAGAACTGGGGTTACAGACACTCACTGCATACCTGTCCATTACACAAGGGTTGGGTAAGCAAATTCAAATACTCATGATTGGATAGCGAGTTTTCTATGACACAAGCCAATGTCTGAGTTCCCACGAGCACGCCATGGATCTGAGGAGCTAATGCATGGAGAGAGAGAGATCAGGAGAGCCAGGAAAGCTCTGACTGAGGATGAGGTCTGGTGTGGGTGGTGTGCAAGCTGGGAAGCCTCTGTAGACTAGAGGAGAGAGTAGCCGATGGAGGAGGACACAGACGAACAGCTCCTGGAGCATGGTTACTACCAATTATGGCTGAGATTTTCCTCCTACAGCCCTGCTTGCCTTGGTAAATGGACAGGTGGGAATAAAGCCTTTTGCACAGTATTGATGGAATGTCGTTAGCCTGGAAAGCTGGCTTTGAATTTATTGCCTCTCCATTCCTAATCTACTGTCTTTGCTTTGTATCACTGCCACAGGAATGAAGAAACTTTTCTTGTTAACTAGCTGACAGCAAGTTCATCTTCATTAGTAGGAAATGCTGAAAGCATACTGCAGGATAAAGGAGTTTCCCTTGGTTCCTTTCTGGCATATTTGTTCCTGCAGTGTGTGGAGCAAGCACTCACTAATGTCCACTCTGATGCTGCCTTTGCTAGCACTCAGCTGAGGCACAGTTTGTAATTCTCCTGAGTAGATTTCTGACAAGTATTGCCTACAGTGGTGGAGTCTCAGAGATTCTCACTAGTTTTTAAGGCAGGCCTTTGGATACTTGAGCAGCACCCTAACAGAAGAAGTGTGGCTAGAACCCCAGTTACTGCTTTCTTAGATACCTTACTGGTACTCTACAGGGCAAACTCATAGGGGGTTTGGGAGCATTCCAAAGGGCAGCATTTAGATGATGGCTGCAGTAACATACCCACACTCAGCCATGGGTGAAGTGGTCTTCCAAGTCCATTCCATTTTGGATACTAGACACTAGAAGTGGAAGCTGCCTCTTCATCTGTGTTCCCTTTAAGCTTCCATTATCTTTTGTAGTTTATCTCTCTCTCTCTTACAAGTTAATAATCTTTATATTACTTTTTTAACGTTTGAAATACTTGTGTGGTTGCTATTTCATGACCAGACCTTGATCAATATTCCTGATTGCCTTCAAAAGCAGAAAACATGGCAGAAGCCTGCCTGGGAATCCTTTGTGCAGAACCAGTGCAAAGGTGAGGTGCAGAGCTGGTCATTTCTCATTGCTGAGAGCTGTGTGAAATACGTTAAAGTAGCAGAGAGAGAGTGGGGAGGGGGAAGAGAGGAGAGGGGAGAGGGGAGAGGGGAGAGGGGAGAGGGGAGAGGGGGAAGAGGGGAGAGAGGGAAGAGGGGAGAGGGGGAAGAGGGGTGAGGGGGAAGAGGGGTGAGGGGGAAGAGGGGAGGGGGGAGAGGGGGGAGGCAAGAGGGGAGAGGGGAGGGCATGCATTTCACTAATCTTTAAGAGACATTCAGAGCAAGGGCCTGTCTGTCAGATTGCATTAGTTTGGAAATGGTTGAAACCTCCACAAAGCCTGTTGCTCTAGCAGAAGCTGGGACAATAGGCAAGGCAAAACAAATAAAAATCAACACAGGGGTTTGGTATAATGATTAAAATATGCCCTAAAATGATGCTATGAAATTCTCAGAGTTAATGTAATGTGTCTATGAGTGGTTTCAATTTATCTTCTCTCTTTCGTGATTCTAGGGGAAAAAAAAAACTAAAAAGGATTCATTTCTACTTCAAAAATATATTTTCAATTTGTAACTCTTCAAACTTATTCCTGGGTTTTTCAATTTTAGAGATACTGTCAAAAAGATTATATATTTGTCAATGCTAGGAGGCTGCAGAGTGGAGAGAGTCATGGTGAAAGGGAAGAAAGACTCTGTAGAAGGGTTAATTTTTCCAGGTAATGTAAACATCTAAGGGAGAAAGAAATTGGAAAGAAGATTTAGAGGTGACCAGAAGAAAGTACACTGCCTGAGAGGTCATGTTTGTGCAGGTAACATTTTGTTTCTCTCCGTTTAAACACTCCCAGGAAGACATGAAGGTAAATGCAAAGGTGCATGAATAACACCCACTTCCACGGCCACCACTTCTTCCTTCGCTGCCCTCCTGTTGCACATTGCCATGGAGCCTGCTCTTGGCCCTTTTGACATCCAGAGCTGTGCTGTCAAAATATTTTAAAGCTCAGCTTCTGCAGTTAAAGACAGGAACATTTTCTTAATATTGTGAGTGTTAGTGGTGCTGAAGGATGATGAGCTCTGTGTGGCGCAGGGAGAAGGGGAGAGAATTGGGGACCGACGCCAATTCTGTCACTTACCAGCTGGTGACTTTAGGAAAGTCACTTCAACTTTCTGTGTCTTAGCTTCCTTAATTTGTAAAATGAGCATAATACGCCTCTCTGACAGGGTTGTTAGAATGATTAAACTACATTCTGCAGCTCAACAATTCCCAGTGTGTGTTATTTGGAATACCAACCCCAAGAGATAATTCCCTGTAAGAAAACGCTTTGCTTACACTATTTTGTGAAATGCAGTATTCTGCAGAAATGGCTAAATGAACGTCAAACAAGTATTTCTCCTACATGTCCACACAAGTCTTTTCCTTAACAAACATCGACTTAACTAGAAAGCACAGTGAGGGACGAGGCCAAATGTAATCGCTTGTGCCTATGTTAAGGTATGCAGATTTTAGGATGTGGTCACTGCAATGAGAAGTTAGTATGGTTATGATGACCCTATGGCCAGGCAGAAACTTATAGATAAGTGTTAAGAAAATGTAAACTATAAAATTTGCCATTCATTTTACACACACACACACACACACACACACACACACACACACACACACACACACACATGCGTTCATATCTCCTATTGTATTGAAAAGTTTTCACATGCTGCAATACACTATTGGTAATAGTGTCCTCCATGATGATGTCTGTTGTACAGATGAGTTGCATTTAGATGCTTTTATCAGTCTGTACTATAAGGATTTTTTTTTTTACTGTAAATACATACTACTTAGGGAAATATACTTAGAAATGATGGATGAATATGAACTAAAATTGCACACTGTTTGATGATCTTCAATAAAGTAAAAACTTAAATAGATCCTCTTTTGTAGCATTACATCATAATACCCACTTTTATAAAATATTGCATAATTACTAGACTATTTCTATTTTTTTTGCTATTTTTAAAGATATTTTCTTTATTTACATTTCAAATGTTATCCCCTTTCTTAGTTTCCCCTTCAAAAACCCCCTATCCCCTCCTCCCTCCCCCTGATGATCAACCCATCCACTCCTGTTTCCTGGCCTTGCCATTCCCCTACACTGGGGCTTAGAGCCTTCACAGGACCAGGGCCACTCCTCCCATTGATGACCAATTAGGCTATCTCTGCTACATATGCAGCTCGAGCCATGAGTCCCACCATGTGCACTCTTTGGTGGGTAGTTTAGTCCCTGGGAGCTCTGGAGGTACTGGTTAGTTCATATTGTTGTTCCTCCTATGGGGCTGCAAACCCCTTCAGCTTCTTGGGTCCTTTCTCTAGCTCCTTCATTGGAGACCCTGTGCTCCATCCAATGGATGACTGTCAGCATCCACTTATGTATTTGTCAGATACTGGCAGAACCTCTCAGGAGATGGCTGTATCAGATTCCTGTCAGCAAGCACTTGTTGACATGCACAATACAGCCTGGGTTTGGGGATTGTATATGGGATGGAACCCCAGGTGGGGCAGTCTCTGGATGGTCATTTCTCCAGTCTCTGCCCCACACTTTGTCTCTGTAACTCCTCCCATGGGTATTTTGTTCCCCATTCTAAGAAGGATCGAAGTATCCTCACTTTGGTCTTCCTTCTTGAGTTTCATGTGGTTTGTGAATTGTATCTTGGGTAATTCGAGCTTCTGGGCTAATATCCACTTATCAGTGAGTGCATATCACGTGAATTCTTTTGTGATTGGATTATCTCACTCAGGATCATAATCCTTCAGATACATTCACTTGTCTAAGAATTTCATAAATTCACTGTTTTTAGTTGCTGAGTAGTAAATGTACCACATTTTCTGTATCCATTCCTCTGTTGAGGAACATCTGGGTTCTTTCCAGCTTCTGGTTATTATAAATAAGGCTGCTATAAACATAGTAGAGCATGCTTCTTTCTTATATGTTGGAGCATGTTTTGGGTATATGCCCAGGAGTGGTATAGCTGGGTCCTCAGGTAGTAAGTACTATGTCCAATTTTCTTTGGACATAGGAAACTGTCAAACAGATTTCCAGAGTGGTTGTACAAGACTGCAATCCCACCAGCAATGGAGGAGTGTTCCTCTTTCTCCACATCCTCACCAGCATCTGCTGTCACCTGAGTTTTTGATCTTAGTCATTCTGACTGGTGTGAGGTGGAATCTCAGGGTTGTTTTGATTTGTACTTCACTGATGACTAAGGATGATGAACGTTTTTTATGTGCTTCTCAGCCATTTGGTATTCCTCACTTGAGAATTCTTTGATTAGCTTTGTACCCTGTGGGGCATTGGGCTATGCACAGACAGGCTGGTCTCCAGTCGAGCTGAGGTCTGAACCCTGGAAGGGTGATAATTCACCTTCATGACACAGTAAGTGTTCCCTCATGCTCCTGGAACTCTGACTCCTGCCTAAGTTACCGCCCCACACAGCCCCCACAAGAGAAACATTGCTAGAAGTCATGTAGGCAATGTGCCAAGCTTCTGACCTTCAGGCTAAATTCCTCCCCAGTTACTTAGCAACAGTAAAGACCTTAAAAGGGCCCTTCTCATCTCTCTCTTACTTCTCCCTCTCACCTGTTCACTCCTTTCTCTTTGTCTTCTCTCCTCTCTTTCTTTTGTCCTCTTCTCATTTCTCTCTTCTCTTCTCTTCTCTTCTCTTCTCTTCTCTTCTCTTCTCTTCTCTTCTCTTCTCTTCTCTTCTCTTCTCTTCTCTCCTCTCCTCTCCCCTCCCCTCCCCTCCCCTCCCTTCTCTCTTTCTGTCTAGCCTTCTCTTTCTGTCTCTCTCTGTCTCTCTGTCTTTGTCTCTTTCTGTCTCTCTGTCTCTCTGTCATCTCTCTCTCTCTTTCTCTCTCTCTCCTCTTTTTCTCCCTGCCTTTCTATAATAAATCTCTAAAAACCATAGAATGTCTCTGATCACCAAGGTCTACTGCAATTGGAGGATGGGATAGGCTTTCTCCTAATGAGCCATTTCTAATCTCCTGATGGAAGGCCATCCTGTGCTGTAGTCAAGATCCTCTGTGCTCACTCTCACCGGTGTGGGAACCTCTCTTCCCTCTTCCTTCTCTCCTATAACCCAGTGGCTTTAGTAAAGTAGCCCCCAGGCTCCCAGGTGGGGCTGCCCCTCCTCCATCCCCTCAAGAGTGGATCAGAGGCTTGGATGCCCACCTGGGGCTGAGTGGAAAGAGTCTGGCAGCCCTCCCACATCCTCCTGACCAGAGCATAGGTAAAACTCTGGCAGGGCATGGGTCTATTCTCCCTCTCTTTCCCTAGGCCCCTATTTTAGATCCCACAGTACCTTCACTTTTTAATAGAATTATTTGTTTCTCTGGAATCTAACTTCTTGAGTTCTTTGTATATATTGGATATTAGCCCTTTATTGGATGCAGGGTTGGTAAAGATCCTTTCCCAATCTGTTGGTTGTCTTTTTGTCTTATTGACAGTGCTCTTTGCCTTACAGAAGCTTTGAAATTTTATGAGGTCCCATTTATGGATTCTTGACCTTACAACACAAACCACTGGTGTTCTTTTAAGGAATTTTTCCTCTGTGCCCATATGTTCAAAGCTCTTCCCCATGATATCCTGTATAAGTTTCAGTGTATCTAGTTTTATGTGGAGGTCCTTGATCCACTTGGACTTGAGCTTTGTACAAGGAGATAAGAATGGATCTGTTTACATTCTTCTACATGCTAACCTCCAGTTGAGCCAGCACCATTTGTAGAAAATGCTGTCTTTTTTCCCACTGGATGGTTTTAGCTCCTTTGTCAAAGATCAAGTGACCATAGGTGTGTGGGTTCATTTCTGGGTCTTCAATTCTATTCCATTGATCTTCCTGCCTGCCACTGTACCAATACGATGAATTTTTATCACAATTGCTCTGTAGCTTTGAGAGCAGAGATTCAGCTTGAGTTCAGAGATGGTGATTTCACCAGAGGTTCTTTTATTGTTGAGAATATTTTTTGCTATCCTAGGTTTTTTCTTATTCCAGATGAATTTTCAGATTGTTCTTTTAACTCTGTGAAGCATTGAGTTGGAATTTTGATGAAGATTGCATTGAATCTGTAGATTGCTTTCAACAAGATGGCCATTTTTACTATATTAATTCTGCCAATCCATGAGCATTGGAGATCTTTCCATTTTCTGACATCTTCCTCAATTTCTTTATTCAGAGACTTGAAGTTCTTATCATACAGATCTTTCTTTCACTTCCTTAGTTAGAGTCACACCAAGGTATTTTATATTATTTGTGACTATTTTGAAGGGTGTTCCCTAATTTCTTTTTCAGCCTGTTTATTCTTTGTGAAGAGGAAGGCCACTGATTTGTCTGAGTTAATTTTATATACAGCTACTTCACTGAAGTTGTTTATCATGTTTAGAAGTTCTCTGGTGGAATTTTTGGGCTCACATATTTATACTATCATATCATCTGCAAATAGTGATATTTTGACTTCTACCCTACCAATTTATATCTCTTTGATCTTCTTTTCTTGTCTAATTGCTCTGGCTAGGACTTCAAGTACTATATTGAATAGGTAGGGAGAGAGTGGACAGCCTTTTCTTTCTTTTTTTTCCATTTTTTATTAGGTATTTAGCTCATTTACATTTCCAATGCTATACCAAAAGTCCCCCATAGCCACCCACCCCCACTCCCCTACCCACCCACTCCCCCTTTTTGGCCCTGGCGTTCCCCTGTACTGGGGCATATAAAGTTTGCATGTCCAATGGGCCTCTCTTTCCAGTGATGGCCGACTAGGCCATCTTTTGATACATATGCAGCTAGAGTCAAGAGCTCCAGGGTACTGGTTAGTTCATATTGTTGTTCCACCTATAGGGTTGCAGATCCCTCTAGCTCCTTGGGTACTTTCTCCAGCTCCTCCATTGGGAGCCCTGTGATCCATCCATTAGCTGACTGTG
Source organism: Mus musculus (assembly GCF_000001635.26). Classification (NCBI taxonomy): domain Eukaryota; kingdom Metazoa; phylum Chordata; class Mammalia; order Rodentia; family Muridae; genus Mus; species Mus musculus. Next base: position 81,985,154 of record NC_000079.6, read on the forward strand.
AGCATCCACTTCTGTGTTTGCTAGGCCCTGGCATAGTCTCACAAGAGACAGCTACATCTGGGTCCTTTCCACAAAATCTTGCTGGTGTATGCAATGGTGTCAACGTTTGGATGCTGATTATGGGGTGGATCCCTGGATATGGCAGTCTCTACATGGTCCATCCTTTTATCTCAGCTCCAAACTTTGTCTCTGTAACTCCTTCCAAGGGTGTTTTGTTCCCACTTCTAAGGAGGGGCATAGTGTCCACACTTCAGTCTTCATTTTTCTTGAGTTTCATGTGTTTAAGAAATTGTATCTTATATCTTGGGTATCCTAGGTTTTGGGCTAATATCCACATATCAGTGAGTACATATTATGTGAGTTCCTTTGTGAATGTGTTACCTCACTCAGGATGATGCCCTCCAGGTCCATCCATTTGCCTAGGAATTTCATAAATTCATTATTTTTAATAGCTGAATAGTACTCCATTGTGTAGATGTACCACATTTTCTGTATCCATTCCTCTGTTGAGGGGCATCTGGGTTCTTTCCAGCTTCTGGCTATTATAAATAAGGCTGCTATGAACATAGTGGAGCATGTGTCCTTCTTACCAGTTGGGGCATCTTCTGGATATATGCCCAGGAGAGGTATTGCTGGATCCTCCGGTAGTACTATGTCCAATTTTCCAAGGAACGGCCAGACTGATTTCCAGAGTGGTTGTACAAGCCTGCAATCCCACCAACAATGGAGGAGTGTTCCTCTTTCTCCACATCCACGCCAGCATCTGCTGCCACCTGAATTTTTTTATCTTAGCCATTCTGACTGGTGTGAGGTGGAATCTCAGGGTTGTTTTGATTTGCATTTCCCTGATGATTAAGGATGTTGAACATTTTTTCAGGTGCTTCTCTGCCATTCGGTATTCCTCAGGTGAGAATTCTTGTTCAGTTCTGAGCCCCATTTTTTAATGGGGTTATTTGATTTTCTGAAGTCCACCTTCTTGAGTTCTTTATATATGTTGGATATTAGTCCCCTATCTGATTTAGGATAGGTAAAGATCCTTTCCCAATCGGTTGGTGGTCTTTTTGTCTTATTGACGGTGTCTTTTGCCTTGCAGAACCTTTGAGTTTCATTAGGTCAAATTTGTCAATTCTCGATCTTACAGCACAAGCCATTGCTGTTCTGTTCAGGAATTTTTCCCCATTTGCCCATATCTTCAAGGCTTTTCCCCACTTTCTCCTCTATAAGTTTCAGTGTCTCTGGTTTTATGTGAAGTTCCTTGATCCACTTAGATTTGACCTTAGTACAAGGAGATAAGTATGGATCGATTCGCATTCTTCTACACGATAACAACCAGTTGTGCCAGCACCAATTGTTGAAAATGCTGTCTTTCTTCCACTGGATGGTTTTAGCTCCCTTGTGGAAGATCAAGTGACCATAGGTGTGTGGGCTCATTTCTGGGTCGTCAATTCTATTCCATTGGTCTACTTGTCTGTCTCTATACCAGTACCATGCAGTTTTTATCACAATTGCTCTGTAGTAAAGCTTTAGGTCAGGCATGGCGATTCCACCAGAGGTTCTTTTATCCTTGAGAAGAGTTTTTGCTATCCTAGTTTTTTTGTTATTCCAGATGAATTTGCAAATTGCTCCTTCTAATTCGTTGAAGAATTGAGTTGGAATTTTGATGGGGATTGCAGTGAATCTGTAGATTGCTTTTGGCAAGATAGCCATTTTTACAATGTTGATCCTGCCAATCCATGAGCATGGGAGATCTTTCCATCTTCTGAGATCTTCTTTAATTTCTTTATTCAGAGACTTGAAGTTTTTATCATACAGATCTTTCACTTCCTTGGTTAGAGTCACACCGAGGTATTTTATATTATTTGTGACTATTGAGAAGGGTGTTGTTTTTCTAATTTCTTTCTCAGCCTGTTTATTTTTTGTGTAGAGAAAGGCCATTGACTTGTTTGAGTTAATTTTAAATCCAGCTACTTCACCGAAGCTGTTTATCAGGTTTAGGAGTTCTCTGGTGGAATTTTTAGGGTCACTTATATATACTATCATATCATCTGAAAAAAGTGATATTTTGACTTCTTCCTTTCCAATTTGTATCCACTTGATCTCCTTTTGTTGTCTAATTGCTCTGGCTAGGACTTCAAGTACAATGTTGAATAGGTAGGGAGAGAGTGGACAGCCTTGTCTAGTCCCTGATTTTAGTGGGATTGCTTCCAGCTTCTCTCCATTTACTTTGATGTTGGCTATTGGTTTGCTGTAGAGTGCTTTTATCATGTTTAGGTATGGGCCTTGAATTCCTGATCTTTCCAAGACTTTTATCATGAATGGGTGTTGGATTTTGTCAAATGCTTTCTCCGCATCTAATGAGATGATCATGTGGTTTTTGTCTTTGAGTTTGTTTACATACTGGATTACGTTGATGGATTTCTTTATATTGAACCATCCTTGCATCCCTGGGATGAAACCTACTTGGTCAGGATGGATGATTGTTTTGATGTGTTCTTGGATTCGGTTAGTGAGAACATTATTTAAGATTTTTGCATCGATATTCATAAGGGAAATTGGTCTGAAGTTCTCTATCTTTGTTGGGTCTTTTTGTGGTTTAGGTATCAGAGTAATTGTGGCTTCATAGTATGAGTTGGGTAGAGTACCTTCCGTTTCTATTTTGTGGAATAGTTTGTGAAGAACTGGAATTAGGTCTTCTTTGAAGGTCTGATAGAACTCTGCACTAAACCCATCTGGTCCTGGGCTTTTTTTGGGTGGGAGACTATTAATAACTGCTTCTATTTCTTTAGGGGATATGGGACTGTTTACATGGTCAACTTGATCCTGATTCAACTTTGGTACCTGGTATCTGTCCAGAAATTTGTCCATTTCGTCCAGGTTTTCCAGTTTTGTTGAGTATAGCCTCTTGTAGAAGGATCTGATGGTGTTTTGGATTTCTTCAGGATCTGTTGTTATGTCTCCCTTTTCATTTCTGATTTTGTTAATTAGGATTTTGTCCCTGTGCCCTCTAGTGTGTCTAGCTAAGGGTTTATCTATCTTGTTGTGTTTCTCAAAGAACCAACTCCTCGTTTGGTTAATTCTTTGAATAGTTCTTCTTGTTTCCACTTGGTTGATTTCACCCCTGAGTTTGATTATTTCCTGCCGTCTACTCCTCTTGGGTGAATTTGCTTCCTTTTTTTCTAGAGCTTTTAGATGTGTTGTCAAGCTGCTAGTATGTGCTCTCTCCCGTTTCTTCTTGGAGGCACTCAGAGCTATGAGTTTCCCTCTTAGAAATGCTTTCATTATGTCCCAAAGGTTTGGGTACGTTGTGGCTTCATTTTCATTAAACTCTAAAAAGTCTTTAATTTCTTTCTTTACTCCTTCCTTGACCAAGGTATCATTGAGAAGAGTGTTGTTCAGTTTCCACGTGAATGTTGGCTTTCCATTATTTATGTTGTTATTGAAGATCAGTCTTAGGCCATGGTGGTCTGATAGGATACATGGGACAATTTCAATATTTTTGTATCTGTTGAGGCCTGTTTTGTAACCAATTATATGGTCAATTTTGGAGAAGGTCCCGTGAGGTGCTGAGAAGAAGGTATATCCTTTTGTTTTAGGATAAAATGTTCTGTAGATATCTGTCAGGTCCATTTGTTTCATAAATTCTGTTAGTTTCACTGTGTCCCTGTTTAGTTTCTGTTTCCATGATCTGTCCATTGATGAAACTGGTGTGTTGAAGTCTCCCACTATTATTGTGTGAGGTGCAATGTGTGCTTTGAGCTTTACTAAAGTGTCTTGAATGAATGTGGCTGCCCTTGCATTTGGAGCGTAGATATTCAGAATTGAGAGTTCCTCTTGGAGGATTTTACCTCTGATGAGTATGAAGTGTCCCTCCTTGTCTTTTTTGATAACTTTGGGTTGGAAGTCGATTTTATCTGATATTAGAATGGCTACTCCAGCCTGTTTCTTCAGACCATTTGCTTGGAAAATTGTTTTCCAGCCTTTCACTCTGAGGTAGTGTCTGTCTTTTTCCCTGAGATGGGTTTCCTGTAAGCAGCAGAATGTTGGGTCCTGTTTGTGTAGCCAGTCTGTTAGTCTATGTCTTTTTATTGGGGAATTGAGTCCATTGATATTAAGAGATATTAAGGAAAAGTAATTGTTGCTTCCTATTATTTTTGTTGTTAGAGTTGGCATTCTGTCCTTGTGGCTGTCTTCTTTTTGGTTTGTTGAGGGATTACTTTTTTGTTTGTTCTAGGGCGTGATTTCCGTCCTTGTATTGCTTCTTTTCTGTTATTATCCTTTGAAGGGCTGGATTTGTGGAAAGATATTGTGTGAATTTGGTTTTGTCGTGGAATACTTTGGTTTCTCCATCTATGGTAATTGAGAGTTTGGCCGGGTATATTAGCCTGGGCTGGCATTTGTGTTCTCTTAGTGTCTGTATAACATCTGTCCAGGCTCTTCTGGCTTTCATAGTCTCTGGTGAAAAGTCTGGTGTAATTCTGATAGGCCTTCCTTTATATGTTACTTGACCTTTCTCCCTTACTGCTTTTAATATTCTATCTTTATTTAGTGCATTTGTTGTTCTGATTATTATGTGTCGGGAGGAATTTCTTTTCTGGTCCAGTCTATTTGGAGTTCTGTAGGCTTCTTGTATAATCATGGGCATCTCTTTCTTTATGTTTGGGAAGTTTTCTTCAATTATTTTGTTGAAGATATTAGCTGGCCCTTTAAGTTGAAAATCTTCATTCTCATCAATTCCTATTATCCGTAGGTTTGGTCTTCTCATTGTGTCCTGGATTTCCTGGATGTTTTGAGTTAGGATCCTTTTGCATTTTGTATTTTCTTTGACTGTTGTGTCGATGTTCTCTATGGAATCTTCTGCACCTGAGATTCTCTCTTCCATTTCTTGTATTCTGTTGCTGATGCTCGCATCTATGGTTCCAGATCTCTTTCCTAGGGTTTCTATCTCCAGCGTTGCCTCGCTTTGGGTTTTCTTTATTGTGTCTACTTCCCTTTTTAGTTCTAGTATGGTTTTGTTCATTTCCATCACCTGTTTGGATGTGTTTTCCTGTTTTTCTTTAAGGGCCTGTAACTCTTTAGTAGTGCTCTCCTGTAATTCTTTAAGTGACTTATGAAAGTCCTTCTTGATGTCCTCTATCATCATCATGATAAATGTTTTTAAATCTGGGTCTAGATTTTCGGTTGTGTTGGGATGCCCAGGACTAGGTGGGGTGGGAGTGCTGTGTTCTGATGATGGTGAGTGGTCTTGATTTCTGTTAGTAGGATTCTTATGTTTGCCTTTCGCCATCTGGTAATCTCTGAAGCTAGCTGTTATAGTTGTCTCTGTTAAGAGCTTGTTCTTTAGGTGACCCTGTTAGCCTCTATAAGCAGACCTGGGAGGGTAGCTCTTTCCTTAGTTTGAGTGGGCAGAGTATTCTCTGCAGGCAAGCTCTCTTCTTGCAGGGAGGGTACCCAGATATCTGGTGTTCGAACCGGACTCCTGGCAGGAGTTTTGTTCCACTCACTAGAGGTCTTAGGATCCCGTGGGGAATCCTGCGTGTGCCCTTGCGGGTGTTGGGCGAGTCCGCTGGCAAGGTACCCTGGGGCTTAAGTGGAGCAGAAGGGGCTTGTGCCCCAGGTCAGGCCCGGGTAGTCTGCTTCCCTATTTACAGCAGTCTCAGGTTCCGTGCAATTGGATTGGGGCAGGCGCTGTGTTCCACTCACCAGAGGTCTTAGGATCCCGTGGGGGATCCTGTGTGGGCCCTTGCGGGTGTTGGGCGAGTCCGCTGGCAAGGTACCCTGGGGCTCGAGTGGAGTGGAAGTGGCTTGTGCCCCAGGTCAGGCCCGGTGGACAGCCTTTTCTTGTCCCTGAATTTAGTGGGATTGCTTCAAGTTTCTCTCCATTTAGTTAGATGTTGGCTACTGGTTTGCTGTATATTCCTTTTACTATATTTAGGTGTGGGTCTTGATTTTCTGATCTTTCCAAGCCTTTTACCTTGAAGGGGTTTTGGATTTTGTCAAATGGTTTCTCAGCATTTAATGAGATGATCATGTTGTTTTTGTCTGAGTTTATTTACATAGTGGATTACATTGATGAATTTCCATATATTGGACTATCCCCTGCATCTCTGAGATGAAGCCTACTTGATCATGATGGATATTCGTTTTGATATGTTCTTGGATTCGATTTGAGATAATTTTATTGAGTATTTCTGCATTGATATTCGTAAGGGAAATTGGTCTGAAGTTTTCTTTCTTTGTTGGGTCTTTGTATGGTTTAGGTATCAGAGTAATTGTGGCTTAGTAGAACGAATTGGGTAGAGCACCTTCTGTTTCTATTTTGTGGAACAGCTTGAGGAGTATTGGTATTAGGTCTTCTTTGAAGGTCTGATAGAATTCTGCACTAAACTCATTAGGTCCTGGGTTGTTGTTTTTTTTTTTTTTTTTTTTTTTTTTTTTTTTTTTTTTTTGCTTGGGAGACTATTAATGACTGTTTCTCTTTCTTTAGAGGACTTGAGTCTGTTTAGATCTGATCCTGATTAAACTTTGGTACCTGGTATTTGTCTATGAAATTGTCCATTTCATCTAGGTTTTCCAGTTGTGTTGAGTGTAGGCTTTTGTAGTAGGATCTGATGATTTTTTGGATTTCCTCAGTTTCTTTTGTTATGTCTCCCTTTTCATTTCTGATTTTGTTAATTAGGATACTGTCCCTGTGCCCGCTAGTTATTCTTGCTAAGGGTTTATCTATCTTGTTGATTTTCTCAAAGAACCAGCTCCTGGTTTGGTTGACTCTTTGTATAGCTTTTTGTTTTTCTACTTGGTTGCTTTCAGCGCTGAGTTTGATTATTTCCTGCTGTCTACTCCTCCTGGGTGAATTTCATTTTTTTTTTTTTTTTAGAACTTTCAGGATGTGTTGTCAAGCTGCTAGTGTTTGCTCTCTCCAGTTTCTTTTTAGCGGCACTCAGAGCTATAAGTTTTCGTCCGAGGACTACTTTCATTGTGTCACATAAGTTTGCATGTTCTGTATCTTCATTTTCATTTAACTGTAAAAAAATCTTTATTTATTTCTTCCTTGATCCATTTATCATTGTGTAGTGTGCTGTTCAGCTTCCACGAGTAATTATTTCTATTATTTATCTTGCTGTTGAAGATCAGCCTTTGTCCATGGTGATCTGATAGGATGCATGGGATTATTTCAATCATCTTGTATCTATTGAGTCCCATTTTCTGACCGATTATATGGTCAGTTTTATAGAATATACCGTGAGGCGCTGAGAAGGTATATCCTTTTGTTTTCAGATAAAATGTTCTATTGATATCTGTTAAATTCATTTGTCTCATAAATTCTGTTAGTTTCACTGTGTCTCTGTTTAGTTTCTGTTTCCATGATCTTTCCTTTGCTGAGAGTGGGTTGTTGAAGTCTCCCACTATTATTGTGTGGGGTGCAATGTGTGCTTTGAGCTCTAGTAATGTTTGTTTTATAATCTGGGTGCCCTTGAATTTGGTGCATAGATGTTCAGGATTGAGAGTTTATCTTGGTAGATTTTACCTTTGGTCATTATGAAGTGTCCCTCCTTATCTTTTTTGATAACTTTTGGTTGGAAGTCGGTTCTATTTGCTATTGGAATGGCTACTCCAGCTTGTTTCTTGGAAACATTTGCTTGGAGAATTGTTTTCCAGCCTTTTACTTACTGTTTCTCTTTTCTTGTGTTAGTATGTCAGTAATAATGTGAATTCTTCACAGTTTTGTATGCTGTTGTTTGTCAACAGAGCCCATTTCCTGGCTATCTGGACTAAGAATTCAGTGCTAGAGAGTCTGATCATAAAATGAAGTTCACAGTTAGCTTATCTTCTGACTGAGAGTCAACTTAATATATGTTGTCATCAAGAGCCTCAAAATAATTGGCAAAATTTTGGCGGCTGTTCCAGCTTTAAGTTAATCTCATTACAAACTGAAGTTCTATGCCAATGTCCCAGGATGAAATGCAACATGATGAGACTGCATGAGTCTGTGGCTACTGCCATTGCAGGGGTTATGAGTTTGCTCAGTCTGGGGCCAGTTTTGATTTTCTGTTTGATAGCTTTTTTGAACTTTTATCACTGTACAGTAAGCTGCATTCAATTCCAAGTGTTTAAAAATAGAAGTGGAAAGTACCTGTTGGCTAATAACCTCATCAGAACCTTCACTCTTTGACATCTTATTCTCAATTCCAAATGATACAAAGTGAGATCAAGTACATCCTATGATCAATTTCTTAGAGTGCAGCAGAGGGAGATTTGAATATGTAGCGATCAATGTGTAATATAAACAGGAAAGATAGGAAACCCTTCACTTCCTATCCACAACACAAGAAAGGTAATTTGCAGTGTATTTCCAGTACATGAGGTACTTAAAACATATTTGGCAACACTCAGCAGTAAGTGGTGAAACCATCGCTCTCCCTTTGTACCTTAAACACCTCATCCATCCGGTTTTAAGACATTAGAAGAGTTTTGTGGCTATATGTGCTCTGTAGGTCTTTCTGGTATTTTAATTTGAAATTTGATTTAATTAGCATATGTATGCTAATTAAATATTAAATATTATGTATATGCTGTGTATTAGTTACATGTGAAAGCTACTACTTTCATCTTTCTCCAGTTCGATGCACTATTGATTTCCTAATACCTAGTCCCTGTGATCTTTACTGAAAAGGTTCGCCATCTCTTAGTGGACTGGAATTTCCTGTTTGATACCCATCTAAAAATAAGTCCAGCAGGAAAGAAAAGGGAAGTTGAAAAGGTCCAAAGGAATGTGCCCAAGGATATTTCTTGTTCCTCAGAAATGGCTGATTAGCATTGAAACCAGCAAAGAAGAAACAGTATAGTGATTTCCTCAGCTACCTTTTCATTTTCTCTTCTTGTTCCCATCCTAGTACTCACTCACACTTTGTGGACTGGTGACCTCAAATCCTTAGTAAGCAAGAAAAATGTGTTCAAGGTACTGAGCAAAGTACTAGAACAGTTTATGAATGTTTGTAGATGGGACCAGTCTGGTTCTTACTCCTCAAAGTTGTATACACTTCAAAAGCTATAAATATAGGTATATCTTGTATGCATATGTAGCTTGACTGATATTTGAACTTTTAGTAAAATTAAAGGGGAGGTAGAAAAATGATAATCTTTATTAATTTGTTTTTAACTATGGATTAGGAGCTATTAGGGACACTTTATCTCTCACTATCTTAACTCAAACTGAAAATATTATCTTCAACTCATATGAAATGAATCACAGACAGTTAATTACCTCGGCCAGAGTCTCGCACTTAGTGAATGGTATATCAGGACTGGATCCTAAGCAGCTAAATACTATACTTCATACATATTGCACAGTACAATAAAACCTTCTTCTGTAAGAAGTTTGGGTAAGAAAACATAATCTTAATGCTAGCATGTTTGGGATGGGGTTTTATTCATAGTATCATACGATCTTTTTTTTTAATTAATTAATTATTTTATTTATTTTCATTCCAAACTTTGCCCTCCCTTCCTGGTCCCCTTCCCAGAGGTTTTTTTTTTTTTTTTAAATTATTTTTATTTGGTATTTTCTTCATTTACATTTCCAATGCTATCCCAAAAGTCCCCCATACCCCCACCCCCACCCATCCACTCCCACTTCTTGGCCCTGGCGTTCCCCTGTACTGAGGCATATAAAGTTTGCAAGACCAATGGGCCTCTCCTTCCACTGATAGCTGACTAGGCCATCTTCTGATACATATGCAGCTACGATCTTAGAGAGAAGAATTTAGCAAAGGAGTGGTTATAAATGCTTTCATTTATTGCCTCAGAAGTGCTAAGACAATTACATGCATAAAGATGTGCAGAGGGTTGTTTATTCACCACATCTATTTGTTTACTTTCGCCAGCCTAGGTCAGAAGAAAGGCCAGGAAATATCTAATTCTTGGGCCTCATATGTCTCTCGTTTTCCCCATCCGCCTCCCGTTCTTCCTCCTTCCTCTTTTGCTTCCTCCTTTTCCTCTTCTTCCTTCATCTCCACTTTTGTTTCCTTTGGTACTCTGGCAAACATCACATCCCACAATAAAATTTGTCTTTTTCCCATTTTATATTATGAGCATGAATGTTTTGCATGTCTGCATGTCCGTGTACCACATTTAGGTCCCACAGTGGCCTGAAACTGGTTTACAGACTGTTGTGAGCCACCATGTGGGTGTTGGACATTGAACTCATGTTCCCTGGAAGATTAGCCAGTGCTTTTAACTGGGACAGTATCTTTCCAGACCCCAGAATTTACCATATTATTAATATATTGAAAAACTATGATCAGTGTTGGCTACAGAAGCTCACACATGTAATTCTGTACCTGGAAGGTTAAGACAGGAGATTTACAAACCTGGGAACAGCCTGGGCTATATAATGAGCTCCAGGCCAACCTGAGCTACTTAGAAAGACTGTCTGTCTTCTTCTGCAAAATGTCTGAGATAAAATGTGAGATTATCAACACTGTGTTCATGACTATTCATTTTCCCAAGCTGAAACTCTACACCCATTAAATAACATTTTTCATTCCCCAAATACCTTCAGTCCCTAAAAAATGTCATCCTGCCTTCTGTCTATATGATTTTCCCTATTTTAAGCTCCTCACATAAGTGGTTCCACATAGCGTTTTATTTCAATTTGTGACCAACTTCCCTTAGTAGAGTGTTCTCGACTTACATACAACATTTATCACAACTTCCATTCCTTTTGAGGCGAAATATATATGCCAAAGTTAGTATACCTGTTCATCTGTCTGTGAACATGGCTTGATTCCAGGATTTAAGTACTATGAAATTGCTGCTATGACCACACGTACACAAATGTCTTAGTTTGGGTTTCATTGTTGTGAAGGGACACCACGACTAAAAGAACGTGGTTTCAGAGGTTCAGTCCATTATCATCACGGTGGGAAGCATGGCAGTATGCAGACAGACTTGGTGCTGCAGGATTCAGGGGTAGCAGAAGGGGACTGTCCTCAGCAGGCAGCCTACTGCACCTGGCAAAACTTGAGCATAGAGGAGACCTTAAAACCCACGTGTACAGTGATACACTTCCTTTAGCAAGGCTATTCCTCTTCCAGTAGAGCCATACCTTCTAATATTGCTACTTCCACGATCCAAGCAAATGCAAAGCATCACACCAAATGTAACAAAGAAGTAGATGTAAAAAGTGAAAACGAGTTTCCTAACTAATAAGAAAGCCCAAGCACAGATGCCATCACAGCAGAATTGTGCCAGGCTTCCAAAGCAAAACTACAACCAATACTTTTTATGTTAAAGAAATAAACAAACAGGAAACAGAAGAGTATTTCTGAACTCCCACAAAGCCAGAATGACTCTAATACCAAAACTAAGGTCCCGTTTCCAGAGTTTCATTATATATTCAGAAACAGGATTGCTTTTTTCTGTGTTTCTTTTTTTTTAAAACTGCCATACTTTATTTTCATAGTGCCAATTCTACTTACAGTTTCCTTTAAGTCAGTGTAAGGGTTGGAATTCGGTCTCATCACCTACAACCAACCCTTGGTGATTGCTCCTCTTGGTCCTTTTCAGTCTTTTGTGATAGTTGTGCAAATGTGTGTGAATTAGGTTTCCACTGTGGTCTTGATAATCCTTATTTCTAATTACTATTGATGATAGTGTTTCAATATTCTTATTGGCCATATGTACATATTCTTTGAAAATTCATATTAAAGTCTTGTTTCATGTCTTTATTGTTTTCTTGTTGGCTGGAAGTTGAACCTTGGTCTCTGTGTACACAAAGAAAGCATCATTTCATTGAGCTATATATCCTTAGGGCCCCACTCCCCCATTTTAAAATTACATTGCTTAGCTTTATGTTGTCATTGTTTCAGGTATTACCTATGCATTTTGCATATTAATACTTTAGTATAACTTTTACATTTTTCTTTCATTTAGTGGGTTACTTTGAACTCTGTTGATACTATTATTTGATATTCAAATTAACAATTTGTCCATTTTTTGGGACTTTGATGTCAGTTAAAAATACTACTATGAAATTTATTGTATTAAGTTTCCTACTTCATATATTTTCGTCCAAGAATTTTGTAGTTCTACAACTCACAATTAGTTCTCCGATCCATTTTGCAATAATTAGTTTAGTTAACCAGATAATAATATGGTATTCATAAGCATCAAACTTCTATTTTTTTGATTTTAGATATCTAGTTTTTCTGATGCCAATTTTCTGAACTATTGCCTTTCTGCCTTGAATGATGTTGGTAGCTGACTATTGCTGTGAAGGTTTATTTCTGGGGTCTCTATTCCATTTTATTGGTCCACATCACAGTCTTTATATCAGGTTAGTGTTCTGTTTGGAATCACTTCAATTCTAACTGATCATATCATTCTCTTTGTTCTGATTGTTTAACTCTTGCTTTTGAGTTTCTATTACACAGCATTCATTGAACTTCTTGGATATTCCCAACCATACTTGTCTTTCATTATCTTTGTGATACTTTTTATAACTTTCCAATATTCTCTGTTCTTTATCTGTTCTGGGATTCTCGTAATCTATCTATCTATCTATCTATCTATCTATCTATCTATCTATCTATCTATCTATCTATCATCTATCTATCTATCTATCTTTTTTATTAGATATTTTTTAATTTACATTTCAAATGCTATCACAAAGGTCCCCCATACCTTCCCCCCTCCCAAGAATGAGACTATGGTGTAACTCTAAGGTAATCTCATGACTTTTCTGAGCCTAAGAGTACATGGACATTTTCTATTTTCCCCATAAATGCAGTTATTAATGTTCTAGCTGTGAATAATACCCTAAGAGCTCAAATAAGCTACAATTAACCACATTTTACTTTCTAAGTCTTCTGGAAATCTAAAGCCTTTAATGTATTCACATGCTCCACAGTTATTATACTGAATGAACTCAACAGACCAGTGCATTGCTCAGGCAGGGAGAAATGGTCACAACATTTCTTACTCTAGCTTCTTCCAGAATTTATTGACTCTCTACCCCCACCCTCCTTCACTTTAGATATCATCAAAGGCAGGTTTATTGGGAAGCTGCACTTGGGCGAGTTCACAGGCCTCAAGGATTGAGCCTTGGAGTGGGGCTGGAGGTGAGAGAGAAGGCTGTGTGTTCAGAGAGAGGAGAGAAGAGACGAGAACTTCCTTTACCCCTTTAAAATGTATAAATATTTCTTGACACAGGGTGGTATGATCCGGTTTTGTTCTTCTGGCCACAGTTTCCCACCTACAACAAACAATAATACATTTCACTTGCTTTCTTAAAGGTTAAGATGACCTTCAGAGGGTAGTGTGGTTACAGTGTCTGCTTTTATGCTTCTGAGACCCACTGAGACCTCATAATATAGTTGAGCCTAATAGTAATTAGAAAATTAAATTAAACAAAGCCAAAGCAAAGCAAAGCAAAGCAAAGCAAACTAAATCAAACTGGATTCAGCTCATTTGTTCAGATGAGTGGTGTTTCAAGAGTGGTGTCTTCTAGACAAATATTCCCAATCTGACAATATCTCAGATATGAAACACTGTTTTCAGTATCCAGATAAGTGATGATTAATGTTGATTTATGTAAGGATTAGTTAGGCTAATCCTAGGCTTAGTTTGTCACCATTTTCAAGACATTCTCAGGAGTCAGACAGGCTTTTTTGACTCCATATACCTAACTGACATGTGTTATGAGGAATGCCAATAAGCAAAAATTAAAAACCCCATAGTAATACTGGTTGAATAATCTTAGGATTTTGCACATCTGAAACTGACTTTTGTAGGAAATTGTGTGTGAGACTGACTTGCCACTAAGTTATGTGAATTCTTGAAGTTTATTTGACAAGGGACATGGGTTACCTGTAGCTCTGACTCAGTTGGGACAGGCCCTGTAATTTTTTTTGATTGTTTGTTATTTATTTTTATTTGTTTTGTAGTGAGTTTTCAGGTGATATTGAGAGTTGTTGGCCTACCGAGTGCATTTGAGTAAGAAGGCCTGTCAAAATCTGAACAGCCTGACCACAAGGGAGATGGAGGGAATAAATGCTGGCAGGTAATCAAAACCGCTAGAAGCTTCTAGAATGATGTTTCCTGTGGCTGTTGGAAATCACACAGAGGCAATCTATAGATCAGAAAGTGAGCTCTCTCCCTCAAGGTCTGAGTGATAGCTACAGTCAAGGTTTTACATTAAAATAAATTATTCTTCGTAATCGAGGAAGAAAGATTGATAATTTCCAGATCAATCCTGCAGGGAGACAATGTGAAGATATAGTTGTAGAAGACAAAGAGAATGACATACATGAGCCATGTTTGTGATAAATCACTTAATTATGGTAACATGAAAACCGAAGCAAAGGTACCAGCTTACACGTCTGGTGAGGCAGAGATGACATTTGGACAAGACAGAGCTGCGAAGACAAACCAACCAACATGTGCCACCACCACCTGAAGAATGGCAGAGTTCTTGGATGCCAGCCAAAAGAAGGGATTCTCAGAAACACTCTGCAAGCCACTCCCTCTTTTCTATCTGATATCCACAGTGTTCTGATGAAAACCCCAGCAACTTGATGAGGTGAATAAGCCCAGGCACATTAAAGAGAATGTTTATGCTTTTATAGAAAAAGATGATGATGGATTTGACCTCTGATTAACAAAATTCATGCCCTTTGGAGTACATGAGTCATTTAAAATCACCACCACAAATGCTACTGCCACCACTACCACCACCACCACCATCATTTGAGCACAAAGCAAATAGAAAAACTTTAAAAAAGGAAATGATAGATTGATCCAATGAGAATTTCAAACTGAAGTGATGTATCCGGGACCACATTGTGATGAAAGGATCTGAGCTTTGTGTGAGTTTGTGTAGTAGACACACAATTTCTAATTCAGCTTTGTGTCCATCTCAGATGCCTGGAAGCCAGTACAAAGGCTTGCCAATCCATCTATCCATGGTGTTCCACTGTGGCACCTAAATATAGATATAGTGGAAACAAAATTAAACTTCTTTCTTGCTTTTTTATATCATCTTTACAGAATATTAAGAGGAAACAGTTATGTAAATGAGAAACAGACCAGAGATTCAAAATGAGTTCCAAGGTAACACAGCAAGCTAGCAGCAGTCAGTGGAAAGTCTGTGAAAAGCAAATGCTTAGAGACCAATTTCTTAAATTTGTGTTTAAATACACACAAAGTAGATCTAAGTAGCATCTGAAATGTTGCAGTACTCTGTTCTGGGGAGTTTGTGAGCATCACAGCTTTTCTTTAGAAATGGTAATGTGTGAGGCACACAGAGCATTTGATTTCTCCTGATATACCACAGTAAATTGTCCAGTTTTATTTTAAAGTGTTTTGGTTGGTTGCATTATTGTAGTTTTGAAGGCCTGGTTAATGTTTTAGCAGAAAAATTATATTTCTTTTAAATACTTGATTTTTATGTGAATTGCTGCATTCCTAATTATAGACACATCTATGTACAGTGGTCAAACTTTTGCCAGCAGAAAATACAAATGAATTTGGAATAAAGTCAGTGGCAAGATAAAAGAAATCAACTTTACATAGGCCTTTTTTCTTGTAATACATTACGTAAACCAAATGCTATGTGTTCTGATATTTGATATTTTAAGTGTCAACTACACTGATACTTATTGCATGTACATCCTTGTTATAAAAGTATTCTTTAGAAATGTTGAAGAAGAAATTCATCTGAATTCAGTATTGACTGTGTCTTCCATTAGGCTTTGAGCCAAAATATGACTCAAATGGGTGAATGCAGTGGCTGTGGCTATATAATAGGCTCACCCTTGGAAATCCTTTGGCATGAAATGGCAGCTCAGGGCAAGGGGGCATGTCTTCACAACAGCGCCTTTCACTGGTGCAGACGGTCAACTAGAGGGCAGCCCACAGTGGTACAGGCTAGGTTTATAGTTAATGGTCCAACTACTTGGCAGGAAGCATTGTATACATAGAAAGTCATGAAAGTAAAATTAAAAGTTCATGTTAGCCCAAATCTCTGTGCTTGGGACAGAACTTAAAAAGAGGTATAGCTGGTTTTGAAGAGTAATGTGGGGTGGGTTTTGGCTGACCAGAGAGTCTTATTTGGCTTTGTCTTGCCAACTGTGATGATACCATGACATAAGGCAGCTTAGGAAGGAAAGAGTTTATTTTGCATTACAACTGATCGTAAATATCATACAGCATCATAACCAACATCATAAACATAATAAAGGGAAGTCAGAGTAGGACCTCAAGCTGGGTACCTGGAAGCAAGGACTGATGCAGAGACCATAGAGGGAGGAATGGTATTTTTCTCTACGGTTTGCTCAGTTCCCCAAGGGTGACATGGTTCACAAAGGGCTGTGACCTTCCACATTGACCATGAATTAGGAAAATGATCCACAGATTTGTCTACAGGCCAATCTGATGGAGGCAGTTTCTTGATTGAGATTTCTTTTTCCTGAGATCACTCTTGCTAGTGTAAAGTTGACAAAAACTAACCAGCATAAGGTCATGGAAGGAGGAGGACTAACCATACCCTCATATTTATAAAATAAAGTAACAAGAGTTGCTACAAAAAATACAATAAAAGTACCCTACGATGTGAGAAGTGTAAACGTTAATTCTCAACTACTTTACTGACCTCACAATATTTCAATAGTCTAGGCAAAATTTAAACATTGAAGAAATTCACCTGTGCCTAAGCATGAGTACCTAATGGGCCTCAGAGCTACTCCTGAGACCTTTCATCTGACTCTTCCCTGTTTTGGACTTCTGTAATATCCTGCCTTCTTCACATTGTGGTGTGCTCCCCTCCAGTATAGTGATCCTCTCTTCCAACCCTACAGCCATCACTGGAACAAGCACAGGACTCATCTACTGGAATGAAGTCGAAAATCTACTCTGGTAATTAATTATGTTTCTCAGTTTTTCAATTATATATTAAGGATTTCCAGAATTTATATTAGGAAAAATCTATGCATTCATTTTCTTTCCCAAGAGTATTAGAAAGTATTATCTGATGTCCTCTCGTCTATATTATAGTACTTACTTATAAAGCATAAACATCTTTCCTTTTACCTTTATTTTAGGTGTATGGCGGTTTTGCTTGCATTTATAGCTGTGCAACATGTATGTATAGTGCTGCAGAGGCCAGAAGAGGGCATAGAATCCTCTGGAACTGGACTAACAGGTGATTGTGAGCCTCCATCTGGGTGCTTGGAATTGAACTCAGGTCCTCTGGAAGATCAGCTAGTGCTCTTAACCACTGAGCCAGCATTCCAGCCCCCAGACTACAAACATCTTTAATTTGAAAGTCTGTGATATCCATTAGTGAAATTCCTCATAGGACATGATATGGGAAGATAAACACAGTAAGTCAGCTAGATCCATATGCTGTTCATAAATCAAACAATTTAGGGATGTGTTTTTCAATTATTTAGTTTGTAGTTTCAAGTCTTTAACTATTTTTGTATAATCAAATACCAGTTTACATAAAGTAAAACAGAGTCATTACTTCAAATGACAATTCTCTTGGTATTACAGCTGTCTGAGTTCATATGGTTTGAGTTTCTAATGTTCAAGTCTTTCTCCCTCATTTTACCCCTAATTTTTAAAACTCTAGCTTCTTTTGTACAAGAACAGTTATCACTTATTTGTGTGGATAACTGTAAGAAATCAGCCTGGTCACTATAAGAGCTTGGGCTATGATATGGAGGCAACTGGTGAGTTGTTTAGTTTTTAAATTTGTCCTATATTAGGCGACTTGGGGATCCAATATAGGAAATTATTTTTGCTATGTTTAGTTCCTCTTCCCATGTGCATCCAATGGAAACATATCATCTTCTTGTAAGTTTTGTTTCTTCGATGATGTTTGGGATTAACTCCAGGGCCTTATGAATGGTTAGTATGCACCTTTACTACTAAGCTCTAGTGGTAAAAAGCCATAATGTGCTTTTTCATAAGATAAATAAAACTGTACATTGAAGAGAAAGTAAGCCAATGAATCTAATGCAAAGAATGATGCATGAATTAGTCATCTAGAGATCTACCTGAGTTCTGATTTATTCACTCTGAATTATCAAGCTAATTGAGAGATACTCTCAATGTAAGAAACATCATTTGCGTTCATGAATGGTATGTTGGTGCTATTTTTTCTTGAAGCTGTAGTTCAAGGAAGAATCAGTCTATACCCAGGACATCCAATTAGGATGGCAAAAGACAAAGAGAATTTGGGGTAGGAGGAACTGATTGAACAGTTGAGACAGCTGAATGCTGGAGAGGATGAATATGAGGCTTGCCTGTAGAATGAAGTAGAGACCAAATGGGTTTTAGGTTTAAGTAGTTGTAGGTTAAGATAGTACCTGGTGAGCTGGGAGAATTGTCCATCTGCGTTGTATCACATCCTACTGGATGCCAAACACTTTTCTAATGTCATGAACATTTATCATTTCAATTCAGCTTTCACTTCTTTCAAAGCAAGACTATTAATCTACTTTATAATTCCATTCAGATGGACTTGCTGCACATAGCTTTATTCCCACCGCCTAGAAAGCTGGATGAGAGAATCAAGAACTGTAGACCAGTTTGGGTTGTCTACTTAGTGAATTTCCGGCTAGTCTGGGATGTATAACTCTAAATCAAACAAAACCAACCAATAAAACACAATGAAACCAACATATACTCTAGTTCCAAAATGAGAAATCCATCATGCAGTTCATTTTTTCTAGTTGTTTTTTAATAAGACCCCTCTTTCCATCCTAAATTCAACTTGAATTGCAATATTGAATGGGAAGGCAGAGGAAATCCTGAGTGAAAAGAAGTATAGAACTGGATAGAAATCACATCTTGCCTGTGTGAACTCATATTTATTTCTCATGACAGTTATTTAATAAAATATGTCCAGCACAATACTTGAATATATCAAAAGTACTCATTTAAAAAGGACATGCAGATATGTCGACGTTTTAAAACTGATTTTAAAAATCCACCAATATGAGAACATAATGCTATAATGTTCTGTGTTGCTTTCAGATGTTACTCTTATAGTGAAATTTAAGAGATATGCTAGAATCATACTAACTTTTTGTAAGACTCAGTGAGAATTCATTTTTCCAATGAATTTCTTCTCTCACTTCAGATCATGATTTCTAGGTAGATACAAAAGTTCAGAGATGGAGGGCTGTGACTTCGACTGAGGCGATAGATCTCTATTTGGAGGGAATAACCCTATTTAATTGTGTGTTCAAAGTTGCGGGGCCAGAAATGCTTGATAATTCTTCCCTAGGGTAGAACTGCATTGTATTGCCATTCTAGTTCAGTAGTTGCAAGCTAGGTACTTTACTCAGTTGCATGTCCCTGTGTATTCTGCTTCAGCTAGCATCTTTGTAGCTTCATTCTGATGGGTAAAATGTTTTTCTATTGTCCTTAGAGGCCAGTCCAGAACCCTGAACAGAAGAAAAAGGCATTATGTGTCAACCAAACTCACACAACTAGCCATCCGACCAACTAATCATTTACTAGAATATTCATCCAGAAGCTCGCTGTGGATCCCAAATAAATTTTGCACCATGAAATAACACTGCAAGGAATGTATCTTTGAAAAGCATTTTTTTTTAAAAGTTTTTATCCCTGACAACAAAACAGTAACACCCTCTGGCCAAATGTAACAATTGGAAACTTTTGTATTTAAGATAAAATAACACAAATTCTATTCTATGCCTAATGTGATGAAAGTCTAAATATTTTTATTAATATTTTCTGCAATTATAAATGTGTTTATTGTCAGGTCTATAAAAATTAAAGAAGACTGCTAAAAATAATATTCGCTAGTAGTATAAAAAGATGCCTTGACTTTTCTTTATTCTTTTAATAATAAAGATTATCTTTAAAACCCTCTAACAGCTTTTCTTTTATTAGTAGTTGAAAGAAATCTCTAGGAGAGCTGGATACTTTAACAATAAAAGGAGCAATACAAAAGTTGCTCGTCTTCCTGAGAACGCCATTGTTCACTCACGCCTCATGTTAGACATTAAAGGTTTGCATGTTCATCATCAGGTTTTATTGAAGTTGGTAATAATTTACTTATTATCTGCAATGGGTTTCTGAAAAATATTTCTCTTTCCATTAAGGATTTCATTTCAGCATTTGCTTGTCAGTTAAATCCTCCCATCATTAATGTAACTTCTGATCACAGGCAGAATTGAATATTCATGTCTCCCTCAAATCACTGTTATTTTGGCCTCTTGCTTTTTTTTTTCTCCCTGAAAGTGTGATTATTAACCCATCATGTTACAGCTAGCATTTGCTAGAGACTTTACCAACTTAGAGATGTAATTTGAACTTTATATTGGGTCATTTTTCTATCATCGGTAGTAATTTCTGCTTTTAACAGTCTAGGTCCCAGAGGGTCACTAAGCTTTCTGTTCATTTAGTTACTTGGGTAAGCCTTTGGTTGTGTTTCAGATTTCAGAGCTATTCTATCTCAGCTCACTGTGTAGTGCATGATGAGACACGATACCACTCAAGTGTCTTACCTATATCCGAGAAAGACACTAAAACCTCTCTCAGCCACAGAGTCTAAGATTATTTGGATATTATTTTATCTTTCTTTGGAACAATCAAATTAATAAAGCTAATCTCCAAATGCTTTTTTGTTGAGGCCAGGGGGTACTGATTTCTTCTAGTACCTCTTGGGTCCTGTCTTCTGTTTGAGTCATTGCTTTTACTAATGCGAGCTTCAGACTGAATTAAGAAAACAATTGGAGACCACGGATAATGTGGTACAAAGGAAGGAAGAGACAAAGGTCTTTCCCATAGCTCACAGGATCCATGCTGTATTTTGTATCTGTTTGACTGCAATTGATGGTTATAACAACTTTGTACTATCTCCTCTAGAAGAACACATATGTACTCGCACACTCACATATGCACTGTCAGGGAAACAGTCTTGGGAAGTAGGAGGGGCTACAAACCAGCATCACCCACTGAGGAGGAATTCTAAGGAGCAGAGTTGAAATAGTGCAAATAGAAGCACTTAAAGTACACACCGTGGATTAGAGTGTGGAACTTGAGCCTCTACATCCTTGGCAGATTTGTGCAGGATGCTTTAACAGTACGATAATATTTTGTTAGTGAATGATATAGATTTGTCTTTCTATGAAGGTATAAGGAGAGGTATTTGATAATCTACAATTAATAATAATTTAGATGGTGCTTATTTTAAAATGTTTCATGTCAGTGATGGATGCTAGAATCCAGGATGGATGTGTCAGAAAGTAAGCAGCAAGCAGAAGCAGGCAGGCATGGATGGAATCCGGCTAATCCAGCCCTACTTGCACTGCTCTGTGGTGGTACACTTATCCTTTCAGGCCACATGTAGTCATTTAACGGCTGATTTACCATCAGAGAGTTACACGGGGAAGCCACAGGGCAAGGGACCTAATTAGAATTAAACACTGACAGTAATTTGGGCCTGTTTTCATAAGTTGCTTGCTAAAGGAATACCCCAGCTCTGGGTTATCAGTATGAATTAATGGTGGCTTCTTGTGCTCCTGGCCAAATTATTGTAAACTAGCTAGCATACAAATTATTATGGGAAACATTTTTTGATATAGCAAAACTCGACTTATTCATCTCATAAATCTGCAGATCCGATAATTTCAAGCTAACCTCGGCAGTCTTTTCTCGTTCTCAGTAAAATTTATTAATAAGGAACTGTCATAAAATCTCATATTGCTTACACTTCATTACTTCCACCAAAGATACTAGAATAGAAGTCCCAGTCTATTTACTACAACATAATTGAATAAAAGATTAAAGTACAAATCTATTTATCAGGCGGAGCAATATTTTTGTATGACATCATGGCAGTCTACAGTGTACCCATGCATAGAAAGTTCTTACCCTAGCCAATTTATTTTTGTTTTAAAATACTCCATAAATGTAATAGAAAACATTAGGTGAACATTTAAAACAAGAATTCAAGATCACAAATATAGACTGAATAATAATTTTATTGGTGTGTGGAATAAGCACACAGTTTTGACTATGAGTCTAAGTTCTATGTCTATGCCTTTCATAACCACTTCATGCAATTTCTTACCAAGTTTACAGTTCATATTAAAGAACTGACTGAAAATGAATCTATAAGTGGGAAACTTGTAATAAGATTTTCACACACACACACAAAAAGATTTTCCCATAAACAATGGGTTAACTATCTAGTGTGGGTGGGGTTGGAAGCACAAGGCTCTACAGTAGCAGTGATTTGAATAATGCATGAATATTCAATTCTGCCTGTGATGAGAAGGTACTCAAATAATGGGAAAAATCTTACTGACAAGCAAATGCTGGATGTGAAAGCTTTAGTGGAAAGAGAAATATTTTTCAGATGTGTACCACAGCTAATAAGTAAATTATTATTAATTTCAATAACAATGATCAATGCATGCTAGCCAATTCATTATGTGCTGCTTAAACAAAAGTCTTTACATGTCATTCAGCTTCACAACTCATGATTTGAAGGCCTACTGTGTGTATCCTGTGTAAGGAAAGTTTAGGGTGGGTCAGAGAGAAAGAAATGTCTTAGAGCTCCTAGTGAGAGAAGTGCTAAGCCAATGGTCTAATTACACAATATTCATTCAGCTGGATTGTGACTATGTAACAAGATGTTAACTGGAAATATTGATTTATATACTGCACGAGTAAGAGTGCTTTCAACAGAACTATGGGGAACTAGCTTCACAACTTACAAGCTCTTTATTTATTTTGAGAGTATAAAAATGTGGAAAGTTGAAAATTAGAAGGAATTTGGTGAGTAAAAGTTCTTTGCATGAGGTGAGTTCTGACCCCTTTCTTCCCTTCCTCCTCACTGAGGATGGGCAAGTGCCTTATAATTGTCTCTTGAAGCTGAGAGGGACACAGAAGACCAGGTCTTTCTTACATCAGGAATCATACAAATGGCTAAAGAATATTTTTAAGTGTTTAATATTATTATCCATCAGGGGAATAAAATATCCAACTGTGTTAAGATTTCATCTTATCCTAGTCATTTGTCCCTCAAGAAGAAAACATGGTAACAAGGGCCCACATGGATGCAGAGAAAAGGCGGCTCCTACTGACTCTTCTTGGGAGTGTATGCTTGTGCAGCCAGTATGGAAGTCACTGAGGAGGGTTCTATAAAAACTAACAATAGAGATATAATATGACCCAGCTATTATATATAGATATAGATTCCAAAAGGATTTTAAAGTGTGAGGCTGAGATCCTGCACATCCATGCTCAATGCTGCTCTATTTACAATAACCAGGAAATGGAATCAGTCTATATGTCTAGCAAGTGATGAATGAATGATGAAAATGTGTTATATATATATATATATATGCATATATATTTGAATTTAATTAGAATTAAACATGAAATTATGAAATTTTCAGTAATATGGATGAAATAAGAAAATATTACACTGGATGATGTAAGCCAGGACCACATGTTCTCTCTTATATGTAGATCGTTAGCTTCAGAATTTCTTATTCCTGTGTTTAAAGTGGAGCAAAGAGCCATGGTGATGGGGGAATGGAGTGGCCTTAAGGTGATGCTAGTAAAACATATATAATATGAAAGGAGGGTAGGGTAATAGGTGTGAAAAAGTTTATATGGGAATGGAGCAGAGGATGGTCAAAGTGCAGGTAGGGTCAGTCAATCAAATCTAAGAAACCATGAAAAAAAAAAAAGCACATGGAAACCAACTGCTTTATAAGTCAACTACAAAGTACAATTTACTAAAAATATTAAAAAGAGACAGGGTCTAGAGAGATGACTCAGGGATTAAGAGCACTGACTACTGTTCCAGAGGACCAGGTTCAACCCCAGCAGCCAAATGGTGTCTCACAGACTATCATTCTAGCACCAAGAGGTTCATTGACTTCTGCCCTCCACAGGCATGGCATGCTTTTTGGTACAGACATATAGGCTAACAGTCATGCATGTAAGGGTAAATAGGTGAATTTTTAAAGATAAGAGGGGTTTGAAGAGTGGTACTCTGGATAATTAGATAAT
Source organism: Mus musculus (assembly GCF_000001635.26). Lineage (NCBI taxonomy): Eukaryota > Metazoa > Chordata > Mammalia > Rodentia > Muridae > Mus > Mus musculus. The sequence goes on from NC_000079.6 coordinate 82,009,217, forward strand.
GTTATCTCAGAAGGCAGTGTTAGGTTATGAAACACAAACTTCAGTGGCACGGGTGATGGACCTCCTTAGGGCTGTTGGTCTAGGAAGGTCCAGAGGGTCTAAAAATAACAATTCCTATTGTCCTTAACCTTGTTCTCCCACCAACACTAGATAGCAAGACTCTGCGGTTGAAGACACCACACATTTTGGTTGCAGAACATAGAGACATCAAATTGAAACTGATGGAAAGCTCCCATTTGTCTAGCCACATTTCTTAGTGCCAGAAGGTTCTGTGCAAGCTATGGTGGGAAAACAGTCATCAGTTGTTTTAACTAGGTGGGGCTCCTGAATGCTAATAGTACAAAGCTGCTAGACAAGATCTGGCATTTCTCCCACTTGAGCATTCTTCAGTTGCCTGAAGTTCTTTGTCTAGGGTTGAAGCTTCATGAGATCTCCTCTATCCACTTTAGCATGTCTGTTGATGTCTTCCTCATTCAGGTCATGGTTAGGAAGCCATATATTAGTGAGGCTTCATGGGTGTACCTCTGAAATTTCTAGAAGATATAATCTCATAGCAAATTCCTTGTTTCTCTGGCTCTTACAATCTTCCGGCACCCATTGATATAATGATGCATTGCCTTATGTACAGAAGTTGTGCTGTAGATACATCCGCTGTGACTGAGTGACACACTTTTGACTAGTTGTGGTTTTCTATAATGGTCTTTGTTGCAAAGAGAAGTTTCCTTCATGAGGGGTTGAGGACTACGTTTGTGGATATAAGAACAAATATTTGGAATGTAGTTAGGAATTTTGTTGGTTTAGTAAAGGTTGTAGGTTCTCCCCTAAGATCTATGACTTTACTAATCCTGGGTAGGTGGCTAGGTTTCCAGTTTCAGGCATGATTTCCCTCTTCCCGAGTGGGCCTTAAGTCCAACTCCATTAGTGAGTTGTTGGTTATCATTAATGTATGTATGCCACTCATGCAACTTTAACATTGTGATGCCATGGTGGCCATTGTGGTTCATAGATATCATAAATGGGTGGGATTGTTAGTTGTTTCCTTTATTTGGAAGCTTACACGATGTCTTCAGGTACCATGAAAGCTGGTCCTCATGAAGAAGGCTTTCAGGTCAGATCCAGCATTGGGCCTCCATAGATCCATCTGGCACCTATGTCCAAAGTATGCAGTATCTTCAGCAATACAGACTTATTTTTCACTTCTGGTTGGCAACTAAGGACAATTAGAATATTCTATATTGTTTTGGGGGATTTCTTGGGCAAGCCTGACCAACAACTTAAAAGAGGGTTTCTCATGCCTGTTTTTGTTTTTGTTTTGTTTTGTTTTGTTTTGTTTTGTTTTGTTTTTTAGCTGGTGTATGGCTCTTAGAGGGAGCACTGTCATTCCAGGTGAGAAGATTTCACGTAAAACTATATATGTATACTCATACACAAGCTTCCGTGTTATATATGTATTATAGGTAAATGATAGTATGGTTCGCTAAGATCTATGACTTTGCTAGCTGACATCCTTACTGATCTTTTAATCCTAACACAAAATCACAGAGGAGTTGAGACTGCAGTTTTCAGCTGGGAGAAGAGTGGAAAGGTAAGAGAGGAAGAAGAAGAGAGAGAAGAAAGCAGAGGGAGAAATGGTGTGGAGGGATGGAAAGGGGGTGAGGAAATGAGAAAGAGCAAAAGCAAGGAAAAACTGAATAATTTGAAACATAAAATATGTGTAGCTTAAATTACCCCTGTTTCCTGAAAGGGACATAGCACCTCTTTTCATCTTACTGAGTAAGATGAAACTCCTTTTATCTAGTCATTGGTGTAAAATAAACACAAAGGCAGGCATGACAGGGTAAGGCTGTGATTCTAGTACTTTAGAAGTGGAGGGAGGAGAATAATTTCCAGCTTGAGGCTAGCCTGGGATATATAGTGAGTTTAAGGCTAATTTGCAACACATAATATAACCGTCTCAAAAAAAAAATCAAGCAATTTGGGAAGGTGGAATCGCTCAGTGAGTTAAAACACTTGATATGCAAGTTTAAAGATGAGTTTCAGCTTTAGTAAGAAGGCCAGATGCTGTATCATGCACTGGTAAATCTAGTATTCATCTGGAATATGGGTACAGGAGAATCACCTGGAAGTTTGAGAGCCAGTGGCTAGGGCTATACACATGGCAGACACAATTAGCGGGACCTACCTTCAACAAGATAAAAAGAGAGTGCTGAACTCCAAAGGTTGGCCTCTAGTAGTCACTTTATGACATCCTTGTACTCCCACTCAAACACCCATACCACACACACATCCATACAACAATCCCCACACCCCACATACCCATGCTAACACAAATAAAAGAAAAATGTTTAAAAAGCAATCTATCAAGGCAAACCACCAAAGACTACTAAGAATGTCTGAGAAGAAAAACCAGAAAGAGACTTAGACCTGAGAGATGACACTGTGAGAAGTTATGTAGGCACCTTTCCTTATCATATGCCTCAAAGTAGATAATGATGGTTCTACCTAATAACAGAAATGCCAGTGGTTGTGAAAAGGACAGGGATGGTGTAGTCTAACACGACTGAACCTTAAGACTATACTAGATAACCAAACTGAATAGGAGAAACTGCTTTTTCTATCCCATTAGCATAGGGTCATATAGACAATCTCAAGCAACCTACAAAAGAAAATAAGCTAAGGATATTTATAACTAAGAGGTATTTAGAAAGGTTGTAGTGTTCAAAATAAGAAAGTAAATGTACACAGCTCTACAATATATCCAAGTCCTGTGAATAAACACATACAAATAAAAATTAAAAAATATAATGATGCCTAGACTATAATTATTATTAAAAATAAACACTTTTTGAGTACTACAAAACATATTTTAGAATTTTGTGTTAGAAGGCACAAACCACTGATAAAATAATTTAGTGAGAATGCGCAGAAGCAGTGTGTTCATGTACTAGAATAGTCAACACAGGAAAACATCTCCTCAACCTTTATAAAGCTCTGTGAAATTCTTATCAAATTCCATGTTTCTCATCTATATGTAAAATAATCTAACAATATTTATATAGGAAGGCAAAGGAACTACTACAACTTAAACAGTTTTGAAAGAAGGAAATGGAAAAGCATTGTAAGTGATATGAAGTGTTATCACAGTTGAGGATGATACGGTAAAGGAAGAGGAGCAGACTTCTAAATCAATAGAATAAACAGCTCAGAAGTATCTTATATGGGTCTGAAGATATGGAGGTGTTTGACAAAGATGTAAAAGCTCTTCAGCGGAGGAAAAAGGAGACATTTTAAATAAATAATACTGATTCAATAGCTACCCACAAATGGAGAAATAAAGAATCTCGCACTTTATAAATCCAAAGTGACTAAACAAATCTTGATGTACACTTGAAATCTATAAATTTAGATGATAAAATAGAAGAAAGTCATTGTGACTATGGACTCTGTGAAGAGTTTCTGGATATGACCCCATAAATATGATACATAAAAGAAAATACTTGAACATCATTAAAATTATAAACTTATCCCCCGGCTCCCAATACTTACAAACAAGTTCAACCAGAAATCCCTGGCAGGGACTCAAAAGTACTTACTGCCAGGAAACCCATAGCCAACACACACTCCTAAAATCCAGAGAGGGCAACAGAACCTAGGAACAGAAAACATACTCAACAAAAGCAAGACCAAACATCAACAGATAAAGATACAATAATCTCAAACTCAGATGCCCAGAAGTCAGCATAAAAACATAATCAATAGCTAGGACAAGATTCTGCACTAAAGCCTAGCAATCCTACTACAGTAGATTCTCCAAAATGCAGTATAGATGAAGTACAAGACAAGAACTTTAAAATAGCTATTGTGAATATGCTCAAGGACTTTACAGAAGATATGAATAAATCCACTATTGAAATCTAGAAAAACACACACAAACTGGAATGAAATGTTCAAAACACAAAAGTGGAAATGGAGTCAATAAAGAAAACCTAAACTTAGGTGAAACTGGAACTGAAAAAATTTGGGAACTCAAAAAGGAATCTCAGAAGCCTCACCAACAGAAGACAAGGAATAGAAAGTCAAATTTCAGATATTAAAGACAAAATAGAAGAAATTCCAGATACAAACATCCAGGAAATCTAGGATACTGTAAAAAGGCCCAAACTAAGATGAATAGAAATAGAGTAACGAGAAGAAACCCAGGCCAAAAGCACAGGAAATGTTTTAAAAAATATTAGGAAAAAATATGCTAACTTAAATGAGGTGGTGTTTATCAAGGTGCAAGAAGCATACAGAACACTGAATTGACTACCAGAAAAGAAATGATCACTACACATAATAATAAAAACTAAGCTTACAAAACAAATAAAGAATATTAAAAGTTGCAAAGAAAAAGAGTATTAAGATAGAGTTAACATATTAAGATAGACTTAACATAAGGCATAACAGGTGACACCTCACTGGGAGACTCTAACAGGCAGGACAGCCTGCATATATGTTCTCCAAACTCTAAGAGATTATTATACCAGAAAAACGTTTGATAACATTAGATAAAGAAAGAAAGATATTCCGTATTAAAACTAAAGTTAAGCATCATATATTTACAACTCAAGCTCTATAGAAGTCTCTAGAAGGAATGGTTCAATATGAAGCAGCTAACTACATCCAAGAAAACACATTGAAAAATAATCCCAGATCATCCAATCAAAAGAGAGGGGGGAAATAGTCTAGTACTGTGACAACAAAGTAACAATAATCAACAAAACACTGCTCATTGATATTTCTTTACATCATCATTTCAATTTGCCACCAAAAATACACACACTCACAGAATAGAAGCAAAAAATAGGACCCATCCTTCTGCTATATCCAAGAAACACACCTTCACATCAAATATAGCTATCACCACAGGGTAAAAGATTGAGTAACTCAAGCAAATAGACTAAATAAAAAAAGCCAAGGTAGACATTTTAATATCTGACAAAATAGATCTTAAACCAAAACTAATCTTAAGGTATAGGGAAGGACACTGGATATGCATCAAAGAAAAAAAACTGTATTATTGCAATTTTAAATATCTATGCTCCAAACAAAGAACAACAATGTGTTCAAAAAAGAAGCACTATTACAACTAATATCACATATTGACTCTCACACAGTGATAATGTGTGGCTTCAGTATCTTACTTTAGCCAACAGACAGGTCCATCAGAGAAAAAGCAAACAGAGAAATGCTGGAGATAAATGATGCTATAAACCAAATGGACCAAACAGATAGTTTCAAAACATTTCACCGCAACACAAAAGATATATATTCTTCTTATCATCTCATGGAACTTTCTTCAAAATCCACTGCATATCCAAACACAAAGCAAGCCTTAACAGTTACAAGGGAATTGAAGTAATTCCCTGCATCCTATCTGACCACTATGGTTTAAAGCTGTATATCAACAATAATAGAAATATCATAAAGCTTACAAATTCAGATAAACTGAACAACTCACTAGTGAATTAAGAAAGAATTTAAAAACATTTTTTAGAACTGAATGAAAATGAAAACACAACACACCCAAACATAGGACAAAATAAAATGGTTCTAAGAAGCAAGTATATAGGACTAAGTGCCTACATAAAAAAAAAAAAATGGAGAAATCTCACATCTTTCAGGTGTAACTTAACTGTACACCTGAAAACTCTAGAACAAAAGGAAGAAATAACATCCAAAAGGAGTAGACTGCAAGAAATAATCACAGTAAGGGCTGACATGAATAAAAGTGGAAACAGCAATTAGAAGAAAACAGCAGGAAGAACCAATGAAATAAGGTGGCAGGTTTTTTTTTTTTTTGTGAAAATCAGTTATATTGACAAATCGGTATTGAAATTAACTAAAAGGAGGAGAGAAAATATCCAAATTAACAAACTTAGAAATGAAATGTAGAACATAGCAACAGACACCAAGGAAATCTAGAATACTGTAAGGATGCAATCTTGAAACTTCACTAAATTGGAATATCTAAAATAAATGGATAATTTTTTTGGTACAAGATATCTATCAAAGTTAAATCAAGATCAGATAAGCAATTTAAACAGACTTATAGTCTCTTGAAATAGGAACAGTAACTAAAAGTTTTCCAACTCACCCTGCAACCCCCAAAATCTAGGACAAAATGGTTTTAGCACAGAATTCTACCAGACTTTCAGTAGGTTAAGGCCACTACTTCTCAAATTGCTCAACAATATAGAATTCATTTTATGACAGTCACACTCTCCCTAATACCCAACCCACATAAAGACCCAGCAAAGAAAGAAAATTACAGACCAATTTCTCTCATGTAAAGAGATGCAAAAACACAAAAAAAAAAAAAAAAAAAAACCAAACCAAAACAAAACAAAAAACCCCCAAAAACAAAAAACAAAAAACCAACTTGCAAACTGAGTCCAGGAACACATCAAAATGATTATCCACTACGGTCAAGTAGGCTTCATCCTAGAGATGCAGAGATGGTTTAATATATGAAAATCCATCAATATAAATCACCATATAAACAAACTGAAAGACAAAACCTCATGGTCAACTCATTAGCTGCTGAAGAAGCGTATACCAAAATTTAACACTTGTTTATGACAAAAATCCTGCAGAGATTAGGGATAAAAGGAACCTTTCTCAACATGATGTGAACAAATACAGAGACTCACAGCTAAACAAACAGTATGCAAAGAATGAAAGGCCTTGGAGTATCTAGACCAAATGCGATGTCTATCAAATCTCTTCACTCAAGGCTTGGGGATCCCTGCAGAAAAGGAGACAGAAAGATTGGAAGACCCAGAGGGGATGAAGAACACCATGAAACCAGACCTTCTATTAACAGCCGAGCAGATATACATATGGACTTAAGGAGACTGAGGCAGCCTGCACAGGCTGCAGGGGTCTAGACCTGATGAGGTCCTAGTGCTGAGAGGGAAGTAGATATGCGCCTCCATCCCTAAACCAGAAACTACCTCCAACTGGTAACCTCTCACCAATGAAAAATTATTTTTCTCCAACAGGCTTACTGGGTATACAAACCACTCTCAAGGGAAGGCTCCATGTCCATCAGTAGATAGGCAACACAAAACTAAAACTCAGTAGTATTTTAGGAGGTTCTTTCCCTCATAATACTTCATATTTCATCAGTGATTTTTCCCCTGCAGGTCTTTTGCATATTTATGGTTTCTGATGTTGCATTTTTATGAGCTCTCTGTGTATGCAAATGTGTGTCTCTGTGTGTCTATGCATCTGCATGTATTCCTTGAGGTTTTTTTTTTTTTTTTGTTTTGTTTGTCTTTTTTTTTTTGGCCTCTTTTCTTCTGTTTGTTTGTTTGTTTTGTCCTATTCTGGTTTACTTTTAATTTAATCTAGTTTTAGTTTATTATTATTGTTACTTTTTTAGATACCTGTTTATACTTTAAGGTGAGAGAAAGGATGTGAATTTTGTTGGTGGGGAAGTAGGAAGGATTTGGAAAGAGTTGGTGTAAGAAAAACCATAATCAGCACATATCATATTAGAATCTATATTCAATAAAAATTTGAACATCTATATCTCTGATTCCTAGAAAAAGTAAAAAAGCAAATGTGAACAAACTAATTGTAAAATATATAAATAACACAACATTTTTCATTGAGGAGGGGAGATTTCAAATAACATACACAAAATATTAAACACTACTAGATATTAGTAAATTATAAATGAAAACCATAACAAACTATCTGTCCATACTCATCAGAGAAATAGAAAAAAACGACCACAGGAAATGTTGTAGTCACTGGCATTGTAAACATGGTTCAGGCATTTTTTTTTTTAAATAGATATTTTTTTATTTACATTTCAAATGTTATCCACTTTCCTGGTTTCCCCTCCAAAATCCCCCCATCCACCACCCCTCCCCCTGCTCACCAACCCACCCACTTCTGTTTCCTGGCCACGGCATTCCCCTACACTGAGGCTTAGACCCTTCACAGGATCAAGGGTCTTTCTTCCCATTGATGACTGATTAGGCCATCCTCTGCTACATATGCAGCTGGAGCCATGAGTTCTACCATGTGCACTCTACGGTTGGTGGTTTAGTGCCTGGGAACTCTGGGAGTGCTGTTTAGTTCATAAGGTTGTTTCTCCTATGGGTCTGCAAACCCCGTCAGCGGCTTGGGTCCTTTCTCTAGCTCCTTCATTGGGGACCCTGTGCTCAGTCCAATGGACGACTGAGAACATCCACTTCTGTATTTGTCAGATACTGGCACAGCCTCTCAAGAGAGAGCTATATCAGGTTCCTGTCAGCAAGCACGTGTTGGCATTCACAATAGTGTCTGGGTTCGGTGATTGTATATGGGATGGAACCCCAGGTGGGACAGTCTCTGGATGGTCATTCCTTCAGTCTCTCCTCCACACTTTGTCTCTGTAACTCCTCCCATGGATATTTTGATCCCCATTCTAAGAAGGATGGAGGTATCCTCACTTTGGTGTTCCTTCTTGAGTTTCATGTGGTTTGTGAATTGTATCTTGGGTATTCTGAGCTTCTGGGCCCTTATCAGTGAATGCATATAATGTGAGTTCTTTTGTGATTGGGTTACCTCACTGAGGACGATATCCTCCAGATCCATCCATTTGCCTAAGAATTTCATATATTCACTGTTTTTAATAGCTGAGTAGTACTCCAATGTGTAAATCTACCACATTTTCTGTATCCATTCCTCTGTTGAGGGACATCTGGGTTCTTTCCTGCTTCTGACTATTATAAATAAGGCTGCTATGAACATGGTAGAGCATGTGTCTTTATTACATGTTGGAACATCTTCCGTGATATTGCTGTGTCCTCAGGTAGTACTATGCTCAATTTTCTGAGGAACTGCCAAACTGATTTCCAGAGGGATTGTATCAGATTGCAAACCCACCAGCAATGGAGGAGTGTTCTTCTCTTTCCACATCCTTGCCAGCATCTGCGGTCACATGAGTTTTTCATCTTAGCCATTCTGACTGGTGTGAAGTGGAATATCAGGGTTGTTTTGATTTGCATTTCCCTGGTGACTATGGAGGTTGAACATTTTAGGTGCTTCTCAGCCACTTGATAGTCCTTAGTTGAGAATTCTTTGATTAGCTCTGTAACCTACTTTTAATAGGGTTATTTGGTTCTCTGGAGTCGAACTTCTTGAGTTCTTTGTATATATTGGATATTAGCCCTCTATTGGATGTAGGATTGGTAAAGATCTTTTGCCAATCTGTTGGTTGATGTTTTGTCCTATTGACAGTGCCCTTTGCCTTACAGAAGTTATGCCATTTTATGATGTCACATTTGTCAATTCTTGATCTTAGATCATAAGCTATTGGTGTTTTGTTCAGGAAAATTTCCCCTGTGCCCATGTGCTCAAAGCTCTTTTGCACTTGATTTTCTATTAGTTTCAGTGTATCTGGTTTTAAGTGGAGGTCCTAGATCCACATGGAGTTGAGCTTTGTACAGGGAGATAAGAATTCTTCTACATGCTAACCACCAGTTAAGCCAGCACCATTTGTTGAATATGTTCTTTTTATTTTTCTTTTTTTAAAATTAGGTATTTTCTTCATTTACATTTCCAATGCTATCCCAAAAGTCCCCCATGCCCCCCCCCACTCCCCTACCCACACACTCCCACTTCTTGGACCTGCCGTTCCCCTGAACTGAGGCATATAAAGTTTGCAAGACCAATGGGCCTCTCTTTCCACTGATGGCCGGCTAGGCCATCTTCTGATACCTATGCAGCTAGAGACACGAGCTCCAGGGGGTGGGGGTGGGGTACGGGTTAGTTCATATTGTTGTTCCACCTATAGGGTTGCAGATCCCTTTAGCTCCTTGGGTACTTTCTCTAGCTCCTCCACTGGGTGCCCTGTGACCATCCAATAGCTGACTGTGAGCATCAACTTCTGTGTTTGCTAGGCCCGGGCATAGTCTCACAAGAGACAGCTATATCAGGGTACTTTCAGCAAAATCTTGCTAGTGTATGCAATGGTGTCATTGTTTGGAGACTGATTATGGGATGGATCCCCAGGTATGGCAGTCTCCACATGGTCTCAGCTCCAAACTTTGTCTCTGTAACTCCTTCCATGGGTGTTTTCTTCCCAATTCTAAGAAGGGGCAAAGTGTCCACACTTTGGTCTTCATTCTTGAGTTTCATGTGTTTTGCAAATTGAATCTTATATCTTGGGTATTCTAAGTTTCTGGGCTACTATCCACTTATCAGTGAGTACATATCATGTGAGTTCTTTTGTGATTGGGTTACCTCACTCAGGATGATGCCCTCCAGGTCCATCCATTTGCCTAGGAATTTCATAAATTCATTTTTTTAAATAGCTGAGTACTAATCCATTGTATAAATGTACCACATTTTCTGTATCCATTCCTCTGTTGAGGGACATGTGGGTTCTTTCCAGTTTCTGGCTATTATAAATAAGGCTGCTATGAACATAATGGAGCATGTATTCTTCTTACCAGTTGGAACATCTTCTGGATATATGGCCAGGAGAGGTATTGATGGATCCTCCAGTAGTAAGATGTCCAATTTTCTGAAGAATGGCCAGACTGATTTCCAGAGTGGTGGTACAAGCTTGCAATCCTACCAACAATGGAGGAGTGTTCCTCTTTCTCCACATCCTCGCCAGCATCTGCTGTCACCTGAATTTTTTATCTTAGCCATTCTGACTGGTGTGAGATGGAATCTCAGGGTTGTTTTGATTTGCATTTCCCTGATGATTAAGGATGTTGAACATTTTTTCAGGTGCTACTCAGCCATTCGGTATTCCTCAAGTGAGAATTCTTTGTTTAGCTCTGAACCCCATTTTTAATGAGGTTATTTGTTTTTCTGGAGTCCACCTTTTTGAGTTCTTTATATATATTGGATATTAGACCCCTATCTGATTTAGGATAGGTAAAGATCCTTTCCAAATCTGTTGGTGGCCTTTTTGTCTTATTGACGGTGTCTTTTGCCTTACAGAAGGTATGCAATTTTATGAGGTCCCATTTGTTGATTCTCGATCTTACAGTACAAGCCATTGCTATTCTATTCAGTAATTTTTCCCCTGTGCCCATATTTTCAAGGCTTTTCCCCACTTTCTCCTCTATAAGTTTCAGTGTCTCTGTTTTTTTTTTTCAATTTTTTATTAGGTATTTAGCTCATTTACATTTCCAATGCTATACCAAAAGTCCCCCATATCCACCCACCCCCACTCCCCTACCCACACACTCCCCCTTTTTGGCCCTGGCGTTCCCCTGTACTGGGGCATATAAAGTTTGCATGTCCAATGGGCCTCTCTTTCCAGTGATGGCCGACTAGGCCATCTTTTGATACATATGCAGCTAGAGTCAAGAGCTCTGGGGTTAGTTCATAATGTTGTTCCACCTATAGGGTTGCAGATCCCTTTAGCTCCTTGGGTACTTTCTCTAGCTCCTCCATTGGGAGCCCTGTGATCCATCCATTAGCTGACTGTGAGCATCCACTTCTGTGTTTGCTAGGCCCTGGCATAGTCTCACAAGAGACAGCTACATCTGGGTCCTTTCAATAAAATCTTGCTAGTGTATGCAATGGTGTCAGCGTTTGGATGCTGATTATGGGGAGGATCCCCAGGTATGGCAGTCTCTACATGGTCCATCCTTTCATTTCAGCTCCAAACTTTGTCTCTGTAACTCCTTCCATGGGTGTTTTGTTCCCAATTCTAAGGAGGGGCATAGTGTCCACACTTCAGTCTTCATTTTTCTTGAGTTTCATGTGTTTAGGAAATTTTATCTTATATCATGGGTATCCTAGGTTTTGGGCTAATATCCACTTATCAGTGAGTACATATTGTGTGAGTTCCTTTGTGAATGTGTTACCTCACTCAGGATGATGCCCTCCAGGTCCATCCATTTGGCTAGGAATTTCATAAACTCATTCTTTTTAATAGCTGAGTAGTACTCCATTGTGTAGATGTACCACATTTTCTGTATCCATTCCTCTGTTGAGGGGCATCTGGGTTCTTTCCAGCTTCTGGCTATTATAAATAAGGCTTCTATGAACATAGTGGAGCATGAGTCCTTCTTACCAGTTGGGGCATCTTCTGAATATATGCCCAGGAGAGGTATTGCTGGATCCTCCGGTAGTACTATGCCCAATTTTCTGAGGAACCGCCAGACTGATTTCCAGAGTGGTTGTACAAGCCTGCAATCCCACCAACAATGGAGGAGTGTTCCTCTTTCTCCACATCCTCGCCAGCATCTGCTGTCACCTGAATTTTTGATCTTAGCGATTCTGACTGGTGTGAGGTGGAATCTCAGGGTTGTTTTGATTTGCATTTCCCTGATGATTAAGGATGTTGAACATTTTTTCAGGTGCTTCTCTGCCATTCGGTATTCCTCAGGTGAGAATTCTTTGTTCAGTTCTGAGCCCCAATTTTAATGGGGTTATTTGATTTTCTGAAGTCCACCTTCTTGAGTTCTTTATATATGTTGGATATTAGTCCCCTATCTGATTTAGGATAGGTAAAGATCCTTTCCCAATCTGTTGGTGGTCTTTTTGTCTTATTGATGGTGTCTTTTGCCTTGCAGAAACTTTGGAGTTTAGTTAGGTCCCATTTGTCAATTCTCGATCTTACAGCACAAGCCATTGCTGTTCTGTTCAGGAATTTTTCCCCTGTGCCCATATCTTCAAGGCTTTTCACCACTTTCTCCTCTATAAGTTTCAGTGTCTCTGGTTTTATGTGAAGTTCCTTGATCCATTTAGATTTGACTTTAGTACCAGGAGATAAGTATGGATCGATTCGCATTCTTCTACATGATAACAACCAGTTGTGCCAGCACCAATTGTTGAAAATGCTGTCTTTCGATGGACTATGTAGAGACTGCCATATCCAGGGATCCACCCCATAATCAGCATCCAAACGCTGACACCATTGCATACACTAGCAAGATTTTATTGAAAGGACCCAGATGTAGCTGTCTCTTGTGAGACTATGCCAGGGCCTAGCAAACACAGAAGTGGATGCTCACAGTCAGCTAATGGATGGATCATAGGGCTCCCAATGGAGGAGCTAGAGAAAGTAGCCAAGGAGCTAAAGGGATCTGCAACCCTATAGGTGGAACAACATTATGAACTAACCAGTACCCCGGAGCTCTTGACTCTAGCTGCATATATATCAAAAGATGGCCTAGTCGGCCATCACTGGAAAGAGAGGCCCATTGGACTTGCAAACTTTATATGCCCCAGTACAGGGGAACACCAGGGCCAAAAAGGGGGAGTGGGTGGGCAGGGGAGTGGGGGTGGGTGGATATGGGGGACTTTTGGTATAGCATTGGAAATGTAAATGAGCTAAATACCTAATAAAAATGGAAAAAAAAAAAGAAAATGCTGTCTTTCTTCCACTGGATGGTTTTAGCTCCCTTGTCGAAGATCAAGTGACCATAGGTGTGTGGGTTCATTTCTGGGTCTTCAATTCTATTCCATTGGTCTACTTGTCTGTCTCTATACCAGTACCATGCAGTTTTTATCACAATTGCTCTGTAGTAAAGCTTTAGGTCAGGCATGGTGATTCCACCAGAGGTTCTTTTATACTTGAGAAGAGTTTTTGCTATCCTAGGTTTTTTGTTATTCCAGATGAATTTGCAAATTGCTCCTTCTAATTCGTTGAAGAATTGAGTTGAAATTTTGATGGGGATTGCATTGAATGTGTAGATTGCTTTTGGCAAGATAGCCTTTTTTACTACATTGATCCTGCCAATCCATGAGCATGGGAGATCTTTCCATCTTCTGAGATCTTCTTTAATTTCTTTCTTCAGAGACTTGAAGTTCTTTTCATATAGATCTTTCACTTTTTTAGTTAGATTCACGCCAAGGTATTTTATATTATTCCTGACTGCTGAGAAAGTTGTTGTTTCCTTAATTTCTTTCTCAGCCTGTTTATTCTTTGTGTAGAGAAAGGCCATTGGCTTGTTTGAGTTAATTTTATATCCAGCTGCTTCACTGAAGCTGTTTATCAGGTTTAGAAGTTCTCTGGTGGAATTTTTAGGGTCACTTATATATACTATCATATCATCTGTAAACTGTGATATTTTTGACTTCTTCCTTTCCAATTTTTATCCCCTTGATATCCTTTTGTTGTTGAATTGCTCTGGTTAGGACTTCAAGTACAATGTTGAATAGGTAGGGAGAAAGTGGGCAAACTTGTCTAGTCCCTGATTTTAGTGGGATTGCTTCCAGCTTCTCACAATTTACTTTGATGTTGGCTACTGGTTTGCTATACATTGCTTTTATCATTTTTAGGTATGGGCCTTCAATTCCTGATCTTTCTAAGACTTTTATCATGAATGGGTGTTGGATTTTGTCAAATGCTTTCTTTGCATCTAACGAGATGATCATGTGGTTTTTTTGTCTTTGAGTTTGTTTATATACTGGATTACGTTGATGGATTTCCTTATATTGAACCATCCCTGCATCCCTGGGATGAAACCTACTTGGTCAGGATCGATGATTGTTTTGATGTGTTCTTGGATTCGGTTAGCGAGAACATTATTTAGGATTTTTGCATCGATATTCATAAGGGAAATTGGTCTGAAGTTCTCTATCGTTGTTGGGTCTTTTTGTGGTTTTGGTATCAGCGTAATTGGAGCTTCATAGAATGAATTGGGTAGAGTACCTTCTGTTTCTATTTGTGGAATAGTTTGTGAAGAACTGGGATTAGATCTTCTTTGAAGGTCTGAAAGAACTCTGCACTAAACCCATCTGGTCCTGGGCTTTTTTTGGTTGGTAGACTATTAATGACTGCTTTTATTTCTTTAGAGGATATGGGACTGTTTTGATCATTAACCTGATCCTGATTTAACTTTGTTACCTGGTATCTGTTTGAAATTTGTCCATTTCATCCAGGTTTTCCAGTTTTGTTGAGTATAGCGTTTTATAGAACGATCTGATGGTGTTTGGATTTCTTCAGGATCTGCTGTTATGTCTTTCTTTTCATTTCTAATTTTGTTAATTATGATGCTACCTCTGTTTCCTCTAGTGAGTCTGGCTAAGGGTTTATCTATCTTGTTGATTTTCTCAAAGAACCAGCTCCTTGATTGGTTGATTTTTTTGAATAGTTCTTCTTCTTTCCCCTTGTTTGATTTCTCCCTTGAGTTGATTATTTCCTGCTGTCTACTCCTCTTGGGTGAAGTTGCTTCCTTTTGTTTTAGAGCTTTTTGTGTGTTGTCAAGCTGCTAGTGTGTGCTCTCTCTAGTTTCTTTTTGGAGGCACTCAGAGCTATGAGTTTTTCTCTTAGAAATGCTTTCATTGTGTCCCATAAGTTTGGGTATGTTGTGGCTTCATTTTCCTTAAACTCTAAAAAGTCTTTAATTTCTTTCTTTATTTCTACCTTGACCAAGGTATCATTGAGAAGAGTGTTCAGTTTCCATGTGAATGTTGACTTTCTATTATTTATGTTGTTATTGAAGATCAGCCTTAGTCCATGGTGATCTGATAGATGCATGGGACAATTTCAATATTTTTGTATCTGTTGAGGTCTGTTTTGTGACCAATTATATGGTCAATTTTGGAGAAGGTCCCGTGAGGTGCTGAGAAGAAGGTATATCCATTTGTTTTAGGATAAAATGGTATGTAGATATCTGTTAGATCCATTTGTTTCATATCTTTTGTTAGTTTCACTGTGTCCTTGTTTAGTTTCTGTTTCCACAATCTGTCCATTGATGAAAGTGGTGTGTTGAAGTCTCCTACTATTATTGTGTAAGTTGAGATGTGTGCTTTGAGCTTTACTAAAGTTTCTTTAATGAATGTGGCTGCCCTTGCATTTGGAGCATAGATATTCCAAATGGAGAGTTCCTCTTGGAAGATTTTACCTTTGATGAATATGAAGTGCCCCTCCTTTTATTTTTTGATAACTTTGGGTTGGAAGTCGATTTTATTAATTATTAGAATGCCAACAACATTCTAATGTTTCTTCAGACTATTTGCTTGGAAAATTGTTTTCCAGACTTTCATTCTGAGGTAGTGTCTGTCTTTTTCCCTGAGATGGGTTTCTTGTAAGCAGCAAAATGTTGGGTCCTGTTTGTGTAGCCTGTCTGTTAGTCTATGTCTTTTTATTGGGTAATTGAGTCCATTGATATTAAGAGATATTAATGAAAAGTAATTGTAGTTTCCTATTACTTTTGTTGTTAGAGTTGACATTCTGTTCTTGTGGCTGTCTTCTTTTAGGTTTTTACTTTCTTGCTTTTTCTAGGATGTGGTTTCTGTCCTTGTATTGTTTTTTTGTTTTTGTTTTTGTTTTTTTTTTCTGTCATTATCCTTTGAAGGGCTGGATTAGTTGAAAGATAATTTGTGAATTTGGTTTTGTCGTGGAATACTTATGTTTCTCCATCTATGGCAATTGAGAGTTTAGCTGGGTATAGTAGCCTGGGCTGGTATCTGTGTTCTATTAGTGTCTGTTTAACATCTGTCTAGGATCTTTTGGCTTTCATAGCCTCTGGTGAGAAGTCTGGAGTAATTCTAATAGGTCTGCCTTTATATGTTACTTTTCACCCTTACTGCTTTTAATATTCTATCTTTATTTAGTGCATTTGTTGTTCTGATTATTATGTGTCGGGAGGAATTGCTTTTCTGTTCCAGTCTATTTGGAGTTCTGTAGTCTTCTTGTATGTTCGTGGGTATCTCTTTCTTTAGGTTTGGAAAGTTTTCTTCTATAATTTTGTTGAAGATATTTGCTTGCCCTTTAAGTTGAAAATCTTCATTCTCATCAACTCCTATTATCCGTAGGTTTGGTCTTCTCATTGTGTCCTGGATTTCCTGGATGTTTTGAGTTAGGATCTTTTTGCATTTTACATTTTCTTTGATTGTTGTGTAGATGTTTTCTATGGAATCTTCTGCACCTGAGATTCTCTCTTTCATCTCTTGTTTTCTGTTGCTGATACTCGCATCTATGGTTCCAGATTTCTTTCCTAGGGTTTCTATCTTCAGCGTTGCCTCACTTTGGGTTTTCTTTATTGTGTGTACTTCCCGTTTTAGGTCTAGTATGGTTTTGTTCCTTTCCATCACCTGTTTTAATATGTTTTCTTGTTTTTCTTTAAGGTCTTCTACCCGTTTGGTTGTGTTTTCCTGTTTTTCTTTAAGGACTTGTAACTCTTTAGCAGTGTTCTCCTTTATTTCTTTAAGTGAGTTATTAAAGTCCTTCTTGATGTCCTCTAATATCATCATAAGATATGCTTTTAAATCCGGGTCTAGCTTTTCGGGTGTGTTGGGGTGCCCAGGACTGGCTGAGATGGGAGTGCTGGGTTCTGATGATGGTGAGTGGTCTTGGTTTCTGTTAGTAAGATTCTTATGTTTGCCTTTCGCCATCTGGTAATCTCTGGAGTTAGTTGATATAGTTGTCTCTGGTTAGAGCTTATTCCTCCCGTGATTCTGTTAGCCTCTATCAGCCGACCTGTGAGACTAGCTCTCTCCTGAGTTTCAGTGATTAGAGCACTCTCTGCAGGCAAGCTCTTCTCTTGTAGGGAAGGTACACAGATATCTAGCATTCATACCTGCCTCCTAGCAGAAGATGAAGGCCCGAAACAGGCTCTGTCCCAGAAGCTGTTAGCTTCTGTAGTCCACACTCTCACCTGCGCAGGCTAGTCTCAGCGGGATCTGGGAACCAAGATGGCTCCCCCAGATGCTGTGCCAAAGCCCTCCTGGGAAGGTGGACACCTGTCCTCTGGCAGGGAATGTGCCCGGATGTCTGGAGCAGAAAATGGGGTCTGCCTCAGAAGCTCTGTGGCTTCAGTCTGTCCCAGAAGCAGCTAACTTCTGTAGTCCACACTCTCACCTGCAAAGACTAGTCTCAGCAGGATCCAGGAACCAAGATGGCTCTCCTGGGTGCTCCAGCAAAGCCCCCCCTAGGCTGTCTTTATTTTTCTATTGGATGGTTTTAACTCCTTTGTTAAAGAACAAGTGGCCACAGATGTGTGGATTCATTTCTGGGTCTTCAATTCTACTCCATTGATCTTCCTGCCTGTCATTGTACCAATACCATGAAGTTCTTGTCACAATTGCTCTGTAGTACAGCTTGATGTCAGGGATGGTGATTCCACCAGAGTTCTTTTACTGTTGAGAATAGTTTTAACTATCCTAGGGTTTTTGTTATTCCAGATGAATTTGCAAATTGCCATTTACAAATCTGTGAAGAATTGTGTTGGAATTTTGATGGGGATTGCATTGAATCTGCAGATTGCTTTCAGCAAGATGTCCATTTTTACTATATGAATCCAGCCAATCCATGAGCATTGGAGATCTTTCCATCTTCTGGGATCTTCTTTGATTTCTTTCTTCAGAGACTTGAAGTTCTTATCATACAGATCTTTCTTTTGCTTAGTTAGTGTCATAATACCAATGTATTTTATATTATTAGTGACTATTGTGAAGGGTGTTGTTTCCCCAATTTCATTTTTTTTTTCAAGACAGTGTTTTTCTCTATATCTCTGGCTGTTCTGGAACTCACTTTGTAGACCAGTCTGGCCTTGAACTCATATATCTGCCTGCCTCTGCCTCCCAAGTGCTGGGATTAAAACATGTACCACTACCACCAGGCCCCTAATTTCTTTCTCAGCCTGTTTCTCCTTTGTTTAGAGGAAGGCCACTGATTTGTTTGAGTTAATTTTATACACTTTGTTGAAGTTGCTTATCAGGTTTAGCATTTCTCTGGTGGAATTTTTGGGGTCACTTAATTATGCTATCATAGCATCTGCAAATAGTGATAGTTTGAGTCCTTCCTTTGTAATTTGTATCCCCTTGAGCTTTTGTTGTCTAATTGCTCTCGCTAGAATTTTGAGTACTTATTGAACAGGTAGGGAGAAAGTGGACAGCATTATCTTGTCCCTGATTTTAGAGGGATTGCTTCAAGTTTTTCTCCATTTAGTTTGATGTTGGCTATTGGTTTGCCGTATATTGCTTTTGCTATGTTTAGATATGGGCCTTGAATTCCTGATCTTTCCAAGACTTGTACCATGAATGAGTGTTGAATTTAGTCAAATGCCTTTTCAGCATGTAATGAAATGATCATGTGGTTTTTTTTTCTTTGAGTTTGTTTATATAGTGGATTACTTTGATGGATTTCCATATATTGAACCATCAGTGATCCCTGGGATGAAGCCTACTGGATCGTGATGGATGATCATTTTGATGTGTTCTTGGATTCGATTTGTGAGAATTTTATTGAGTATTTCTACATTGATATTCATAAAGGAAATTGGTGTGAAGTTCTCTTTCTTTGTTGGGTCTTTGCGTGGTTTAGGCATCAGAGTAATTGGGGCTTCATAGAAAAAATTGTTTCTTCTTGTGTTTCTTCAGTTTCTATTTTGTGGAATAATTTGAAGAGTATTGTTATTAGGTCTTCTTTGAAGGTTTGATAGAACTCTGCACTAAACCCATCTGATCTTGAGTTTCTTGTTTTTGTTTTTGTTTTTGGGAGTCTATTAATGACTGTTTCTATTTCTTTTTTTTATAATTAGATATTTTCTTCATTTACATTTCAACTGCTTTCCTGAAAGTCCCCTATACCTTCCCCCTGCCCTGCTCCCCAACCAAACCCACTCCTGCTTCCTGGCCCTGGCATTCCCCTGCACTGGGGCATATGATCTTCACAAGACCAAGGGTTTCTCCTCCCATTGATGGCCAACTAGGCCATTCTCTGCTACATATGCAACTAGAGACACATCTCTGGAGGGTACTGGTTAGTTCATATTGTTGTTCCTCCTATAGGGTTGCAGATCCCTTTAGCTCCTTGGATACTTTCTCTAGCTCCTTCAGTAGGGACTCTGTGTTCCATCAAATAGATGACTGTGAGCATCCACTTCTGTATTTGTCAGGCACTGGCATAACCTCACAAGAGATAGCTATATCAGGGAAGGCTATACTCAACAAAACTGGAAAACCTGGATGAAATGGACAAATTTATAGACAGATATCAGGTACCAAAATTAAATCAGGATCAGGTTAATGATCTAAATTGTCCAATATCCCCTAAAGAAATAGAAGTAGTCATTAACTAAAAACTAAAAAAAAAAAAGCCCAGGATCAGATGGGTTTTGTGCAGAGTTCTATCAAATCTTCAAAGAAGACCTAATTCCAATTCACCTCAAACTATTCCATAAAATAGAAACAAAAAGTACTCTACCCAATTCATTCTATGAAGCTCCAATTACTCTGATACCTAAACCGCATAAAGATCCAACAAAGAAAGAGAACTTCAGACCAATTTCTTTTATGAATATTGATGCAAAAATTTTCAATAAAATTCTTGCTAACCGAATCCAAGAACACATCAAAATGATGTTCCATCATGACCAAGTAGGCTTCATCCCAGAGATGCAGGGATGGTTTAATATATGGAAATCCATCAACATAATCCACTGTATAAATAAACTCAAAGACAAAAACCACATAATCATCTAGTTAGATGCTGAGAAATCATCTGCTTCTATTTCTTTAGAGGATATTGGACTGTTTATATAGTTAATCTGATCCTTATTTAACTTTGATACCTGCAATCTGTCTAGAAAATTGTCCATTTCATCCAAGTTTTCCAGTTTTGTTGTGTATAGGCTTTTGTAGTAGGGTCTGATGATTTTTTCGGATTTCCTCAGTTTCTGTTTTTATGTCTCCCTTTTCAGTTCTGATTTTGTTAATTAGGATACTGTCTCTGTGTCCTCTACTTAGTCTGGCTAACGGTTTATCTATCTTCTTGATTTTCTCAAAGAATCAGCTCCTGGTTTGGTTGATTGTTTTATAGTTTTTTTGTTTCCACTTGGTTGATTTCAGCCCTGAGTTGGATTGTTTCTTGCCTTTTATTCCCCTTGGGTGAATTTGCTTCTTTTTGTTCTAGAGCTTTCAGATGTACTTTCAAGCTGTTAGTGTATGCTCTCTCCAGTTTCTTTCTGGAGGCACTCAGATGTATGAATTTTCCTCTAGGACTGCTTTCATTGTGTCCCATAAGTTTAGGTAAATTTTGTCTTCATTTCCATTAAACTTTAAAAAGTTTTTAATCTCTTGCTTTATATCTTCCTTGACCAAATTATCATTGAGTAGAGTGTCGTTCACCTGACACATGAGTGTGGGCTTTCTATTGTTTATATTGTTATTGAAGATCAGCCTTAGTCTGTGGTGATCTTTTTTGTTTGTTTGTTTGTTTGTTTTTGTTTTTGTTTTTTGAGACAGGGTTTCTCTGTGTAGCCCTGGCTGTCCTGGAACTCACTTTGTAGACCAGGCTGGCCTTGAACTCAGAAATCTGCCTGCCTCTGCCTCCTGAGTGCTGGGATTAAAGGCATGTGCCATCACGCCTGGCTGTCTGTGGTGAACTTATAGCATGCATGGGATTATTTCAATCTTCTTGTATGTGTTGAGGCCTGTTATTGACTGATCATATGGTAAATTTTCGAGAAGGTACCATGATGTGCTGAGAAGAAGGTATATCCTCTTGTTTAGAATAAACTGTTCTATAGATATCTGTTAAATCCATTTGGTTCATAACTTCTATTAGTTTCACTGTGTATCTGTTTAGTTTCTGTTTCCATGATTTGTCCATTGATGAAAGTGGGGTGTTGAAGTCTCCCACTATTAATATGTGGGGTAAAATGTGTTCTTTAAGCTTTAGTAGATTTTTTTAAAATGAATGTGGATGCCCTTGTATTTGGAGCATAGATATTCAGAATTGAGGGTTCATTTATGTAGATTTCGCCTTTGATGAGTATGAAGTGCCCCTTCTTTTTTTTTTTTGATAACTTTAGGTTGAAAGTCAATTTTATTCAATATTAGAATGGCTACTCCAGCTTGTTTCTTGGGACCATGTTCTGGGATAATTGTTTTCCAGCCCTTTACTCCAAGGTTGTGTCTGTGTTTGTCACTGAGATGGGTTTCCTGAATGCAGTAATATGTTAAGTCCTGTTTATATAACCAGTTTTTTAGTCTATGTCTTTTTATTGGGGAATTGAATCCATTGATATGAAGAGATATTAAGGAAAAGAAATTGTTGCTTCCTGTTATTTTAGTTGTTAGAG
Organism: Mus musculus; assembly: GCF_000001635.26. NCBI lineage: Eukaryota > Metazoa > Chordata > Mammalia > Rodentia > Muridae > Mus > Mus musculus. Next base: position 82,031,257 of record NC_000079.6, read on the forward strand.
TTGGCATTCTGTTCATGTGGCTATCTTCTTTTAGGTCTGTTGAAAGAGTACTTTCTTGCTTTTTCTAGGGTATAGTTTCCCTCCATGTTGTAGAGTTTCCCATTTATTATCCTTTGAAGGGATTTATTTGTGGAAAGATATTGTATATATTTGTTTTGTCATGGAATACCTTGGTTTCTCTATCTATGCTAATTGAGAGTTTTGCTTGGTATAGTGGCCTGGGCTGGTATTTGTATTCTCTTGGTGTCTATATGACCGCTTCCCAGTATATTCTGGCTTTCATTGTTTCTGGTGAGAAATCTGGTATAGTTCTGATAGGTATGCCTTTATATGTTACTTGAACATTTTCCCTTACTGCTTTTAATATTCGTTCTCTGTTTTGTGCATTTGGTGTTTTGATTATTTTGTGATGGGAGGAATTTCTTTTTTGGCTCAAACTATTTGGAGTTCTGTAGCCTTCTCTTATGTTTATTGGCATCTCTTTCTTTAGGTTATGGAAGACTCCCTGTATAATTTTGTTGAAGATATTTACTGGCTCCTTAAGTTGGAAATCTTCACTCTCTTCTATACCTATTATCCTTAGGCTTGTTCTTCTGATTGTCTCCTGGACTTCCTGGATGTTTTGGGTTAGGATCTTTTTGCATTTTTCATTTTCTTTTATTGTGTCATTGTTTTCTTTGGTATCTTCTGCACCTGAGATTCTCTCTTCTATGTCTTCTATTCTGTTGGTGATGCTTGCATCTATGGCTCTTGACTTCTTTCCTAGGATTTCTATCTCCAGAGTTGTCTCCCTTTGTGATTTGTTTATTTTTTCTACTTACATTTTTAGATCTTGGATGGTTTTGTTCAATTCCTTTACCTGTTTGGTTGTGTTTTTTGTAATTCTTTAGGGGATTTTTGTGTTTCCTCTTTAAGGGTTTCTACCTGTTTACCTGTGTTCTCCGTATTTCTTTAAGGAAGTTATTTATCTACTTCTTAAAATTCTCTATCAGTATCATGAGATATGGTTTTTAAATCCAAATCTTATTTTTCTGGTGTGTTGGGGTATTCATGACTTATTGTGGTGGAAGAACTGGGTTTTGATGGTGCCAAGTAGTCTTGGTTTCTGTTAGTAAGATTCTTAGTTTGCTTTTCACCATCTGGTAATCTCTGGTATTTGATGTTCTAGCTGTCTCTGGCTGGAGCTTATTCTTCCTGTGGGTTTCTAAGCCTGTGTCAGCACTTTTGGGACACCAGCTCTCTCCTCGCAAGACCAGTGAACAGAGGGCTGAGGAACATCCCCACCTTCTGTGTTCAGATGGAGGCAGGAAGGACCCAGTCTCAGCTGCTTTGCCACTTCCATGGCCTGTGTGTTCCTTCCTGGTCCTGCTTTAGACAGTCCCCAGAGACAAAATGGCTATCTCACTTGGTTCAGGCAATTTTGAAAGGGTGTTTTGAAGTTCTTTTTAATTTGAAGTGGGAAGATCCACAGTTTTTAAATTTTGTTTTTGCTTTAAAATTTATTTTATTACATAAATATACAGTTTGCTCTTCATGTGGATCCTGAATAACTGGAGTGGAGGGCTATCCCACAAGCTGTTGACTCTATTTGGCATATGTTCTTTTGGCTGGGCTGCCATGTCTGGCCTCAGTAGGAGAGAAAGCACTTAGCCTCAGAGATACTTGATGCGTCAGGTTGGGGGAATTCCCAGGGGGCATCCATCCACTCAGAGAAGAAGGGGAGGGGCCATGGGGGAAGGGTTGTGGGTGGGGGTGGTCAGGAGGCTGGCAGTGAGTGGGATGTAAAGTGAATATGATGATGATGATGATGATGATAAAATTCTGAAGACAAAATAGTCTAGAAGTAGATCTAGTACTCTTATAAGTACTGTCAATAAAAATGCTGATGGCCAATGAATTGAGGCAGGAAATAAAAGGTGGGACATTTGCAATAAAAAGGATGATTCTAGGAAATAATAAGAGATAAGAGAGTCCTGGGGAACTAGATGAGAGACAAATGAGGAGACTGACATAAACCAGAAGGTTGATGAACTCAGAGAGACACTGAGGGGACACTGAGGAGACACAAGGAAGAAAGCATAATGGGACTGATGGAGAGGTGACTAACCAAGTGGTAGACTACAATGTTTCAATGGTTAAATTTAAGTTAAGAGTTAGTTAAGGAATGAGCCGAAGCTCATGGCCTAGGCATTTAATGATTATTTTGTCTCAAGTTGTCATTTTGGGAGCTGGGAAAGAAAAAAATAGTTAAAAATTATTTCACAATGATTGATGTGAGAGAGCAGAGATCACTGTGGGTTGGGTCACTTTTGGTGGTCCTATTGCTAGAAAGGAGGCTGAGCTATAGCCATGAGGAACAAGCCATTAAGTTTGTTCTTCTATGTGGCCTGTGTATCAGCTCCTGCTTTCAGGTCTATCCCTTGAATTCCTGTCCTTGCTTCTCTTCATGATGGACTGTAACAGGAACATGGAAGCTGACATAAAGATTTTCCTCCCCAAGTTGCTTTTGGTCATGGTGTTTTATCAGAGCAATAAAAACTTTAAGATAGCAAGAGTGACTTACATAAAATGCATTTGGCCACATTATCTCTAAACTGAAGCCTTTAATGGTTATTTCATTACAGGACAAACTGGACTTGCCTGATGTTTTGACCGAGGATGTTTCCTGATGCTGGTCTTTCCAGTCTAATCCTTCTCCAGAGTCTGATTCACAGATTCCTATCTTCATGACCTCATTCATGCTTTGTCCTGCAGTTTTAGCATAGTCTTTTCTTGGAGTCCTTATACATAGGCATTCACACAATTTTAAAACTTTGAGGACTCAATCTAACAGTTGATGGTTCCAGAGACCTTCCTTCTCAGATCCTCTTAGGTTTGGCCTCTTTCCCCTTCTTATGCTTCTTAAATTGGTCTATTAATTTCTAACTTTGGTTTTATTGTATTCTTCTTCATAAGTAGAGAGGTGGATAGAATTATCTTAAGTCCCTCAAGATTTATTTTTAATGAACCTATAAGGTATGCCATTCAACATCATTTATTCTTCATTTACTCAAATTAAACACTCATTAATTGCTTCTGCATGGTGGTAGAGATAGACTATATACATAAGTGAATCATGGGTTTATTTTCTTTGTGCTAAGCTATACAGAATGCATTGTTATGTGTTTCCAGATGGGAAAGTGGCACACAGTTCTACTGAGTAAATTAAGTTTCTTTTTTTCCTTTTATTGAAAATAGATTATGTTTATGTAATATATTCCAATTACAACTTCTCCTCTCTTAAGTCTCCCCAGTTCCTTCCAACCTTGTCTCCCATCCAGATACAACTCTTTCTTCTTCTCCTAGAACAGAAACATTCATCTAAGGAATGATAAAATAACATAAAAATAAATAAATACATCAGAATAGGGCAAAACAAACAGAAGAAAAAGAGCCAACAAAAAAAGCATAAGAAATACACCATGCCTACAACTCACAGGAATCCCATAAAAATGCAAAACTGGAAGCCATAATATATACACAAAGGACCTTTAAGCCAAAATACCAAACCAAACCAACCAAATAAAAACCCTGATATAACATCATGTCATGGTTGTGGTTCCATGATGACAGAGAACCTCCGAATATACAATTGACTTTGCTTTCTGTTGGCCTTCTACTGCTGGCCATATGGCCTACCTTTTAGATGGTTTGTTTCCCCAGTGAAACTTCTGTGGGTGGGTAGGGGACCCTTTGTTTTTAATATTGTAAGAGGTTATCATTTTGTGTTAGAGATGGCAGTGTGTGTCTACTTCTCCTCTCCATTCTCAGACTCCAGCTGAGGCAGAGCCACACAGGCTCTGCCCATGCTGCCTCCATCTCTGAGAGTTCATATAGGCATTGGTCCTGCTGTGTTTGGAGGCCTTACTTCCTTGACATCCTCTATCCCTCTGGCTCTTATAGTCTTGTCTGCAGTGGTTCCTGAGTCTTGAGGGGAAGGATTTGATGGAGACATAACAGCTGTCTTAAGTGTTGTTAGCAGAAAGATGGGCCCCGTAATGTGCTCTACTAGCATGCATTCTGGGAGGGACCCCTGTGTGCTGTGGAGGGACTCTTGTGTACTACAGAGATATTCTGTGGCTGACATTCCTATTCTGCTTACAACTTTGAGAATACTAGAATCTAGACTCTCAGATAAAGCATACATTGGCTAATTTATCTTAAACATTCAGTAGTAACTTCAGATACCTAGTGAGGTGTTTGTGATTCTGACCTTAGTGATTTTACGTTCTGAGAATGGAAGAATGTTCTATAACCCAAAATGGCTTGTTTTCTTTCATTACAGAGTCGTGCTGGTGGACATTTAACCGTTTTCCCCACCCGATACTTGTTGTAAGCATCATTCTGCTTTATTGCTATTTTGGCTGTTAGTGATTAGAAACTGTTATTGCAAAATGTTGTAGGGCTGTATATGACTCAAAGCTCTTGGTATGGTGCCTGATCCTTTGTAATATTAAACAATCAGTGTACAGAAACAAAAAAGGGTGTCTGTGCAGTTTTGTTTGATATCAAAAGACCCTTTGGAAGACAAATTGAAGAAGCAATGCTGCTTTTTTTTTTTTGTAATGTGACAAAGAGCTAATTCAGCGTGTTTAACAGAAACTCACACAAGCACAACCCATTCAAACAGCCTTTATATTCAATGTAAGGAAAAAAAATGCATCCTCAAATCCTATGAACTCAGCTTCTCCTGGTTTCAATGGGAGCTATACTATACATTCAGAGCCAATGGCTAATTCTGGCCTATGTGTTTCCCCAATATACTCTCTTGGGTGATCATTTAGCTTCAGCAAAGTGTCTCCTTGAGCTATTATAGCTAGTGTTTGAAAGCTGAAAGCAATGCGAATAGGCCAAAATCTAAATCAATATTCTACACTACAAATATAGACAAGGGAGAGTTAGGCTCTGGATACCCAGCATTTGCTCCAGTTCCCTGGTAGGCAGGTCAAGACAGTTTCACAGGAATATAAAAATAAAAAGAGCTCTAAAAGAAAAACACAGATGATAACAGAACTATTCTCTATTCCTCAGTGAGAAATGACGGGCTAGGTTTCCCATCAAGCCACTGGGATCAGGAAGGGAAATGCTGTTGCGTAGTGTGTCAAGTGAGCACCGAAGGGCAGTCAGACAAGATCAATAGCCATGGGGCTTCTTTATCTTCTGCAAGGCCAAGTATCACAGCAGAGTCTGCATTGGCTTTGTTTGGCTTGGACATGCATTATTTACCTTGTGGCGGTAGCCTATGTGGATAGTGAGTGGTGTGAACACTCACCCTATGTAAGCCCTGTCTGTGTAGATTTGTGAGAGAGCATTTGGGCTTGATCTCAGTACTCTGAGTATCACTCATTACTCTTGCCCTTTATTGTCTCTGACTATTCTAGTTTTAAACTGATGACTGGAAGGACACATTACATTAAAAGAACACCCAAAGATCAAGTTCCATGGGATCCCAGCTTATTTGTAATGCACTTCACTATAACAACAAATTGAGGCATCATAGTAAAAACTCAGGTTCAAGATGATCAGCAATTTTTTTTAGTGTGAGGGAATTTGTTCTCACAATGTGGGACCAGTTGACTTAGGTCAGCAGGATTGGTGACAAGAGCCTTTACCCGCTGGGTAATCCCACCAGCTCAACACTCAGTATTTAAAAGGAGTAGTCTTTATGAGCCAGTTCAATGACTGAAATGTCAAGAGAATTTTATTATGAGAAAAATTCATTTCTTAAGGTGAGCCCAGAACACATGTAACAATAATGAAAGTAAGCAATAAAAATAGAGAATTATGTTCCAGACTCTATTTTCCATGTTTCATTTCCAGAACTTCTTGACTGGTTATAAAAAGATTTCACATTTTTCCCTCAATGTGTTCCTAATATTAAGTACTCCAAACAAAGAATTTTTTGAAACTGAAAAAGGAACATCCATTGAAAAAAATTAGGAAGTCTAAATTACAAGGTAATCACTCTTAATAATCACTCTTAAAACACACAACAGTTCTTACATATCTTTGATACACACACACACAAACACACACACACACACACACACACACACGCAAACACACGTGTGCATACACAAAGGCACACAAACACGTGCACACAGGAACTAACAGGAAGAACACATAGCAATTGCACCTGAAGTTAGACAAGCCACCACAATGTCAACACACGCAGCCTTTGTGGGTGAATGAGGGTTGCAGAGTCACTGCAAGATGTCAGCACTTCCCACATTCCGTTTCCTTTCTGTCCTTTCTTTTTTGTGTGAACTATACATTTCTGAATGTCACGACTTTATCTTGAGATTTTAATAAAGTTACCAAGCAAGAGGATGCATATGAAGGTTACTAACAATGTGAGCCATTTTTCATTCTAATTGATATCAGGCGCCATGTTCTCAGCTTAAATACAACCATTATAAAGGCTAAGTAAAGATGTAAAAGCCCATACTTGTTGCTATGTTATGGACAAAAGCATAGAAGAAAATCAAATTTCAAGATAGTACATGTCCAAAATAGTAAGAATTTAGTAATTAGTCCAGGTATAATTCTCTATGTGTGGCTGGCATCTCTATTAAGATTTACATAAATGATGAAGAAAGATTTTTGATAGAGGAGAAAGCACTGATACACATGCGCAGTGGGTAAGCAGGCAGAAATGCCAGAAACAGGAAGGGAAGGGGAGGACAGCAATGCTTAGGCCATGGCATCAATACAGACACATGTGTACCTCACAGGCAGCGAGGAATTAGCCTGACTGATTAGCGTGGCAGGCTGGACATCATGTGTTTAGGAGCTAGCGACTGAGAATCACAGTTGAAAAGATGGTATGGAGAGGGGGTTTCTTTCTGGAAAATAAACCAGTAAGCTACAGAATTTGGCAGCTTTTGGTAAAATAACTAACCTGTGAATAGAAATTTCATGTTTTTGAGGAGAAACATGATTCTGAAGATACATATTTAACAAATATAACAGGTAGTCAATGTTCAGAAAAGAAGGCAAAATTAAGATCAGAAAGTCAGTGAGGAGGGTTTGGGTATTGAGGCTATGGGCGGTAAAGATTAGACTTTTGGTCTGTGCAAAAATCTACAGAGTTCCGTATCAGGAAATGCAAAATTTCCTGGCAGTCACAGAAATTCATTAACCTCAGCTGCTTCAAATCAAGCTCCTTAAGTTCCAGTTGTAGGGAATGCACGTGTATCCCCACTCGTAATTAAAGAGATGAAATGATTGCGGAGAGCAGTTCAACTGAAATGGAGAAGTGCAGAGAGAGAGAACAGCAGATGCTCAGTCAAGTCCCTGCAGATTGTAAGGGAAAGTGACTACCTTCTCGGGGTGACAGCAGTTCTTCATCCCATGGTTTTGGAGACTAACAAAGCTTGTCCTCTCTGGGACTTGTGTGTCTGCCTTTGGGCCATGGCTTACCATGGATGGGACAGAATTCTTGCATCCTTAGGTGGCTGCTTGCCATGGCTGATGACTTTGTGGAAACTTACTTGAGGGGTGACAATCGTGTTCCCAGCTAACACCTTGGTTGGCTTACTGAATGTTGCTTCTTCTTTACATTCAAAGGGCTAGTCCCCAGCCCCAAGCCCCCAAAGGAATTACTGTAGAACAAAGGAGTTTTACCAAGCAGGAACTCTTTTCTAAAACCCCAGTGAAGTTCAGGATTTGTAGCCATCTGAGTCTTTCTGTTGGCATGTGTAATACTCTTTGTGGCTCACCTCCCCCATCCCCAAATTTTAATGCAGCTCACTGTTCCTGAATGTCTCTTTAAGTCAAGATGTTTAGACAACAGCGGAGCTGGCAGACTATGACATTATATGCTGTATTATTCATTGTTTGGTGACTAGACTTCATATCTGTGGTAAAAATAAACTTCATGCCTCTCAGCTTATTTCAATCCATTCAGTGCTTTCCGGAATTGTTTCCTATAATAGCAGAGGTGGGGGTTCATTCATGAACTCTTACGAGATACTTTTACAAGCAGGCTGAATGGAGATTTCAATTTGCAAGAAGTGTCACAGTTGTCTTAGGGACATTTTGAACATTAAGTGTCACTTTTCTGCTGGGCAGTGGTGGTGCATGCTTTCAATCCCTGGACTTGGGAGGCAGAGGCAGGCGGATTTCTGAGCTCGAGGCCAGCCTGGTCTACAAAGTGAGTTCCAAGACAGCCAGGGCTATGCAGAAGAACCCTATCTCAAAAAAAAAAAAACAAAGAAAGAGAGAAAGAAAGGAATGAAGGAAGGAAGGAAAGAAGAAAGAGGGAGAGAGAGAGAGAGAGAGAGAGAGAGAAAGAGAAAGAGAAAGAGAAAGAGAAAGAGAAAGAGAGAAAGAAAAAGAAAGAAAAAAAGAGTTACAAGAGGCACTTTTCTTCCACATACACATTTTTCCACCTAATTCTTTGGTGGTCATTTTTATGCTGGTATACCTTATGTCATCCCTTTCCTTGTAAAGATGGAGAAATTGATTTCCAGCCATACTGGTTCCAACTTTACTTCATCAGTGTACCAGTAGGTGTTGCTGTGTTAGCACTAATGTTGACTCTGCACAAACTTAGCTGGCCACTTTGTGATGAGTAGGTTCCCCAACATCCTCAACGTGTACATTTTGTCCTCTGGCATTGCACGTGGCAGTCTTGGAGGGCTGAGTTCCTATCTGCTGAGGAATCAGGGTTTGAGCAACAGGAGGATCTTTCCCATGCTGTGTAAGTTTTATAGGAAGTGAAAGATGACCGATCAAAGAAGTGAATGTCCCTCTGTCTGGGAAAGTTTCCAGGTACAAATAATGTTTAAGACATTTATGCTAGACAAACAAAGAACACTCACAAGGGCCCATGTTCAATGATCTATACACGACTTGTTCTCTTGTGTGTTTATGGCGAGCTGTGCTCATGATCCCAGATGTGGCAGCAACAAATGATCGTCCTATGTCATTGCTGTAGCCTTGACACCTCTACTGCTTATAGGGTGGAAACAGCAAGCATCACCACTTTTATTTTTACCTAAAATTCCTGAGAAAACTCCCCAAGACTCAGACCAGTGAAATATTTGTTATTTCTATATTTAAAAGTTAGAGTGTTGCAGTTAAAGCTATCACAATAATTTAACCACAGGCCATAACCCAGGGTTTCAGTGTATGCTTTGACAGGGTGAACACAGCTTGTGAACTTTAAGCTGCCTTTGCATCTGAAGTTTCATTAGTTAAGCAAACATGGAAAATTGAACTATGAAAATACAAACTATCAACACATATTTAATACTTTTTAATGGCTAAACACAGATCCAAGGCTTCAGACTGAAGACAGTTGCTTTGGCTTGAACACATGGTGTCCATAGTGGGAACTGTGTTCTGGTCCATAGTGCAGGGAAAGGCACTGGGCAGAGAGAGGAAGAGGCACAGCTTCTAAAGTAGAAGGGAGAGACAACGCTAGGAGGAACAGGAAGAACAAAGGGCAATGGGAAGCTGTTTGAGTTTTGTTTGCACAGATCCAACAACTCAGTAATAGGAAGCAACAATGGTTTATTGAGCTTTTAACACCTATGAGCAGATTGCATGAGCCAGAAAGCATGTCTATTATTGTAGAAATGACTCAGTGAACATTTTAAAATAATCCTTAATAAACCAATGAATCCCTTCTGTTGTAGAAAGCTCCTAGCACTTTCTAAATAGCAAAACAATACAGTGCTGTGAAAAGCAGAGTTTGGAACTAAGTAAATAAACTGGATCATCTTTTCATATTATCTTACAATGGATTGTATTGATTTTTATAGTCATGTGATTTGTGATCTTTCCTCAGTCGTCTATCCACTACCCCTCCTTCCCTTTTCCTTCTCTCCAGACATCCTTGGCTCTGTATTTCTCAGTGATGACATCTGGGGGCAATATCAGTTTATGCTGGATAGTGGGCTCTGTATTTCTCAGTGATGACATCTGGGGGGCAAGATCAGTTTATGCTGCATAGTGGAAGGAGATTTTAGAAGGTGAAGGAAAAGCAGCAGACAAGCTCTCTCCCTGGAGAGTTTCATTACTGAAATGTGCTGAAGTCATGGGTGGTGAGTTGAAAATGTGGGGCTGTATATTGGTTGGTAATCAGCTCAATGTTTGTCGTAACTGGAGATGTAACAGTCTACTCATTCCTGGAACCATCCTGTGGAAGCTCACTTTAATTCAACTAAATGGGGCTTGATACAGATTTTACTCCCCTGCAATTTGGTTTCTTCCCCTCTGGCAAATTCTTAATCAGAATTTCCTCCTATTTAGTAACTAAATTAAAAATCCGTAAATTGTAGACAAATTCATGTATTGCAATGATACATCTATAAGCATAGAGGTTACATGGAGCATTCTATATAATGGATGTTCTAATATACTAGTAAAAGAGTTAAAGTTTTTTTATAGTGGAATATTTTTAGATATAAAGGAATACTTTATTTCTGAAGGAGAGATATAAAGGTAGATCCTTTTCCTCTCTCAAGAAAGAGTTGATTTAGAAAGGAGTTAGGTGCAAAATACTCACTCGGCAATAAATAATTGAATTTATAAGCTGGAAGCTTGATGTGCACCCAGTGCTTTTTTGAGCTTCTCACAAACCTTATTTCATTTAATCTTTACAGCAATGTAATGAGGCAGGTTTGCTGTTCCTCACTACCTGTATATCAGAGATCCAAAAGTCAGCTAGGTCAACTATGTCACCCAGAGTTGGTCTGCTTGGCAGCTGGGCTACAGTCACTGCAGGGCTCTCTATACTGCTGTGCAATGTAGAGTTGGTATGTATTTGTGCCTTTAGTTTTTATTAATTTTACTTCCTTTGTGTTAAATGTTCATCTGAAACTGAGGTGATGATACATAGTTTAAGTCAGGCTGCTTGCCCCAGAGGCATTTGTAAAGCAAATTCCAGTGCCAATACATGAAAGTAATATAAAAAATTTGAGAGATTAAGTGGGAACAATGAGGGGGAAATTCCTGAAGGAAAGTAAATTATATTCTGAATTAGAAAGCACATAAAAGTTCCTAAATTAGGAAAGCAGAAGAGTGTGGAAATATTGTTATAAAAAAATCCCTGTCACAAAAGCCAGGACACTATACCACCTGAATATCTCTCAACAGCAGGACCACACTGGAATCTTCTAGAGTTCTTTCCTAAAATACAGGTGCCTAGAAGTCATCTGACCAATTATATATTTTCTTTGCTACAATCATTTCTTTCAAGTTCTGCAGGGAACTTTGTGGGACAACAGGTATGGGGCATGGCACATTGAAGTTGTGTTGGTGTGCTAGAGTTAGGGTCAAGTAACAACTGAACTTGAGTGGTCACTGTGCACCATAAAAGATGTTCTGCTGTAAGACTTAATAGGTAATGTGAGCATTAGAGACATTCCCAAGCAGACACTCATTTAAGAAGTATGATCATTTATAGGTTAGTTACCACAATGGAACATAAAAATTGAATAAATCTAGTCTCCTCTATTTTGAGTCTCATCAACATAGTAGGAGGTGTAACGAGAGCTGTATTATTCCCCATCTTTGTCAAAGAGCCTAAAGAATAGTCAAAATGCCAATATTATTCAGAATCATGCTACTCTAAATTAAGAAAAGCTAATGATTTCAAATGGGAATGGTACTTTTACCAGAAGTGAAATGAAAGGATTGACCAAAAAGCAATGGTATTTGATGGGCCTGAGCTGAGCGGGAGTGAGAGGCAAATGGTGGACGGGGAAAGGAGGTGGGGCTAGAGCAAGGGCTGTGAAGGTTTAAGCTTGAGTGTGGTGATGTTCAGAAGGTTGACTTGTGGCCCTCTGCTATCCTGTCTCCCATCTGTTTTTGGGAAAACTGTGATAATAATTTAACACGTGGCTTCCAGCACTTAGTTCTATTGGCATTCTACACGTGGCTAGTTGTCTTTTGTATTGTGAGGTTCTTAAGGAAAGGCCCACTTAAGTGATGATTAATGCAAGGCAGACACAGGTGTATGAGATGCAAAGTAGATTAGCTTGTCTGTAGCATAGTTTGATTTTTTTTTGTAAAAGTTCAATTCATTAAACTTGAACGTATAACATTGGACCTATATATGCCAAACTTGCTGCTCTTGTTTAGCCTTCTCACAAACCCATGGGGCAAGCATTGTTATTTCTGTTGTAGATATGGAGTAGAGGCTTACATTGACTATGGCACTTGGTTAAAGTCACACAGTCATTTCAACTCTGAAGTCTCATCCTTAACTGATTCCTGGCACAACAGTGGCTCTTCTGTGTTTTACAAATGACAGAGACCCCTGAAGGCCCAGCCTGACAGTGTTAGGAAGGAAAGCCAAATGTGCCCAGAGTCATACATTTTTAACGGGTACCTGGTGACATTAACAAGAAGCTAGTATTGACAACTGCTGCTCTGGATTGCGGGAAGCCCTGACTGCCAATGCTGCTTTATTTTGGCACTAGTTCAGATGTGACAGGAATGTAATGATGGCAGCACTTTATGGTTCTGAGAAAAATATGCATTTGCAGTCTTGCTAGACTGGATGGATTAGAGAAATGGGAATTGTGAAGCCTGCATCTTGGGGCTGGCAGATAGCTTGGTAAAGTGTTTGCCACATGAACATGAAGACTTGAGCTCTATGCACAGAACCCATGTCAAAGCTGGTCATGGTGGTGCATGCCTCTCAACCCACTGCTGCAGAGGCAGAGAAAGATCCTATTTCTCCTATCCTCTACATAGCCCCATCTTCAGTTCCAAGATTCAGTCTCAAAACCAAAGTAGACTGCACCTAAGGGAAGAAACCTCAGGGTCTTGTGATGGCTGATCTTGGTTGTCAACTCGAGAGGATGTGTAATCAACCAAAAGGCAGCCTCTGGACACTCCTGAGATAAATTTTCTTGATCAGATTATTTGAAGTAGGAAAATTGACCCTAAATGTGAGCAACACCTTTCAGTGTCAGCCAAAATAAAGCAGATGAGAGAAGACCTCCCTCCCTCCCTCCCTCCCTCCCTCCCTCCCTCCCTCCCTCCCTTCCTCTCTCCCTCCCTCCCTCTCGCCTTCGCCCTCCCTCCCTTCCTTTCTTCTTTTCTTCCATCTGTTCCCTTTCCCCTTCTATTCTAAATTCTGGTTGCCCACCTTCACTTAAGTTGATAAATTCATGTACTATATTGCTGCAATTGCTTGATTTCTTTGCTGATAGAATCTGCTACTTCTGGCTTACAATGTAGACTGAAGACCAGTGACTCTCCAGGAATTTTCCAGGCCTGCAGTTTTGGGATTTTTAAGGAATTCAGAACCCTCTAGAGAACCCTAAAACAGTTGATTTTTTTGCTTCTATATGTGCACATGCATGAATGTCCTTACTTAAATGCACCCCTCCCTCTTTACCAACTAAGAAAGTTGTATCTTTCCTTATTTGGCATTATGTACATCTAGTTAGAAAATCAGAACTTTGTTATGCATAAACTAAGTTATAGCCTATTGTAACCTATAAAACACTTCTTATAAATGATCTAATTTATTTTTCCATTTATGTACAGTTTCTTAATATAAATTTAAAAGATATTTCTTGTGCCCTGCTCTGTAAACATTCCCTTAATTCTTATTTGCATGAAAGACTTTTGGGTTCTATTTGTTTGTACTATGTAGCTGTAAGCTGGGTTTGGGTGTCTACCTTTTCTGTAGTTTCTAACTTTTAATTTGTTAATATTCTAAATAAGTGTTAGAATCATGCTTTTTATATCCTACTTTCCAAATAAGTTCTCTCTTTACTAAAAAAGAAAAAAAGAAAGAAAGAAAATCAGAACTTCCACAAAGCTTTGCTTCTATGGATATCGGAAGTGCTATTTGGTCATCTACAGAACCTCCAGCCTCCTACTGACCCCAGAAACTAGAGCTGCCATTTCCTCCAAGCTCTGTTTTGCTTTGCCACCCTGACAAGCCGAGTTTTTACACCAGGCCTGAGTCTTCTAGAAGGTTTTTCCCTCTTAGGTCTCCTCAGGTTTTCTGATGTGCGCTCTCATATTCTCTTCCTTGCTGAATCACATTCATGTTGCTAATTTGTCTACTGCAAACATTAGGAAGCAAAAACTAATACTCATAGGATATATTAACTACTATTTTGTATCATGGGAAAAAACACTCAGTGAAAAATAATTTAAGGAATAAGGGTTTATTCTGGTTTACAGTTCAAGGAATACATTCCATCATGGCATGGAAGACAGGGCAGTAAAGGTTGGAGGTCAGGTATTTCTTGTATATTTAGGTATATCCTGTATTTCTAGGAAGCAGAGAATAATAAATGCTAGTGCTCAGATAGCTGGCTTTCTTCTTTTTGCTCAGTCCAGGACCTCAGCCTATAGAATGGTTTCACCTATAGCTAAGAAAGGTCTTCTCATCTTAACCAACCAAATCTAGATAATCTCATAAGCATGATCACAGATTTGCATTCTAGATGTTTCTAGAACCTGTCAATTTGCCAATCAATGTGAACTGTCACAAATCTACCCCTTGTCAACTTGAGGTTCAAACATACCATAATTTCACACTTTTAATCTCTATAGGTTTGTGGCCATCTCATAACACACAATTTATTCAGTCCAACTTTGTGACAACTCTTACTCTTTTTCAACAAGTCAATACTTTCTAAATGTATAAATGGAGCTATCTTCTGAGATACATGCACACTCTTAATCATGAACCCTTAATATAAGCTACCAATATACAATTGCATAGAGTAAATATTCTCATGCCAAAAGGGAAGGATGGGGCAGAACAAAGAATGATCAGACAAAAACAAGGTCAAAACACTGCAGGGGAAAAACAAATTTTGCAGCTTCATATCTGGTATTTGGAACTTATAATGGAGTCAGTCATCTGGGTTCCATAACATTTGAGTAGTCCTGTTCCTCCAGTTATAATGACTACAGTTCCCTTCCATGGTGATGGCATTTCTCAGTAGATGTCTCATTAATCTAGCATCACCAGGATCCTCAAGTGCCAATTGCATCCAAATGCCACTCAGTTTCCCCTTCGAGTCTCATTGAGAGCTTCTGACTCTACAACATAGTGGCTGACATCAGCAGCTGTCTGAAACCATTGTACGGGACTCTATGATACCACATTTAATCCTTCATGCCTGTAAAAATTTTAACCATGGGGATAATGCTGTCAAGATCTGCTGACAGCCTAAGATGGAGGCTGCTCTCTTGGACTACAGTTGCATCAGACTTTGTGTCCTGACCCTGGGAGTATTCCTCAGTAGTTGCTTTCCAGGATCAAGAAGTTCCGGTATTTGGTTAGTAAGATTCTTAGTTTAGGCTCTCTCTTTTCAAATGAATTTTTGTGTTTAAATGATGGAGCCATAGATGAGTTAGCATTTCCTCTCAGGTCACCTTTTTTGCTATGCCATTGTAAAACACCAAATTTTGTTTTAAAGACACTCATCTTAACAGTTACAGCAGCCTTTTATCGGCATCTCCTTGTCTAATCCTTTAACTTGTTCTTGCACTTTTCCTTGCTAATGTTTTTTCTTACCTTTCTGCACAATCTGTGTCTCTCTCACATAGACTTGGATGAGAGCAGTGAACAGGAATCATAACATATATTAACCGGTGTCTGGCTTTGGAATTTCCTCCACCAGATAAATTAGTTTTTTACTTAAAATCTCTTCCTTTCTCAAGTTCTCAGAGAACAGGCAAAATGCTATTACATCATCTGCCAATCACACAAATGGCTTACTCCCATGCCTAGGTATTTTATGGAGTCTGTTTTCTTTGTAAACCTCTTGAGCTGGGTACTCTCTGTTGACATTTCTCCCAGCATCTTGTCCTTCCCATTATAGTGTCTCCAATAATCTGTGCATACAATATTCAAAGACTTTTCTACTCCAAAGATTCACACTCTTCTATGTTTCTCTGACAAACTAATTACAAAGACCATTGGACCAATAGTCTATCATAGGAATGCCCCACACGCACCTTTTGTCATTTCCCAATTGTTGGAGCAAAATACTTGATAAGAAGGAATTTAAGGAAGCAAGGTTTCATTTTGGCTTACAGTACAATGGAAAAGTTTCCATCATGGCATGGGGAATATGGTGAGAAGGGTAGCAGACCAACTGGTCAACTTGCAGCCAGTCACGAAGAAGGTGGATCTACCAGTATGCTTGTTTTCTGACTCAGTCTAGGACCCTAACTCATGAAATAATGTAATCCATAGTTAATTAAGGTGGATCACCCCCCTCAGTGAGTTCAGTTCTAAATAATCACCCACAGGCATGACTAAAGGCTTGCTTGCTAGGTAGGTTTACATTTTGTCAAGTTGACAAACAACATTAACAAGCATACATAGTATTTGTGGAAATAGCGCACACATGTGCACAGACACACAGACAGACAGACAGACAGACAGACAGACACACACACACACTCTCTCACACACACAAACTGGCAGGAAAAAAAAATCTCATTTCTCCCTGATTTCCTTCTGGATCAGTCACTTTTCCTTCTCAGACAATATACTCTACCTTAGAACCTAAGTGTGGTGAGGTCATGGTTGCCTAGTTATAAAGCCATTTGCTTCTTTCCCTGATAGAAAGCTGTGCATATTGTGATTTCCTTCATAGATCTCCTATATATGAAAGCAATGTATTTTATAAATTAAAAACAATGTATGAAATTAGCCTTTATTACTATTATATGAATTGGTCCCATCACAAAATCGTATTTTTCTCATTTTATAATCTACTGGTTGTGCTAATGCATGTCTACTGCTTCTTTCTTACTGCTTCTGCTCTCTTCTAGTGATATTAAATTTATTTTTCAAGTCCCTTACCAAATTACGAGTTTAAGAAAATGTGATCATCATGGGAGTAATTAACTATTTGACCGGATTTAAGGCCCATTCTATAAGATGAAATCCATGCCTGACACTGCTTTAGGTGGCCAAGAACCTAAGACTAGATAGGCCATAGGACTAAAGAAAAATGAAATATGACTGTTCTGTTAAAGGAGCTTAGCAAAAATAAAATAAAATAAAATAAAATAAAATAGCATAAAATAAAATAGAATAAAATAAAATGACTTCTAACAATGTTCTGCTATACTCAAAGATCAGTGACTTCCTCAGAGGCCATGATCAGAGAAGCTGCCTCTTGCAATAAATAGATGGGAATTAATATACAGACGCACAACTGGACAATGTGCTGAGAGGGACAGACTGGCGAGCTCGTGTAGCTCCAATTAGAGGTGGGTTTTCCCAGCTCAAAGATCCAGATTAGAAGTTGATCTTCTTTCAAATTAAGCAAAACTTCCTTCTGTTGTGCCCTCTATTTTTAGGTTTTAGTTAATTCTAGATGTACTTAAGTTGACAACCAAGAATGGTCATTAGAGTCCTTGGAATCCTCAGTCTTAAATGGAATGTATGTCTCTATCAAATCTCTCCCCTCAGGCTTATGAAACCTTGCAGGAAAGAAAGTAGAAAGAGTGTAAGAGCCAGTAGGGATGGATGACACCATGGCAACAGTGTCTTTTAGACACAGCATACTAGAGCACATATGAACTTTCAGAGACTGTGGCAGCATGCACAGGGATCCCAATGTAGAGAGAGAAGGATGTGGATAAGGGTTTCCATCCCTAATCAAGAAGCAGTCTCAACTTAACAACCACTCACAAAGGAAAAGTTAGTTCTCTTCAACGGAGTCTCACTGGGTATATAAACCATACCTAAGGGCAAGCCCATATGCAGCAGTGATGACCAACACAAAACAAACTCAATGGTGCTTCTGCATAGCTTTCGTCTTATATTTTTTTGTTTGGGGATTTTTATCTTACTGGTATTTTGTTTATATGATTTTGTATTTAGTGACTTTATGTGTGTGTTTGTGTATTTTTGTGCTCTTTTATCCTATTCAATATCGTTATTTATTACTATTAACACTTTAAATTTGTGTGTTTTTAAAAGAAGGGGTGGAGTTGAATGAGCAGGCAGGTGGAAAAGATCAGGGAGGAGTTGGGGGAAGGGACTGTGACCAGAATATAATGTTTGCATTTTTAATTAAAAAAAAAAAGAGAGAGGCCGGGAGTGGTGGCACACTCCTTTAATCCCAGTACTTGGGGGGCAGAGGCGGTGAATTTCTGAGTTCGAGGCCAGCCTGGTCTGCAGATTGATTTTCAGGACAGCCAGGGCTATACAGAGAAATCCTGTCTAGAAAAAAAACAAAAAAAAATAAAAAATAAAAAAATAAAAGAAAGAGAGAGAGAGAGAGAGAGAGAGAGAGAGAGAGGAAGGAAGGAAGGAAGACAGAAAGAAAGAGAAAGAAAGAAGGAAAAGCAGATATTTGTTTCTGGTGTTCTTCTTACTCATCCTTTCTTTTGGTTCTTTGTGGGAGAGTTATTGCCAAACTTGAGATGAGGTCATGACCTTCAGGCAGCTCTTAATACCTTCCTGGTTCAAAGAAACTTTTTTTTTCATGGTTTGTTCTTTGAAGCATGCTCTCAAGCTACTTTTTATAAAAGATACATTTGAGGAAAATTGAATTTGTCTTTCATTCCTGATAATATTTTTATATTTAAGCACTTTATTGTAAGTTTGGCTTGCACTTAGAAAAACTCGTTTTGACATTGCATTGCCTCTGAAATTTGAAGCATTTTTATTCCTTTTTTTAGTGCTTTGAGAATTGGCATTCTTTTAAAAATTACTGTTTGGACTTATAGCATAACTACATTATGTCCCCCCTCCCTTCCTCCACCCCTCCACCCAAACCCTTCATACACCCTTTCTTGCTTTCTCTCAAATTCATGAGCTCTTCTCTCTCTCTCTCTCTCTCTGTCTCTCTCTCACTCTCCCTTTCCCTCCCCTCCCACCTTTCCTCCCACCTCCCTCTACCTCTCCCTCTCTCTCTGACACACACATGCACATGCGCACCCCCCACTAAATATGTAATAAATAAACATAACCTGTTCAGTCTCTATAGCTGTTACATATATGTATGCTTTGGGGACTGAGCGTTTGGTATTGCATAACCAGTTGGTGCTCTCTTCCTTAAGGAAGACTATTTCCCCCACTCTCAGCATTTCTCAGCCTCCTGTAGTTCTTTGTGTAGGATTGAGGACTCATAGATTTCCCCCAATCCATGTTAGCATGTCTGTTGGTATTGTCCTTGTTCAGCTTGTGTAAGAAGCCACATTGGTGGAACTTCATGGGTGTAAGTTCTGGCAACACTAGGAGATAGTCTGACAGAAAACTCTTTGTTCTTCTGGCTTTTCTTGTCTTTCCACCTCCTCTTCTGTAGTGTTTTCTGAACTCTGGGCATGGGGTTCATGTTAATTTTAATTCCAGCATAAGAGACATGGGTCTTTCTTCATGTTGAAAAAGATCATCTGTATATATGTACTATGCATGCATAAATATACAATGAACACCCTGAAAAATCCTAAGACGTCCTTTAGCATGGCTATTTTAATTTATTTAATAATATTTTTCCTGCCCCTATAGGTGCTGCAGGTGTGACTGCTATGTCATGTATGTGTCAGTAGGTGGCTGAGAGGAGAAACGCTATGTCCTGTGTGTGGCAAGTGTTCTGACCTATTTGAACAATTAGTAGCCTAACATTTCCTGGGGAAAAAAGTTCCTGAGACAACTACCAGTCTAGTGTGTGCAGGTCCTTACAGCCTCCAGAATGGGGAGCAAGCTGGAGACTAGAAGAACCCCACCTGGGATTTGGTGCCCTGGGTGGAAGTGAGCCTTAACCAGAGGACATTCTCATGGGGCCACTCTGGTAGGCTAGGTGGGGAGTAAGCCTCAAATGAACACCAGACTGACACCATGGGAGCTAGCCTGAGATGGTCAATGGTCAGGCACTGCACAGGTCTGGGGGTGTGTGGGGCAAGTCATGTCCAAGATGATCCCTGCCCAGTGCTATAATGCACAAGTGGGACATAGCACTCCTGAGATGACCCCAGACACTCAGAGACCCCGAACACCTCTAAGAGGAGTCTGTAAGTGGTGGAGAAATGGAAGAGAAGAGAAACAGAAGGATTTGGGCACAATGAAGAGAGGCAGAACTGGAGACTTAAGGATAGTGATGTGATAGCCTGATGTGAGTCGTTGATCGCACCTGGGACCATGGTAGAGTCCTGGCCTCTGTTGTCACTGCAGGCCAGATCTGAGTTCATTTCTCTAACCGAGGGGTTTGTTACCACCCAAAGCCAGTCTGGGCTGCTGCCAGGGGACATGTTAATGTCTGAAGGCTAGGCAGAACAGAATTGTACGAGAGCTGGCCTCACTCATAGCCAGCTGCAGATTCAGGAGAGTGGCTTCCTGAACATTGCTGGAGTTGCAGGTGAACTGCCTCCAAGGATGCAAGCATGGGAGTGATAGCCTACTACCCTCTTGCCCCTCAGCACCTGTAGCAGGCAGGAGACATAGCCCTGGGGTCATGAGAGCAGGAGAGCTGGCCTGTCTCTCAGTTCCTGTAGCACTCAGGAGAGTAGAGTAGACCCTGGTCATGGGGGAATGGGCAAGTTGGTCCAGAGTGAGTAAATGTGGAAAAGTTGGCTATTCTAGTTGTCTGCGGTGTGATAATATGGTTGGAGAAATGACCCCTCCTTTCATCCCTTACCCCCTATTGTAAGCAGGACAGATGTCTCCATGGTCATAAGATCTGGAGAGCTGCCCCTGCCTCTCACCTGCTACTGCACTTAGGAGAGCAGGCCCTGTAACTCACCTGGGCAGCTCAGTAGAGCTGACCTTGGTGGAAGAGCTGATCCTACCTCTTGTCTGACCTACAGTGGCAAGGATGAAGGAGAGACACTCTCCTTGCCTCCATTGTCCCTTGCTATCTACGGCAGGCAGGAGAGTTGGCCCTGGGGTTATGAGTGTGGGAGAATTGGGCATGTACTCTCACCAGCTGAATCACACAGGAGAGCAGGTTTAATCTTTCATATTTTACTTTTGTTATTTGCTGACCTCCCCTGGGCAGCAGGGTAGAGCTGGCCCCACTAGTGGGGGTTGCTGGTAGCCAGCCTCAGGGACAAGAGAGTGGGAGAGCTGGTGGTGTGACCAGCTCAGATAACTTTCAGGCCCAGACTAGAGGCTTTGAATTGGCCTATCTCAACATCTACCTCACTAATAAACTGCTGGAGTGCAAGAAGGAGCTAGTCATTCATACAAATGCAAAACTATAGGACAGCCTTGATACAAGGCAACAACAGGATATCCAAGAGAGTCCCAGTGAGGTTTCAGTATTAACAGAGTAGCAAAAGCCATAGGCCTCCTACCAGACTAAGGACTCATTTCAATGAACGTTTGCAAGCAAAAAAGGTGTAGACTGAAGGGTATATTATGGGACACACTGTGACACACTACAGTTTCCACAGGGTGTTTTTTTTTTTCCTCTGTTGTGGGTAGGTTGCAAGGGAGGAGGGTAGGCACAGGGAGGGGAGATGAGTGGGACTGGAGTTCATGATGTGAAATTTACAAAGAACCAATAAAAAGTTAAACATATAGAAAAATAACATTGCAGTTCTTTTGGTGGAGTCTTGGAAGCTATCGATCAAAGACACAATCTTTGAAATTGTCACTTTGTTTCCTAAATAATTTCCTTTCTCACCATTTGTTCTGTATTATTTGTGGGGAGCCGCCCTCACATTTGCCATTATAAGATGGCGCTGACAGCTGTGTTCTAAGTGGTAAACATAATCTGCACACGTGCAGGGGCAGTTTTCCCGCCATGTGTTCTGCCTTTCTCGTGATGACAACTGGGCCGATGGGCTGCAGCCAATCAGGGAGTAATACGTCCTAGGCGGAGGATAATTCTCCTTAAAAGGGACGGGGTTTTGCCGTTCTTGTTCTTTTTCTTGCTTTCCTGTTCTTTTTCTTGCTTTCTTGCTCTCTCTTGCTTTCTTGTTCTTGTTCTTTTTCTTGCTTTCTTGCTCTCTCTTGCTCTGGCTCTTGCACTCTAGCGCTCTTGCGCTCTGGCTCCTAAAGATGTAAGCAATAGAGATCTTGCTCTCTTGCTCTCTTGCTCCTGAAGATGTAAGCAATAAAGTTTTGCCGCAGAAGATTCCGGTTTGCTGCGTTCTTCCTGGCCGGTCGCGAGAACGCGTGTAAGAATTATTATTATTATTATTATTTAGTGTTGGATCCCAGACCGAAGCTTAATATTTTATACAGTTTTTTTGGTATTTCCATCTATTTTTATTTTTGTTAAATCTTTTATAGTTTTCATTTGTTATTTGCTGACCATTGCTTAAGTTTTTGCTTCATAAATATGTACCAATTTCTGTTTTTTCTTATCTTTTCCCATAGCCCCTTAGTCATGTGACAAAGCAGTACTTGAATTGCAAGTTTTTTTTTTAAATATCTATACTTTCCTTTGCATGATGTTGTATATCCTCATTTATTCCTAACTCTATCTCATGTAGAACCTTTCCTCAGGCCTGATGGTCAGTCAAGTTCATTATTTAAAAGTAGAATTTGCAGGAGTTAGATGAGAGTTTGAGCTTTCGTGTCTGGCTTATGGGCTAGGAGGGACAGCTGGATCTGTGGTTATTGCAGCTGTGGCCTCAGTCCTACATGTGGATAGCTTTCCTCTGGGTTTATTCCATTTCCACAAGAGCGATATCCACTCTCTCACGCTCCGGCTCCTCATCTACCACGTTAACATGTAGCAGTTCCTCCACTGCAGTTTTGTCTCCCTCAGCCATCACACCTCTTCTTGCTAAACATTTCCTAGTTGGACTGCAGTCTCATCTGTATTCTTCAGATTCTGTGGTGGGTACCCTGGACAGTTAAGTGGGGTTGCTATGTGTCATTCTCTCAGCGTGGTTTGAGCTCTATCTATATTTGCTATAGTTCAGTTCATTTCTTTCATTTGTTTACTACTATTTTTAGTGAGGGCTTGAATACAACTCAAGATAAACCCATGCATATGATCCCCATCTTAAGGTTAAATTCAAGTCCCAATGGAATTTTAAAGCCATTTGTGAATTTTCCTTTTTCAGATTTCTTGATCCATTGTTATAAGATCTTAGTTTAAATATTCCTCATACTGTCTAGAATTATTTATTTCTACATGTCAATGTTAAGACTTTCAGATCAGTACTCATTTATATTATTTCTGACATCTGACTTTCTGACATCAATAAGTACACTCGATATGTAATGGACAACTTCAAAGTATCTTTTGCTTCACTGAACCCAGGAAATCAAGAGGAAAGATACACATACTTCTCTAATAGGAGCAAGTATGGTATTTGTAAAGTGACAGAAATTTTAGAGGAGAAATAGATATTGGGAAGGGAAGGCAGGGAGTGAACATAGTGGTTATTTTTTCATTACTTTTTATTTGCAAATGGTTGTTGGATATGTATTCTAGTTTTATAACTTTTATTTTAGTTTTTCTGTTTTACTACTTGTTTTATTCCTTGAGATTAATATAAATACATTTTCCTCTTCCCTTTCCTCCATCTCATACACCTTTCCTTGTTCTCTTTCAGATTCATGACCTCTTTTTAATTAATTTTTTATTATATATATATGTATATAAATATATATTCCTAAAAATAAGCTCAGTCTGCATAGTGTTCCTTGTATGCATGTTTTCTGGGATGACCATTTGCTATTGGATGAGCAGTGGCTGTGTTCTTCTCTTGGGAGGATGATTCCTCCCACTCAGCATTGCTTCGTTGCCTGTAGGGCTCTGGGCTCATGGGCTTCCCCTGTCCACTTTGGCATGTCTTTTGTTTTTGTCCTTGCTAAGCTCATGTTTAGACAGTCATGTTGGTGATACTTTTTATGTGTAGCTTTAAATAGTGCTAGGAGACATCGTCTCTAGGGTTGATGATACCCATCTCACATCCCCTGCCTCCACAGTAGATGTGGGGCAGTCATGGCCCTGAGCCATCAGCAGCTGAACTCGGAGTGAGACTTAAGAAGGGGCAACAGAATGAAGCTGCACAGTGAGTTGGTACTTCCTGGAGCAGCTCGTCTTAGAGATGAATGACCTTTGAAGGCAGAAAATTTCCAATGTCCTCTGATGCATGTCCTGGCAGTGCATGTGGTTCTGTGCTGAGCAGTGTATCAACATGTTTTAAGCATTACTCCTTAGTGGTTCCTAAATGTGGCCTGTATGCAGTTTCAGAGACTCAGACATATTTGCTTTTCTATCTCTCCAGAGAACCCGGAATGATGAGGTAAATCAGAAAAAATTCATGAGTGAGAACCGAAGCATAAAAAAGACTAAAGTAATCCTAGCTTTTCTGAAATGTATGCGAAATAGTCCAAGAACTAAAAGTAGAATCTGAAATAAAACAATAGACAGTTGGTTTATCGCTCACCACAGACAAGCTAGAGGAAATTTATAGTGGCCCATTTTATTTGTAACAGAAATGGAAAGATCCAGGAATATGTCACTGATTTTGCTCTGGGGTAATGGTGCAGAAGGGTCACACTGAAGGAATTTGTCTGACAAAGCAAGAGTGGAAAGTAGGGGGCTTGAAAACAAAGGCAACTTTGTTGTTGAGATTCATAATTTTTTGAAAGAGGGTGTCATATAGTTTATACTGGTTTCAGACTTTGCTATGCTGTCAAGGATGAGCTTGAATTTCTCATCTTTCTGCCTCTATCTTCCAAATGCTGGCACCATTGGTGAACACTGCCACAGGTGTTGCACGTGAACCTTCATTCGCAGCAGGCCATCAGTCTACCAACTAAACTATATCCCCAGACCTCCCTATTATCAAAATTGATGTGCTGTTATGTTATGTTATTCCTTCATATCTTGCCTACCCACCCTTTCCTCCAAAGAAAAATATCATCCTTTGAGAGAGGTAAATGGCTTTTCCTTCCAAGACTGAACTGGACTGAATTAAAGAAACCACAAATAATAATATTATTATATGTTAGATTAGAAATTATGCTTTTATTATTGTCCAGGAATATTGATTAATATCACAAAGAGAGAGAGAAGAACATTTGTGTATAGACTTGGAAATAGATCAGAAGAGCATTCTAGGAGGGTTATTGGAGTGAAAGTACACACAAGGAAAATAAATTTATTTTAATTCTGGGCATGTTAGAATTTGACAGGCAGTACATAAGTAGGGGACAAATGTGACTTTGAAACTGCAGTCATTGTAAAAGTTCATGTACAAACATGGATGAGTATCATTCTATCAAAGAGAGTCTCCAAAGCTGACAGATCTAATGTTATTTCAAAATGAGAAAACACACAGAGAGAACACCTGGTATTGAATGTGGAAGAAAACCTTTATCAGGGAGTACTGAGAGCCAACGTTAATCTAGTAAATGAACAGAATATTCAGAGCAATAGGATGGGAAGGCATAATGATGTGTTTCCATGGAAATCAAGAGACACTCAAGGAGATTCTTTAAAACAATCTAATATTACAGAGCTGTGGAGAAACTTCAAGTGCTATGCTTTGCATCCTAATCTGTACATTTTATGCTGTATAGGAGTGGGACAATAACTGTCCAATGCCTACGTAAGTCATGCATGAACACAAGTACTAACATAGAGTAGTTATCTCTCAGGGGAAATTTTAGTAGATTTGGAGGAAGCTGATGCACACTCTAGGGACTTATGAAGAGGTAAGAATGGATGAATACCAACAGTTGGCCTAAACTATGAACTTTGGGTAGAAAAAGAGTATAACACATACACTTGTCAGAGAGGCAGAAAAGTCCACTGAATGAGCTCCTTTGAGTGACAGTGGATTCAGAGGAGAGAGACCAGTAGTAGAGTAGATTTTGAAATATCAATTATATAAGCAAAATGAATGTCTCTAATGATTCCTTTTTTGGAGAACTATAAAAACAAACATGTGTATTTTAATATGATGGCATGAAAAATATTTTATGTATAACATACTTCAAGTCATAGTAAAATGAAGACTGTTAGATTGTAGTATTTTGAAACTACAACATCCCACTCTTTCCATCTTGTTGAACAGGTTCCACAAAGTAAGATTTATTTCCAGACAGGTTTAGTTCAAGACTTGGAAAAATGTGGAAGAGCCTAACATTATTTTTCCCTTGTTTAGCAAGGAATGGTTTACAGTTATGCAGGGCAATTGCATCATTATGAAGAAGCAGGGAGGACATGTGTCATGCTCTTGCACAGATCTGGCTTGTATGACATAGCTACTACTGAATATGTAGTTTGTTGTTGGCCATTGTGTTGACCAACATTTGTGACTATATATAAGATCAAGTGCATACTGACTAGAGTCAACTTCTTGGTGTCTCACTTGTCTTTATTAGTTAAGGTACAAGTTTATTTCTCTCATGAAAGACCACATATACATGTAAGTCATTCAGGTTGTCAGGAGTCATGTTAATTACCCAAGGCTCTTCTAGAATAACTCGTGCAGAGCCAGCAACATCCAGACAGAGATCACAAGGCAGATCATCTCCAGAAAGGTGTCTTGGAAGATATACAAGTTTTGTTTTCTTATACCTTGCTGATTCTCACTCAGAATATGACTATGCTGAGCTACAAAAGTGTCTGAGAAATATGTGCCAGAGGTCAGTCTTCATTGCTGTTCTTGAGGTTTTTTCTTTGTGACTTTGGATAAATATCACCACCGTACAAATGCTTAGTTGGGTGTTCAGATGGGCTAACTGAGGCAACAAAACAGACAAGCAAAATCAATCCTTAATGAAACATCACAACATATTGAATAAATATGAGAGAAATTAAATACAAATTTACAACGGCATCTATTTAAATTGGCAATTCTATTTGGGTGCCTGTTTGAGTTCCCACCATGCAGCATTTTGAGCCACTGTGTGCCTCTTTTCTCTGGGCAATTAAAATTATTCAGCATCAAAATCCTAGCTTGGGAACCAGAAAAGGGAATCTAAGAAGCATTCACTAACAGTGTGATTCAGAACAACTGCTTTTCCCTTTGGTCTATTCATGCATATTTCAATTGGCATTAATGTAAAGGACCAAGCAGGCTCTCTTCTACATGAAATCATTGTTCTCAACTTGGCAACCATCCTGGTGTTATATTCTAAATGGTCATTCTGGGATAGCAAATCAGCAATCCTCTGCCGATGGGCCTAACAAAGAGGAGATTGCTTGAGGCAGGTGTTGTTGGGAAGCCTAATTTTGTTGGCATTAAGTGACAATTCATATTTGCTGCACGGGGCAGTAAATTGCACTGTTTTAAAACAGGAAATCTGAGTTAAAAGCTGTGTAAAGCCATTATACTGTAGCCAGCACTCCAGGCTCTTCTAATTAGGTCATTTGGAAAGAGATGACCTTTTCGTTTCTGTGCCTCTTTGCTGGGACACATGTTTCTAATTATCATTTGTATTTTGCTTTGCTGAAGTTGTTGACAAGCTGAGTGCTTGTGTGTGTTGCTGCACTTGTGTGTTTGCATGCACACAGTTTGTGAGATCAGTGGTATTTTTGGGTTCTACTATTCTACATAAGGAAGATGAAAACAATGTGTACAGTAATGTTACTATCAGAGTGGCCAAAAGCCATATGTGCTTGAGTGAAGAAAACTCTGAGGGGGCATATCTCATGTCCCTGGTGTTTTAAGAAAAGTTCATACTAACTTTGTTTGAAGTTACTCTACTTATTCTGTTTGAAGCTGGCATGGAGGGAGAAATGAATTTTACTCTACATTATTACTAAAAAAAAATAGCTGCTGGTCATGTTTGAAACTCTGTCTATGATCCAAACCACAATTCTCCCAATGGTATTTTGAGGCTCAGTTGTCCTCCCACGTGCTGCTTTTGCAATGCGAGCAAATGCACACAAGTAGTTTCTCAGTGACCGCTACTTGCAAATTAACTAAAGCAATAAGGTCCAGCCCTACTATCTGGGGTTTGAAAATATCTTCTGTATTTTAGAGGACTGTTGCCCAACCAGTAAAACTACCCCCACAGTTGGTTCCCCAGCTGACATCCCTTTCTTTTGTGGGGAAAGTTTCTGAAAGTATCAGGTCTTCTTCTGAGACCATAAAGCCATAAAGCTGTCAAGCATCTGAGAAGGTTTCTTGCTTAGTCTGCCTCTGGCTATTTCATAGCTTAAACTCTCCTGGAATCTAATGGTCCACTTTTAAGAATCTTCCACCAGGGAGAGTTGACAAGGAAGGATGATAGTATCTAAATGTTTAATATATAAATTAGTCTGGCAGTTTGAAGAAAATGTATGGAAGATGACTTGAAGTTTATTATAAAATTGCTAATAATTTATTCAACTCAATTTTCCCTTAGACATTCTTTGGTGGGTAATGATGGCTCTCTAACAAAGTAGTTCTAAGTCTGGAAAAGGACTGGCAGTCATTACATGACAGAGGCTGGCGACAGGCCAAAGTACCCCGAGGCAGAGTTCTCGGCAGTGAAGCTTGGAACAGTGCCAGGGGAAGCTATCACCCGGGTGAAGTGCTTCTTGATTTGGTCAGTGTCTGAAGCTGCCTGTTTTCTTCTGTTGTTGAGGTCATCTTTCTCTGTATTCCTATTCTCAGTTGGCAGCTGTTTCATTGAGATGTTAACCAGTCAGGAGAGGTTCAAGTGTGACTGACAAAAAAAGGAGGCCATGTGAAGAGATCTTAGGGATGAGCCTGAGTCTAGCAAACGTGTCTCTTGTCAATTAAATAGCTTCACACAAACCTATTAGGAGGGGGTAAACGAACATACATGGCAGACCTTTAAATGTAAAACGGGACTGGAATAGAGCAAATTGTGAGCTACTGTGTTCTGAAATCTGTCCTTCTGCTTGCTATAGGGCAGAGAGGGTGTCAGGATACCAAGGAAGGCTTGCTCCTTCCTGAGAGTGACCCACTCATACTCTGAGAGGATGGGTTTAGAAACTTCCCCACTGTCTTGCACGACCTTCCTCTGACTATGAGGTCTTCTAGATGCTTCTTTCAGTCCCCTTTCCCTCTGCTTAACTAACTTTGTGTCCATAGAGTTCTGACCCCTCTTCTTGAATCCCTTGGCCGTCTCACTTTTATCTACATGGTCTCTGGTGAAATTTCTGACTACAGAACCCGCAACTTCCTAAACTCAGCAAACATGAGGCTGTACTTTATAAAACTTTGGAGGATTGAAAGTATTATAAGAGAATAGTTTGAAGAAAGCAAACTTCAACCTGATAAGAGTCCCACCAACCTTGACACCATCTGTGATGCTTATTGCAGAGAACCTAATTTTATCTGTTGCTACTTAGCTCCTTGCCCACTGAGACATTTCTGGGTATCATCTTCAGAAAGGAATTTCTTCCAATCAGTCCTTCGAAATCTAGGCCACTTCTTGCTGCCCTCCTTCTTAACATTTTTCTTTTTCTTTTTCCTTTTCTCTTTCTTCCTCTTCTCTTCTCTCCTCTCCTCTCCTCTCCTCTCCTCTCCTCTCCTCTCCTCTCCTCTCCTCTCCTCCCTCCCCTCCCCTCTCCTCCCCTCCCCTCCTCTCCATTCCTTTACTTTCCTTTTACTTTCCTTTTACTTTTCTTTCTGTTTTCTTTTGAGACAGAGTCTCACTACGCAGCTCTGGCTATTCTGGAATTTGCTCTATAGATCAAGCTGGATTTGAACTCACAGAGATGATATTTGCCTATTGCTGCCTCCCAGGTTGTGGGATTAAATGCATGTCCAGTTTCCTTTCTAATTTCTCACACCACTAAATAAATTGAATATAAAGTTAACATTCTAGTTTCTACAGAGATGCTGTTGTATGGAAATTGTCATTTGATCTTGAATTGAGAATTACTTATTTAGGAATAAGGTTATGGCTTTCATTAATAAGCTCCCCTACCACAAATCAGTAAAGTGACTATTGGCAAATAAGAAGCAACCCTAAAATTATATACTCCATTTACTTTTAGAACAGTTTTTTCAAACATGACACAATTGACTTTCTTGTGTTACATAGTCCTGTTCATTATTTAGCAGTGTCCCAGTAACAAATCTACTCCCACCATGACAAACTAAATGTCTCCATAGTTATCCAAATGTCCTTGGACTATAGACTCATCCTTGCTGAACTGTTGATTAGTAAGAGCAAGAAGTAAAAACTGGAGATAACTTCCAAAGTAGCATTCATCCATATAACTTCTATAGGGATGAATATCTGAGCTGGATACCAACTGCAGTGTTAACACTGAACATGAACACCATGAAAGACTGTGTGTGTGTGTGTGTGTGTATGTTTGTGAATAAGTATATATGTGTTTATATGTGAATGTATCTGTGTGTAAGACGTGAGTAACTGTATTGTGTGAGTGTTTGAATGTGTGTGTGTGATTGTGTGTAAGTGGCATGTATTTGAGTATGTGTGAGTGTGTGCGTGTGTATATGAGTGTGTGCATGTGTGAATGTGAGTACGTGTGAATATTTGTGTATGAATGAGTGTGTGAGTGTGCATGTGTTTGCATGTGAGAGTGTGTGTGTCTGTGTGAGTATGAGGGTATGTGTGTTTGTATGTATGAGTGTACATGAGCTATGTTTGTTTGTGTGTGTATGTGTGTGTGTTTGTGTGTGTGTATCTGTCTATGTGTGCATATTTGTGTGCATTAGCCTACCTGGAAAATTCGTGGTAAAGTGAAATGATTTCTTATCTCAACAATATTATCTAATACAGAAAACCATTTGCAAAGAATGCCAGCAATCTGCTAAATCATTTAGATGTGGATAAAACGATGTCACTTCTTTTAAAATGCTATTTTACTTTTTAAAAAATTTATATTGAGTATTTTGTTATGATGTGTGTGCCATTTCAAGATTCCAGTCCCTGTTTGTGTTAAGTATGTTTGAGTCATGTGGCCCTTATTGTGATACAGTTTGTTAAGTGGAAATATCAGCCAATGTCATAAGGTGGGGCAGGGACATAAGAGCAGGTAGCCATGCTACCTCACACCTGACACCTGCAGCTGCATTTGCTGACCATGTTCCCTTCAGGTAGAATATAACCTTTCAGTCAGTATCCTGGGGAAGGAGTCCATGGTAAGACAGTCTATAGACCTGAGTTTTATCTTAATTTTCCTATGACTCTTAAAGGCGAGTGGCTTTGGGGGTATTTCTTAAGAGGATGGGTCTGGACAAAGCTCTGTGTATACAAAATTCATTGTCTATTCTTTGATTTGTATCTATTTCCTGCTGTCTGTGGACTTTTTGACCAAACTAAATATCCAACACTTATGGCAGACTCCCCGATATAATTATACGATGCTGCAGGGCAGTCAAGCTACAGATTGGAATGGAGTCCTATATAACAATTGCTTTCAGAATTCTTGGATGGGGGTTAACATTGAGTGCCAATTGCTGTGGAGGCTTGTAGGCTATGGAGACTGGGGATATTGAGACAGACTGAGGGAAGCATTTCTGTAGCACAGACATTGGGCACATCATGTTAAAATCATCTGAACAACACTTGGAGACAGAATAGCTCAGGAAGCTGCTAGGGAGGTGGTCTTGGCTCTGGAGAGGAGTGGTTGGGGACAAACTCAAGAGGTAAGGGTGAGAATTAGCCTGGAGCCTTCAGCTTTGGAGTAGTCCATTTATAGTTGAAATAACAGAATTCTCCAAGACTGATTTTTTTTTTTTTTGGATCACTGTCCTAAAAACAAATTTTTCTCAAAGGACATTGTACAAAAAACATTATTTTCTCTTAGGATAACAATGAAAGAAAACTGTAGTTCTGGGAGCTTTGTCCTCACATCAGATAAGCAAGCCTAGAACAAGAGGCAGCTTGCTTTTTGAGTGATGTGCATAGACAATGAGCTAAGGAGAAGCTGAGCACTAGGCACTGTGTAATACAGGTTTCACAGGGTTCTGATGTCTACCACCAGTGCTATGCATTCAACGACGACTATACCAGAAAGTGGTCATGCTTAGAAATCTTAGAAATTATATATTGACTCTCATGTTATTGATCTGAAATTATCATAAGATATTTATACATATAAAGAATGTTGGCAAGGGTGCTTCTAGAATTTCAGATTATGCTATCTTAAATTCATATAATTAGCTCTGGAAGACTGAGAGTGAGGGTGGGTTATGATTTTTATGTTCTTTACTTTAAAAAATTCTGGTTGCTTTTCATCTGCTTTGCATTCTCCAACTTGCAAAATTGGGTTCATACAATTCCAAAGAGTTTGAAAAGACCAAGTCTCAGTTTTAAAAGGAAAACATAATTGTTACTTTTAAACGTTACTTAGATAATTGTTTGTAGGAACGACTTGGCAGGAACTTGAGTGTGGAAGTCATTACAGACCCCGACTTGTCCCACACGATGTACCAGAAGATAATTTTTTAATTTAATTTCATTTTATTACTTATTCACTTCACATCCTGCTCACTGCCCCACTCCTAGTTACCCCTTCTGCAATCTTTCCCCCTCGTGCCTCTCCTCCTCTGAGTCTCCTTTCAGGCTAGGCACTTTCTCTCCCACTGAGGCCAGACAAGGCAGCCCAGCTAGAGGAACATATCCCATGAACAGGTATCAGCTTTTGGGAGATCCTCCGCTTCAGTTGTTCAGAACCCACATGAAAACCAAGCTGCACATCTGCTACATATGTGTGGGGTGGTCTAGGTTCAGCTCCTGTATGTACTTTGGGTGGTGGTTCAGACTCAGAGCCCCAAGGGTCCAGGATAATTGTTTCTGTTGGCCTTTCTGTGACGCTCCTATCCCATATGCAACTCACAAGCCTTCCTCCTATTCTTCCATAAGAGTCCCCAAGCTCCATCCACTGTTTGGCTGTAGGTGTCTGCATCTGTCTGAGTCAGCTGCTGGGTGGAGCCTCTCAGAGCACAGCCATGCTTTGCACCTGTCTGCGAGCATAACAGAGTGTCATTGTTAGGAATTGGTGCTTGCCCATGGGATGGGTCTCAAGCTGGGTCTGTTATTGGTTGGTCATTCCCTCAGTCTCTGCTTCATCCACTGTGCCTGTATTTCTTGTAGAAAGGATAAATTGCCTGTGGGGTGTGTGTGTGTGTGTGTGTGTGTGTGTGTGTGTGTGGTTTCTGCCTCATGATCCTTGTTCAAGTAATTTTCATATAGCCCTGTCAGTTTTTGTTATGTTCCTAGGAGATATAATCTTACAGAAAACTCCCTGATCCTCTGGCTCCATTATGCAGGAAGTTATTTTGTAGATGTATATATCTCCTTGAACTGGGCTCTACAAAGCTGCATTTGATTCTTTGTAGTTTTATCTATCTATTGCAAAGAGAAGTGTCCTTGACAAGAGTAAGAACAAGGTTTATCTGTGAATATAAGGACAAGTATTTAGCAGTGATTATGCTGGTTTAGTGAGTGGTGGTGTAGGTTCTCCTCCAGATCCCTGGCTTCACTCTAGCCATGAGTTTCCAGTACTAGACATGAGTTCCCTTGAAAGGCCCCTTGTTCCTTTCAGAAAGTAAAGTGCCACCCGACAGTAACCGATTGCCTGGAGTCCCTTCACAATTGAAATTTCCCACAAAACCCATTGCTACTCTGTGCCCCTTTAACTACCACAAATACTAGATCACTCTACAAGTATACAAAAGAGTGTTTGGGGCTGAGGATTGCCTTACTAAATCACACTCTGCTCATGCCTCCCTGAGCTTCTTTCCACAAACCGCCTTGACTAGAGTTCTGGGCTTTGTAGAATCTTTTTACATATCGCAGGCAAAACACAACCATCGTCTATGGATGGTCTCAGCTAAGCTTGGCTGTTTCCCCTTATGTTCTTCGCATTCATCAAAAGGGGCCACCCAGCTTGTATAGTTTCGAATGTTGTTGCAGGAAGGAGGGAAGACAGCTCTGCAGGGAGGCCGACCCTGAAGACACAGACATTTTGGAGCACGTCTCTGTTTGATCTAGGATCCTTCTCCTGTGTCTTGGTACTCTAACTTCCGGGCATACTCAAGCCAAATATGCCAGTTCTGTGCTTCTTTTGATCTGCATAATGTCAGCTGACCCCCGAGGAAGATTTTCTGAGCTGGGTCAGCAGCTAAAAGTCATTTGTTGCCATGCTTAATGCTCTAAGTTCAATCCCTGGAATCTGCATGGTGAAAGGAGGAAACCAACTTTTACAAGATATTTTCTGATGTTCACATTTGTGCTATGGCATGTAAACACTCAAACACACACATACACACACACACACACACACACCAACTGTGAAAAATATAGGTTTCGGACAAAGTTCTCCCTTTGAAACTTTTCAAGTATGTTGAGAAAAGTGTAGAGGTAACATTATTTGATTATACCATCAAAAAACCTTCAAAAAGAACCCTCTAAGCTTGAGATCTATTTTGAAAATAAGGCATGCACCAAATGGTTCTCTTGGATCCAGTCTCTTTACCATTCCTGTGATAGGTCCTAGCAGTAAATATAAAATGTTCTGTCTGACCTTGAGAAACTCAAAATCAATGTGTGGAGTCAGTATTAAAAATATAATGCTGAGACTAAAACAGATAGGTATATAATAAAGTGCTAATTTGGCAGAAGATACTCCATGCATTTTTAAGTGAACAGAAAGTAGAGGGACCAGTGAGAGGCATCTGGAGTGGTTTCCCAGGGAAGATGGGAAGGCTGATCTAGTACAAAAAGGATTTTAGGCTCGAAGATAACAGAAGGCCTCAACAACTCATGTACTAGCTCCACTGCACCAGCTTTTAATCCAATGTGACCTTCCCAACACTCTTCCCTAATCCCACATAATTTAAGCTTTGTGTATTGTGCTACTCTGAAATATTTGAATATGGGCACTAACAGCCATCAGACATACAAGCTTGAGAGCCAATGAGGAACTCTACTCCCAGTTCCCTTTGAGGCCAGGAGGGAGCTAATAGCTTTCCTTGCAAAGAATGAGAGCACTGGTAGGGGTGAGCAGTCTGGAGGGCTGAGATGATGCAGACAAGCCTTCTGGAGAGGCTTCTAAGGCACTTGTGCCTTTGAAGTGAAGAAGAGTACCTCATGTGGAGCCATCCTGAGAGTTGATGGGCCTAGGCATAAAAACCTCCTAGCTGTCACTATGAGCAGCCTCTAAGGTTTCTCCTTGGACAGTTGAAGTCTGGGAAGCGATCTCATGGAGTCATCAAGTCTGTAAGAGCAGTTACCACCCACTGAGTCCCCCTCCTGGTGCTCTGTGCAGTGACTGGGCTGTGATCAGACTGGAGTTGCCTTCTCTCTTCTAAGAGGATATGTTCCTCCCTGCTCAAAACCAACTTCAAAATATTTGTTTGAAAATGAATTCTGAGACTCTGGTTTTAGTTATAAATTTCCATAGGGAACAATAGAACTATAGTACATTTCTAATTTAAAACTTTGCATTGTTGATGAAATTTTGAAAATAACAGGACTAGGCAACCCAAACATCTGTTACTTTAATTCTTTCCTCCCTTAACTTACACCAAACTTGTGGCACTGGTCTTGGAATGTGGGCCCTGTCTCTGATCAGTATTTTGGAGAATTTTGAAACATACAAGAAAATAGAGATAAGATTCTGGGCTTAAAATTTATAATGCTTTGCAGATTGCGTTGTGGCTTTCTGAAACAACGAAATGTCATGGTGGGTTTTAATGCAGCTTACAGGCACAGCATAGTTCTTTGATGCAGGATATTTAAATTAACGTTAGTCATAACAGAGAGCTCAAGTTTAAAATTTAACCCCACCCCCATTACTACACATCAGACTACTTGAGATGGCCTTTCCCTGGAGAAGAGGCACTGCTATTTTGATGATTAAAAACAGAGAGCAAAGGTCCTTGTTTGTCAGTGTAGGGTGTGGTGTGGGGAAGTTTGAGTTAAGTTGACAGTGGATGAGTGAGTGGGTGGTGGCTGGGCAGGGAGGCCTCTGTGGTGACTATGGGTGGTGGGTGGTGGGGACCTGGGGAGGGGTGTGTGTGGAACAACTGAGACTGCTGGAGGCAAGACAAGAACCACACTCCCTGAACTCAGGCATAACATACAAAGGCTGCCATGTCCTTGAGAGAGGACAGCTCACTTGTGCAGCCAGGAAAGCTATACTGTCACCATGAAGACAGCAAAAGAAGAAATTATTCTACAAGACTGTCACCACCGTTTTATGGGAAAGGCTTTGAAACAACTGCATTAATGCACAGTACTTAACCCAAATATTATTACAATGTGACCCATCAAAACATTAAAAACCTGTCAGAAGATAAAAAGACATTTTTTCCCATCTAACATTTCTGCTGACCGAACCTATCTTGGACTGGTAGGCCTGAGGCTGGGGGGGAAGAGGGGGGATGGCTAGAGGTAGGCCTGAGGCTAGGGGGGAAGAGGGGGGATGGCTAGAGGTGAAGTCAAGGTTGGGATGTTACTGGGTCTTCTGATTGAAGTCTTGAGACGATTTTGAGAATAAAGGATGAGTGTGTAGTATGCTTGATCTGCTCCATCTCCGCAGGACAGGACAGGACACGGGTTCCCAGGCTTGCATTTACACAGCTCCAGGAAAGCTCAGAGTTGAGGCTGAGGGTCAGCTGCTTCAGAGCCTATGTCCTTCCATCAGGTATTGTCTCTGAAAACAAGATTTCTCTCAGTTTTCAGGCCTCTGTGCCTTGGGGAGAGTTGTGGGTCTTAAGCAGTTGGATCCTCTGTCTCTTTAGCTTTATGTTTGTTTGTTTTTCTTCTAGTGGGCCGTACCTAGTGTTAAAATTGAGTGGCAGTTCCTCTGAAAGCAGCAATAAAAAGAATGAGGGTTCTTTTTATATTGCTATTTTAAAATAATGTATTTTGCCATCCTTTCCACTTTAAAAAATGAAGCCTTTTTTTCTATTTATTTTTCTTGTGAAATAAGCAGCCCCTGGTGTGTGTGTGTGTGTGTGTGTGTGTGTGTGTGTGTGACATTTACATATCAGAAGTAAAGACTAGCTATTTGTTGGTTTGGAGATCCAGGGCCTAGGTTTTACAGTGACTACATCTTTTCATTTCTTTAGAATTGGTGGTTTAATGCTTAGCCATATTGAATTTCTTCCCTATAGTCTGAGAGTGCCTGCAGCCATGTGTATTCTGGAAATCCCGTGCTGCCCTGGCTCAACCCCCATCCCAGAGAATTGCTGTATCCAAGGGCCATTCTTTCTGCATTAGAGGTGACCTGTTCCCTACTTGTAACATAACAATTCTGCTTCACTAATATGGTATCATTCTCAGGACTCTAAAGGAGAGTCAGAACACAGACTTTCCAGCAAGTGAGGGTAAAAGTTACTGGTGAGGTTCTTAATTTCTTCTACTTTAGAACTAAAAATATCAGCACTAACCACTGTTAATTACAGCTGAAACAGCCACAAATTTAAGCAGCCTTCCAGGCAACTTCAGAAATATTTTAAAATAATCATTTACTTTAAAATGATAAACTGAAGAGGGCGGAAAATTCTGAATTTCAGTAATTACTCTCAATTAGTCACACAACCTAGCTTATCTCTTCTGAAATTCTCTCCTGTTTGTTCCCACGGGTAGGTTATCATTCACCAGTGACATTTCTCTGTGTTAGGATCAAGTTCTCCTGAGCTCATCTGTTCTCATCTCCAATTCCCATCTGATCGTGAACAGAAATCCACATAACATTTGTGTGCTTGTAGCTTGCTCCAGAGAATGGTCTCTGCTGCTGTTATGTGGCTGAGTGCTTTATTCCATGGATGTGTCTCATATTTTAAGGGCTTTCTCTTAAATGTTCTCTCACAAATATATGCACATGCTACAGACACATAGGATGTCCCAACACATATAATGGCACAAACAACTACTCTCAAACTAATGTACATTGAGTTTAATAAAACCTTATTAGATGAGTTAATAAACACCACACTGTGAGGAGACTGCTTGGCAGCTTTGTGTGTGCTCTGTAGATTTCAGAACAGCGCATTCATCTCTTGCCTCCACAGTTACTGTGAAACTTTAGAGGCCTTTTTTCGGGATAATTCATTTTCAGAAAGTTTGAAGAAAAATTACACAGCAATTTTGAATTACCTGTAGGTGGAAATAAGGATAATTTTTACTCTTTATGGCAATTTGGATTCTTCACTGTGGATAATTTTATGAGCTTTCAAAGAAAAAGCTTCAAAAGCCACTATTGTTTAGATGGAAATGACTGAGAGTAATGTTATTATGTTGGTACTTTGCATTTTGTAATTATTATGGTGCATGCACATGTATATATTCATAGGACATTATAGCACTACTTTATAATTTTTAATTAGTCCATCCCTTTATCAGTTCATTCAATCTATTACCTACACATACACATACAGACATGTATGTGTGTGTATACATATATATATATATATATATATATATATATATATATATATATATATAATATCCTTAGATAGTCTCTTTGGAAATCTCAGCTAAAGTCTATTTACTTTTAATACAGAAAAAACCCAATATTTTTGTTTAACAAGGCACTCATTTTGAATTTAAAATCAAATGTAACTCACTACCCATTGTGCGCCTTCAAGTGTAGATTGGGTCTCTGCATCTCTTACTCATGTCTCTTTACCCCCATATGGCTAGAATTTTGGCAGTGGTGCAGCTTTACATAGGTGACAGTGTGACTAGAACATTTATGAGGGAGAGATGGGTTAGTGGTTAAAAGCATTTAATGCTTTTACAGAGGACCTGGTTCAGTTCCTGGCACAGTCATGAACATGGCAGCTCACAACTGCTTGGAGCTCCAGCTCCAGGGACTCCAACACCTTCTTTTGATCTCTATGAGCACTGCATACTCATGATATACATACACATACTCAGGCACACACACTCACACACACACTGAATAAATAATTCTTAAAAAAAAAGAATGTTGGATAGCTTGAACCCTATAGAGATAGTAAAAATGCTGTCCTTCTGAAAGAATATTATATGCATCTAGCTGGCAAAAAGAAGTCTTTTATTATTTTAATACTGGGGGACTTTTCAAAGGGGTTTGAAAACAGAAAATCTTTCATACAATTCGAGAATACCACGTTTAGGGGGACTTGGTGATGAGTTGAAAAAGTCTTTCTATGATGTCAAATGTTGAGATTGGTGTTTTTGTTGTTCTGTTGATCTAGAATGGCATTTATTCCCTGAATTACAGAATCAACTTCAGAAAGGCCCTAGTGAAGCAAACTGTAGAAACAAAAAGCTGTGTTATGACTTATTAGGCCCTTTATGGACTCCATTCTAAGTCAAAATTATTGTTAAAGTAGATAGCATTACTTGAGTGTGCAATGAAACCATTCTATTGTGACAAGACTCTCATGCTGGACATCCCCCTGTTTCTGAGTAAGCACGGCCTTATTTCACCTCTGCTTGCACATGATTCCCAACACGGCCCAACAGGTGTTGGAAAGTAGTGTTATGGGCTTTCTCTGGCCTACCACTTAGTTTTATAAATGAAGTCTCAATGGAACAGACGAACCCAGTCACTTAAGCTTGGTTGTGGCTGCTTTTGTGGTGGAGAGCAGAGCTTAGACTCTCTCCTGTGTTGAAGAGAGAGTTATGACTCTCAGCACATGCTTTTCAAAGCAGAAACCACTTGTCCTTCATAGGAAAACGTTTGCAGACTTCAGACTTCAGTTTTGTTCTCTATTTTCTGTTTTGCTTATCTATTTTCCCTTTGTGACTAATTTACATCTTTTTGATAGAAAAGAAAAGAAAAAGAAAAGGGAAATGTAAACAAACAAATCTCAATTATCATTACAAAATTTAAGAAGTATTGATAGAAGTTACAAAATATACTCTAAAATATGTTGATGTTGGGCTCAAGAGATGGCTCACTGATTAAGAACCCATACTGTTGTTTTAGAGGACCTGAGGTCAGTTCTCAGCTTTCACTTCAGGAATTTTACAACCACGTGTAACTTCAGCTCCAGAGAGGATTCAATACCTTTGCCACCAGCACTTACAGGCACACATGCACACACACATGTACACAACATGTACAAATGCATACATACTTGTACACAGACATGCAAATGGACACACACAAACATGCATACACACTTGCATCCAAGCATACATACATGCACATACATAATTAAAAAATTTGAAAATCTTGAAATATATGCTGCAGATGATAAAAAAAATCTTGTTTGTTTCAGTAAACATGGTGTGAAAAGAATACTCACACGTCTTAGGCTTCTTTCTCTTCTTGCCATTCTCACTGGGGGGGTTCAGTTAACTGTTTTCATAATGTAAAACAGGGTATGTACATTGAGCATTGCGGACAAGGGAGCATATGTTTTATCCTCATATTGAACAGATGGACCAAAGCTGGACTGTAGTCCCATAGTCTGACTACAGCATCTTGGTAAGATGCAACCAAGGAGCACTGCCTTTGAGCACATCAAAGTCAATAGTACTATAAGGTTCTTTGCTTATAGAGTTAATGCTTATAAAGCACACTAAAATATTACTCATATCGTTTCTTACCATGAACAAATTAGAACAACATAGAAAATATGACATATTATATTTCCCCTTTTCAGGGAGGTTCATGCATTTCCCCCTTGAGCTCTTATTGTTACTTAGCTTCTCTGAGTCTGTTATCCAGTACTTTAGAGCTAATATCAACTTAAAAGTGAATGCATACCATGTTTGTCCTTCTGGATCTGGATTACCTCACTCCGAATGATGTTCTTGTTCTATCCATTTGCCTGTAAATTTCATGATGTCATTGTTTTCAACACCTGAGTGATATTCTATTGTGTAGATGTGCC
Source organism: Mus musculus (assembly GCF_000001635.26). Lineage (NCBI taxonomy): Eukaryota > Metazoa > Chordata > Mammalia > Rodentia > Muridae > Mus > Mus musculus. Next base: position 82,071,952 of record NC_000079.6, read on the forward strand.
ATATTTTCTTTACCTGTTCTTCAGTTGAGGGACATCTAGGTTGTTTCCAGTTTTCGGCTATTATGAGTAAAACTGCTATAACCATATGTTAGCAAGTGTCCTTTGGGTATATGCCTAGGATTGGTCCCTAGCCCAATTGTCATCAGAGAGGTTTCACCCAGCAACTGATATAAACAAATATAAAGACCTATAGCCAAACATTAGGCAGAGCTTGGGAAATCCTGCAGAAGAGTGGGGGATGGGGGCTGTAGTGAAGGATTTTTGGAGCCAGAGGGGTCACAGACACCACAAGAAAACTCATAGAATTCACTAACATGGGAACATAAGGGCTCACAGAGACTAAACTACCAACCAAAAACTCTGTATAGGACTGGCATGGGCCCTATGTACGTATATCATAATTGTGTAGCTTAGTCTTCTTTGTGACTCCTAACAGTGGGAGCCGGGCCCGTCTCTAACTCTGTTGCTTACTTTTTGGACCTTTACTTTCTATTAAATTGCCTCATCCTGCCTCATTAGGAGAGGAGGTGTTTAGTTTACTGCAACTTGATATATCATGGCTGGTTGATACACATGGGAGGTCTGTCCTTTCCTGCAGAGAAGTGGAAGTGGAGTGGGTGTAGTGTTGGGGAAGAGGGAAGGGGGGAGAAAGAACTGAGAGGGGAGGAAGGAAACTGTGGTCAGGATGTAAATAATATACTATAGGCCAAAAGATATGTAACCCAGCTTACATTTCTGGTGTATGAATTGCTTATCCATGCATACTAAGTTACTTCCTGTAGTGGGTTTGGCCTAACGCTGTTTGTATTCTAATGTTAATTTGGGTCCTCAAAATTGTTTGTATGGGAGAAAACTCATATAAGACACTGAGGGACCCTGCCTCCAGTTAATCTTGATTGGTAAATAAAGATGGCAGCAGCCAATAGCTGGGAAGAAGAGACAGACAGAAAGAGGCAGGACATTAGGATTCCTGGGCTTGGGAGAGGAGAGGAAGAAGGAAAGAAAGAGAAGAAAGAGAGCAGAGGAGAGGAGAGGAGAGGAGAGGAGACATACCATGCCTGAGAAGAGTGGAGGGCTGAGAGGCATGACTGCCTTATGAAGAAGCAAGGAGAGTGTGGCCCAGAGGGCTGCCCTACTAAGTCCAGGGCAGCCAGGATACAACGCAGAATTTAATAAGGGGTAGCTCAGTATTATTGGTGGGAGGCAGTGGAGGCTAGGCAGTGGCCCATTTATTGTGCAGATAAGACATATTAGAATATAAAGGCCGTGTGTGTGTGTGTGTCTTTCACTGAGAAACATGAAGCATTGAAGCAATGAAGTATTTATTGAATCAAGGTGACCCACAGAAATATGTCTTGATTATGTTGGGAAGACCCAACTTAAAAGTGATTGGTACCATGCCCTGGGGTTGGGATTTAGTTTGGAGAAAGCCAGCAAAGCACAAAACATGCATGGATTAATTGTTTTCTTCCTGTGACTAAGGATACCATGTGACCAGTTGTCTCTAGTTCCTGCTGCTATGACTTCCCTGGTGTGATAGCACATGATTGAGAACTGTGAACTGAAATAAACCCTTTCTATCCTAAATTGCTTTGGTCAGAGTGTTTTATCACATCAACAGGAAACAAAACTAAGACAGTTGGAAACTTATCTGGGCTTCACTGTGGAAATCCCAGAGTAATCAGACATCTGTAGTCTTTGTCTTACACAGGAGTAAGCATCACAGAGAATGAGGGAGAGGTTGCATAACCTATTGTGACCTGAGAAGTTTGTGGTCTGACAGTCATAGGCTGTCCCATATTCAAATGTCAAATATGGACTCTGGCTTCTAAAAGAAGTATATCAAGAACTTGTGGCCACATTTTAAAACTATCGCATTTAGCTTTGGTGACTAACTTTAACATAAAATTAATGGAACTTGAAGCTTTAGTATTAGATAACTGTATGAGCCATTGTAATTATTAAACAATGCTATCATAATTAGGATCTTCTCAGACCTCAAATAAAACTGAAAGAACAAATTAGACTGATTTTTTTAGAAAATATATTGTAAGATTTCTAAGAAAGATATATTACAGCACTTTTATAGGGCTCCATGTTATCCTTCATAACAGAGTTGCACTCTTTCAGGCTAAATGAGCAAAAATCAGATCCGAGTTAGGAGGAATCTTGAATTTTAGAGTATTTCATAATTTAATTATTTTTAGGTAACTGAGAAAGGCATTTCTAAGTAGAAAAAAAATCATCCATTTAACATATTCCTGCCAAGAAGCTACCTATATCAGGCATTGTAATTCCCATGGATGGTACAGCAGGGAAGAAAACTAGAAAAACCCTTCATCCGGATTAGCAATATTAATTGTTGGAGGTAAGAGCAGGCATTAAACAGAAGATATATTTTCAGTCATATTATGACAAGTGTAATGAAGAGCAATGGAGTGGGGGAAGAGGTGACTTGATTCAGGATAGAATGTTACTTAACTTGACTGGAGAAGGTGATGGAGAGTGGGAAGACAAGTCATGTGATCTAGAAGAAGGGGAGATTCTGAATGGACACTGAGAAATGTGAGGCTCTGGAACAGTCAACTGGGAGCATGGTCAGAGTCACTTGGGCTTGATGGTGGCAATGAATGGGAGCACACATGTTGACCTTTCCATACACACAAAGGTGTTGATGTAAAGTTGATAGTCATTAGAGAGGTGACATATTCTAATTTAGCCTTTAACAAAATCAATCTGGATCCTGTGACTATAACAATCTGGATTTTGAGGGGGAAGTAGAAGGAAGGTGAGGCAGAGAAACTGATCTGTAAGTGGGGTTTCACATTTATTTCCTGTGTTATGTTACAACACTGTGGTTTATAACAGAGTCCTAGTGATAGAGGGAGAGGAAACAATGGAGGTGAACAAGGCTGTCCCAATCCAACAGATAAGCACAGAGAAATTGAACTTGTTCAAAAGTGCAGTATTTCCTACATCAACACCACCATGTGGATTTAGAATAAACTGTCAAATGTAATTAAAATGTATTTTTAATGTAATTTCAAAGGGCTGAGCTAAAACTAAAAGTGGTAAGAAATCTTGATTTTTAAACATTTTCTCTGATTGTAAGTCTTCATTGTCTTAATGGAAAGAAAAACATTTAAAATTTAGTAAATTGGGTACAATTTGAATCACATTTTCATTTTGTTGTATAGTTTCTATAGAACATGAGAAGGTGGCTGCAGAAATAGAATCCATAGATGCTAACATTCAGTTATTCCTAAAGACTGAGGCCTGATGTCTACCTGAAGATGTTTGCTACAATATCACTTTGGAGAGCTGATAAATTATCGGTGATATACAGTGACATTATCCTATTTTCAATAAGGATGGGAAAGAATGCTGAAATTTGTGGTGGAAGAAACTTGCAGACCAAACCTTCCATGGAAGGGAGGATGTCACTATAACCCTTCCCAGGACCTCACACATATCAGACTCTTTTTGACTTTGGGAAAGGGAATGTGTGTGTGGGGGGGCTAAGGAGTTTAAAAACTCTTATTAAAGGACAATCTGAGTTTTTTAAAATTATCATCTTCATGGAATCCTTTTGTATTTTCATCTGCCGTCTTTGTGAGCTCTTGAGTTTCTGACAAGGTTGTTTCCTTGTGGCTTCAACGTCTCTCTGCTCTTTGATTTGGAAGTTGCATTGTGATTTTTCCCTTCCATATGATTGAGTTCTTCAAAGTAAGCATCTTTCAAAGCAGTGACAAGCAAATGCAGCTGGAGGATCGGTAGCTCCCTGTTAAGCAGCTTTGCCTGCTGTCATTGCTACTGCTAGGGGGTGGTGATCCATGTCAGTCACTAACATGACACCTCGGCAAGACTGCAGTCTGCTCCCCGGATTGTCTTGTTTGAGAACACCTCAGAGGTAAAAATTCCCATAGATCCCAAGCACCTTACAAAGTGCCTGGAACACAGTAGGTACTCAAAAAGTATTTATTAATATTAATTACATAACCTTCTTTTGAAAGTCACGCTGACACATGACAGGTATTTGTCACAGACTGCAGCAAGGCATGGATTCTTCATAAACCTAGGTAAAGTTTATTAATAGGAGAATAAATAACCTTCCAAGCAGGCAGAGACTTGGAGACTCAATGAATTGATATAAACTTATATTTTTTAAGCCATCAAAGTAAGAAGAGATTAAGAGTAACGTTTACTTATTAAGATAATTTCCTAATCATTCTTATAAGAACTTAATGAGTGACAAACCGACGCTGGATATAAATTTATGATTTCCCAAAATAACATTTGATTGGTTTGAGTGATGTCTTACATCAAGTAATCATAGTTAATTTTTGCTTCTGGAGAGATTTGACTTTACCAGTCTATCATGTCATCAGATGTATTTCAGGAATGATTTCTTTGTCTGTTGATAGAGCCGAAGAATTCCTATGGGGATTCTTAAATATATAACTTGTATTTTATAAGGGTGGGACATATCTGGGACCCCAGCAGGAGACTACAACGCCACTTGAAATAATACAGCAACCATATAAAGAATTATTTTATGTATAACAATATTTTTCCTCATGTAAATCAAGAACAAAGTTTGATTTTTCCTGTATGCATAGAATTGATGACCGAGCAAGAACCACTGGATCATTTTCAAATAAAGTTTAATAAGTGTTTCAATCTTGATGCTATTGTAATTATTTACCATAATTATAAAAGAAAGGGAATTATAATTACATTGATAAAATGGATGTGAAAACCCAGTATTTTCTTATTATTTATATTTCCTAAGTATTCTATATAGATAATGAAGGTTAATGTTTAATTCATTTCACAAATAATGCATGTCGAAAAGAAAACTTCAGAGATAAAAATATAAGTATTGAATGGACCGAATCAAGTTATTAGGCTTTATTAGTTTTTCTAATTCTTTACTGATTGTGAACTTTGAATGACTGCTCTGCTGTTTTGGGGGGGGGTGGGGTGTGCGTAATAAACAATGTCTTGGCAGTGTTCCTACCCACGTCAGGTATGAAGAAAACTGAGCATGACAAAGAACAACTCAGGGAGCAAAGAAAGATGGAGAGGGTACCCTGGTAAAGGATGCTTCCTCCATCCAGTACTTGTGGCCAGCACAGACATGAAGAATCTGGGCCTGGCGGCCTGTTAATTCTTCTTTCCGTTGTCCCACCTTGGCATAGTTCAGCTTTTCCTTTGGTCTCAGAAGCAGCACTGGGCTCATATTTTGTGAACTGCTCTAAGTTATAGCTTGCTTTGCCTTTGAGATCTGGTAGCTGGTTTTCAGATTCTAGTTATATAGTAGAAGCTCCTGGGATCTCCTGGTGCCTCCAAAGAGTCACATTGAATCGGCCATGGGTGGGGCTCCAGCTTTTTATTTGTGGAAAGCTACTAGTCTGTGTTTAAAAGGTAGTGAGAGCTGAGACTCTTTGTCTACAGGAAGAAGAAAAGTCTCCCTTAGCTTCCATGTTTGTCTTATTTCTCCACAAGTTCCTCACAGACTTTTGGAAAGCCCACAGGACAACAGTGATTGTCATGGAAACAGTTCTCATCATGAAAGCGCTTTCTTGATTGCTTGCTTGTAGGTAGGAAAAGAGGTTGGGGGGTGGTGGTGGGGAGGATGAGGAGTCCTGGTGCTATTTGTTGTATTCTGAAACTTGGAGTGTGCTCTGAGAATGAGTTTGGAGAAATGAAGAGCAGTGGAAAGGCAAATCTAAATCTGTAACAACATAAACACGACTTTAATCAACAATATCACAGATAAACTTTTGTATGGGAGTGGGTAAGCTTTTGACTGAAATCCGGGCTACATCCAGCTATATGAATTCTATGATTTATTTATTCCTTCTGAGATACAGTCTTATCCAAGACATCCACCACACTCTCTTTATTCAGTTGCTGTACATTGGGATTAGATTAAATTATACTAACATTTTATAGTACATGTGATATAAAAATGCTATCATTACTATGGGTTGAATTTCGTTAATATGTATTTATATGAACACATTTCAAGGCTCAATTTTTTTCAATAATTCTAAGAGGGCTATGGCTTAAAACTATAATTAAATCAATATGTAATAGTCATCTTCTAATCTGATTGTGTGGTAAGTCTATAAAAGAAGAATGCATCTTTTTTAAACCTAATATTTTAATTTTACCCAGGAAACAATTGTTTACTGATTCTGGAAAGCACATTCTATATCGTTTACTCATCACTTAATCTTATATTTAAAGCTTGTATTCTAACAGTTGCTGTGCCCACAGTAGCCATTAAGAAACTACAGCCTACAGCCACCTGAAGAGAAACATTTGTGATCCACCAGTGGCAGAAATCTTAGTTTTGTCTCACGCTGTGGTGGTTAGTGAGTTTAGGCAACTTCAGTCAATTATCATGGATGGAGTGGCTTGATATTTAAATTGTTTCCTACAGTTTTGGAGGTCGGGAAGTCCAAGAACAGGGTGCTAGGTGAGGGATTGTACATAAGCTGCTGTGAGACATCTACTTCTACCACAGCTGGCTTTTCTACTCTAAGGCACAGCCTGAGTATCTTTCAGAAATTGTTATGTTGGTTCAGTGCATGGAGCCATGATGGAACTTTGTGGATGGCAGGGCTATAAATCCTAGCTACTGACATTATTATCAGAACAAAATCTGTGCCTCACTGATACTTAATTCCCCTGCTTTAAGGAATGGTGTGTGACATCATTCATTGGCTCTTATTTTATTTTATTTTATTTTATTTTATTGTTTTGTAAAACGGTCATACTACATAGCCCTGGTTAGTATGGAACTGACAATGTAGGCCTTGCTGGCCCCATATTTGCTGTAACTCCCCTGCACAGCTATTCACACTGCCATATATTGGTCTGGTCATGCATACATGTCCCATTTTCTTTCAAGTTCCCAGAGGAATTTGATGGGCACTCCTTGTAAGGGAAGGCACAGATAATCAAAACACAGGGGATTCTTGTGGATATGGCCCAATAATACCTATATAATAATACCTGGAATAATAGAAAGCAACAGGAATGGCAACAATTTACTCAAGTGCTCTTCCTGATGCTTCCTTTGAGTAGAATTATCTCAATCCCAAATCAGTTCAATGAGACAGAGGGTTGGGTAATATTAACACCTCCATTTTACAGATGGGGACCTTGGAGATCAATTGCTTGCTCTAGTTCACACAAGCTAATTAATGCAAAGTGAGACTGAAACCATATTGTTCTCACTCTGCATATCATAACATACATTATACTTTCTCTTCCTACATGCAAAACTACTGGAGGAAATAATTTTCAAAATTACAGCTACCACAAATATGATAAAATCATTTTATTTATACTAACATACAAGAGCGTGAACATGGGGGTTGGATGAATATAACAGGAATAAACTGGGGCTTTGTGTTTAACATTGCTCTTATAACCTACAGAAATATGCTCTCTGCCTTGGAGCAACAAATGAAATTGATTATTCTCTAAATGCGGAACAAGGCAGAAAACAGCCTTGAATAAACACTTTTCTTTTAGTTGTTTGTTTATTTTACTGTTTTCGCTGTACTTGAGAGGATAGTATTGCTTATTGGTTCCAAATATCAGTATCAATATCAGTTCCAAATATTTGTATCAGTTCAAAATATGAATGTGGTATGTGCTTGCATTGGTAGAGGATGCTTCAATTGGAAAAATTAGACTGGAAAATAATGAACAATTTTCACCTATTTGTAAGGAGTTAGTTGTCGAATTATCAGGAGTAATATATTTATAAATTTCATGGGTGATATAAGTAAAAACAGTCCCAACTGTTTTGTCAGCACATTACAGCATACTACACTAGCTGGTCCTAAGATATATGAGCCTTCTTGAAATTTCAGTTTCAGAAATTTCAACGTCAGAGTTGAAATGACTAACAGAAGGATATCTGCCCCCACACTGCGACTCATTATTATTTCACTATTGTCTATAGTATCAACATCTGGTTATCACCAAATGTTTTCTTTATTCTTACATCTTGATATTTCTTTTGCAACTTTGGTCCTTGAATGAGGACATATGTTTTCTCTCTGACAGAAGTCTATTTTGGTAATCTGTCTGTAATGATAGCTCTATTTTTTGTAAAATTTGAAATGCTTAGAAAACAGTGTAATGATGTAGATTGTGAGTGCCCACCTCCAAAGGCTCATGTGCTAGAAAATTAGTTCCCAACCTTTACAACTATAGGGTGTGTGATGGAACCTACAGGAAGTGGGACCTTGGGAAAGGGAGTTAGATTGTGCAACATGAGCCCTTGAAGTGGATATTAGGACTCTGACCTTTTCTTGCATCTCTGCTTCATGGATTCCAAAAGGGAAATGGCTTTCTCTTTTACACATTTTCTTATAATAATTGATAGATGACTAACTCATAAGGTTTGGTGACTATGAAGGTCCTCTGTGACTATCTTTATGTCACCCATGATCATTTTCTGGTTTTGGATATTGATATTCACACATGTGAAGTGGCTATCTGCTATTGCTGAGATTCTCCAACCTCAGGTTTTATTAAAAACACTTAATAAACTTTACAACACAGACTCAAGGCTTCACCTGGAGAGTCAGGCTAGGTTGGAGATTAGAAATCTGTACAGTTAACAGTTCTCCAAGGTGGAACTCCAAGGTGAATTGAAGAGCAGAGTTGAGTGGAGGGATACCGCTTCACTGTTTGATTTCTCCAATCACCTATGCTCAGCTGATATTGGATATCCTGTTCCAACCAACCGATATTGTGGTGGTTTGGCTATGAATGGGACACCATAGGCCCTTTTATTTGAATGCTTGGTCACTAGGGAGTGGAACTGTTTTAAATGTTTAGAGTCATTAGGAGGTGTGGCTTTGTTGAAGTAGGTGTGGTTTATTGGAGGAAGTGTATCTCTGTGGGTGGGCTTTGAGGTTTCAAAACCCTATGACTGGCCAAGTTTTTCTTTTGGCCTGCAGATGAGAATGTAGCTCTCAGTTATTGCTCCAATACTATGTTTCCACCATGGTCCTCTCCATGAGGATAATGTGCTAAACCTCTTAAATTGTAAGCAAACCCTCAAATACTTTCTTTTATAAGAGTTGCCTTGGTCTTTTCACAGCAATAGAACAGTGCCAGAAGTCTTCCCATACAGTCTAATCCTTTGCCTATGCCAGTGGCCATCCAAGTCTCCTCTTAGATGTCACTTCTACAGGATGCCTTTTCTCCAGGCATCCATGACTAGCTGATGCTTCTTTCTCCCAATGCACGAATCCTGCCTCCTAACTCCTTAGCTCATTGCACACTTCTCTATTCCCTTTATATAACTCTTAGACTATGAGATATGAAGAGACAATTGTGTTTTGATCACCTCTGAATCTTCTCTGCCTAATACTGTACCAGGCACAGGGAGATGAGGTCCATGAGTTCTTACTGAACAATCAAGTCTAAATGCTTCCAGGTGGTGGTAGGATCCTAGTCAACCTTTCTCAGCTGAGCAATTTGGATTGCTTCAGGAATGCTTGTCTAGACATGTCTCTGGGATGCAAAAGAACTGAGTTAGTTAAGGACACAATCTGGCCCAATCTGGCCTGCTGATTACTAGTCTGTGGTAGGACTTGTAGCCTTGGTTCTCAAGGAAGCATCTGCCTCCGATAAAGACAAGCAGCCAAGCCTATGTTATTTCTTAGAATTCAGAACATTCTAATTTTCACTGTGAGCTAACACATTCCGGACATAAGGCACTTCACATTAGAAAAAATGAGAAGTCTTCATTCTGATGTTGGGGTGGAGCCAGTTTTTTTTTTTTTTTTTGAGATGGTTGATGATAAATTTCAGAAAGCAGCAATTCCCTCACTTATAAAATGCTCTGCTTGTCGTACGTCTCTAATTCCATGCTACGGAAAGCCTTAGATTTTAGTCACTGAATGCTAGTCCTGAAAAGGACTCTTGAGACTATTTTACACATACAGAACATTGATCAAATATTCAGTGTCTACAGTGTGTAAGAAAATAAAACCAAAGGAAAGAAAACAAAATACACTCCTAATGTGGAGACTGAAGCAGGCTCCTGGTACTATCTTGTTCAACATTTCTATCATGTCCAGAAATATTCAGACTGAGGTGGAGTCATGAGCATAGTTCTACCTTGAGGTCATATCGTTCTCCTCGTGCTGGCTTTCATGACTTCTTTTACCATGCATTTCGTTATTTCTCTTTTATTTTAATAGAGTTGGCCGATTTAGTGTGTATATTTCAGGGCTAATTATCTCATTACTTATTTAAGACATACATCTGGAACTGGCAATAAGGGAACATTTAAGTGATGCTTAAGGGGAGAAATGGAAGGCAGTTGAGTTGGCCATACTTGGGCAGTTAGATAAATTGGGACTTATATTATATGAGTGTAGATTTTAAGTTTTTGTCTACGTCCTAAAATATAATTAAACTATTGCCAATGGACAATGATTTTTCTCTAGTGGAAGAAAGCTGAGGCTTGCAAAATATAATATGAGAATAGCTCCAATAATTTAGTAATATTTGATATTTGTATTAGTTTTCATCAAAATGTTTCTGAGTACCAGTTTTATATTAGACATTGTACTAAACATTGGAGACATTCGTATTCATCTGAATATAGTCATGGAAACTAAAGTCAAATTTATCTTAATTGGAATGTCTGAAAATAATTTTAGGTCAGACACAGCTGTGATGGTTGTTATCCTAAATTTTGTGCTTTTTGTGTGGTACCCTTGTTGAGAACTTCTTTACTTCTTTCCTGGTTATTGTTTTCTTGGTTAAGATATCTGTATCTGACTACTTCCCTCTCTTTCTCTTTTTCTGAGACACACACACACACACACACACACACACTGTTCCTGGAGGAATCCTCATGGCTTAGCTAGTCCCTTTACCTGCACATGCACATTGTATACAGAGTTTGGGAGGTCAGCAGACCTGTGGCAATGCATATTAAATAATGGTTGTAGATATAATTTATAATCTACAACCTTAATAAATAATTAGATAGAACAAGTGTTTTTAATACCTTGGAAGGTCTTCTTTGCATGGATAAACCATTTTATCCAGGTGATTTAAACTGAGTTGACTATGAAGGAAAAGCCTCAAAAATTACAATAAATTTGTAATGATGATGGGCTTGTATACACTTGAAACAAGAAGGAAGCCACAAGACCAGTGAGATGGCTCATCAGAGACACTTGTGCATAGGTCTAAGTACTTTAATAAGAGTCTAGGATTCCACAAGGTAGCAGGAGAAAACTCGAGAGCAGTACTTTGATCTCCACAAGTATAGTGGCCTATGCATGACTACATTCACACACACACACACACACACACACACACACACACACAAACACACACATGAATAAATAAATAAACAAATAAAATTTAAAGAATAAAGTCATAGAACAGTAAATTACATTGGGTAATTTTCTTTTGGTTTTCAAGTTTGGCATTTCTAAATATTTTCAGTAAACATAAATGTTTTTGTTTTTCTGTTTTGAGACAGGGTTTCTCTGTGTAGTTCTGGCTGTCTTGGAACTCCCTCTACTCACCAGGGTGACCTTAACCTTAGAAATTCATCTGCACCTGCTTCCTGAGTGCTGGGATTAAAGGTGTGTGCCACCACACTAGGCCTTAAAATGTATTTCTGATATCTTTAGTTTTTCTAGGATTCATGTAGATTGGCTGTTAATTGACAATGGAAGTAGAGTATATCAAATAAAATCTAAAAGTTCATATACAGTTTTAAATTGTAGAGGGAATGTAGACACACACACACACACAATGAAAGTTAGGTCTAACCTAGTAAATACTTCCTTTAAATTGATGTATATACTTTTCCTTTGGTTGCTTGGTTTTAGAAAATGCAGGTGAGTGGGAGCCAGTGAGTTCAGTCTCATTGCAATCTACCCAGGTTACTTTCTTTGCTAGACAGAGTCACAGTAAAAGGTAAGCTTACAGTTTTCTAAAATTGATGGGAGACATTCAAGTCCTTCAACTTATGCTATTACTCTTACAATTATAGTTATACTAAGACATTGTCTCCATAGGGTGTCTCTCAGATATTAATACAACTGTGACAGGTTAAGTCTACTATATGTATAAAATAATAATTTTTTTTCTGATCAATTCAGTGCTACTGAGCATAGGTGAAGAAGTCATTGGTGTAGACCGGGAAGTAGGCATGGCTTGTAGATTGCTATGTTAAAGAAAGCTTCTAACATGGGTACACTCCCACAGGACTTAAGAAAGGAGTATAGGAGCAGGGATAGACAGCAAGACTTGGACAAGAGAGATAAAGGAAAGCTCCCCAACACTCACTGGTAGCCTGTTTAGAGGGAGCCAGGACTCAGCTAAGGGACCTGGGATGAGTCCTGGCATAATGTCTCTGCACTTTCTCCTACTCATAGTAAGTGGGGCATTTAAGCTGCAGAGCCAATAGTTCTACCTGTCTTATGTGACTCTTCTGAAGATTAATGAGGTATTGCTTAAAAGTATTGGAGACAAAGGATTCACTAAATGTTTGTGTATCCTGCCAGGAAGAGCTCCCTTCTGAGCTGCTTTGTAAAACATAAATATGTAAACATCCAGTGTTCTTGATTCCACACTCTTTTATTAGAAAGCTATAATACTGGCAACTGGACAAAACGTTGGTATTTGTCTCCTCTTTGGTGATCTCTCACCATATTCATGGACATCCTCACAGGGACAAAACATGCTAGGCTGAGCTGGTCATATCACAAGAAGTGAAATCTGAGGACACACAACTCACCTGGGAATTATGGAGAGGACAAAGTATGCATCAATGCCTGAAACTTTAGTATTTAGGACCCCAGCAATGCAAACACATTTATCCATATTATGTATGGATAGAAAAGCAAGTTTAGCTTGTATACATATGAACATAAAATAATCATCTCTGGTGGAATATAATATACACGACACACTGACACTGCAAGTCCTTGGATTTTTCTGAAAGTGAAGATGGATGGAAAAGTAGATGTGGTAAATGTTTTCTAATAGTGGAGTGCTATTCATGGTAAACTGTGAATCTATAATTCCTCAGGAAAAAACCCCAGAGGCCAGAACCACATTCATGTTGTCTTTGGACGGGGGGTTGATGTAGCTATATGACACAACGTCCACTAGAACATTGATTGACTTTAAACTAATAGCAGGGCTTATAAAATAACTATCATTTTAATAACTTATATGAGCTCCAAGTTTATTTGATATAGGGGAGGGATGGGAGAGAGAGAGAAACAGAGAGAGAGAGAGAGAGAGAGAGAGAGACAGAGAGACAGGAGAAATAGTGAAGAAGGATGAGAGAGTGTGTGACCCTATGAGGACAACAGAAGGTGGTGGTGGTTTGAATGAGAAGCATCCCCCACTGTCTCTGTCTCTGGCATTTGAATACTTGTTCAGTTAGTGGCACTATTTTGTGAGGTTTATTGGTACAGTTCTATAGGGGGAGGTCTGCCACAGGGGGATAGACTTTGATATTAAAAAGCCTCCATTTTGTCCAGTTTGCTTTCTTCCTGCCATAGTTCAGGATGTTCTCACGGAAGGAGTTACAGAGACAAAGTGTGGAATAGAGACTGAAGAAATGACCATCTAGAGACTGACTCACCTGGGGATACATCCCATATACAGTCACCAAACCCAGACACTGTTGTGGATGCCAGCAATTGCTTGCTGATAGGAGCTTGATATAGCTCTCTCCTGAGAGGCTCTGCCAGTGCCTGAGTAATACAGAAGTGGATGCTCACAGTCATCCATTGGACAGAGCATAGGACCCCCAATGAAGGAGCTAGAAAAAGGACCCAAAAACCTGAAGGGGTTTGTAGCCCCATAGGAGGAACAACAGTATGAACTAACCAGTACCCCCAGAGCTCCCAGCGACTAAACCACCAACCAGAGAGTACACATTGTGGGACTTGTGGCTCCAGCTGCATATATAGCAAAGGATTGCCTAGTCAGTCATCAATGGGAGGAGAGGCCCTTTGTGCTATGAAGGCTCTATGCCCCAGTATGAGGGAATGCTAGGGCCAGGAAGCAGGAGTGGGTGGGGTGATGAGCAGGAGGAGACAATAGGGGAGGTTGTTTTTCCGGAGGGGAAACCAGGAAAGGGGAAACATTTGAAATGTAAATAAAGAAAATAACCAATTAAATTAAAAAAAAAAAAGAAGCTATTCTCAGTGTGCTGTTCTTGCTACCCTGCTTGCTGACTCTTTGCCACACCTCCCCTCTGTGATTGTGGTGAATTCTAACCTTCTGAAACTGTTAAGCAAAATGAAGTGTTTCTTCTGTAAGTTGCCTGGGTCATGATATTTTTAACATAGTAACTACTGGGACTGATAAATGTGGGGTGATGTGGAAGACAAACTTGATGCTAACTCAGGGATAGACAGAGGTTCTGGTGCCAAAAATCAGAGTTTGAAACCACCTTTAATCATATTAGTTATCCATCATGTAGTTTTAAGAAAATTACTTTGTATTTTGTGCCCAATTATTTAATTATAATGAATATCTCATAATAGCATAATAAGAAATTAGTGATGTAATCTTCAATGATGTTGCTTGATAAACTTTTCCTGGAGAGATGCAGCAGAAACATCCATTCAACCCAGATAGAGTTCGCCCAACATACGGAAATACAGACGCCAGCAAGGTCCAGCTTTGTTAACCATGAGTTTTACTGGTGTTATTTACAGGAATATGGGCAAGGGATTACTTACAGGAGCAGAATTTGCTCAGAAACCGGTATTACCAAGGGCCATTCCAGCATGGGTGACAGACAGTTCACAAAGCTGGGAACACACTGCACAGCCTGCAGGCAGCTCAACAGGTTGAAGGGTGTATCCTTTCTATGTGTTTCAGTTAGTCTAAACCTGTTCCCGGCAGGCCAGAAGGTTTCTACATCTTCCTGTCAGTTGGTCTGGTCTGCTTAGGTTTACTTGGTCTGAAGGGACTCACAGTTATTATTGCTTACTCTGACAGGGAGGGGCCTAGTGAATCTGGTTAATTTCAGGAACTTCTTCAAGTTACTTTGAATTGTTTGCCTTCCTGCTGTTGGAGGAAATTGTTACAACTCAAGTGGCTGACAGACCGACTTCAATAATTGTTAGGTAATTACTGTTACCCCATTCCCTTTTTAAAGGCCCTGTAACTGATGGTTCTTTAAATGTGAAACATTTTACCATTATTTTCCCCCATTTGGGCTGTGGTTTCTGAGTGATTGTGAATGTATTACTGAATGTAGTGTCATGATTTAAAGCACAGCTTTAAGAATATAGCTATATAGCAAGATTCTCACTGCCTGAAGCTTATTATACTTTAAGGCTCAATAAACATACTAATTTCTCTCATCTGGTCATGAAGATCAGAGGGACAGTTCTTGTTTTTACAAGCATGAAGCTCTAAGTTTAATCCCCAGTCTTGCTCTTATCCCTAAGTAAATATACTGATATATGTGTTCTAAAGAAGGTAGATTTGATTGTTTGATATGAAGCTCTTTGAAACAATTTGTGATAAATGTGACTGGGATCAATTAAACATTTTCTTGAGCTTAATTTCCCCTTTATTAAAAAAAGCTTCACGCTGTTTGTGAAATTTGATTCTCAAGAGACTAGACATTCTATTGCTGCTTATTTTCCTATCAGGCCTTTTTATCTCAGGCTCTTACGCTCTGGGAAGGGGTGGTGTTACAATGAATTTCATCTTTTAACCAGGACAGGAAATATCAGAAATCTTATGAAATGGTGAGCTTTTGAGAAATTTGCAGTTTGGACAGATACTGCTACTAAGTAAAGGTCAGTAAGGGCAGGCGTGACTGACGCCTGTCCCCATGGAGGTCTGGCACATAGCCTGGGCAGCAAACACCAGCATCTCTGAAAGCTTCACCCACAGTCACAGCACAGTGTCCAACCCTGCTTCTTTTACTCCTGATTGTTCTTGCTCTTTCCACTCTGTGTTCTTCTCATTTTCTCATGTTTCTTTTTCCTCTTGGCCTTCTGTTCTGTCACTTTCAGCTACATTTCAGAGAACAGAGACTGTTTGGATTGTAACAGTAGTTCTGAAAAGAGACTTGTACCAGGCAGTGGAGAGGAGGCATACAGACAAACACAGTAGTAAAACGTTGATTTGAGTACACATGAAACTAAAACTATCTTTCTTTAATTTCTGCTTCCATTGAGGGTTCTTATAATATACATTTTACAGTTTTATTTTACATAGCAATGCTTTCCTTTTTTCATTGACTTTTAAGTTTTCTCTTCCTTTCTGTTATTGGCCAAATTTGGGATTGCATATTTTTATTCATCATTGTCATTTCTGTGTGAGTAAATAGACCTCTGTTCTCTTCAGTCTAACTCCCTTCAAACAACTATTTCAGCCTTAAACCTTGTTGTGTTGTTGTTGTTGGTGGTGGTGGTAGAGGTGGTGTGTGTGTGTGTTTTCTATTGTTATATTCTACTAGCAATCCATTTAAATAATACCTGAAGCTGGATGGTCATAAGACAGGGTTCTTATGAGGAGCAAGGCCAGGAAAACTGTATTACAAAATACTGTCTTTCTTCTCGGAAACTATTTGTCCTCATTATGATTATTTCCATCTGCTGTGTAGCTTGCTTTTTTCTTGTCTCACTTTTTCAGCCATTCTGCTGATAGAAAAACTCAGCTGCAGATTTCTGAGGTGTAGTTCTGACGCTGCTTCTCATCTGGGAAGCCTCCACAGACTTGGGGGGGGGGGAGGGCTCTCTTCACACACATGCTCAGACGCCATGCTTTCTTGCCTATTGGTAACTTGTTCAATTGGGTTTGCAAGAAAGGCCAAAGTAGTATCTACTGTCTTGTTCTGGAGTGACAGCAGAAATCTGCTTTATGTCTGGTGACCCTATGGGGACTTTTCCGTCAGGATTTGAATCTCCAGTGCACAACTTTCTGCATCTAATTCTTTCCTCATTTGCATCTTAAGCGAAGCATCTTACTTTCCAGTCATCCATATTTATGATCTATCAGAGTACACAGTGACTCCTTTCAGTGTAATTTTCCAATGCCATTAGTCTCTGTATTCCAAATTCAGGTTACTATTATAAAGAGGCAAATAGTTTATCAGATTTCAAATAAACCCTATATAAACAGGGATAAATAAGAATAAGATAACATGTATAGTCAAGGCAACTTGAGGAAAAAGGTGTTCATTTTGTTTTCATAAACATAATAATAAATATAAAAATATGTCTTTATTTTGATAGCATTTTAATGTATACTAAACACTTTCACAAGAACTTTTTATGTATTCACCTTTAATGGAATGTATGAACTTAATTAAGTGTAAATAAGGTGTGAAGGTTTGTCACATTCATCCTGACTGCATGTGTCCTGGTCTGGTTCTCCTGTCATACTGTCTTGGTGGATTAGTCACTTTAAATGTTTTAGATCATTTAAACTCAGAGCATTTAGTTCAATTCATCAATAGAAGTAGAAGCTCCACAGCACTGTTTTGTCCAGGGATTCAAAGTTGTACAGAGCTCAATTCCATTTCTCCTGTGTATTAGTTTTTGCCACCAGTACATATGCTAAGTAATTCTCGTGGTTTATGTGGTATGGACACAGGACTTACCCTTGTTCTACCAGCATTCCTGAATGAAACTAGATCCCAGACTGGAGAGACAACTGTGTTCTTGGCTAAGCTATTATATGATGCTATTTCTGGGAGATGTAAGCAAAGATCTGCTTACTTCAGATAAAGAACCAATGGCAGACCTGAGTATGGATGCCCTCAAAGAAAGCCTTTATGAATAAATGTGTTTTAAAGGGGATTACTTTCAGGAGCAGAAATGACTCAAAGATGGCTGAATCATAAAATCTCCACCATGGGTGACAACTCACAGAACCTGGAAACCTGAAGAATATGTTACAACAGGCAAGTAGCTTGATGAGTTGGAAAGTGTCCTTTTTAGATTGCACAGCTGCCATGCATGAAGATAGGGGGAAAAATGGATATAGTTGGCCATTTCCTTCAGTACGGTGGGTTATGGGCATAGAATTCAGGTTGTCAAGTTTGGAAACAATTGCTCTTCCTATCTAAGCTGCCTTGCCAGACCAATGTCATGAACTTCTCAATTACCTCTCAGACTGTTCACCCTGTCGGGAAAACCATAATAATATCTGCCTTGGCAGTGAATATTGGATCTCTCTCATGTCTTATTTTCTAGTTTGGCCTTTATTTCTAACATGAGTTTTAAGCTCCTAAATCTTTCTTGTTAGAATAAAAACAAACAAACAAACAAACAAACAAACAAAAAACCAAAAGACTATGGCCTCCCCCCCGTGATGATTTATATATACTTGGCCTAGTGAGTGGCGCTGTTAGAAGGTTTGAGTAGGAATGGCCTTGTTGGAGTAGGTATGTTACTGTGGATATGGGCTTTAACACCTTCATTCTGCCTGGAAGTCAGTATTCTGCTAGGAGCCTTCATATGAAGATATAGAACTCTCAACTCTAGCTGTACCATGCCTGCCTGGATACAACCATGTTCCCACATTGATAATGATTATGGCTGAACCTCTGAACCTGTAACGCAGCCCCAATTAAATATTGTCCTCACAAGAGTTGCCTTTGTCATAGTGTCTGTTCACAGCAGTAAAACCCTAACTAAGACACAACCCTTGTTTCTTACTTGTCCTTACATTGTCAGTGGCTCAAATGACCTGGGCGCACAACACAATATTTTTTTTTATTTTGTTTGTTTGTTTTGTTTTGTTTCTTCTCACCATTGACCTTATGACAATAGCACACAGAATGATGAGACTCACTTTTTAAAAATTAATTTCTTTTGATTTGCAAATTCTCTCCCCCAAATATTTTTTCCACCTCACCACCCATTGCTTCTACAGGCCCCTAAATGTGGATAACAGTAGGCTTGAATCATTCTGTATTCTCTTGTTGGACTATTGTTCTTTTTTTTCTCCACTGTTTCATTTATCTATATGATAATGAACCACAGATTAATAAAGGTTGCTAAGTCCTCTTAGAGGTGTTGGAGTTCCAAAGATCCTTATTCACAAAGACCACAGAAACCTAGATCGCTGCAAACTGCAAGAGGTTTACTGATCTAACACGTTGGGGACCTTCAGCATGCAGGCAAGAGGAGACCACAAACAAACAAAGAACACATTTTTTATACCTTGTATGGAGCAGATTTAGGCAACAGGGCTAGCTGGCTTATTCTAATTGGTGTAGCAAGTAACCCTTCCAGGCATTTACTTTTTGACAGGGCACACACTTGGGCACCACCTGCTCCACAAGGTGTTTTAAACCTGGTACAAGGTACTTAGTCTTGGAAAATGTCTGGATGAACTTGATTACTCCTAAGTGAGTCCACTGGTGCATCTGTTTGATCATAGCCTCTGCTTGTCTTTGTGGAAGGATTTTCTTTTCCCCGGAGGTATACCACAGTCCCTTATTTTTGTTGAACTGGTGACTGGAATCTTTGGAAATGAGGGCTAAGTCCTCTGCTGTGTAGGTATAATCGGTGTGATGGTTTGTATATTCTTGGACCAGGGAGTGGCACCGTTTGGAGATGTGGCCTTGTTGGAATAGGTGTGACCTGGTTGGAGCAGGTTTGTCAAGGTGGGTGTGGGTATAAGATCCTCATCTTAGTTGCCTGGAAGTCAGTCTTTCACTAGCAGCCTTTGGATGAAGATGTAGAACTCTCAATTCTGCCTGCGCCATGCCTGCCTGGTAACTGCCATGCTCCCACCTTGATGATATAGGACTGAACCTCTGAACATGTAAGCCAGCCCCAATTAAATGTTGTTTTTTATAAGACTTGCCTTGGTCATGGTGTCTGTTCACAGCAGTAAAACCCTAAGTAAGACAATCGGGCATGGGTTTTTGGGGTTCTGTTGCCAGGAGCACTGGCGGGGCCATGGCTGTAACCACTCACATCTCTCTGTCCACCATGTTGTTGCTCCTTGCTATCACAGTATCTCACTTCTGTTGACTAGGACAGTGGATGATGCTTACCTTGGCAGGGTCATGGAAGACCCTCAGTAGAGCCAGTATTTCTTCTTTGTTCTTAATTTCTTTTCCTTCCGACATCAGTAGATCCCTCTGTTGATATATGGACTCATGGACTTGGGCTGTGGCAAAGGAATACCTGCTATCCGTGTAGACGTTGAATCTTTTTCCTTTTCCTAATTCCAAGGCCTTAGGGCAGTCAGTTCTGCCTTTTGGGCTGACTTGCCTTCCGGCAGGGCCTGTGCCCAGATAACTTGGTGCCCATTTGCCACAGCTGCTCCAGCATGTCTCTTCCCTTCTTCCTGATAGCTGCTCCCATCTGTGAACCAGGTAATGTCTGCGCCCTCTAGTGGCTCATCTGTCAGATCTTTATGCCACCCATGTGCCTTGGCAAGAACTTGCTGACAGTCATGGACATGGGGCTCTAACTCTGGATCTGGGAGCAGGGTAGCTGTTCAGACTTGCACGCGGGGAGTGACTCTATTGGAGTTGAGCAACAGAGTCTGGTAGTGGGTTATGCGGGCATTGGTCAACCATTGATTTTGGGGGCTGGTGGATCATGGTCTCCAGGGCCTGAGGGGCTGACACTACTAGATCTTGTCCCATTGTCAACTTGTCTACATCTCTGACCAACACTGCAACAGCTGCCATGATCTGCAAGCAGGCAGGCCATCCTACTGCTACTGTATATAGCTTTTTTGACAGGTAGGCTACTGGCCTCTTCCAAGGACCCAGCTTCTGTGTTAGCACCCCTTTTACTATCCCTTTATTCTCAGGCACACACAGGTGGAAGGGTTTGGTCACGAGGGGGGAGGGTCCCTCTTCTTCTTGGGGCAGTCTCTCACCCAGTGCCTTTTTTCTTTACAGTAAGCACATTGCTCTTTAGCCAAAGGCTCTATGCAGTTGCCCAGTACTGTCTTACTAGGCTCTCTAGTTTCCCTGAGTACTGTGGCCAGTATTTTATGCAATTTTCTCTTTTGTCTCATCCCATTTTTAATTTTCTGGCTTCCTGTTCCTTTTGCTTTCTTTCTTCTTTCTCCTCCTCTGTTTCCCTATAATGATATACTTTCTCAGCAACCTGCACTAACTTTCTTACTTACTTGTCCTGCAATCCTTCTAACTTCTGTAATTTCCTCTTAATATCTTTATAAGACTGATCTATAAATGCCATAACCACTGTAACTTTGTGTTCCTTGGCATTTGGGTCATAGTGGGTAAAGCGGCGGAAAGTGTCCATAAGTCTCTTCAGGAACACTGAGGGAGACTCATCGGAGCCCTGGATGACCTTTCTTACCTTAGTCAGATTGGTGAGGCACTTTCTAGTCCCATGGAGACCCACCATTAGAGCCTGGTGGTAGACCTTCAGGAGCTTCCTACCTTCAGGAGTGTTGTGATCCCAGTTGGGTCGGGTAAGAGGGAATCACAGTCTATGTCGACAGGCTGCTGAGAGGGCCTCCCATCTACACCAGGACATTCTTCCTAGCCTCTAAGAGAATTCTCTGCCTTTCCTCTGTGGTGAAGAGAACCTGCAACAATTGCTGTCAATTATCCCATGTGGGCTGGTGAGAGAAAAGAAGGGACTCTACAAAGTAGGTGAGAGCTTTAGGGTTCTCTGAGAAAGAGGGATTATGGGTCTTCCAATTGTAAAGATTGACTGAGGAAAATGGCCAGCACTGCAATGGTTGATTTCCCTGCTTGTCCATCAGCCCATATGCCCGCAAGGGAAGGGCCACTGACATCTGAGGGACCACCCTTCATCTGCTCTGGGTTCCTTGAGCTGGTCCCTCCCCAGGCTTTTCTGGGTCCATGTGTGGGGCTGATGGTCCAAGGATGGTGGTGACACCTGCACCCTGCCGGCTGATCCCTGGAGTTGGAGGAGGTGGTGGTAGGGCGGCAGCAGAGAACCTGAAAGTAGGAGGTCAGCATCTGGGTCTGACAGGATTTTTTTCTTAGGCGTTTCCCGGAGGGTCTAAGTACTAACCAGTAGGGGACCTGTGGAAGAGAGAAAAGGGCAGGCCCAGAGATGTGAGTGGTTTCTGTCCCATGATTTTCAAAACAGTCATCAGTCAGAGTCCGAACACAAAAAGACACACCAAGACACACAAGACACACAATAGAAACCTTCCCCAGGCGACCACCACAGAATAAGAACCGAATCAGACGACCTTGTCAGGGTCTTTCTCCTAGTGGGAGACTGGAGCATCCTCTGATTTCCTCTGTTGCCACGGCACATCTGCCCAACGCTTTGGCAACTATCAGAAGCACTGAAAGCAAAGCAAAATCAGAAGGCAGTCTAGTAAAGGACACACAAGTGAACAAGACAGACAGACAGACAGGGATCCCACTTTATCTTGCTCTAGTAAGATGTTTACTGATCCAACGTGTTGGAGCCCCTCAGCATGCAGGCAAGAAGAGACCCCGAATGAACAAAGAACATATTGTTTATACCTTTTAAGGGGCAGACTTAGGGAACAGGGCTACCTGGCTTATTCTAATTGGTGTAGCAAGTAACCCTTTCAGGCATAGGGTGACTACCTTTGGCCTAGTCCCTCACTCTGCCTGCCCTTATGATTTTACTTAGCATTGTTTAGTCAGCCAGCTTCCTCATCTGGCTCTGCATCTGGCCTGCTAGTATAGTTTGGAAAGTCCCTTCAGAGGGGGAAGGGGCTGGGTGGTCTTGAATTTATTTTGGATTCTACAGAGGCACAGTTCCCAACTTCCTCTAAAATCCATTTTACAGCTGTCCCTCTGTAAGTCTGCATGTACAGACTCCAAACTCAAAGAAGCCATGTCCCTGCATCTTCCTTTATGTGTTTGACCATCTGGCAATAGGGGTTATTTGAGAAGCAAAAGTTGTTTGTACTGAGCTTATACTGTCTTTCAAGTGAATATTGGATCTCCTGTGTTGTTTCTTTGTGTGGCCTTTATTTCTAACATGGTTTTTTAAGGTCTCAAATCCTTGTTCAACATATTTTTTGTCATTATTCCATAAATGATATCACAAATATTAACACTGTACTCAAACCAGGTTAAATATTACCTGTAATCTTGAGTGAATTATGGTATTCAAGTGTATGAGTTTGCAAACACTATAGAACACTATAGTATCTTATATATGGAACACTAGAAAACTTGAAATTTGGTATCAACAAGGTCTTACAACCAACTCTTCTCAAGGATAAGGAAGAATGGCTGTATTTAAAATGTGATCTGGGCTGGGGGATGCACATCACTAGAAAAAAATGTTTCCCAGAGTGTATTTGATTTGATAAAAACAGTCCCATACTAATGTGAATTTAAGTCAGTATATTTCTGACTTAATTTTTTTGTTCCTATATTTTGTATTTTAATGCAATTGCTATCCAGCACAAGTAAGAAATGTGTTAACATTAACTCTTCTCATTGTACAAATGCAGTTAAATAGTTCTGAAATGTTTATCAATCTTCACTTCATGCCCATTGCTGCAATTCTATTCCAGTCTTTCATCGTGTTCCTTTAGAGTATTATGACAGCTTTTGTCTACTGTATAACTCACATGTTAGTTTTCATGGGGCCATAGTTGAGATAGTCATTCATCTCTTCAGTTAGAGTGAGAACAGATAAGATTCTTATGAAAATATTTTACTTGCAGTGTTAACTAGGAAGGTTATATACAATTGAGACTAACTAAATGTTTAGTTGATGTTTCTAGATAAGTCATGTTTCTTTTAAGAAGGCCAAGAGGTAAGTTTTATCTTATCATTCAGAACTCCAATTGAATTGTCCTCGTCTTCTGCTCTAGGGAAACTTCTGGCTTAGGATGTTACTCAGGCTACATCTACACTGGCCTTTTCAGTGTTGTTAGAAGAAGGCTCCTTCAGTGATTATCACCAGTAGATGATTAGCATTAACTTTTTGGGATGTATTTTTGTATGAGGCAAATATCAAGTTGCATTATAGATGTTCTGCTTATGGGAAATCTGCCTCAAGATTTAAATATTCATATTTACAGAAATGTACATATTAAAATCAAGTTGTATATGAATATGGGAAGCATTATGTGTATGTGATGTTTCCATAAGAGATGTAAGTATTCAAATATAATCTACTTGGTGCCGAGGAAAAATATTTCTTGGCATTGGGAAAGATCCGTGGGATCCGTGTAATAATACATGTCTGCACTCAGGTTAGGTGCAGCAGGAAACTTCTGTCCTATGTGGATCAGTTTCTTAAATGATCAAGTAGAACATAAACTACATAAGATCTCAATCAACGCTAAAATTGCCAGGGGACGATGTTACATGAGAGATGGACATAACAGAGTTTGGTCAAGTCCTGTACAAGAGTATTTCACACACACCCCTTTCCTTTAATTAAGAAAAGCTGCTTGCCAGCATTTGCTTACAGAACTTACCATAGCAAAGGGCACACACTGAAATATCAGGACAACGTCCAGCATGGTGAGAAGTTCAGATCTTGGGGAAAACACAGCAACTGAGATGATAGATGCCTCAGGGTCCACCTTGCTAGTATCTGCAACCCTAGGTGCTGTGTGGGTTTAGTGAGTGGAACTGTGATGAAAATAACCTGCCTCGGCTATTTTTTAGATTCCTGTAACATTCATAAATCAAATGACTTTGAGATACAACTCCATGGAGCACCCAGTCATTCTGGAATGGACTATGTTTTAGGTATTCTGATAATTTTGTTGTTGTTGTTAAATAATTAAGTACTATTTACTACTCTATCTGTGTTTATAACTGCTCTAAGAATTGAAATAGACTATTTTAACATTTTACCTTTGTCAAGAATCTTAACAATTAAACAAGGCATAGATACATCAAAATGTAATGATCATGTTGTCTTTATCTTAGATATTAAAAATAAAGATATAGTAAAACGTATCAGTGTTTGGGTGGTAGCCTGTTTTATTTTCTAAAAATATTTCAGCCTCATTGACTCTGGAAAGGTGAAACTACTGACTTTATTTTAATTGTATACTTGAGTATTTTTGGAATATTATAATTTACTGTTGAATGAGTTATACATTTTGTCTCAAATTCAAGAATGTGATTGTTTGTAGCAGTCCTGCACTTGCTACTAAGGCATTATTAATACATTATGCATTTTAATTATCTAAGTGACTTTCTTACATGGTCAAATTTTCTTCACATATGTGGGTGTGAGGTTCTGCAAGGATCAAAGGTAATTAATGTTTTCCAGCAGTAAGTGTGATAAATACTTGCTTGGTAAGTCAATTATATCCAGACAGAACTTAAATGTGAAGTAAGGGTGTACTATAAGCTACTTGTAGATAGTATTTATATAACAGAGACACTAATTTGCCACTTCCTATTCCAGCAAGACTTGAAAAATTAGATAGCTAAGTTGCTCTAAGAACACAATTTGCTGCACAGATGCCTGAGAGAGAACTTAGACTTCAGCGTTGCTTGTTGATTTTGTCAACCTGGGGCCTTTTTGGGAACAGTTGATAATTCACACAGAAGCAATAATTAAATAGAAAAATGAGAAAGAATTAAGCACTTTGCTTAAGATCCTCAAAAATTTGTAGCAGATTGTCAGTAGTTTTGGTGCAAAATACAAGAATAATGGAAAAATTGGGGGGAAATGATGGGATTCTCCATTGAACTGAAATTTAATGAAGATGTGGGAGAGACACAATGGTGTGCTTTACCCAGCTCCACTTTTAATTTAGCTGGCATTTGAAATATGAGTTGTAAAGTTTTGGTTCTTAATAAAGTAAGTTATGACTCCTCTTTTTTTCCCATATACTTGCAGCTACTTGGACCAGAAAGGGAAAAATTATTTATTACATATTACTTATCTAACATTCATATAATAAGGAATATTTAGCTGTGGGGTTAGATTTATTTAAAGGTTGCTTATGGTATATTTTATAATTCCATGAGATAAATGTTCACATCATTATTGCAACAATTGTGGGGCATAGTACAGTGCAATGTATTCTTTTCAAATTAAAAAAAAATGAGTGATAATGTGCATAGTGTGTGTGTGTCTCTCTCTCTCTCTCTGTGTGTGTGTGTGTGTGTATCAGAGGATAACTCACATTTTAGGTAGTAACTTCAGAGCACCAGGCTTGTACTTTTACCTGCTGCCTGCATAGGGTAATGCATTATTACTTAACTTGTTCTTTTACCCCATGAATAGTTTCAGTTTTTGACATTTATTGATAAAGAAGTTGAAAATATATATGGAAAACTAGAAATATGTCATAAGTTATGAATAGTTAACTTTTAGGGTTTGCTTCCTATTACTAATGTATAAGTTGATAATGAACATATGTATGCATTTGCTTCATTGTCTTGTTAATTTACTTGCTTACTTGCTTTTGCTAAATTTGCTTATTGTTTCAAAGTAAACCACAGTTCTTCACCTAGGAACTGCTCAGATATGCTGTGTGAAACAGGGTTTGGATGCTTAGCATGAATATGTTAATGTAATTTTTTGGCAGATGTAATTGTCATCTCAGAGGCTCACTGCTAAATAAGAACTCTTTCTAGTTCTTTCTGAACGCTGGGTGGTTGGTTCAACTCAGTTGTTCTGGCTTGAATCCTTTCCACGTTGATTGATTCAATTGAACTCCTTTCCACATTGATTGATTCTAATAGTTTCTATTGGCATGGCATTGGATTTCTCTTGCCTCTGACTGACTAATTGAATTGGCCTTAGACTATCTCTGGCAGCTTGTTATAATCTTCTGGCTCTTTTAATCTGGCATCATCTGCCTCTGCTGACCTACACTGCACAAACTGTGTGCACTTAACTGATTCATTTCTCCCTTGGAACTCTTAAGTAGCCTGTTTCCTGTCTGTTTTCTTGAGACTTTGGCACATCCTATCTCTGACTCATCCTGTCAAATCTTTAATTCATCATTTTGTCTACCTCTCAATTAGACATCACTTTCAAACATGGCTGCTTTGTTTTACTAACTAACTTTGCCTTCACTTTTTGGGATTAAAGGTGAGCTCTGAGGGCATGCCTATATTCCACCCTACTGTAATACAAGGTGTGTCTGCATTTCACCAGATCATATAGACCTAGATGATCATCTCTTGGATGTGATCCCTAGCAGAGCCGCCATGGTTCTGGATTAAAATTGCTGTACATGTATTTAGGATTTTCAACACTAAATCTCTTTTATATGGCCATTTCCTTAAAAATCACTATGAAGCACTTTAAAACCTAATGCACTATATAGATGAAAATTATAATGAATGATTCATTAACACTGAGAAAGTAAACAACTCAAAAGACTTAGGAACAAAGATTTCTGAAGGGATGGATCTTCCATAAAAGATGAATGCCTGATTAGCTCTGAATAGTATGTTAGCAATACTCTCTCAAAGGCATCTGCATGCCTTACCTCCCTTTGTGCTTCTCTAGCACCTTCTGTGTTGCCAGTGTCATATAATGGGTACTGCTAGTATCATTCATATGTTATCATGACATATCAGGTCAACTTGGCCATTGACTTATATCAGTTCTTGACTGTTACATCCTAGTCATAAGTGAGAAAATGCTCCATCCATCCTGGATGGATATAGGGTGATAAAACAGGGGAAGTGTAACTAACATAATTAGTACTGACATTATTACAAATGACTCCATATAGTAAAGGGATAACCATACTTCTCTTAAACCAAGCCCCCTGCTTATTTTTTCTTTATTTGTCCAGGTTTCATCTGTGTCTTAGTTTCATGTCTCCCAGTGTCATAAGGTAGGCAGAAAAAAAATCTTCCATGCCAGTTATAATGTTTCTATGAGAGATCAATAAAGATACTTTAAGTAATTCCCATTTTACATATAAGGCACTGTGGAAGTACATTAGAGAGAGGTAGCCATGTTGATCAGAAATCAATGTGATCCAAACCCTTAATTACTATACTGTCCTTCTCACCAAGGTAAGGACAATAGGGCACATAAAGGGCTGCCTATGTCTATGTTGTCCTGTAGAGGAATTTTAATTTAGAACATGGCTGCTCTGGCAAGAAATAATATCCAAAGACCTTCTAGGTCTGTGTGACTTGGCTGGAATACAGATATACATTTAATTCCAGGAAACAGGGGCAAGCAGATCTTTGAGTTCAAGGAAGATTTGATATTGAGCAAGGTTTAGGGAAAAAAAAAAACTTAGAAGGTACACACCTTAAATCCCAGCACCCAAAAGACACAGGCATGCAGATTTATTGGGGTCTAGTCAGCTCTGTTCAGTCAGCTCATGGAATTTAGCGGCAGTGTTATTGGGAGAGCTTTACAGAGACGGTTTGCAAAGAATACAGGTAAAACAAAGGTAAAGAATGAGCCAGGGAATGAGAATGATCCAGAAGATCAGAACAGATAGTATTTTTTCCTTTTTTTAATAGATATTTTTTTATTTACATTTCAAATATTATCCCCTTTCCTAGTTTTCCCTCTGAAAATCCCCTATCCCCTCCCCACTCCCTCAGCTCCCCAACTCATGCACCATCCTAGCCCTGGCATTCCCCTAAACTGGAACATAGAACCTTCACAGGACCTAAGGCCTCTCCTCCCATTGATGACAGAGTAGGCCATTCTTTACTACATATGCAGTTACAGCCATGAGTCCCACCATGTGTTTTCTTTGATTGATGGTTTAGTCCCAGGGAGCTCTAGGGGTACTAGTTAGTTCATATTGTTCCTCCTATGGGGCTGCAAACTCCTTCATTGGGGACCACGTGCTCCGTCCAATGGATGACTGTGAGCATCCAATTCTGTATTTCCCAGGCACTAGCAGAGCCTCTCATGAGACAGCTAAATCAGGCTCCTGTCCGCAAGCTCTTGTTGGCATCTACAATAGTATCTGGGTTTGGTGGTTATTTATGGGCTGGATCCCCAGGAGGGGCTGTTTCTGGATAGTCCTACCTTCAGTCCCTGCTTTGAATTTTGTCTTTGTAACTCCTTCCATGGGTATTTTGTCCCATCTTCTAAGGAGGATTGAAGTATCCACACTTTATTCTTCCTTCTTCTTGAGTTTCATGTGTTTTGTAAATTGTTTCTTAGGTATTCTGAGTTTCTGAACTAATATCCACTTATCAGTGAGTAGATATCATGTGTGTTCTTTTGTGACTGGATTACCTCATTTAGTATGATATCCTCCAGATCCACTGATTTGTCTAAGAATTTCATAATTTCATTGTTTTTAATATCTTCATAGTACTCCATTGTATAAATGTACCACAATTTCTGTATCCATTCCTCTCTTGAAGGACATCTGGGCTCTTTCCAGCTTCTGGCTATTATAAAAGAGGCTGCTATGAACGTAGTGGAGCATGTGTCTTTATTACAAGTTGGAGCATCTTCTGGGTATATGCCCAGGAGTAGTATTGCTGGATCTTCCAGTGGTACTATGTCCAATTTTCTGAGGAACTGCCAAACTTGTTTACAGAGTGGTTGTACCAGCTTAAAATCCCACCAACAATGGAGGAGTGTTCCTCTTTCTCCACATCCTCACCAGCATCTGATGTCACCTGAATTTTCGATCTTAGCCATTCTGACTGATGTGAGGTGGAATCTCAGTGTTGTTTTGATTTGCATTTCCCTGATGATTAAGGATGTTGAACATTTTTTTAGGTGCTTCTCAACTATTTGGTATTCCTCAGTTGAGAATTGTTTGTTTAGGTCTGGTCTCCACTTTTAAATAGGGTTATTTGGTTTTCTGGGGTCCAACTTCTTGAGTTCTTTACATATATATATATGTAAATATATGTAAAATATGTATATATATGTTATTAGCCCCCTATCAGATTTAGGGTTGGTAAAGATCTTTTCCCAATGTGTTGTTTGCTGTTTTGTCATATTGAGAGTGTCCTTTGCCTTACAGAAGCTTTGCAATTTTAATAGGTCCCATTTGTCAATCTTTGATCTTATACCACAAGCCATTGGTGTTCTGTTCAGGATTTTTTTCTCCCTGTGCCCATATCTTCAAGGATCTTCCCCACTTTCTCCTCTATAAGTTTCAGTGTTTCTGGTTATATGTGGAGTTTCTTGATCCACTTGGACTTGAGCTTTGTACAAATGTTAAGAATGGATCTATTCACATTCTTCTGCACGCTAACTGTCAGTTACAACAGCACCATTTGTTGAAAATGCTCTTTTTTCCACTGGATAGTTTTAGCGCCTTTGTCAAAGATTAAGTTTGTGGGTTCATTTTTGAGGCGTCAGTTCTGTTCCATTGATCTACCTGTCTGTTGCTGTACCAGTACCATGCAGTTTTTATCACAATTGCTCTGTAGTACAGCTTGAGGTCAGGCATGGGGCATGGGTTATTCCACCAGAGCTTGTTTTATTGTTGAGAATAGTTTTTGCTATCCTAGGTTTTTTTGTTATTCCAGATGAATATGCAAATTGCCCTTTTTCTAACTCTGTGAAGAATTGAGTTGGAATTTTGATGGGGATTGCATTGAATCTGTAAATTGCTTTCAGCATGATCCCATTTTGACTATATTAATCCTGACAATCCATGAGCATGGGAGATCTTTCCATCTTCTGAGATCTTTGATTCCTTTCTTCAGAGACTTGAAGTTGTTATCATATAGATCTTTCACTTGCTTAGTTAGAGTCACACCAACATTTAATATTATTTGTGACTATTTTGAAGGGTGTTGTTTCCCTAATTTCTTTCTCAGCCTGTTTATCCTTTGTGTAGAGAAGGGCCACTGATTTGTTTGAGTTAATTTTATATCCAACCACATTGCTGAAGTTGTTTATCAGATTTGGGAGTTCTCTGTTGGAATTTTTTTGGGGTCCCTTATATATACTATCATATCATGTGCAAATAGTGATATTTTGATTTTTTTCTTTCCAATTTGCATCTCTTTGACCTCCTTTTGTTGTTTAATTGCTCTGGCTAAGACTTCAAGTACTATATTGAACAGGTAGGGAGAGAGTGGACAGCCTTGTCTAGTCCCTGAATTTAGTGGGATTGCTTTAAGTTTTCTTTATTTAGTTTGATGTTGGCTACGGGTTTGCTGTATATTGCTTTTGTTATGTTTAGGTATAGTACTTGAATTCCTGATCTTTTCAAGACATGTTGGATTTTGTGAAATGCTTTTATAAGGAAAATTGGTCTGATGTTCTTTTTCTTTGTTGGGTCTTTATCTGTCTTGTTGATTTTCTCAAAGAACCAGCTCCTGGTTTGTTGATTCTTTGTATAGTTCCTTTTTTTTTTTTTTTTTTCTATTTGATTGATTTCAGCCATGAGTTTGATTATTTCCTGCTGTGTACTCCTCTTTGGTGAATTTGCTTCCTTTTTTCTCAAGCTTTTAGGTGTCCTGTCAAGCTGCTCATGTATGCTCTCTCTATATTCTTTTTGGAGGCACTCAGAGCTTGAATTTTCCTTTTAGGACTGATTTCACTGTGTCCCATAAGTTTGGGTATGTTGTGGCTTCATTTTCATTAAACTCTAAAAAGTCTTTAATTTCTTTATTTCTTCCTTAACCAAGTTATCACTGAGTAGAGTGTTGTTCAGCTTTCACGTGTATATGGGCTTTCTACTTTTTATGTTGTTATTGAAGATCTCCCTTAGTCCGTGGTGAGCTGATAGAATGCATGGGATTATTTCAATATTTTTGTATCTTTTGAGGCCTGTTTTGTAACTGATTATTTGGTCAGTTTTGGAGAAGGTACCATGAGGTGCTGAGAAGAAGGTCTATCCTTTTGTTTTATGATAAAATGTTCTGTACATGTCCATTAAATCCATTTGTTTCATAACTTCTGTTAGTTTCACTGTGTCTCTGTTTATTTTCTGTTTCTAGGATATGTCCATTGATGAGAGTTGGGTGTTGAAGTCTCCCACTATTATTGTGTGTGGTGCAATGTATATTTTGAGTTTTACTAAAGTTTCTTTAATTAATGTGGATTCCCTTGCATTAGGAGCATAGATGTTCAGAATATAGAGTTATTGGTAGATTTTTTCCTTTGGTGAGTATAAAATGTCCTTCCGTATCCTTTTTGATAAGTTTAGGTTGATGCCCATGAACATACAAGAAGCTGACAGAACTCTTCTATAATTCTGTTGAAGATATTTACTGGCCCTTCAAGTTGGAAATCTTCATTCTCACCCATACCTATTATCCTTAGGTTTGGTCTTCTTATTGTGTCCTAGATATCCTGAATGTTTTGGGTTAGGATATTTTTGCATTTAGCATTTTTCTTGATTGTTGAGTCAATGTTTTCTATGATATCTTCTGCACCTGAGACTCTCTCTTTTATCTCTTGTTTTCTGTTAGTGATGCTTGTATCTATGGCCCTGACTTCTTTGCTAGGCTTTCTATCTCCAGAATTGTCTCCATTTGTGATTTTTTTATTGTTTCTACTTCAATGTTTAGATCCTGGATGGTTTTGTTCAATTCTTTCACCTGTTTGAATGTGTTTTCCTATAATTCCTTAAGGGATTTTTGTGTTTCCTCCTTAAGGGCTCCTACTGTTTACCTGTGTTCTCCTGTATTTCTTGGAGGGAGTTATTTATGTCATTCTTATAGTTCTTCATAATCATCATGAGAAGTGACTTTAGATCCATATCTTGGTTTTCCTGTGTGATGGTGTATCCAGGACTTGCTGTGGTGGGAGAGTTGGGTTCTGATGATTCCAAGTAACCTTGGTTTCTGTTGCTTCTGTTCTTATGCTTGCCTCCCAACATCTGATTATCTCAAGTCCTCCCTGCCCTTGATATATCTGATTGGAGCCTCTCCTTCCTGTTATCCCAGTTGAGTAAGAACTTCTCAGAGTCTAGCTTTTTCTGTGATCCTGTGATTCTGGGTTCCTGTGATGCTGAGATTCTGGGTATGTCAGAGTTCTTGACATTCAAGCTTCTTCTGAGACTCTGTGATCCTGGTGTGACCAAGCTCCTGGGATCCTGGGATCCTAAGAGCCTGGGCATTTTAGAGCACCTGGAAGTGATATGTCCTCTGGGGACTGTGGGGCTGTCCACTGAGTTCGAAACCTAGGTAGTCCAGCAAAGACTGGAAGGAACCTGAGTCACTGGTTGGGCAGGGTTCCTGTGTCCCTGTTCTTGCTGGCCCTTGGCACTCCAGGTTCTGTTGGGAGAGATGTTGTGTTCCACTTACCAGTGATCCTAGTACACTTGGTGTGATAGGGCACCTTTTGGGTAGATAGTCCTCTGGGGACTGTGGGACTATCTGCCAAGTTCTCACCAAAGGTCTAGAATAGATTGATACAGTTAGTTTGAAGTCAAGCAGAACAATTCAGTCAGAAGCTGAAAGACATCTGTTTGAATCAGTCAGCTAGGAGAGAAGTTTGAGCCAGAACAGCTGAATTGCACCAGTCAGCCAGAGTTCAGAAAGACGTGGAAAGAATGAGCTTGTTTAATACTAAGTCTCAGAGGCTGAAAACATTCTAGACCTAGATCACATTATATGGATGCTAGAATCTTCAAGGACTAGGCCTAGGTTAGCAGACAGAGGCAGCAAGCTTCTGAGATGACAATTTTTAAAAAAGTTACTCTTAAACTGACCTCTTCACAGTATGAAGAAATCCAGCAAAAACAAAACAAAACAAAACCATAAAAGACAAAACAAAACAAAACAAAAAAAACAAAAACAAAAACAAGCAAAAAACCAACCAACCAAACAAACCAAAAAAACCAAACAAAAACAAACAAACAAACAAAACCCCAAACAATCAAAACTTCCTTCCCTGTATATTTTCTAAGGTTCTGCAATGGTTCTTCACCATCAGTCTAATCACACACCTTTCTTTACCAGGCTATACTGCTTTTATTATTCCCTATACAAATGGAATAGTGTTGACTTTAGAGAGTCTTCGGACTTGAAGAACACCATGACTCCAAATTCTCATTATCTATCATTTCACATGGAAATTCTATGCTTGCCTTATTGTTTATTCCTATTTGTCTTCTGTGCAGGATCAGACATACAGGTATTTCTCTGCATGATTACAATTGTAAATTCTGAGTTCAACAGGAAGATTAAGTTTTTGTGTTCTGTTGTTTCTCTGAAGTGCCTGCAGTAGATGCTTTTGATGATTTCACAAGCATAAGAAGCACACACATGGAAAGAAACTGCCATAATGATTTAAACCTGTGTGGGCCATCTGCATTTTGTCTGTGGACAGTTCTGCATACTAAGTGTTAATTTTTAGATTTCATCTTACTCTGGAGGCACAGCACACATGATTAGGTTGAGAATCACAACGCTGATAATTAGCTTAGAGATTCAGAATCAGGATGTGTGCTGCAAAAGTGATTTTTTAGAGCATTTGGCCCTAAGGGGCTAGATAACCAGCTGTCTCCAGTTTTATACCTGCCAACATCTGGCTCGGTCAATAGGCCTTAGGAAATGTAATGGAGCATGAGGGAATTCTTTGACTAACTCTATCTTGACCTCAGGAGAGTAGGACAAAGCCCTGATTCACTTTTGGGAACAGTTGAAAAAAATACAAAATTATTGATATTGTATTATATTTGCAAAGTGATATGAAAGCACTTTTAAAAAGCCCTCACTCCCAACTTTATTGGAAATGAATTTGTATGTCATTACCATTCCATAGAGTTTAATATGGTGCTAAAAGATGTAGTTTCTTTGTTTTGGTGAACAGATGAGTTAACAGAGGTCAGAACAACATTGATGTAATTTCAGTAACATCCTGCTTTTTCAATTATACATATTATCTCAAAGGGCATAAAACCAAAGGAGAGGACAATGGTAAAAAAAAATCCAGTGACCAAGAAAGAAAATGATTACCTTAAAAGGAGAGAATTATTTATATATACCTCAAGTTTAAAATAACTACCTTCT
Organism: Mus musculus; assembly: GCF_000001635.26. NCBI lineage: Eukaryota > Metazoa > Chordata > Mammalia > Rodentia > Muridae > Mus > Mus musculus. The sequence continues at coordinate 82,106,834 of NC_000079.6, forward strand.
AAATATCACATGTGCATTGGTTCTGTAGTGGTATAAAAACATAGAAATTCTCAGATGTGCAAAGAGAGCACTGCTTCTTTAGTTTGATTTTGGTATGATTTTGTTCACTAGGCTCCAATTTACCCCATCCTAAACATGCTGTACAGTGGTGGAAATTTTATCCTTGAACTTATAGCATTTAGCATCCATTAGACTGGCCCAGTTGACTGGCCAATTGATTAATTCCTAGATGTCTTTACCTCTTCTTGGCATGACCCAAGTTCATGAAAAGCACTGATAGCCTTAGAGGAGAAGCAGCCCTTGATTTTGTGCTGCTGTTGCTGTGCTGACTTCCAGTGAACACTAGATGTTCTGGTTCCTACCTTATAGTCAGATTTCATGGCTTGTGAGTTTTTATGTATGTATGTATGTATGTATGTATGTATGTATGTATGTATTGTATGTAGGTGTGCATATGTGTGTACATGTGTGTATGGTATGTATGTATGTACAGTATGTATTATGTATGTATTTATGTGCATATATATGTATTTGATTTGTATTGATAATATAGGATGTAGTCACCCACCTCACTTACTGGTAGGTTCCTCGAGTTCTTCCTGGCTCTAGCCTGTTACAGGCTCCTCTGGCCCTCGTGTTTTTCACCCACCTTCTCTACACAATCATGGAGTTCCCACCTGGACTCCCAGGTACCTTTAACTTCTATATCAGAGGCACAGAAGCAATCTCAGGTTTCTTCCACACTGTGGAGGAGATAAGGAATTTGAAGCAGTTAGCTCAGTCTTTTTCTCTGCTCATGTGTGCTGCATTATTCTGCATTGGTAACCCTTAAGTCACTGATATTAGAATTGCTACAAAGCCATCTATGGAGACCCAATAAGAACCAGGGCAAGACTTTTTACTCTTTATGACCCTGTAAAACCTTCACACCTTTTGGACCACTGTGCTTACAGCTGGGGCACTGGGGAGTTTTCTGTTCTTCTATCCACTTCTTCACATTATTTAATAGCCAAGATGTCTATCTTCCAGGGGTCTAGGAGAGATTTATATCATTTTAAAGCATCTCTTCTGCTCTTATTCTTAGAATAATTGACAAAGAGAAAGTGAATTATTAATTATATATTAAAAAACTATTAAAACACCCATAAACCATGATGAGAACATAGCAGAAGTGGAGGTTGAAGGATATTTTAAAACCGAATACCCTAAGGTTATTACAGGAAAACAAGCAAGAGTAGCATGTGTGTTTTCAGTAGTATAGGATGAGCATTTTGTTTCATGATGCACAGTGTTGGAAGAACTTGTGTTCAGTGTATCTATAGGAAGGGTAGTCTTGCTCTTGGAGCTGTTGTTTTGAATTTTGACTTTATACCTGTAAGCAAGTTGCTTGACCTGACCTCTTCTTTCCTGCAGCTCTGGATGAATAACAATTGTTCTTTTTCCATTGTATGATTGTTGTGAATACCAAAGTATGACATCAGTGAAAGCATGCTGAAAGAAAAACTCTAGTAGGAGCAAAGTACTTACATGGAGAAGTTCAGGGTCTAGACCCATGGTCCCAATGCCAGCAGTGAGAGTGTTTGCCTTCTTGTCCTCGTGGCTCCTTTCTGTGTGCATCCAAGGTTACTCTTATACCAGCTTTTGTTGGCATCTACACCTTTATAGAGAGATCTCTTTTTTTCAAATTTACATTTAAAAAATTTAACCCTATATAGTTAGTAGTGGATATTGGAGGATACCGAAAACTTCTAGATAAAACTATTGGAAAATTTATAATGCTTGTTAGCATCAAAAGCTAATTATTGAGCAATATGCTTTAAAAATTTTAATGAATTCTACTGTATAACTAATAAGGAAATGTACAAACATAAAATAGGCTATTTGTAGTTAATAATACTATGACTTTATTTAATATCTATATATACATAATTCATGTGTGTGGAGTAAATACATGCAGCAAATTTACACCTTCATGTCCAGTTTAAAAATACAACACAGCTGGGCAAAGTGGCACACACCTTTGTCCTGCACTCAGGAAGCAGAGACAAGTGCATTTTTGTAGTTCTAGGCTAGCCTGGTCTACATAGTTAGTTCTAGGCCAGCTAGGGTTACATAGAGAAACCCTGTCTCAACACTTCTCCACACCCGTCAAATACTTTTCAGTGTGGAGATTGAAGTTCTTAACTTCCCTAAACTGTGGGTCTGTTTTCTCAGTAAATGAAGCAGGTAAGTTATACATGAATTTACTTTGGTAGGTTTCTTGTTTTCCCACATGACTTTAAAAGATTTCTAAGCCTGGGCTGATTTGGATATTTTCCAAAAATAAAATCTACCTGGCTACAAGAAATGCTGAACTTAACTGATCCCAGTGATACTAGCTTTTGAGGGCCTTATTTCAGAACCAAAATATTTTCCTGAGATTTTACAGATCGAATCACAGAGGTGACTTAACAGAGCAGGAGAAAAATCAAAGAAAAATGTTCTGAGCTATGATGAACCCAGTGGCATAATGTGCAAATAGTTTTTCTTTCTTAGCACTAATATTTGATTCCAAAATTCTCTGAAGATTATACATTGATCAAATGCAATGGTGTGGAGGAAATATTTTCCTTACATACTCATTACTAAATAAAATCCTTAGAATACAACCGTGTAGGTTTATTTTCAAGTAATAAAACTAGTTTTAAACATAGCAATTTGATAAAAAGCATTAATTCTCAATAGTCCTCACTGAAATGAATCTTTTAATCAGGTTATTGGTTTTCAAATCATATCTAATGAAGTAAATATTTGCAACTTATCTTATTTTGTAGGTACACACACACACAAACACACACACACACACACACACACACACACACACACACACACACTGAAATGTTTTATTTTATCCAAAGCCAAGAAATTTATTTTGAGGGAAAAGAAAGGAAAATAAAAATGCCAATTTTAAAAAAATTTCAACCAAATTATATATACCTTCTTTTTTGTTTTGCTTTTAAAAGGTAAAAATAATTCATAGTCAGACTCAGATTGTTTTATGCAGAGCCTTCCCAATTTATAGCACTTGCTGTTACCCTTACAGTGTATTCAATGTAGAATAATCTGAAAGCCTCATTTCTACCCACTTTTCTATTTTATTAATTATATTATTTATTTGTATCCCAAATATTGCCACCCCATCCCAGTTACCTTTTGTTGAGTTCTACTGTCCCCCATCTCCTCTCTCCTTAGCCTCTGAGTGTCCCACCCCCAAATTCCCTTCATCTTTCTCCCTCAGGCCTCAAGTCTCTGCAGGATTAGGCTTAGGCACATCCTGTCACACTGAGGCCACTAGACAAGGCAGACCTCTGTCTTGGTCCTTGGAACAGCCCATGCATGCTCTTTGGTTGGTGGCTTGATGTCTGGAAGTTCTGAGGCATGCAGGTTAGTTGATAATGTTGCTTTTCCTATGGGTTTGCCACCTCTTTCAGCTCCTTTAGTCCTTCCCCTAACACTTCCTTAGGGGTCAAGGAGCTCAGGCCAATGCTTGTTTGTGAGCATCTGCATCTTGTCTCAGTCAGCTGTTGGTAGAGCCTCTCAGAGGACAGCCATGCTAGGCACCTATGACTCAGCCATTAAAGGCATGGCTTACAACCAAAAGTATACCCCCTTTCCAAAGACAAGATTTCTTGCAGGAAAAGGGCTGTGCTTTGAAAGTATCATATAAGAAATGAGAGAAACACGAAAATTAAAATGATTTACTGATGTCAAGGGCAACATTTGTCTTTACAGCTGAATCTAAAGAGAGACTACGTCAGTTGCAGCATGTTAATCTGGGGGCTTCTCTCAGATTCATTGTGTCCCCAACAAGAAGAATTCCAAGATTTATGGAGATAAATAGTAAAAATAAATATTTATACTGTCAGAAATGAGGGAGATGTTGAAATCCAGTGTGACTTAATATTTTGTTTAAGGGATTTCTTTTTCTTTTGTGGGGGATTTCTTTTGCATCAGGGTATGTAAAGTCTGTTTCCTATTAGTGAGTGAGAAACCCAGCACTTGAGAATCACTAATTGAGAAAATGCCTTACAGTTCAATATATGGAAATCTATCAATGCAATCCAGTATATAAACAAACTCAAAGACAAAAATCACATGATCATCTCATTAGATGCTGAGAAAGCATTTGACTGTTGGGAGCCGCCCTCACATTTGCCATTATAAGATGGCGCTGACAGCTGTGTTCTAAGTGGTAAACATAATCTGCACACGTGCAGGGGCAGTTTTCCCGCCATGTGTTCTGCCTTTCTCGTGATGACAACTGAGCCGATGGGCTGCAGCCAATCAGGGAGTAATACGTCCTAGGCGGAGGATAATTCTCCTTAAAGGGGACGGGGTTTTGCCATTCTTTTTCTCTCTCTTGCTTTCTTGTTCTTGTTCTTTCTCTTGCTTTCTTGTTCTTGTTCTTTTTCTTGCACTCTTGCTCTGGCTCTTGCGCTCTTGCTCTTGCACTCTTGCTTTCTTTCTTTCTCTTGCTCTGACTCTTGCTCTCTTGCTCCTGAAGATGTAAGCAATAAAGCTTTTGCCGCAGAAGATTCGGTTTGTTGTGTTCTTCCTGGCCGGTCGCATGAATGCGTGTAAGAGTTGGTGCTGAGACCCGGGACGGGACAAGAAGACCCGGGACGAGAAGACCTGGGACGAGAAGCCCTGGGACGAGAAGACCTGGGACGAGAAGACCTGGGACGAGAAATCCCGGGACGAGAAAACCTGGGACGGTTACCATCACTGGCACAAGGAAGATCCCTCATTCCAGAACCAGAACTGCGGGTCACGGTCATAAAGGTTCCCGTAAAACAGACTGTTGAGAAGGATTCAACTGCGTGAATTCAGAACTGTTCAGCTGGGGAATGGTGGTAATGAAGTGTTCCCGTAAAACAGACTGTTGAGAAGGATTCAACTTCGTGAATTCAGAACTCTTCAGCTGGGGAACAGGGTACCCGTAAGTATAGCTTTACAAGGTAAGTCTGGTCTTGAACTTTCTAACGACATTCAAGACAGTCTATCAGAAGTAAAGTGGGAAATAGCTTTACAAGGTAAGTCTGGTCTTGAACTTTCTAACGAAATTCAAGACAGTCTATCAGAAGTAAAGTGGGAAATAGCTTTACAAGGTATGTTTGGCCTTGAACTTTTTCTAGTGTTAGGAGCCTTTTTGTTCCTTTTCACATGTTATCAAGTGGTTAAGGCAGGGCTGAAAATTCTGGATGAAATTCAGGGCAATCTATCAGAAGTAAAGCGGGGAGAGAGAGTAGGAGCAAAGAGGAAATATGGCGCACAAAATAAGTATACAGGCCTTTCCACGGGTCTTGAACCCGAGGATAAGTTTAGGTCAGGTAAGAATACCTGGGGAGAGATTAGAAGGAAGGAGAAGGAAAAAGAAAAGAAAAAAGATCAATCAGTGGAGGTTTCTAGGAGAAGAAGCCTATACTCATCACTAGGTGAGCTCAAGGAGCCAGTTCTTAATAGTTCTGAATCAGATGAAAAGGCTATTAGGGCCTGGAAGGCGCTCTCCCAAGCAGGTGAGGCCACTGGACAACTAACAAAGATCGTCCAGAGACCTCAGGAGTCCTTCTCAGATTTTGTGGCCAGAATGACAGAGGCAGCAGAGCGTATTTTTGGAGATGCAGAGCAAGCCGCACCTCTGGTAGAACAGCTCATTTATGAGCAAGCCACACAGGAGTGCAGAGCGGTCATAGTCCCAAGAAAGAACAAAGGTTTACAAGACTGGCTCAGGGTTTGTCGGGAGCTTGGGGAACCTCTCATTGTGCGTTACTTCCATTCAGTATGTTAAATTTACTAGGGCAGCTAATTTGTCAAAAAGTCTTTCTCAGTATATGTTACAGAATTGGACGGCTGAATTTGAACAGACCCTTCGGGAATTGAGAATTGCCATTATTCAGGTCAACTCCACGCGCTTGGACCTGTCCCTGACCAAAGGATTACCCAATTGGATCTCCTCAGCATTTTCCTTCTTTAAAGAATGGGTGGGATTGATATTATTTGGAGATACACTTTGCTGTGGATTAGTGTTGCTTCTCTGGTTGGTCTGTAAGCTTAAGGCCCAAACTAGGAGAGACAAGGTGGTTATTGCCCAGGCACTTGCAGCTCTAGAACATGGTGCTTCCTCTGATATATGGTTATCTATGCTTAAGCAATAGGTCGCTGGCCATTCAGCTCTTGCACCCCACGAGGTTAGTCTCATTGCACGGGATAGAGTGAGTGTGCTTCAGCAGCCCGAGAGAGTTGCAGGGCTAAGCACTGCAGTAGAAGGGCTCTGCGGCATATATGAGCCTATTCTAGGGAGACATGTCATCTTTCATGAAGGTTCAGTGTCCTAGTTCCCTTCCCCCAGGAAAAACGACACGGGAGCAGGTCAGGGTTGCTCTGGGTAAAAGCCTGTGAGCCTAAGAGCTAATCCTGTACATGGCTCCTTTACCTGCACACTGGGGATTTGACCTCTATCTCCACTCTCATTAATATGGGTGGCCTATTGCTCTTATTAAAAGAAAAGGGGGAGATGTTGGGAGCCGCCCTCACATTTGCCATTATAAGATGGCGCTGACAGCTGTGTTCTAAGTGGTAAACATAATCTGCACACGTGCAGGGGCAGTTTTCCCGCCATGTGTTCTGCCTTTCTCGTGATGACAACTGAGCCAATGGGCTGCAGCCAATCAGGGAGTAATACGTCCTAGGCGGAGGATAATTCTCCTTAAAAGGGACGGGGTTTTGCCATTCTTTTTCTCTCTCTTGCTTTCTTGTTCTTGTTCTTTCTCTTGCTTTCTTGTTCTTGTTCTTTTTCTTGCACTCTTGCTCTGGCTCTTGCGCTCTTGCTCTTGCACTCTTGCTTTCTTTCTTTCTCTTGCTCTGACTCTTGCTCTCTTGCTCCTGAAGATGTAAGCAATGAAGCTTTTGCCGCAGAAGATTCCGGTTTGTTGTGTTCTTCCTGGCCGGTCGCATGAACGCGTGTAAGATTTGACAAAATCCAATACCCCTTCATGATAAAAGTCTTGGAAAGATCAGGAATTCAAGGCCCATATATAATAAAAGCAATATACAGCAAACCAGTAGCCAACATCAAACTAAATGGAGAGAAACTTGAAGCAATCCCACTAAAATCTGGGACTAGACAAGGCTGTCCACTCTCTCCCTACCTGTTCAATATAGTACTTGAAGTCCTAGCCAGAGCAGTTAGACAACAAAAGGAAGTCAAAGAGATATAAAATCATAGGTGAAATGTATTGAAAAGGAAAAGCAGACATGGGAGAAAAAATATTCATGCCATCCAGTGACATTTGTCTTTATAAAGTATTCCACACTTTATTGTTCAAGCTTATTGCATTAAGATGCCTTGAGGCATATTCCTGTAATTCACGGAATAATGTGTCTCAAGGTCATTTATTAATTGACTATGAATGGTATATAGAACTTCTTCAGTGTCATTATGAACTGGGTATGAGAGCTTTGTAGTTCCATCCATTTTATTGGGAAAAATCAGTCACTTCTGCTATGTCTATGGAATGTTGGTAATATTCTGTAGTGTTTTCAGATCCCATTAAAATGTAATCCTTTTTTATTTTTCTGGGAAGAAAAAGACCATGGTAGGCATTTGGGACCGGACTGTTTTGCCTAGCACATGTACTTAGGCTTACTGAACCTTGATATGCCAAGGCTGGTTGATATCCATGGGAGGCATCCCCTTTTCTGAAGAGGAACAGAGGACGAATGGATTGAGGGGGAGGTAGAAGGGGAAGAAAACAGAGGAGATGAGGGAGTGGAAAGTGCCAGGACTTAATGTAAATTAATTAATTAATTAATGAAAAACATGGTGGGAAGATGTTTTAGGAAACAGTGGTAGTGGTCTAGCTCAGGGACATTTATTGATGGTGTGAGACACAGGGTGTGGACTGGAAGGAATTGCGTGGAGGTCTAGAAGTGTAGTCTAATACTTGAAAGTTGACAGTGAGATCACTTTGCTATTATGTGTGGATGCATTTTCTGTTCTTACCTTGAGCTTATAATTCATTCAGAATCACCATTACAGTTCCAGCTTTCCAGCATCCTTGATTACACATTGGTTTCTAGGAGACAGATACTTCAAAGAATAGTGTTTAGGAAACAAAGAGGAAATCTCACTTTTTCCAAGAGTAAGCTTAGTTTTACATAGACGCAAACAGTTGGAGAGCTACAGATTAGACTTTTATTTCACAGAGGGCATCTCTCTAACATAAAAATAGCATCTATGAGCTTCATATCAAGCCAGGCAACAGATTTGCTGAGAGCTCATAGAAACACATTGTTATCGTGGAAATATATAAGCAAGACCAAACTAAAGATAACACAACTAAACTAAACCATTCCCTAAATATTGGTAAATAACGGGAAGCTGGTAGCACAAATTTGAATTGCCAGAAACTGAGTGTGTGTGTGCTACTGCCCACATGAGGAGGTCAGACATCAGTATGCTAGAGATAGTGCTGCACTTTTAACATGTAGGTCTTGAGGATCAAACTCAGGCCTGATAAGAACCTTTACCTACTGAGCCATCTCTCCAGCCCTGAATTTACTTTTAAAACATCATAAGTATTCTTGCTTAGTGATTAGAACTTTAGCCTTAGGTGCTGTAATCACTGATCTGTAGTCAACCTGACTATATCCCAAATTAACTAACTCCCAAGCTCTTGGCACACCTCTGAGGGATTTTTCTTTTTTTTCTTTTTTTTTCTTTTTCTTTTTCTTTCTTTTCTTTTTTTTTTTTTTTTACTTTTTACTAGGTATTTTCCTCATTTACATTTCCAATGCTATCCCAAAAGTCCCCCATACCCTCCCACCCACTCCCACCCACTCCCACTTTTTGGCTCTGGCGTTCCCCTGTACTGGGGCATATAAAGTTTGCAAGTCCAATGGGCCTCTCTTTCCAGTGATGGCCGACTAGGCCATCTTTTGATACATATGTAGCTAGAGTCAAGAGCTCTGGGGAACTGGTTAGTTCATAATGTTGTTCTACCTATAGGGTTGCAGATCCCTTTAGCTCCTTGGGTAATTTCTCTAGCTCCTCCATTGGGGGCCCTGTGATCCATCCAATAGCTGACTGTGAGCATCCACTTCTGTGTTTGCTAGGCCCCTGCATAGTCTCACAAGAGACAGCTATATCTGGGTCCTTTCAGCAAAATCTTGCTAGTATATGACATGGTGTCAGCGTTTGGAAACTGATTATGGGATGGAACCCTGGATATGGCAGGCTTTAGATGGTCCATCCTTTTAACACAGCTCCAAACTTTGTCTCTGTAACTCCTTCCATGGGTGTTTTGTTCCTAATTCTAAGAAGGGGCAAAGTGTCCATATTTTGGTCTTCGTTTTTCTTGAGTTTCATGTGTTTAGCTAATTGTATCTTATATCTTGGATATCCTAAGTTTCTGGGCTAATATCCACTTATCAGTGAGTACATATTATGTGAGTTCCTTTGTGATTGGGTTACCTCACTCAGGATGATACCCTCCAGGTCCATCTATTTGCCTAGGAATTTCATAAATTAATTCCTTTTAATAGCTGAGTAGTACTCCATTGTGTAAATGGACCACATTTTCTGTATCCATTCCTCTGCTGAGGGGCATCTGGGTTCTAACAGCTTCTGGGATTTTTCTTGTTTGCATTAATTTCGGTATGAAGACCTATCCTCAATCCATGTCCTCAAAAGTTGAAAGAACCACCATAAATCTGGACCACACCTTTCCATGTTAGCCAACATAAAGGGACACGAAAGAAAGAAGTGTTTACCTTTTGTCTGTTGGCCTCTCATTCTTAATGGCAAGTTCATCTATTCTGGTGCTGAGACATTCCCCATTCCCCAACCCCCAAACTGGTTTAGAGCTTACTGAAGACCAACTGAGATATCCAGCCTTGTGACCTAAAGAACCACAGGATTCTTAGTCTTCCACCGGGAGCTAGTTATTCTTGGACTAGCCAGACTACAGTTTGTGAGACACGGTAATAAAGAATTTTAATATCATTTATGTCTAAAAGTTCTATTCCTCTAAAGAACCTGATGAAGGCAGATGTCTCTTAAGCTTTCTTTTCCAATTTGATTATTAGTTTTGTTAAAAGTAAGTAACATATGTTTGGTGATCTGAGGATTTTGATTGGGTTCTTTTGCAGCATAAATGGATTGAACACAGCATCTTGTGTATACTGTGTAAGTACTCCACCACTGTGCTATTATATCCCGTAGGTGAGACCCTGCATAAGATGAAACTTTCTTCAGCTTCCAATGGCTTAAGACCTACAAACTACCCTTAGCACAGAGAGCTGACTTAGGTAAGTATAAATAATTTGTGAATGTTTCATATATCTGAGAAAACAATAACAATGAGTGCTATCCCAACACTCAATGTTTAGATTCAAGGGTAAATTATAAGAGGGAAAAATTATCCCTGTGCTTGACACATTCTGTGAATTTATATACTTGCAATGAGAAACCTAGTGGTAAAATTCCTTCTGTAAACATTCTTTGAAAACTGATTTCCATTACAAAAGTGCAGGTCTTTCAAGTAACTTTTATGCTTGAGACTTCATAATTTTTAGAGTCATGTGTTATTTTAGAGTGTTGAGTGAATATGGAAATCAGAGACATTGCATGAACTGAGGATGATAGCCACATCTATGACAGTGAAATTCTTTTTTTTTTAATTAGATCTTTTCTTTATTTATATATCAAATGTTATCGCCTTTCCTAGTTTCCCTTCTGAAAATCCCTATTCCCTCTCCCCTCCTCTTGATCTCCAACCCACCCACTTCAGTTTCCTGGTCCTGGCATTCCCCTATACTGGGGCATAGAACTTACACAGAACCAAGGACCTCTCCTCCCATGGATGACCAACTAGGCCATACTCTGCAACATATGCAGCTAGAGCCACGAGTCCCACCATGTATTTTCCTTGACTGGTGGTTTAGTCCCAGTGAGCTCTATGGGTACTGGTTAGTTCATATTGTTATTTCTCCTATGGGGCTGCAAACCTGTTCAGCTCCTTGGGCCTTTTCTCTATCTCCTTCATTGGGGACCCTGTGCTCCATCAAATGGATGACTGTGAGCCTCCACTTCTGTATTTTCCAGGCACTGGCAGAGCCTCTCATGAGACAGCTATATCAGGCTTCTGTCAGCAAAATCTTGTTGGCATCTGCAATAGTGTCTGTGTTTGGTGGTTGTTTATGGGATGGATCCCCAAGTGGGGCAGTTTCTGGATGGTTGTTCCTTCAGTCTCTGCTCTGAACTTTGTTTCTGTAACTCCTTCCATGAGTATTTTGTTCCTTCTTCTAAGAAGGATCGAAGTATTCACACTTTGTTCTCCCTTCTTCTTGAGTTTCATGTGTTTTGTAAATTGTGTCTTGGGTATTCTGAGTTTCTGGGCTAATATCTACTTATCAGTGTATGCATATCATGTGTGTTCTTTTGTGATTGGGTTACCTCATTCAGGCAATGGACACTGTGAATAAGACAAAATGGCAACCAAGAGATTGGGAAAAGATCTTTACCAATCTTAAATCTGACAGGGGGCTAATATCCTAGGGGGCTAATTTCCAATATATATAAAGAACTCAAGAAGGTGGATTCCAGAAAACCAAATAACCCTATTAAAAATGGGATACAGAGCTAATCAAAGAATTCTCAACTGAGGAATACCAAATGGCTAAGAAGCACCTAAAGAAACATTCAACTTTCTTAGTCACCAGGGAAATGCAAATCAAAACAACCCTGAGATTCCACCTCTCACCAGTCAGAATGGCTAAGATCAAAAACTCAGGTGACATCAGTTGCTGGTGAGGATGTGGAGAAAGAGGAACACTCCTCCATTGCTGGTGAGATTGCAAGCTGGTAAATCAACTCTGTAAATAAGTTTGGCAGCTCCTCAGAAAATTGGACATAGTACTACCAGAAGATCCAGCAATACCATTCCTGGGCATATACCCAGAAGATGCTCCAACTTGTAATAAGGACACATGCTCCACTATGTTCATAGAAGCCTTATTTATAATAGCCAGAAGCTGGAAAGAACCTAGATGTCCCTCAAGAGAGGAATGGATACAGAAAATGTGGTACATTAACACAATGGAATATTATAGTTATTAAAAACAATGAAATTATGAAATTCTTAGACAAATGGATGGATCTGGAGGATATTATCCTGAGTGAGTTAACCCAATCACAAAAGGATAGAGAAATTCTTGTTTTTTGTGTTAGTACAGACTCAGGAAGTGAGCTGTGGAAGGCCCCATTCATACTCCTTGGGGTTGATTTTCTTCCCTGGTTATACAGATGATGTTTCTAGGCTAAGCTTTAATTCACCCCATTAGAGTTCTTATTCATACTTTAGACCATAGGAGAGGTATTGAACCATCACTGTCCTAAAGAGATAAAAATCTTGCTTGTTTATTACTGCACACAAGTGGATAGAACACTGGTGACAGAAAAGAGCATCAATATTGGCAAAAGGAACAATGGTGGCATTGATATTATTTTGTGTTGTAAACTATTGGTTAAGACAAGTCAAGGAAAGATATTTAATAAGTAAAATGTAGGTACTGAAGGAATGTATAAAAGATCTTTGGAGATCTGGTAGAGACGTCAGTATTAACTACAGAGCATTAAGCCCAGCCCTTGTAGCTTAATCATTTTGTAATTAAAAGTAATCTACTACATGCCAGACATTGTATTGCTGGTCAGGATATATTATTAAAGGAAAAGGGACAAAATCTGCTATAGTATTTATATTTTCACAGAAGGGAGCAACAAGCAGTCTAGGAATAAGAAAGCCTATTGGTCTATCAGACGCTAATAGGTACCCTCTAGAGAAGGAAAGTAGAAAAGAATGGGTGACTCTGGCTGTTACTCTAACTTTAAGTTCAGGTCTGGCCTCACTGTAAAGTTAGCCTAGAGTAAGAATATTCTAGAAAGAAATAACAACCCATGCAAATATGAATCCAAACAATACTAAGGGACTCAATTTACCTCTAGTCTCTGACTGTGAGAAGTCAGGGCCAAGCTAGCACTGTAAATACACACTCAGCCCTCAAATTTTGCAAGACTTTTGAGAACGTAAAGATATTTCTGACCTCTTAAAACTTATAGTTTATTAGGGAAAGCCAGCACTCAATATAAAACTATGGTAACAATGCATTGGTTTCTAAGAGTAGAATTCTTTCTATGGGAGAATTAAACAGGAGAATTTCACTAAACAAGCAGTAGTTCTGATTTTCTTGAGGAGACAGTTTTGATTAGATATGAATAGTGAGGAAGGGTAAGCAGGCCATGGAACGTTGTTTTCTGTATATAGGAGCAAACACACAAGAAAGCCTGAAGCCATGTATATGGGCAGGGATGATAGGGAATTAGAAAATTACAATGTTTACTTGGGCATGGAAAATTGATTTTAGTGAGACTTTGTTGGGATAATGCAATACTTAAGTCACACTGAAGAGTTTGGATAATCATCACAGGGAGAAAAGAAGCCACCAATGAGTTAAGGGGAGGTTCTGATGATATAGAAAGAGCTGTGAATTAGCAGAGCTAGGTTGGCTCTGACGTTAACTTCTGGAATGATTTGCTTAAACAGATAAGTGCTCAAGTCTCGGTTATTTATCATGCCTATGCGTAAATCATGTCAGATGTGTATTATTTCATTTTTAGTTTCACGTGTTTAGTCACTAGGTTGTTTTGTCTCAGTCTCAGTAGACTCTTGTTTCTTGATAAGACAAGATGCTTTTCCAGCCCCCCAAACCTCACAGTGCCCCATCATTTGGAAATGGAGATAATTTAAAGTAATATGTAGTTAAGATTAAGTCATGCATGGCTGGAAAGGTGGTTCAGGGGTTATGACTGCCTGCTTCTCCTTTTGGGGGCTGAGATACGTTCATAGAATGGACATTGGACAGCTCATAACTGTAACTCCAGCTGCAGAGATCCTGACACCCGTTTCCAGCCTTTGTGGACACTCATTACATGTGTGCATCAACAACATACATAAAAATGAAAAATACATTATAGGGGTCCGCCCGGCCCGGGAGCACATTGCCTGAGCATCGGCAGCAGACATCTTGGTTCTGGGACCCTGCCGAGAGTATTCTGCACAGGTGAGTGGGCGGAATACAGAAGCTAACAGCTTCTGGGACAGGCGGGAGCAACCGAGCTTCTAAGGCAGGCCCCTTTTTGGGCCCCAGACATCCGGCCACCTTCCCGGCCAGAGGATAGGGGACCGCCTGGCCCGGGAACACATTGCCTGAGCATCGGCAGCAGACATCTTGGTTCCGGGACCCAGCTGAGAGTATTCTGCACAGGCACCAGACATCTGGCCACTTTCCCAGCTCCAGCTGCAGAGATTCTGACACCCGTTTCCAGCCTTTGTGGACACTCACTACATTTGTGCATCAACATACATAACAATGAAAAATACAGGATAGTGGTCCACCCGGCCCGGGAGCACATTGCCTGAGCATCGATTGCAGACTTCTTGGTTCCAGGACTCCTCTGAGAGTATTCTGCACGGGTGAGAGTGTAGAATACAGAAGCTAACAGCTTCTGGGACAGGCCAAAGAAACTCATCCGCGGGACATGTCCTGTTTTAGGCATTCGTCTTTGGCCAGGAGGGAGGTCCTAACACCAGATATATGTGCACCTTCCCTGTAAGAGGAGAGCTTGCCTGCAGAGAGTGCTCTGACCACTGAAACTCAGAGGAGAGATCTAGTCTCCCAGGTCTGCTGATAGAGGCTAACAGAATCACCTGAGGAACAAGCTCTCACCAGAGACAACTAAATCAACTAACTCCAGAGATTATCAGATGGTGAAAGGTAAACATAAGAATCTTACTAACAGAAACCAAGACCACTCACCATCACCAGAACCCAGCACTTGCACCTTGCCCAGTCCAGGGCACCCCAACTCACCTGAAAAGCAAGACCTGGATCTAAAAGAATATCTCATGATGATGGTAGAGGACATCAAGAAGGACCTTAATAACTCACTCAAAGAAATACAGGAGAACACTGCTAAACAGGTAGAAGACCTTAAAGAAGAAGCACAAAAATCCCTTAAAGAATTACAGGAAAACATGACCAAACAGGTGATGGAATTGAATAAAATCATCCAAGACCTAAAAAAGGGAAGTAGACACAATAAAGAAAACCCAAAGTGAGGCAACGCTAGAGATAGAAACCCTAGGAAAGACATCTGGAACCATAGATGCGAGCATTAGCAACAGAATACAAGAGATGGAAGAGAGAATCTCAGGTGCAGAATATTCCATAGAGAACATCAGCACAACAATCAAAGACAATGGAAATTGCAAAAAGATCCTAACTCAAAACATCCAGGAAATCGAGGACACAATCAAACCTACGAATAATAGGAGTGGATGAGAATGAAGATTTTCAACTCAAAGGACCGGCAAATATCTTCAACAAAATTATAGAAGAAAACTTCCCAAATCTAAAGAAAGAGATGTCCATGAACATACAAGAAGCCTACAGAATCCCAAATAGACTGGACCAGAAAAGAAATTCCTCCCGACACATAATAATCAGAATAACAAATGCACTAAATAAAGATAGAATATTAAAAGCAGTAAGGGAAAAGGGTCAAGTAACATATAAAGGCAAGCCTATCAGAATTACACCAGATTTTTCACCAGAGACTATGAAAGCAAGAAGAGCTTGGACAGTTGTTATACAGAAACTAAGAGAACACAAATGCCAACCCAGGAACTATAACCAGCCAAACTTTCAATAACCTTAGATGGAGAAACAAAAGTATTCCATGACAGACCCAAATTCACACATTATTTTTCCAGGAATCCAACCCTTCAAAGGATAATAACAGAAAAAAAACAATACAAGGATGGAAACCACGTCCTAGAAAAAGCAAGAAGGTAATACCTCAACAAACCTAAAACAAGACAGCCACAAGAACAGAATGCCAACTTTAACAAGAAAAATAATAGGAAGCAACAATTACTTTTCCTTAATATCTCTTAATACCAATGGACTCAACTCCGCAATAAAAAGACATAGACTAATAGACTGGCTACACAAACAGGACCCAACATTTTGCTGCTTACAGGAAACCCATCTCAGGGAAAAAGACTGACACTACCTCAGAAAGAAAGACTGGAAAACAATTTTCCAAGCAAATGGTGTGAAGAAACAAGCTGGAGTAGCCATTCTAATATCTAATAAAATCGACTTCCAACCTAAGGTCATCAAAAAAGACAAGGAGGGGCACTTCATACTCATCAAAGGTAAAATCTCCCAAGAGGAACTCTCAATTCTGAATATCTATGCTCCAAATACAAGGGCAGCCACATTCATTAAAGAAACTTTAGTAAGGCTGAAAGAACATATTGCTCCTCACACAACAATAGTGGGAGACTTCAACACACCACTTTCACCAATGGACAGATCATGGAAACAGACACTAAACAGGGACACAGTGAAACTAACAGAAGTTATGAAACAAATGGATGTAACAGACATCTACAGAACATTTTATCCTAAAACAAAATGATATACCTTCTTCTCAGCACCTCATGGTATCTTCTCCAAAATTAACCACATAATTGGACACAAAACAAGCCTCAACAGATACTAAAATATTGAAATCGTCCCATGCATCCTATCAGATCACCATGGACTAAGACTGATCTTCAATAACAAAATAAATAATAGAAAGACAACATTCATGTGGAAACTGAACAACACTCTTCTCAATGATACCGCGGTCTAGGAAGGAATAAAGAAAGAAATTAAGGACTTTTTGGTGTTTAATGAAAATGAAGCCACAACATACCCAAACCTATGGGACACAATGAAAGCATTTCTAAGAGGAAAGCTCATAGCTCTGAGTGCCTCCAAAAAGAAACTAGAGAGAGCACACATTAGCAGCTTGACAACACACCTAAAAGCTCTAGAACAAAAGGAAGAAAATTCACCCAAGAGGAGTAGACTGCAGGAAATAATCAAACTCAGGGGTGAAATCAACCAAGTGGAAACAAGAAGAACTATTCAAAGAATCAAACAAATGAGGAGCTGGTTCTTTGAGAAAATCAACAAGATGGACAAACCCTTAGTCAGACTCACTAGAGGGCACAGAGTTAGCATCCTAATTAATAAAATTAGAAATGAAAAGGGAGACATAACAACAGATCCTGAAGAAATCCAAAACACCATCAGATTGTTCTATAAAACGCTATACTCAACAAAACTGGAAAACAGAGAAGTAGACCAATGGAATAGAGTTGAAGACCCAGAAATGAACCCACACACCTATGGTCACTTGATCTTTGACAAGGGAGCAAAAACCATCCAGTGGAAAAAAGACAACATTTTTAACAAATGGTGCTGGCACAACTGGCGGTTATCATGTAGAAGAATTCGGATTGATCCATTCCTATCTCCATGTACTAAGGTTAAATCTAAGTAGATTAAGGAACTCCACATAAAACCAGAGACACTGAAACTTATTGAGGAGAAAGTAGGGAAAACCCTTGAAGATATGGGCACAGGGGAAAAATTCCTGAATAGAACAGCAATGGCTTGTGCTGTAAGATTGAGAATTGACAAATGGGACCTCATGAAACTGCAAAGCTTCTGTAAAGCAAAAGACACCGTCAATAAGACAAAAAGGCCACCAAAAGATTGGGAAAGGATCTTTACCTATCCTAAATCAGACAGGGGACTAATATCCAATATATATAAAGAACTCAAGAAGGTGGACTCCAGAAAATCAAATAACCCCATTAACAAATGGGGCTCAGAGCTAAACAAAGAATTCTCACCTGAGGAATACCGAATGGCTGAGAAGCACCTGAAAAAATATTCAGCATCCTTAATCATCAGAGAAATGCAAATCAAAACAACCCTGAGATTCCACCTCACACCAGTCAGAATGGTTAAGATCAAAAATTCAGGTGACAGCAGATGCTGGCGAGGATGTGGAGAAAGAGGAACACTCTTCCACTGTTGGTGGGATTGCAAGCTTGTACAACCACTCTGGAAATCAGTCTGGTGGTTCCTCAGAAAACTGGATATAGTACTACCGGAGGATCCTGCAATACCTCTCCTGGGCATATATCCAGAAGATGTTCCAACCGATAATAAGGACACATGCTCCACTATGTTCATAGCAGCCAGAAGCTGGAAAGAACCCAGGTGCCCTTCAACAGAGGAATGGATACAGAGAATGTGGTACATTTACACAATGGAGTACTACTCAGCTATTAAAAAGAATGAATTTATGAAATTCCTAGGCAGATGGATGGACCTAGAGGGCATCATCCTGAGTGAGGTAACCCAATCACAAAGGAACTCACACAATATGTACTCACTGATAAGTGGATATTAGCCCAGAAACTTAGGATACCCAAGATATAAGATACAATTTGCTAAACGCATGAAACTCAAGAAGAACGAAGACCAAAGTGTGGATGCTTTGCTCCACCTTAGAATTGGGAACAAAACACCCATTGAAGGAGTTACAGAGACAAAGTTTGGAGCTGTGTCAAAAGGATGGGCCATCTAGAGACTGCCATATCCAGGGTTCCATCCCATAATCAGCTTCCAAACGCTGACACCATGTCATATACTAGCAAGATTTTGCTGAAAGGACCCAGATATAGCTGGGTCTCTTGTGAGACTATGCCGGGGTCTAGCAAACACAGAAGTGGATGCTCACAGTCAGGTATTGGATGGATCACAGGGCCCCCAATGGAGGAGCTAGAGAAAATACCCAAGGAGCTAAAGGGATCTGCAACCCTATAGGTAGAACAACAATATGAACTAACCAGTTCCCCGGAGCTCTTGTCTCTAGTTGCATATGTATCAAAAGATGGCCTAGTCGGCCATCACTGGAAAGAGAGGCCCATTGGACTTGCAAACTTTATATGCCCCAGTACAGGGGAACGCCAGGGCCAAAAAGGGGGAGTGGGTGGGTAGGGGAGTGGGAGGGAGGGCATTGGGATAGCATTGGAAATGTAAATGTGGAAAATACCAAATAAAAAGTATTAAAAATAAATAAATAAATAAATGAATGAATGAATAAATAAATAAAAAGAAATGAAAAAAATGAAAAATAAATTGTTTTTTTGTTACTGATTGAGAATGTCATACTTACATATAATGCATTTTGACTAGCCTCAATTCCTCTCCCATTTCCACTAGCACAGGTCCCTCTCAAGTTAATGTTTTTCTCTTTTGTTAAGTCAGGGTACACATTCTTGAAGAAAATTAATTCTACATTTCTCTGGAAACATCAGTTGCCAACAGCTCATTGGCCAAGTGTGAGGATTTTTGACCTCATTCGCTCTGTTCTGGCACTGTGTTTGCTATAATTTCTTACATGTAACTCCCTGTTGCACCTGTAACCATCTATTTCTTCTGGTTCTTACAATCTTTCTGCTCCCTGTTCTGTAATTATCCCTGAAGAAGATGTGTACTACAGATTTATAATCTGAGCACTCCGAAATCCCTTATTTGCATGATGACCAGTTGTGGGTGTCTATGTTAATCATCTACTCTGAGAAGTTTCTTTGGTGAGAGTTGAATGATACATTCATTTATGGGTATTAGTGATAGATTATTGGGATTCGGTTTAGTACTATGTCCATCTGGCAGAATAATAGAAGTAGGTTCTCGTCTAGAGCCTATGTCCTACCTGCCTTGGGTTATTGGCTCCATTAATAGTGCCAAGGCATATGTTCTGTTTTGTGGAGTGGAGCTTAAATCCAACCAGAATGTGACTTATACTCCCATATCATTGGTGTTCGTATTGCAGTATTGACATACTCTTACCAGGTCAGACATTACTGTGGCTTGCAGGTTTACAGCTAAGTGAGACTGACCTGTCCAGCAAGTTCTGGAAGGTAACCAAGACTACTGACAATAATGTTTGGGGTTTCTGGTTCCTCACTGGCTAATGAGAACAACAGTAGTACCCAATTCCTGGCACTGAGTTTTCATTTGATAGTCTATGTGATATCTGGGAAAGATAATGCCCTGTTATTGGGTAACTTGATATAAACTTTTTATGTGTACTATGTACATGCATGTGTAAGTATTATGTCTTTGTGTATATTTTAGGAAACTTCTACAGGGATACATTTCCATTTTGATTTTTCAACAGTCTTTGATGTTACTATTTCCTCCCAAGGCTACTCTATCCTGTCCTCTTACCCTCTGTTCCACTTAGTCATGCTTCCCTACTTTTCTTATACTATCTGTATTTTATTTCTACTCTCTTAAGATCATCTTCTTTGCGAAGAAGAAGAAGAAGGAGGAGGAGGAGGAGGAGGAGAAAGCACATTGTAGAAACTGTAGTATATTACAGTGTCTCACAGTATACCCTTTTGTCCACACTTCTTTGCTTGCAAATGTTCATTGCAATGACTGATTGGTCTGGTAGGAGGCCTTTGGCTTCTGTATGCTACATTATCAATACTGGGACCTGGTTGGGACTCCTCTCAGAAAATCTTATTGCTGCCTTATGGAGATCCTGTAGTTTTGGATCTGTAGGACTAGCCCCTTCTTTCACTCCAGCGGTACTAATGGGGTAGATGTTAGGTTGGGGTGATTCAAAGCCCTGTGCCTGGGTCTGTGAAGTATCTGAACTAGTCAGCCCACTAGCTCCATCACACCCACACCACTGGGTGACCTCTCTCTGGCTGGCCCATCTAATGATGCAAACGGTAAGGTGTGGTGTTGCAGGATTTTCCATGTCCAATCACATTAGGGCAGTGGGAGGCTTGTGATTGGACAGGGGAAAGGAGGAAGAGCGAGAAGTTGAGGAGACAAGAAGAGAGGTCTGAGGAGGAGAGGGAGAACCAGAATGGAGGCTGATGCGGTGTTATCAAAGATTAGAATAATTGTGTTAAAGCTTTATCATTATCATTTGGCTCTGAAATTATTGTATTGGCATCTTGTATAGTGTGTTATTATTGATACATAAATATGATTTGCTAACTAACCATTAAGAGTCTTGATTTTACCAGGTAATTAGGTGTTGAGATGGTTAACCAGTGGTGCTTGGGGTGTTGCGTGAGGAACTCAGGGGCCCTGTCAAAGAGATGGTCTGGTGGGAGCCATGTGGCCTAGCAGGGCTGGCGAGTTGGCAGGTTGAGAGACTGGGCGAGTGAGATCACCTGGCACAGGAGATAGCTCTAGATATTTCCTGCCTCAGAGCAGCTTTCCTACTCTCGTGCCCTTGGGTTTAGCTTACACGAGACTATGTTATTAGGGCCAGCTCTACTGTACTTCCCAGGCAAGGTACAGGGCCCTCAATCCTGAGTGATGTCACTGGTAAGGGACAGGAACAGTTTTCTCACTTGGGGTGAGTCAGTCTTCTGCCTGCCATGGGTGGCAAGGGATGAGGGACAGGAGGAAGGCATCTGTCCATTGTCTGTGCCACTGTACAACAGATAAGAGGCAGGGCTTGCTAACCTGCTCACACCATAGGGGCCAACTCACCTGCAACCTTCATGTCCAAGGCCAGCTCTACAGTGCTGCCCAAGTGAGATGCAGGGGCAACTCTCTTGAGTGCTACAGTAGGTGAGGGGCAGGGACAGCATTCCTACATTTATCACTCTAGGCCTAGCTCTCTCACTTGCAGGAGGTGGCCCATGGCCTATTTTTAAAAACTGGGTTCTTTGTACTCTGAATGACTAGTATTTTTTTTAATTCTTTGCATATTCCAGATATTGACCCTCTTTCTGATGCTGGTAAATAAAAACTTGCTTGAAGTTTTCTTATATCTTTTTTTTTGGTGAACTGTACTTTATTGGTATATATTAGTTGTATCAGTTTCTTTTATGACATATTTATGTGTGTACTCTGTTGGTATTTTTATTTTAGAATTGTGCCTTCCTGTGACTATTGCTTAAAAATGTCTTAAAATGTATAGCTATTATAATTTGAAGATAATTTACTTGTAAATAAGGATAATTTTGGTTGAGGTTTAGCCTCTTGTTATATATTGTAAGGCTAAGCACTGGCCCCCAAAATCTGGTAGCCCCCAGGAATGAGGAGATCCTCATGTACACCTAGTGATGCTATGTAACCTTTTCCTCAATTTAAAATTATTGGTTGAATAAAGATGCCTACAGCTTATAGCTGGGCAGAAGAAAGGTAGTCAGGGTGTGAGTTCCCAGGCCTGGAGTTGGAGGTAGGGCCACAAGAGCAGAAGAGAGAGAAGGATAGAGGAGATGATGCTATGGGGTAAGGGATTGTGAGAACTGGCCATGAAGGCTGACCAGTTAGAGTAAGATCAACCTAGGTGGTGGAACATGGTAAGTCATATCAATAGGAGAGTAGACAAAATAGTATAGATGGTTGATACCTGCCCAGTTCTACTGCTGTTTAAGGCTTATTATAAATATAAAAGTTTTGAGTCTTTTATCTGGGATATAAATGGCCAAAGCCAGGATAGAACTCCCTGAATGAGATTAAATATTTACTATGACAAATATCAGGTTTTTTTTAACGTATCAGATTATTCCTTCAAGTGAGGAAAGAAAGTGTTGGTCCAGCAGTTATGAGTACTTGTTTGCAGAAGTTCTGAGATAGGATCATAACACCCTCTCAGGTACCTCACAAGAACCTGTAGCTCTGGCTCTAGAAGATTCAATGTCCTCTTCTGGCCGTTGTGGACACCTGCACTCACATGTGTATACTCACACACATACCTAAAAAATATTACAGCTAAACTAACTACAACAAAAGCTTTTGCTAATCTACTAATCTGGAAGGTTACACAGTCAACACTGGGTAGGAAAAACATCTGCGTATGAAAACACTTCACCAAGAAACAGATGAAGGAGGGTTGTGAACGGCCATTCTCTGAGCATCTGCATTCCAATATGCCATTGACCTTAATCAATTTTGCTTTAAAATTTCCCCAAAGGAGGGGATGGGACAGTGAGTATGGTTGAGGTCTATGAGGAAACACATTTTGTTCCATCATTAGTAACTGATGTCTTCGTACTACTTGCCTCCAATGGACAAGCTTCAGTGACCTTAGGCAGACTCCTTATCTTAGTGGAAAGCAGAGGAGGAGGCCACTCAGCAGTAAGACCAGCTTGACAGGGCAGAACAATAAAGCTTCCCCTGTCCTGGGAGGTCTCTCTGCAGTGAGATTGAATGTGTCTGCGTTCTTATGTTGTTTCTAGATGGCTTCCCCCCTATCTTTTTTTCCCTTATTGGGCCTCTCCTTCAGGGCTCGGTAACACAGGAGAGATGCTTTTTGACAGACAAGAGAGAATCTTACACTTGACTTCCAATATCAAGGCATTTTAACTGGCACACTTTATATTGAATAATTCATGGGTATTCAGGCTTTACTTGACTCCACAAAGAAAGTGCTTTCTCTTAGCAGTCACGGTAGAGAAGAGCAGCTAATTCATTATTTAAACAGATTAAGTACTAGCAACTGGTACTGGGCTCTTTAGAGCTCTCTATTCCCTCTACTCATGTTATCCCTGGCCTCGGAGCTGCCTTGAACAGTTTTTAGATTGATTTTTTTTTTTTTACCATATTTAAGTCTTTTTAAAAAACAGATCTACCCTGTTCCTCACTATATTTGGAACAGCTTTGTTCTGTTTTAAAATGTACACCAGTGTCTGTTAGAACCGAGTCACTGCAGGCTCACAGGCATACACACTATTGTGACATTTTTGCTTTCAGCTAAGAACTGTGTGGCAGGTGGGAGGAATGTAAGAAATCGGAATTTGCTCAAATTTATAGAGAGACTGCTTGCTACACTAGACCAAGGAAGGTTTGGCTGATTTCAACATGTGGTAAAAGTAGGTGATGCCTCAACTTTCAAGTATTGTTACTTGGAAAAGTCCCCATGGAGAACTATCCTCTGTGTTTTCAGAGAAAAGAGGGGTTTTCGAGTTTGAAATGCCCTTCCCTTTTGTAGATGTTTCCTAAGGTTGGAGCTCATTCAACACAAATTTCTACTCTTTCATTTCCAGTTTAGAAGAGAGCAGAAAGTTTTTCAAGGATCCAGGGTTTCAGTCTCCAAAGACCTTAGCATCTGTTCTGGAATGAAATGGAGAGAGTAATACACACACACACACACACACACACACACACACACACACACACACACAGAGAGAGAGAGAGAGAGAGAGAGAGAGAGAGAGAGAGAGAGAGAGAGAGAGAAGAAATACTGTTTATAATGTTGCTTAAAGACATGATAAATGCTTTTCTTAATTTTCAGACTATATCAGTCATAGTCTTCTTTAGGAGTATTTTAAAGTAGGTTTTTAAACAAGAATAACAAAACAATTAAGTGTTTTAATTCTTTTATGTCCTGAAAGCAAGGTGCTCCTAACCTAATAGTCTACTAATGTCTTCAGTATTTCCCACTTTGTTGAAAATAATTACAGGGCAATTAGTATGCCTCCTTAAATCTTAAAATGATTTTTTTTTAAAAAAAATCTAGGCAGTTTTACTTCCTGAGTTGGGAAAATAAATGTTAATATAGCCAGAGTGATATATTACCCTTGCTCTCAAAACTTAGTGTCTGCATTCAACTTAGATCCATCAGAGAAAAAGGGGGTTGGTCACATGTTTGAGGACAACCCTACATGTTTCTAAACCTGAAATATATCTTTTTTCTTTGTCTAATAAGTAGTAAAGACTCCAACTTGAAGTGTTTTCATGCACAGGAATATGACATAGTAAGGTGGGGTCAGGAATGTGAATGACTAGTGTGGAAAATACGGTATCAAGGTTCAGTCCGTAACAATGCTCCAGTAACAAGTGTGAGACCCCAGTTCTATTCAATACCTTCCTAAAACATGGGTGTGTCAGAACTGTGGTTGTAGGTCTCAGTTCAGTGAGTGACACTGTTAACAAATATGGTGGAGAGTGAGGTTGTCACCTGGTGGCAACCTTTGACCCACCCACCCCCAAACACACTCAAGCACACACAGACACAGGCACAGACACAGGCACAGGCACAGGCACACACATATTGTGAGTAATGGCTGTGTGATATTTGTTGAGTGTCTTAATCACACTGTGTCCTTTTCTCATTTGTCAAGCGAGTTAGGGGACATGAATGGAATCTTCCTCGTGGATGTGAATGTTACATGAGATAATGTATGAAAATACCTTAGCATAGTGAGAAACTCATAAGAAATATAGCTCTTTTCTGAAGAGCCTTTTTAGAAAATTAACCTGGCACTGACATGGAAATTTAATTTGCAATTGAGATTGTAGAAACTTAGTAAATGCTGCTTTGTACAGAATTAGTAATTTTATAAAATGCCACTGTACTTTGCCATAAGTTAAATAGGCATCCTGGATTAGCTATGGCAGGAAGGGAAATAAGTTTCTCTTGGACAAAACTATCAAGAGGTGTTAAGAAAATCCCTGTTCGGCGGGACCTTGTAACTGCTGTCTCTGTTGAGGTGCATTCAGACACCTTAATTGATTTAAATGCATTTTAATAGAAAACCAACTCCTTTTGCAAAGTTTTGTAAACATTTAATTTTTTTCCCTGAAAGTTCAGTATTGGCTAATTTAGACATTTGACAATTAGTGAATAATTTTATTTTTATTGAAAGGGGACAGGATTTCTCTAATTAGAAACAAATTTTTTTTTCTAAGTTATGATTTAAATTATGAATCCCAGATTCTAAGATTCACCTCTCAAGCCTTTGTCATATGGGGTCACTGTTTTCTGGATATCTTTTAGAGATATTTAAGACAATGCTGTCTTTTATACATAGACACAGACACAGACAGACAGACAGACAGATAGGCACACACAGACACACAGACAGACACACACACACACACACACACACACACACACACCCCTTTCAGGCACCCCTCCTTCCTCTGCATTGATAAAATCTCAATAAATACAAGACAAAACTCAGAGGACTAAAATATCACATGCGTATAAAAAATTTATAAATCATTCCAAAACTTCATGAAAGCAAGCTATTCTCTTTCCTTCCCAGGCATGCTTACTTTACTATGGATTAAAAATGCTGACAGACAGTCTGGAGGACCAAATTAGGTTTGGCAGGTTTTATTTGCAATTAGCTATGGGAGAGCATTCCCCCATGTGCTCTGGGCCGGGGAAGTGAACAGGAGTAGTAGTGGATACGAAAGGATAGCGTTTTTAGTTGAAGGAAGATGAAAATTATTTTGAGAGGTGTAGAAAGTGCTAGTGTTACTTTCTCATCAAGCTGTGTGGATTCACAATTATTTCTAATGTACTCACTTATGCTTATATGTATTTGGGGGAGACCAAGGAAGTTATAGGAAAAGCTTGAATTGCGTGCCTCTCATGGGCATCCATTACTGCCATAGGTTGCCTGGTGTGCACTTAAGAGCGTTTTGTAGTACTTGTAAATATGGATACTTTTTTATGTCTTTAAACTTTCACCTATAAATAAACTTATTGACAAGAACATGAGAACAGGTAATTCCAGGGTGGTTAGAATTTTCCATATGTGTTTTACTGAGTATAAATGATGTTCTTTATATAAAAGTGTGGTACAGATTTTTACATTTTACAAATTATCATGAGATACATTGTAAATAAGTATTAATATTATTACTGATATTGGGTTCATTAAGTAGAAATTTAGAAATTTCCACATTAATATTTAAGAAATGAAGTTAAATATTGAAGAAAATATTAGTTATATTTAATATTTTTATAAGAATTATCTTCAGCTTTTTAAAGTTCTATTTTCATTTTCATGCTTTAAGAGTACTTCTCAGACTTAGGGCTGTGGCTCAATGTTACAGTGCTTTCTTGAGTATCATGTGTGACACTCTGCTAGAGGTTCAATACCTAATTTAGCAAGATAACTAAACTATTAACAAGTAAGTAAATAATACTCTTTCAGGCTTGAGGAGTGACTCAGAGGTAGAGTGCCCGGCAAGAATTCCTGAGGACCTGGGTTTGAACTTCAGTACTATAAGAAAAAAAACCAAAGAAACCCAAAACACTACAACTATATACATATAGCTACATAACAGCAATTACTGAAAATCAGGTCACAAATTTGAAAGTGAGCAAGGAGGGGTATATTCAAAGGCTTGGTGGGAGGGAAGGGAAGAGGGGAGTGATGTGATTATATTATAATCTCAAAAACTAAAATAATTTTAAAAAGGCAAAACCTCTCAAGTCAAAATACACCTCAAATCACATAGAAACAAGGCACAGATTCCATTTCAGAATGCTGGGCTAAGAAGGAAGAAATGTAAAGGTTACTATTTAACTTTTCTCAAAACGGGTAGTTGTGATTTAAGAACAGTTTGAAAAATGTCTGACGTTCATTCATCTTTCTGAACTCAGCTTGTCTCAGATCTTGTTTCCGAATCTGTCACCCGGTACACTTTATGAACCACACATTTCCTGATTTTTGTCCTATTGATTTGGGGCTAATATTATCTATCTCTCTGCGATGTTAATATTAGGGCTGAGGAACTCATTCCAGTTATTGACCAGTCCTCTAGATTGGGGAACGAGGCAGCTTTTTAAGATCAAAGATCTGATTTATCAGCCTTATTTCAGATAAGTGACTTACTGCATCAATTCCACACTTACAAGGAACAGAATTAGCATAAAGTGTACAATGAACAGGTGTATTTTGAAATTACATGGATCTAACAGGCCTGAGGAACCTCAATATATGTAGAACTAAAAGATCCATAAGAAAATAAAGATGTAGTGGTAGCCAAGTTTGATGCTGAGATTGTGAGTGTTAGAAGTGCCAAGTCTGATACAATAAAACATTAAAAACTAAGTTATTTAAAGAAGAAAACTAAGTAAGATGAGTGAACAAATAAGAGGTAATCAGTTATGGATATCTAATGTTTTTGGAGAAACCTAATACATACTTACTGGTATTTTTAATTGGCCCATTAATGTTGAAAGGGTTAGACTTGAAAAAATCCACTTTTCTATAATTGTGATCATAATATAATTATGTCATTTCTTCCTTCTCCTCTCCCTAAACCCTCCCACATATTCTTCTTTGCTCTCAGATTCATGGTCCACTTTTTCATTAATTGTTATCACATGCATATATGCATAGTTTTATAGTTTTTATATGTGTAAATATTCCTTAGGGAAACTTGAAAAGTTTGAGGCTAGAACATCACTGGAATAAGTTCAAAGAAAAACAATATGTAGCTCTTCGTTTGTGCGAAAGAACACGATGTGACTCTTCAGAGTTTGGATATGTGTGTGATAAGAATTGGAATGTCTGTGTATTCTGCTCCTCAACCAATAAAATCTTTCGTGAAAGAGTAAAAAATAATATATGTTCCTAAATATAACATTTTCATAATCTACAAGGACTTTTGCTTTCTTAACTAGACAACTTTTGGAACATGCTGAAATTCATTTTGAAGTATAAGTTCAAACAATGGACTCCTAGCACAGACCAAAATAGGACAAAATGTAATATACTCAATGTTTGTCTCCAGAGAACATTGTTTTGCTGATGATTTCAAGCATGTAGATAAGTTTGGACTTTCTATCACTGATGCACATTATTGAGCCTTGAAAAAGCATGATAAAGCTGAAAGGAAATCACTTTAGCATTATATCACAATCTCTTTTCTCAATTTTTTATTAGATATTTTTTCATTTACATTTCAACAATCTTGAGGGATGCCTTTGTATTTGTCAACTGAATTTTTTTTTTAATTTTGATGAGCTTATCTGTATTTTCAAGGAGAAAGAATAGAGGCAATTGAGAATATGTATAAAATTATTATTTTCTTTGGTAAAGTCAGGTGATTTCTACTCTTGTCTATGTAGCTACATATCTGTCATCTGTTTAGCAATTATTTAGATCTATGTTTCTTTTTATATATATATATACATCTATTAAAGTATGTATGTATCTATATCTATCATCTATCTATCTATCTATCTATCTATCTATCTATCTATCTATCTATCATTTATCTATCATTTATCCCTATCACCTATCTTCTATCATTAACCTGCCTACCAATCTATCATTTATCATCATCTATATATCTATCATATCTATTTATTCATTTACATCATTTATCTATCATCTATCAATCCCCTCTATTTCTCTATCAATTATTTATCAATCCGTCATCTATTCATCTATTATCTATTTTTAAATACATACTGCTTTATACACAAGTGACTTTTTAATATGCAATTGAAGCCTAAGCTTATACAGTGTTTAAGTCATGACTTCTGGAAGTGTTTAAAGGTGCCAGAGGCATTCTGCTCCCATTCTTAATTCCTATCCTCTGAGCCCTTGGCATGTTTGCATTCATGCTTTCTTCTGTTTTAGCCACACTTTCAGTGTTCATTGCTGTCCAGCGTCTGCCTTTTGAGTGGTTTTCTCACTCAAGTTCTCTATCTTCTCTACTCCATTTATGTATTTTACATCATCTGGAGGCTGGAAGTCTTGGCTTAATAGAATTGTCACTTAATATTAGTTTAAGTAGTCTCTGAGGAAACTCCTGGGGAGTGATTTCATGACTATAGAATAGGGAATAGTGTTGAGGGAATTGTTGAAACAAACTGCTTTATTTTTTCCATTTACTTCTGGTTTATGTTCTATGGGAGAAGGAGTTTGATACTCTAGTTGATTAAAGCACAGGCATTTGTTGAGCTTCCGTTTTAAGAGAGTATTACTACATTCTCAAGGCCATGACCCATCTGTTTCTACATTGGATCTCTAGATCTTTTTACCTCTTTGTATTAAACAGATCAAAAAGTTCTATTTTCAGAAAAGATCTTACTCAGAGTTATCTACTTTTACAGTCTTTCCTGTGTCAGCCTTGCTGCAGCCATGATTAGGATAGCCAATAATGTTTGATATATTCTGAGTCCTCAAAATCTTTGCTTTCTGAGGTTATAGAGTCTGTTATCTCATGTCCAAACTTTGCTGCTAATAAGGGTATTTATGCAGGAGGTGCTTAGGGTATCAAAGACAGACCACAATTTTTTTTCCAAATCATTAACATGCTCATTTTTCAGGTACGTGTTCATTACATGGAGAATCAATTGTTTTAGCAAAAACAAAGTAAAACTGAAGGAGGGTAAAGCTGCAAACTCTTCTTCCTTCTGATGCTCTAGATACAAGTTTGTTTGTAGATTTTTATAGAACCTATCTAGACTCCTCAAAAATTTATGGTTTCTTTTTTATATTCTAGAACATTGAGATTTCTCTGTAGTTCAATTCTGGATATCTGAAGGATTCCTCTAATTATTCTAAATAATGAAATGATCATTTTATAAGTATAAGTTTGTGCTTATGGAAAGTCTTGTGGGTGGAATAAATGCTAAGTACAATTAGATATATTACAGGGCTTTACCTGTTCAAGTACAGTTTTCAATTTTGCAATCAGTTGCAGGTTTTCCAGAAAGGCTAATACCAAATAATTTTCAATGAAATTTTAGCCAAATAACTATTAGGTCGTATGCTTCCTATAAAGAGGAAAAATATCCGAGGTCAAACTAAAGCCCAAGTCAGATCATTTCTATTAAGCTCCATTTTAAGAGGTTCATAATTTTTTCATTAAAGGAAAAAAATCTATTTTTTCCATCACATTCTACAAAATATTCTTCTTGTTATGGAGACTTTGGTCTAATTTATATAGTTGAAGCCAAGTTGAGCTGGCATTTTTTGAGACTAATTTGTGATCAAGTGAATTGGACCATTATTACTGGAAAGCACAATGAGCACTTTGCTAAAGCCCTTGAGGTGTTGAAGACATAATGTCTACAAGCAGGGGAAAAAGCAAAAATCTTTTTAATGTGTAATTCATGGCACTTATCTTGGAAACTGTTTTGATCACATACCAATGGAATAAGCATGTTTGATGAGAGCCCTTCTGTGAAGTCAGTAGTTCATACTCTGTTAGTGACCAAATTGGTAGGGCAATTTGAATAACTAAATCTGCAGATTTACTTACAGAGCCTACCATACCATCCTGAGAAACAAGAGGTCTCTTTTCTGAATTACTGAGTTATAACTTTTGAATTTCAGGTAGCCAGATACCCCAGGGTTTCCATTTAGAATTGCTAAACCACTTACAGGATTTCCTTCTGGAGCTAGCTGAACTCACCTCTGGCAGACACCTGATAAAGTTCTAACTGGAGATGAGAGTTCAAAATAAAGCATCATTGCAATCCTGGCACCCAGGGAGGATAAATAAACAAGTCCCAGTAAGTATTTTTGCCTATTGTATGCGTTTCTCTAGGTGGTTACCCCAGCATAACTGAAACATTTAGGGACCTAATATCAGCTATGGAAGAGTTATGCTATACTAAAAATAGACATTAAAAATCTTGAACTAGCTTCCAGTCTCCATCTGTGCCCCCATTGCTAAGGCTGCCCCACAGCCTTCCACATCCAAATCCCATAGAATAGAGCTGGTCTCCTAGGAGTGCTCTCACTCCTAAGCCCAAGTTGAGATCACCACTTTCACTCCAATAACTGTCCAAAGCAGACCCTCCAGGAGCTCACAGGGCACAGGAACAATGGAGTAGCTGGGGACAGGATTCTTTTGGTCTCCATCTGGGCCCTGAAGCTGAAGTGGCTCCACTGCCCTCTACACCCAAATCCTGCTCAGGAGAGAGCTGGTCTCTCCCAGAGTGCTAACACAACTAGGATCAAGGGCTCACAGGACCACAAGAGGTACAAGCTACAGCCAGAGACAGTAATACCAACTAACAACAGAAATAACCAGATGGCAAGAGGCAAGTACAAAAAAATGGAGCAACAGAAACCAAGGCTATGTGGCATCATCAGAACCCAGTTCTCCTTCTATGGCATATCCTGGATATCCCAACACACCAGGAAAGCAAGATTTGAGTTTAAAATCATATCTCATGATGATGATAGAGGATTTTAAGAAGGATATAAATAACCCCTGGGGGGAAAATACAGGAGAACACAAGTAAACAGGTAGAAGCCCTTAAAGAGGAAGCACACACACACACACACACACACACACACACACACAAATCCCTCAAAGAATTACAGGAAAACAAAGCCAAACAGGTGAAGGAATTGTATAAAACCATCCAGGATCTAAAAGAAATGGAAGAAGAAACAATAAAGAAATCACAAAGGGAGACAAGTCTGGAGGTAGAAAACCTAGAACAGAGGTCAGGAGTCATAGAGGCAAGCATCACCAACTGAATACAAGAGATAAAAGAGAGAATCTCAGGTGCAGAAGATACCATAGAAAACATTGACATAACAGTCAAAGATAATGCAAAATGTAAAAATGTAAAAAGCTCCTAACCCAAAACATCCAGGAAATCCAGGACATAAGGAGAGTACCAATCCTAAGGATAGTAGGTATAGAAGAGAGTGAAAATTTCCAACTTAAAGGGCCAGTAAATATCTTCAACAAAATTATAGAAGAAAACTTCCCTAACCTAAAGAAATAGATGTCCATAAACATACAAGAAGCCTACAGAACTCCAAATAGACTGGGCCAGAAAAGAAATTTCTCCCATTACATAATAATCAAAACACTAAATGTACAAAACAAGGAAAGAACATTAAAGGCAGTATGGGAAAAAGTCAAGTAACACATAAAAGCAGACCTATGAGAATCACATCAGACTTCTTACTAGAGACTATAAAAGCCAGAAGAGCAGCTTCTGGGACAGGCGAGAGCCACAGAGCTCCTGAGGCAGCGCCATTTTTGGCTCCAGACAACCAGCCACCTTTGGGGCAAGAGGACAGGTGTCTGCTCAGCCTGGGAGGTCTTTGCCTCAGGATCCGCGGGAGCCATCTTGGTTTTAGGACTCTGCAGAAAGTAGTCTACACAGGTGAGAGTGTGGACTACTGAAACAACAGCTTCTGTGACAGGCCAAATCAACACAGCTTCTCAGAAAGATCCTGTTTTGGGTGGGCCTTCATCTTCAGCCAGGAGGAGGTCCAAATGCCAGATAACTGTGCACCTTCCCTGAAAGAGGAGAGCTTGCCTGCAGAGACTGCTCTGACCACTGAAACTCAGAGGAGAGATCTAGTCTCTCAGGTCTGCTGATAGAGGGTAACAAAATCACCAGAGGAACAATCTCTAAACAGAGACAACTATAACAACTAATGCCAGAGATTACCAGATGGCGAAAGGTAAATGTAAGAATCTTACTAACAGAAACCAGGACCACTCACCATCATCAGAACCCAGCACTCCCACTTCGCCCAGGCCAGGGCACCCCAACACACCCGAAAAGCTAGACCTGGATTTAAAAGCATATCTCATGATGATGGTAGAGGACATCAAGAAGGACTTTAATAACTCACTTAAAGAAATACAGGAGAACACTGCTAAAGAGTTACAAGTCCTTAAAGAAAAACAGGAAAACACAATCAAACAGGTAGAAGTCCTTATAGAAAAACAGGAAAAAACATCCAAACAGGTGATGGAAATGAACACAACCATACTAAACCTAAAAAGGGAAGTAGACACAATAAAGAAAACCCAAAGTGAGGCAACGCTGGAGATAGAAACCCTAGGAAAGAAATCTGGAACCATAGACATGAGCATTAGCAACAGGATATAAGAGATGGAAGAGAGAGTCTCAGGTGCAGAAGATTCTATAGAGAACATCGACACAACAATCAAAGAACATGGAAAATGCAAAAAGATCCTAACTCAAAACATCCAGGAAATCCAGGACACAATGAGAAGACCAAACCTATGAATAATAGGAGTGGATGAGAATGAAGATTTTCAACTTAAAGGATCCGGCAATTATCTTCAACAAAATTATAGAAGAAAACTTCCCAAATCTAAAGAAAGAGATGCCCATGAACATACAAGAAGCCTACAGAACCCCAAATAGACTGGACCAGAAAAGAAATTGCTCTTGACACATAATAATCAGAACAACAAATGCACTAAATAAAGATAGAATACTAAACGCAGTAAGGGAAGAGGGTCAAGTAACATATAAAGGCAAGCCTATCAGAATTACACCAGATTGTTCACCAGAGACTATGAAAGCCAGAAGAGCCTGGACAGATGTTATACAGACACTAAGAGAACACAAATTCCAGCCCAGGCTACTATACCCAGCCAAACTCTCAATTACCATAGATGGAGAAAGCAAAGTATTCCACAACAAAACCAAATTCACACATTATCTTTCCACGAATCCAGCCCTTCAAAGGATAATAACAGAAACAAACAAACAAAAAAACAGTACAAGGACAGAAACCAAGCCCTAGAAAAAGCAAGCAGATAATCCTTCAACAAACCTAAAAGAAGACAGCCACAAGAACAGAATGCCAACTTTAACAACAAAAATAACGGGAAGCAACAATTACTTTTCCTTAATATCTCTGAATATCAATGGACTCAATTCCGCAATAAAAAAATATAGACTAACAAACAGGCTAAACAAACAAGACCCAACATTTTGCTGCCTACAGGAAACTCATCTCAGGGAAAAAGACAGACACTACCTCAGAGTAAAAGGCTGGAAAACAATTTTCCAAGCAAATGGTGTGAAGAAACAAGCTGGAGTAGCCATTCTAATATCTAACAAAATCAACTTCCAACCCAAAGTAATCAAAAAAGACAAGGAGGGGCACTTCATACTCATCAAAGGTAAAATCTCCCAAGAGGAACTCTCAATTCTGAATATCTATGCTCCAAATACAAGGGCAGCAACATTCATTAAAGAAACTTTAGTAAAGCTCAAAGCACACATTGCTCCTCACACAATAATAGTGGGAGACTTCAACACACCACTTTCACCAATAGACAGATCATGGAAACAGAAACTAAACAGGGACACAGTGAAACTAACAGAACTTATGAAACAAATGGAGTTAACAGATATCTACATACCATTTTATCCTAAAACAAAAGGATATACCTTCTTCTCAGCACCTCATGGTACCTTCTCCAAAATTGACCACATAATTGGTCACAAAACAAGCCTCAACTGATACTAAAATATTGAAATAGTCCCATGCATCAGATCAGATCACCATGGACTAAGGCTGATCTTCAATAACAAAATAAATAATAGAAAGCCAACATTCATGTGGAAACTGAACAACACTCTTCTCAATGATACCGCGGTCTAGGAAGGAATAAAGAAAGAAATTAAGGACTTTTTGGAGTTTAATGAAAATGAAGCCACAACATACCCAAACTTATGGGACATGATGAAAGCATTTCTAAGAGGAAAACTGATAGCGCTGAGTGCCTCCAAAAAGAAACTAGAGAGAGCACACATTAGAAGCCTGACAACACACCTTAATGCTCTAGAACAAATGGAAGCTAATTCACCCAAGAGGAGTAGAAGACAGGAAATAATCAAACTCAGGGGTGAAATCAACCAAGTGGAAACAAGAACTATTCAAAGAATCAACCAATCGAGGAGCTGGTTCTTTGAGAAAATCAACAAGATAGACAAACCCTTAGCCAGACTCACTAGAGGACACAGGGAAAGCATCCTAATTAACAAAATCAGAAATGAAAAGGGAAGCATAACAACAGATCCTGAAGAAATCCAAAACCACCATCAGATCCTTCTACAAAAGGCTATACTCAACAAAACTGGAAAACCTGGGTGAAATGGCCAAGTTTCTAGACAGATACCAGGTACCAAAGTTAAATCAAGATCAGGTTAATAATCTAAACAGTCCTACAATCCCTAAAGAAATAGAAGCAGTCATTAATAGTCTCCCAACCAAAAAAAGCCCAGGACCAGATGGGTTTAGTGCAGAGTTCTATCAGACCTTCAAAGAAGACCTAATTCCAGTTCTTCACAAACTATTCAACAAAATAGAAACGGAAGGTACTCTACCCAACTCATTCTATAAAGCCACAGTTACTCTGATACCTAAACCACAAAAAGACCCAACAAAGATAAAGAACTTCAGACCAATTTCCCTTATTAATATCGATGCAAAAATCCTCAATAAAGTTCTTGCTAACTGAATCCAAGATCACATCAAAACAATCATCCATCCTGACCAAGTAGGTTTTATCCCAGGGATGCAGGGATGGTGCAATATATGGAAATCCATCAATGTAATCCAGTACATAAACAAACTCAAAGACAAAAACCACATGATCATCTCGTTAGATGCGGAGAAAGCATTTGACAAAATCCAACACCCATTCATGATAAAAGTCTTGGGAAGATCAGGAATTCAAGGCCCATACTTAAACATGATAAAAGCAATCTACAGCAAACCAGTAGCCAACATCAAGGTAAATGGTGAGAAGCTGGAAGCAATCCCACTAAAATCAGGGACTAGACAAGGCTGTCCTCTCTCTCCCTACCTACTCAACATTGTACTTGAATTCCTAGCCAGAGCAGTTCTACAACAAAAGGAGATCAAGGGGATACAAACTGGAATGGAAGAAGTCAAAATATCACTTTTTGCAGATGATATGATAGTATATATAAGTGACCCTAAAAATTCCACCAGAGAACTCCTAAGCCTGATAAACAGCTTCAATGAAGTAGCTGGATATAAAATTGACTCAAACAAGTCAATGGCCTTTCTGTACACAAAGGATAAACAGGCTGAGAAAGAAATTAGGGAAACAACACCCTTCTCAATAGTCACAAATAATATAAAATATCTTGGCGTGACTCTAACTAAGGAAGTGAAAGATCTGTATGATAAGATCTTCATGTCTCTGAAGAAAGAAATTAAAGAAGATCTCAGAAGATGGAAAGATCTCCCATGCTCATGGATTGGCAGGATCAATATAGCAAAAATGGCTATCTTGCCAAAAGCAATCTACAGATTCAATGCAATCCCCATCAAAATTCCAATTCAAGTCTTCAACGAATTACAAAGGGCAATCGGCAGATTCATCTGGAATAACCAAAAACCTAGGATAGCAAAAACTCTTCTCAAGGATAAAAGAACCTCTGTGGAATCACCATGCCTGACCTAAAGCTGTACTACAGAGCAATTGTGATAAAAACTGCAGGGTACTGGTATAGTGACAGACAAGTAGACCAATGGAACAGAATTGAAGACCCAGAGATGAACCCACACACCTATGGTCACTTGATCTTTGACAAGGGAGCTAAAACCATCCAGTGGAAAAAAGACAGCATTTTCAACAAATGGTGCTGGCACAACTGGCGGTTATCATGTAGAAGAATGAGAATTGATCCATTCCTATTTCCTTGTACTAAGGTCAAATTTAAGTGGATTAAGGAACTCCACATAAAACCAGAGAAACTGAAACTTATAGAGGAGAAAGTAGGGAAAAGCCTCCAAGATATTGGTACAGGGGAAAAATTCCTGAATAGAACAGCAATGGCTTGTGCTGTAAGATCAAGAATCGATAAATGGGACCTCATAAAGTTGCAAAGCTTCTGCAAGACAAAAGACACTGTCAATAAGACAAAAAGACCACCAACAGATTGGGAAAGGATCTTTACCTATCCCAAATCAGATAGGGGACTAATATCCAATGTATATAAAGAACTCAAGAAGTTGGGCTCCAGAAAATTGAATAATCTCATTAAAAAAATGGGGCTCAGAGCTGAACAAAGAATTCTCACCTGAGGAATACCGAATGGCAGAAAAGCACTTGAAAAAATGTGCAACATCCTTAATCATCAGCGAAATGCAAATCAAAACAACCCTGAGATTCCACCTCACGCCAGTCAGAATGGCTAAAATCAAAAATTCAGGTGACAGCAGATGCTGGCCAGGATGTGGAGAAATAGGAACACTACTCCATTGTTGGTGGGATTGCAAGCTTGTACAACCACTCTGGAAATCAGTCTGGCAGTTCCTCAGAAAATTGGACATAGTACTACCGGAGGATCCTGCAATACCTCTCCTGGGCATATATCCAGAAGATGTCCCAACCAGTAAGAAGGACACATGCTCCACTATGTTCATAGCAGCCTTATTTATAATAGCCAGAAGCTGGAAAGAACCCAGATGCCCCTCAACAGATGAGTGGAGACAGAAAATGTGGTACATTTACACAATGGAGTACTACTCAGCTATTAAAAAGAATGAATTTATGAAATTCCTAGGCAAATGGATGGACCTGGAGGGCATCATCCTGAGTGAGGTAACCCAATCACAAAGGAACTCGCACAATATGTACTCACTGATAAGTGGATATTAGCCCAGAAACTTAGGATACACAAGATATAAGATACAATTAGCTAAACGCATGAAACTCAAGAAGAACGAAGACCAAAGTGTGGACACTGTGCCCCTTCCTAGAAATGGGAACAAAACACCCATGGAAGGAACTACAGAGACAAAATTTGGAGCTGTGATGAAAGGATGGACCAAGTAGTGATTGCCATATCCAGGGACCCATCCCATAATCCGCTTCCAAACGCTGACACCATTGCATACACTAGCAAGATTTTGCTATAAGGACCCAGATATCGCTGTCTCTTGTGAGACTATGCCAGGGCCTAGCAAACACAGATGTGGATGTTCACAGTCAGCTATTGGATGGGTCACACGGCCCCCAATGGAGAAGCTAGAGAAAGTACCCAAGGAGCTAAAGGGAACTGCAACCCTACATGTGGAACAACAATATGAACTAACCAGTACCCCGTAGCTCTTGTCTCTAGCTGCATATGTATCAAAATATGGCCTAGTCAGCCATTACTGGAAAGTGAGGCCCTTTGGACTTGCAAACTTTATATGCCCCAGTACAGGGGAACGCCAGTGCCAAAAAGGGGGAGTGGGTGGGTAGGTGATTGGGGGTGTGGGTATGGGGGACTTTTGGGATAGCATTGGAAATGTAAACGAGGAAAATACCTAATTAAATAAAATAGGAAAAAAAAAAAGCAAGAAGATCCTGGGCAATTGTCATACAGACCCTAAGAGAATGCAAATGCCAGCCTAGGCTACTATATCCAACTAAACTCTCAATTACCATAGATGGAAAAACCAAGATATTCCACAACAAAACCAAATTTACACAATATCTTTCCACAAATCCGGTCCTACAAAAGATAATAGATGGAAAATCCCAACACAAGGAGGGAATCTCCACCATCGAAAAAGCAAGAAAGTAATCTTCTTTCAAGAAACCCCAAAGAAGATACTCACACAAACATAATTCCATCTGTAACAACAAAAATAACAGGAAGTAACAATCACTTTTCCTTAATATTTCTTAACATCAGTGAACTCAATTCCCTGATAAACTGACATAGACTAACAGACTGGATATGTAAATAGGATCCAGTCTTTTGCTGCATACAGGAAACATACCTCAGTAGCAAAGACAGCAGACACTATCTCAGAGTAAAAGTTTGGAAAACAATTCTATAAACAAATGGTCCCAAGAAACAAGCTGCAGTAGCCATTAGAATGTCAAATAAAATCAACTTTCAACCTAAAGTTATCAAAAAAGATAAGGAAGGGCACTTCATTCTCATCAAAGGAAAAATATACCAAGATGAACTTTAAATTCTGAACTTCTATGCTCCAAATGCAAGGGCATCTACATTCATAAAAGAAACTTTACTAATGCTCAAAACACACAATAATGCTGGGAGATTTCAATACCCTACAAAGTACAGATCATGGAAACAGAATTTAAACAGAGGCACAGTGAAACTAACAGAAGTTATGCACCAAATGAATTTGACAGATATCTGTATAATATTTCATCCTAAAACAAAAGAATATACCTTCTTCCCAGAACCTCATCATACCTTCTCCAAAACTGACCATATTATTGTTCACATAACAGGCCTCGAAAGATACAGGACGATTCAAAGAATCTCATGCACCTTATCAGATCACCATGGACTAAGGCTGGTCTTCAATAACAATCAGAACAACAGAAAGCTCACATATTCATGGAAGCTGAACAATGCTCTACTCAATGATAAATTGGTCAAGGAAGAAATAAAGAAATGAAAGACATTTTAGAATTCAGTGAAAATGAAGGCATATCATATCGAAACTTATGGGACACAATGAAAGCATTGGTAAAAGGAAAACACATGGCTTTGAGTTCCTCCAAAAAGAAACTTGAGAGAGCATACACTAGCAGCTTGAAAGCAGCATCAGGAAGCTCCAAAACAAAAAGAAGCAAATATACCCAAGAAAAGTAGATTACAGGAAATAATCCAACTCAGGGCTAAAATCAACCAACTAGAAACAAAAAAACTAGACAAAGAATCAACCAAACCAGGAGCTGGTTTTCTAAAAAAAATCAACAAGATAGATAAACCCTTAGTCAGACTAACCAGAGGGCACAGGGACAGTATCCAAATTAACAAAATCAGAAATGTGAAGGGTGACATTAAAACAGAAATTGAGTAAATTCAAAAAATCATCAGATTCTATTGCAAAAGGCTATACTCAACAAAACTGGAAAATCTGGATGAGATGCACAATTTTCTAGACAGATACCAAGTACTAAAGTTAAATCAGGATCAGATAAACAATCCAAACAGTCCCATAACCTCTAAAGATATAGAAGCAGTCATTAATAGTCTCCCAAAGAAACAAACAAACAAACAAAAGCCCAGGACCAGATGGGTTTAGTGCAGAGTTCTCTCAGAACTGCAATGAAGACCTAATACCAATACTCTTCAAAGTATTCCACAAAATAGGAACATAAGGAACATTACCCAATTTGTTCTGTGAAGCCACAGTTATGTTGATACCAAAAGCACACAAAGACCCCAAAGAAAGAGAATTTCTGAGCAATTACACTTATAAATATTGGTGTAAAAATACTCAATAAAATTCTCACAAACCATATCCAAGAATACATTAAAAATTATGATTCATCATGGTCAAGTAGGCTTCATCCCAGTGATTCAGGGATGGTTCAATATAAGAAAATATATCACTGTAATCCTCTGTATAAACAGACTTAAGGGGAAAAAAAAACTACATGACCATTTCATGAGATGCTGAGAAAGCATTTGACAAATTCCAACATCGCTTTAAGATAAAAGTCTTGGAAAGATTAGGAATTAAAGGCCCATTCCTAAACACAGTAATAACAATATACAACAAACCAGTAGGCAACATCAAACTAAGTGGAGAGAAGTTGGACGCAATCCCACTAAAATTAGGGACCAGAGCCCTTCTGGTCCAGGTCAGCACCGGGGTTCCTTGCCCGTGGAGTCTCCGGACACCAGCAAGGACCCCCACAGGATCCCCCACGGGATCTTAAGACCTCTGGTGAGTGGAACACAGTGT
Source organism: Mus musculus (assembly GCF_000001635.26). NCBI lineage: Eukaryota > Metazoa > Chordata > Mammalia > Rodentia > Muridae > Mus > Mus musculus. Next base: position 82,148,092 of record NC_000079.6, read on the forward strand.
CTGCTCCAATTCAATCTCACGGGACCTGAGACTGCATTAATTAGGGAAGCAGAAAACCCAGCCTGATCAGGGACACAGGTCCCTTCTAGTCCATGCCAGCATCAGGGTTCCTTGCCCGCAGAGTCCCCGGACACCTGCAAGGACCCCCACAGGATCCTCCACGGGATCTTAAGACCTCTGGTGAGTGGAACACAACTTCTGCCAGGAGGCAGGTTCAAACACCAGATATCTGGGCACCTTCCCTGCAAGAGGTGAGCTTGCCTGCAGAGAGTACTCTGACCACTGAAACTAAGGAGAGAGCTAGTTTCCCAGATCTGCTGATAGAGGCTAACATAATCACCTGAGGAACAAGCTCTAACCAGAGACAACTATAACAACTAGCTCCAGAGATTACCAGATAGTGAAAGGCAAAGTAAGAATCCTATTAACAGAAATCAAGACAACCCACCATCATCAGAACGCAGCACACCCACCCCACCTAGTCCTGGGCACCCCAACACACCTGAAAAGCTAGACCCAGATTTAAAAACATATCTCATGATGATGGTAGAGGACATCAAGAAGGACTTTAATAACTCACTTAAAGAAATACAGGAGAACACAGCTAAACAGGCAGAAGACCTTAAAGAGGAAACACAAAAATCCCTTAAAGAATTGAAGGAAAACACGACCAAACAGGTGATGAAATTGAATAAAACCATCCAAGATCTAAAAAGGGAAGTAGACACAATAAAGAAAACCCAAAGTGAGGCAACGCTGGAGATAGAAAACCTAGGGAAGAAATCTGGAACCATAGATGCAAGCATCAGCAACAGAATACAAGAGATGGAAGAGAGAATCTCAGGTACAGAAGATTCCATAGAGAACATCAGCACAACAATCAAAGAAAATACAAAACGCAAAAAGATCCTAACTCAAAACATCTAGGAAATCCAGGAGACAATGAGAAGACCAAACCTATAGATAATAGGAGTAGATGAGAATGAAGATTTTCAACTTAAAGGGCTGGCAAATATCTTCAACAAAATTATAGAAGAAAACTTCCCAAACCTAAAGAATGACATGCCCATGAACATACAAGAAGCCTACAGAACTCCAAATAGACTGGACCAGAAAAGAAATTCCTCTTGACACATAATAATCAGAACAACAAATGCACTAAATAAAGATAGAATATTAAAAGCAGTAAGGGAAAAGGGTCAAGTAACATATAAAGGCAGGCCTATCAGAATTACACCAGACTTTTCACCAGAGACTATGAACGCCAGAAGAGCCTGGACAGATGTTATACAGACACTAAGAGAGCACAAATGCCAGCCCAGGTTACTATATCCGGCCAAACTCTCAATTACCATAGATGGAGAAACCAAAGTATACCACGACAAAACCAAATTCACACATCATCTTTCCACGAATCCAGCCCTTCAAAGGATAATCACAGAAAAAAACCAATACAAGGACTGAAGCCATGCCCTAGAAAAAGGAAGAAAGTAATCCCTCAACAAACCAGAAAGAAGACGACAAGAACAGAATGCCAACTCTAACAACAAAAATAAAAATAAAAGGAAGCAACAATTACTTTTCCTTAATATCTCTTAATATCAATGGACTCAATTCCCCAATAAAAAGACATAGACTAACAGACTGGCTACACAAACAGGACCCAACATTCTGCTGCTTACAGGAAACCCATCTCAGGGAAAAAGACAGATACTACCTCAGAGTGAAAGGCTGGAAAACAATTTTCCAAGCAAATGGTCTGAAGAAACCAGCTGGAGTAGCCATTCTAATATCAAGAGGGAAACTCATAGCTCTGAGTGCCTCCAAAAAGAAACTAGAGAGAGCACACACTAGCAGCTTGAGAACACACCTAAAAGCTCTAGAACAAAAGGAAGCAAATTCACCCAAGAGGAGTAAACAGCAGGAAATAATCAAACTGGTTCTTTGAGAAAATCAACAAGATAGATATACCCTTAGCTAGACTCACTAGAGGGCAGAGGGACAGCATCCTAATTAACAAAATCAGAAATGAAAAGGGAGACATAACATCAGATCCTGAAGAGATCCAAAAACACTATCAGATCCTTCTACAAAAGGCTATACTCAACAAAACTGGAAAACCTGGACGAAATGGACAAATTTCTAGACAGATACCAGGTAACAAACTTAAACCAGGATCAAGTTAATGATCTAAACAGTCCCATATCCCCTAAAGAAATAGAAGCAGTCATTAATAGTCTCCTAAGCAAAAAAATCCCAGGACCAGATGGGTTTAGTGCAGAGTTCTATCAGACCTTCAAAGAAGATCTAATTCCAGTTCTGCACAAACTATTCCACAATATAGAAGTAGAAGGTACTCTACCCAACTCATTCTATGAAACCACAATTACTCTGATACCTAAACCACAGAAAGATCCAACAAAGATAAAGAACTTCAGACCAATTTCCCTTATGAATATTGATGCAAAAATACTCAATAAAATTCTCGCTAACTGAATCCAAGAACATATTAAAACAATCATCCATCCTGACCAAGTAGGTTTTATTTCAACGATGCAGGGATGGTTTAATATACGGAAATCCATCAACGTAATCCATTATATAAACAAACTCAATGGCATAGAACTTAATATCCATAAATGAACCTACACACCTATGGTAACTTGATCATTTAGAAAGGAGCTAAAATCATCCCGAAGGGAAAAAACAAACCAGCTATTTCTTCAGGATTTCTCTGTGTAGCCCTGGCTGTCTTGGAACTCACTTTCTAGCCCAGGCTGATCTCATACTCAGAAATCTGCCTGCCTCTGCCTCCCAAGTGCTGGAATTAAAGGTGTGCGCCACCACTGCCCAGCACAAACTAGCATATTCAACAAATGGTGCTGGTTCAACTGGAGGTTATTATGTAGAAGAATGCAAATCGATCCATTCACATCTCCTTGTATAAAACTCAACTCCAAGTGAATCAAGGACCTCCATATAAAACCAGATACACTGAAACTAATAGAAGAGAAAGTGGGGATGAGCCTCGAACACATGGGCACAGTGGAAATTTTCCTGAACAGAACACTAATGGCTTATGTCTAAGATCAACAATCAATAAATTGGACCTCATAAAATTGCAAAGCTTCTGTAAGAAAAGGACACTGACAAAATGGCAACCAACAGATTGGGCAAAGTTCTACATTCAATAGAGGGCTAATATCAAATATATACAAACAACTCAAGAAGGTAGATACCCGAGAACCAAATAACCCCATAAAAAATAGGGTACAGAGCGCAATAAAGAATTCTCAACTGAAGAATACTGAATGGCTGAGAAGCACCTAAAGAAATGTTCAACATACTTAGTCATCAGGGAAATGTAAATCAAAACAACCCAGAGGTGCCACCTCACACCAGTCAGATTGGCTAAGTCAAAAATTTAGGTGACAGCACATGCTGGTGAGGATGTGGAGAAAGATGATCACTCCTCCATTGTTGGTGCGATTGCAAGCTGGTCCAACCACTGTATTAATCAGTCTGGTGGTTCATCAGAAAATTTGAAAATCCAGCTATACCACTCTTGGGCATATACACAAAAGATTTTCCAATATATAACAAGGACACATGTTCCTCTACGTTCATAGCAGCCTTATTTATAATAGCCAGAAGCTGGAAAGAACCCAGATGTCCTTCAAGAGAGGAATAGATACAGAAAATGTGGTACATTGACACAATGGTGTACTTCTCAGCAATTAAACACAATGACTTCATGAAATTCGCAGGCAAATCACAGAATTGGAAAATATCATCATGAGTGAGGTAACCCAGTCACAAAAGAACATACATGGTATGTACTCACTGATAAGTATATATTAGCCCAAAAGCTTGGAATACCCAATATACAGTTTCAGACCACATGAATCTCTAGAAGAAGGAAGACCAAAGTGAAGATGCTTCAGTCCTTCTTAGAAGGGGAAACAAAATACTCCAGGGAGGAATATGGAGACAAAATATGAAGTAGATACTGAAGGAAAGGCATCCAGAGACTTCCCCACCATATACAGACACCAAATCCAAACACTATTACAGATGCCAAGTGCTTGAAGATATAGCTGTCTCTTGAGAGGCTCTGCCAGTCTTACAAATACAGAGGCAGATGCTCCCAGCCAACAATTGGACTGAGCACAGGGTCCCTAGTAGAGGATTTAGATAACGGATTGAAGGAGCTGAAGGAGTTTGTAACCCATAGGAAGAACCACAATATCAACTAACCAGACCCAGTACATAGCTGACCTAGGGTGTAGGCTTTTGCCTTGCTGCAGCTGCAGTTTCCTATGGGAGCAGACTGCCTGTTGAGATTGCTTTGCCACATAATCCAGCTGAAATAAAAGATGGGTCTGTGCATTTACCCTATATTAATGCAGAGCTGAATATTAAACTTTGAGCCTTGATCAGAAAACTTTGTCTTGGCTTCATCCTTCTCTCTCCCACTCTTTCTTTCTCATTTCCAGCCTCTTTCGGGTACCCAGTTCTCCATGGCTGCCAGACAGCTACACCCACAGAGCTCCCAGGAATTAAACCACCAACCAAAGAGTATACATGGAAGGACCTATGGCTCCAGCTTCATATGTATCAGAGGATGGCCTTGTTAGGCGTCAATGGGAGGAGAGGCCCTTGGTCCTGGGAAGGCTTGATGCCCCAGTGTAGGGAAATGCCAGGCTGGGGAGGTAGGAATGGGTGGTTGGGTGGGTGTGCACCCACATTGAAGCAGGGGGAGGGATGATGGCATAGGGGATTATAGAGGGAAAACCTGGAAAGGGGTAACATTTGAAATGTAAACAAATAAAAAAATCTTGAGCTAATATTTTGTATGTTTGATTAATTTTAATATTGCAAATGTGTACAGATTCTTTGTGAAAAAAACCAAGTTGTATAATCTTCATTACATAAATTAGAAGCCAACCCCATGGATATCTGCAGTTATATCTTTACTATATCTTTGACTTGAGATTATCAGTCTGGCTGGTGCAAATAACTCTTCAGAAAATTCAGCAGTGAAGATGGTACTCCTGTTGTGGCATTTAACTTGTTTAACCTTTACAAATAAATTACACTAGAAATATTCAGAACTAGTGTCCTACGTAAGGGTGTCTGTTATATAAAAATTAGCGTTTTTATATGTGATGTTGGTAGTGAGCCCAAGGCCTGTCTCATGCAAGGCAAACACAGCATTACCACTTCTCCAGCCCCCAAATTAATTTGGAATATGTGGAATACAATAACAGAATTTTAGATTTGCAAAGAATTTTAAAATTTATTCAATATAAGATTTTTCTATGTTTAAAAATGAACAAACAAACAAAACAAGTAGGCAAACATTTCAAAGCTTTGTGTGGTGATTCTGGGGAGCCAGGAACAGATGGAATCCTGGGGCTTGCTGTCCAACCTGCCTATTCTACTCAGTGAGCTCCAAGCCACTGAGAGATCCAGTACCAAAAAATTATGTACATGAAACCTAAGAAATACTAGAGATTGTTCTCTGGCCTCCACAAACAGAGATGTGCACATACATGCATGCATATCTTCACACATGTACACTGTACACACACTAGCATGTAAATAGATACATGAAAATAAATAAGAAATAAAATAGCATTTTAATAGTTTATAAAAATGGTACCTATTTTCAAAAAAATTTCCTAAGACATGTAAAAGTTTATCAACCTCCAAACAACTCTCCCTTTGGAAGGTCCTGCTCTTAAGGTTGTGGCCCACCATGACTGGACAGCTCTTCAAGCTTGGCACAAAGTAAGGACTTCTTTCTCAGCAGGGCTCTTTTTTCTCTACCTGATTTTATATGAAGAGTGTCTCTAAGCACAGTTGCCTGACCTTATCTGGAGGATGACAAAGCTTCCTGCAAGCCTGTATGGTTCGACATGTGAATTCCTCTCAGTCATTCCCACCATATAATAATTAGGTACTGTGTTATGACCATTCAGCCCTTCCCACTATAATCTCAAAGAACTCTGTGGAAAGTCACATAGTCTGTGGCCAGATTACAGGTTCAACTTCCTTTCTCCCAGAAAGAACTTGCCTATCAGGTTCTTGGAATTCCTCTTCATGTAAATAAAGCATTCCCTGCACCTCAGCCCCAGACAATAATGTTCACCCACCCTGGAAATTCTCCCTCTTCCACTCCTAAGATCTCTGTAGCCCTTGTTCACCAGGAATACATTTGAGCTACCTCACTGAAGCTGATTCTGAAAGTCATTTTGTGGGACTCAGCCTTCAGATCCTTTTGGTCCCCCATCCCTGTCCAACTCACCATCCTGGGCCTGTGGAAGGAGAGACACACAATCTTCAAATTGTATCAGAACATTTAGCTATGTGATAATTTGCTGCTATAAAAGTGTACTGGCTAGTTTTGTGTCAACTTGACACAGCTGGAGTTATCACAGAGAAAGGGGCTTCAGTTGAGGAAATGCCTCCATGAGATCCAACTGTAAGGCATTTTCTCAATTAGTGATCAAGGGGGAAAGGCCCCTTGTGGGTGGGACCATCTCTGGGCTGGTAGTCTTGGGTTCTATAAGAGACCAGAGCAAGCCAGGGGAGGCAAGCCAGTAAAGAACATCCCTCTATGGCCTCTGCATCAGCTCCTGCTCCCTGACCTGCTTGAGTTCCAGTCCTGACTTCCTTTGGTGATGAACAGCAGTATGGAAGTGTAAGCCAAATAAACCCTTTCCTCCCCAACTTGCTTCTTGGTCATGATGTTTGTGCAGGAATAGAAACCCTGACTAAGACAAAAAGTTTCTAAAATTTTAGGCTGAGGTGTAAGAGGAACACTAAGAAATGTGTTGGAGAGAAGTAAACTTTATCTTGCTTTTAATCTATCAATTTTTAAGGCAGTAGTTTCTCTTCTACAACATGATAAAACTTTAGAAAAATCTGGTTTGGTTTTGTTTTTCCTAAAAAAATGTTTTGAATATTGGGAGGCTCCTCCTCTGTAGTACCGTTGGGTAATTCCATCACCCCACAACCAACTGTGTGTTCTGTGTTTATGTGCATACCAATCATGACATTTCGCACTCACTGAAACTATTACCCTCCCTGCTCATAATGGCTGCTAGCTCAGTGCTGATCTGCTGTGACAGTAGCAATGTGTGAGTCATCTGGGGTTGTGCATAAGTTGGGGTGTAAGAAGACAACTAGTTGTATCTCAGAGAGAGATTCCTGCAGCCTGATGCTGGCACTCACTGGCTTAAGAGTGAGTACCAGTGGGAGATTGCAGGAAGGGATTCTAACCTGTCTGCTGCTTCTGTGTGGGGTTGTTTCACTCATTCACTTCTTGATATAAAAGGTGACTTCTAACTCTGCCTTTACTCCCACTGGGAACCAGCAGCACTCACATCATCACTGAGGTGAGGGATGCTAGGTTCCTTTCATGCATAGTTAGTCATCAGAGATAGAAGGTCCTAGAAAGGGGGCAGGATTTAGCAAAAGCAAGTCTGGAGACAGACAGCTCTGGCCTTCAGTGTCTGCCTTTCCATTTAACATCTGGTGGGAAAGTAGAAAGAGAAAATTTGGAGGAAACAGAGCTGATGTGCTACCGACTAAGTGGAAGGCAAGCTCTTTGCCAGGCAGAATTTTGGGCATATGTGTTTAGTGTAGGAGTATGTGGGTAACATTGACAATCATAGGAAAGGTGAGATGAGATACCACTAATATACTCACGTGCTTTCCTTGTTATAGTCATCATCATCATAACTAGAAAAGAAGAACAGACCCCATTGTAGTTATTACATTTCAATGTAGTTATTAGATCTTCTTTTTCTTAATTATGAGTATATCTGTGAGTATATACATGCATGCTTGATATACAATAGATTCATAGATTATCTATAATATACTATCATCTATCTATCTATCTATCTATCTATCTATCTATCTATCATCTATCTATAACTATTTATCATCTATCTATATCTATCATCAATTTATATATTAATCTATCATTTATCTATTATCATCTATTTATATAATCTATCTATCATCTATCTATCTATCTATCTATCTATCTATCTATCTATCTATCTATCTATCTACCAGATAATATGTTAGCCATTGAAAAAACAAAGAGAAATAAACCATATTTTTAGCATCTAAAGTTTGCAGATACTTTTTGAAATGTTCAAAGTTACTTTTGCATAGATTATCTTATTTTCTATCCTTAGCAGTGTTTAGAGATATTAGTCTTTTCTAGGTCACCAGAGCCTGCAGAGGATGCTATAAAATGCTTTCCTGTATTTTGATATGTCACTTTCCACAGTGACTTTGCAGAGCAGTTGAAATTACTATAGAGGAAATGTGTAAGGTACTAAAAGCTATACACGAAACAACATGGTGAAAGTGAAGAAAAATATATCTTCCCCTATTGGTTTTCTGAAATTTCCCCATCTCTTAAGAAGAATCCTAATTCATAAAGAAAGCTCTAGGATATGTGTGAATCTCTGAGTAGACTCATTCAACTCCATGTGTTCCCAGTTGGGATATGTGTAGTGACCTTTTAAACAATTATGCTTGTGTCTTTGCAGGAGGTAAGATCAGGATCAGTTAAAGCACTCTGTGAACTAATAATAAGATAGGACTTGCAAGGAGAACTGGCATGCTCAATCTTAAAAGAAGTTATGTAGACAAACACTCAGGAAGGCATTTTTCCAAATGAAGGAGAAATGGAGAAACAAAGTTTGGAAAATATGTCATTGGAGATATCCATTATCATTAAATATAAATACACACTATAGAAGGCAATTAATGTTATTTTTGATTCCTGGCAGAAGTTGACATGGCGGTTTGTCTGACTGCTACAATGTCAGTGGTGGGGACTGGGCCTCATTAGGGAGGTGGAGGGAAGAAGAAAAACTGCCAACAGGACAAATGGGGCCCCTTGGGGCAGATGGTTAATGCACTTTCTCATTACACCTGGGGAGAGATAGCTCCTGGGGAGGATGCATAAGTGCTTGTGGGCTGTGTGTGAGTTGTGTAAGGCATGACCTTTGGAAAGTAGCCATGAAGACTCAGTTCACCTTAATACACACACACACACACACACACACACACACACACACACACACACACACACGCACACTCAAACAATGAAGATAGATGGCGCTCACATTTCAAATACATCAGGAAAAATTCCAGAGCAAAGCAATTTAACTTAGCAACATTTATTTGTTTAATTTAGCAACTAAGAAAAGCTCTATCAAATATATTTGTGGGCCTCACAGATATGGAGTTGGAGTCATCTCTTTAGTTCCTCAGGGCTTCTCAGTATTTTTGAGAGAAAATTTCACTTACTCTGGCCACTTCTCTAGGTTTTGCACACTCTGGTTTTAGTTCAAACTTTCATGTGGAAAATTCCTTCCTGTCTCACTGGATTGTCTCCCCCAATCTCTTTCCTATCTAACATTGTACCATTTTCCAATATTTAGCCTTTAATATTAGCACTCCAGGGAGCCTTTCTTGAATGAGCCTGGCTCCATTTCCTGCCTCTTCTGCCCCATAAGTTTCCTCCAGCTCTTTTATTAATACTTCTTTGTGCAAATTTTTTATTTTTCTTTTTCATTCTTCTTTTTCCTTTCCCCCTCTTTTCTCTTCCTATATTTCTCTATACTACCTCCTTCCTATACTTCTCTATACTACCCCCTCTATTTTCCATGTCAGATCCATGAGACAAGAATGTTTCTCAGCAGTATTCAGTAGAGGACCTGAGAAAAGAAGAAAAGGTATTTTCATCATGAAAAATTTCAGTTATCCACATTTCAGTTTGTGGCATGGTGGGATTGTACAGGGTTGCATCTCTGACACTAATTTCTCATTGTATTCCAAGCTACCCTAAACTTTGAGGAAGCAGAGGAGGACAAAAGAGCATACAGGGGATGGTTCAAGGCATAGCAGAGGGCTGTGTTGTCTGGCCTCAGTAAGAGAAGATGCATCTAATCCTGTAGAGACATGATGTCCCAGGGTGCAGGGATACGTGGATGGAGGGGACTCCCTCTCAGAGGTGAAGGGGATGTGGGATGGGTAGAGGAACTCTGAGAGGGGGCCAGGAGGAGGCAGTTCAACACAAGATGTAAATAAATAAAATAATTATTAAAAAAGAACTCCATTGTTTTGACACTTGCTTCTTTTTCCTCCACTACAACAGACAGCAACCACAATGTGATAGCTCACCTGACCCTACCATAGTTAGTGTCTTAATGCTATCTATCTATCTATCTATCTATCTATCTATCTATCTATCTATCTATCTATCTATCTGTGTTTCTCTTGATAACTTTGATGTTCCTTGTTTGTTTGTTCTGTTTTGTTTTTTTACACAGAAATTGTGCTGAGGACATTAAATTCTCTCTGTGCATATCCATTGTCTTTCTGGAGTGAATGGATTTTGTTTGTTTTTAAGACTGGGTAATACTATGAAGCCCTGGCTGACCTGAAATGTACTACCTAGACCAGGCTGGCTTGGGACCCACAAGAGATCCAGCTGCCTCTGTGTCATGAGTGTAGGGATTAAAGGGGACTGAGTATTTACTAAATGTCTTTCTATCTGATACCCATCCAAGGCATTCTTCAGTATTTCCATCTGATACCCATCCAAGGCATTCTTCAAAACTGACACTTTGTTACCTCATTGAATCCACATCTAATAAAATGCTAAATAACAAAAAGTTTTTGAAATAATAAAATTATCATCACTAGTTTTTTTTTTTATTGGTGGTTCAGCATAAGTACTTTGTTACATTAAACCTTGGGAAAAAATAATTCTGTTACAATCTCTATAGTTTGCCCTTGTGTATCCTACTGAAATATCTGTATTCTAAACAACAAAATGATACAGTGTTTTTAGACAGAAAACTATTTTGCATGTAGAATATAACCTATAAATTGACCCTGTTAACATGATAACAGAACATATTTAATAGGAACTTACTTTATCCCTTATATTTAAAAGCAGCCACACTGAACATATTATAATTACCACCTATAACAGTGCTATTTAATACTAACAGCCTATAAGTTAGGATTTTGAAACAGAACGATTTGATTCCTTAACTCTTTTATAAGTTAACAATATAACACCTGCTTTTTTTTTTTATCACATTTCTGCTTCTTTCCTTTCCATGTGACCTCTTCAGTACACTGTCTCTCCTCTGGTGACGTTTCCCTTAAAGTCTGAACTCGAAAGTGACAATAGGAAAGCCTGATGAACTTGAAGCATGTGAACTTTAATGCGTGGATTTTACAACACTAGTTTTCTTTTTTGGGGGACAAGTTATTTATATATTTTTCCATGAAAAGCTGTGTTCTGGACAGTTGAGTTCATGAGAGATAGGCAAGTTCTGTAAGACTCAAACATATTTTATTTCTTTCTTTGTGTTGGCTTTTGTTCTTAGTTTTGGCATTGAACTGTTCTGATACCTTTGTTTATATCCCATGAGAATGACTTCAAATAATGTCTGACAGTGGTTCATGAGACAGGAATATGCTCATTTAGTAACTCTTAAGAACTAAGAAAACCATCAAATTGTAATCCTCTTCCTTTTGTATATGAATAAAATTAAAAAAGACATTGTATGCATACAGATAACACTAGATAGACTGACCATGTTGTATTTACATATTTAGGTATGTGTGCAGGTGTGTGTATGTCACAACTGCAACTACAGCAAATAGGCCAAGGCTTTTAGAGTGAGAAGAGCAGAATTTTCATGGCAAGTTCTGGAAGATGAATAGGGAAGGTGTGAAGATAATTTATATTCTAATTTAAAATAAAGTACAAAATATTAAATACAAAATAAAATGCATAAAAGAAAGAAAAGAGGGAAAGTAGAAGTAATTATCAGAGCCTTTTCCACAATGAACTTTACACTAAAAAAGAATAAAGAGAGGGAAGTTTTTTTTAAACTATATTTTAATAGAATTTGAACAAAAAAAAGCAGAGAAGAGAAGAGGTGGAAAGAGGAAGAGAAATAGAAAGAAAAGAAAAAAATCACTTGTGGGCCAATAAGATGGTGCAGGGAAGAAAAACCCTTTTTGCAAGTGCTTCATGGCTTGGGCTCCATGTGCAGGTTTTACTTAAAGGTCAGTAGAGAGAATTCATTATATATAATTAGCTTAGCTTCTGACTTCATGCTCTCTCTCTCTCTCTCTCTCTCTCTCTCTCTCTCTCTCACACACACACACACGCACACACACACACAGTTACACACAGTCACACACATGCACACAAATACATCAATGAGTGAATAAGAATAAATAGAGAGCAACCACTTGAAGGTGGGTATGGTCCCATGCTAGTGATAATAAAACAGCAAAACAAAATCCTCCAAAGCAAGAAAACAAACAAACAAATGAACACAAAGGCTAAATACAGTCCAGAGATGTGTTGTCATGAGTCAAAGACAAAACAGAACTAATAAAGGGAAACAGAACTAATAAGGAAAGTCACAAGCCAGACAACCCTTGTGACTTAATTATATAACTGAGAATAGTACTTTAAGTACACTATGTTGAGTAGCTACCATCTAGCAACTATTACTTAACCACAATGCCCAGAATCATTATTATAATATTTAAATGATATTATAAGTTTAAAGATAATCAACTATATTTAAATTTTAACAGCTAGATTTCTCTTCTACAAGTACAGTGACAAATTAGCACAATTTAGGTTTAAAACAAAGCAAAAAGTAGGATGTTGAGTTTCTATGTCTACTCTTAGTTAGGACACTCATGCTACAGGAAAGAAATCCATTAGAAAGGACACAATGACAGAAAACAAAGTTAGGAATAATTTTCAGAAGAGCATATATCATCAAAATAAAAACAACTCCCTGTTCTGAACTAACTCTATTTAAATGTTTAATAAATGTGCTTTGAGATAACACAAACACTTGTGAAAATAAAGGTTTCTTTAACAATCTTTTGGGCAGTAAAATTTTACATAATTTTGGTACAGTTATCAAATTTAGAAATGAGCTCTAATAGTTAAATATTAATTTATAGATCTTATTCAAAGTTTTCCAATTACGGACTACTGTTCTTTATCTGGCCTGAAGTCTGAACTGGTACACCTGCACCTTTTCATCATAAATTTCTTGTGTTTGGGGAAATTTCCTCAGTCTTAATATCTCACTTCTTTACTTTAACACTTTTCAAGCATGCTAGCAAGAATATAGAATAAAACAGCCCTCAGTTTAAGTTTCTTTGGTGCTTAGTTATTTTCTAATTCCTACTATCTACACCTTTGTCTCTGTCTATGTCTCTATCATCTCTCTCTCTCTATATATATATAATCTATCTATATCTGTAATCTATGTATTTATGTATCTCGTTTTTGTAAAAGTAATAGTGAAGAAGTTTTCTGTCTTTCTCAGTGTATCTTATCATGTGAATAGATATACTTTGCTTTTCAAACTTTCACCCATGCTTCAAGGTTCTGTTTTTACGATATCTAATTTATGTTGCAAATATGTACATGGGTTGTGTCATGGGCTGTAGCATGGGATTCCTACCTAGACTCACATCCTTGAAGAAATATAGCTCTTTCTCCTCCAGAAGCAGCTGACTACTGACAGCTCATCAGCTTGGGTTACAATCTTATGAGGTCCTTTATGATCCATGTGAGATTCTCACTATTCATGTCTTTTGCATACAGTCATGGTCAGCTGCTAAGAGTCTACTAGTGTTTCAGTGCTGACATGTTCCAAAGACACAGCCCTGTATTAGTCCTCCATAACCTCTCATTCTTTTTTTGTTAAAGTAAGAATAAAGCTAGAATTTGTTATGTAAATCTCTGTGCAGTAAATTAAGCAAAGGAATAAGAAAACTTTATTAAAACTTTTATTGGTACATGAAAATGTAAAGCTAGAATATAATAAATCATCGAAATATCAAAAGAGTAAGAACAGTGAGCAATTTAAAATATATAATATTTTCACCATCATTATTTTATATCTTTCAATATAATTTAGATAACATACACTATAAACGCATCACTATAGTGTAGATTCCATGTCTTAATACAATTGAGAAAACCTATCATAATATTATTGATTCCATTCAACTTTTGTTTTTATTTCAATTGCTAGGCTAACTCAACTTGCAAACATATTTTAATTTATTGATGAGACATTAATGCTCCTATGTTTTTCTAGGCTATAGGCATTATTTACAAGCAAGTAAATTCACTTGGCAATATTTTTCATTTTTTTTTATGTTTGTAGCAACTGTAATGTGGCTAGTATATCAAATATTTCAAGAAACAAATCCTTGGCTAATCTTCTAAATTGGTAATTATAGTAGACACATATTTTGGTACCAGCAAAAAGAAAACACATTATTCAAATACACAGAAGATATGATAATGATCTCTAGAAATGACACCATTGTCTCATTCTTTTTAAAAATATTTTTAATAGATATTTTCTTTATTTACATTTCAAATGTTACCCCCTTTCCTAGTTTCCCCTCCAAAAATCCCCTATCCCTTCCCACTCCCCTTGCTTCCCAACCCACCCACTCCCATTCCCTGTCATGGCATTCCCCTATACTGGGGCATATAGTTTTCACAGGAACTAGGGCCTCTCCTCCCATTGATGACCAACTAGGCCATCTTCTGCTACATATACAGCTAGAGTCACAAGTTCCACCATCTGTTTTCTTTGATTGGTGGTTTAGTTCCAAGAAGCTGTGGGGGTACTAGTTAGTTCATATTGATGTTCCTCCTATGGGGCTTCGGACCCCTAAGGCTCCTTGGGCACTTTCTATAGCACCTTCACTGGGAACCTTGTGCTCCATCCAATAGATGACTGTGAGCATGCACTTTTGTATTTTCCAGGCACTGACAGAGCCCCTCAGGAGACAGCTATGTCAGGCTCCTGGCAGCAGGCTCTTGTTGGCATCCGTCATAGTGTCTGGTTATGGTAGTTGTCTATGGGGTGAATCCCCAAGCGGGGCAGTCTCTGGTTGGTCATTCCTTCAGCCTCTGCTCTGAACTTTGTCTCTGTAACTCCTTCCATGGGTATTGTGTTCCCCAAGAATTCTCAACTGAGGAATACCGAATGAGTGAAAAGTACCTAAAAAAAGGTTCAACATCTGTAATCATCAGGGAAATACAAATCAAAACACCCTGAGATTCCACCACACAACAGTCAGAATGGCTAAGATCAAAACTCAAGTGACAGCAGATGCTGGAGAGGATGTGGAGAAAGAGGAACACTCCTCCATTGCTGGTGGGACTGCAAGCTGGTACAACCAATCTGGAAATCAGTCTGGGTTCCACAGAAAATTGGACATAGTTCTACCAGAAGGTCTAGCAATACCACTCTTGGGCACATACCCAGAATTTGCTCCAACATGTACTAAGGACACATGCTCCACTATGTTCATAGCAGCCTTATTTATAATAGCCAGAAGCTGGAAAGAACCCAGATGTCCCTCAACAGAGGAATGGATATAGAAAATGTGGTACATTTACATAATGGAGTACTACTCAGCTATTAAAAACAATGAATTTTTGAAATTCTTAGACAAATGGATGGATCTGGAGGATATCATCTTGAGTGAGGTAACCCAATCACAAAAGAACACACATGATATGCACTTACTGATAAGTGGATATTAGCCCAGAAGCTCAGAATAACCTCTCATTCTTAACAATCTTTTCACTCCTTCTTCCTTGATGTTCCCTGAACCAATCTTTCAAGTAACAGATTACTTTTATTTCATTTCACCACCATGATCTTGCTTTGGTTTATTTTTAAGTCTTTTCCTTAAAAATAACACTAATTTTACTCTATAGCTTGTTTCAGGTTCTTCATTTATGGCTTTTATTTCCTCATATTTTTTATTTTAATGTATCTCAAGCTGATGTCTGATTAACAGCACTGAATGAACAATGATGAGCTCCACTTCTAGTGCATTTTGGAAAAAATGGAGGTGGATAGGGATGTCCTTTGCTCTCAAAAATCTCACACATGTGTAGGATGTCAATCAATATTGGTGTTGAAAGATGTCCTACTCCCTGGGATTTATGACTATGCTTCCTTCCATGGTTGAAATAATATCCCAAATGTGATTTTGATTAAGGACTTTAAGATGAGATTATGATGTGCTTATCTAGGTAAACTCAAATCTTTTACAAGTTTCCTTAAAAGGTGAGAACTTTTTTCAGCTGAATCCAAAACCAGAAGACATATAGGTAGTTTTGAAAACAGAGAAAGGGAACTGAGAGGTGAGGTCTGCAAAAATAATCTGGCAAAACATGGAAAAGGCAAGGAAGAGGATTGCCCCTAGAGCCTTAAGAAGTGATTGTTTTTCTGTTATTTAAGAAATTGGGCAATGACTTTAGTGGATAGGCAGGTGGGGTGGATCTAAAACTTGCTTGAGGAAGGGAAATATGACAAAATATACTGTATGAAAAAGGCAAAACTGTAGGTGCAGAAGGACATGGTAATGTAGGTGGAGGAAAGCCCACAAGGCTTAAAACCTACACAAAAATTTATAACAATTAAGGAATACTGAAATGGGGAGAAAGTCTTCTCCAAGGAGAAGCATAATGAGAGTACAACAATTATTTACCTTATGCAAACTGGGCAGGTCTAGAAATATATACACACAAATAACATCGTGCCGAGTGGGCAGGCTGTAATTATGAACTCAATCTTTATGAATTTATACCCATATGTATATAAGGAAAATTCATAAAAAGAGGATGTGAATTTCAAAGTGCAAGGGAGAATATATGGGAGGTTTTGGAGGGAAGAAACAAAAGGGAGAAATGAAGTAATTATTATAATCATAATGTATTGCAGGATCCTCCGGTAGTACTATATCCAGTTTTCTGAGGAACCGCCAGACAGATTTCCAGAGTGGTTGTACAAGCTTGCAATCCCACCAGCAATGGAGGAGTGTTCCTCTTTCTCCACATCAGGTGCTTCTCTGCCATTTGGTATTCCTCAGGTAAGAATTCTTTGTTCAGCTCTGAGCCCCATTTTTTAATGGGGTTATTTGATTATCTGGAGTCCATCTTCTTTAATTCTTTATATATATTGGATATTAGTCCCCTATCTGATTTGGGATAGGTAAAGATACTTTCCCAATCTGTTGGTGGTCTTTATGTCTTATTGACGGTGTCTTTTGCCTTGCAGAACCTTTGCAATGTTATGAGGTCGCATTTATTGATTCTCGATGTTACAGCACAAGCCATTGCTGTTCTATTCAGGAAGTTTTCCCCTGTACCCATATCTTTGAGGCGTTTCCCTACTTTCTCCTCTATAAGTTTCAGTGTCTCTGGTTTTATGTGGAGTTCCTTGATTCACTTAGATTTGACCTTAGTACAAGGAGATAGGAATGGATCAATTCTCATTCTTCTACATGATAACCACCAGTTGTGCCAGCACCATTTGTTGAAAATGCTGTCTTTTTTCTACTGGATGGTTTTAGCTCCCTTGTCAAAGATCAAGTGACCATAGGTGAGTGGGTTCATATCTAGGTCTTCAATTCTATTCCATTGGTCTATTTGTCTGTCGTTCTATCAGTACCATGCAGTTTTTATCACAATTGCTCTGTAGTACAGCTTTAGGTCAAGATTCCACCAGAGGTTCTTTTATCCTTGAGAAGAGTTTTTGTTATCCTATGTTTTTTGTCATTCCAGATGAATCTGCCGATTACCCTTTCTAATTCGGTGAAGAATTGATTTGGAATTTTGATGGGGATTGCATTGTATCAGTAGATTGCTTTTGGCAAGATACCATTTTACTATATTGATCCTGCCAATCCATGAGCATGGGAGATCTTTCAATCTTCTGAGATCTTCTTTAACTTCTTTCTTCAGAGACTTGAAGTTCTTATCATACAGATCTTTGACTTCCTTAGTTAGAGTCACGCCGAGGTATTTTATATTATTTGTGACTATTGAGAAGGGTGTTGTTTCCCTAATTTCTTTCTCAGCCTGTTTATCCTTTGTGTAAAGAAAGGGTATTGACTTGTTTGAGTTAATTTTATATCCAGCTACTTGATTGAAGCTGTTTATTAGGCTTAGGAGTTCTCTGGTGGAATTTTTAGGGTTACTTATATATACTATCATATCATCTGCAAAAAGTGATATTTTGACTTCTTCCTTTCCAATTTGTATCCCCTTGATCTCCTTTTGTTGTCTAATTGCTCTGGCTAGGACTTCAAGTACAATGTTGAATAGGTAGGGAGAGAGAGAGCAGCCTTGTCTAGTCCCTGATTTTAGTGGGATTGCTTCCAGCTTCTCACCATTTACTTTGATGTTGGCTACTGGTTTGCTGTAGATTGCTTTTATCATGTTTAGGTATGGGCCTTGAATTCCTGATCTTTCCAAGACTTTTACCATGAATGGGTGTTGGAATTTTTAAAATGCTATCTCCGAATCTAAGGAGATGATCATGTGGTTTTGTCTTTGAGTTTGTGTATATCCTGGATTACGTTGATGGATTTCCTCATATTGAACCATACCAACATCACTGGGATGAATCCTACTTGGTCAGGATGGATGATTGTTTTGATGTGTTCTTGGATTCGGTTACGGAGAACTTTACTGAGGATTTTTGCATCGATATTCATAAGGAAAATTGGTCTGAAGTTCTCTATCTTTGTTGGGTCTTTTTGTGGTTTAGGTATCATAGTAATTGTGGCTTCATAGAATAAGTTGGGTAGAGTACCTTCTGTTTCTATTTTGTGGAATAGTTTGTGAAGAACTGGGATTAGATCTTCTTTGAAGGTCTGATAGAACACTGCACTAAACCCATCTGTTCCTGAGCTTTTTTTGGTTGGGAGACTATTAATGACTGATTCTATTTCTTTAGGGGATATAGGACTGTTTAGATCATTAACCTGGTCTTGATTTAACTTTGGTACCTGGTATCTGTCTAGAAACTTGTCCATTTCATCTAGGTTTTCCAGTTTTGTTGAGTATAGCCTTTTGTAGAAGGATCTGATGGTGCTTTGGATTTCTCCAGGATCTGTTGTTTTGTCTCCTTTTTCACTTCTGATTTTGTTAATTAGGATGCTTTCCCTGTGCCCTCTAGTGAGTCTGGCTAAGGGTTTATCTATCTTGTTGAGTTTCTCAAAGAACCATCTCCTCGTTTGGTTGATTCTTTGAATAGTTCTTCTAGTTTCCACTTTGTTGATTTCACCCCTGAGTTTGATTATTTCCTGCTGTCTACTCCTCTTGGGTGAATTTGCTTCCTTTTGTTCTAGAGCTTTTAGGTGTGGTGTCAAGCTGCTAATGTGTGCTCTCTCTAGTTTCTTTTTGGAGGCACTCAGAACTATGAGTTTTCCTCTTAGAAATGCTTTCATTGTGTCCCATAAGTTTGGTATGTTGTGGCTCCATTTTCATTAAACCCTAAAAAGTCCTTAATTTCTTTCTTTATTACTTCCTTGACCAAGGTATCATTGAAAAGAGTGTTGTTCAGTTTCCACATGAATGTTGGCTTTCTATTATTTATTTTGTTATTGACGATCAGCCTAAGTCCATGTTGATCTGATAGGATGCATGGGACAATTTCAATATTTTTGTATCTGTTGAGGCCTGTTTTGTGACCAATTATGTGGTCAATTTTGGAGAAGGTACCATGAGGTGCTAAGAAGTTGGTATGCCCTTTTGTTTTATGTTCTGTAGATATCTGTTAGATCCATTTGTTTCATAACTTCTGTTAGTTTCACTGTGTCCCTGTTTAGTTTCTGTTTCCATGATCTGTCCATTGGTGAAAGTGGTGTGTTGAAATCTCCCACTATTATTGTGTGAGGTGCAATGTGTGCTTTGAGCTTTACTAAAGTGTCATTAATGAATGGGGCTGCCCTTGTATTTGGAGCATAGATATTCAGAATTGATAGTTCCTCTTGGAGTATTTTACCTTTGGTGAGTATGAAGTGCCCCTCCTTGTCTTTTTTATGACTCTGGGTTGGAAGCCAATCTTATTAGATATTAGAATGGCTACTCCAGCTTGTTTCTTCATACCATTTGCTTGGAAAATTGTTTTCCAGCCTTTTATTCTGAGGTAGTGTCTATCTTTTTCTCTGAGATAGTTTCCTGTAAGCAGCAACATGTTGGATCTTGTTTGTGTAGCCAGTTTGTTAGTCTCTGCCTTTTTGGGAGAGTTGAGTCCATTGATATTAAGAGATATTAAGGAAAAGTAATTGTTGCTTCCTGTTATTTTTGTTGTTAGAGTTGGCGTTCTGTTCTTGTGGCTGTCTTCTTTTAGGTTTTTTTGAGGGGTTACCTTCTTATTTTTTCTAGGGCATGGTTTCTGACCTTGTATTGTTTTTTTCTCTTATCCTTTGAAGGGCTGGATTCTTGGAAAGATAATGTGTGAATTTGGTTTTGTCGTGGAATACTTTGGTTTCTCCATCTATGGTAATTGAGAGTTTCGCTGGGTATAGTAGCCTGGGCTGGAATTTGTGTTCTCTTAGTGTCTGTATAACATCTGTCCAGGCTCTTCTGGCTTTCATAGTCTCTGGTGAACAATCTGGTGTAATTCTGATAGGCCTGCCTTTATATGTTACTTGACCTTTTTCCCTTACTGCTTTTAATATTCTATCTTTATTTAGTTCATTTGTTGTTCTGATTATTATGGGTCGGTCCAGTCTATTTGGAGTTCTGTAGGCTTCTTGTATTTTCATGTGCATTTCTTTCTTTAGATTTGGGAAGTTTTCTTCTATAATTTTGTTGAAGATATTTGCTGGTCCATTGAGTTGAAAATCTTTATTCTCATCTACTCCTATTATCTGTAGGTTTGGTCTTTTCATTGTGTCATGGATTTCCTGGATGTTTTGAGTTAGGATCTTTTTGCATTTTCCATTTTCTTTGATTGTTGTGTCGATGTTCTCTATGGCATCTTCTACACCTGAGATTCTCTCTTCCATATCTTGTATTCTGTTGATGATTCTCATATCTATGGTTCCAGATTTCTTTCCTAGGGTTTCTATCTCCAGCTTTGCCTCACTTTGGATTTTCTTTATTGCGTTTACTTTCCTTTTTAGGTCTTGGGTGGTTTTATTCAATTCCATCACCTCTTTGGTCGTGTTTTCCTGACATTCTTTAAGGGATTTTTTGCTTCCTCTTTAAGGTCTTCTACCTCTTTAGCAGTGTTCTCCTGTATTTCTTTAAGTGAGTTATTAAAGTCCTTCTTGATGTCCTCTACCTTCATCATGAGATATGCTTTAAAATCTGGGTCTAGCTTTTTGGGTGTGTTGGGGTGCCCTGGCCTGGGCGAAGTGGGAGTGCTGGGTTCTGACAATGGTGAGTGGTCTTGGTTTCTGTTAGTAAGATTCTTATGTTTACCTTTCACCATCTGGTAATCTCTGGAGTTAGTTGTCATAATTGTCTCTGTTTAGGGATTGTTCCTCTGGTGATTCTGTTAGCCTCTATCAGTACACCTGGGAGACTAGATCTCTCCTCTGAGTTTCAGTGGTCAGAGCAGTCTCTGCAGGCAAGCTCTCCTCTTACAGTGAAGGTGCACAGATATCTGGCATTTGGACCTCCCTCCTGGCCCATGATGAAGGCCCAAAACAGGACCTTTCCCAGAAGCTGTGTTGCTTTGGCCTGTCACAGAAGCTGTTAGCTTCGGTAGTCCACACTCACCTGTGCAGACCACTTTCAGCAGAGTCTTGTAACCAAGATATCTTCCTCCGATGCTGAGGCAAACAAAGCCCTCCAGGGCCGGGCAGACACCTATCCTTTGGCCGGGAAGGTGACCAGATGTTTGGAGCCCTAAAAGGGGGCTGTCTGAAAAGCTCTGTGGCTCCTGCCTGTCCCAGAAGCTGTTAGCTTTTGTAGGGCACTCTCTCACTTGTGCAGACTACTTTCGGCAGAGTCTTGGAACCAAGATGGCTCCCGCCGATGCTGAGGCAAAGCCCTCCCGGGCTGGGCAGACACCTGTCCTCTGGTCGGGAAGGTGGCCGGATGTCTGTAGCCTGAAAAGGGGGCTGCCTCAGAAGCTCTGTGGCACCTGCCTGTCCCAGAAGCTGTTAGCTTCTGTAGTGCACACTCTCACCTGTGCAGACTACTTTTGGTGGAGTCCTGGATTTCTGTGAATTATGGATCTAGTCAGCAAAGAGCCAGCCACATCAACCATGACAGGATATTTATTATCATATTTCATATTATCATATTTACTATCGTATTTCCCTTATTAATCTACTTTTTTCTCCTGTGGTTGACTATGAGTTGGGCACAAGCATGCTCCAAATTTCAGTTATAACTATTATGAAAGATAAGTTTTTGGAAACAAAATGTGAGAGCCACTCAAGCTCACAGGCAGAACATTTGCAAATACAGCACAGGAAAGAAAATGAAACTGGAAGGAAAGAAGTAGGGAAGAAAGGAAGAATGAAAGGAAGGAAGGAAGAATGGAAGGAGGGAGGGATAAAAGGAAGGAAAGGAGGGAGAGGAGAAACGGGGGGAAGGAAGAAGGAGGATGGAGGGAGGAAAGGAAAGAATCAGGGAAGAAAGAAAGAAAGAAAGAAAGAAAGAAAGAAGAAAGAAAGAGGAAGAGAAAGAGAGAAAGAGAAAGAGAAAGAGAGAAAGGAATTGAGAGATGGAGAGATAGGAAGAAAAGTAGGAAGGATGAAGGAAGTAAAGGAGATAAGGAGAGGGAAGGAGGGAAGAAAGAAAGGAAGGAGGGAAGGAGGATAGATAGAGGGATGAAAGAGAGGGAAAGAAGGAAGGACAAAATAGCAAAAACAACTGTGTCCTTTAAAGCCATTAACTTTCATGAGTTGACCAAAT
This sequence comes from Mus musculus, assembly GCF_000001635.26. Lineage (NCBI taxonomy): Eukaryota > Metazoa > Chordata > Mammalia > Rodentia > Muridae > Mus > Mus musculus. The sequence goes on from NC_000079.6 coordinate 82,170,893, forward strand.
GCATGAACTTTTCGACCTCTTTTAGGAAGTGTGTATTAATTTTCATCTGTCATCACTAATTGCATAAGATTTGACTTTAGTCAATTTGAAACTTAAGTTTGAAATAATTAGGTAAGTAAAAGAAAATGAAAGATTGCTATAACTTCCAGTCCCTTGGTTGTCTTGGTATGTTCTGATGCACATTCATCGACTTTTACCTTCATTTTTCATTGCAAAAGGAAATGTGTATAATTCTATTCTATAAAGGTTAAAAAATGGGTGAAAGTGATCTGGAAGTCAGAAGTTTTTTCCTCTGGCACAAGAATGGAGAGTCATGGGAGACTTGGAGAAGACGTATATGTGCATGATACTCTATATTTTTATCTATATGCATATTCACAGGTATTTGTATTTTCAAAGGCTATTCAGGGGGTTTATTTTAAATGTGTGCAGTTCATAAACAGTAAACCTCAATTAAAAAGTAAAACAAAAGCTTAAATATATGGAAGGAACTTTTCTATAACATTTGCTCTTTGTCTATAGAGAAGATGTCTTCACACCATGTATATGAGGTAGGGAGGGTAGAAGCTGGATTCTGCCTTTTTCATTGCAGCCAAACTAATGAGTACATGCTTGAATGGCTTGACTATATCACGGATACTTGGTGTGCTGGCATAAGTGTAGTCCCAAATTAATTAGCCGTTTTGTATAATTTAGCTGCATCTACTATAGTCATCTCTAGCCATTCAAATGTACAATGTGGGGATATCAGCTAAATGCACAGTGCTTACTGGATTGTGGCTGATTGACTCTATCTATGCACTTCATAAAGCATGTGGGATATACAAACTTTTAGCCATTAAGTGACTTCCAGTTAGCACTTTTCAGGATAGCCTGTTTTTCCACTTTCATTTGAAATTGGGCTTTTTAAAAACTCTTTGATATTTACTGTATCCAACTTGTGGTCACAAATGGAAACATTATTTAGCTTCTCCTTCAGCATTCTGTAGAAGACTTAGTCTAAATGGAGGATCTGGTTAGATTTCTTCTGTAGGTGATGACCCTTCTGTTTATTTAAAAAAAAGGGGGGGGGGAGATGCAGAGAGTCTTAAAGTGGTTGTCACTTTCTTGGTGTGTGGTCTGTATAAATCTTCCACAATATTGAGCTGCTGCCTAAAGTCCTTTTAGTACCAAAGTTTGCTCTAAACTTCTGTTTTATAGTAATTATTATCTCTGTAAAATTAGGTGGTAACACCACTCTTTTAAAAGCATCCATGGGATACGAGTAACACACTGACATGGAAGCCACCAGAACCCATTAGAATATGAATAACATTTCTTAATAACTGAGAAAATTACTGTCCGGTTTCATATGGTCATTGCATTCCTTTACAGGATTTGTCCTATGAGAGGTTATTTGTCCTATGAGCAGTTGGAAATTTTCCTTTGTATTTTTTGTTTTGATTATTTCCAATTAAATACAAATAATTTGTAAATATGCTTATATAAATGCTCTATAACCATAGCATTTAAATGCCAACATAAGTGAATTGTCATTCCAGTTATTATTGTACATAACTGATTAAATACATAAATATGAAATCCTGAAAACTATTAAACATTTAAAGGTAGTTTAAAAATTTAATTTAAAATGTATATATTTATAGTTACATGTATATTATCTGTTACTAAAATAAAAAAGTTTTGCACTAATGTAATTTTTAAATTTAATTGTCAGTTTCTGAGAGTCTTAAACAAGCGTCCATTCCTCCCTTCCATCTTCCTGCCCAATTTTCTGTTTTTATCTCGCTATCTTTAATTCTATAACTTCTTACATAATTATTATTGTTACACATGTATGCACATGCACACACACACCACCAATGGAGCCCATTAATTCCCTATTGTTCTTCATCTAGAAGCCTGTAAAATTTTCTTCATCTATATTGATATGATGATTGGATTTTTTATTATGCAAATCTTGTTTAGACCACTACACTGTTAGATTTCATGAGTGCAGTAGTCCTGTCATCCTGTGGCTCTTAAAATATTTCCATATACTCTTCTATGACGTTCCCTACTCCTTAGGAATATGGTATTGTAAGCGTGTCAACTGGATCCGAAAACTCCATGATCACCTACTGTAGTAACCACTGTCTGGGAGAAAAATTTCTTATCTGATGAATTAGAGAGTAGCACTTCTATGAGTATAAAGATTAAAATAATCACATGAATGTAAAGATTCTTTCTGCATTATCTTAAATTATTTCTCAGCTGTAGGGAACAAATCATGTAGTATAGTATATTATTAAAATTGTAGTTAAACAGACAATTTTTTTTCAATGCACAAGCAAGGGATTTATTTTCTGGTGCATCAGGGTCAATCCTCAATCAATCCCTCAAGGCAAGTGATGAGAAGACGACCTTGAATGGCTATCACAAGTATTTTTCATACTTTTTAGGGGCATGGGTTACATCAGCAAGGTTACAATTCAAACTTAATGGCAAAGCACATTGATCTTTAAATTTATTGGCTAGCAAATATGATATGCATTTGAACTCTACCTGGGACTTTCCAGAGGGTCAGGTGACTATCAGTACATTCTGAGAAATGTTTTACTTGAGAATGATCCTGTGGGTGGAGATTGGAACTTGACCCAGTCTTGACCCCAGGTGGGAGGGGCAAGCTGTAAGGAGGGTGTGGGACTGGAAAACCTCTTAGGGTCCCTAATTCCCCCCCTTTTCTTGTACAAGCTCCAATCTTGGAGATATGCTCAGGGTCTTGGATAACTCATATTCTTCAGGTCTTGTTCTCAGGGTCTCATATTCTTAGTGCAGGACCATCAGCTGCAATTTTTCTATTCTCTCCTTTACGAAGGCTATAAGCTTTTTCAATATGCAGGGTCCAAAGGTCATAAATAACAGAAGAACAATTAGGGGTCCTAACAAGGTGGATATAAGGGTGGTTAACCAAGGGAGGAGTTAAACCAAGACTCAAACCTCTGTTCTCTCTCTCTCTTCTACTTGGCTAGCCCATCTCTCACCTTGGCTATTGAATCTTTAAAACCTCAGGAATGGTCTCCAGCATGTGCTTCCTGATGTTTCACATCCCCAGGTACCACAGAAAAAGTACTTGCCCCACCAACATTGATGGGCCTGCTGCTGGCTTCTCCCACACTAGGGGCACACACATATGGGTTTTCTCATAGGACACTCCTAGCTTCAGGTGTCCATATCCTAAGTTGCACTCTCAAAGGCTGCTTCTGGGACACAGTTTAGATTCACATTTCCTTTGTCTCCCACATTTGGGTAATGTACCCCTGTGTCTCTAGGGTGGGGATATCCCAGGTGTCAAGGCCCACTGCTAACTTACAGAGATCAAAGACAAGGTCTGGCCACCAGATATAAGGCACGTGTTCCTCTCTAGTGGATCAAGCAACATCCCCAGTGGCTAAGAGTACATGCCAAGTCACCTTGATAGGGTTGTGGGGATTGCTGAAGTTCAGCACCAGAAGATACACCATAGCCATCTCATGGTTTTTCTGGCCTTGCAGAAGGGGGTTGCTTGGGTGTCTGGCTGCTATCCAGTTGGGGTCAGGTGCAGGTGCTAGTCTGACATGAATTATATTAACCCAGCCAATTACTCCATCCACTTTAACAGAGGTCGGGGTGGTCAACAATACCAGGAATGGCTCTTTCCACTTTGTTTCCAAGTTTTCAGCATGATGTCTCTTAAACATATACCCAATCTCCAACTTGGTACTTGTGTGGACCTCTGGGATGTCTGTGTTATACAAGGCACTAAGTTTAGGCCACAATTTCTAGTGGATGATCTGGAAAGCGTGCAATCGAGCCATAAGGTCCTTGTCAACCTGAAAAGTCACTCTGAGGAGGCAAGAGCCAGGGCCAAGGGAGTATGGATCCCATACAGGATCTCAAAAGGAGTCAGGTTAAAATGGTAGGGGGTGCTTTGAGCTCAGAAGAGGACCAGGGGAAGAAGCCAGCCAGTCAGTGCCAGCCTCCAATGACAATTTAATTAAAGTCTCTTTTAGGGTTCTTTTTATTCTTTCTACGTGTTCTAGGCTCTGGTGATGGTATAGACAATGGAACTTCCAATTAGTCCCCAATATCTCTGTCAATCCCAGACTTACCTTAGAGACAAAAGCAGGACTATTGTCTAATCCTTGGGGACTCCAAAACTCTTGAACAATTTCTCTAATATCTTCTTGGCTACCAATGTAGCTGTTTCCTGCTGGGCATGGAAAGCCCCAACCCATCCAGAAAAAGTATCTACAAACACTAGAAGATATTTATAACCATATTTTCCTGGCTTAACTTCTGTAAAACTGACATCTCAATAGACTCCTGGTCATTTTCACGCAGGTCTTTTGCTCTGTTTACTCTTGTCCACATGTTGGGGAAAAAAAAAGGAGGGGCAGATGGTGAGGCCTTAGGGAGAAGGGGGTGGGGTGGGTGGTGCTAATGTCCAGCCAGAGTTCCTGTGCTCTGGGCAGGCAGACACAGACAGAACTGCCGGATGCTTTTCCACAGGGCCCCAGGTGAGCATGCCTGACCCACACAGCAGGGGTGGAAAAGGGTCAGCCCCTGACCTGGGACCCCAGAGCTACCTTGCTAAAGCCCTGGGGTTGTAGGAGAGAGGGATAAGGGAAGAGGTGCCCAACACTGAAGAGAGTGGTGCAGCAGATCTTGAAGAAGCAGAGATTATCTATGGTTTAAGAGCTTCATTATAGAAATGCAGGGGAAAAAGAGAAGGGAGAGAGAGAGAGAGAGAGAGAGAGAGAGAGAGAGAGAGAGAGAGCTAGAAAGAAAGGGGAAGAGAAGAGAAGAGGAGAGGAGAAGACAAAAATAAAGGGAAGGAGAGAGAAGTAAGAGAAGTGAAAGGTAAGAGGACAAAGGAGTAAGAGCAAGAGTAAGAAAGTAAGAGAGCGAGGTGGGGGGGGGGAGCACCACTTGAGCCATTGCTTACGTGACTACTGACCCATGCTTCTCTTGTGGGGGCTGTGGGAGGTGCCCCCACAAGTTCCTGGAGTTCCAGGAGCATGAGGGAACACCTACCATGTCATGTAGGTGAATTATAACTATCGGGGTTCAGACCTCAGCTCAACTGGAGACCAGCCTGCAATTCCCCACATCCGCATAAACATTCACTTGGTAGCATACCTTACACTGTTCTACTGTACCTCTGGATAAAACCCTGAGGTCCATTAAATATACCTTAAATTCCTTGACTGCTTGGATGAGCTTATTACCTAAATGAATCTATTTATGCTTTTGGCCAAGTAAGTCTTTTATTTGTTTTCTGAGGAGTACAGTTCTCCATTCTTGTATGAATCATTGTTCTTCCTTCTCCAGGTAATAGTTGGTAGGGTGGCTAGCAATCTGAGTTCTTCTTCTTCTTCTTCTTCTTCTTCTTCTTCTTCTTCTTCTTCTTCTTCTTCTTCTTCTTCTTCTTCTTTTATTTTAGTTTTAATTTTTTAATTTTTAGTGAGGTAATCCCTTAGTCAAGTTCCCCAGCAGGTATCTCTTGAAGTCCCATAACAGGCATAGGCTCCTGCATAGTCACTTGTCGAGCCACTTGATCTGCCTAGTTATTGCCTTTGGGCACTGAGTCTCTTTCCTTCTCATGTCCTGGACAATGAATAATACTCACAGTTGCCAGTTTCATCAGGACATCCAAGAGATCCAAGATTTCCTGATTGTTTTTTTATTTCTTTTCTCTCTCGTGTGAGTAGTCCTCTCTCTTGATATATAGCTCTGTGGACATGGGCTGTGGCAAAGGCATACCTGCTATCTCAGTAGATGTTATTTTTCCTTCCCACCCCAAGTTGCAAGGCTTTGGTAAGGGCAATTAGCTTTTATTTCTGTGCCAACATGCTGTGGGGGACGGGTAAAGGTTCAACCCAGATGACATTTGTGCCATCTACCACAGCAGCACCTGCTTGTCTCTGACATTCATGAAGAAAATTGCTCTCATCTGTAAACCAGGTAGCCTTGGGTTCTGGCAGAGGTCAATCAGAGAGATCTTTCTTGCATCTATGGGTTTTCTTCCTGGACCAGTTAGTTGTGGCCTGTCAGGAAGGAAGTATATCTGGGCCCCCATCTTGAATAGTAAGACTTAACCCAACATAGGGTAAAGGCAGTCTGGGATGAGCATAAATGAATGGGATACCTAGCCTATCCCTAGGTCTACTGTTGTTCAGGTAGTCCATGAATACATTTTGGTGCCCGTGGCTTCTTGGACCCAAGATTTTTTTTTTCTTGGAAACACATTCATCAGCTTGGAGGAGGACCGAGTGTTGAGCCCCTGTGTTCACCAAGAATTGAATAGGTTTCCTCTCCACTCTCAGAGTTACCCTGGGTTCTGGGAGGGGGTCCAAACGCCATCCTCCCCAGCTGCTGTTTTCCCCCAGGGTTAACACCTTTGCCATTTGGTTGTGCTTTTCCTAAGGCCTGGGATTTTCCACCCCGACTTCTGTTTGTTAGGGCACTCATAGGCCCAGTGGCCCCTCTCCTTGCAATATGCACACTGGTCTTTTTCAAGGGGTTTTCTGTATCTCTTTGGTTGGAATCTCTCTTCTCTGCTTTCCCTAACTACTGTACCCAAGATTCTCTGTAAATCCTTTTCCTGTCAGCTTTATTTTTTCATGTTCCTTTCATCTTCTTCCTTTCTCTTTCCCTGCTCCTTCTTCTCCTCTGTCTCCCTGTTACAGTAGACTTTCTCAGGAACCTGCACTAAATCCCTCAATGACTTATCCTGTAGTCCCTCTAGTGTCTGAAGTTTTTTTTGTGATATCTCTACTAGCCTGGTCTATAAAAGCCATAGTCACAGTAGTTTTTTGCTCCTAGCTACTGAGATCATAGGGTGTAATTGGCAGAATGCCTCCGTGAGCTGCTCTAGAGAGGCTGTGAGTGACTCATCTGGTCCCTGCTTAACCTCACATGACTTGGTCAAATTGGTGGATCATTGTGCAGCCTCCTTGAAACCTGCCAACAGACTGGTGGTAGACCTTCAGGTGCCCCTTACCTTCAGCCATATTAAAGTCCCAGTCAGGTCTAGTCAGGGAAAATGTGCTGTTGATGACAGCCTGGTCAGTAGATGGTGCCCCTATGTCTGAGGGGACATTCTTTCTAGCTTCCTTCATTATCCTCTCTTACTCTTTGGTAGTGAAGAGCACACTCATGAATTGTTGGATAGCATCCCAGGTGGGCTGATGACTAAATTAAACAATCTCAAATTTATCAGCCCCTTCGGGTTATCTGAAGGGGGGGGGGTTGGGCCTTCCAGTTGTATAAGTTGGTTGAAGAGAAGGGCCAATATTGCATAGCTTGATTCCCTGTATCATCTAGAGGCCCATATGCCCTCAGGAGAGCCACTGTGGTATCAGGGAGGTGGCCCTCAGACTTCAGTTCCCCATGGAGTGACCAGGAAGTTGAGGTTCTCCTCCTGCTTCTCCCTCCAATAAAGAGAAGTACAATGGCCCCAGCCGCACATGGCCTGAGTATCCTGGAGCCGGTGTTGGCACTGGCACCGGAGAGGCTATGGGAGAAAGGGTAGGTGGTTGTAGAGGAGGGGTGTATTGGAGCAACAAGTCTGCTCTTCAAGGGTTTTGGAGGATTGGCTTTTCTCAGGTACAGATCCCTCCTCCCGTGTTTCCTTTTTCCTGATGGCCAGAACCTCTGAGATGAGTGTTGGCGAAAGAAAGGCTTTTACTCATGGGGTTTTGTGTGTGTCCTCCACTAGATTTTTCCAGGTAACTATATAAGGCACTTTGTTGCGCGCGCTCAACTGGCCAGGAAGAACGACGCTGCTACAGGATCCTTCTGCACACGTTTATTCAGTCCTGATTCTTCTTGTTTATATCTCTCTTGTTTATATCTCCCTTGTTTATATATCTCCCTTGTTTATATCTCCCTTGTTTATATATCTCCCTTGTTTATATATCTCCTCTGTTTATATCTCCCTTGTTTTTATATCTCCCTTGTTTATATATCTCCCCCGAACCCTGGGCCTCTCACTCTTTTATACTCTCAGTTCCCATCCACACACAGCAGGCCACACCACCTCACCAGGCACGCAGCTTCAGCTAATCAGGGCAGCAGGGGCAAATCTCCACCAAATTGGATTCACCTGTATCCTGGTACACCTGCGCAGCACTCAAGATGTTTGTGGTTTATATGAGGAAGTCAGGTGCAAGTCATATGACTTAGCTACAGTCCCTGGCGCCTTTAGGACTGCCGCCACACCTGCTCCTAACAATTCCCCCTGGTGGGCTCCTGCCAGTACTGTGCCTTGCCATTTCCAAAAGGAGCAGAGCACTCCTGACTCCCTCCAGAGGGCCTGAAGCATCTTCCAGACTCCCCATGGTCACAGTGTTAAGGCATGTCTGCCTGCTATAATTATCTGCACCAGACCAGAGGCTTTCCAGCCTACATCATGTTCCTGAGCCAAAAGTGAAAGCAAAAGATAGAGAGATAAACTCAAACATTTATGAGTAGGTGCCTTTTGCTGAGTTTGGTCTTTTTCCTTCAATCATTCCAGTCAGTGGTCACTTTGGGGGGTGGGGGGTGTCAGTCTCCTTGAGTCCCGGACGAGCCCCCAAATGTAAGAAACCCTTCACCCTCAGTCAGTGGTACTTACTTCAAGATGCCCCCAAGCGAGACACTGAGATGCATCAGTCCCTCTAGGTGAGTGATGAGGTGACTAAACAATCAATTTTATTATGATGGTTTCAATTGATTTTATCAAATGTGAAGAATTCAGTGTCACCTGACTTTCATAAGATTTAACCCAGTCATTAGTGAGTGGCAGGAATGTTTCCCGTGCTCTTTGAGTATGAGTCATTCCTATTTCTTTTTCATGCTGGTGTATCTTGTTTACAGCATACTCAGAGACCATAAGTCAAAAATATTATATATACCTATTCATTTATGCCATTACATATGATCTCTCTCTCCCTCCCCTCTATTTATCATCTGTCTGTCTATCTATCTATCTATCTATCTATCTATCTATCTATCTATCTATCATCTACCTATGAGCTCTCTTGTTAGGCTCTTACTAAGTTGAGCAAAGTGGTCTGGAGATCACAAGTCTGCCTTTGTATCATGAGTTCTGGAATACACAAATAGCACAATGTTATACCTTCAACACACATCTTTCTTGTTATATCTTCACCTATGATTTGTTATCCTAAGTACACTGTACAAAGCAGTGGGTTTCATCATAGCATTTTCATGCCTGTGTTTCATGTTTGTGATCAATTTATTGTTTTCATTACTGTCACTCATCACCAATAGTTCTTTTTAATCCACATAATCCTATTTTTAATTTCATCCTGTATACACACACACACACCATATATATAAAACTAGTTGACGCACAACTAGTTAAGCAGGAGAGGTTAGATGATCATGGAACTCTCAGTACTAACTGACACATGTACAATACCCTACATTTAAGGCTTAGGGATCATCATGGAAGAGGAGATGGAAATACTTTAAGATCTACAGGATGACAGGACTACTGTACTCATGAAATCCCAACAATGTGTGTTGCAATAATACATACATACACATACATATGTATTTATTATATATATATTTATCACATTATATGTATGTATAATAAGTTTTGATTTCCATATAAGAGAAAAAAACATTTGCTATCTCTACAGTCTGTGTATTTTAATATAATGGTCTCCATTTCATTCTTCTTTGTGGCTTCTAAAGCCACCAAAACCTTGGACTATAAATTTAACTCAAATGTAGTTTATAATCTGAGGGAACAATTTAGTTTTTTCATTAGTATAAAAACAATCAAATTAGACTTAACTTCCACTTCCTGCCCCTAAATGCTTGATTTTTCAATTTTAGCTCAAAATTTTCGGAGCAAGAGTTGATGTTTTCCAGAAATCCCATATCAACTTCTGATTCCTGGAAGTGATTCTCACTAATGAACCAGTGTTAAGTAGTCATGTGATTTTTGTCTTTTTGATTCAGTATGTTTTCTCTGAATCATTCTTTCACAAGACCACTTAGGACCATTGGCAGTTGGTTAGGGCCAATATGGAGTGATGGGAAGCTGTCTTTGTTGTTCCTATTCTTTTTCACAATGCACTTCAGCTTGAAATGTTGCAGTGTAGTCCATATTTCTCCCATCTTTAACTTCACTGTTAGCCCTAGAAGGGAATAACTGTAATACAAGGCAGACAAACGTATGTTGCCTTGCTCTACAAAACCTTCCTACATACCAGTGTTACACATACAGTGTTCCTTGGATAAACACCATGTTTCAGGAGAGTGCACCAGAGTGAGCTTTTGGAGGAACAAGGGCAAGTATGGCTTCTTTAAAAAGTAGGAGAAAATAACTAAGGACTCATGGAAAAGAGAGTATGTTTAGCTCCTGGATTGGCTCTATTACAATAGATTATGTCTATTTCCTGTTTTAAAGGTATTTCTAAAAACTATTTTATATGAATATATTTGCTCACATGTATGTATGTGCCCCATATGTGTACAGAGCCAGTGGAAACCAGAAGTAGGCATCATATACCCTGAACTGAAATTCCACAGTGTTGTGAGCCACGTTATGGGTGCTAGGAATTGAATCCGGGTTCTTTCTAAGAGTAGCAAGAGACCCTAGCCAAACCACTGAACCATCTTTCCAGCACCTACTTTCTGTTTGAAGTTAAAAATCATACCTAATGGTACCAGGTTTGATTAGGGGTACAAGGAGAAGAAATTGACAGCAAAGTATAATATTTGGATAAAAATATGCCTTATCAATTAAAATGCATAGTAATTTAAAAAAATATGGGTTTATGAAAGTAAAAGAAAATGAAATAAAATGATTTTGAACACTGACTTTTCTTTTTAATATTTAAACATGGCAGAAGGAAAACAAAGATTTTCTAATTTTTTAATGGACAAAATAAATAAACATGCATTTGCTTGCTTGAATATCACAGAATTATATATTTCAACAGATCTTAAAGCTTGAAAAATGACTTACAAAGTTAAAATTAACCCATGACGCCTGTTCTTTCCAGAGGTTATGATTGGCTATTATTTGTCTGTGGGTGGATTTAACTCCCATAGAATTTCAGCCACATTGTGTATCCTGCATTATTCCCTCATTCCAGTAAATAACATCCTATCCTTTCTTGGGGCAAGAAATTTCAAAATCCGAATTTATCTAGTTGGTTACTCATAAAAAGAAGACAAGAATGTAAAAAGCAGATTTGTTGGGTAGAAAGTTTCAGCTGGAGAAGCAGGGAGTTGGGAGTGAGACTTAAACTTCATTACATAAATATATTAAAGTGTCAAAAATAAAAACAAAATGTTTTGTCAGTCTTAAAATTTTTCTCTACTGTCTAACTAGAAAGTAAGTTTGGAAATTTATGGACCAGAGAGTGTGTTCAGAACTTATATAGGGAATTAGAAATGGAACAAGTTATACATACTTAGTGTTTTGATAAACTAAGTTTATGAATGAGTAAAATAATACATATATAATTATCTGATTTTTCACTTAGTTTATTAGACTGGTTTATAAAATTTACTTTCAATTTTTAATACTTATTCCATGTTTGATTGGGATGCAAGAATAAGAAATAGATAGCGAAGGGTAATATTTGGATAAAAATATGCCTGATCAATTAAAATTCATAGTATTATTTATAAAAACTGAATTTATAAAAGTAAAAGCTATGCTTCTTTGAAAATTAGCAAAGCAAGATAAAGAAGACACAGTTATCACTTTAAAGAAATGATTGTACAATATTTTATCACAATATTTTTTGATATGTGGATATTTTAATGTAATTAAAATCATAGTGAATTTACAGCAGACACATTTCACGTAAATACTATAACTATCAGTTTTATATACTTAATTTTACTGAATTTCTAGGCCATGATATATCATAAGTTCAGAATTGTTTTTGTAATTATTCAATGATCTGTATCTCATTTTTGCATTTCTATTTCATCAAAGCATACATTTGTAAAAGTAGAATTTTAGAGTGAAATTACCCAGAGATTTGAAACCTTTATACTTTGTGTTTTTTTAGAGATGGATACTTAAACTGATATAATGACATCAGGAGAGTAATTATTTGCATCCTCTTTAGCATAAAATAACAATTTTTGGGACTGTTAAGATAAAAACATTTCATACTTATTGCATATGATTAATAACTCATTGATTATTTTCTCTCTCTGCTTTATATGTGTGGGTTTAGTTTAAATTATTATCACTAGAGAACATTATTCAAATTACATTAAAATATTAGTAAAGTTTTATAATCATTACTAAATATTGTCCACAAAAATATGTAGACTGAACAAATATCAGATATTTGACTTTTAATACAGATAGATATACAGTAGATTTTACAGTCTTTTGAAGTAGTAATTTAATAAAGTTTGATAGTGATATTTTTTCTTGGATTCTTGATTTTTGCGATTTGTTCTTCAGTGAATGTTGAGAGTTTATCTAAGAGTTGTTCAATGATGTGTGCATACATACAGAGATAAGAACAGTATGTGCCCACCATGTGTCCTCATTTCTCTGGCATGCCAATGTGCTGTTTGTAGGACTTGCTTCTGGTGGCTTGCTCAGCCTGCTCTCTTATAGAACCAAGACCTCCAGCCCAGAGATGGTCCCACCCACAAAGGGCCTTTCCCCCTTGATCACTAATTGAGAAAATGCTTTACATTTAGATCTCTTCGAGGCATTTCCTCAATTGAAGCTCCTTTCTCTGTGATAACTCCAGCTGTGTCAAGTTGACACAAAACTAGCCAGTACAATTGACCCCTTGTCAACTTGACACACAAACACATCACTAGTAGCCTCAACCCTTACATTCTTATTCATCCCCAAGGTCTAAATAACTTTAAATGTCCCACAGTCTTTACATATTCTTAAAATTTCAATCTCTTTAAAATATCCATCTCTTTTAAAATCCAGTCTTTTTACAATTAAAAGAATCTTAACTGTGGGCTCCACTAAAATAGTTTCTTCTTTCAAGAGGGAAAATATTAGGGCACAGTCACAATCAAAAGCAAAAATCAATCTCCAACCATCCAATGTCTGGGATCCAACTCACAATCTTCTGGGCTCCTCCAGGGTTTGGATCACTTTTCTAGCCATGCCTTTTGTAGCACACGCATCGTCCTCTTGGCTCCAAATGCCTGTACTACACTGCTGCTGCTGCTCTTGGTGGTCATCTCATGGTACTGGCATCTCCAAAACACTGCATGATCCCTTCAGTCCTGGGCCGTCAATTGCAACTGAGGCTGCACCTTCACCAATGGCCTTCCATGGCCTCTTACAGTGCCGAGCCTCAGCTGCTTTGCATGACCCCTTCATGCCTTCAAAGCCAGTACCATCTGGGTGACCCTTACACATTACCAAGTCCTGCTGCAGCAGGAGTAGAACCTTGGCTATTTCTAGAACACAGCCTCTTTGTGCTTTCAGAAAACACTTCCCAGAAGATGTCACCTCAGCGATGCTGGTCTCTTCTTAATCATCGCTAATTTCTTAGCTCTAGCTAAACCAGCATCAATAGTCACAGTAATGCAAAATTTTTGCTTTAGTAGTTCTGGTATCTTGTTAATCACAGCTGATTCTTCAGCCCCAGCTAACCAGAACCACAGAATCTTCACAATCCAAAATAGCAATGGCCCTGAAAAGAGTCTTTAATTTTCCCTCTGAAATTTCACAAGCCAGGCCTCCATTTTTCTGCACTGTTCTCAACATTATCTTCCAAGCTCCTACACAACATCTCACAGAGCTCTTAACAGCAAATGGATCTTCTGACCCAAAGTTCCAAAGTCCTTGCACAGTCCTCCCCAAAATATGGTCAGGTTGTCACAGGAATACTCCACTCCCAGTACCAATTGGTCTTAGTCAGGGTTTCTATTCCTGCACAAACATCATGACCAAAAAAGCAAGTTGGGGAGGAAAGGGCTTATTCAGCTTACAATTCCATACTGCTGTTTATCACCACGGAAGTCAGAACTGGAACTCAAACAGGTCAGGAAGCAGGAGCTGATGCAGAGGCCATGGAGGGATGTTCTTTACTGGCTTGCTTCCACTGGCTTGCTCAGCCTTCTCTCTTATAGAATTTACTAATTCTATAAGCAGAAAAACAGGAAGGAAAACAAGGAAGCAGGAAAGCAGGGAAGCAGAAAAGCTGAATGTCATCCTTGGCTACACAGGAAATTGGAGGCTAGCTTGTGCTATTGAGACCATGTCTGAAAAGTAAATTAGACTACCAGCCCAGAGATGGTCCTACCCACAAGAGGCCTTTCCCCCTTGATCACTAATTGAGAAACTGCCTTACAGTTAGATCTCTTCAAGGCATTTCCTCAACTGAAGCTCCTTTTTCTGTGATAACTCCAGCTGTGTCAAGTTGACACAAACTAGCCAGTACAGCAAGAAAGTAGAAAAGCAGGAAAGCAGGAAATCAGGGCAGCAGGAAAGCAGGGAAGCAGGGAAGCAGGGAAGCAGGAAAGCAGGGAAGCAGGGAAGCAGAAAAACAGGAAGGAAAACAAGGAAGCAGGAAAGCAGGGAAGCAGAAAAGCTGAATGTCATCCTTGGCTACACAGGAAATTGGAGGCTAGCTTGTGCTATTGAGACCCTGTCTGAAAAGTAAATTAGAAAATGAAGAAAAGTAACAATGTAAAGCAAAAATAAACCAGTATACTTATTACACATATACGTTTCTCCACTTTGACCTCAGTACTATGTAGTGGAGGCTTGCTGCTGCCACTGCACAGTTTTCATGCACATTCCTCTGTCAAAATGCCTCATCTGTAGGAGTAGCTCACAGATCCATTTTCTCTTTCTTTTTCTCTTTCTCTTTCTCTTTTTCTCTTTCTTTCTCTTTCTCTCTCTCTCTCTCTCTCTTTCTTTCTTTCTTTCTTTCTTTCTTTCTTTCTTTCTTTCTTTCTTTTTGTACTTTTAGTAGATAGATTGAGGGGGCCAGTTTCAAAACTATAGGATCCTTCTTATCTTTAAAAATTCACTCCAGTTGATTTTTATGTAGAATTTTGTGTTTCAGTGTGCAAGATTTTTGGACTTCTTTGGGGTTCAATCTTTCTAAAAGTTCTCATTAGATTTATTGACTTAGTAAGCTAAGGATTGTGTGTGTGTGTGTGTGTGTGTGTGTGTGTGTATGTATAATTGTTCATGAGCAACACACAGACATAGATAGAGATAGAAGATAGATGGATAGGTAGATGGATGGATGAATAGATAGTAGATAGATAGATTAGATAGATAGATAGATAGATAGATAGATAGATGTCATGTAGCCCATGCTTACTTGAACTTGCTGAGTACCCAAGGCTACTCTTGAATTCCAGAAGTCTCACAATGCCTCTTAAGTGCTGAAATTACAGGTGGGGCTACCATACCACCATGTGTGGCAGTGTTCTGTTGTTTTATAAAATGTGGATAACATACAATAAAAGGCCACTGATTTCTCCTTTCAAGGGGGCCAATGGTTTATTAAGACAAATGCACAGTAGCAGGAAATCAGTGGGACAAACTTCTAGTAACTATGCAAAAAGAGATAATTAGGGACCCTATTATTTCTTCTTTAAGACATTGTGGATTTTATTAACTGATGATCTATTGGAGAGTTCTGCCCCTATCTTTAGCATAAACTATTCTTAAGATAAAAACAGAGTAAGGCATTTCAACAGTGTACTCAATCCCTAGTAGGTGCTAGAGTTCATGTAAGTTCTATAAAACAGGAGACCCAAACCACAAAAATCCAGACTGAGTAAATTCCCTTTGGGCATTTGGGCTTATTTCCCCTCATTTTGCAGGATCCTTCCTCTGAACATTGACCAGTTCCTGTCCCTACTTTCTCAGGACTGCTGCTTCAAGGTCCTCATGCATTGTCTTCCTCATCTTACTCAGGGCATCCTGAACACTGAACAGGTTTGTGCTTTCTTCCATCCTCTATCTTCTGCCCTGACTTCCTAGTTTTATTCATTCTCCTTCACTTGCCCTGAGAAGTAAGCAGCCCCTAGGTGGAACTTTTAGTTAATATGAGCAAGGTTGAATTTGCAGAGTATAAAATAAAGTTCGCACAAGACAGGTGTTAAAATAGTTTTGAATTCATGATTGAATGAAAGGGTATTTATTTAAATTGGAACTGTCAACAAAAAATTCTCCTGTAAGGGGTCACATCTAAAATTGGTTTTAAAAGAGAGTTAAGTGGGACTCTGAAAAAGAGAGAAATGACATTTCAAGCAGAAGAAAAAAAATAGAGATTATAAAGGCAAGATGTAATCCAATTGTGTAGAGCCTACTCTAATCTCCACTCTGTTAATTTCTGGTGTGGGGGGATAGATGTGTCCTTTCAGATAGCTTCAAATAGGCTAAACAAACCTCTCACTATTTTACAACCTGGCTGGTGTCTGGAGTCTGGCCTTGCTGCATTTGCAACTTCCTAACTGAGCTTTTGAGGAGTTGACCACCTGCTGAGCTTGCTTTGCAACCAAATCTAGCTGAGACAAAGGGAAGTGTAAGGGGTTTTGCCTATGTAAATGCAGAGCTGAAAATTAAACTTTGAGCCCTGATCAGAAACCTTTGTCTTGGCTTCTTCCTTCTCTTACTGCCTGTTCCTTTTCATTCCCAGTCTCCCTTTCAGGTATACCCAGTTCATCCATGGCTGCTGAATAGCTATAAATAGGGATTAAGGCCAAAGTAAATATGACATATTCCCTTCAGTGACCAATATGTTAGCCTACATAGGTGGTTACAGTTCACACTCCTTGGGCATATGTGAAAGTTTTTGAAGAAAATATACAAATACACAACTTAAATTTGAAAGAACACTCTGGTGGTCAAGGCAATGGATCAGAGGTAATGGGAGAAAGAAAGAACAGCAAGAAGGCTAAAATTCCAACCCTGTGTTGCTCTGATTGTGAATTTACACCTGTGAGCACACAAGTCTACTCACCTTCCAAAATTGTTGGAACCCAAGTGGCAAAGATTTGCACCAAGGGTGCTGAGCTGCACTCACAAGAGGACCTGCCTGTTGTTTCCTGTGTAGCTATTGGTTTTCCAATTCAGATTACGAGATTCTTTCTGTTTTCAATGGAAATGGATGTTGCAGATGTGTAGATTCTCATCTTTGCATACCAATAGGAGTGCAGTGGTGTTTTGTATGACAAATGGAAGCATAAAACATGTGCACATGTGTGCTTCTACTCACATACTCACATGTATGGTTTTTGTATGTAAGTATGTCAGGAGGATGAAATGCTAATCTTACAAATATATATTTGGGCAACAATATTTGTTTATTTAGTTATTTAGTTATTTAGTGCTTCCCACATTTCTATTTTCAAATTTAAAAGTATATTTTAGTTACATATCCACTCTGGGCTGAATTTTCTCATCATTTCATATAATGTTAATCTAAATTTTAGAATTTTAGGATATGTATTCCTTTATCTGGAAGCACAAACTTATATTTATGAGAGGAAAAAGAATAAGTAAAGGAATGAAAATAGTTTCACAATGAAACTGAGCAGTTGTTCATATTAATGACATGTTGGCTTTTGTTCTATTTAATTACGGGGTTGGCTAAACCAGGCACTAAAATGACCTAACTACAATCATTTTTCTGTGCTTTTAACTGCACTGTTAAAGGTAACTTGAAGGGTTTTATCAGGTTCTCTTATTCCCCCATCTACCACACATGGGTAGTTAGAAAAATTTTCAATTTACTTTTCTTGTCTTTGCTACTAACTGTAATTAAAACATACTGTATGAATTAATTTGGTAGAGTGCCTAGCATGCACTTGAAACTCTCTGGACTTGACCTATAGGACTGCATACAGTGGAATGTTAAGGCACACCTGTAATCCTAGCACTTGGGAGATAGAAGCAGAAAGATCAGAAATTGCAGTTTATCTTTAGCTACATAGTAAATTCAGTGAAAGAGGCTTGCTCTTTTTCAAAAGCAGTGATACTATCCTCCACACCTCCAAACCCAACATACAACACATATAAATGCTTTTCCTGACTTTTTTTTTTTTTTTTTTTTTTTTTAGAATGGGCAACTTTGTAAAACTTTGGCACTCAGAATGATGTATTAGCTTTTTCAAGCCCAGATTTATTTCTCTTTGGACTGCTCCCTGCAGAACTCACTGGAAAAGTGAAGACCCTTGAGCTAACACCAAAGAGCATGCCAGTGCCTGTAGATGTGTACCAATCCAATAAAGCATGGCAGAATAAAGCTAAAGCCATGAACCTCTGGAAGACCTTATAGGGACCCTGCAAACTATCCTTCAACAATTTCAAGTTCCTGGAAGTCCTAAAAGCAAATAAAAGTTCACAGATTTTTATGTGGATTTTTGAACACAATTTATAATTGGATAAACAATTCCAAAATCAGCTGATTATATTTACAAATCTAAATCTAGAGAATTTGGTATCAGAGTAGCACACTTCTGGAAATAGTTAAAATCTAGTAGTTCCTAAAACAAAACAAGACAAAAACCTCTGAAACAGCCAGCATTAACTTTAAATGTGTAAAACACCTAGCAAAAGGCACAAGCAACAAGGCTTGGACACTGTTTACATTTTAATGTTCCTTCTGCTCCATTTTTCCTTTTAATCCCTTGTCAAATAGCAATTTGTGTCAACAGCAAGTGGTTTGCCTGGAGGGACAATCTCCTTATGTGATGACTTGGCTCACTTAAAAATCAAATAATGTTGAATTTATATATCTATAATTCAAAGGTACTTCTGTTTGGTCTCTAGTATTTTAAGTCATTACAACTTAAAGTGGACTGTCTGTTTTTCTAAACTAGACTGTAGTGCTCACCTCGTCCAGCAAGAAAAAATGCAACACGGTCAGATTCTTCTCAACAGCCTTTTTTATTTCAGGAACACCTCAATGCTACGGGAGCTCCGGAAACCCAGGGAGGACTGCTTATATACACCCCAGCACTGGGGAGAGCTATGTGTCCTCCTGGGATTGGTCAGTCAGCCGGCACTTTGATTTGTATGTACCCGCTTGGGAGGGGTTGGCGCCAGATTCGGCCTAGCGCCTGCGCAGTGGCATTGTTTACAGCAATGGTATACTGGAGGCCAGCGCCAACTTTTAGGTGCTTGGCTCCCCCTTTTTTGTTTAAAAATATGATGTTGGACTAGGTCTGGGCAAGTATGTCCATCGTCCATGGCTCCTGTCTTAGGTCGATCCTTTCATGTCACAGCCTTACCCGTCCTAGGGTTACCCTATCGCCTCCAGGCCCCATGTCTTAGGTTGGTCTGTGCATAAGGAAAGTTGCCTGTCACTGGATACCATGGATCTGTGTGACTACAACTGCCAGATGACCTAGGGAAAACTCTTAATTTTTTAAAGAGGCCAGCCAAACATTGGGAGATGCGCCATCAATGCTTGGTACACCACTGCCTTATACTGAGCGTGCTCTCGTTTGAATCGACACAATAGCCAGATACAAAAGACACAACCCAGGAGGACCATTGCCCCCAAGGCCAACATTCCCACCCATTCCTTAAAAAATGAGAAAGCATTGGTGATCCAGGAGGTGAAGTCCTCCAAGGTAACGGGGTCCAATTGAGTGCTGTTGAGTTTTGCAATCTAGAGGAGCAGCTTTCTGGACAACTGCTCTGCTTTAGCTGACCAATTTCCTACTCAGATAAGAGGCAAATCTGTTCAAGAGACTGAGAGAAATTAGCTTGTACAACTTTATACAAGGGGCACCTAATGGGCATAGGTGGCAAACATTTCAAAATCTACTATAGGCACAAAGGTGGGAAGTTTCACAACCACATCAGTATACCCTGCCAACACTCTGCTAAAAAACATGTCCTTCTGGAACTATTACAATCTATATCTCTGTCGGGGGGAGAAATTTTCACGTCAGCCTCCCTGGTACCCAAATAGGGTGTTCTTGACCTTGTGGAAAAACACAAACAGCTCTGCTGGATCTCAAAATAATGGGATCTGGGCCATACCATTTTCCAGTTAGGACATCTTTCCATTTGACATTATGTTTAAGGATAGGTGAGGTCATGGCATGCCTATCTTCAGCCAAACGACCATGTTCGTCCAGAATTAAAAAAATTAAAGTAAAGAGGGCTAAAGATAATTGTTCTTTGGGTGGCTGGCCATCGGTGATTCCCCCTTTTTGTTTTTGTAAGAGTTCTTTTAAGGTTTGATGTGCTCTTTCCACAATGCCTTGGCCCTGTGGATTGTAGGGAAGGCCAGTAGAGTGACTAACCTGTGGAGAGCCGCAATAACATTTACCATCATAAGATGGCGCTGGCTCCGCAGTGCCTTATGCCATCTAAACAAAGAACACGCTATGTGTGCATGTGCAAGGAGCAAAAGCCCGCCAAGTCACTAGCCCATCCCTGGGGCGTAGGAGATCGTGGGTGAAGCTGCCAGTCGGGTATAGACACGTCATACCAGGAGGTATTTAAGCAACACGTTTCTGAGCCTTCTTTGTCTTCTTCATCAACATGTAATAAAGATTAGCTACGGAAGGATCTTGTGTCCTGTGTGCGTTCCTGTGGGCGGGAACAATAGCTCAGGACACTAACCTGCATTATTTTTCAAAAGGTTTGGAATGATTTTGATGTGTATGCGGGGCCATTATCAGTTTTTAAACTATCTGGCCTTCCCCAAGCTGCCCAGGCTTCTAGGCAATGGCCAACTATGTTGCAGGATTTCTCACCGGACATGGGGAAGGCAAAAATGACACCTGAACAGGTGTCAATTGAAACATGAACATATTTTAATCTTCCAAATGCTGAGATATGAGTAACATCCATTTGCCACAGTTTTAAAGGAAGCAATCTGCAAAGGTTAATACCAACATGAGGAGGGTGGTGAAATTGTACGCACTGTGGGCATTGTAACACCACATCTTGTGCTGAGGCTCGAGAGATATCAAATTTCTGCTGAAGTGTGGCAGCAGGAACATGATACAATCAATGAAAATCTTTTGCAAGCTCCAGTGGGGTGGCGTGAAAAATAAATTCCATGCGAGTGCTATCGTCCACTAAGGCATTTCTTTCAACCATAGGGCCTGGCAAGGTAGAGTGAGCTCAAATATGTTGAATAAAGAATTTATGTGTTCTTTTCCAAATCAATTTTTGTAACTCTAATAAGATGGTGCACACAGGGCTGGTAGGTCTAATGGGTCCTGCAATTTCTAATGCACGCACTGCATTTACTACATAAGCCAAATCAGAGACTAGATTAAAAGATTCCTTAAAAGCTTTGAATACTTCCAACACAATTTTACATTCAGTAAGTTGTGGGGTGCCAGGATTGTATTGCAAAAGAACGGGTATTTGAGAATTAACTACAGAGGCACCAACACCTGTTTTAGAACCATCTGTATAAATATCCAATGCACCCGATATGGGTTTAGATGCTGTGACTTTGGGGAAAATCACTGGATGTTCACTAAAAAATTGTAGCAAAGGATCTTTGGGATGATGATTATCTAATTCCCCATCAAAACTACAGCGCAATAGGGCCCAATCATCTATCAAAGAACTTAGGATCTGTATTTATTAGCATTATAAGATGTAATGATTTTCTGAGGGGGTGCTCCAAAATGTTGAATACACGATTTAATGCCCAAAATCGCTAATTGAGCTACAGCAATGGGATAATATTCAAGGGTTTTATTGGGAGACACATGAGGATAAATCCACAATAGGGGACCTGACTGCCACAACACTCCTGTTGGTTGACAGAATGTCTTCAAAACACATAGGAGGATGTCCTCTCCTTCTTTCCATCTATACAGCTTGGCCTTTTCTAAACACCTTTCTACCTTTTCTAATGCTACTCGGGCCTCAGGGGTGAGAGCACAAGGTGACGAAAGCTGTGGATCACCCTTCAATATATCAAAAAGTGGGATTAATTCAAAATTTGATAGTCTCATATATGGACGAATCCAATTTATATCACCTACCAACATCTGGAAATCATTCAATGTTTTTAAGTGATCTTTACGTAATTCTATCTTTTGAGGTGTAATAAAATGTGGAGTAACTCGAGCACCCAAGACTCTCCTAAATTTCCCATTTGAACTTTATCAGGAGCTGTAAATAATTATTTAATTTTTAAGTCTTTTACTAGCTTAATATAGGCTTCATCTAAACTTTATTCTTTGAGGCAAGAAGGACATCATCTATATAATGCACTATCCTTAATTTTGGGAATGCATCACGGACAGGTTGTAGGGCTTCTCCTACAAAAAGTTGACACATAGTAGGACTGTTTGCCATTCCTTGAGGTAAAACTATCCATTGATACCGTTTATCAGGCTCTTCATTATTTACAGAAGGAATAGTAAAGGCAAAGCGCTCACTATCACACAATGCAGGGGGAATAGAGAAAAAAACAATCCTTAATATTAATGATTATAATAGGCCACTCTGGGCAAACTAGAAAGTAGGGGCAGACCCCTCTGCATAGGGCCCATAATCTGCATTTGATTATTAATGGCTCGAAGATCATGCAGCAGCCTCCATTTGCCTGATTTTTTTCTTAATCACAAATATGGTGTATTCCAAGGTAACTGGGAAGGTTGAATATGTCCTAATTTCAATTGTTCCTCTACTAATTTTCTGGCAGCTACTAACTTTTCAGAGGAAAGAGGCCATTGAGGAACTCATACAGGCTCCTCTGTTTTCCAAGTAATGGGTATACCACCCTCAATGGCCCCTAGGAAAAACCCAATCTCTTTTTATCTTGTTTGAACTTTGCAGGCACTGACCTAGTCATGCCTTGTAATGACTTTCTTAACCCTTTTCCTGGAGTGTAGCCCATACTAGACATAATTTCTCGGGCTTGTGGGGGAATACTCATTAGTTAGTCTAAGATCCATTTTGGTTAGGACATCCCTACCCCATAGGGTCACAGGAATATCCACAATATAAGGAAAAAATTTCCCTGACTTACCTTCCTCATTTTTCCAAGTCAATTCCTTAGCACTTATAAGGGGAGCAGTCTCATAACCTAGACCACGGAGGCTTTGAGATGATGTTTGTGAAGGCCATTTTTGCGGCCAATCATGAGTGGAGATAATACTGCGATCTGCACCTGTGTCTAACAACCCCAGAAAGGATTGTCCTTCAACCTCCAAAGTTAACATGGGGCGATCTCCTAATTCCATTGATAAGAAAGTGAACCGAGAACCTGTAGAACCTAGTCCACTCTCTCCTCTTATTTTATTATTTGCTGGAAAATATTTATGCAAACTTAGCAAAAGTAATAATTGAGCAATTCTATCTCCTGGGGAGATAGCTGAAATGCCACTGGGGGAGGCCACTAAGATTTTCACAACCCCCGTATAATCTGGATCAATCACTCCAGGAGTAATTTGTAATCCTTTTAAAACAGAAGATGAGCGGCCAAGCAATAGTCCTACAGTATCTTTGGGAAGGGGGCCTTTAAAATCTGTATCTATGGGCCGTACCCCCATCTGTGGGGTTAATACGAGTCTGGTGGTGGAGTGGAGGTCCAATCCTGCGGAGCCAGTAGTGGCTCTCCGTGGTCTCTCGGATGAGGTTTCGTGTGGTCTTTCTGAAGAGCCCCATATATTTGAGGGCCCGGGGGACGTGGGCCCCGTTGTTCATTTTTTTGCCTAGTGCCACCATATCCTGCTTGTAATGGTCGGCCTTCTATGTCCTTTGTTGATCTGCACTCATTAGCCCAATGTTTTCCTTTTCTACATTTATGGCATATTCCTGGCTGTCTAGGTTTATCTAATGGAGTCCTTTTCTCATTTTCAGGGCATTGTCTTCTAAAATGTCCTCTCTGGCCACATTTATAACAAGTATCATTAGTAGATCTACCCAATTGTATTACAGCTGCCGCCAGGCCTGCATTGGTTAACGGGCCCCCTAGTTCTCTGCAAACCTTCATCCGAACTTCTAAACCTTTATGTTTATAGGGTGTAATAGCTGCTCTACACTCCTTAGTGCATTGTCATACACTAGCTGTTTTACCAAAGGCATAGGTATATCAGGGTCTCCAAAAATTCTAGCGGCTGCTTCAATGAGGCATGCTACAAAGGGGTGATCTGATATCATCTTCTGTCCTCCTGAGGCACCAGTCACACATGGTCCACACACAAACCTGCAGGCAAAACACTCATACACATAAAATTAAAAAAAAAAATTCTACAGTCTCTGCTCCAAACTTTGTCTTTGTATCTCCTCCCATGGGTATTTTGTTCCCCCTTCTAAGAAGGACTGAAGTATCCACACTTTGGTCTTCCTTCTTCTTGAGCTTTGTGTGATCTATGACTTGTATCTTGGGTATTCCAAGCTTTTAGGCTAATATCCACTTATCAGTGAGTGCATATCATGCGTGTTCTTTTGTGATTGGGCTACCTCACTCAGGATGATATTTTCTAATTCCATCCATTTGACTTAGAATTTCATAAATTCATTGTTTTTAATAGCTGAGTAGTACTCCACTGTGTAAATGTATCATATTTTCTGTATCCATTCCTCTGTTGAAGGACATCTGGGTTCTTTCCAGCTTCTGGCTATTATAGATAAGGCTGCTATGAACATAGTGGAGCATGTTTCTTGGTTATATGTTGGAGCATGTTTTGGGTATATGCCCAGGAGTGGTATAGCTGGGTCCTCAGGTAGTAAGTAGTATGTCCAATTTTCTGAGGAACTGCCAAACTTATTTCCTGAGTGGTTGTACCAGCTTGCAATCTCACTAACAATGGAGGAGAGTTCTTCTTTCTCCACATCAGCATCTGCTGTCACCTGAGATTTTGACCTTAGCCATTCTGACTGGTGTGAGGTGGAATCTCAGGGTTGTTTTGATTTGGATTTCCCTGATGACTAAGGATGTCAAATATTTCTTTAAGTGCTTCTCAGTCATTCAGTATTCTTTAGTTGAGAATTTGTTGTTTAGCTCTGTACCCCATTTTTAATAGGATTATTTGGATGTCTGGATTCTAACTTCCTGAGTTCTTTGTATATAATTGATATTAACCCTTTTTCAGATGTAGGGTTGGTGAAGATCTTTTCCCAATCTGTAATTTGCCATTTTTTCCTATTGGCAGTGTTTTTTACCTTACAGAAGCTTTGTGATTTTATGAAGTCCCATTTGTTGATTGCTGATCTTAGAGCATAAGCCAAGCCATTGGTATTCTGTTCAGGGAAGGGATCCATCCCACATACAGACAACAAACCCAGACATTTTTGCAGATACCAAGAAGTGCTTGCTGACAGAAGTCTGATATAGCTTTCTCCCGAGATCCTCTGCCAGAGCCTGACAAATACAGAGGCTGATGCTGGCAGCCAGCCATTGGACTGAGCATGGGGTCCCCAATGGAGGAGTTAGAGGAAAGACTGAATGAGCTGGAGGGGTTTGCAACCTAAAGGAAGAACAACAATATCAACTAACTAGACCCCCACAGAGCTCCCAGGGACTAAACCACAAACTAAAGAGTACACACGGAGGGACCCATGGCTCCAGCCACATATGTAGCAGAGGATGGCCTTGTTGAACATCAATTAGAGTAGAGGCCATTGATAGGAAGTAAGTAGAAGAATGCCAGGGTAGGAAGACAGGAGTGGGTGGGTTGGTGGGGGAACACCCTCAAAAAAGCAAAGGGAGGGGAGGATGTGATAGGGGGTTTCTGGAGGGTAGACCGAGAAAGTGGATAACATTTGAAGTGTAACTAAATAAAATATCCTATAAAAAACCAAACAAACAAAAAGCAAAAACAAGGTAATACTTTTGTCTTTAGTATTCAGAACCAGGAAACATTCCAAGCTGATCCCAGTATTTGCCTTTAAGAATGGTTTTTAGTGGTACAAATGTACCTGTGTGCCCTTAGGAATCTGAATATTCATGATTTATGCATATAGTCTGACTTTCTTACCTCAGCATCCATGTTCATAGCACGTTGAAAATGGCCCTTGTAATTCAGCTTATAGAAATTGTTAATGTGTACATTTGGGTTATGAGCTCAAGGGCAGAGAACTTGCTTTTAATCATGCAATATGTTTAACTTGTATTTACATCTATTTCCCTACTAAAGAACTGGACAGCATTATTCTGTAAATAAACTCTTCATACTAAATGTGTTTTAGGATAAATAAAAAGCAAGTGTTTACCCAATAAAGTTTTGTGAATTTGCGTATGGAGTAGATAAAAGCATGTCCTCTGGTGTGTGCAGGGACACTTCAATCCCAACTCCGTTCTCCTGCTGTTTAAGCATGAGTATGCTATTGAGTCTCTTTGTAAGTCAGTCTCCTGACATATCAATCAAATATATTTAATAAGCCTATGACGAGGACTAGTTGAAGTAATATAAAAATGTACTTAGAGCAATCTCTGGGACTGAGAAATAGTAGCGGAAAAGTAATTTACGAACAATCCTATGGTGGAATAGGGAAATGGCTTGGTAAAGTGTTACTATATAACAAGCATCTGAGTTTCTATCCATGGCACACATGGAGGAGCACAGCAGGGAGATGTGTGTAATTCTAGCCCTGGGGAAAGAGAAGGGGGGGAGGGGAATACGTATATTCTGTGAACTTGTCAGATAAACTAGCTGGAAAAAGTGAGTGCTACGGTCAGTTTGAGACCCTGTATCAAAAAATAAGGTGGAGAATGACTAAGGGTGGCATCTGCCATCAACCTCTGAGTTACATAACAATGGTAACACATTCACACATACACAAATGCCACCATAAGTACTCTCACGTACAAATGCATATATCAAAATTTAATTTGCATCTAAGTTTCTCCATTGGACACACTTTCTCTAATAAATTGTAACCTACAGATATTATTGTGATAGTCTGAAGAAATTATCCCCATATTTTCTGGCATTTCAATAATTGGTCCACAATCGTTGGCCCTATTTGGATAGGCTCAGAATTTGTGACCATGGTAAAGAAATTATGTCACTGGAGAAAGGCTTAGAAAACATGAAGACCTGCCATTTTGAGCTTTCTCTCTCAGCTTTCTCTTTGAGGTTGTAGATGAGGGCTTGTAGCTGCTCTCAACTCAGTGGCTACTGTTTACTATAATGCTTCTAGGATGGTGATGGACTCTCTAGGACTATAACCTCAAGTAAACTGTTCCTTGTATAAATAGCTTCAGCCATGGTGTTTCATTACAGTAAGAGAAAAGAACAAGATAATTTTCAAATAAGAAACACTTTCCATTCCAACCTCAGTGATGAAGTATAAAGGGGAGACATGAAGCAGGCCACCCTTGTCATAACTTCACAGATTAAATGACTTCTGTTTACCCAAGCTTTTCCCACAACACTACTGTTTATAAAACAGGCCTGCTTTTTTGCCGACAGAAAGTCTTTAAACATCTTAAAATGCATAAATGATATAGCTAATATGATTGTTCATTGCTGTCTACCAATAATAGATGTGTTAAATATTTTATCTCACTTAAGAGTTATAACTGAACAAATTACACATTTATTAATTTTAAATGGACATAAAGTGACATATTATTCAGTTTTAAAATGAAAAAAACTTAGGTATGAAGAAAGTAAATTACTTAAAATTACACAACCAGAGATTAGCAGGAACACAATTCAAGAAAAAATAATCTTCATTAAAGGAAACGCTCTTGTCACACAATTTTAAACCTTGAAAATTAGGAGAATATTATCCCCCATTAGCTAACTTAAATGTTCATTTCCTGTTGTAATTTCTAGGAATGTCATTGTATACCACACACCATGGCTTGAACTACAGACATTTGTTTTTTTCAGTTCTGGAAACTGAAAGTTTGCTCATTTGTCCTGTGTTGCAGTAAATATCCTCCCAAATATACTCTGGCAATGAAAACACAAAACAGTTAGTCTTGATTTGCATTTCCCTGATGATTAAGGATGCTGAACGTTTTTTCAGGTGCTTCTCAGCCAGTCAGTATTCCTCAGGTGAGAATTCTTTTTTTAGCTCTGAGCCCCATTTTTAATGGGGTTATTTGATTTTCTGGAGTCCACCTTCTTGAGTTCTTTATATATATTGGATATTAGTCCTCTATCTGATTTAGGATAGGTAAAGATCCTTTCCTAATCTGTTGGTGGCCTTTTTGTCTTATTGACAGTGTCTTTTGCCTTACAGAAGCTTTGCAGTTTTATGAGGTTCCATTTGTCAATTCTAGATCTTACAGCACAAGCCATTGCTGTTCTATTCAGGAATTTTTCCCCTGTGCCCATATCTTCGAGGTTTTTCCCCACTTTCTCCTCTATAATATTGGGTATTAGTCCCCTATCTGATTTAGGATAGGTAAAGCTCCTTTCCCAATCTCCTTAATCATCAGGGAAATTCGAATCAAAACAACCCTGAGATTCCACCTCACACCAGTCAGAATGGCTAAGATCAAAATTTCAGGTGACAGCAGATGCTGGCGAGGATGTGGAGAAAGAGGAACACTCCTCCATTGTTGGTGGTGCCTAATCATCAGCTCTCCTTTATTTTACAAATTAAAGAATTCACCTGAGTATTGACTCATTCCTTGTCCTCAACTATTAGAACAGGAGAACAGAATTAACATCAAATATTATTAGCCCCAAGGCTATCCACAACGGTCCTGGGCATGCAGAGGGCTGCCTTTGACAAGTTCTGACAATTTGGGCCACTCTTCAACTGGGCCATCGTTAATGCCTTTCAGGTTTTTGTTTGTTTGATTCATTGGTTGGTTTTGTATTGTTTTAGATATAAATTAGATTGAACTGAGTCAAACAGCAATATTCTCATTTTAATTTAGTGGTCTCTTTAAAGAACTTGATCCAAATGCAGTCACAGTTTGAGGTAGTAAAGGGTTTTAACATGTGGATTTTCAGAAGACACAATTTAGCTTGCAATATTTTTCTCTTCTGCAAATCTAGAACTCCATTCTGGGAATTATGGCCTTAAAGGAAATGAAAGGAACAGTGGGCAGTGGTGGCACACACCTTTACTCTCAGCAAAGCTGCCTAATCTTGGTGAACTGAAGTCCAGGCTGGTCTAGAATGAGTTCCAGGCCAGCCAGGAAAACACTAAAACCCTGTCTTGAAATATCAAAAAAGAAAATGAGAGAAATTCATATTTGCATTTCTCCCAGTTTCCAAGCATCTGAAAACTATGATACCGGTAACACCCTAAATGTCTTCTCTTGTTTTTCTGCATCCCCAGCTCTGGAAAAATTTGCAGTTTCTTTTCTATTCTAGCTCATGTATGCCCACCTGTCCTTGCTATTTCAATTGTTCCATTTCCTCTTTTCCTCTCAAGGCAGGGAGCAACCTACTTTTCACCACTCTGCTTTTCAGAGTTCTTGGAATGACTGGCAAACAGAAAGGAGTGGTGTGGACATCCTGAGATCACAGCCATCATATTGATTTTTATTGAATATTTACCAATATATACAAAGTTTGGTATGAGAAACTAGTCCATGTCTGTTATACTTTCTTCATATTTATCTTAGTATTTTAAATGAAATAACTTGGAAAGACGAGGCTTCTGATAGCTAATCGACTATATTATTTACTGAATGTTACACAAGCAGCAAATTATAGAATGAACATGCATTATTTAGAGCATGGTCTCTAAACTTGGTTATATAGTATGCTTAGCTTTGGCTTGACCATCTAATTTCATCCTTGTATATTATACCCTGATGAACAATTTATTCTTTATATAATGATGGAGTTTGTAGAAAGTAATTTTAGAATGGAGCTACTATTATTGAGTAGTAGCTCAACTGTAGATTACACTTTGATCTCCATGATTGCTAAATGGTAGAACATAGAAATTACAAAAATGAATATATTTAAATTGTAAAATAATGATCCTGTCAAGCAATTCCCACCCATATATAAAATTTTGTTCTCAAGCTCCTGGGTTGCATGCAGGTGCTAAACATAAATGGAGCCCTGGTAGGATGCGAGAAAAATAGTCCCATGTTCCAAGCTCAAGTAGAAAGCCAAATGCTGCATTGATTCTGGCTCTGGGAACAGTACATACTGTTCTATTCTGGCACATCAGATTTTCCAGGGATGTGCCTGTTGTCTTGGAGTAAAGCCAATGTGATTTTTCTGCCATGGAACTCTTGTTTCTTTATAGGTCTCTTTGCCATATTCATTATGTAAATCATAGCTTCCTGTCCCTGAATTGTGAGACTTTCCTCTTTCCCTTTACAATGAAAGGTCCCTGCCATTTCCCAGAGTCTTGCAGATATAATCATCTTTTGTTCCTTTATAGCGACAAGGTTGACATTACACAGGTGTATAAAAGAAAAGTGGATGAGAAAAAGTAGATCATGTGAGGCCATACTACTTATTAATTGCTCTTAGCCCATTTGTTAATACCAAATACCACCCTCTGTATTGGTTATTTTTCCAAAGAGAAGAAGAGGAATATTTTGCTCTTATGGTATTCTGCTCAGGATACAAACTTGTATCAAGGCCTTTAAAATGTTGTAATGTAATATTTAACTTCAAATATTTTATTACTTTCTAATTTCAGGTTAACTTGCTAATCCTTCTAATATCATTAAGCAGATATTTTAACTTTTATAGCAATTAAACTCCCAAATAAACTACTTATAGACACTGAAAGCTAAATTCACAGGTTTTTGAAACATTTAATTAGAATAACTGATCAGTATTGATTTATTTACCATAGACTGTGACAACCAGCTTACCAGAGTGAAATATTCATGTAGTCAAGCCTAAACAAAGTACTCAGAGAATGACTAACATTTTAAGTAAAAGTAAAAATCAGTTATAGGTTGTACAAGTTTAAAAATGTATCTATTGAAATAAAAAATTCTACAGAAATACAACAATATTGCCAAAGTAGTAAAATTTAAATAGTGTATTCTTTTTAGATTTAGAGTGCTGGAGAATTTTTAAATTGAAAGAAGGCAACAAGGGCAAATGCTGAGCACTTTTGTTTGGTGCTGGAAGCCCAATCCAGGATTTCATATAAGTTAGGAAAATGCTGCACTACTGAGTTAAATTATCGTCCAAAATTTTTAAAATTTATCCTTAATGAAGTTCTTGGTAAGCACTATATGTCTTGAAGCTGCCAAACTCATTTATGTAAATGTACATTATTTTATTACTAGTTTCTTTGACTCACTTCAGAAGACAAATTTTGCCACTCTTTTTTTGTGGAATCCATCAAATCCCAGATTATAAAACTGCCACGAAGTATAGAATATGGCAGAGAGGGGAACCCAACCATCTTATTGACTTTGGTGGACAGAGAAAGGAATAGAGTCGCTGGATCAGACTCTGTACCTTGATTAGGGATCCCACTGCAGAAAAGTGAAAACCTGGTTAAGAAACTCATGTTTCTTTGCATAGTTGGCATCAGGTTTTGTGTTGAGGGTCCATAAAGCCACCCCTGCATTTTAAGAATGAAAGAAATACAGCGGTGGTGTACATTTTTATGTTTTCTTACTCTGTCTGTGTCCTGGTTAAGTTTATGATTACTGTAGGAAACACCAAGAACAAAAGTAAGTTGGGAGGCAACAGTCTGTGTCCCCCTCCTCCCCCGCTTATCTTTTCACATTCTAATTCATCACTGAAGGAAGTCAGGACAAGAACTCAAACAGAATGAACCTGGAGGCAGGGGCTGCTGCAGAAGTTGTGGAGGGGTGCTGCTTACTAGCTTGCTTCCCATGGCTTGCTCAGCCTGCTTTCTTATAGAACTCAGGGCCACCAGCCCAGGGAAGGTACCACTTACAAAGGTCTGGGTCCTTCCCCATCAATTACTAATCTAAAAAATGCTCAATGATTGGCTGTAACTATCTGCATTTGTATTGGTCAGGTGCTGGTAGAACCTCTCAGGGAACAGCCATACCAGGCTTCTGTCATCAAGTGCTTCGTGGCATCATCGGGGTTTAGTGTCTGCTGATGGGATGGATCCCTAGATGGGGTGGTCTTTGGTTGGCCTTTCTCTGTTCCATAAAAAATTTGAGATGGGTGGGTAGTCCCACCCCTCAGCTGGAGGCTGTGCTGGTCTACTGGAGGTGGTCTCTACAGGTTCTATTTCCCTTTTGTTGGGCATTTCACCTAATGTTATCCAGCTAGGTACCTCTCACTTCCTAGCATGTGGGACTTTCTAGTGGCTACCCCCAGTTCCTCATACTCTACTGTTACATATTTTTATTCAATTCCTGATCTTCTGTATTTAGTGTCCCTTTCAATACCTGATCCTGCCCCCTTTGTCCCCTTCCCCTACGCTCTTCCTCCCAGGTTCTTCCCTCCCTCTACCTCCTGTGATTATTCTGTTCCACATTCTAGGTAGGATTGAAGCAGCCTGGGGCCCTCAATGGAAGAGTTAGGAGAAGGACTGAAGGAGTCACAGTGTGTTGCAACTCCATAGGAACAACAATATCAACCAACCAGACTCCCCAGAGCTCACAGGGACTAAACCACCAAGCAAAGAGTATATATGGAAGGATCCATGGCTCCAGATACATATATAGCAGAGGATGATCTTATCTGACATCAATGGGAGTGGAGGCTCTTGGTCCTGGTGCTTGATGCCCCAGTGTAGCTGGATGCTAGAGTAGAGAGGCAGGAGTGGGTGATTGGGTGGAGGAGCACCCTCGTGGAGGAAAAAGGGTAGCAAGAGGGGGAATGGGATGTGGGGTTTGCTGAGGGGTACTTGGGAATGGGGATATAATTTGAAATGTAAACAAATAAAATGAATAATTAAAAAAATAGAAAATGCCCTACAGTCCAATCTTATGAGGCATTTTCTCATTTGAGTTTACATTCTTTCAGATAATGCTAGCTTGTGTCAAGTTGACAAAACAACAACAACAACAAATAAACAACAACAACCAAAAAACCCTATCCAACACAATTTATCCCTTGTCAACTTGACCAATTAACAAGTCACTGTTAAGACAGCCTTTCTTTTATTTTTTTATTCCAAAGATTATACATTAATATAAACATTCTTAATTTCAAAAACTCCACAAAGCATAAAAATTCAAATACCCAAGTCTCTTTAAAATACCCAGTTTCTTTCAACTGTGGGCTCCTATAAAATAAGTAAATAAATTAAATAACAGTTTTTGCTTGAAGAGAGAATAACCAGGATACAGTCACAATTTGAACAAAGCAAAACCAAACTCAAACTATCTAAATAACTCACTATCTAAGGTCTGGATCCACTCACAGTCTTCTGGCTTCTCCAAGAGGCCTGGGTCTTCTCTGGCTCCACCCTTTGCTTGGCTTCTCGGCTTTCGCAGCCATCAGTGCTGCTTTAGGTGGTCATTCCATGGTTATGGCATCTCCAAACTGCTGGAATCTCCTGCTATAATTAGGTTGTACCATGATCTCTCCAGCAACTGTAACCCGGCCATATTGTGCCAGGCCTTAGCTGCTCTCAACGACCCTTTCATGTCTTCAAAACTCAAAAAACTAGGTGACTCTTGCACTACAAAGTTCAGTTGGTAGCACAAGCTACAACCTTGGCAACCTCTAGAATACAGCTTTTGAGTGCTGACCCTAAAAAAAAACACTACTCAGAAGGGTTCAGCTCAGCTGTGCTGGTCTCATTCTTAATCACAGATAATTCTTCAGCCCCAGCTGACCAATATTGATTGTCTCAGAAAAGCAAAGGCTTTACTTCAGTGGTTCTGTTATCTTGTCAAAAGTTTTGAAAAGTTGAACATACAATTCATTATCATAACTTTAGGAAATCATATAAAGGTTGAAGGAGAGTGCTGACTCCACAATGTTGTCCCCGTACACCCCTCTCCCCCACACACCATAATAAAATAATGTGAGACTTTGTTTCTTTTTCCTGGTTTCCCATCCAAAAACCGCTTATCCCCTCTCCATCCCCTGCTCACCAACAAACCCACTCCCACTTCCTGGCCCAGGCATACCTCTATACTGGAGCATTGAGCCTTCCTAGGACCAAGGGCCTTTCCTCCTATTGATGACCAACAAGGCCGTCCTCTGCTACATATGCAGCTGAAGCCATGGGTCTCTACATGTGTACTCTTTGGTTGGTGGTTTAATCCCTGGGAGTTTTGGGTGTACTGGTTTGTTCATATTGTTGTTCCTCCTATATGGCTGCAAACCCCTTCAGATCCTTGGGTCCTTTCTCTAGTTCCACCATTAGGAACCCCGTGCTCAGTCCAATGGTTGGCTGAGAGCATCAACCTCTGTATTTGTCAGGCACAAGCAGAGCCTCTTAGGAGACAGCAATATCAGGCTCCTGTAAGCAAGCACTTCTTGGCATTCACAACAGTGTGTGGGTTTGGTGACTATGTGGGATGGATCCCCAGGTGGGGCAGTCTCTGGATGACCTTTCCTTCAGTCTCTGCTCCACAATTTGTCTCTTTAACTCCTTCATATGAATTTTGTTCTCCCCTCTAAGATGGATCCACACTTTGGTCTTCCTTCTTCTTGAAGTTCAGAACTTTCAGCAGTTAGTGGTTGCCGGCAGGGTAAGTTCACGGTGAGTGAAACTTGCGACCCCAGGAGTTTGGGAAGGACCTCGGATAAAATAGAGGTGAGCATAAAGTTGCCAGGAAGTAGGCACAAAGTAACCCAGGAGTTTGGGAAGGACCTCGGATAAAATAGAGGCAAGTATAAAGTTGCCAGGAAGCAGGCACAAGGTAACGATAGGTTCCTGGCTTTGGGACAAGTTAAGGTTCCTGGTTTTGGGACAAGTTAAGGGACTATGATAACCTCAGTGTAGTGATCAAGAGATCCTCGCTGAGTAGTTATGCTTTTTTCTCCCATTGACCCTTTGTGGGTAGGTCTGATAGTTTTGGTCTTGCTTGTTCTGATATATGGACTCTGTTACTGTTTGAAACTGTGTGTAGAGGCAGTCAAGACAGGTCAGAAAATCCTTATAGAGCAACAAGAAAATATGTCGGAAAAGGAGAAGGGCTTAAAAAGAAAAAGGAAAAAGAAGACACAGTGTTATCAGGTGGACAGAAAGGACAAAATAAAAGAGCCGAGGTGGAGGAGGAAGGTGGCACAAAAGCTAATTGATCCCCCTTTTCTTTTAATAAGAGCAATAGGCCACCCATATTAATGAGAGTGGAGATAGAGGTCAAATCCCCAGTGTGCAGGTAAAGGAGCCATGTACAGGATTAGCTCTTAGGCTTACAGGCTTTTACCCAGAGCAACCCTGACCTGCTCCCGTGTCGTTTTACCTGGAGAGAAGGACACTTGGACACTCAACCTTCTTGAAAGATGACATGTCTCCCTAGAATAGGCTCATATATGCCGCAGAGCCCTTCTACTGCAGTGCTTAGCCGTGCAACTCTCTCGGGCTGCTGAAGCACACTCACTCTATCCCGTGCAATGAGACTAGCCTCGTGGTGTGCAAGAGCTGAGTGGCCAGCGACCTATTGCTTAAGCATAGATAACCATAAATCAGGGGAAGCACCATGTTCTAAAGCTGCAAGCGCCTGGGCAATAACCACCTTGTCTCTCCTAGTTTGGGCCTTAAGCTTACAGACCAACCAAAGAAGCAACACTAATCCACAGCAAAGTGTATCTCCAAATAATATCAATCCCACCCATTCTTTAAAGAAGGAAAATGCTGAGGAGATCCAATTGGGTAATCCTTTGGTCAGGGACAGGTCCAAGCGCGTGGAGTTGACCTGAAGTCTCAATTCCCGAAGGATCTGTTCAAATTCAGCCGTCCAATTCTGTAACATATACTGAGAAAGACTTTTTGACAAATTAGCTGCCCTAGTAAATTTCTCATACTGAATGGAAGTAACGCATAATCCTGGAAACTTTTGTTCACATCCCAGCCACTTCTAAAAGATTTACTGCATTAACCACATAACAGGAATCTGACACAATATTAAGGGGTTTTAAAAAAGTTTTTAAACTTCTAAAACCACTAAACATTCTACCACTTGAGGTGAATTTTCATTATATTGTTTGGATACCACTTTACCATTAGCCACATAGGCACCTATGCCAGTTTTTGATCCATCAGTATATACCACAATCCCATTTTTAAGTGGGTTTCTTACCGTTATTTGTGGAAACACAACAGATTGATTTTGGACAAACTGTAAAATTGGATGTTTTGGATAATGGTTATCTATTTGTCCTGAAAAGGAGGTAACTAAAACTGCCCAATCATTAGATATTAGGTGATATGGGCTCTGTCCTTCCTTGCTCTTGACGTCCTAACCCTTTTCCTTCTTTATAACCCATCTTTGCCATGATATTTTTTGCTTTAGCTGAATACCCTCTCAATGGGGCATTCTCATTAGACAAAATAAGGCCCAAATGCTGCATAATATCCCTTCCCCAGAGGTTAACGGGGAGTGGGAGCACATAAGGTATGAATTTCCCTTGCTGCCCTTCAGAGGATTCCCACGTCAAGGCAACGGAGCTTATAGTGGGACATGATTGATATCCTAGGCCCTGTAATGAATGAGATGACTCTGTGGTGGGCCATGCTTTGGGCCACCAATGTGTAGAGATTATACTTTTATCTGCTCCGGTATCAAGGATGCCTTCAAACTCTTTTCCGTTGATCTTAAGGCGGAGCTTAGGTCTATCATTCAAAGATACAACCAAATAGGCAGAATCATTTCCTGAGGAGCCCATTTTCTTTATCTCAGGTCCTGCAGATTTCTCCCTGGTATTATCAGGGAGGAGCAGCAGCTGAGCTATCCTATCTCCTTTACTAATAGAAAAAACGCCCTTAGGGCTTGAGCACAGGACCTGTATTTCAGGGGAATGTTGACAATCCATAACTCCAGGGTGGACTACTAAGCCCTGCAAGGTGAGTGAACCCCGGCCTAGAATAAGGCCCATGGTTCCCGGGGGCAAGGATGGTATAGGCTCCACTGGCACCGGCTGAATACTCATTTGAGGCATTAGTAGGAAGTCGGAGGCGGCAAGGAAGGTCCACCCTTGTGGGTCTTCCTGGGTCGCCTCTCTGACTGCTTCCTGGGTCCTGACAAACCGGTTCCCATATCTTTGAGGGCCCTGGGACCGAGGGCCCGATGACCCGTTTTTTGGCACATCAGCTGATTGACTATGAGGTGGGGGAAGGAGTCTGCCCTTCATATCCCTCACAGAGCGACACTGGTCGGCTCTATGATAACCCTTGCCACACTTAGAGCAAAGAGTGAGAGTTCCCCGCTTTTTATCTGGAGCTCTGCAATCTTTCTTAAGATGCCCAGGCTTTCCGCAGTTAAAACATGTCCTCTGATCATTTCTGCCTACGGAGCGGTTCTGGGATTGGAGGATGGCGGCCGCTAAGCCTGCATTGGTGAGAGGTCCCCCAAGCTCCCGACAAACCCTGAGCCAGTCTTGTAAGCCTTTGTTCTTTCTTGGGGCTATGGCCGCTCGGCACTCCTTTGTGGCTTGCTCATAAATGAGCTGTTCTACCAGAGGTGCGGCTTGCTCTGAATCTCCAAAAATACGCTCTGCTGCCTCTGTCATTCTGGCCACAAAATCTGAGAATGACTCCTGAGGTCCCTGGACGATCTTTGTTAGTCCAGTGGCTTCACCTGCTCGGGAGAGCGCCTTCCAGGCCCTAATAGCCGTGGAGGAAATTTGGGCATAAGCTCCCCAATGGTAGTTTGTTTGATCAGCAGAATAAGCTCCCTGACCCGTTAACAAGTCAAAAGTCCAATCTCTCTGCTCTGGAGTCAAAGCAGCAGCGTTTGCTCGGGCCTGCGCGTGTGCAGCCTCTTGCCACAGAGCTCTCCATTCCATATATTTGCCCATACTAGGGAGAGCGGCTTTTGCAATCATTTGCCAGTCGGCAGGAGTTAGTGTCATGCCGGCAAGCCTGTCTAACTGCACCAAGGTAAAATTAGCATTGATTCCATATTTACGGACCGACTCGGCAAGCTCTTTAATTTGCACATATTCTACCGGAGCGTGGACACGCCCACCCTCGGCTCCTTCAAAGACCGGAAATGCCTGTTGTATTTTCCTTTGTTCCTCCTTTGGAATGAACGAGTCTGCGCATTGCCTCTCTGTCCATTGCCTCTCTGCGCAGGGCTGATGCACTACACAGGGCTGATGCACTATACAGGGCGAGGGCTCTGCATAGGGCGCAGGTGCACTATGACCTTGAAACCGACTGCCAGGAGGCCAAGCAGCAAGCTGGCCTTTGCCAGCCACTTTTGGCTTTTTCCTTGACCGATTAGCTCGCATTTTATCTGGCTGGTACCCTTTTCCCTCATAATGAGCTGCTTCTTCCTCCCAGTCTGTTTCTTCAGAGGAGAATTCATCATCTGATTCAGAGCTACCAAGAGCTGGCTCCCCGAGCCTATCCAGCGATGAGCACAGGCTCCTTCTCCTAGAGACCTCCGCTAATTGATCTTTCTTCTTTTCCCTTTTCCCTCTTTTCCTTCTAATCTCTCTCCAGGTATTCCTACCTGACCTTAACTTTTCCTCGGGTTCAAGACCCTTGGAAAGGCCTGTATACTTAGTTTGTGTACCATATTTTCTCTTTGCTCCTACTCTCTCTCCCCGCTTTACATCTGATAGATTGACTTTAATTTCGTCTAGAATTCGCCCTGCCTTAACCACTTGTTGACATGTGAAAAGGAACAAAAGGGCTTCTAACACTAGAGAAAGTTCAAGGCCAAACATACCTTGTAAAGCTATTTCCCACTTTACTTCTGATAGACTGTCTTGACTTTCCTTAGAAAGTTCTAGACCAGACTTACCTTGTAAAGCTGTACTCACTGGTACTCCTGTTCCCCAGCTGAAGAGTTCTGAATTCATGCAGTTGAATCCTTCTCAACAGTCTGTGATGCGGGAACACTTTATTACCGCCGTTCCCCAGCTGAAGAGTTCTGAATTCACGCAGTTGAATCATTCTCAACAGTCTGTTTTACGGGAACCTTCATTACCATAACCCGCAGTTCTGGTTCCGGAATGAGGGATCTTCCTTGCGCCGGTGATGGTTAACTCCCGTCCCGAGTTTTCTTGTCCCGGGTTTTTTTTTTTTTTTTCTTCCCGGATTTTCTCGTCCCGGATTTTCTCGTCCCGGATTTTCTCGTCCCGGGTTTCGGCACCAACTCTTAAACGCGTTCTCACGACCGGCCAGGAAAGACGCAGCAAACCAGAATCTTCTGCGGCAAAAGCTTTATTGCTTACATCTTCAGGAGCAAGAGCAAGAGAGCAAGAGACGAAGAGAGGGAGTGCCAGAACCCCGTCCCTTTTAAGGAGAATTATCCTCCACCTAGGACGTGTTACTCCCTGATTGGCTGCAGCCCATCGGCCCAGTTGTCATCACGGGAAAGGCAGAACACATGGCGGGAAAACTGCCCCTGCACGTGTGCAGATTATGTTTACCACTTAGAACACAGCTGTCAGGGCCATCTTATAATGGCAAATGTGAGGGCGGCTCCTCACACTTCATGTGGTCTATGAATTGTATATTGGGTATTACAAGCTTCTAGGCTAATAATACTCACTCATCAGTGAGTGCATAACTCTTTTGAGATTGGGTTACCTAACTCAAGATGATATTTTTTATTTGCCTAAGAATTTCATAAAATCATTGTTTTTAATAGCTGAGTAGTACACCACTGTGTAAATGTACCACATTTTCTGTATCCATTCCTCTGTTGAGGGACATCTGGCTATTATAAATAAGGTTGCTATGAACACAGAGAAGCACGTGTCCTTGTTACATGTTGGAGCATCTTTTGGCTATATGCCCAGGAGTGATATTGCTGGGTCCTCAGGTAGTATGTCCAGTTTTTTAAGGAACTGCCAAACTGATTTCCAGAGTAGTTGAACCAGCTTGCAATCCCACCAGCAATGGAGGAGTGTTCCTCTTTCTCCACATCTTCACCAGCATCTGCTGTCACCTGAGTTTTTGATCTTAGCTGTTCTGACTGGTGTGAGGGTAGAATCTCAGTGTTGTTTTGATTTTCATTTATTTGATGACTAAGGATGTTGAACATTTCTTTTTTTTGGATGCTTCTCAGCCACTAGGCATTCTTCAGTTGAGAATTCTTTGTTTAGCTCTGTACCCCACTTTTAAATATGGTTATTTGGTTCTCTGCTAACTTTTTGAGTTCTTTGTCTATAATTGATATTAGCCCTCTATCAGATGTAGGGTTGGTGAAGGTCTTTTCCCAATCTGTTGGTTGCTGTTTTGCTCTGTCGATAGTGTCCTTTGCCTTACAGAAGAATTGCAATTTTATAAGGTCTCATTTGTCATTTCTTGAAGGTTAGAGCATAAGCTATTGGTGTTCTGTTCAGGAATTTTTTCCCACTACCAATGTGCTCAAGGCTTCCCTACTATCTTTTCCATTAGTTTCAGTGTATGTGCTTTTATGTGGGAGTCCTTGATCCACTCCTATTTGAGCTTTGTACAAGAAGATAGGAATGGCTCAATTTGCATTCTTCTACGTGTCAATCGCCAGTTGAATCAGCACCATTTGTTGAAAATGCTTTTTCCCCCTCACTGGATGATTTTAGCTCCTTTGTCAAAGATCAAGTGACCCTAGGTGAGTGAGTTCAGTTCTGGGTCTTTAATTTTATTCCATTGATCTAACTGTCTGTCGCTGTACCAGTACTATGCAGTTTTTTTTTTTTTTTTAATCACAATTGCTCTGTAGTACAGCTTGAGGTCGGAGTTGGTGATTCCACCAGAGGTTCTTTTGTTGTTGAGAATAGTTTTTGCTATCCTAAGATTTTTGTTATTTGAGATGAATTTGCAAATTGCTCTTTCTAACTCTGTGAAGAATTGAGTTGGAATTTTGATGGGAATTGCATTGATTCTGTAGATTGCTTTCAACAATATAGCCATTTTTATTATATTAATCCTTCTAATCCATGAGCATGGGGGATCTTTCCATCTTCCGACATATACTTCAATGTTTTCTCCAAAGACTTGAAGTTTTTGTCATACAGATCTTTCCCTTGCTTAGTCACAGTCACACCAAGGTATTTTATATTATTTGTGACTGTTGTGAAGGGTGTTGTTTCCCTAATTTCTTTCTTAGCCTGTTTATCCTTTGAGTAGAGGAAGGTCACTGATTTGTTTGGGTTAATTTTATATCCAGGCACATTGCTGAAGTTGTTTATCAGGTTTAGTAGGTGGAAATTTTGGGGACAATTAAGTATACTATCTTATCATCTCCAAATAGTGATATTTTGACTTCTTCCTTTCCAATTTGTATCCCTTTGACCTCCGTTTGTTGGCAAATTGCTCTGGCTAGGAATTTGAGTACTATAGTGAATAGGTAGGGAGAGAATGGACAGGCTTGTCTAGTGTCTGAATTTAGTAGGATTTCTTCAAGTTTCTCTCCATTTAGTTTGATGTTGCTGACTGGTTTCCTGTATACTGCTTGTACTATATTTAGGTATAGGCCTTGAATTCCTAATCTTTCTAAGACTTTTATTATGAAGGGGTGTTGGATTTTGTCCAATGCTTTCTCAGCAGCTAATAAGATGATCATGTGGGTTTTTTCTGAGTTTGTTTATATAGTGGTTTACGTTGATGGATTTCTGTATATTGAACCATCCCTGCATCCCTGGGATGAAGCCTACTTGATCATAATGGATGATCATTTTGATGTATTCTTGTATTTGGTTTGTGAGAATTTTAGTGAGTATTTTTGCATCAATATTCATAAGGGAAATTGGTCTGATGTTCTCTTTCTTTGTTGGGTCTTTGTGTGGTTTTGATATCAGAGTAATAGAACAAATTGTGTATTTTTCTTTGTATTGAGGAGTATTAGTATTACATCTTCTTTGAAGGTCTGATTGAACTCTGCAATAAACTCGTCTAGTCCTGGGCCTTTTTTGGTTGGGAGACAATGAGTCTTTCTATTAATCTAGGAGATGTAGAGCTGTTTAGATTGTTTATCTGAT
Source organism: Mus musculus (assembly GCF_000001635.26). Lineage (NCBI taxonomy): Eukaryota > Metazoa > Chordata > Mammalia > Rodentia > Muridae > Mus > Mus musculus. The sequence goes on from NC_000079.6 coordinate 82,212,773, forward strand.
CCTCATTTAACTTTGGTATCTGGTGTCTCTCTAGAAAATTGTGTATTTCATCCAGGTTTTCCAGTTTTGTTGACTATGGGCTTTTGTAGTAGGATTTGATGAATTGTTCAATTTCCTCAGTTTCTGTAATTATGTCTCCCTTTTTGTTTCTGATTTTGTTAATTCAGACACTGTCTCTGTGCACTCTGGTTTGTCTGGCTAAGAGTTGATCTATCTTGTTGATTTTCTCACAGACCCAGCTCCTGGTTTGGTTGATTTTTTTTTTTTTGTATAGTTCTTTTTGTTTCTACTTGGTTGATTTCAGCCCTGTGTTTGATTATTTCCTCCTGTCTAATTGTCTTGGGGTTATTTGCTTCTTTTAGTTCTAGAGCTTTCAGATGTGCTGTCAAGTTGCTAGTGTATGCTCTCTCCAGTTTCTTTTTGCAGGTAATCAGAGCCATGAGTTTTCCTCTTGGCACTATTTTCACTGTGCCCCATAAATTTGGTCATGTTGTGCCTTCCTTTTTCATTAAATTCCCAAAAGTCTTTAATTTCTTTCTTTACTTCTTCCTTGACCATGTTATCATTGAGTAGAGTGCTGTTCAGCTTCCATGTCTATCTGGGCTTTCTATTGTTTATGTTGTTGAAGACCAGCATTAGTCCATGATGATTTGATAGGATGCATGGGATTATTTCAATACTATAGTCTGTTCAGGACTGTTTTGTGACAAATTGTATGGTCAATTTTGAAGAAGGTTCTGTTAAGTGCTGAGAAGTTGTTATGTTCTTTTTTTTTTTGGATAAAATGTTCTATAGATATCTGTTAAGTCCATTTGTTTCATAACTTCTGTTAGTTTCACTGTGTCTCTGTTTAGTTTCTGTTTCCTTGATCTGTCCATTGATGAGAGTGAAGTGTTGAAGTCTTCTACTATTATTGTGTGATGTACAATGTGTTCTTTGAGCTTTAGTAAAGTTCCTTTTATGAATGTGGATTCCCTTGTGTTAGGAGAATATATGTTCAGAATTGAGAATTCTTCATAGATTTTTTTCTTTGGTGAGTATGAAATGTCCTTCTTTATCCTTTTTGATAACTTTAAGTTGAAAGCCTATTTTATTCGATATTAGAATGACTACTCCAGGTTGTTTCTTGGAGTCATTTGCTTGGAAAACTGTTTTACAGCCTTTTCCTCTGAGGTAGTATCTGTCTTTGACACTGTGGGTATCCTCTATACAGCAATATTTTGGGTACTGTTTATGTATCCAGTCTGTTAGTCTATATCTTTTTATTGGGCAATTGAGTCCACTGATATTAAGAGATATGAAGGAAAAATGATTGTTTCTTTGTGTTATTTTTTGTTGTTCTTATTAGAGGTGGAACTATGTTTATGTGTCTATCTTCTTTTTGGTTTGTTAAAAGAAGATTATTTTCTTGCCTTTTCTAGAGTGTAGTTTCCCTCCTTGTTTTGGAGTTTTCCATTTATTATCCTTTGTAGGGCTGGATTTGTGGAAAGATATTGTGTTAATTTGGTTTTGTCATGGAATATTTTGTTTTCTCCACCTATGGTAATTGATGGTTTTGCTGGATATAGTAGCCTGGGCAGGCACGTCTGCCCAGGCTCTTCTTGCTTTCATAGTCTCTGGCGAGAAGTCTGGTGTAATTCTAATAGGCCTGCCTTTATATGTTACTTGACCGTTTTCCCTTCCCACTTTTAATATTCTGTCTTTATTTAGTGCATTGGTTGTTCTGAATATTATGTGTTGGGAAGAATTTCTTTTCCGGTCCAGTCTATTTGGTGTTCTGTAGCCTTCTTGTATGCTCATGGGCATCTCTTTCTTTAGGTTAGGGAAGTTTTCTTCTATAATTTTGTTGAAAATATTTACTGGACCTTTAATTTGGGATTCTTCAGTCTCTTTTATACCTATTATCCTTAGATCTGGTCTTCTCATTATGTCCGAGATTTCCTGGATGTTTTGGGTTAGGACCTTTTTGCATTTTGCCTTTTCTTTGACTGTTGTGTCAATGGTTTGTATGGTATCTTCTTCAAGAGTTTCTTTCTTCTATCTCTTGTATTGTATTGATGATGCTTGCATCTATGATTCCTGATCTCTTTCCTACATTTTCTATGTCTAGAGTTGTCTCCTTTTGTGATTTATTTTCTTTCTTTCTTTCTTTTTTTTTCAACTTCCATTTTTAGATCCTGGGTGGTTTTGTTCAATTCCTTCACCTGTTTGGTTGTGTTTTCCTATAATTCCTTAAGGGATTTTGTTTGTTTGTTTGTTTCCTCTTTAAGGGCTTCTACCTGTTTACCTGTGTTCTCCTGTATTTCTTTAAGGGAACTATTCATGTTCTTCTTAAAATTGTCTATCAACATCATGAGATGTGATTTTCCATCCAAATCTTGCTTTTCAGGTGTGTTGGGTTATCGAGGACATGCTATGGTGGGAGAACTGGGTTCAGATGATGCTAAGTATCCTTCATTTCTGTTGCTAAGCTTCCTGTGCTTGACTTTTTTCCATGTGGTTTTCTCTGGTGTTAGATGGTCTTGCTCTCTCTGGCTGGAGCTTGTCTCTCCTGTAGGCCTGTAATGTGTCAGCACTCCCGGGAGACCAGCTCTGTCCTGGTGGAGCTCGGGTACAAAGGGTGGTGGAACAGCCCAAGCTCCAGGTGCAGATTGTGATCATAACGATCCTGTACCAGCTGCCCACTGTTCCTGGGCCCTGTGTGCTCCTTGCAGGACCTGTACTCTTGGCCCAGGAGTAAAAGCACTCCTAAAGACCAGTTCTCTTGTGGCAGGAACCATGCATAGCAGGCTGTGGAAGAGCCTCAGCTCCTGGGTGCAGATCGGAATTTGAAGGTGACTCTATTTCTAAGACTCTAACTTTTCCCTTCAGTTTTATAGACAAAAGACTAGCAGTTGATCATACAATTTATCATTTTACACACACACACACACACACACACACACACACACACACACACACACACACACACTCACGAATCTGGATACTTATATTACTTACTTATCTATTATTGAGCAAGGCAATTTATTGAAGGAAATGTTTCAGGGGCTTAATTTTTCAGAAGCATAGAGTCTGCGGCCATTGTGGAGGGAAACATGGGAGCAGGCAGGCAGGTATGATGCTGGAGCAGTAGCTGAGTACTTGATCCATAAGCATGAGGCAAAGAGAAGAGGAGACATGAAATAGTGTGAAGCTTTGGAACTTCAAATCCCACCCCAGGGACATACCTCCTCTAACAAGGGCACAACTGCTAATTTTTCTCATTCAAACCACTACAATAACTACTACTCTTTGCTTGTATCTCATACTTCTATTAATTAGCTTTTATATAAACATGAAAGAATCCATTAATATCTCAATTTTATACATGCTTTTGGTGCTTGATTCTCCAATTAAAATGATTAAGTCAAATCTCACTAATAGAGGGACAGTCATTCTTTACTGAGACATTATAAAGAGAGAAATGTATATATACATCTATGTATAATATTCTTGTGTGTGCTGTATATAGTAAATTTAAGATATAGTATATCTTGAGAAGATAATAAAGGGCATGAATGGTTTTAAATAGGTTATATCTGGAAGAAGAAATGTGTGGGTTTCTGACAATAAGTGAGATATCTACCTGTAGTACTGTGCTGTGTTCCAATTCATTGCATTATATATATTAGGTATAGAATTAGTACAATGCTTACATTCATTCAAATGTAAAAGATAAAGAAGCTCAGCCATTAAATCCCAGCACACAGAAGGCAGAGACAGGTGAAATTTTGTGAGTTCCAGGTCAGCCTGGTCTACAGACAGCCTAGTCTCATACTCAAGGTACTAGTCAAAGAGCAGACAGCTTGTTAAGCTTAGTTTTGAGTAAAAAAATTAAGATGGGCATCCAGCATGCCACCAAGAAAGCTTATTAGGGGCTCCTTTTTCAAAAGGTCAACTTAATTTTTGCCCCATAAATCTCATCATCTCTTCTTAGAAGTTGTTTTTTCTTATCAACCTTGACAATTCTGAATTTATGAATGACAACTTGATAGGCAGTTTGACATGGCTAGATAAACTAATTTATCTTTGGAATGAATTCAATGTCCAGTGGCTCAGAGGACTTCACATTGAATATATCAAAAGTTTACTCTTAGTTCCAATAAATTTTTCTATTTGAATTAGTATAATATTTAAGAGAGTGAGAGTTGGTACAAAGAATTCTGATAAGCAATTTTTCTTTTCTTTTCTTATTAGATATTTTCTTTATTTAAATTTCAAATGCTATCCCCCTTTCTTAATTTCCCTTCTGAAAATCCCCTATCCCTTTCCATCCCCCTGCTCCCCAACCTACCCAGTTCTGCTTCCTGGGCCTGGAATTCCCCTATACTGGGGCATGGAACCTTCACCAGTGCAAGGTCCTCTCCTGCTACTGATGAACAACTAGGCCATACTCTGCTACATATGCAGTTGGAGGCATGAGTCCCACCATGTGTTTTCTTTGATTGGTGGTTTAGTCCCAGAGAGCTCTGGGGTTACTGGTTAGTTCATATTGTTGTTCCACTAGGGGGCTGCAAATTCCTTCAACTCCTTGGGTACTTTCTCTAGCTCCTTCATTGGGGACCCTGTGCTCTATTCAATGGATGACTGTGAGCATCCACTTCTGTATTTGCCAGGCACTGGCAGAGCCTCTAAGGAAACAGCTATACCAGGGTTCCTGTCAGCAAAATCTTGTGGGCATCTGCAATAGTGTCTGGGTTTGGTGTTTGTTTATGGGATGGATCCCTGAGTGGGGCAGTCTCTGGATGGTCATTCCTTCAGTCTCTGCTCTGAACTTTGTCTCTGTAACTTCTTCCATGGGCATTTTGTTTCCCCTTATTAAAAGAGTCAAAGTATCCATACTTCAGTCTTCCTTCTTGAGTTTCATGTGTATTGCAAATTATATCTGGGATATTCTAAGTTTCTGGGCTAATATCCACTTATCAGTGAGTACATATCATTTGTGTTCTTTTGTGATTGGGTTACCTCTCTCAGGAAGATATCCTCCAGATCCACTCATTTGCCTAAGAATTTCATAAATTCATTGCTTTTAGTAGCTGAGTAGTACTCCATTGTAAAAATGTACCATTTTCTGTATCCATTCCTCTGTTGAGGGACATCTGGGAGGTGAGAGCTAAACTTACGATGGATATAAATATAAGGATTTGGAACAGAATTAGAAATTATATTGGTTTAGGAAAGCATTGGTGCTTACAGTACGAGACATGCTGTCACCTGGGTTTTTGATCTTATCCATTCTGACTGGTGAGAGGTGGAATCTCAGAGTTTTTTTGATTTGCATTTCCCTGAATATTAAGGATTTTGAACATTTTTTTTCAGGTGCTTCTCAGCCATTTGGTATTGCTCAGTTGAGAATTCTGTTTAGCTCTGTACCCCATTTTTTAATGTGGTTATTTCGCTTTCTGGAGTCCAACTTCTTGAGTCCTTTATGTTTATTGGATATTAGTCCCCTATCAGATTTAGGATTGGTAAAGATCTTTTTCCAATCAGTTGGTTGCCGTTTTGTCTTATTGACAGTGTCCTTTGCCTTACAGAAGCTTTGCAATTTTATGAGGTCCCATTTGTTGATTCTCGATCTTACAGCAGAAGCCATTGGTGTTCTGTTCAGGAATTTTTCCCCTGTGCCCATATCTTTGAGTCTCTTCCCCACTTTCTCCTCTATAAGTTTCAGTGTCTCTGGTTTTATGTGCAAACCACCACCACCGACTGGCTGCTGTATCCTCTCTTTTAAGTCTTTTTTTGCTCTGTGCACACGCGTGCACACACACACACACACACACACACACACACACACACACACACACACACCTCGGCCAGAGCATAACATGACTCTGACTAAGTCAGAGTCAGCTGTCTCTACTGTGTAGGCTTCAGATTCCATTATGTCTCCCATTTCATTTCTGATTTTGTTAATTAGTATACTGTATTTGTGTCCTCTAGATAGTCTGGCTAAGGGTTCATCTATCTTGTTGATTTTCTCCAAGTACCAGCTCCTGGTTTTGTTGATTCTTTGTGTAGTTCTTTTTGTTTCCACTTGGTTGATTTTAGCCTTGAGTTTTATTATTTCCTGCTGTCTACTCCTCTTGGGTGAATTTGCTTCCTTTTGTTCTAGAGCCTTTAGGAGTGCTGTCAAGCTGCTAGTGTATGCTCTCTCCTGTTAAGGCACTCAGAGCTATTCCTCTTAAGACTGCTTTCATTGTTTCCCATAAGTTTGGGTATGTTGTGGTTTCATTTTCATTAAAGTGTAAAAAGTCTTTAATTTCTTTCTTTATTTCTTCCTCAAGCAAGTTATCATTGAGTAGAGTTTTGTTCAGCTTCCACTTGTGTGTGGGTTTTCTATTATTTATGTTGTTACTGAAAATCAGTCTTAGTCTGTGATGATCTGATAGGATGCATGGGATCATTTCAATATTCTTGTATTGGTTGCCTCCTGTTTTGTGACTGACTATATGGTCAATTTTGGAGACGGTACCATGAGGTGCTGAGAAGAAGTTATATTCTTTTGTTTTAGAATAAAATGTTCTATAGATATCTGTTAAATCCATTTGTTTCATAACTTCTGTTAGTTTCACTGTGTCTCTGATTAGTTTCTGTTTCCATGATCTGTCCATTGATGAGTGGTTTGTTGAAGTCTTCCACTGTTACTGTGTGAGGTGCAATGTGTGCTTTGAGTTTTATTAAACCTTCTTTAATAAATGTGGATGCCCTTGCATTTGGAGCATAGATGTTCAGAGTTGAGAGTTTATTCTTGTAGATTTTACCTTTGGTGAGTATGAAGTGTCCCTCTTGTCTTTTTTGATAATTTTAGGTTGAAAGTCGATTTTATTCAGTATTAGAATGGCTCCTCCAGCTTGTGTCTGGTTATCATTTGCTTGGGAAATTGTTTTCAAGCCTTTTCCTCTGAGATAGTGTCTGTCTTTGTTCCTGAGTTGGGTTTCTTGTATGCAGCAGAATATTGGGTCCTGTTTATGTAGCCAGTCTGTTAGTCTATTTCTTTTTATTGGGGAATTGAGTCCATTGATATTAAGAGATAGTAAGGAAAAATAATTGTTGCTTCCTGTTATTTTTGTTGTTAGAGTTTGGATTCTGTTCTTGTGGTGATCTTTCTTTAGGTATGTTGAAAGATTACTTTCTTGCATTTTCTAGGACATAGTTTCCCTTATTGTGTTGGAGTTTTTCCCTTTATTATTCTTGTAAGGGTTGGATTCATGGAAAGATAATGTGTGAATTTGGTTTTGTTATGGAATCCTTTGGTTTCTCCATATATGGTAATTGAGAGTTTGCTGAGTATAGTAACCTGGGCTGACATTTGTGTTCTCTTAGGGTCTGTATAACATCTGTCCAGGATCTTCTGGCTTTCATGGTCTCTGGTGAGAAGTCTGGTGTAATTTTAACAGGTCTGCCTTTATATTTACTTGACCTTTTTCCCTTTCTGCTTTTAATATTCTATCTTTGTTCGGTGCATTTGTTGTTCTGATTATTATGTGTCGGGAGAAATTTCTTTTCTGGTCCAGTCTATTTGGAGTGCTGGAGCCTTCTTACATGTTCATGGACATCTCTTTCTTTAGGTTAGGGAAGTGTTCTTCTATAATTTTGTTGAAGATGTTTACTGGCCCTTAAAGTTCAAAATCTTATTCAAAATCTTATTTAAGTTCAAAATCTTATTATGATTATCCTTGGGTTTGGTCTTCTCATTATGTCCTTTATTTCCTGAATGTTTTGAGTTAGTTTCCTTTTGTATTTTGCAGTTTCTTTGATTGTTGTGTCCATGTTTTTTTATAGAGTCTTCTGCATCTGAGATTCTCTCTTACCATCTCTTGTATTCTGTTGGTGATGCTTGCATCTATGGCTCCTGATTTCTTTCCTAGGATTTCTATCTCCAAAGTTGTCTCCCTTTGTGATTTTTTTATTGTTTCTACTTCCATTTTTAGATCCTGTATTGTTTTGTTCAATTCCTTCACCTGTTTGGTTGTGTTTTCCTGTAATTCTTTTTTGTTTCTTTCTTTTTAAAAAATTTTTAATTAGGTATTTTCTTCATTTACATTTCCAATGCTATCCCAAAAGTCCCCCATACCCTCCCCTCTCCAAAACTCCCCTACTCACCCACTCCCATTTCTTGGCCCTGGTGTTCCCCTGTACTGAGGCATATAAAGTTTGCAAGACCAATGGGCCTCTCTTTTCACTGATGGCCTACTAGGCCATCTTCTGATACATATGCAGCTAGAGACACTAGCTCTGGGGGGGGGGGGTACTGGTTAGTTCATATTGTTGTTTTACCTTTAGGGTCGCAGACACTTTTAGCTCCTTGGGTACTTTCTCTAGCTCCTCCATTGAGGGCCCTGTGATCCATCCAATAGCTGACTGTGAGCATCCACTTCTGTGTTTGCTAGGCGGGATTTTAGTGTTTCCTCTTTAAGAGCTTCTATCTGTTTACTTGTGTCCTCCTGTAATTGTTTAAAGGAACTTTTTGTTTCCTCTTTAAGGACTTCTTCCTGTTTAGCTGTGTTCTCCTGTATTTCTTTAAAGGAGTTATTAATGTCCTTCTTAAAATCCTCTAACAGCATCATGAGATATGATTTCAACTCCAAATCTTGCTTTTCACATGTGTTGGGATATTCACAACTTGTTGTGGTAGGAGTCCTGGATTCTGATGATGCCAAGTAGTCTTTGTTTCTATTGGTAAGATACTTAAGTTTGCCTCTTGCCATCTGGTAATCTCTGGTACTAGATGTTCTAGCTGTCTCTGGCTGTAGCTTCTTCCTCCTGTGATTTTTGTAAGCCTGTGTCAGCACTCCTGGGAGACTAGATCTCTCCTGGCCATACCAGTGCACAGAGGGCCTCCGAACAGCCACACCTCCTGGCTGCAGATGTAGGCTCATAGGCCTGTGGGACCGTGTTTGAGAATCTGTTGTTTCTGAGGCCCGTGCTCTCCTGTGTGGATCTGCCTTAGAGAGATACCAGAGAGAAAATGCTGATCTCCTCTGAGTCCCAGTGTCAGAGCACTCCCTGGAGGCAAGCTCTCTTCAGGGAGGAAAGGGGCCAGAGGACTGAGGATCAACTCTACCTCCTGGCTGTGTATGTAGGCTGTAGGACTTTAAGACCGTGTCCTAGAAGCTCTGTTGCTTCTGCCGCCTATACTTTCCTGCATGGACCAACCTTAGAGAGACACTGGAGAGAAAATAAACTTTTTCTTTTTTTAAACTTATTTAAATTTTACAATTTTCTAAGTCATAGCTTAATAGAGAACACTAGCTCATAAGTGATTTCTGAGGTGACTTTTTATTGGATGACATCTCATTTTGCTTTGTAAAGAAACCAGATTTTTGAAAGTATGAATGGATGATGATCCACTCTTTAGATATTCAGATATAAAATGGAAGTCAATTTCCATTCCAAGGAAGATATACCTTCCCATTGCAGGGATACCTCTAAAAATCAATTGCATCTTTCCTGGCCTTCCTCGCAATAACATAAATTCAAGTGCCTGGTTATTAAACTTGCAACAGCTATTTTTCTGTTTTTTTTCATCAATACAAGAAATGAGCAAAACAAGATGTTTCAATTAAATTCAGGATGTAGACATTGAAGTCTCAGTGAGCAAGAAAATTGTATATCTTTTGAGAAAAATAAAGTTAAGTCAGTGTTCTAGTATTAAGTGTCAATGGGTCTTACAGGAGATACATATAGCCGTAATTGTTTAAAGTGGAAGCAATGACAGTCCTAAGTTTAATTTAATTTATTTTTTATTATTTTATTTTATTTTTTTTACTTTTAGAAGATAATATGAACAGAAAAATATGGGTACAACTCCAGAAAAGTAGTACTAGAATAATCTGGTTTTGAGTAGTTGCTCTAATTTGGATACTTGGATAAAGGTTTGGCTTTAGTGACAACTACCAACAGAACAGATGGTTAGGATAAGGAGCAGAATGCCACGAGGATGACTGCAGTCTGCTAACTTGGACTTGGATGAGATGGGTCAATACAGTGTTCACGAAAGCATTGTGGTCATCTATATTTTCAATTTCCCAAGAAAAATTGGGGTAATGCAATTATAATCCCTCAACAGCTAGTCTCTGCTTTTCAAAACTGTTTATCTTAAATCTTCGGATGCTTAACACTGACTTTCGCCAATAGAATTCATAGGAGTACAATATAGAAAGCTACTTGAAGGAATGAAAAAAATCTGTTTATGATGTTGATGTCTAAAATTATTAGGAATAAAAGCATATGACAAAGACACCTTTGGATGGTCACATTGGCAGCACTCTCTGGAAGCCTGTTAGTCAAATTGGTCTTTCCTTGCCAATCCTCAACACATCTGTTCCCAGTGTCTCTGCAGTGATCTATTTTTATGTCCCTGTAACATTTGTAAATTGATAATCATGTGGTATTAACCTATTCCAAAATGTTCATGAATAAAATGATCAAGTTGTTTCTAGAGTGGCTTTACCTAGAATGTGTAGGCAGGATCTAGAAGCACAATGTGGTGTAGGAAGAGGGATTCAGGCTCATTTCTTCTGATGCTTCTTCAACATCAAAGGACTCGCAGAAAGAAGTGCTCGATAGAAGAGAAAATGCAGACTGGCCTAGAATTCATTAAGTTAGAGTAGCTGGGCTAAAGGGACCGAGGGAGTGAGTCTAACTATGCATAGTGCTCATGTGTTTTTTCAATGTTAATAAGGTGCTGCTCTATGGAAATTTTGTCTGGAGCTCAAGTCTCTGAATCAGCTGTCTGGATATTTTACTGTTACCTAGTGGTGGGCTTTGAGACAACTTACATGACCTCTTTACTTCTTCTTTTCTTTTAAGTTAATACAATATAATTTTTAAGCCTTTAAAAACTATTTTTTATTTTATGTACATTGGTGTTTTGACTACATGTGTATCTACATGAGGTTGTCACACTCTCTGGAACAGGACTTACAAAGCATTGTGAGCTGCCATGTGAGTTTTGGGAATTGAACTTTGATCTTCTGGAAGAGCAGCCACTGAGCCATCTCTCTAGCCCCAATACAATGTTTTTCTTATGCTTTTTGCTCTCCCTAACCTCTCTCAGGTCTTCCCTCCTTCCCTATACACTCATATTGTTCACCACACCTTTTCTTTCTTTCTCACAAAAGGCCCTCCAAACCCCAAAGCAACATGAAAACAAAACCAACCCAAATCCCCAATTAGACCAAAATGCTAAAACAACCCCCAACCCCCCTGAAATCCTGTGGAAATTCATATCCTAGTTTGTAGGAGACAACTTTTGAAGAACTTGCAGTAATGTAAGGAATTTTGACTTGGACTCCAGGAAAAGGGGTTTCTGTTTTAAAAATCACTTTATTACTTTGAACATTTTTTTACATAAGACAATTATTTATAAGTTTTTTATTAAATAATAGTGTCTTATTCAGGGTTTCTATTCCTGCACAAACATCATGACCAAGATGCAAGTTGGGGAGGAAAGGGTTTATTCAGCTTACACTTCCATGCTGCTGTTTATTACCAAAGGAAGTCAGGACTGGAACTCAAGCAGGTCAGAAAGCAGGAGCTGATGCAGAGGCCATGGAGTTATGTTCTTTACTGGCTTGCTTCCCCTGGCTTGCTCAGCCTGCTCTCTTATAGAACCCAAGACTACCAGCCCAGAGATGGTCCCACCTACAAGGGGCCTTTCCCCCTTGATCACTAATTGAGAAAATGCCTTACAGTTGGATCTCATGGAAGCATTTCCTCAACTGAAGCTCCTTTTTCTGTGAAAACTTCAGCTGTGTCAAGTTGACACACAAAACCAGCCAGTACAAATAGTTATTATAACCTAACTATATCAAATATTTGCCTGTGCTATATTAGGTTTTGGTATGAAAAATTTGGTTGTATATCTAGAATTTTTTTTTTAACTTAACAGGGCATGATGGCTTGAATGAAAAATTTTCCCATCCATAGTGGTCCACAGTGTGTGTCTCCATGTTTTTCTGGCCTGTTGCCATCTCTTCCATACTGCAATAGTGTTATCACTATGAGAACATAATTAAAATGATTCTTTTCTCCTTGGTATTGCTTTTGTTCATGCTGTTTTATCACAGCAACAAGAAAGTAACTGATATGGTGGGTAATTATTTGCTCATTAGCAACTATTATTGATAAAACAATAGTTATGAATGATGTTAGAATGATTAAGAAAGCTGAGATAATCCTTTAAACACAAAATATACTGGTTGCATTGATAATAAAAGTTGGAGTCAGATGACATGTTTCTTTTAAATACACGTTCAAGAGGATAGGTTTCTTTTCCTGTGGTTAATCAGAGGCCCAGATGGCCCAAATAGAATGGAATCTTAAATGCAGACTCATACTTAGTTTATATGTGTGTAGAAAAACAGAGAAAGGTCAAGTTTCCTTTGCAGTTAATTTTCTTTGCCTCCTACAAAGGGGGTGTATAACTGGTTGAATTAAATTCTGGGTTAGGGAGGTACTTGCAGCCACAGTGAATTTCTACCCCTGTTGTCTGAGGTTGCTCTTGTAACAGTAAATCATAGCATATATACATCAGGTTATAAAAGAAGGCAGACTAACCATTAAGAATGTATCCTCTTTCAACTTTGGAAAGATCCAAAATAGAATACACCTGCAAGTGTATCTGAATTCCATTAAGCAATCACCTGCCAATAGTTGAATTTTGAGAAGATGATATTAAATGTCTTGTTAATTTAACTGTGCTTCTAATGCCAAGTTTTGAAATTCTATTGAAATAATGTTGAAATAACTCAAACCAACATCAGAGACACATTGAAACTTAAATGTAAAACAGCCCACAAATCAATGTAGCCTGTTTATGTCACCCCAGAGATTTGTATAAAGAACAACAAACATAACCTTTTCAGCTGTTTCTCAAAAGGGAAAAAAGAAATGAAACATTTGATTATAATTGTTTTAATGAGCTGTGATTCAAAATGATGCAGTTGTAATGGTTTGGGTAAAAGATTCTGTTAATGAGCTTTTATTTCTTTCAAAACCTACAAGATATAAAATTCTCTAAGGATAAAATCTAGAGGCAAAGCAGTGTTTACCATCTGAAAATTAAATTCCCTAATATTTATCTGCTTTATTTTCAACAAACATACTTATAAATTATTGACATCACAATAAAAAGAGATGTGTTAATAGAAAAACAAAATTACATAATAAACATTGAATATGCTAATGTTACCAATTTTATATTAAATTTGCTTATAAGTTAAAGTTCTTTGCCTGACTTTTTTTGTGTATCTTGGGTTTTCCTACCATTTATATTTCTTACTGCAATTACAACTAATAGACTATTTAAAAGGTTATATTAAGTGAAACTTTACAGTAAGGCATATCCACATCTAAGTACAATATTAAAAACTGATACTGATTTTGGATACCTTTCATCATTTCCAGACAAGTGCATGATTCCAAGTTGAGGATTTTAGAGCAAAGCTATTTGGTATGTAAGAGTCATATCTTTTCTTTTTTTACAAATTACAAAATGATTAAATCTAGACATTTTAATATATCTGCTTCATAGAATTCTAAGTAATTGTCAACAAGACACAGAAAATAAAGGCAAAATTGTGAAGTTTAATGAGAGTGTTCTCATTAGGCGAAGTTCCAGAGCTCAGGCAGTTTGGCAAGGACTGCAACTGAGGGCCATTGATTTTTCTAAGAAGCCACTGTAGCAGTGTCACCACCAACTAAAGTTCATTCTCATCAGGACAGAAAGTAGCTGCGAACCTTGAACTTCTACATAATCGATTCTATCTAACCTCTAAGTGTCAGATGGCTAATGGCACTTTCTTTTTGTAATATTATACACAGTGATTATTTTATACATTTTTAAAAAATGCCAGTTCTATAAACTTGAACAAATCCAATCATTTGGAAGAACAGGAATCCAAAGCCTTAAGAATCTGTCCAAAGCACCTCTCTTCTTCCACCTCATGTTCCAATGTAAACACCTTGTATATGATCAAGAATAAGTAAATATAAGACCCCATTTGATTTATTACTCTCTGTAGGTATACATGTCATAATTCACAAAATATGTGAAAACTACCTGATCATTTCTAAACGGTACAATAAGAATTATGGTAATAATAACAACAGTAACATTAGCTGGCAATAATTACTGGCTATTTACATTTCACTGTGTTCTTCAAAATATTATTTAACTTCACCTTCAGTACAGTTTTATGAAATAGTACTATGCCTATTGTCAACAATCAGTGTTAAATTGGAGTGAGAAATATGAGAACAGATTAATTTGGGATGTACCAAGAAATAGAGGTCCTTTGAAATTTACTTTTTTCAAGTAGAAAGTAAAAGGATGGACTAATGTTTGTCTCCAACTGTGTATTGTATACTAATTCATAATTTTGGGATTCTATCCGTTATTTTACATGTTGCTGGAACAACATACCTGGCAAAGCAACCTAAAGGAAGAACAGTTTATTTTGGCTCAAAGTCCAAGGACTTAGTTTGTTAAAAAGTCATGATGGCAAATACTTGAGATATGCTGAGAGATGAATCCTTTTGGTGAGTACATGTCATCACAGTCGTCGTCGTCGTCGTCTTCTTCTTCTTCTTCTTCTTCTTCTTCTTCTTCTTCTTCTTCTTCTCTTCTTTTCTTCTTCTTCAAATATTTTTTCTTTTAATATAAATGATATTCATTTGGTATTAACCTTAATTTACATAATTCTATGCATGAGAAATTTCCAATGAAAATGATTAGTTGAATACCTAAGAGACTCACATTTTTATTAATATGACCTCATACACACATATAAATATATTTCAGAGAAAATATAATATATATGTATATATAATACATATAAAATATAATTGTGATAATATAGCTAGTTACATTAGAAAACATTTGAATTATGGTATATACTACAATTTACAATTTTCAGGGAAATTTTTTTCTTAGAACCATTAAAATCAATGATATAATAATTACATTCTAGATGTCTAGCTGAAATTATTTGTAAGCATTGTCTTAGTCTTTACAATAATACTTTGAAATAGGTGTTTTATTACTAGGAATTTATGGCTTTCTGGTTCATAAAGGCTACATTCAAACACAAAGTTAATCAGGGAAATGAGATGTACTGAATCAACCTTTGTGTTCTACCATCAAATCTGATCTCAGACAATAAGGAGAAAAACATCCCTGTGTGTCAACATGTGAAGCAAACTACCGTGGACACAACAAAACACGTGCTTGCATCAAAATAAAAGAATGTCCACTTAATATACAAAAGATTACTTCTGGGATTTTACAGGAACTTTGATTATTTCTAGTACACTGACTTTTTTTTTTTTTTTTTTTGAAGCTGGAAATCAATAACAAGGGCTCAAAAAATGGCTTCAACACTCCAGTGGTGTCACGAACAGACAGGTCATCAAAACAGAAAATAAACAGAGAAAAATGAAACTAACAGAGGTTATAAATCAAATGAATCTAATAAATATCTACAGAACATTTCACCCAAACACAAAATAATATACCTTTTTCTCAGCATCTCATAAAATCTTCTCCAAAACTGACCAAGTACTTGGCCACAAAACAAGTCTCATCAGACACAAGAAAATTAAAATAACACCTTGCATCTTATCAGATCACCATGGCTTAAAACGTGACATCAATTACAACAGAAAAACTGAAATCCTACAACCTCATGGAAAATGAACAACTCTTCACTCAATGACCACTGTGTCAAAGAAGAAATAAAGAAAGAAATCAATGAGTTTCTAGAATTCAATGAAAATGAAGACATGACATAACCCAACTTATGGGACACAATGAAAGCAGTACTGAAAGGAAAGTTCATAGTACTAAGTGCCATCATAAAGACATTGGGGAAATCTCAGGCTAGCAACAGCACATCTGAAAGCTCTAGAAGAAGCAAATACCCAAGAGGAGTAGAAGGCAGAAATTATTCAGAACTAAGGCTAAAATAAATGAATTAGAATCAAAGAGAGCAATACAAAGAGTCAACAAAGCCAAGCATTAGTTCTTTGAGAAAGTCAAGAAGATAGACAGACTCTTAGTCAATCTAACCAAAAGACAGAGAGACAGTACCCAAATTAACAAAATCAGAAATGAAAAGGGAGACATAACAACAGACAGTGAGGAAATATTACAAAGTTATTAGGTCTTACTTCAAATGCCTATACTCCACAAAATTGGAAAATCTAAATGAAATGGATGAATTTTTAATTAGATACCACTTACCAAGTTAAATCAAAATTAGGTAAATTATTTAAACAGCACTATAACCCCTAAGGAAATAGAAGCACCCATGAGGAAAAAGGGAGGGAGTATGGGGGAATGACCTATGAGTGGGGGGACCAGGAGTGGGAAGCAGTAAAAGGATATAAAGTGAATAAATAAATAAATAAGTGGATTGAAAAAAGAAATTCCATAAACTGTTCATTGATTTTCTATCTATGTCTTCCAATGGCTCATCAGAATGAACCATTAAGCTCTGCTTGTAATTTTCTTTTTTCTTTCTTTCTTTTTTTGTTTTTTGGTTTTTTTTTTTTTTTTTTTTTTGGTTATTTGTTTTGTTTTTTCTGAGACAGGGTTTCTCTGTATAGCCCTGGCTGTCCTGGAACTCACTTTGTAGACCAGGCTGGCCTAGAACTCAGAAATCTGCCTGCCTCTGCCTCCCAAGTGCTGGGATAAAAGGCGTGCGCCACCATCACCCGGCTTGCTTGTAATTTTTAAGATTATAATATTCAACGATTTTCTAATTCAGTTTCCCAAATCCCTTCTACAAAACAGTTCCTAAGATCCAAGAGCCACAAGGTTCATTTTTCACAGCAACAAGTTTACTCTTTGTATTATTATTCACTTTTCGCATTGAAGGAGCAAACTGCCTGCCAGAAGAAACGGCTTAATTTATCTTACAAGTTTAGAATCAAGTATTTTCCGGCAGAGAAGTTTTGATTGCAGGAACTTTTGGTTCAGTCAGGTGACAGAGTCCATCTAGCCAAACATGAATAACCCCACTCAGGTCCCAAGGACATGGAGTGGTGCCACATTTAGACCAAGTTTAAGGTGGGGTTTCTTTCCTGACTTAACCTAATCTAGAATGCCACAGGGCTTATCTAGGCCATTTTATATCCTTTCAAACTGAAAGTCCACAGTAACCATCACAAGTTTTTTTATTTTTAATTTGAAAAGATTAAATCACAACTGATTCAGTCAGAATATGAAATGATTTTTACTTTTATTTTCCCTAGAGATTTTCTGTATAAACCATAAATTTCTTCAGTGACATATAGTCATAGGCCAGCTAATTTTAATGATGTTCTTGTTTTTCAGCAAAGAACTCTCTCAGAATACTCATGAAAAAATATTCGTCTTTCGTTTCCTCTGACTTTTTTATTCAAGAGTTCAAGTGTGAATTATCTATATGTGACCCGAAATGTGAATTTGGCCTTACGTCTCTAGTTTTCTATATCGAAAAGTACTTTTCTGGAATTAATTCTTTCTTATCTACGTGAACATTCCTACAGTCCAAATGCTTGGCCTTTCTCCTTCTGTCTTCTTCCGTGGATCAATTATGACACACGGTTTTGACTTTAACTTTCATACTGATAGGCGTCCTCCTTACCAAACTTCTATTTATACTTCAGTTGAATTCACAAAGATCCATTTAAGTCTGTTTGCAAAGTGACACTTAGAATGAGTAACTGCTAACAACCCTTAGTGGTGGAACTGGCAGACGAGATCAATGGTTTACTATTTTTTTTCCTTCTCGTCTCTGGTCAGAGCTTGTTCCTTTTTTTGAATCATATGGAAACGTATCTTTATTTTATTGCAGATTTGTAACTCTGTATCTCAGTAGTGTCTGAACTTAATCTTTCAGTGATACATCTCAGCAATCCAAACATTATATGGGAGATTATTTTCATGCTTAACATGCTATGTCTGCCTCCTCCTACCACACTGAAGACATTGGAACTCATAGTATTTAAATGCTTAAATGTCTCCCACTGTGTCCATTTAATGCACTCATTTTATCCCCTGTTGGTTCTTAAGGGTCTCTACCTTCCCCACCAGGCCTATGAACCAGCTTCAAGTAAGTCATCATTGTAGACTTTTATGATAAGCAACAGTGCTGTTTCTAGGCTGAGTCTTCAATGGCTTTCAAATTCTCTTCCATTGTCTATCATAGCTTCTATGTCAAAGCCTATGTTTACTTGTGATATTATTAAAAAACAAAAATCTAAAACTCAGACCACAAAGTTAGCATCCAATTGCTTAAAAAATTGGTTTACACAAGTATCTAGTTTTTATTTTTAATTTTACAAAGGAAATACTGTGACAAACTGGAAACTGTCCCAAGATATGGCTTGAACTCTCTTGGATTTAGATGTCCTGATACTTACTGGCTTTAGGTTGTTTTTCTTATGCAACCCCAATATTTCAAGATCTGTGTAAACTTCTCTGCCTCTTGAGAAGCTAGTTCAATATCTTCAATTTTAATGACATTTTGTAAAAATGAAAACAAAACTTTCAGTATAATACAAACTTAAGTAGAAGATTTTGAGACCAGATAAAATGTAAAATTTGTGAGAAAAAAAAGGTTATCATAATATAATATAATATAATATAATATAATATAATATAATTAATATATATATATAATGCTAGCTGTTTTACTTTGGTTATTATTAGTAATAGTGGTGGAATTAATCTAAATGTTTTATTTTTGAGAATTTCATGTATGAATACATATATACACAAATCACGTACTTATAACCTTTGCATGGCCCTCTCTCCACCAATGACTCCAATGTCCTCAGCAGTGACTTCCTAAATGTATGATGTCATCTTCTTTAATTATTATTTGTATATGTACACATATAAGCATGTGCTCACTTGCATGCACACATTTTCTGGCTTAAGTTTCAGATTTTTAAATGCAACTAGAAACACCCACTACTTCTATGGTCAACTCAAACGACTGTCACATTTTCTTTCAGATTTAAACAAACAAACAAACAAACAAACAAACAAAAAGCAAACTTATGGATGTAGGTCGGAGACCTCTTTGGAAGAGTTAGTGGAGAATTGAAGGAACTGAAGAGAATGGCAGCCTCACAGGAAGACCAACAATTTCAACTATCATTTCAACTATCATTGGGAACTTACAGAGACTGAGACACCAACCAAAGACCATAAATTGACTGGTCTGAGGTCCCAGTGGGAAAGAATTTGCCTTGTCTTGTAGAGACTTGATGCCCCATGGTGGTGGGATAGTGGGATACCTGGGGTGGGGCACCTTCTTAGAGGCGAAGAGGACAGGGAAATTGGGGGAATAACTCTACAAGGGTGGACCAGGGAGGGGACAACATTTGGAATGTAAATTTTTAAAAAAACCCAATTAATTAGTAAAAATATATGTTTCAAGTTTCGTTTGTTATAAAAATGGTCAAAGAAAACTCTTAAGAGCTACATAGCATTCTGACAAATCATCTCATTCTAAAACAATTACAAATCCTTAATATTAAATGTGTGCTATATTTTACTGTGGGGAATTGCAGGCTGGTATCCTTTGAGCTGAGGTCTGAACCCCGGAATGGTGATAATTCATCTACATGACATGGTAGGTGTTCCCTTATGCTCTTGGAACTCTAGCCCCTGCCTAAGTTGCCATCCACCACAGCTCCCACAAGAGAAGCATGGTCAGTAGTCACATAAGCAATGGCCCAAGCTTCTAACCTTCAGACTAAACTCCTCCCCAGTTACCTAGCAACAGTGAAGACCATAAAAGGGGCTGTTAGGCCCCCACCTCACTCTCTTACTCTCACTCCCTTGTCTTCTTACCTCTCACTTCTGTCACTTCTCTCTCCTCTTCCCTTTCTCTTTGTCTTCTTTCTTCTCCTCTCTCTTCTCTCTTCTAGCCTTCTCTCCCTCTCTCTCCTCTCTCTCTCTCTCTCTCTCTCTCTCTCTCTCTCTCTCTCTCTCTCTCTCTCCCTTTTTTCTTTCCCCCAGTATTTCTATAATAAAGCTCTTAAACCATCCTGAGCTGGACTGAATACCAGACTGCAATTCCCCACATTTTACTATACATGGAACTGAGAAGAAAACTTGTGGGCCTAAATATTGCTCTAATTTCTGATGAGTTTTTGTTCTGCTTTTTGAAACAAGGTCTCACTCTGTCTCCAGAGGAATCTATAACTCAGTATATACCACAAAGTCTTGATCATCTTAGCTGACCCTCCACAGTTAGGAGTGCAGTGTGCACAACAGAATCTGTTGCCAGGTGATTTAGTGGTGGTAATCTCTTAAAAATAGTGGCATTCAAGCAAACACATGAACATTTTAGTTAAGGTACATTTACACTGTCTAGTTGCTTTTACATAAGGTCTTATGAGCCTTTGTCTCAACTGAAGGTTCTTACCTTACCACAACCAAATAGTATGTTTTCTAATGAGATGGTTACAAGTGATACAGCTTTTGAAAAGTTATTAATTTTACTAGATTTTAGACTTCTCTGTAAGATGCAGAGTCATGACAACTGCCTTATAACTCTGCTCTATTGATCATGTGTATAAAGCTTTTTTAATGTTCCTGTTAGTTTTCAGACACTGTACAATAAAATCGTAGTAAAAAAATTAGCTGTTATGAGTAAAATTCTCTATTTATTATATAAATAAAGCATAATTTATTCTCTTGACATTACTTTAATGCTAAAAAACCGAATCAACACTATAATATTAGGAAATGAAGATAAAATACTGTTAAAATCTTGACAGTGGATGTCTAATAGAGATCCCTTTACATCCCCATAGTCTCACATTTAATCACCAATGCTCTCTTGCCACATTCTTCTCTCTCTCTCTCTCTCTCTCTCTCTCTCTCTCTCTCTCTCTCTCTCCCAGTATTCAATGATTGTCAGTCAGCTTTCCCTCACTGCTTTTGTTACAAATAGTTCCTCCCAGATAAATGTGGACCAAGTTATAAGGTGCTTCCATTCAGCTACAGTGGAGCACGGTAGGGAGATTCATCTAAGGGAGTCTAAGGCTCATAATATGTTAGAATGACTTTTAAAGAAAAATAATGCTATGAGTTTAAAATCCCACACTGGGGGATTCTTAAAGGAAGCTAGCATCAGATTCACAGTAAGCCAGGCCCTGCTCCTCAGCATGCCCCTCAGCTCTTTGCAGAGCTATATTCACACAATAGCTGCTCAACATATACATTTATTGGCTTCAGCAGGGGTTATAGAATTATCATTGTGGTTTCAGTGTTGTACACAGATAAAAGTGTTAGTCACAGTTCACAAGATCCCTACATAGCAGCAAGGTAGAAATACAAATCCGATAGCATGTTAACTATCAAGGACAAAAATCCATTCTTGATTTACTTTTGACACCCATTAAAGCCCCTTGGTGGGGAGACTACAAAGAAAGTACAGCACTAATACCTCTTTCAAAGTTTAATTCATTCTTTCGAGCCCTCACTATTGAGCTATTCCCTTATCAGTGTTTTGTTCTGTGCTCATATTCTATAAAATTACAGTAGTGGGAACACATTTTGTTGTTACTATTAAATCTGATTATAGTTTTAAAATGGAACTATCAGTATTTTAATGGTTAAATTAAAGAACTCTCTATGATAAGGAACCAACTTTTCAAACTTTTACCAGTTTGGGACAAAAAAAAAAAAAAAAGATACTGTAAGATTGTTTCCAGTGAGTTTAGGTGACCTCTCTACTTTTTTTGATGCATTATGAAATGCACAAAAATGAGTTTCTGGTGAGGTTTAATTGCCAAGCTGACATCAATAAGTATTTGCCAGGTGACTGCAAAACTCAGTGCCTTTAACATTGAATAATGGTGCAGTAGAATGTGCTGCTTCCTCTCTGCCAAAGGATGTTCCTAAGGACACTTAGATTTCAGCAATCACTGTTAGCCAGCATGGCACCAATGGCTGTCCCTCATAGATTCCATTCCTGCCCAATGCTTTCTAGAAAGAACTTTAGAACTGTAGTAATTGCACCTTTCATGATGGCAGAGCACCTTCTTCATCAGATTACCTTGTTGAGAACTATCTGAGCACCTGGCTTCAAACTTACTTTACAGTAAAGAACAAAATGCTCCCAGCACGATAATTCTACTTAGGAATGGAGATTCTCACAGACTTAAATTCTGAAAGGTAGATGAGATGGTCGGCACTAAACGACAGGTTGCTATGGTTACACTCTTCTGTGGCTCAGATGGGGATAGGGGCCAATTATCAAGTTTTGTTTGGCTGATTTTAAGTAGTTTGTTACCTGGATACTTAACAAATAAGAAAACTAGGTGGGAGGCAGGGCTTATGCTTGTTTTCTTCTCTCTAGAAAGGAAACACACATGAGGAAAAAAGAAAAGACAATGAATAAAACACCTCTCAAATTCTAAACAACATGGTAAATAATTTAGTTTCGATAAATAGTTTCCCAAGTTTTGACTTTATTTAGAAATTCACACAAGGCCTGACAACCAAGACAGGTTATATGCTGCAAATTGGATTTATTTGTTATTTTTCGGTTGGCCTGATAATACCTGCTTTAAGTAACTCCTTTCCCCTATCCAAGTTTGCTTGGTAAATTCCAGGTTTGTGTGTGTGTGTGTGTGTGTGTGTGTGTGTGTGTGTGTGTGTGAGTGTACATGCATATGACTGTGTAAATGTGTTTGTATGTGTGTGTGAATGTGATTATGTGTGTGTATTGGTTTGCGAGTATGGGCATGAGTATACATGTGGATTTGTGCATGTGAGTGTATGTATGTGAGTATATTTTAATAGTTACTACTCTTGTCAGTTTTGCTTGCCCTTCCCCCCTCTTCCATGATTGAAGCAGGATTGTTAATTAATGATATTCCAGAGGCAATTTCTGGAGTCACTATTGGAAAACCCTTCTTAATTAACGAAATGATAAATCTGCACTGCAGTAGCTTAGCAGCGAAGTTCATCTGTGTCATTCAAAAGCCATGATTTTAAAACGCCCCCGACACATTTTCATGAGGATGTTGGACACTTAAACTCTGGATCTTTTATCAAAGGTTTCCTAGCAATCGGGAGAGGAACAATGATGGGAGAATGGGGAAGGAAGAACTAGACAAAATTAAAATCCTCCTCTGTCACTGTAATAGTCCACTTCGGCCCGACAGCAGAGCATTTTAACTTTGTCAAGTGTGTCTGCTGCTCATCTATTCCATCTCCTGCTTGCTATCGAAGTTTCAGATTAAATGTAAAGATAAGAATGTATTGCCATAATAAATTTATAAGTGGATATTTAAAGAGCAAAGATTTGAATGACACAAATGAACCTCAGTGCAGCAGGAAAGTGGGTAGGATTTGCAGGGAGATGCCACAGAAGTCAGAAATGACTGCTGGAAATCACCTTAATTAAAAAAAAAAAAAAAAAAAAGACAGAGCTGCACAAATCCCCAAGAAGGTACTGAACATGAAATTAGGCTTATTTTTCATTATTTATTCTACTTTAAAATACTGTCATAAAAGCTTTTGAAAATATGATTAAACTTTACTAGTCAAATATAAGACATTGGAAAGGTAAGGTATAGAAATAGCGTGCAAGGATATGATTCCAAAATTAAACTAGTGTTAAAATATATGGTTTCCTTTATATTTATAAAATATAACTCATTTTCAGAATTACATTTTGTTAAGGGAGTAATAATCCCAATATAGCAAACTGAAGTATTGGTCCTTTGTAAGAATGCCTTCTGCAGTGCACCATTCCTGACAGGGGAGAGCTTGTCTTCAGGGAGTGCTCTGACTCCGGGACTCAGGTGACTTTGCCATTTTCTCTCCAGTGACTGTCTAAGGCAGGACCAGCCAGAAGTGCACAGCAGCAGAAGCAGCAGAGCAGCTGGGAGAGGGTCCTTCCTGCCTCCATCTGCACCCAGGAGGTGGGGCTGTTCCACAGACCTCTGTGACTGGTCTTGCCAGGAGAGAGCTGGTCTTCCAGGAGTGCTGACACAGGCTTACAGACCCTCTGGCTGGAGGAAAACACTCCAGCCAAAGAAAGCAAGAAAATCTAACACCAGAGATTACCAGATGGTGAAAGGCAAACATGAGAATCTTACCAACAGAAATCGAGATTACTTGGCATCCTTAGAACCCAGGACTCACACCAGAGAAAGTCCAGGATAACCAACACACTAGAGAAGCAAGATTCAGACTTAAAATCATAAATAATGATACTGATAGAAGATTTTAAGAAGAACAAAGTAACTCCCTTAAAGAAATACAGGAGAACACAGGTAAACAGGTAGAAACCCTTAAAGATGAAACACTAAAATCCCTTAAAGAATTATAGAAATACACAATCAAATCGGTGAAGAAATTGAACAAAACCATCCAGTATCTAAAAATTGAAGTAGAAACAATAAAGAAATCACAAAGGGAGACAACTCTTGAGATAGAAAGTCTAGGAAAGAGATCATGAACAATAGGTGTAAGCATCACCAACAGAATACAAGAGATAGAAGAGAAAATCTCAAGTGCAGAAGATACCATAGAAAACATTGACACAGCAAGCAAACAAAATGCAGAATGCAAAAACTCCTAACCCAAAATATTCAGGAAATCCCAGACAAAATGAGAAGACCAAATCTAAGGATAATAGATATTAGAAGAGAGTGAAGATTCCCAACTTAAAGGGTCAGTAAATATCTTCAACAAAATTATAGAAGAAAACTTCCCATACCTAAAGAAAGAGATGCCCATGAACATGTAAGAAGGCTACAGAACTCCAAATAGGCTGGACCAGAAAAGAAATTCCTCCCGAGACATAATAATCAAAATACCAAATGCATAAAACAAAGAAAGAACATTAAAAGCAGTAAGGGAAAAAGGTCAAGTAACATGTAAAGGCAGACCTATCAGAATTACACCTGACTTCTCTCCAGAGACCGTGAAAGCTAGAAAATCTTGGGCAGATGTTATACAGACACTAAGAGAACACAAATGCCAGCCCAGGCTACTATACCCAGCAAAACTCTCAATTACCATAGACAGAGAAACAAGATATTCCATGACAAAACCAAATTTATACAGTATCTTTCCACAAATCCAACCCTACAAAGGATAATAAATGGAAAACACCACAACAAGGAGAGGAAACTATGTTCTAGGAAAAGCAAGAAAGTAATCTTTCAACAAACCTAAAAGAGATAAACACATGAACAGAATTCCACATCTCACAAAAAAATTAACAAGAAGCAACAATTACCTTTCCTTAATATCTCTTAATATCAATGGACTCAATTTCCCAGTAAAAAGACATAAATTAACAGACTGGATATGTAAATAGGACCCAAGATTTGTTGCATACAGGAAACCAACTTCAGTGACAAAGACAGAAACTACCTCAGAGGAAAAGGCTAAAAAATAATTTTCCAAGCAAATGGTCCAAAGAGACATGCTGGAGTAACCATTCTAATATCAAATAAAATCCACTTTCCCCCTAAAGTTATCAAAAAACATAAGGAGGGACACTTCATACTCATCAAAGTAAAATATCCCAAGATGAACTCTCAATTCTAAACATCTATGCTCCAAATGAAAGGGCAGCCACATTCATAAAAGAGACTTTACTAAAGCTCAAGCACACATTGCTCCTCACACAATAATAGTGGGAGACTTCAACACTCTACTCTCAGTAATGGATAGGTCATGAAATCAAAAACTAAACAGAGATACAGTGAAACTAACAAAAGTTATGAACCAAATGGACTTAACAGATATCTATAGAACATTTTGTCCTAAAACAAAAGAATATACCTTCTTTTCGACCATGTGGTACCTTCTCCAAAATTGACCATATAATCTGTCACAAAACAGGGCTCAACACATACAAGATGATCAAATTAATCCCATGCATCCTATAAGATCACCACAAAATAAGGCTGTCGTTTAATAACAACATAAACAATAGAAAGCACACATACACATGGAAGCTGAACAACACTCAGTGATAAATTGGTCAAAGAAGAAATAAAGAAAGAAATTAAAGACTTTGTAGAGTTTAATGAAAATGAAGCTATAACATACCCAAACTTATGGGACACAATAAAAGCAGTCCCAAGAGAAAAACTCATAGCTTTTAGTGACTCTAAAAAGAAAATGGAGAGAGCATACACTAGCAGCTTGACAGCATATCTGAAAGCTCTAGAACAAAAAGAAGCATATAGTCTCTAAAGGAATAAAAGGCAGGAAATATTCAAACTCAGGGCTGAAATCAACCAAAATAAACAAAAAGAACTGTATAAAGAATCAACCAAACCAGGAGCTTGTTCTTTGAGAAAAATCAACAACAACAATAACAACAAAATAGAGAAGCTGTTAGCCAGATTAACCAGAGGCACAGAGACAGTATTCAAATCAACAAAATCAGAAATGAAAAGGGAGACATAATAATGGATACTGGGGATATAAAAAAAAAAATCATCAGACCCTACTACAAAAGTCTATATTCAACAAAAGTGGAAAATCTGAATGAAATGGACAATTTTCTATACAAGTACCAGGAACCAAAGATAAATCAGGATCAGATAAATATTGTAAACAGTCCCATAACACCTAATGAAATAAAAGGAGTCATTAATAGTCTCTCAACCAAAAAAAAAAAAAATCCCAGGATCAGATGAGTTTAGTGCAGAATTTTATAAGACCTTCAAAGAAGACCAAATGCCAATTCTCTTCAACCCATTCTACAAAATAGAAACACGAGGAAATCTACCCAATTCGCTCTATGAAGCCACAATTACTTTGATACCTAAACCACACAAAGACCCAACAAAGAAAGAGTACTTCAGAACAATTTCCCTTATGAATATCGATGCAAAAATACTCAGTAAAATTCTCACAAACTGAACCCAAGAACACATCAAAACACTATTACAGCATGATCAAGTAGGCTTCATCCCAGGGACCCAAGGATGATTCAATATATGGAAATCCATCAATGTAATCTACTATATAAACAAACTCAAAGGAAAAAAAACCCACAGAATCATCTTTTTAGATGCTGAGAAAACATTTGACAAAATGCAACACCACTTCATGATAAAAGTCTTGGAAAGATCAGGAATTCAAGACCCATACCTAAACATAGTAAAAGCAGTATACAGTAAACCAGTTTCCAACATCAAACTAAATGGAGAGAAACTTGAAGCAGCCCTACTAAAATTAGACAGTAGACAAGCCTGTCCACTCCCTCCCTACTTATTCAATAAAGTACTCAAATTCCTAGCCAGAGTATTTGACAACCAAAGGAGGTCAAAGTGATACAAATTAGAAAGGAAGAAGTCAAAATACCACTATTTGCAGATGATATGTTAGTACACTTAAGTGACCCACAAAAATCTTCCAGAGAACTCCTAAACCTGATATATAAATTCTACAAAGTGGCTGGATATAAAATTAACTCAAACAAATCAGTGGTCTTCCTCCACTCAAAGGATAAACAGTCTCAGAAAGATTAGGGAAAAAACACCCTTCACAATGGTCACAAATAATATAAAATATCTTGGTGTGATTCTAACTGAGTGAAAGGTCTGTATGATAAGAACTTCAAGTCTCTGAAGAAAGGAATTGAAGAAGATCTCAGAAGATGGAAATATCTCCCATGCTCATGAATTGGCAGGATTAATATAGTAAAAATGGCCATCTTGCCGAAAGCAATCTACAGATTCAATGCAATCCTCATCAAAATTCCAACTCAATTCTTCATAGACTTAGAAAGAGTAATTTGCAAATTTCTCTGTAATAACAAAAACCCTAGAATGCTGAAAACTATCCTCAACAATAAAAGAACTTCTGGTGAACTCAAAATACCTGACCTCACACATGGTATTGGTACAGTGAAAGGGAGGTAGACCAATGGAATAGAATTGAAGACCCAGAAGTGAACCCACACACCTATGGTCACTTGATCTTTGACAAGGAGTTTTTCAGTGGAAAAAAGACAGAATTTTCAGCAAATGGTGCTGGTTCAACTGGAGGTTAGCATGTAGAAGTAAATCAATCTATTCTTATCTCCTTGTACAAAGCTCAAGTCCAAATGGATCAAGGTCCTCCACATAAAACCAGATACGCTGAAACTAATAGAAAAGAAAGGGGGGAAGAACCTTGAGCACATGGGCATATAATGAAATTTCCTGATCAATAGCTTGTGCTATAAGATCAAGAATTGACAAATGAGATCTCATAAAATTGCAAAACTTTTGTAAGGCAAAGGACATTCTCCAAGAAAAAAATGCCAACCCTCAGATTGGGAAAAAATCTTTACCATCCATACATCTGATAGAGTGCTAATATCCAAAATGTACAAAGAACTCAAGAAGTTAGTCTTTAGAGAACCAAATAACCCTATTAAAATGTGGGGTATAGAGCTAAACAAAAAATTCTCATCAAAGGAATAAGGAATGTCTGAGAAGCACCTAAAGGAATGTTCAATATACTTAGTCATCGGAGAAATGCAAATCAAAATAATCCTGAGAGTCCACCTCACACCAGTCAGAATTGCTAAGATCATCTGGTGACAGTGGATGCTGGCAAGGATGTAAAGAATGATAAACATTCCTCCATTGTTGGTGGTATTGTAAAATGATACAACCACTCTGGATAACAGTATGGCGGGTCTTTAGAAAATTGTACATGGTATTTTCTGAGGACCCAGTTATACCACTCCTGGGCATATACCCAAAAGATGCCCCAACATTTAACATGGACACATGTTCCCCTATGTTCATAGCAGCCTTATTTATTATAGCCAGAATCTGGAAATATAGTAACTAGATGTCCTTCTATAGATGAATGGACACAGAAAATGTGGTACATTTACACAATTGGATATAAAAACAATCACTTCATGAAATTCGTAGGCAAATGGATGGAATCATCAAGAGTGAGTTAACCCAGTCACAAATGAACACACATGGTATGTACTCACTGATAAGTGGATATTATCTTAGAAGCCCAAAATACCCATGATACAGTTCACAGACCACATGAAGCTCAAGAAGAAGGAAAACCAAAGTGTGGATACTTCAATCCTTCTCAGAAGGGGGAAACAAAATACCCATGGAAAGGGATACAGAGACAAAGTATGGATCAGAGAATGAATAAAGGCCATCCAGAGATTCCCTCACATTGGGATCCAGCCTATATATAGTCACCAAACCCAGACATTATTGTGGACCTCAACAAGTGCTTGCTGACAGGAACCTGATATAGCTGTCTCCTTTGAGGTTCTGCCAGGATATGGCAAATATACAGGTGGATGCTCTCAGTGAGTGAGCACAGGGTCCCCAATGGAGGAGCTAGAGAATGGACCCAAGCAGCTGATGGAGTTTGCAGCCATATAGGAGGAACAAAAATA
Source organism: Mus musculus (assembly GCF_000001635.26). Lineage (NCBI taxonomy): Eukaryota > Metazoa > Chordata > Mammalia > Rodentia > Muridae > Mus > Mus musculus. Next base: position 82,242,232 of record NC_000079.6, read on the forward strand.
TGAACCAACCAGTAACCCTAGAGCTCCCAGGTACTAGACCACCAACCAAGAGTACACATGGAGGGACCCATGGCTCCAACCACATATGTAACAGAGGATGGCCTTGTCAGTCATCAATGGGAGGAGAGGCCTTTGGGTCTGTGAAGGCGTGATGCCTCAGCATAGGGGAATGCCAGGACCAGGAAGTGGGAGTGGGTGGGTTGGTGAGCAGTGGGAGGGAACACGGGGAAGGGGAAACCAAGAAAGGGGATAACATTTGAAATGTAAATAAAGAAAATATCTAACAAAAATAAAACAATTGAAAAAAAATATCATCCCGAGGGAGGTAACTCAGACTACCCCCTGCCAAAAAAATTCCTCTTCAAACAATATATGATTTAAAGCAAACTCACCTAATTCTCTGTTTCTTATCTTTCTTTGCTATATATTTTACAGAATCACCTTGTTATTACTTATCTATTTATATACGTCTTTTTATTATCATACTTTAATGTAATGTAAATTCCATGGGAATACGTGTAGGCCTATATTTTCCAAAACCTACTTTAATAAGTATTGTTAACCAGGAAGCAAGAGTGGGTGGGTTGGGGAACAGGGCAGGGGGAGGGTATAGGGAGCTTTGGAGATAGCATTTGAAATGTAAATAAAGAAAATATTTAATAAAAAAAAGAAAAAAAGTATAGTTAAATGCTTTGACTTCCCTTCTAGCCTACAACCCAACTGAGTTACTGGAAAGGAAGGGTTAATAGGGTAAAGGAGGATGTGGCCCTGTTTAGAAATAGTTCTTTGGGTGAATCCAGCCTGAGTTGTCAGAAAAGCAGCAGTTCAATTCACAGGAATCAGCAGTGATAGCTCAACCTACTCACAAACATCATTCAGGAATCAGCAATGCCAGTTTGATCCAGAAGAAACCATAAGGCTCTCTCAATTGTTCAGAGTCTGCAGAAGTGGCAAGAAGCCTTCAGAACATTACTAGAAGATCTTTGGTTTCTTTCTACAAAGTCATGACAAATGATGATCAACAAGGAGTGCCAGGGGAACCAATACCACACATCACAGTACACTCTATGTTGCATCCTATTTCTATCTTTTCCAAACATTGCATATTCTCTCAAGCATATGCTCAGGCCAAACATCACATGTACTTTTTTTCAGGCAGCTTCCAGAAAAACCCCTCATGTTTGCTCTCAGCAACACATCCTCCCACATGTCTGCTTCAGCAAAAGTTTCCAAAAGAGCATCACATGACAAAACTGAGTTTCCACTTCAAACAAGATTTTCTCTTTGTTGCATACTATGGATATAGGACTTGAATAGTGTCCACACATACTAAGAAGCATTCGAGAACAAAGGCGTATGTATACTAGAAACATATTTGTCATATCAGTGGATAAATTGCACAGGATGAATATAGGAAGATAAACCATCGCCCTGAAAGGAGACATGAGCAAAGCGACATGCTTGTACACAGACTTTTGTCAGTGCAAGCTGAATATGCTTTATTCAGATGCTAGCATTGTTTACACTCTATAATTTCTTTTGCACAAGGTATATTTTTAAATTATATGGAAATTTAGTTGATGTATTCATAATTGGTGCTGTAGAAATTCCAGAAAATAATTTTATGTAACCATGCGACTTCTCTTTGGGCAATTTTATTTATTTGTTCATTAATTTCTTCTGTGATTTCTTAAGTTTTTTATTATAATTTACATTGCTTTTTATTTTTGATATGGTACTTACATTTCTTCCTTTCCTCCATACAAACCCTCATATATATCGCTGCCCACTCTTCTTCTACTTCATGCCATATTTCTTCATTAACTGTTATTGTATGCATATAAGTATATACATTACATATATGTGTATATGTGTATACACATAAGTTAAGGTATACTTATAATAATATAATTATTATAATCTGTACAATCCATATAATGTTATAAATTAGGTCCAATTTAAAATATTTTTATTCTAATATTTCAATTCATTTTATTAATTATTAGATATCAGTTGTGTTTTCAGTAGTATCAGGTTCTGGTAATATGGCTTATCCATTTTTGCGTAATTTGTTACAGCAGTAGTTTATTTTATACTGGCTTATATTTTCAAGAGTAATCAATGATACATCATGCATATCATATATCAAGATACCAAGGATGAATGCATTTGTAGTTGATGTGTGTCTACATACATATGTGCACACATACATTTTTATATATCAATTTGTAAGGTATTTCTTGCCATATGCACTTTCTTTATCTATGGAGATGATTTGTTGCCTGAATGCTGGGTGTTTGTTCAACATCCCCATTTTTAGAGACTTTAGAGATTAAGAGTAATCTAAGGTCTTGGAATTAGAAAAGGAAAGAAGCAGAATTTAAAACTAAGATTTTATGTTAGAACTGAGAGATTCCTTTTTATCATTTTCTTTTTGGTAACTTTATGACTTAAAATATGGGTTTCTACCTACTCCCTAACAGAATACTGAAAAAGTCATCATTGGCGTATTTTGCAGACAAAGAAATGTGCTAAATAAAAATGCTATGTTGTGGTCAAGGTTTATAACAAATGTATCAGTGGAAGTGTCAGCTCTTGAATTCATGATTAAAATCAGTACTTTTACCTTGTTCATTTGACTAAGAAATGTTACTATGAGATTGAAAGGTGGAACTATTGCTTTTGAGTGAAAATTGGGAAATTTACTTAAAACATCCTCAAATAGTCAATTAAAAATAGAATTTCATCTATAGCTGATATACAGAAATAGACACCTGAGATGTTCATTTACACTCTAATGTCAACCATGTACGTATTTATTAATATGTATTTAAGGTATAATAAAGGCAGATAATAAAGTCACATCAACTAAGCCCCTTTGCAGAGTTTAAAAGCAGAGGAGAGGACAGAAGCACAAACATTAAAGTTCTTGAAGCAAGAACAGAGCACTTGGCACTGTTGCCTGCAGTGTGGCCATGCTTGCCTTCACAGCAAACAAATACTTGTTTGGCTTCACAGTTTACTTGCTCAAAATATAATTTAGAAAAAATAAAGCAAATGTGTCCTCAAAATAAAGACAAAATGGACTTTGTTATGACGGTCTTTGTAAAGGGAGATTTTATGGAACACTGATCAGTTTTGTTTTTGTTTTTGTGTGTATGCATGTTAATTTTTATTTTTTTTATTTTTTAATTAGATATTTTCTTTATATACATTTTAAATTTCAAATGATATCCCGAAAGTTTCCTATACCCTTCCCCACCCTACTCCCCTACCCACCCATTCCTGCTTCTTGGCCCTGGCATTCCCCTGTACTGGGGCATAGCAAGTTTGCAATACCAAGGGGCCTCTCTTCCCAGTGATGGCTGACTAGGCCATCTTCTGCCACATATGCAGCTAGAGACACGAGCTCTGGGGGTTACTGGTTAGTTCATATTGTTGTTCCATCTATAGGGTTGCAGACCCCTTCAGCTCCTTTGATGCTTTCTCTAGCTTCTCCATTGGGGGTCCCGTGTTCCATCTTATAGATGACTGTGAGCATCCACTTTTGTATTTGCCAGGCACTGGCATAGCCTCATATGAGACAGCTATACCAGGGTCCCTTCATCAAAATCTTGCTGGCATATGCAATAGTGTCTGGGTTTGCTGGCTGATTATTGGATGGATCCCCAGGTAGGGTAGTCTCTGCATAGTCCATCCTTTCGTCTTAGCTCCAAACATTGTCTCTGTAACTCCTTTCATGGGTATTTTGTTCCCTATTCTAAGGAGGAATGAATTATCCACCCATTGGTCTTCCCTCTTCTTGATTTTCTTGTGTTTTGCAAATTGTATCTTGGGTGTTCTATGTTTCTGGGCTAATATCCACTTATCAGTGAGTGCATATCTAATGACTTCTTTTGTGATTGGGTTACCTCACTAAGGATGATATCATCCAGATACATCCATTTGTTCAACAATTTCATAAATTCATTGTTTTTAATAGCTGAGCAGCACTCCATTGTGTCACATATTTTGACAATAATGACATCACTATGCAACACAAATCCTCATAAGGAATTTAATAATATTTCACAATGTCTTGTGTGTCCAACACAGAAAAAAATCATGAAGCTGAAAGAAGGGTTTACAATAGAGCTAGAATACTTAGTGGTCAATAGAAACCCAACACTGTCTTTGAGCCCTCTGTTCTGGTATCGACTGTTGTTTTTAAGGGAACATGATAGGCACATGCACTTATGCTTCTCCTAGACCAGTGATCCTCAAAGACTTCTATTGCATTTCCAATGAGAGATTCCTTTGTGGAATCTGCTATAAAAACACAGTATAAAACTTCAATAAATTGAATTGGTTCTAGTTCTTTCTGTGTTCTGCTTGTTTGTTTAAAACATGTTCCTTGTTGTGAAGGCCATGAAATGATTTTTCAAATGTTCTTCTAAAAGTTCTAAAGTTTCATTCCTTCACTTCCAGTTGTTCTGAACTGATTCCGTTTATGGTATGAGAAGGAAAATAACAGCCCTTCACTCGATTTCTGTATCCAGTGAGACGTGACATCATTTTCTACACAGATGGTAAAGAGGCCAAACTTTATTAAACAATCTCTTCTTTTCTTACTAAACTGAAAATATTTGTTTGCATGTAAAAAGAACCGTGTATACAAAAGCAAATTTCTCTTCTCTTCATTAGATTTCATTGTCAGTTGAATGGCTCCTCTCCCCTCTATTTCCTAGCCCCAACCCCAAATTCTCAGAGACATTCTTAGCTTTTTCCACTCTCATAGACGGTTCAGAATCTTTTATTCCCAAGTTGTCTGAAAGGTATTGCCTAGATGTTTAATTGCCCTCAGGCTAACTTTGGGGACCCACTTATGTATAAAAAGTACTTTTCAGACTTCTTAGTTTCAGAGAAAATAGAATTTGCTGCCCCATGTGTTTTCTGGCATGTGTAATTTTGCACTTTATTGGTATATTTCTAACACATGGTGTTGATGTTGGTTTCAGCAGCAGTGGTGAGATGTGTGTGTCTGTATGTGTGTGTGTATATATGTCTTTTACTGTTTGTGTGTATGTGTGTAATGTATATGAGTGTGTATTGTGTGTATATGTGTACTGTATATGAGTGTATTGAGTATATGTGTATATGTGTATATATGTGTGTATCATATATGTGTGTGTTGAGCATGTGTGTGTGAGAGAGAGAGAGAGAGAGAGAGAGAGAGAGAGAGAGAGAGAGAGAGGGAGGAAGAGAGGGAGGGAGGGAGAGAGGGAGGGAGGGAGGGAGAGAGAGAGAGAAAGAGAGAGAGAGAGAGAGAGAGAGAGAGAGAGAGAGAAAGAGAGAGAGAGAGGAGGGGGAGGGGGAAGGAGGGGGGAGGTAGGGGAAGGGGGAGGGGGAGGAAATTTATTCTTTGAGAGGTGTTAAGATAAGTCCTTCCTGGAGACCTGGATAAACTCTCTAGCTTTTTAGGAACAAAGCCTGGTTAAGGAAATTATCAAAGATAAAATATGAGACTTGAGAGTTCCTCTGAGAACTTCTCCAGGTGATATCAGACATTTTTCTACTTTAAACACAACCTTAACCTTCTATTATTTGTTTAAGCTTTTAACTAGCAGAAAAAAATTATGAAAGTGATAAATTCTCTCTGGTATGAATTTATTTTCAATCTCCTCATCCCAGCACAGCTCTCTGACTTAATTCTGAGCCAGAGAATTGGTCACAAAATCCCTAATAACTAATTATGATTGCCCTCTGACCATTTACTTATTATAAAATAACTATGGGTACATGTATGGCTTGCTTCCTTGTGAATGAAATTATATCCCCCTAATTCACATAGCACCATAATGAACATTTTAAAATTAATTATTTTATTTATTTATATTTCAAATGTTGTTCTCCTCCCTGATCTCTTCTCTATGAGACCCCCGCCCCATATGCCCTCCCCTTTGCCTCTAAGAGGGTACCCCCCACCTACCCTCCCACCCCTCTTCACCCCTCTAGCATCCCCTCTCACTGGGGCATCAAGTCTCCATATACCAAGGCAATCCTCTTTTACATATATAGCAGGGGCCACAGACCAGCAGATGGATGTATGCTCTTTGGCTGGTGGCTTAGTCCCTGGGAACTCTTTGGGGGGGGGTCTAATTAGTTGATGCTGTTGTTCTTCCTATGGGGTTGCAATCCCCTTCAGCTCCTTCAGTCTTTCCCCTAACTCTTCGATTGGGGTCCCCAAGCTCAGTCCAATGGTTGCCTGTGAGTATCTGAACATGATATTTTTATGTAATATGATTCTACTTACCATGTCACAGGTTCACAGTGAGATGTCATATCTATGCTGAAGCATCCATCTTTTCCTGGGAACACAGACCTACATTTGGTTTATTTGTTTCCCACTATGGCTACTCTTTCCTATGGGAATTTAAAGCTTTATAAATGATTCGTGGAACAGATACTATTCCTATAAATGGGATTTCAATAGTAACAAACAGTAGAAGGGAAAATTCTCCAACTCACAAATGTCTGGCAGCCTTGGCTTGAGTAGTTTTGCTGCTGTTTCCCATGTTTGTGATGTACAATCGTGACAATCTTGTCCTGTTTATTTCATGAACTTGAAACAGTCTCTTTCCCAAAAAATTATTTTCTATGTAAAAAATTCCATGTGTTTCATAAAAGAAATCATTTTTATTTTTAAATTAATTGAAATCCATTCTTTCCTTCTTTACACACACACACACACACACACACACACACACACACACACACACACACACATACATGTGCACACACAATTTTTACTCACAGAACAGACTCAAAATTGTGTGAATTCTAATGTTCATAGCAAAACCAGGTATTTGTTCTGCTTTAAGAAGCACATTCTTACCTTTTAAATTTTCTCAATATAATTTTCCAGAATGATATAAAAATGGGTCTTTCATAAAAGATAAGAGTCTGCTCTCTTCATTTTATCCATAAGGCACTATCTATAAATGTCCCTATCATTCCCATGGCAGTGCAGTTTCATTTAGGATTCTGTGAATGTACACACACACACATATATAAAATATGTCACATGAAAAATATCAGTCAGGCTAATTTCTGATGAGTCAAACACATGCCTATGGTAGATACCTCGGTCCCTTGTACTATTTTCAAAACACACTAGAGGTAAGTGCCATAAAAATATAATATATTTGTAGTGGCTATTCCTGGTTGTCAACTTGACTATATTTGGAATGAACTACAATCCAGAATTGGAAGGCTCACCAGTGACCCTTATCTGGAGGCTTGGAGATCCTTATCTGGTTCTTGGTTTGGAGATCTTGAGCCATAGTGGCTATGGATTCCAGAAGATTGAATCTCCGAGTTTAAGGAACACACCTTTAATCTGGGCTACACCTTTCATCTGGGATTAAAGGTGTGGTGGAACACACCTTTAATCTGGGCTACACCTTCTGCTGGAGACAATATAAGGACATTGGAAGAAGGGAGTCTAGCTCTTGCTCTTGCTCCTTCGCCTGCTTGCTGCGTGAGACTGAGTAACTGCTAGATCCTTGGACTTCCATTCACAGCTGCGACTGAACAATTGTTGGGAATTGGGCTGCCGACTGTAAGTCATCAATAAATTCCTTTACTATCTAGAGACTATCCATAAGTTCTGTGACTCTAGAGAACCCTGACTAATACAATATTAATTATTTATACATATTTTCTGAGTTTTTAAAGTTTTTCCTTCACCCAGTTCTGTAGACTGAATAACACCATGTCATCTAGGTTGCTGATCATCTTACCTCCCTCTTCTCAGTGTTAGGATTACAGGTGTGTGCCACTATGTCTCACTCTCATCTTGGCAGACAAAGCTATACGTGAGATAGTTTTTCAGGAGTAGACAGCAGACTCCCAGACCTTGCCCAGTCCAAAAGCAACTCACAAGACCATGTATTACACTCAGCATGTGATATCAAGAATGCAACTGGGCAGACTTGGACGTAATTTAGTAGCTTGGTTTTGGTCCTACAGAGCACATATTATTACAGTTTACATCAATCTATTTGGCAAAAATGTTTAAGCCTGAAACATTGTCAGGGCAAATGTAACAATGTGACTGTTGTTTTTTACTGAGTTAATTTTGAGGGACTCTAGTTTTTAAAATTTTATACACGTGTGTGTGTGTGTGTGTGTGTGTGTGTGTGTGTGTGCGCACGCGCACGTGTGTGTATTTTGATTACATGTATGTCTGTATACTACTTGCATGCTTGGTGTGTGGAGAAGCCAGAAGAGAGCATCAGATCCCCACTGAACTGGAATTACAGAAGATTGTGAGACGCCAAGTGTGTGCCAAAATCAAGCCTGGGTCTTTTGGAAGAATAGCTGGTGCTCTTAACTGCTGAGTCACCTCTCTGGCTCTTGCTTCAACTGTTTCTGGCAACTTTATTTTACTTAGAAGGAAACACACAAAATATTTCTTTCTTGAAAAATTTAAAGAGCAAAATGATGGCTCTCATATGTATTTCCTCATCCCAAACCCTAATGCTTCATATAATTCAAAACATCATGACAGCAAAACAAGAAATACAATTTTCTTAAAAGGGATATCTAGTGTTAACATGAATGAATTTTGACTTTCTTACATCCTGTTTCAGGGCTGTTAGCAAATTAGAAAGCAATTCCTTTTACATTTAGACAAATATAATAGAGTTTCCTCAGAGTAAGATATGTTTATTTTCTATATAATCAGGTATGAGTTATTTTCTTTTTACATTTTTACATCTGAAACCTCAAAGTCCCCCCAACCCCCAGCGACATACTTTCTCCAAAAGGCCACACCTCCTCCATACCACTCCCTATGGGCCTGTGGAATTCATTTTCATTCAAACCACCACAGATCTGAAAAGGCATTTTCAAAATATCTAAACATTTTCGTTTGTTTGTTTGTTTGTTTGTTTTCATTGTTGTTTGTTTTTTCAGGATATGAGATGAAGCAAAAGCAGTGTCTTGCTTTTTTGTTACTATCCCTTGAAGTTTATGCTGTGAGCACTACTGAGCACCAACTGAGAGCTATGATAGATTAAAACCTCCTTAGACCAAGTTTATAAAACAGTGCTTTCCCCAAAGAAACTGTATCCTAAAAAGCAATGTAGCAAATGATACATAAACCTCCAGTCTCTGGGTCCCAGCATCTCTCCAGAGAGATAGTAACAGCTGCTTTGTGCAGCATATGAGGGAACAGGAGTCAAGCTTGTGGGTAAAACTACAGGCTCAACTGGAGCCTCTCTTCATTTATCTTGCCCTATTACCCAACGACAAGAGTGACAATTAGATCAAGCTCTATTTGTTTTTTGTTTTTTTTTTTTTCAGATCTGTGGTGGTTTGAATGAAAATGGATCCCATAGGCCCATAGGGCATGGCATGATTAGGATGTCTGGCCTTGTTGGAGGAAATGTGTCACTGGGGGCGGGCTTTTCGGTTTCAGATGTTCAAGCCAGGCCCAGTGCTTTGTTTTCCTGCTGACTGCTGATCCAGATGAAGAAGTTTTGGATCCTTTCCCAGCACCATGCTTGCCTATGTGCCACCATGCTTTCCACCGTGACAATACTGCACTAAACCTCTGAACTATAAGCTAGCTTCCGTGAAATAGTTTCTCTTCACTACCATAGAAGCTCTTAAGACAAGATCCATCAGAACTTCATTCTAGGCTGTTTAGATAAGTTTTCTAGCCATGAAGAACTTTTTTTATTTTCTCTTCTTGGCTGCCATAATGAAGCCAGCACAAATAACCAGTGTGGTGTCTACATGATTGCCTCTACCAGTTAATGGGCTCAGCAGTGCAGGCAATGGAAGAACTCTTCCAGAATAGATATATAGTGGCATTCTAGACCTCCTGACATTGAGGAGGCAATCAGTTTGCATGTATTAAAGCATGGGGGAAAAAGTAAGAACCATTCACCATTGCAAGGTATTTAATTCTACTTTAGAAGCAGTACATTTCTTCCATATCGTGGTTCGCCATAGTTCCTTGACTCCTGCTGTTCCTTGGGCTCTGCTGTTATTGAAAAGTTATCTCTGTGAGACTAAGTCATGAGTATGAGATGTCATTAGATCCATTAAGTACATGCATCCTACAGTAACGACAAGTGCTTCAGCACAGCTAGGCGTATGTCTTCTTTATCATCTGCAGTGAAAAGAAATGAAAAATTGTTACAAAACATGGCATGTAGCTGTTACCACTGAAGCAACCTGAATTGCTTTCTGAGATTACTGTCACTGTTCTAATTCTTACTAAATGTTAAGCAAGTTATTGTGCTAAAAATACATTGAGCTGAAACAGTGGATTAGGAAAGATGTTCAAAATCCTATATTCTAATTTTCATTTAATGGGTCCAAATTCCTTGAAGTCTCAGATGTTAAATTAACTTTCAGAAATCTTAAGTCATGGTTCTGAATCCCTTTGGAGAAGTTGCTTATAAATATTAACTGTACCTTAGGATGCACTGTGTTGATATGAGACTCGATGAAGCACAGGATTAGTGACAGGCACATGATGAATAATAGGCTCAGTGTGGACAGTTTAAATATTCCAAAGAGCAGACTCTGTGTAGTATTGTAAGATGTCTTGTAGCTTCATGTCTGATTTTGAAATGTTACAGTGCTTGCTTATTGTCCCAGCATGATCTTCAGCGCAGTTGGGTAGTCCTTTTTTTTTTAAAGTAATACAAATGCATGAGTGTCAGAAATACCTTCAAATATCGAGGACTGCATCTTTAAGGAGTGCATCTGGCATTAACAGCCCTTTCCAGCTAATGAGTTTCTCAAGTTACAAGAATAATGGCCTTTTTAATCTTAGCAAGAGTAATTAAACAGCCATTTGTTATTAATGATGTTGTTAATGGTAGAAGATATTGAATTTTCACTTTGGATGTTACATTGCTAAAGAGTGATTGTTTCAAATATCAGATATATGAATAGATGATGGTTTTAAAAGCACAATATCTCCTTAAGAGCACTGTAAGGCAATACTTATTTAAAACAGAGAAAACTACCTTAACTTTCATTAATACCAGGAAAATGGAATGTTTCAAATTAAGTCACAACTAACTTTTATGAGCAGATGATATGTTTGATGAATTCTGCTCATCAGTTGAAATGTTGTATATTTTATTGAGATAGATGTGTATATCGGCAAACTATCATCGAAGAAACAAATCCAATAGAGTAATATTGATATTTAAGTAGGGATTTATTATGGAAATTGCCTTGAATCACACTGGCTTCTGAGAAACCCAAATGTACCATTTCAAAATTAGAAGCCAAGGCAGACTTTGGCTGAAAACAAGTCTCAATCTATTAACAATTGGAGTAGTTGCTGTTGTTAAGTTCTGAATTGAGTTCCAAAGACCAAGAGTCACCTGCAGCGGGCAGGAGAAAATGTGAATTTCAGCTATGACAGGAATTTTGCTCTTCATCTGTCTTTTTGTTAGATTTGACTTCTCGTCAAATTTGATGTTATATATAGAGTTTGGTTAGAACACACTTTTTTATTAGTATATATTAGTTATATATAATAATGTGTTTCTTTTTCATTTCAAGATTTTCGTACAAATATTTTGATCATATTCAGGTTATTACCATTGCTTATCTTCCTTAGAGTCTGCTGATTCTCTTCCTGGATCGTGAAATTACAATTATTTAAATTCTTTTGGGAGAGATGACTGGAGGACTTTAGTTATGATTACTTCTATGAGCATGGGTAAATCACTAGTAGTTACACCACTGAAGAAAATGTCTCTTCTTGCCTTGGCAACTACTTATAAATCCTCAGGGAAAAAAAAGGGGGCCTCTTGGCTTCATTATCCATGAAAGAATGTTGAGGGCCCAAATCTTGTACAGGTCTCCTGCAGGTAGGTCACCACAAGTATTTTGCATTCTAAAGTACAAGGATGACGTCATGCCCATACGATGGTGTCTTACAGCATTCTATGTGTTCCTTTGGGTCTTACAGTGTTCTGACAATCTCTTCTTTATATATGAATTCAAATTTAAATGACTTTTCAAAATAACCTCCAAGAAATATCAAAAACTGACGCTCAACTAGTTTTTCTAATGGGCTACCTTTAGCTCAGCCAGGTTGACAGTTAGCAATGTAGCAGACCATGGTTTGAGAGAGTGCTTTTTCAATGTCTTCCTCAAATTAGAAAAGAATTAAGATGATGTAAGCCAGTTTTCCCTTACTGTTTCCTCTAGTTCTAGTTCTGCTCAAAACCCATGCTACCTGTAATTTTCACTGGTTACATTAATTGATCTCATTTAAATATTTATTTCATACCAACTACTGATAGTCTATTCACTGAAGCTAAATGTGTAAGAATTGCATTAAAAAACACATAGAAACATAACAAATATGCAAAAAGAAATATGCAGAGAGGCAAAAATCACTTTTATTATGCTTAAATAGTATTAATAAATTAGTAAAAATGGAACCCACCAGGCTGGAACCTCTGAGTTTTCCTTTGATCCTACCTACTGGCTAAAAATAAGTTGAAAGCATTTTCTCTGTGCCTTTGAGTGTCTTTTGACAGGACTGCCTCCCCATTGCTCAATAAGGATAACCATTTCAGAACATGAGACTGATTAACAAAGGAACAGTTCTTATGCGCCATTATACAGGAGACATTGTGCTACTTTGAAGTATTGGAGAGAATAGTTAAAACTTCACATTGACCATTGCTTAAATAGCCACTCCTGTTACTGGCTAAATAGCCCTAAGTTTTAAGTTAGAGACTTAAGGCAGTCTCAGGCTTACTGAATCCCTTTGATTAAATCCTTTTTCATTACCCATCATTAGTATATCTCCATAGGTGGTAGAATCTAGCTGTTGAGACTGCTTGAGCTCTGGCTTTTGTATGAGAGACTCCCATACCTGGTGATTCTCATGATCTAGTGCCAATGCTCTGTATCCGGGCCATATTTTCTCAATCGGATAAAAGGATAGAGGAGAAATTCTCTCTATCAGATTGAACATTGACTAAAGTAAGAGCTAGGGTCCATTTGTCTCTTTTAGCCATTCTGTGAAAGTGAAGGTATCAGGCTTAGGAGTAATATGATCCTAAAGATATGATGGTAGTGTCTGATACCTACTCTAAAGTGTCTTAAAAATAGAAATAAATTGCTTTAGAATTAAATATTATAGCAAGAATCATTGAGGATATGAATGGTGACTCTGTTTAAAGAAAGGTGAGTAATGCTCTATGATTCTGACAATCAGGAAATTTCTACATATTTATAGCAGTTATGTTGAGGAAATTGCATGATTAAGCTAGCATATATTGTCAGAAGCCATGGGATAGGTGTGTAATGAGCTTGACTAAGGGTACTGGAACACAAAATAGGTAAAAAAAGAGTTCATTGTCATTTTGTCTACACATGGAATTTAACATTTTATGAGCCCAGAGGAAAAGGAAAACCCATTTCTAGAATTGCTTTTTGATGTTTGGGCAGTGTGATGGCTCACAATGGGAAAGTGGGATGATGAACTGTAGTTATAGATGATAAAGGAAGAGGTTAAGAGACTCCAAAATGTGGGCATGCTAGGACCCATATGAGGGTTATTCTGCAGAGAAGATCCAGAAGACTCACCTGCCATCATCAAAGGCTTCACTGAGAAGAACATCCCAAATTACTGCCTCTTTTCCTTTATGCCAGGAAACATGGATGGCAAGAGAGGCAGTCCCAGAGCTAAGAGTTTCGGGGGCTTATGGAATGATGCTTCTCTGATGCAGTGGTGCTGACACAGCTGTGATAACTACCAAAAATCGAAGGGTGTAATTTATGCTAGGAGTTATCATGGTCAGAGACACCTATGAAGACTGTATATAGTATGGTGGTTACAGGGAAGAGTAATCTTAAATCAAAAGATAATGTTGACATTCTATTTAGTATATTATATAAACAAGCATTAGTGAGAGTAATGAGCAGTGAGCCTCAAATTCAGGGTCTCAGGGTCTCACTACAGAATATAGTGATTGATCCTTAAGAAACTCCTTGATTCCCCATTATTGTTTCCTTTAAAAGATCCAGATAGATATTCACTTATGTGCTTATGTCTTGAGGAATAGCAACCTCAAACACTCCTATAACTGCTGCAAACAGGATTTTAACAGATATTATAACTGGGAATCTGAAGGTTCCAATATTGCTGAAAGAATGGGAGGACCACTCAGGTACAGAGATCTGTGAGACTTTTGCCAACTCTCATCTTCGCACAGGCCCATATGTTCTAGAGCCAATTTAATTTTTGTTTCTTTGGTCACCAAATATACAATTTAGAATCAAATACTCAAAATCTGTAATAACCACAATTTCAGTCTTGACTTACAGAATGAGAGCTATTAGAATGTAGAATGACAGCAGAATTTTGAACTGCCTCCTACATCAACTGAGGTAGGATTTCAGGAATTATGTTACTGTCAAGAGGAAAGCCACTAGTAAAATCATCTTTAAGAACTTTAAAGATACATAAGTGTCGGTCTCTATCATATTGGTAGGAAACACATGTCTAGTTCTTAGGGGTCTAGGGCACAGATATAACACTCGCAATGAGGAATCCCATTTCTGTTGTGAAAGACTTCCAACAAGTCATTAAGCTCTGGAGAAATCCATAGAACCTGGGTGCAGTTGTATCTCTCAAGGAATTTAAGCTGATGAGAACTAGCAGAATTTCAAAAAAAAAAAATGACAAATTTACAAAAAATCTGGGCAAAAAGAAAGCAGGATCATTTGGAGATGATATAGACATAGGGAATATGAGCTATAAGCTCACTACTAACCTCCTCCAGACTCTGGAATGACTATACTCAGACAAAGAAAAACACGTGGATGGACAGCTGCACCATTGATGTATATCATTTAGACTACTTTCCAGGAACACCCTGCCAACCTGGTACACCAAATATGAGTTCAGCCCTTGAGATATGCTTTATTCTTTGACCCATAGAAACCTTCAGTCGATGGAAAGGCATAAGCAGGACTCCATACTCTACCTACTGTAAAATTTTCTATTGATAACTGTGGCTTAAAACTTCTCAACACTATGCTCTATTTAAAGCCCTTTCATGGCTAATTCTCCTTGTATCTGGATCATTTCTCCTATCTCTTATAGCTGGGACATAGCTTGAGAGTGTAGGGCTTTCCATGGTGCCCCTTCTACTCTAAATTGTTCCTTAACATTCCTCTCAAAGAAATGCCCTCTCTTGCAGCTAGGCTAGTAGTTGTGAGCAACACTATGTTAGCATTGCCTCTCTTGAGGATTTAACTATCATAGGTAATGAAGATGTGAAGAGTGAATCCTTTCCCAAATTATAGCACAAAAATTTATTCATATTTCTCTTTATTTTCTGAGTTAGTAGATTATGTAGATGTAATAGATTCAAATTGTTTGTTTAGCCACTTTTAGCAGTAGAAAGCCTTTCTTCATAAAAGTCCATGTGGGATTTTGAGGTTCAAGTTAGCTGTAAAGAATTGGGGCACTATGTCTTCATTTTCTTCTCCAGGTTGTGTCTCTAGATTATTTCTGTCCCATACAAAGATAAAAGCCAGGATATCACGGGCCCAGGAGTCTGCCTATATAGAGAAGCTACTAAGTCCCTAAAGCAAAATTAGAACAATACAGTGTTGATTTATTAAATTGTAGAAAGAGATTACACTGCCTTTTATCATTTCAACACTGGACTCTGAGCTATTGTTTAGGTAACATGACTTAAATCTTGGATTGATTTTGGCTTTTTCAGTGAGTAGATTTCCTTTAAACCAGAGATTCAGTGGGAAATTATTTGTCAGTAGGAAGGAAATCCTTTCTTGGTCATGTTTGAGGAGAGTTCCCATAGTGACGTAGTGACCGAGTGTGCTTCCTTTCTGCCTTCATATCTTTATTTCTCCCAAGGAAAAACAAATATCTAAGCAAATCTTTAAGAAAACCCATCAAGCTCCAGAGGTTCAAGTTTTCAGAGGTCGGAGCTGATGCTCCTTGAACTGTGTGGTTCAGGCTCTCCTGAGTCTGGTGTTCAGCTTACACCTTTCCCAGGTGGTGGTCCCCTCTGCTTTTTCTCAGCACCATCAGCCATCTTGTGCTCAAGGTCATTTGAATCACACAGTTAACCTGATACTTTTGTATTTTCCAAAATATCATAAATAGTTTCCACCTCCAGTTTTTTTAGAAGGGGAAAAAATCTGGCTTCAGTTGTTAATTTCCTCTGTTCTGTCAAGATTAGGCTAGTAGTTCTGAGTAATTCTGGCTCATTTTCTCAAGGGACTAGGCCTGAAATAATCCAATGTTTATTTTTATACAATTTCTCACAGTACTACAACATTGCAGTGACTTCCTGGGATGTTTCTAGTTTTTCGCAGGCCAAGAGGCCATTCTCAGAGGTAGCTCCTTCATGTAAACCTAAAAATGGCACTTTCCCACATTATAGTTATCAGGAAGTTTAAAGTTCACTGGCCCTCATCTCTTTTCTTTTCTGTCACAGGGAGAGGAAAAAATATGGGGCAGTTCCAGCTTCCAGCCAGTCATTCCACAGCAAGACTTTGAAACCTGGGAAAGAAGAGGGAGGCTGCAGTGTATCTTGGCTGGGAGATGGCTGGACTGGGAAACAGGACTCTCTGTCATTCCCTGTGTCAGTCTTGGAGTGACCCTGACCTCTTCCCAGCATTCCTGACCCCACCTCTAACTTGGAGGAGATGTTGATCATCATGTAACTCTGAGAGCACTCTCTTAGTCATGAGACAGCAATAAAAAAAATAAAACAAATTGGTTTTGGAAGGCTGGATTTATCTCCATAATTGGGCCTGAACCTGTCTTCTCAATTTGTATTGAACAACTCATAGTTCAATGCTCCTGATTTAAGGCCAGATGGTGGACTCACTGTCCCTCAGCACAATGTTGGGCATTCTCTATGTCCTTCCTGAGTACGTGCTGCTGTTTCTGCTGGAACGTCAGTTCACAGCCAGTTCTTTAGTCCACTCTTCATCTGAAATCATCTGACTTTCCCATAATATTCCACATGGATGTAATATCTTGCTAGTATGTTTCTGGCATTATTATAACTTTTTTCTGTTTTGTATTTTACATTTCTCCTAACACAGAGTAAGTACATGAATACATTCAAGCATCTACCTGAATTATGTCTAGATCAAGTGCTTAGTAGTTCAAGTTTGAGTTTAATGGCTTCATGAACCTCCATGGACACTCTCATGTATTTTGAAATTTTATCTAAAAATGTGTGTGTGTGTGTTGTGAGTATTCAGGTGCACAAAGTAGGCAATAAAAATATGTTTGAAACAGTCTAGAGCATTAAACTTGATCCTAGAAGGCAAAAATTGCAAATTTGTGTTCAGGTCCAGAGCTATATTAAGTTTATTGTTTCATAACCAGTCCAGTCTATTTCAGTGTATTGTTTTCTGCACAAGGTCTCCTTGTAACCATGCATCAGAATAGACTGTTGCCAGAATCTTAAAGTGTCAGAGATGGAGTCTTGATTACTTGCTTCCTGCCCCAGGGATTCTTGCTGTTAGGATTGTCATTAAACAAAGCAGCCTCCCTGGCATTGTGTTCTGATAAACAATTTGCACCTTGGTAAACTGATTAATGGAATGAGTTTGTTTTGATAATTGATCCTTGACTTGTATTTTAAAGGACAGCAAAACCTTAAAGGATTTCTATATTTGTTATAGTTGTTTTCTTGGAATTTGAGAAGAATTTAGAAATTCTATTTTAAAAAGAACATCTAAAGGTACAAACTTTCAGTTATGGGATGGAAGAGTTTTGAAGGTCTCTGTACAACATGATGTCTAAAGTTAGCAATAACATATTAACATGTAAACTGTGTCAGAAGAATGTTTAAAGTGTTGTATCCCCAAATGGCTATTATATAGGGTGCATAAAAATCTACATTTGTTTCAAAATACATAGTGTAACTTAAATGTGTATAATTTTGGTATTGAAAGTAGAAGAAAAAGAACATTAATAAACAAATTGAGACTGGAGAACATTATTTCAACTGTAATGCATTGAAATTGATATATAAGACTTATCAGAGTTATAAGCTATCAGAACTTGTAGTAAGCCTATACCACTAACAGGGAAGGGGGAACTGGGGCCACTTGCCAGGAGTAATATGCAGTATACAACAAGTGCATTGCTAAGATTTATGAGCAGGTTTTCCATCTGTACTGTAGGACAGTTTTATAAGGGGTGGAAAATACACAATTGTGACATCTTGGCCTCCTAGTATTCTCCTAGGACATGACCAGAGATGGAAGTTTGATAGAGACAGATTCTCATCTTAAACTCTTTATGTGATTTTTTTTTTTTTACTGTTAACAAAGAAACCCTAAGGGCATTGCTGGAAAAAATCTGGGTGGAATAGTACATGTTCTTCAGTAGTCAATGAGAAAGTGAGATAAACAAAGGAGTTGCTTAAATATAGATTTTTTTTCTCCTCATGAGATAAATTTGTCTCATTAAAATGCTCTTTATATTCAGCATTTTGATTTTCCTTAAAGGAAATATTGTTCTAAAAAAACTCCAATGAGACATGTTAAAACTAATATTTGTGACAGAAATGTCAACTTCTTTCCTAAATAAATAAAATTAACATGGTGATGTTTTATGTTTCAAATAGTCATAGTAGTAGTAGAAGTAGTAGTAGTAGTAGTAGTAGTAGTAGTAGTAGTAGTAGTAGTAGTAATGATAATGACAATAAAAATCCCTACTACTTTTTTGTTAATGGAAATATGAGGCTCAGAGAACATAAATTCTGTCCACAGTGACAAAGATGACAGCTAAGAAGATTGGATGGATCAGTTAACCTTCCCTTCTGCTCTAGCTCCTCCTCTATGGTGCTGAACTAGCACTAGTCCATCATCTTCATACTGCAAGGGGGAAGCATAGCTGAAAGTCTGCACATATTCACAAATGGAATAGTAACTTCGAGTATAATAGTTGACAGACAAAAGCCTGAGAGATCAAAGCTCAGATGTAACTTGTGGGCCAAGAGCGATCTCTTTCAAATATAGTTTTTTTTTTTTTTTCTCTGTAAACACAGTATTATGGGAGCTCTGTAAATTCACGGTTAGTAATTTATTTATGGTGAGTGGCATTTAACAGATTTCCAAAACATGACTCACTCTGTATTAAATTATGAAACAAAGTTTCTTTTAAACCTCCAATTTTTCTAGTTAGTGTCTTTCCTCTTACCATCTATTAAGTGTCTTTCATCCTAGATCTACTACCCTATTATCTTCACTTGATTATGTCACTTTGAAACCTGTGTAATATCAATCATCTTAAATTTATTGTGAATTTGAGTGAATAAGTTGCTTCTTTTTTGAATATTTGTATTTTGACATTTCATTGTAGAATAAAAGGCCATATATCTAATTATTATAATGAATTCAGACATCAAATACTAGGTATAAAATGTTTCATTTATGGGAAGGAATAGATTCTGTTCTCTTAAAATCACACAAATTGCAAAATTATCTAGTATATTTGCTGCATGTCTTAAGACTCTTTAAAAAGACTCTTTGGGGGGATTTTTTTTTTTTGGCATTTGCTTTCTAGAACAATAACCCCCGATTTTATGTTAGAACTGGGAAAATGAGCGAATAGCATGAATTTCTTACATTAGGTTCAGTAAAATTCATGAACATTTTCTTAACCTCGATCTCACAGTTAGAATGTGTGGCTCCATAGTTAGCTAAGTGGGCTCTAAGTTATCACAGGTATGTAGTCTATTCTACCCTGTGCATATGGGTACTGTGTGCAAGTACCCTAAAGTGCTCTGAAACATGGTTTCTTACTTTTAGTTTTTTTCCTACCAGTGTTTGCCAGTCACCAATAGTTGTTTTAATATTTTTTTCTGCTTAAAGCCCATTTTCTATTTTCTAATATAAGACAGTGGTTTTCAAGTTATTTAAGACTAATATACCCTGTTGTGAGTAGTGTAATATATACTGCATTCAGAATTATAGCTGAGAAAGATGAAGATTAATTTAATTTTTTAAAAATTGAAGTCATTACATAAATACAAAGTAGCATAGTATATTTTGTAAAATATACCTATATTTCCAATATGCTCACATGTAGTGAAAACATGACAGTGTTTTTCATATTTTGGAGATGACTTTATCTTTGGTTTAATGAAAAGTAGGTCATGCATGTTTCTACATTAAGTCTGTTCCTTTATGTTGTTTTTCTCACAGACAATGAAAATAATTTACTGTCATGAACTATTGTAGCTTGAAAATGAAGTCTATTTGAATAATGCCCTTATAGTTATGGGTTCTCTTCTTTGATACTTAAAACTTAACCAGTGGCAATAATTTTTGGATGCTTATTTGCAAAGAACAATCCACAATCATGCTCAGTATTCGCACTCTATTACATTAAGATTCATTGGTCCATGTAAGATTTCAAATTTATCTTCCATCTAGGCATTACATTTGTTTTATTGGATATTTTATTTATTTACGTTTCAAATTATCAACTTTCCTGATTTCATCTCCAGAAACACCCTATCCCATCCTCCCTCCCCCTGCTTCTATGAGGGTGCTCACCCACCTACCCACCTACTCCCAATTCCCCACCCTGGCATTTCCCTACACTGGGGCATCAAGCCTCCTTAGGACCAAGGGCCTCTCCTCCCATTGATGTCTGACAAGAACATCCTCATCTACATAATACAGCTGGAGCCCTAGGTCCCTCCATGTGTACTCTTTGGTTGGTGGTTTAGTCCCTGGGAGCTTTGGGGTGTTTGGTTGTTTAATATTGTTGTTCTTTCTATGGGTTGCAAACCCCTTCAGTTCTTTCATTCTTTTATCTAACTCCTCTACTGGGAACCCATGATCATTCCAATGGTTGGCTGCAAGCATCTGCCTCTGTATTTGCCAGGCTCTGGCAGAGCCTCTCAGAAAGGAAGATCAAAGTGTGGATGTTTCAGACCCTTTTAGAAGGGGGAACAAAATAGGCACAAATTTTTATATGACTTGTAAATCACATTTATTAATATCACAAATGATTCATTGGAAGGCTGATGAAGATTTTGGAATCTGTCTTGATAAATAATAAAGATTTTTTCCCCAATTTTTTCTTTTCTATTTGAAAGATTAAATGGTTGTTTCAAGAACCATTATGTTCTTTGAAAGAAAGTTCCATGAAAGAAACTTAGGCCATCCTATCATGCTTTCCCCAGGATAGGCATCCCTTCCTACAAACAGGAATGCATCTTGTATATTTCACACTTGGTCTCCCATACAGAATATTAAATTGTGTATATTTAAAGGTCAAAATTCAATAAGCAGGTTTTTAATTTATGAATTATATTTGTCATTACAGGGTGTCACTAAAGATTGTGTAGCAATATGCTTGTGTACCTTGGTGCCACAGCTTTTATACAGTCTCCAAAGTTTTAGCTATCATGTTTTTCTATCAGTAGTGTGTAAAATTATCCACATATCTTATAAAGGTTAGAAGACTAGTTTTGACCTTATGAATCAAATGAAATGTTCTTAAATATGGCCAGAGTTCTGTTATCTACTTATAACAGTTGTTGATAAACTGGACTGTTCATTATATTAGAATGCAAACTTTTCCTACATTTATTAACTTGTGTAATTATATGCAAAAACTCTCTTCTTTGCTGAAGGAACAGTAGACTCACCAGATCTTGAGAAAGTACCATTTATTGAGCAAGCTATGCATTGTGCTATGGTCATTTTCATATTTAACTTTCTAAAGCAATGAAAACATATTTAATTATACAATTTCCCTGAAAGCATTGGAAATGGATTGTTAAAAATGAGTAACTCGAAACTCTAAAATACAATTGTAAAATCCTACTGTGGACAAGGTGACATCTACTTTCTTATCAATTGTCTAGGCCTATCATAATTACAAATGCTCATGCCATACATAGAAGCATAAATATGCAACATTATAAATGTGAATTTGCTTCATCTAAGTGAAATAACAGGGTTATTTTTATGTAGAAGCAGGTATGTAGTTCAAGTGTATAGAATTCATGCTTTTTTTCACATAAAAATCCATATGAACAAATTGGGACATAATTAAAACCACAGAATTATGCTTCACTTCCAGTGATTTGGTTACGCTTATTGTAGGGCAAGAGCTTTGTCCCAGTCCCTGAGGAAACTAACATCTGCACTTGATTTCATGAACTTCTGTTTGTTTGAAACCCATGAAAGAAAAGACTCCAATCTCTGAGCATACTTGGCTTTCAAGTTTAGCTCCCAGTTCTCAGAACAACCTCTCTGGGAAAGGACATATCAGTTAGAATGTGTTTTCGTGGATTTGGCAACTTAATGCTCCATCCTCTTTCAATTGACATTTATCTTTAGACAGAGGAAAATAATGTTCTTCCTGCTTTGTTAAAATTATTAGACAAAGCTTAGAATCTCTGCCTGATCTCACATTAAATTACACAATTTAAACCTAAGTCTTGCTCCTATTTTGTTTTTTTTTTTTTTGTATTTTGTTTTTTGTTTTTTTTCTGAGATAATGATGTAAAAAGAACATAGTAACTGCAGTGATATGTCTGGGAGTGATTAAGGCATGATTAGATCAAAATTAACCTCATGCAAACACCTGCTAATGAATTCTCCTCTCTTCTCTAAGGGTTGCCTAATAGTTGGCTCAAAGCTCTGTAGTCGGAACATTTCAAACCTACTTTGTGCTGATGCTAAACTTTAATAACTAAGTCTTCTTCCCATGTTTTTTAAAAGGGTGACAATAATGGCTCAGTAATTACTGAACTAATGTTATCAATTCCAACAGATATCACATTTATTAAACAGAAAATGCTGTGTTGCTGTTCATCAGTTAGAAATGTGTATAATTGAAATATGAAAATGAAGTCTATTGGAGTATGTGATTCATCATGAATTCTGCAAGCCCTACACTAACTCTCCTTTTCCTAATTAAACTGTCAAATTGAAATCTTATAATTAATGCAAGCACATCCCTTACACTAGGTTTTTCCGCATGCATGTAAAGCTCAATTCAGCAGAAACTTTGCAAGAGCCTTCTCTAAGAAGAATGGCATTCTTTGCTCTTCTGATCTCTTGAGCAGAAATCCTGCCCCCTCCACAGACTGTGGTGCGGCACCAGATTTCTGTTTTCTGCAAGATTAGGAATGAGGAGGCTGACAGGTTTGTCAGGGGAGCTTGTAATCCCTGCTTTAAGTTTTTCTGAGAGAAGCAATAAAGAAGATTCTGAGAGCTGCAGTCGGTCTCTTGCATTCCTGTCAACACTGGATAATTCTGCAGTATTACTTGGTTATTTATTTTGTTGCTAAAATTTAAAAATTTAGGTGGATCCTTTTTCTTCGTCAAAGCTTTGAATACATAGATTTTCACCTCAGTTCTAAAACATTTGGTTGTAGAAAGTGATTGACAGGAATTTATTTTGCATTAACTGTACAACCTATGAATGCACAAGCACAGCCTGAACAGGGTGTGTCAAATGAATTCTGCTTTAGTGAGTACATGCCTTAGACAGAGCTTGTTTCTGTGTTTTTGCATCCAGTCATGTGGTAAGGTTTCTACATTGCCTTATCTTTAATATAGTAGTAGTTGCTTCCTGGATTTCTGAGACATAGGAAGCATTATGAATTCATCTTTAGCAAAAGTAATGCTGATAATCTTAAGGCCGGAAACAGGGGAGTGACCATTTGGAATACAGTGTATCCTCACCACATCCTGAGTGTATTTGGCCTTCGTTCATGCCTTTTGTCAAATGTCTGTGAGTTTCTGTCACATTTTATCCCCTAAAAAAAAATTGAGCTAGCTCTAACTCCCTAGGAAACTGAGAGCATGTTTTCTGTATAGTCTCTGAATTTAATGCTTTGTGGTTTGAAATCATTTATTTTAGTTTCTGCATAGAGGCAGTTTTCCTAGACTTTTGGCCCAGTTGGATTTCTGAAGCTTAAACTCATCACTTTTTCAGTTATTAATATGCTTGATCAGTGTGAACAATTGTCTTTACTTTCCTTAAACATTAGAAGGCAGGATGCTGGTCACTGTTCTGTGAGCACCCTCAATGCTGGGCAAGGTTGCTTCCAGAGAGCCGAAGAGGAACAACTCTCATGAGCACTCAGCTGAGTCCCTGCATCAGACCTTGTAGGACTCTCTTTGTAGTGCATAGGTGAATGGTTCAGACCAGTGAGAGATCAAGCAAATAATTCTCTCTCTTAACAATGGATATGTCATAACTTTCATAAAAACATGCATGACATGACCTGCATTGTCAGTCTTTCTTTTTTTTTCTCAAAACAATTGTTTTTACTAGATATTTTCTTCATTTACATTTCAAATGCTATCCTGAAAGTCCCCTATACCCTCCCTCTGCCCTGCTTCCCTACCCACCCACTCCCACTTCCTGGCCCTGGCATTCCCCTGTACTGGGGCATATAATCTATGCAAGACCAAGGGCCTCTCCTCCCATTGACGGCTGACTAGAACATCCCCTGCTACATATGCAACTAGAGGCATGTCACTCTTTCACAAATTCATTTTTATGATCTGTGGCAAGAACATTTCACCTCCAAGATTTCTGACAATTGTGGATTCAGGTTTTGAACAGAAGGAGTTGATAATGTCTGAGGAGATAGAGGACTTAACGCCATAGTGGTACAAGCTATTGTCCTATTTACCAATTCTGGGAAAGCTCAGAGGTCTTCAGCTACTTCAGAGTGTTTCTTGGTTTTACCCTTCTTCCCTCTGGAGTAAACATCCTGTATTCATGACAAAAAAAAATGTTCAGGTTTTAATCAGTAGAACAAATTAGGTTCTTTAGTTATATGACACTGAGAGCTGCACTTGTCTTTGCAGTAGGAAAAAGCCTAGTACCCTGTACGGTGCTAAACTGCGTTCACCGGTTCTCTCTCTCTCTCTCTCTCTCTCTCTCTCTCTCTCTCTCTCTCTCTCTCTTTCTCTCCCTCTCTCTCTCTCTCTCTCTCTCTTTCTCTCTCTCTCTCTCTGTGTGTGTGTGTGTGTGTGTGTGTGTGTGTCTATGTGTGTCTGTGTGTACTTAATGAGCTCATTTGTGTAGAGGCTTGAGGTTTATGCCTGGTGCTTTCCTTCACTGAACAGATATCCACTTTGTATATTGATGTAGGACATTGCAATTCTGTTTCCTGTTGCTGTGGCAAATTGTCCTGGGAAAAAGGAATGTAAGAAAGAAAAGATTTGTTTTGGTTCCCAGCTAAATGTTAAAGGGTATTGTAAGCCACAGGAGCCAGAGATAGAGGAGACAACTGGTTATGTGGCACTCACGGTCAAGATGCAGAAAACAACAAATACTTGGTGTCAGTTCACTATCTCCTTTTTATATAGTCTAGAATCCCAGACTAAGGAGTGATACTGCCCACGGTGGGAAGATCTTTTTAACCCAGTTTACTTAATAAGGATAGTTTCCTCCTCTAGGCATACCCAGAAGCCTCTCAGGTAATTCTAGAGTTCATCAAGGTGACAGCTGAAATTAAACATCAAGCATGGTATCTTGCTAAACTCAGAGCTGTGAGTCTAGCTAGCCAGATTGCTATGGGGATCCTTGTCTTTACTCTGGATACTGGAATTGCATGCCTGCTTGGTGTTTAGAGACTTGCACATGTGTGGTAAGTACTTTATCCACTGAACTATTTTACTATGCTGCCCCCCCATTACTGTTTTTTTTTCTGGTTTTTAAAAGGTTTAATGATTTGCTTTCATTCCTGTGTGTCTTTAATATAAATTAAATTTACTTTAATAAATTGCATGATGTAGGGATCCAGTCTTTCAGTGATTTTTCACAAGTGGTCAGTTATCTGGACACAAGTTGTTAAATCCTCTCAAAGTTACAGCTGCTGAGCTGTCACATTTCTATCAATTTATATATGTAAGATTATTAATTTACATAGTCTTAAATATTTCATGATTCTTATCATTTTTATTTTCAATTAATTTATGATGGTTCCCAAGTTTTCCCTTGTTTTGTGCTTGCTTAAATTTATTTCCATACTACTTTGCAAAAATAGGTCTATAATGTGCATATGGTTTCTTTACTGATTTTTCATTTAATATGAATGCACTTTCAAAACTCACTTAAAATTTTTCTCATACAATATATTTTGATCATATTCTTTTCTTTCCCCAAACTCTTCTAAGACCCTTGCCAGGTACCCTACACACCCAAATTTATGATCTTTCTCTCTTCAAAAAAAAAAATCAAACCTAAACCAAACCAAACCAAACCAAACCAAACCAAACCAAGTCAAAAACAAACGAACACACACACACACACACACACACACACACACACACACACACACTAAAGCATGAATTCATTTGTGTTGACAAATTACTCCTAAACATAAAACCTGCCATGGACTGTAGTTGAAATTTTCATTGTCATTTCATTGAAGAAAATTGATTTTCCCTCTTTCAACAACCATTAATTGTAAATAGCTTCTTAATTATGAGTGAGACTTTGTGCATACTTCCTTTTCTCTGTGTTGTGATTTGTCCAGTTTGATTTTGTGAAGATCTTGTATACACAGTCTTTGTGAGTTCATATGTGCATCAACCCTACTGTGTTCAGAAAACACTTTCTCCTTGGAGTAAGCCCACGTCTGACTTTTCTAATCTTTCTGCCTCCTCTACTGCATAGATCCCCAAGCCTTGAAGGAAGGAGTATGATGAGAACATCTCAGGACTGAGTGTTCCAAAGTCTCTCATTCTCTGTACATGGTCCAGTTGTAGGTCCCAGTGTTAATTATTTCTCTGGTGAGGTTTCAGCAATAAACTCATCTATGGGTATTAATATTTTGTTGCTATGTTAATTTAGCAGAAAGATAGTAGTAGACTTGTCCTTAGAGCCCATGACATATCTATTTTTATTCTCTTAGCCCTGTTAGTAGTGTCAAGTATGGCTTCTTTCTCATGTACTGGGCATTAAGTTCAATTTAAAAGAAAATCAGTTGGATATTTCCATAACACTTGTGCCATCATTGCACATGAAGGCATATCAGACAGAGGGATCTAAAAAATCTAAACATAAAATAACCTAGTGGTGTTGGGGAACAGGTGTAGAACTAAATAGAGAATTCTCAAAATATAAAACACAAATGTCTGAAAATCTTATTAAAATAGTTTTCACATCTTTAGTCATCAGGGAAATACAAATCAAAAGTACTGTTAGATTTCATCCTACCACAGTCAGAATAATCAAGAGCAGTAAACAAATGACAGTCGACGCTGATGAAGATGTAGGGGAAGAGGAACACTTACTCATTGCTAATTCCTATTACATGTGTAATCATGTATAACCACAATTCTATAAATGGATAAAGGGGTTGAGGTCTAGTTTTGTTTTCCAGGTTGCCTGGAATCATTAGGTTTCACTTATCCCTCTGCTACATTCTGAGACTATCTGCATGTGACTTGAAACCTCAGACTGAATGTTTTTAATGGCATTAACAATGCTGGAATGATACTAATATTCCTTTAAGAAAACTTACTAAGATTTTTATTTTCTTGTACGAGTCTTTTGACTATATGTATATGTATACACTATGTATATATCTGGTGCATAGGTATGTTAGCAGAAGGAGTGAGATCCCTTAGCAATGGAGTTGTAGATGACTGTGAGTCACATTGTAGATCCTGGGAACTGAACAAGAATTATTTGCTAGAGTGTATGTTCTTAAAAGCAAAT
The DNA here is from genome assembly GCF_000001635.26 of Mus musculus. Taxonomy (NCBI): domain Eukaryota; kingdom Metazoa; phylum Chordata; class Mammalia; order Rodentia; family Muridae; genus Mus; species Mus musculus. The sequence continues at coordinate 82,269,986 of NC_000079.6, forward strand.
GATCTTAACTAATAAACCATTCCTCTAGCCCCATATTAATGCTCTTGTATAGACAAACCATAAAGAGTCATCTGGGTTTACTTATTTTTAAAATTGTACTCTATACTCCATAGACCATTTTAACTTAACCTGCTACTCAAATTATAGTTATACATTTTGCATATCCGTTAGAAAAAAATGTTAAAGAAATAATATATCCTGAGAAAGCTCAACTAGAATGGTACCTCATGTCTTTGCACAGAATACTATTGCCTCTTAGTCTCAGTGATTCATGGAAATAGACTTCACTCTACCCTCACTGGGCAGTGTGTTTAGATTCTAGCCAGAGATGCTAGAAACAGAACTAGATCTGGATGCTAAGGACATCCCTCCTACTCACACCCTGCATTGTTCTGTGCTCACACATGGTAGCCCATTGCATGTAAGGTGATGGTTTGACTTAAAATTCTTGTCCACTGGCTGTAGGCCAATGATTGAATGGCATCAATGGATAGATGGGAAGTGGTATCTAGAGAGTGATAATGAGAAGAGAAAGATAATCATTTCCTCATGGGACTAGGGAGTCTACTAATTCTTTTGCATAAATGAAAATTCAACCTCTGTATTTTTTCTTTGTAGTCTATTCTAGCTTACTATAAGAAAGAGTAGCTCAAAATGATCAGTGTAGTCTGTGAGCAGTGGCAGAGGGTGATGTTGATTTGGTTTTGTTGTTTCCTGTTCATATCAATTTAAATGTTTTGTTCTTGTTGTTTTGTTTTGTCTCAGTTTCTTCAACTAGCTATAAGACATATTACTCATGAATGCCCTCTGGAAAAGAACTCTCAGATAATTGACATTCAATAGATCATGATTAATGTTATTAGCTAACATTAGTTAGAAAATCATGGTAGCACTTTAGCTGGTTGGCAGAAGTAGGAGTATACTGAGTTCAAGGTCTGCTTAGGAATACAGTAAGAGCCTGTCTCAAGAAAAAGAAAACAGTATTTTTACTCTCATAAAATAACTTCAAAATATTTCTTATGCTACTATGAGCTGAATATTTATTTTTACTCTTTTTTTTCCTCAGGTGCTTTAAAAAAGTGTAAGTAGGAGAGAAGGGAGACGAAATCAACTATGAGGAATGTGATGTGCTTAGTTTAGAGTTTAACATTGCTTCCTAAACAGATACTTATTTGGAAGCTTAAATATGGAGTATCCATTGGAATGAGCGAAATGCAAAAGAACAAGAATGTATTGGTGTATTTGCATGTGTATCCAAATGTAACCATTATGTTAATCCTTGGCATCCACTAGCAAATGAGGCTGCCTGGCCTCACCACTCCCCTTACCTCTCATATCAATGACTTTTCCATATATTCAACATGGATGTTTTAAACAATTCTGTCAGAATTTTGCCACATGTACCCTAGAATCTGTTCAGAGCCCTACTCTCTTGGCTGACCATGTCTTTTTATGGTCAGCCAATTATCTAATTGGCTCCAATTATCATAAGCATGAATTTAGATCTGTTTCTTTCTTTCCCATTCATGGACAGATAAAGGCTTGACATTTCCATGATAAAAATGTCTTCAAAAATATGAAGGTAATAATTAACTAATCTCTGCAGTTCCTATTTGGTAGTTGACAAAAATCTTAATCCCTTTAACTTTTCTTTTCAGTTAATTTTTTGAAGACTTGGCTTAAAGTGCTTTCAGATGTTGTGTTTTCTTATTCACTTGACCTTTCACCTTTTAAACTTGGCATTTCTATTAAAACCGGTGTAGAATCCTCACTCTAGGCTGCAAGATGATTGATTATAATTTGTAGTATGGCAACTACGTGAGGCATTATGGATTCAAGGGTGTCTCAGCATCAGTACTCCACAAGTGTAAAATACTTTATGCATGCACGTTGTTTGCATCGCACATTAGGCTAGTTGATACAGGAGCAGTCTTCATGAAGACTGAATAGTCTTTACTCTTAGGAGTAATAAATATAAATGTAGAAGAAAAATTATGATTTCATAACAGTGGTAAATGATTTCAAATTCAGAACACAGAGGCAGGATGGTGAGACCATTCTAAAATGTGTGGTCAGATAAGAAATAAAAATTCATGGATGGGAGATTTGTGAGACGAGTTAGCTCCATAGGACCAGGGAGAGGACCTTGGGCAGAAGAAAAGAATAAACAGCACTTAGATATGGAGAGGCTCAGCATGTGTCAGGTCTACTGGATTGAAGAGAAAAGAAGGTAGTAGAGAAAAAAGATAGAAAACTGAGTAGGGCCAGGCCATAATGGATCATGATGGGCTGGGTCCAGCTTTTATTCTAAGCATGCTGTGAAGCCAGTGGATAAGATGTAGTTGGGCAGCTGTCATTGTTTTAGAGTCCCTGTGGCTTCTGCAGAAATGGCCTATTTGAGGAAGTGGTATAAGCAAGGAATTTGTGCTCAGGTTCAGTTTCGCTCTACAAATAAAATATCAGTAAAAGTAGTATGTCTTTTCCACTTCTGTTGTTAATCTTCAAGTGTCTGAAACAAGACCCTCCTCCACCCATTGTATTTAGCTCTTGGAAAGTGTGACTTGGTATCTTCTGTAGAACATTATCATTGGCCAGGTGTAAGAATCATGGTGGGGTCTAGGAACCCTTCAAAGTGGTAAATAACAGAGGATGTCCATCTGAGAGACAATGTCACTTACCTTGTGTCAAATGAGGTTTGAAAAACTACAAGGGTCATTGAGATTGAATGTAAACAAGAGGAAATTGTGGAATTAAACACATGTTAATGTCAGATTTAATTATTCAGAGTGTAACCAGTCAGAGACTGGTTGTATAATTTTTTGCAGTACTCAAATCTCACTCTTAAATTTTGGATCAATCTTAGAAACAGGCAACACATCATTAACAAATACTGAAATATTGTATTTTAGAATGCTTATTATGTCTAGACTTGCATTTTGAAGCACCAATGATTTCCTTTCATGAGCATTATTGGTATTTCAAACATAGTGTAGTTAGTTTTCATAACCAATATAGATACATACTTCTAATCATTGGTTTTAATATGAAGTTACTGTTAGCTAGCCTAGAAATATAACCTCCACTTAAAGTAGTTTACCTTTTATCTTAGAATACACTCTAAGTTCAAACCGTTGATTTTAAAAGTGATTTTGGATTTTGGGGTATTTGCAAAAGTCTACCTTTTACTGACCTTTTTGTATTAGCTAGAAAACTCTTGAGCTAAAGTTAAAGAATTTTCCTGGGTGACATTGATGGATTTCACTATATTGAATCATCCCTGCATTCCAAGGATGTAGCCTACTTGATTGTGGTGAATGATCCCTTTGATGTGTTTTTTGATTTGGTTTGCGAGAAATTTATTGAGTATCTTTGCATCAATATTCAAAAGGAAAATTGGTCTGAAGTTCTCTTTCTTTGTTGTGTCTTTTTGTGGTTTTGGTATAAACTTAACTGTGGCTTCATAGAACAAATTGAGTAGTGTTCCTTCTGTTTCTATTTTGTGGAATAGTTTGAAGAGTATTGGTGTTACATCTTCTTTGAAGGTCTGATAGAATTCAACACTAAACCAATCTGGTGATGGGCATTTTCTTTTCAGGGGGCGGGGAGACTTTTAATGACAGCTTCTGTTTCATTGAGGGTGATGGGAATGTTTAGATGGTTTATCTGGTTCTGATTCAACTTTGGTATTTGCTATCTGTCTAGAAAATTGTCCATTTCATCCAGATTTTCTAGTTTTGTTGAGTACAGGCTTTTGTAGTAAGATCTAATAATTTTTTTAAAGTTTTCGGTTTCTGTTGTTGTGTCTCCCTTTTAATTTCTGATTTTACTAATTTGAATACTGTCTCTGTGCCCTCTGGTTAGTCTGGCTAAGGGTTTATCTATCTTGTTGATTTTCTCAAAGAACCAGCTCCTGGTTTGGTTGATTCTTAGTATAGTTCTTTTTGTTTCTACTTGGTTGATTTCGGCCCTAAGTTTGATTATTTCCTACTGGCTACTCCTCTTGGGTGTATTCCCTTCTTTTTGTTCTAGAGCTTTCAGGTCTGATGTTAAGCTGTTATGTTCTCTCCTGTTTCTTTTTGGAGGCACTCAGAGCTATGAGTTTTCCTCTTAGCACAGCTTTCATTGTGTCCCATAAGTTTGGCTATTTGTAGCTTCATTTTCATTGAATTCTAAAAAGCCTTTAATTTCTTTATTTCTTCCTTGACCAATTAATCATTGAGTAGGGTGTTATTCAGCTTCCCATGTGTATGTGGGTTTCCTGTTGTTTTTGTTGTTATTGAAGATTAGCCTAAATCCATGGTGATCTGTTAGGATGCATGGGATTATTTCAATCTTCTTGTAACTTTTGAGACCTGTTTTGTGGCCGATTATATGGTCAATTTTGTAGAGGTACCATGAGGTTTTGAGAAGAGGGTATATTCTTTTGTTTTAGGGTGAAATGTTCTATAAATCCATCCATTTAAATCCATTTGGTGCATAACTTCTGTTAGTTTCACTGTGTCTGTTTAGTTTCTGTTTCTATGATCTGTCCTTTGATGAGGGAGTTTGACACCAAGGTTTGAAAGCAGGAGTGTGTGAATGGGTGGAGAAGCACCCTCACAGAGGCAGGGGGAGAGGGAATGGGACACGGGGTTTCTGGAGGGGAGCCCAGGAAAGGGGATAACATCTGAAATGTAAATTAAGAAAATATCCAACAAAAAATTAACATGCAAAAAAGAATTTTACTGGGTATATTGTGTGTAGTGAAAGAAATGCTATATATTTTTGGGAAGAGTTGGATTTTTGTTCTGCTTTCTCATGGAAATTCCTTTATATTTATGTGATGTGCATGCAGTTGCCTGGGGTATCTAGAAAAGGCAATAGGCAATGGGGCTAGAGTTACAAGAAACTGTGAGCTGTTTCATGTGACTGCTGGTAACTGAACTCTGATACTCCAGAAAACCAGCAAGGGCTTCTAACTGCTGAGCAGCTGAGACTTCTCCCAGCCTTATCTCTGCTTTCTTATGCTTGAAACTGGCTTGTTTGCTGATTGATATTTCCCATGACCCGAGGAACTTTGTTTTTAAACCATTTGAGCAAGTTTGTTCTTTAACAATTATGATTTAAAACAAGGTTCACAGCCGGGCGTGGTGGCACACACCTTTAATCCCAGCACTCTGGAAGCAAAGGCAGGCGGATTTCTGAATTCGAGGCCAGTCTGGTCTACAGAGTGAGTTCCAGGACAGTCAGAGCTATACAGAGAAACCCTGTCTCAAAAACAAAACAAAAGAAAAGAAAAGAAAAGAAAACAAAACAAAACAAAACAAGGTGCAAAGGCATGTTTTGAGGGTGCAGAAATTACTTACCTGCCCCTTTCCTGGAGTAGAGCGGGTGAAAAAAAAAGGAATGGGGGTGTATTTTGACCACAGAAAGCTGTTGAAACTGTTCCTTAGTCCTGAAAAATTTTATGCTACTTTATGTCTACTCTAAATTATCACTCTGGTTAGCACGTGTCAGGGAGCCTTCCTCAGCACTTTCACCCGATGATATACTTAGTTTGTGATTCTTAAGAAAAGGAAGCAGCATCTTTCCTAAGTTGCGGGCATTGGTGAGCATTGAAATTTTATTCTCCTATAGCCCTGCAGTGCTCAAATTCTACAGATTTTTTGCCTCTCTGGACAGAATAGTAATTTTGCTGACTGAGTCCCACTGTACATATATGTCTACAATTGTGCTAAATTAAATGGCTGTGTGACCACATGTTAAGTTTACTGCTTGAGAAGGAAATGCAACTTACAGAGAACTGTGATTTTCCAAAGGGCTAAGACAGCATAGGATGCACTTGAATATTGGAAACACAAGGTGGGAGCGTTTTGATCATTGATTCCTCGGATAAGAACCCCTGCTGCGGAATAGGTGCTCTCTGAAATGTGCTTTCCATCAGACTCTGCAATCAACATTTATGCTTGCTTTAGGCCATTGTCTCATTCCTCAGTTAGTGAAAAGTGATCAGCTTCACATTCCCAGCACTTCAGAGAAGCAAACTTCTTTCTATACCCACTGCACGAGGTCAACAATCATGAAACAGGAAAGTGTGACAGGTCATGAAATGCCACGCTAGTGACTACCCAGTCACAATGGCACTACAGGTAGGGTTATTACTTCAGAAGCCAACTGGGCCCATATGGGTTTCTTTGCTCAGCTTGGTACAGTGGGCTATTTTGGGGCAAATGTTTCTTCAGTGACAGCTGTTGACACCCACAGTGTGCACCAAAAATCTTATCAGTAGGGTGTGCCACTAAAAATATATACTACAGCAGCCTCATGCCAAGTTACACATGCCAGGAGTCACCAGGGTCTCATGTACAATTGCTGTGATGCTGGGCTGCGACTAGTAGGAGGGTATTAGCACATGTCTTCTGATACCCAGTTTTTTCACTCCTCCATTCTCTTACTTCTCCGACCCCTATCCCAATAGACACACACAGGAGAGACCTGTTTGGCAAAATGCTATGTATTGAAAGAGTATAAGAATGATTTTCTCTGTATTTCACCCACTCTTCAGGGAATGTTCTGGGGAGCAACCATTTTAGATTTTCATAGATGAATTGCTAGATCCGTGGAATATGGTGAGGCAGCTCCAAGAAAAGTTCCGGTTTCAGTGTGAGAAGTGAATTTGTGGTAGTTAAGTAGAACTGATATTTCCACTATGTGGTCTTTCTTTGTCTTCTTGTCTTTCACATAGGATAAATGAACATCTTATTGCTATGCTATTAACACTAATGTATAAATAATATTAACTACATTAATTCAGGATATGATTATATGAGCATATTAATGAAAATAAAAATAAATGTTTGAAAGGAAAAGTCTTCTGTGTTATATGTTATACTAATTATGATTCTGTAGAAAATTAGAAGTAAACTTGATAAGACAAAGGTGTTTGATAGGTATATTTTGATGAACCTTGTCCAAATATATGTTTTATTAGGAAGAAAAATTCTAAAGAAAAACAATGGTTGACGGGCTTTCTTCAAGAATGTTTCTGTTAATAAGAGAAATTGTACTTTCTTTGGAAATCTATGCTTTTACACAATTAGCAGTTTCAGAATTAATCTTTGTTTTTCATTTTCTCTACGTCAAAACACCATATGAGGTGAGCTCGCACAAGAGAAGAAAATGAACGAAAGAAAACAAAGACAATAATCCCCGCGCCGAGCACAGTCTCATTTTATAAAAACATTTGTGGAAATAGGATTGTGTCTGAGTTTAGAGCATCAAACTCCAGTCATGATGGCTTTGTGTTGTAAGAACTTGCTCCAAAATTCATTCCCTGTGTCACAGCTCAGATGGGAGGACTAAAAGTATGTAATTGTCTTGACTCTTTAGCAGGCCTTCAGCCCTCAGCTACCCTACACTACAGCAGCCTCATGCCAAATTACACCAATCCCTGGGGTCATCAGGGGCCCACATACAGTTGTTGTATGTGGGCTTTGACTATTAGGAGCATACTATCATGTCTTCTGATACCCACTTTTTTCATTCCACCATTCTTTTATTTCCCTACCCCACCCCGATAGACACACACAGTAGAGACCTTTTCTACAAGGTGCTATGTATTGAAAGAGTATAAGAATAGTTCAGTTGTATAAAGAATGATTTTGACTTGTATTAAAAGATCCTAAGAAACAACCCTAGAAACATTTGAAGAATGCCCCTATCCAGCTGCCAGGATTTGCAGAACCATGTGTTTCTGGATAGGTGGTCTTCATTGATATCATGTCTATACCATCTTTTCTCCTCAGCAACATAATTGTTTGGTATTTTACAATCACAGGATATTCATTAGATAAAAGCCATGTAAGGACCAACTGAAAGGGTCAATACTAGTTCCACTAGCTGTATCTGGTTGTTATTTGTTTTGTTAACATGAGGTTATGGAGGTTTAGATCAAGGTCAGGCACAAATTATGGAGACACCACATTTCATGAGTTTGTGGAACAGTTGACTGTACATGTAACTGTGTAGGAGAAAATTGCTGAGGTGTCTCTGCAACTTGACATTGGGTCATTCCATCAGACTCATTCATCCTGGTTCCTTCTATAGAGCTGTCTTTCACATAAATACCCAATAATGCATGTGGATGCTTGCTATGCTTGGTTCTTTGCCCTGTTCTCCACAGCCCACAGTTTGTATCTGAAATTCCTAAGCAAGGCCTTTGTAAATGACAAATGTATCTTATAGTACATTTTAGAAATTGAAACCAGCAGGCATTCCCTGTCCCTAACACAAGTATTCATTTATTTATAATTTTCTAAAAAAGATTCATTATCAGATTCATTGAACACTGTAAGAGGAGATTTTAGGGAAGAAGATGTTTCATCAGTATGTCAGATCAATCTAGGGTATTTTGGTCTGATTAATAGTCTTGTGGATGTTAGCATCATGGTGGTATGAAGACTCACAGGTCTAATTGCTTCCTGGTGTGTACCTAGTGGTCCTCATAAAAACAGTAGCTTCAGAGCCAGGCATGGTGGCACACACCTTTAATCCCAGCACTTGGGAGGCAGAGGCAGGCAGATTTCTGAGTTCAAGGGCAGCCTGGTCTACAAAGTGAGTTCCAGGACAGCCAGGGCTATACAGAGAAACCCTGTCGCGAAAAACCAAAAAAACCAAACCAAACCAAACCAAATCAAACCAAACCAAACCAAACCAAACCAAACCAACAAAAAACCCAAACCAGTAGCTTCTAAGGAAAACTCTGATCTTCTGTCTTCTGTAAATTTTTCTTAAAAGTAGTTTTTCCTTTTCCTTGGTCTCAGAAATGTCATTTTCTATTTCTAATGTTTGCCCTTTCCTCAGCACTAATAACCCAGAAGCAGGTTTTATTCGTTTCTCATGCGCAGAGTGCTTTGATATGAACACCATATTTATCTTCATTACAGCACCTAGACTATGTGTCTGTCATTTCTCTCCTGAACTGTCCTAAGAAGTCACTGTATTAGTATCCATGTTTTTTCCCTGTAGTTCCTTTCCTGTTTAACTTTCTTTAATGGCAAGGACCCCTTTTATGCACTGCTCTCTCCTAATGCAGAGAGCATTCAACTCCTTCCCATTACCTTCTACAAACTGTTTTACCTGGTCCTTCTTTTTCTTTGTTGATTTTTCTCCAGCACACAACAGTCCTATGCATCTGACAGCATCACCTCATCCCGGGAGTCCTACTTCCCAGTTCTGTGATCACTTTGTATGTGATGTGTGAATCATTTGTATAGCCAGCCCTGGAAGCTCCTGTCCACCTAAAGTCCCACCCAAAGCCTTCACTCTTTTTATTCTTCGGTGTCAGTTTCTACCAATCACTTTATTTTACTTCCCTTATTAATCTAGAATCTATCATTATATGAGAGTTACTGTCAATCTTCTGTAATGTAAGCTTCAAGAGAGAGAGAGAGAGAGAGAGAGAGACTTTGTACGTTTATAATTGAGTGCCCAATGTCAATAACAACATTTAGAGCAAATAAGCATTTACATTTATTAACTATTATAATGTTTCGAGAAATATTAAAAAAAAAAACCCACCATGTTCCTGTGCTGCCTCCAGCTACTCTCTGCCTGCCAACTCTCCAGCGGGACTGAAGCTCCCCAGTTCCCTTTGCTGCCACACCAGCCCCACGAAATGACCGTCCGCCCCACAGTCAGCCGCCAGAACACCCAGCAACGCGGTAGAAACAAAACTCTAGAAGTTTAAAATAACCAAGTCAGATTTATATATCAGTAAATTCTCAATACACAAGATTCCCACACAATAATTTCAAGGCCAATTTATAATGATATAAGCTGCCCACTTAGATTAGACGAGTTATCCCAATTATTCTATCCTTTATGATATCATACCTACCGTTGGTTATTTAAAGCCACACTGGTTCAGGATTTTCTTCCTGTCTGTCCTCAATCTGCTTTTTTTCCCCCTTCCTACTCTGAGTCCTCTCTGCCCCTGCAACTGTTTGCTCTGCCTAGCTTTCCCTGTTCAATCACAGGCCTCCTGCTGCACTACTATTTTAATATAATTGGACAGGGAAAATCCTGTGCCATTATAATAAATAAAATTTCATATTTTGGAATATAACAATGAAGCTCATGAAGATATAAATATCTTGCAGCTTTGGAAATTTACAATACCAATAATAAAAATAATACTTAATACCACAACATAATATTTTGTCTGATGAGTAAATAACAATAAGCAAGGTAAAATAAACATAACGTAAATTTAAAAAATTTGATAGTATTAGTCATTTATTTAGTTATAGTATTTAAGAATTAAATACTCTAAAGAAAGGGTTTATTTTCTAGTTTTGAATAGTTAATTAGTGCACAAGAAGAAAGCCCTTAATGCTTTTTTAAAATAAGCAAATAAAAAAATCTTCAATGAAGGCCAAACTGAAGAACTGTGGCACTAAGGTCCAGTGAGCATATCACCAAGGGCTAGAGTTCTGAATCTACTGTCTGACACCTTTCACCTGCATTTGACAGTGATGCTGTGAGGTATAAATTATTCCCATTTTACAGATGAGACAAACTTTCCCCATCCCTTTACCATTGCAGTAGGATCTCGAAAAGAATGTGATTCAACCTTTTCCTTAAAAGTTATATTTTTTTGTTTTTCTTTTTATAGCCTACTATAGTTACTCTGATGTGAGAAATGTTTTGGTAAGAGGGAGTCTCACGTGTTTTGTTTTTTAATCAGGATTTAAGAGTCAGGGAAGAAGTATTGGCAGCCATTCAGCACACACTCCCACCTCATCCTTCAGCTGTGGTTTGTTCCTAAGGTATTAGATGCTGGAGTTTTGATCAAACTGGGTGATAGGAAACTATATGTCTTTCAATAGTTGTTCATGGTAATAAACATCCTGAGCTGGCCTGGGGCACTGTGAAGGAAGCGCCACATCCTAAGCAGAGTCAACACTGAGGCAGCCGAGGCCAAAGCATCACAGCTGCCATTTCACTGTGGGAAAGAGTTCAGAGGTCCTTTCTACTGTGCATTCCCATGAACTCAAGGTTCTCAGAGGGGCACTCTGGGAGCCAACGCTCCGTGTTCTCTAGTAATGTGACCCAGAGCATGATAGATTGCTAGTAGTTAATCAACAGGTTATGATAAAAGGCCAAACCTGATTTATTTCTTTTGCCTAAGACTGGCTGTTTTTTCACACACAGACAGAGCTGACTAGGTCTCACACAAAATATCAGAATGGCATTTTCAACTCATATATTACCGTGTAGAAAAATCGTGGAAATTATGAAAGTTAATTAAATGTTTTGAGTTTCAAAATAAAAGTCATCTCTATGCAGAAAAATAACTTTTACTTATTTATATAATATAAAGTTTATAAAAAAAAACCCAAATCTTAGGAGGAAAACTCCTTTGGCAGTGACATAGGAGGATACATGCTATTATGAATGGCTGACTTACTCTTTGTTGCAATCCTGTGTTACTTTGAAGATGTTGTTGCTCTCCATGAACCTGGAATAGTTCAATACCTCATTATTGACAATTTATGATAAGCTTTTTCTGATTTTGATAATGATATCAAATGTTCTCCATGATAAGGGGGAAAACAGTAAGGGTACAGCATGGACAATTACTGACTCAAGACAAGGATGCCACAGATCTGTTAATTTCATGCTCGCTAACAGATTAAAAAATGCTTGAAGAACTTGATTTCAGAGTTAGGAAAATTAAAGCACAAGCCCAATATTTTGAAGAAATTAGCATCCAAATTCAACCGGACAACCTTTCAAGTTGTACAACATATTTCAAAGGATATACACTTGTATTTTTTTTTACATAGTCTGTGATCTAATTTACATGTTCTCAAAATTCCGAAGCCTGCCAACCCTGGTGGCATGAATCAAAAGTCTCAACTACTCAGGAGGCTGAGGCAGAAACATTTTTTTGAACTTAGAAATTCCAGGCCAGCCGTAGCAGTACAGCTATATACAGCCTTCTGTAATATTTAAAAATATACACCCAAGATAACTTTGATATTTAATTCTAGTAGAATCATAAAAGACTCATATTTCAAGGGAACCTTCTAGAAATAAAGCACAATTTTCATGATTTTGGAAGGGAAAGGCATGAGAAATGCCACTTGTGAGAGGAAGAGCAAATGGAGAAATGTTCTTCAGGTTAACTAAAGCATTTCTGTCTTTTAAAGTAAAAAAAAAATACTAAGTCACTTTTTTCATATTTATTCCAATTTTGAGTGCTTTAGATCTTGTTACAATGCATTACATGTACGCATCTATCACTTACATCCTGTTCTGTGCTGTATGTTGAGACACCTACCATGTTAAAGTCACCAGACCTGGTAGAACTAAAACCTTGTTGATTTGAGGAACAGTTAAACAAACAAAGTGGCATGCTCTCATGTATGAGGGGTAAAATGTTTCCACTGTTTTTTGGATCAGCATCCCTTTTTGTACCATCCACAATTTGGATGCATTGGGGAATTAGATTTTTTTTTTAAGAGCTACCAGCTAAAAGAACATGTGGCAGTAGATAGTAGAGCCAGGTTTCTAGCAGATGTTTGAAAGGTAACTCTGTTGAGTGAAAACAAATTCTCGGTCTTTAAATCAAATAAGAGCAGGGGGATGAGAATCCTTCACGGCCCCCAATGGAAGAAGACGCCGCTTAGCTGATGTCAAAACCTAAAAAGCTGTCACTGGGTTTTGTTCCATGCTAGCTAATTAATGATAATGAACCATGTTTTCTCCTTAGTACATTTGAGCATATCTCAGATGCACAGAAATACTTCTGGCATGTATATCTGTGTTAAATGGTCACCAGAAATACTTCCTCCTCTATTCTGTAAATCCCTGGGGGGAGGGGGGATGACAACTTTCCTTTAAGCAAATAACAGTCAGATGTGTAGGCTGGTTCTCATTATTATTTAATTATTCCATCATATAAAACTTCTCATTCTCATCCAGGGATCATCAATAGAACCCAAGTTAACTTCCTGTTTTGTGAGACTAAAAAATTAAAGTGAAGAAATTCCTGTACTCCATGGATAACTGCAAGGTTTTTGGAGGTTAAATAAATGTTGATTACATTTGTTCTAACCACACAGGGTGAACATAGACTTCATCTGCCCCCAAAGTAAGAATTTGCTTTCTGTGTTTTATGTGTTTATTTACACTTTAGTATTTATTTCTTGTTCTCACTAAACAGTTCTTAGAACAGCAAATAGTCAATTGGTATTTTGGGAAAGTACTCATTGAAAATGTCATGTGGCTGTTTTTTTTTTTTTTCTGTTTTTCTCTGTGTTTCTGTACACACATTGTATGTAAGATTGGGAATATATGTGGCTGTACTATTTCAAAAGCCACTTATGGGTCTCTGGGTATTTTGGCCAGCTTGGGTGTTTAAGTGAATAGATAGACAGCAGAAGTCACTAATTTTGTAGTTCTTTGCTGACAGGCCTGTGCACATGTTTACAGTCAGGATGACATGGTACATTCATTAAGATGCTGGAAGCCTGTATTTTCCAGCACTTCTACAGCAAAACCACAAGGATACTGTGGGAACAGACAGCCCCGCCCTCTCCCTGCTCTCTTACCACAGCCTTAGGACACCCTTGGTTCTTTCAGCACATTAAGAAAAATGAAATGGTAGATCTTGTTTGCTAAATCTTCTGAAAAGTGTTAAAGCATCTCTGAAATAAACAAACCCAAAAGTTTGTTGACAAAGCACCTCAAAAGCCTTCCAGAATTTGTTGACACAGGCAAGGTAACATTTGAGTATTTAAAGGTTGGTATACAATCAAAGATAAGGAAATAAAGGATCAGAGAAGTATTATCAAAGTTAGAAATCAAGTGAGAGTGGTTTGAACAGGAATTGGCATTTTCCTCTTTTAACTTGTAAGGACTTTAAACTGTCAAAGTGCCAGCAGCTCTTTTTTGTATTAATTAATTAACTAATTAATTAATCAATATCCCAAGTAAATAAGTACTTTGCTGCTCCTCTCCCTGTTCCCCCTTATTAAGACCTTCTCCTATTCCCCTTCCCCTTCTCCTCTGAGAAAAGGTGGGATTCCCCCATTCTGGGGTATCAAGTCTCTCCCAGATTAGGCACATCCTCTCTCACTGAGGCCACTCAGGGCAACCCTGTTGGAGAACACTCAGGGCAACCCTGTTGGAGAACACTCAGGGCAACCTTGTTGTTGGAGAACACTCAGGGCATCCCTCTTGTTGGAGAACACTCAGGGCAACCCTGTTGTTGGAGAACACTCAGGGCAACCCTGTTGTTGGAGAATACTCAGGGCAACCCTGTTGTTGGAGAACACTCAGGGCAACCCTGTTGTTGGAGAACACTCAGGGCAACCCTGTTGGAGAACAGGTACCACAGTCAACAATTTTTTATTGGATATTTTCTTTATTTATATTTCAAATATTATGTCCTTTTCTGTTCCCCCAGAAGCCCACTATTCCACCCCTCCCCCTGCTTCTATGGGGGTGTTTCCCTACCCATCCACATACTCCTGCCTCCCCAACCTGGCATTCCCCTATGCTAGGGCATTGAGCCTTCACAGGGCCAAAGGCCTTTCCTTCCATTGATACCCGACAAGGCCACCCTCTGCTATATATGTGGCTGGAGCCATAGATCCCTCCATTTGTTTGTTTGTTTGTTTGTTTGTTTGTTTGTTTTGTTGTTGTTGTTGTTCTTGTTGGGTTAGTGGTTTAGTCTTTAGGAGCTCTAGGGTGTCTGGTTGGATGATATTGTTGTTCTTCCTATGGGGTTGCAAATACCTTCAGCTCCTTCAACAATTCTGATCAACAAAATAACATCTGGAGGAATCACCATCCCTGGCCTCAAGGTGTACTATAATGCAATAGTGATAAAAACTACATGGTTATGGTACAGAAATAGACAGGCTGATCAATGGAATCCAATCGAAGACCCAGAAGTAAACCCACACACCTATGGCCACTTGATTTTTTTTAAGAAGCCAAAACCATACAATGGAAAAAAGAAAGCATCTTCAACAAGTAGTACTGGTTTAACTGGATGTCTGCATGTAGAAGAATGGAAATAGATCCATATTTATCACCCTGTGAAGTCCAAGTGAATCAATAACCTCAACATAAAACTAGATACACTAAATCTCATAGCAGAGAAAGTGGGAAATACCCTTGATCACATTGGTACAGAAGACAATTGCCTGAACAAAGCACCAATGGCTCAGGCTCTATGATCAACAAAGACTGAATATTTAAATCTTTGCTAGCTGCCTTCTGCACTGGACCTCTAAGACTGAATGTTTAAGTCTTTCTTAGCCATTCTCTGTATTTACTTTACCTCTGGTCTCTGAAGTAGATATTCATGTATATACAGTATATGTGTATGCATATATGTATGTACATATACATTTTATGCCCATGGGAATAAACAATAAAGCAAATAAGAGCAAAGCTTCAACTTTGGCAGGTTTAGCAGACAAAGTGGGGTTCCAAGCATGTGTGGTGAAAAGAATCCTTTAACACAGAACTTATAGACTGAAACTGGAGATATATGCTGCAAATTTAAACACTTGCTAATAAATCTGCAAAATAAGTAACAGTAATAATTTAAATATAACACATGGTCTTTGCAAGTCAAGTTATGGACTCCACAGTATCAACCTGCAAGAGATTATGTAATCCAACTTCACTTACAAATTTTGTAGGTGGACATAGTGCTCTTTTGACTAGAAGAAAAGTATCTAAACATAAAATTTAGTAGCATACTTTAAAGAAAATTTAATTATATTAATTATAACTTTGTCTGATCCATTTGTTTAAAAATGAAATTCATTAAGGAGCTTGAGAAGATATTTGTTAAAATGAGAAGTGTGCATTCAGAGTTACATTCATTGCACAAGATAATCATCAGTTGCTAGGGAAGGATTAAATGTTCATTAAAAAGTACTGTTGGCAATTCAGTAAAAGAGATGCATATTAATTATCCAAAGCCAGTAAGGTGTAGATGGAAAGTTGTCTGAGAAGTGCTAAGTAAATTCAAGGTCCTCTTCTTATAATGCTATTATCGTTATCTGTCCTTATTTCAGTATTTCATATAAAATTAATTGATTTGCTGGTTATAGTATCAAGATTTTCACTGATCAAAAGTAATGCATCTTCATTTTTAAAAAAATATGAAAAGGCTAAGAATCTAATACCCATTATTTTACAAATGTGAAAACCTTAATGATTTGCTCCTATCTACTATTCATATGTATTTTTGTTGTTGTTGTTGGTTTTTGATGACAGGGTTTCTCTGTGTAACCCTGGCTGTACTAGAACTCACTTTGTAGACCAGGCTGGCCTAGAACTTAGAAATCCGCCTGCCTCTGCCTCCCAAGTGCTGGGATTAAAGGCATTCACCACCTCCGACCACAGCCCAGCTCCATATGTATTTTTATCTACATACACATGTTGATTCTGATATTTTTTTGGAAGCTTTGCCCCATTTACCTCTCTCTCTTGCTTTTTAACCCCCTTTCCTCTTACCTTCTTCCCTTCCCCCCTCCTTTCCTTTCTCCCTTCTGTCTTTCTAACAGTTATAATTTCATTGCTGTCAAAATGTAGAGCTAGGTCCTCCTCTCACTTCTCTGCCCACCTTCATCAGATCTGTAGATCCTGAACCACGCAGGTAAGATTTCCTTCACCCACTCTTCTTCTTTCCCTGATGGAACCCCTGGAGCAAGCCAAGCCACATTGTCCTGAGTAGGCTGCTATTCCAAGTGGACCTCCATTCTTTGGCCATCTTTCCTTCTATCTATTACAACAAGAACATCCAGAGACCAAAGCCATCCGAATGGCTAAAGGCCCTTGAAAGAACACATAATACAAAAACTAGGTCAATATGGTATCCTATTTCAGCAAACCCTGGATATCCTAACAAAACTAAAGTACAAGAAAATTACTTTAAATACAGTCTTATAAAGATGACAGAGGCTTTTAAAGACAAAATGAAAAAAAAATCTCTTAAAAAATATAGAAAAATGAAATCAAAAGAGGCCTTTAAAGAGAAAACAAGTAAATCCCTATATAGAAATACAGGATAACACAATTAAAACATTGAAATAAATAAAACTGCACAAGACCTCAAAGTTAAAATAGATGTAATAAAGACAATACAAACTGAGGGGATTTTGGAGATGGAAAACCTAGGGAAGAAAGCAGGAAAAAGAGACTCAAACATTGCCAACAGACTATAGGAGATGGAAGAGAGAATCTCAGGCATAGAAGATACAGGAGAAGAAGTTGATACATCATTCAAAGAAAATGAAAAATCTGATACAAATCTGAGGCACCCCAAGCTACCCTGAGCAGTATACTAACCCAGGCAGACCTCCATTCTCCCACCACTTCTCTGCCCACATCATCTGACATGCAGTTCTTGAACCATACAGATCTGCAGCTCTGGAACCATTAGAGGATACCCATCATATAGATGGCCTGCCATAGATCAGGACCATCAAGGTTAACTGTCTTCCCAATACCTACAACAACAGAAATATCTAGAAACCAAAGGAAATCTGGGATACCAGGAAAGACCTGACCTAAGAATAACAAAGGTGAGGAGTACCAACTCCAAAGCCCAGAAAATATTTTCAACAAAATCATAGAGGAAATATTTCCCAACATAAGGAAAAGAGATGCCTATAAACATAGATGAAGTTTACAAGACAAGGGAGTCTTCCTACTTCTCAAGGGAGACTAAAAGTTAGAAGAGTCTCGAGAAATATCTGGCAACTTCTAAAAAAACCCACAGATGTCAACCTAGACTACTATATACCAAGCAAAAGTCTCAATCACAGTAGATAGATAAAGCAAGATATTTCAAGACAAATCAAATTCAAATAATATCTATCCTCAAATCCAACCCTATGAAAATACTAGAAGGAAAACTCCAACCCTAGGAGGATAACTGCATCAAATAAAACACAGGAAATAAGTAATTCCATACCAGCAAAAGTAGGGGAAGCAAATGCAAACAGACACACACACTAAATAAGCAAATCCATTAAACGTATACAGGAAAATATAGTTAAACCTGAGAAATACATAAATAATGAAAACACAAAGTGAGGGATCCTGGGGATGGAAAATCCAGGGAAGAATACAGGAACAACAGATGTAAGAGTCATCAATAAAATACTTAAGATTGAAGAGTGAATCTCAGGAGTAAAAGATACATTAGAAGAAACTGATGCATCTATCAAAGAAAATGTGAAATCTAAAAAATTTCTGCTACAAAACATCTAGGAAATCTGGGATGCCATTAAAAGACCTAATGTAAGAGTAATAGGAGTAAATAAAGGTGAAGAATCCCAGCTCTAAAACCCAGAAGATATTTTCAGCAAAAACAAGGGATACACAAAGAAACACACACACACACACACACACACACACACACACACACACACACACACACAAAACAAACAAACAAAAAAAAACACCACCAATAACAAATAACAGGAAATAACCATCACTGATTATAAATACCTCTCAACATCATGGAATCAATTTCCCATTAAAAAGACAGAGGCTAACAGAATAAATAAGAAAGCAGTTACTGTCATTTTGCTGCATATAAAAATTCCCTTCAGCAATAAAGATAGCCATTACCTCAAAGCAAAGGGCTAGAAAAACATTTTCTGAGCAAATTGATCCAGAAGTAAGCTGGAATAATAATTCTAACATCTAATAAAATGTCTCCAACCAAAATTAATCAAAAGACACAGGGAGCCGGGCATGGTGGCACAAGCCTTTAATCCCAGCACTCGGGATGCAGAGGCAGGCAGACTTCTGAGTTTGAGGCCAGCCTGATCTACAAAGTGAGTTCCAGGACAGCCAGGGCTACACAGAGAAACCCTGTCTCGAAAAGACAAAACCAAAACCAAAACCAAACAAACAAACAAACAACAACAACAAAAAGACACAGGGAAGGACACCATACTCATCAAAGGAAAAATCTACCAAAATGGTAGTATCTGAATTCTGAACATTTATGCCCCAAATATAAGGGTACCAACATTTTAACAAAAACATTGCTAAAGCTTAAATCATAAATTGAACCCCACTCATTAATAGTGGAAGAATTTATCCTACTCACACCAGTAGACAGGTTATCCAGGCAAAAACTAAACAAAGAAATAATGAAACTAACAGACATGAATCAAATGGATCCAACAGACATCTTTAGAATATTTCACACAAACACAAAAGAATATACCTTCTTCTCAGCACCTCACGGATCCTTCTTCAAAATTGACCAAATAGTTACAAAGCAAGCTGCAACAGATACAATGAATTGAAATAATGCCTTGTATCTTTTTTTTTTAATTTTATTAGATATTTTCTTCATTTACATTTCAAATGCTATCCCGAAAGTCCCCTGTACCCTCCCCCAGCCCTGATCCCCTACCCACCCACTCCCACTTCTTGGCCTTGGTGTTCCCCTGTACTGGGGCATATAAAGTTTGCAATACCAAGGGACTTCTCTTCCCAATGATGGCTGATTAGGCCATCTTCTGCTACATATGCAGCTAGAGACACGAGCTCTGGGGGTACTGGTTAGTTCATATTGTTGTTCCACCTATAGGGTTGCAGACTCCTTCAGCTCCTTGGGTATTTCTCTAGCTCCTCCATTGGGGGTCCTGTGTTCCATCTTATAGATGACTGTGAGCATCCACTTCTGTATTTGCTAGGTGCTGAATGCCTTGCATCTTATCAGACCACCATGCATTAAAGCTGGATTTCAACAACAACAGAAACGCCAAAAAGGCTGCATGCTCATGGAAATTAAACAACTGCTATGAAATTATTTTTGGGTCAGGAAAGGAATAAAGAAAGAAAGAAATGACTTTCTAGAAACCAGTGAAAATAAAGGTACAATATATGCAAATTTAGGGTACACAATGAAAGCAGTGCTAAGGGGAATTAGTTCATAGCACTATTTGCCCCCATAAAAATTAGGAAGTTCTTGTACCAGCAATTTAAACATACATGTAAAGCTCCAGGAAGAAGAAAAAGAAGAAGAAGAAGAAGAAGAAGAAGAAGAAGAAGAAGAAGAAGAAGGAGAAGGAGAAGGAGAAGGAGAAGGAGAAGGAGAAGGAGAAGGAGAAGGAGAAGGAGAAGAAGGAGAAGGAGATCGAGGGGGGAGGGGGAGGAAAGGGGGAGGAGGAGGAAAGGGGGAGAGGGGGAGGGGAGGGGGAAGGGGAGGGGAGGGGAGGGGGAAGGGGAGGGGAGGGGAGGGGGAGAGGCAGCAGCAGCAAGCAAGCACATCAAAGAGTAGAAGGCAGCCAATAATGACAAACAGGGCGGAAATCACTCAGAATCAAAGAAAAAATACAAAGAATCACCAAAACCAAGAGTTGGTTTTCTGATAAAATCAACAAGATAGACAAACCCTAAGTGAAACCAACCAAAAGACAGAGAGACAGTATCCAAATAAAATCAGAAATCAAAAGCAAGTTATAACAACAGATACTGAGGAAATTCAAAGAATCATTAAATGTTACTCCAAAAGCCTGTACTCCAAAAAATAGGAACATCTTAATGAAATGGTTGATTTTTCTAGATAGACGCCACATACCAAAGTTAAGTCAAGTTCAGGTAGAATATTTAAACAGTTCTAAAACTACTTAAGAACCAAAAGCAGTCACTAACACTTTCCCAACCAACAAAAGCCCAGGGCAAGATGGTTTTAGTGCAGAATTCTACCACACTTTCAAAGAAGAACTAATACCAATACTCCTCAAATTATTCCACAAAATAGAAACAGAAGGATCTCTGCCAAACTCATTCTATGATGCCTCAGTCACCCTGATACCTAAACCACACAAAGACTCAACAGAGAAAGAGAACTTCAAACAAAATTTGCTTGTGAATATTGATGTGAAAATACTCAATAAAATTCTCACAAGCTGAATCCAAGAATACATCAAAACCATCATTCATTATGACCAAATAGGCTTAGTATAGGAGAGCAAGGTGATACAAATTGGATAGGAAAAAGTCAAAGTATCACTTTTTACAGATAATATGATAGTATACATAAGTGGGCCCAAAAATTCTATCAGAATACTCTTATAGCTGATAAATACCTTCAGCAAAGTGGCTATATACGAAATTAATTCAAAGAAGTCAATAGCCCTCCTTTATACAAATGATAAAGGGGTTGAGAAAGAAATTAAGGAAACAACAACCTCTGCAATAGTCATGAAGGTGAGAGATCTGTATGACAAGAACTTCAAGTACCTGAAGAAAGAAACTGAACAAGTTATCAGAAGATGGAAATATCTCCTATGTTCTTGGATAGGAAATATTAACATAGTGAAATTGGCCATCTTACCAGAAGCAATCTACAGATTCAATGCAATCTGCATCAAAGTTCCAACACTATTTTTCCTAGACCTTGACAGAGCAATTCTCAGCTTCATATGGAAAAACAAAAATTTCAAGATAGCCAAAATAATCCTGAACAATATAAGAACTCTGACCTCAAGTAATACTAAAGAGCAATAGTGATAAAAACAGCATGGTACTGGTACAGAAACAGGCAAGTTGGTCAAGGGAATTGAATCAAAGACTAGGAAATAAACCCATACACCTATGGACACTTGATTTTTGATAAAGAAACCAAAATCATGCAGTGGAAAAGAGAAAGCATTTTCAACAAATGGTGCTGATCTAACTGGATATCTACAGGTAGAAGAATGAAAATAGTCCCATATTTGTCATCCTGCATACAACTCAAGTCCAAGTGGATCAAAGACTTCAACATAAAACTGGGTAGACTAAATCTCATAGAATGGATAAAGGAAATGTGCTACATCTACACAATGGAATACTATTCAACTATTAAGAACAAAGACATCATGAATTTTGCAGGCAAATGGATGGAACTTGAGAATATCATTCTGAGTGAGGTATTCAATGTGTGCACTGATTTATATGTGGATATTAACCATAAATACAGGATATCCATGCTTATAAGAGCCAGATGTAGGGAGGGAATTGGATGGGAGAGTTGATGGGGAGGGGAATGGAGCAGTTCAATATCTAGTGTGGGGAGAGACAGAGGAGATGACTAGATGCCCATGAGAATGATTGGAAATCTCCAACTGACAGGGACAGGGAGGTAGAGCACTTCTCCAGGTTATGTCGGACATCTAGGATAAGGGAGGCACCTAAGAATCAATGGGGGTGATCTTAGCTGTGTCTCCCAATGAGGATATGGCACTTTAGAGGCCACTTCCTATAGCCAGGGAAGAACGACAGTGGAGGAATAAGGACACCAACCTACCCACAAAACTTTCCACCCAACATTTATTCTGTCTTTGAGAAATGACAAGACAAAGGATGGAGCAGAGACCGTGGGAATGGCCAATCAATAACTGTCCCAACTTGAGACCCGTCCCGTGGGCAATCATCAATCCCTGCTTGCAGACAGGAGTTTAACATGGCTGTTCTATGAGAGGCTCCACCCAGCAGATGACTCAGACAGAAGGAGAGACCCACAGCTGAACAGTCAATGGAGCTTGGGCATTATTATGGAAGAACAAAAGGAAGAATTGTGGTCCCAGAGGGGATAGGAACTACACAGGGAGACGAACAGAGTCAACTTTGAAGTTTCAGAGACTGAGCCACAAACCAAAAAGCATACACAGGCTAGACTTAGGTCTCCAGCACATATGTAGCAAAAGCACAGCTTGGCCTTCATGTGGGTCCTGAACATGTGGAATGGGGGCTGTCCCAAAGCTGTTGTTTGTATGTGGGTTGTGTTCTTCTATCTGGGCTGCCTTGTTTAGCCTCAGTGAGAGAGGATGTGCCTAGACTCACAGAGACTGGATGTGCCAGGGTGATATCTAGGCACCCCCCACCCGCTCAGAGAATTGGAAGGAGAATGGGAGAAGGATTCTGGGAGAAGGTGACAGAGAGGGGTCAGTGATAGGGATGTAAAGTGAATAAATTAAAAGAAAATTAAAATTAAAAATTAAAAGTGAAAAGTGAAAAAAAAATCTTGAGATAAATCTTCCTTTCAGCCTCTCAGATTCCTGAGACTATAACCATAACCCTAGCCCACATTGATGTTCTTCCTGTACACTGAGAAATGTCATTAGAACTATGGAACATATGCTCATTTTAATACAACATAGTAAAGAGCACAAATAGAAAACCATCTATTACAATATTATAGGATTGTAGCCCTCTAGACAAGTCTAAATTTCTGTCTACCTAGAAGTGTGTACCTGGTACCCAACTACATGACAAAGAATGAAAGAAAGTTCTTTTTTTGTGTTTCTTTGTTTTCTGGTCAATTGTCAAAATGATCATGTTGGACTTTTCTGTTTGTCTTCAATAGGACATTAGCTGGAAATCTCTGCCTTCTTGCTGTGGTATGGTGATGATTCCATCTTTGATCACAGGAAACTGACAAACTGTGACAAAACTAATTCCAACCAAGTATAAAATTTATTCCATGAAGTAATGCAACCCTGAAAATACTTAAATTAGTATATGAATTCCACTGCTGATTTCTCCCTTCTCCTGGTCCTTAGTTCATGTCATTGACTACAGAAATGAAGATGCCAATTATTCTGTTCTTGTGCTACTTTGTTGTAATCTTCAAAGAGGCCATGCTCATTGAGTTCCCAAGTATTGCCCTTCTGTGTATAAAGTCATTTGACAGACATTTCTCTTTTTAAAAAATATCTAGGCATACCCTGACATGCCGGAAAATAAACCTCTTGCTTTTGCATTAAAAAAAAAAAAAAAAAAAAAAAGCTAGGCATGCCTATTCAGTGGGACAACACATTCTCCTCATAGATGGTAAGTAAGTCTTAATGTGATGTCAAATATGAGCCCAATCAAAAAAATGGTGGGTTTTGCATTCCCACAGAGTCATGTGCATGTCAAGCAACAGTCCTGTCACTGGAATGCAAGTTGCTATTGCTTGGCACCTTGATTGACATGGCATGTGGCATCAAGACTGTCACTAAGGAAGGAGATACAAGAAGATGCTTCAACTTTTGCTGTGGCTGACTCAGTGAGTGACATACAGATACTTTCACGTGTGCAAAGGTAAACACCACAGAAGATGTAACATGGATATGAAAATTCTGAGCAATCCACAACTGCCTATCACAGCCTAACGCAGCTGTTCACAGGAAGACTTCTCTCCACTTATTAAATCTTGATTACTAAAAAAGCAGTAAGTTTCCATCAGTGACATTTTCAAAGTACATTTTGCTCCATGATATAGTCACTCCGCAGTTTCCTTATACTGTGACATGTTGACCCCTCACTCATCTCCCATTCTCATGTATGTTCCACATAGGAGAAAATACAAGTGAAGTGAAACTATTTTTCTGGCTTCTTCATTTTACTTCACGGGGTGACAGCTAGTTTCATCAATTTCCCTGAAAATGAAATACATTGCTTCTTTCTTATGATATAGTAAAACTTCATTGTGTATATGTGCCACATCTTTTTTTTTTCACTTCTTGATGAACACTTAAGCTCGTTCTGTAAGTTGGCTGTTTTGAATCGTTGCCTCAATAAACAAGGAGGAGCAGACATCTTTGGTGGTTAACTTAGGTTACTTTGGGTCTATTCCCAAGAGTAGTGTAGCAGCATAATATGGAGGCTGTACTCATTTGTGGTCCTGCTAGCAGAGTATGAGTCTCCCTAAGACTGCAACAACCCTTTCTTTCATTTGCTGCTGTTTTTATCTAATAATCTCTCGTATGTATAAAAATTAGTTCTCAGTGAATTACAAACATGAGCTTAAGACTTGAAACTCTGAGAACAGCCATAAGGAAACAGTGAAAACATTTTACTATATAGGCATAGGCAAGCACTTTCTGAAGAGAATTCCAATAGCTCAGGAAATAGTTTCAATAACTGACAAATGGGGTTTTATGAACTTATAAAGTTTCTTTGTAGCAAAGGAAACAACAGAGTGAAGGGAAGGAAAGGGGAAGGGGAGGAAATAACAGACAGTTATACATCAAAAGGGCTAACTTTTAGAATACATAAGGAACTTAAAATGAAACCGTAATAAACAGAGATCAATAAACAGTCACTTCTCAAAAATGAAAGTAAAGCCAGCCAGTCGATATGTGGAAACACTGCTTCCTTCCACATGGATGCCTGTGCTCTGCTCTTGAAGTTTCTAATGACCGATTAAAACTTGTCCAGGATGATCTTTGTACCTGTTAGCTGCTTATTGATTAATTATTATATCTGTAAATTCCCTTCATATGACACCTTGATTATATTTGTTTGAATACTAACTGATAAATGAAAATTTTAGGGTAGCACATCATAAAAATTCATTGCAAGTGAGCATCTGGAAAAAGAAGAGTGTCATGTATCAATATGAGGTCATTATAGTGGGTCTCCCAAGGCATCCTTCATTGAAGACTGCCACAGTAACAAAACACACAGTAAAGCATAACAGCAATAATGAACTGAGTCATTGTAAGAGAGGAAGACAATGGTACTTCAATAAATAATTAATTATATAGTACATTGTATTGCATTTCACTACATAGAATGAATTAATATGTAAAAATATTTAATATAGAGGAAAAAAGGATTCTTTAAAACCTGCTGAGAACTCACAAATATGTCACACTAACTTATCCTGCAAGTTTTGACAGTTCTTTTAATTGTTATGTTAACTAAGCTTTTACTCACATTGATCTTATTTTCTCTTCCTTTTACTCTACTGTGATATGGTTTTCTCCTAAGTATCTCAGGCATAGTTGTCAAATCCATGTTAATAGTTAATTCAAATTGGCCTGTATCCTTATTCTTACTGCTAAAATTTTTGGAATACATTTGAAGTTTAAATCTTACCTCTTAATTATCTCTCTTCTTTTATCTTACACCTCTTGGCACTGCCTTTATCTTTCTCTTTTGCTTCTCATTAGCAACATGCTGAGATACACCACCTCCCCACTTTGGCAACAAGTAAGGTAGCTTTAGATTAGCGACTTCACTTTCATCACTATCAGCCAGTTGGTCTGTACCATTGTCCAAGTCACAGCTGCTATCACCGTTGTTGGTGTCACCTGGTGAAGTAGATTGTGTTGCATGTGCCTTTCTGTGTTTAAAATAATAACTGACAAGATTTGGCAAGACTCAAAATACGTAGAACCAAGTAAATCTTCTAGCTACTGCCTGTATTGGTTTCTGTATGTAAGAAAGAAAGGAGAGAGGAGAGAGGAGAGAGGAGAGAGGAGAAAGAGAGAGAGAGAGAGACAGAGAGACAGAGAGACAGAGAGACAGAGAGACAGAGAGACAGAGAGACAGAGACAGACAGAGAGAGACAGAGACACACACAGAGAGAGACACAGAGAGAGACAGAGAGACAGAGACAGAGAGACAGACAGAGAGACAGACAGAGAGAGAGAGAGAGAGAGAGAGAGAGAGAGAGAGACAGAGAGAGACAGAGAGAGACAGAAAGACAGAGAGACAAAGGGACAGACAACCATTATAGCAGGTGAGGAGCCAAAAAAGTCCTTTCTGGGCCAGGTTATGCTAAACCTTCTCTGGTGGAAGTTTCCTTGCCAATCAGGCAATAAGTCAGAACTAAAAGCTACATGAGACCAAGTGATGCAGAATTAATGAACTTCTTTGTGCCAAGGTACAAAAATAATATTTGATCAGTAAACATTTTGTCTTTTAGGCCAAATTTATTCTACCTTGGGACCACTATTGGATTAGTAAGTAATTTCTCGGTCATAGACAAAGCTGTCTCAGATGTTCATAAAAAAATTGTGTTCACTATGCTGAAATATATACATTCCTTTTATTGAGACTCACCTATTCTAACGTACCTGGTTATGGATTTCAATTGCAAAATATAATTATTACACAGCCTATTTGGTAAGCAATATGCATTTTTGAAATTGTATAAACACCTTTTTACATGCCAACATTTGGAGATAATTACCAAATGTCTATAACTAGCAAAACAGGCAATCCATAAATAAGAATTTCTGCTATTATTTATGATACACATGTTCTACTTTCTCCTAAATATAGATATTTGGTAATTATTATTGGGAGGGTTTGTTATACTTCCAAAGTAGATATCAGTGAAATAGAAATATAAGGTATTTGGTAAAAATGTAAATGTTAAAAAATTCTCATTATCTTTTAGCAGAGTACAGTTCTTAGTTTGCTATTCATATTTCATGTAATAATTTTGGATTAGCCATCTGGTTTGTTGAGGGTTGAAAATCTGTTTAACACCAACGCAGAATTTTTGTTAAAACTAAAACAAGTCATACAGAAATCACAAATGTTTTTCAGGTATTTCACAATGCTAATAATGAATAAGTTTTAAAATGTGGGATGTAATCGGTACCTTCATTCTTCATATTCACTCTCTATTTGTGTAAACTCTTCTATGGCATTTTTAGGATGTGTCACAGTGAGTGGTTGGTACATATCAAGTATCAAAAGCCTGTGCTGACCCACCTACATTTTTTCCAATATCTTGCCTGAATGGTTAGCTCTAGAAATTTAATACACCATTTTCTCAATGATGCTATAACTATTCTTGAGGTTGAGTAGTCCCCTCTCTGTTTCATGGTTGCAAACTGACCCAATTCTCCTATTATTCTGTTTGTAGCACATAGAAGCAATTATGGGAGACGAAGATGCAGAGCACAGGGTATATCAGTATAGATTATTCCTTCATCCATTAAAAGGCCTTGAAATGTGTATTGCAGATGACTTCTATACATGGCATCAGGACTTACTATAAAATTATAGTAGTCAAAACAGTATGGTATCTATGAAAAATAATTGAAAACAGATCGACAGAACATACTGGAGACCCTTGAGAAGGCTCATGTAAATATAGTCAACAATACATCCTTGACAAATGTAAGGACAGCATAATATAGGAGAGACTGGTGAATGATGCTTTGCTAACTGAACAGCCAACGAGTTAATAAATATATCTAACACAGACACTATACCCTTAAAATAATTCAAGATGAATCATATGTGTAAATGCAAAGTTCAAAAGTATAAGACACTGAAAATATTGTATTGGAGGAAATATATATGGTACTTCATTTGCCAATAATTTTATAGATGTAATTAATGCCAGAGTTATGATATATGCATGAATATTAAGTTGAATGTTATTAAATTTGTCTTCACATTCTGTAATAGATGCTGTCAAAATAACATAAAAATAAGGCCCACATTAAGAATAATATTCATAAAAGACTTATCTGATGAACATTTTTTCTAAAACATGGAAGTAACAACTAGAATTAAACAGTAGGGAGACAAGCCAATTAAAACGTGGGCTAAAGATTTTAACAGACTTCTACATTTAAGATGATATATGGCTGGCAAATGAGCATCCTTTTCACATACCATTATCAAAATGCCAGTTAGGATGGAGTACTACTACACAACTATTATGTAAAAATCTAGAGCAGTGATAATATTAAGCACTGGTGGATACAAAGCGATGGAGTGTCAGTCTGTGCTGGCTGGTAGGTGAACTACAGCCACTCTGTAAGATGCCTGGAAAAACCCAAGAGACAGAAATTGGATCCTTTTCATTTGGGTTTAAAACAATATTTCTTATTTCACTTTTACAAATTTTAATTTATAAGCAAAAATATTGAGTTTCACCACAGCATTTTCAAATACTTTGACTATGGCTTAAAAACCTAAACATACTCTTTCTATATGATCAACTAATTATATGCCTTGTTTTAAAGGAATTGAAAACATTTATTTGAAACTTCTAAATGCATCTTTCTAACAGTTGTCATCATAATTGCCAAAACTTAGAAGATAATCAAAAGTCTTCCAGTAGGTAGTTTAATAAACTGTAATATAACTAGATAGTAAAATATTTTTACCACTAAAAACTCGTTTTAAAGCCTTGAGAGAATAAAGAGAAAATTTAAATTTCTATACTACTAAATCAAAGAATACAACTTGAGAGGGATATGTACTCTATGACTGCAATTATGTGGTACTCTGGAACAAGCCAAAATTATTGTGGTCAGAGCAACATGCTTAATTGATGCCTGCATTTCTAGTACTTGGGTACTGGAGACACGAGAATCAATAAATCAACCTTCTCAGCTACATAGTGAAGTTAAAGGTCAATTAGGCTACAGGACATCCTATCTCAAGAAATAGCACCAACCAACCAACCAACCAACCAACCAACCAACCAATGGAAACACTAAGAAGATATTGAAAAGATAACTGTTTCCCCAGGAGTTGTAGAAAGAGAGATGAAGCAGGCAGGTACAGTGGATTTTCAGGTCACCGAAATAGTTAGGTGAGTCTATGTATTTATACTCTTTGCAGCACAGCATACAGATTCCACTAACGTACACTATGGGTGATAGTGACATGTCAGTATAGGTCCTTCAGTTGTAACAAATGCAAACTACTACTGTGGGAGGAAATGAGAATGAAGGAGATATTTGCATGTGAGAGTAGGCAACATTTGAGAGCAGATAATATATGTTATAGATACCCTTGTATTGTTTTCTCACTATTGTCATTAACCTAAAATTGTTCTAAAGGTGATTTGATAATATTTCATATGTATAATATTTAGTAGAAAATTGTGTGTGTGTATTTGTGTGCATACACTTGCATGTGCATGCATGTGTGTGTGTGTGTGTGTGTGTGTGTGTGTGTGTGTGTGTGTGTGTGTGCTTGTTCATGACTTCTATCCATGGCAGGAAATGATGGCTACATGTTAATACCTACTGACTTTATATCATATCACACAGTAAAAATGTATTCTTTATATCAGAGTTACTCAATATACCTGAGGTTTAAAACGTTTATGTAAAACCTGATATTTTATTAGATAAAGTCACTCAAGTATCAGACAGGGTAGATGTGAGTAATGGATTCTGAACAAAATCTGGTTTATCTGAGTGAGTTCTTAAAAATAATCAATGAATTGAGAAATTAAACTAATCAATATTTGTAGAGTATAATGAAGGACTTACTCAAGTAAAACCTATAAGACATGCAGGTCTGAAAGGTAAGCAATAGCATCGAAGAAGAACTGTGGTTGGCCAGCTGTTCTGGCAGCTTTAGATCCATGCTGAGCAAGAGATTGTAATAGTTGTGTTTTGGAAAACTTGGAAAACCCGGAGGAGGAAAACCAGGCTATGTTTTTCCTTGCTTTTGAAATAAAACCTAACTTCACTTTTATGAGTTTTTAATTAGCATACATAACATTAGGTTTGTTTTAAAAATTGAAAATAGATTCTTCTCTCATACAATACATCCTGACCACAGTTTTCCCACCCCTCCACTTCTCCCGGCATTACTACCTCCTCTCTCTGGATCCACTCCCACTTTGTCTCTCATCAGAATACAAAAACAAAATAAAACAACAACAACAACAGGCTTCCAAGAAATAACAGCTAAACATTCGAAAATGAGTTACAAGAAACCCTCATATTGAAGCTGGAAAGGGCAACTCAATAGGAAGAAAAGAGTCCCAAGTACAG
Organism: Mus musculus; assembly: GCF_000001635.26. NCBI lineage: Eukaryota > Metazoa > Chordata > Mammalia > Rodentia > Muridae > Mus > Mus musculus. Next base: position 82,300,549 of record NC_000079.6, read on the forward strand.
GCAAAAGAGTAGAGGCACACCCACTCCCACTGTTAGGAGTTTCACAAAAGCAACAAGCTAACACCCATGACATAGTCACAAAGTACCTTATGCAGACCCATGCAGGCCCCTGTGCTTGTGGCTTCAGTCTCTGTGAGCCCATGTGAGCCCTGCTTAGTTTGGCTAGGCCATGTTCTCCTGGTGTCTGCATATCCTTTGAATCCCCTTCTTTGGCAGTGTTATGTGATCTCCAAGGGGATGGACTTGATGGATACCTCAAGTTTATTTATTTATATTTTTAAATTTTTATTTATTAAGTTATTTATGTCTGGATGAGGGTCTCTGCAACTATCTGCTCCTATCTGCGTCCAGAGGAAGCTTCTCGGATGATGATTGGAAAAAGCATAGATATATGAATATAGCAGAATATCATTAGGAATAATTTCACTGACTATTATCTAGGCTTTACCCTAAGTCTCTCGCTATCTGGTCTCAGACTCATGATCATCCAGGCAGTGTCAGTTCAGACTTCTTTTTGTTGATCTTCCTCCTTTCCTTTTCCAGCCATGCCTTTGTATTCCTAATACTCTTCAGCACATAGTAGTAATCGCCTTAAGACTTCTTAATGTGCTGGGCGTGGTGGCGCACGCCTTTGATCCCAGCACTCCGGAGGCAGAGGCAGGCAGATTTCTGAGTTCAAGGCCAGCCTGGTCTACAAATTGAGTTCCAGGACAGCCAGGGCTACACAGAGAAACCCTGTCTCAAAAACCAAACCAAACCAAAACATCATCATCATCAACAACAACAACAACAAAAACCAAAACACAAAAACAAAAACCACAGCAACAAAAGACTTCTTATGTTTTAAGATTTGGATTGCATATTAAATTCAATATTAATGTGAAGAGAATCCAGGATCTTTTACATGTGAATGTTTGGTGGTGGTGGTGCAGGGGATGGAAGCCAGGCCATGCTGCACACTAAGCACTGGACCACTGAGTGTAGTCCAGCAATTTAATTTTGATAGAAAGAACATCAAGTTTCACACCATATTGTCTCATTTAGTACTATAATTTCTAACAAAGATTATTTCAATGAATTGTTTCTTCTCTTGGAAAAGTGACTAGATATACAGGTACACTATATTTGCAAAAATGTTTTTCTATATAGCTCCACAGACCATTAACCATCTGAATATGTTTTTGCAATATTTTCTCTGAAAAATTTAATGATATTGATACACACACACATACACACACACACGTGTACATGTGTGTGTGTGTATGTGTGTGTGTGTATGTGTGTGTGTGTATGTGTGTGTGTGTATATGTGCATGCGTGTGTGTGTGTGTGAACAAATGTATGTGGAGGTCAAATGTTTGTATGTTTTCTCCAATTACTTCTAATTTAAAAAAAATTATTGCTTTGGCTTGATTGGTTGGTCTGCCCAAACCTAGGATGCACTTGTTTCTACCCAGCACTATGTTGCTTCTGTATTCTATGCGCAATTTTACATGAGTTTTAAGTTATTCAGAGCCAGACCCTCATGTTTCCAAAACAACCCCTTCACTCACAGTCATCTCCCCAGTCATAATCTATGTTTTCCTTACAATACAACTTTCACAGTACTCTCAGTAAGCGTCTATCTTTAGGCTGAATGAAAGGAAATCCAAAGGATAACAAATATGCATGTTTGCTGAGTAAGCCTTCCCACCTGTGCCATAGACAAGCAGGGGCCACAAACTATAGTGATTGCTTGTCAGCACACCTTCAAATATCACGAACCTAGTTAATCTGTGCAAGAATGACGTAGTGGGTCTTCTGAGAGTATCCCAAAACCACAGTCCAATGTCTCAGATAAATATGGTGTATAAGAGAGCAATACTTAACCAAAGACATGTGAAATACTCACGTTTGAGTCTCTTTCCACCAGAAAGAAAGTTCTTGAGACATCTGATATTATTGGGGGTAACTCTTGAGACTGATTCGGGATATAAAGAAGGAAGCAGCTCTATAAACTATGATCAGAGCTTACAATATCTCAGGTGATGCTTAATCACACTTGACAATGGATTGGAAACGTATTCTACTCTTCATACTCATCAATAGTTTTTTTTCAGAAAATTTTGTGCAGTTACTGCAAACTTATGTATTTCTTTCTGAAAAGAGTCTTATTCTCTCACCAAACTGAGAAATCAACAAGGTAAGGGACCAACATGTCTAGGTAAGAAGCAGAACCCTCAACAAAGCCTTGCTTTGGAGCAGTCTAACAATACTTATTGATGGAACTATCTTCATACTAAATATGAAGCTGATTGGGTATAGATCTTAGCTTAAACAAGGCTAACTGGCAATTTTGTTTTCTGCCGAGTCTCTTGGTCCTTCTGCTGGGTTTGTACATTCTTCGTTGCTACTTCTCAAGCAAAAGTTTGATATTTTGCAGCCTGTATGACCTCTACAGGCTGCCTTACAGTGATGCAAAAGTAGAGTTAGGTATCTTTTTCAAAATGGTAGTCCTGGGACACTCTTTTGGCAGTTCTTGGGTGCTTTATTCAGCCTAGCTATTTCATTATGGTATCTGTGTCAATTGTGTGACCTGTAATTTCTACACTGAACTATGTATCCAGAGGCAGAAGTGTCCAATCTATGATCCTGGGAGAAGTAGTCTTCTCAACAGGCATTGTTAGGGGAAGTTCAGAAAATAAGCTCTGGAGCACCCACCAAGATAAAACCCATTGAAGTTTCTGTATGTCCAAATATATATTTTTTTAATCTATAATCTCCAACCTTCTGCCTCAAGGCTGTTAGTTCAGTGCTACCTCTATTGAAGACTGTCTTTTAAAATGCTGATGTTATAATCAAAGTCTCTGGGTGCCACAGAAGCAATTCATTCACCATAGCTATACAGGTTAGTTTTATAAGTATGTCTGTGTAAGGCTGGACCAGCCACTGCAGCCTATGGATATTAAAACCAAAATAGTACGAGGAATAGTTGTAGGGGTGATTACAACACAGCACCAGAGTTTGTCTATCTCCATACTCTCCTGTGCTGAGTGCTAGTGTCGAGAGAATAAAATTCAGAAGTCCCTATTCACTAGAAATGGGATGCTTTTCAGCGTGATCTCTACAGCACTCTGTGAAGCAGCTCAGAAGATAACCTGATCTGCATTTTCTAATGAAACACTGCTGTTCACTGAATCACAATGTCAAGTTAGTTCCCAGAAGTCAGAGCTTTTGATTCTGGGATTAGTATTCACTCCATTTAGAGTAACTCAAGGGAAACGAGATTTAAAAAAACATGATTTCATCATCCTCTTCCAATATTATAACTGCCTTTACACTGCTGACAGGATCTTTCTTTCTTTCTTTCTTTCTTTCTTTCTTTCTTTCTTTCTTTCTTTCTTTCTTTCTTTCTCTCTTTCTTTCTCTTTCTTAGAAATGCCATCTCTTCCTTCTAAATCTGAGTGGTAAATGCGAAACCTAAAGCTCAAAACTATATTCTTGTAGCAAGAGCAATGCCTGGTATTCCAGAGACCAGTGGATGCTGTGCTCCCATCAGATATGAGTGTTCTTAACTTTGTCCTACTTGCCTCCAGTTTAGAGATAAAATTCTGCATACGTAAGACTGAAGTAGTCAGTGCTTTGTCACACAGGTCAAGTTAAAGACAAGGAAAAGGAGCGTGAGGAGTAGAGTATGCACACATGATCAGGACGTTCTTTCTCCTCTATTACATCTTCACATCAAGTGCCATAATGCCTAGAATTAGTAACCCCAAGAGGCAGTCTGCACTAGATAGGGATTCTGTTCCCAAGGTGCTGCATGATTATGTTGTGAGATATTTGCAGAGAGGTTTATTTTGGGCTGGGTGAAATTAGCTTCTTTGTTTACAAGAATACCATCTCACTGATCAAGTACATGCCTTAATAACCAGCACTTCTTAGGCTTTTATGTTGCCCTTAATTAGACTCTTCAAAGTTAATTAGGGGAACGGAGAGTACTTTTTGTTCTTTTAAGTCCCCTTTAACAGATTTTTGCACATAAAGTGTTCTCACACTTGTGGGTAGTTTGGCTTCTGCTCTAAAGCTACTGGTTAACTGTTTATTGGGTAACTAACTTGTCCTTTGCCTTTGTAGTGTAATACACTTTACTATCCTAAGTGCTGTTGATGCTTTACTCCCTTTTCAATCACTGTATGATTTATATTTAGATATAAGATATTATGTTAATCTTTAGCATTTTATTTGAGGTCTAGAAATTATCAAAACCAAATTTTTGGAACAGGAATATGGAGAGAGACAAGGATAACACTGACCACAGACAGTTTTACAAAACAAAAACAAATTCTCAGAACTCAAACCAATGAGTTTCCAGAGAACCACATGCCTCAGTAAATAGGCAAGGGGTTGATGGTGCAGGATGTAACATAATTTTTATTTGAATGACGATAAATATCAGTGACCTCATTTTGATACCTATTATGCTTTCAAATACATTAATAGTTCTTATTTATAAAAACTTAGTACATAGAGAGAATAGGAACTCAAAATAGGAAGCTAATCTCAAGAAGTAGGTTTTGCAGCCATGGTGCCCGGCTGCTTTGTACCACTAATAGTAATAAGAGACCATTAGAGGGGAAAGGAGTAGATGCGAAATAGACTTTGCATTAGAGCTGGAGCCTGTCACTCTTCTGGCAACCCTGCCGAGAGCTACACATCAAAGCCACCACTCTGCGCTAATAGTGTCACTTATCCCACAGCCTTTACACTGTCCCATATGCAGTCACTGTGCAGGGGGTATGCACATGAGGGTGAGAGGGGAGCTGACAATGTGCTAGAAGAAACCGTAGGAGATAAACCGACTGTGATTTATCACCTCTAATCCTTGCAATGGAAAACATTTAGGAAGAGCAAATAATTGAGGTCTTACAGAAATGTGCTTTTGTAAAAATCCCCCTGATTTAATTAGAGATCTAAATATGGAATAATAAAAATAATTTTAAAAAGTCATGAGAAAATCCTTAATATGTCTATATAATTGGAAGAAAGAAATCATGCTTTAAAATGCTTTTGGTAAAATGACTTAGTTTTGAGTATATGCCTGGAAGGATGTGTGTGTGTGTGTGTGTGTGTGTGTGTGTGTGTGTGTGTGTTTGAGAGAGATTTGTTAGTTCCACATGACAATTAGAATCATAAATATCTACATAATAAGCTGCTGAAACAAAAAGATTTCTATGAAATTGAAAGCACTAAGTGATAATGTACCTATGTTCTACTTATCACTGTCTCTCTTTCCTGGCTAATGTTTCAGATGCTGTACTTGTTCTTTTGTGTGGTTGTTGTATATCGTGTAATCATTGACTGGTACATCGTGACAGGTAGGCAGTGTGAAAACTGGGTGGTCAACATATGAACAGAGGAGCAGCACTTCCAGGCTCATGAGGCAAAATGCCCTGTCATGTGCTGCTCAGTTTCACTGCTGCCTGACCCATGACCTGTCTTTCCTAGTCTTTGGATAGACACAGTAACTGTAGTTTTATGTCAGCAGGTGTCTTAGCATCTGAGTTGGTTGTGGATACTTCTGAAGGTAGTTGGGAGAAGTCAGGTTGAGAAACACAAAAGTCTCAGTTCAATCTGAACATTATAAACATGAATAGCTAGTATACGTACTGCATCAGAGAAAGCCAAGCTTCTGGCTATTATAAAGAAGGCTGCTATGAACATAGTGGAGCAAGTGTCCTTACTACACATTGGAGCATCTTCTGGGTATATGCCCAGGAGTAGTATTGCTGGGTCTTCTGGTAGAACTATGTCCAATTTTCTGAGGAGCCACCAGACTGATTTCCAGAGTGGTTGTACCAACTTGTAGTCCCACCAACAATGGAGGAGTGTTCCTCTTTCTCCACATCCTTGCCGGCATCTTCTGTCACCTGAGTTTTTGATCTTAGCCATTCTGACTGGTATGAGATAGAATCTCAGGGTTGTTTTGATTTGCATTTCCCTGATTATTAAGGATGTTGAACATTTGTTCAGGTGCTTCTCAGCCATTCTGTATTCCTCAGTGGAGAATTCTTTGCTTAGCTCTGTACCCCATTTTTAAAAAGGGTTATTTGGTTTTCTGTAGTCCAACTTCTTGAGTTCTTTATATATATTGGATATTATCCCCATATCAGATTTAGGATTGGTAAAAATATTTTCCCAATCTGTTGGTTACCATTTTGTCTTATTGACAGTGTCCTGTGCCTTACAGAAGATTTGCAATTTTATGAGGTCCCATTTGTCAATACTCGATCTTACAGCACAGGCCATTGCTGTTCTGTTCAGGAATTTTCCCCCTGTGCTCATATCTTTGAGGCTTTTCTCCACTTTCTCCTCTATAATTTTCAGTGTCTTTGGTTTTATGTGGAGTTCCTTGGTCCACTTAGACTTGAATTTTGTACAAGGAGATAAGAACGGGTCAATTCCCATTCTTCTACATGATAACCGCCAGTTGAGCCAGCATCTCTTGTGCTTGAAAATGCTGTCTTTTCCCCACTGGATGGTTTTAACTCCTTTGTCAAAGATCTAATGACCATAAATTTGTGTGTTCATTTCTGGGTCTTCAAAAGCACCCAGATGTCCGTCAACAGAGGAATGGATACAGAAAATGTGGTACATTTACACAATGGAGTACTATGCAGCTATTAAAAACAATGAATTCATGAAATTCTTAGACAAATGGATGGATCTGGAGGATATCATCTGAAGTGAGGTAACCCAATCACAAAAGAACACACATGATATACACTCACTGATAAGTGGATATTAGCCCAGGAGGTCAGAACATCCAAGATTCAATTTGCAGTACACGTGAAACTCAAGAAGAAGGAAGACCAAAGTTTGGATACTTCGACCCTTCTTAGAAGGGGGTACAAAATACCCATGGAAGAAGTTACAGAGACAAAGTGTAGAGCAGAGACTGAAGGAATGACCATCCAAAAACTGCCCCACCTGGGGATCCATCCCATAAACAACCACCAAACCCAGACACTATGGCAGATGCGAACAAGAGCTTGCTGACAGGAGCCTGATATAGCTATCTCCTGAGAGGCTATGCCAGTGCCTGACTAATACTGAAGTGGATGCTCACAGTCATCCATTAGATGGAGCACAGGGTCCCCAATGAAGGAGCTAGAGAAAGTACCCAAGGAGCTGAAGGGGTTTAAAGCACCCTAGTAGGAACAACAATATGAACTAACCAGTAACCCCAGAGCTCCCTGGGACTAAACCACCAATCAAAGAAAACACAGGGAAGGACTTGTGGCTATAGCTGCATATGTAGCAAATGTCGGCCTGGTTGGCCATCAATGGGAGGAGAGGCCCTTGGTCCTGTGAAGGTTCTATGCCCAGTATAGGGGAATGCCTGGGCCAGGAAGTGGGGGTGCATGGGTTTCGGAGCAGGGAGATGGGAGAGGATAGGGGATTTTCAGAAGGGAAACTAGGAAAGGGAATAACATTTGAAATGTAAATAAAGGAAATATCTAATAAAAACAAAAAAAAAAAACAAAAGAAAAAGAAAAAGAGAAACAATCAATTCAAAGGAAATATTGCTAATTGAAAGAAAGTTTAAAACACTCTCTATTGTTTAGAGATAGCTATAAAGTTCCCCACTCATTTTTTATTCCTTATGGTCCTCCAAAAGTCCCCCAGTTAGAGGACATTCATGTGTGGCCTCTAAGTATAAGGCGATCAAACCATTTGATGAGTATATCCTAGGAAACTGGATATCTGTTGGATTTACATTCTATTTTGTCCAAGCTTCCAGGAGACATTTCTGAAACCACAAGATGGTGCTAGGCCATGCCCTTGTCCATCATCCCTTAAACCTGCTGGGAGTGGTGCTTGTCCTTCACAAAGTCTCCCCAGCCCTTTTCTCTAAAATTTTCCATCTCCCAGTCTTCTCCTCTCCCACGTGCCCCCTACGCTTCAGCCACAGGCATGTCTCACTGCGTTCTGAATATGCCACTTTTTTGAAACTCTATCTTGTCCCAGATGCTGTTTCTTTTCCTGGAGTGCCCTTCCTTCCTTTCTATGCGCAGCGAACTCCCACTCGTGCAATAGGACCTAGCTCAAATGCCATCTCCTCACTGAAAACCTTTGCAGTCCTGCACAAAGCCGCACTCTCCCATTCACAGTCGCCCTGGCCTTTTGAGTTGTCTAGGGGAGGATCCTCTGGACTAATCCCTTGGCTATGAGTTCTGTGAGGGTTGCCAAACCTTTTGAATTTTTAATTTTGATCTTTAATCAAAAGTTCAGTATTCATCTGGAGGAATGATAGTTTTCTGGGCCCTTTCCTGCCTGTCTGATCTCATCCAGCCCCTTTATCTCAGCTTCAGTGTCCTCTTTTCAGGAAGGACATGTAAAAATGGGGGTGGGGGAGTGGGGGGAGCACAAATGAAAAATCATGTAGAAACTTGGGAGGAGCCTTTGTCTCCCCTTTATGGCAAGCAGCAAGGTGTGTAACTAACACTCCCATGACTTTACTGCATTTTAGAGTATTGTCCAGAGAGAATTTAGGGGCTTTATTTTAAATTAAAAACATCCCAATATTAAATATTTGTGAAAAAGAAGTCTTTTGCTTTGACATAGAGTAATTCTTTTAATATATATTCATGGTTGTAAATAATTATATTTATTAATTGTTTAAAATTCAGCATTGAAATCATACATACAGATACGGTTATATAGACTGAACAGGTTATGTTTATGCATTTAAGAATATATATGTATATGCCTGTATAAGTATGTATATAATAAAAATTAATTTAAAAGTGGCAATGATTTTAAAAGAGAGCAAGGACAGATATATGATAATATTTGGAGAAAGGAAAGGGGAAGATAAAGTGATGTAATTATAATCTGAAAAGTAAGATAAATAATTTAAGAAAAATTATATTTATAATATCAACCATGAAAGGAGGAGTGTATAAAACACATCTAAAAGATTAGTAAATTGGTTAAAGAAAAAGAAAATTGTCTTTGAAAAAGGCTTGGGTTGATTGCTGCTCTTCAGGCAACAAAGAATGATGCTTTGTAGTACTTAATGCAGCCAGTGAGCTCCAGAGCTGCCTTTCTGACAAATGTTGCAATCCATGTAGCCAGCACTAGGACATCATGCGTGCGAACCATGGTGCATGTGAGTGCTTGCTCGGTGTCCTCACTGAGTGTGACAGGAGAAAAGACAAAAAAGGTTAAGAGTAACGTCTGCTCCAGACACACTCCCCATCTGTCTTCTTGTCATTGCTGAACTCCTCAGGGTACCAAGTGAAGTGCAGTGTCTTAACTATTTTCCAATGAGGAGGTAATTAAGACCTAGCCAGTGTCAGTTACTTTCCACAAAGACGTAAAGATTTGTTACTGGAAGAGCCAAACTTTAGTTCCTGGCAGACTTGGTCACTAGAAAATTATTAATATGAGTTTTCTCTGAATTTTGTCATCTCTCTGGTCCTAATGTTTTTGGTTCTGTGGGGAAAAGTATTAAATCCACATTGATAGAAATGTTTTCAGTATTCCAGAAAATAACAATTTGCCTAAGTTCTACTTCTTATGTGCTAAGCTAAGCATTGTGATGAGCTATAGAAGAAACATATCCATCCATCCATACATGTGTGTGGGTATGTACTGTTGGGTCGGGATGATGTCTCAAGTATCCGTGACACACCTGTCGTGGATGGAAATAAGGTGTTTTTGACTGTGAACATCAGGATGTTCCATGTGTACTGATACAGTCTCTGAGTTAGTTTCATTACTCAGCTTCACTATTTTGACTTGTATACTCTACACCAGAAGTCATCTGAATCTCTACTCACAGGGTGTAATTCCTTTAGACTGGAAGATATCAAGCTGCAAATAAAACTAAGAATTCAATTCAATTAACAAGCAAACACATGAAAGAACAAAACTTCTATCTATATGAGTTTCAGATTTAATTTGGTGAAGATTTCTTTTGGTCTCCAACATAGTTGAGGAGACTATGAAAGAAAGAACAATAATCTCAGAAGACACATGTTAATGTAAAGGGTTGTTTGAGGGTTATTTAGGATGCTTGACCTGTTCCATGATATTCAGTAATTTGACTCAAGTTATTTATTTAGTTTCATTCATGGCTACTGACTTAACATTAATTTTGTAACTATATACTTTTAGAGGGGAACAAGGCAGTGATCATCTTTGACAGAGAAAGTTGAAGTTGTCAACCTCTTTATAAAAGTAATATTTTTACTAATTCTGTAAGACTTTTTTACAATATACTTTAATTGTATTAATTAGAGCTCCCTGATTTTATTTCATTTTATAAAAATTTATTAGTTTTGTGTAGAATAATGGGACTTATTAGCACATTCCTTACACATATATTTTTTATCACCTTGAGTCCTCTACTGACACATGTGGTCTCTCTGATTAGCCCCTCCTGACTGCTTAAGCCTTCTGTCCACTGCCATGCATTACCTCTATCGTTCATTTTCTTTATATTGTTACATGAGTATCTACATATAAGTATGAAACTAAAACCTGCTAAATCCATTAATTTTGATAGAATAAATCTATTTTTAGGGCTTACCAGTTGGTGTTGGAGAAAGAATTAAGAGACTGACTTTACCTCTTTAGAGGACATTAATTACCTCTTCACCTAGAAGAGGGGCATTATGGGATTTACCCCATTCTCATTCACATGATAGGTAGTGTTGCCACTGTGAAGATCTTGTTTAGGCACCATGTAGCTGAAATTTCATGTCTGCAGCTTCCTTGTCTTATATAGAAGACACAGTCACTGAGCAGACATCCTGGTTAGCTGTCTGTTACCTGTCTGGCCACCACTGTCTTCCACAGTATTTCTGGAGCCTGGGGTGTAGGAGCTGTGTTGTTGAACACCCCACAGTCACCTGTTCTCTGCAATTTGATCTCATGTCTGTGTCGGAGAAGAATTGTTATCCAGAACATGGCTGCTCTAATCCCATCCAAAGATCTAGGTGTGTGTGATCTGGTTGGAACGTAGACATACCTTTAGTACACATCTTTAATCCCTCTGGCTGGAATCCTTTAGGATATACCTTTAATCCCGAACAATGATGTCAATTTGAGGAACTAACAGAGTAAGGAGTCAGAGGAAGATTTTACAGAATGAGTCAGAGATAGGATGTGGGACAACTCTCAGGAGAACAGCGGCGCAGGGAGATTGTTCTCAATCAGTTCTCTTTATTCAGTTAAGTTCAGTGAAGAGGACTTGAGTCAGTCAGTTGGGAATCAGTGCAGTGACTATAGACAGTAGGTTTGAGTTCATCACGTTCAGTGCAGGTCAGCAGAGGCAGTTGAAGCCAGAGAATAAGGGGCCAGAAGATCAGAACAAATTGCTAGAGTTAGTTTGAGGCCAGGCATAGTTCAGTGAGAAGCCGACAGAAGCCAGACTGGATCAGTCAGCATGGAGAAGTGTTTGAGGCAGAACAGCTGTGTTGAATCAGCCAGCCAGAGTTCAGGAAGAACTAGAAAGGGTGAAGTTATTCAGCACTAAGCCTCCAAGACAACAATAACTTCAGGCAAATCAATTTACTTTTTACGTGGTGTTTTGTAATGGTCATAATCTGCTGCAAAAATGAACTTCTATGAAGAGGGGTAAAGTCTATGAGTATAAAGGTAAGTTATTTAAAATATTGTTAGAAATCATATTTGTTTAGGAAAGTTTTTTTAATTCATTCATTCATTCATTCATTCATTCAGGTGATGACCTAAAATGAGTGTGTATTACCTGGGAATACTGTGACAAAATATCATTGAGTGTAACAATAAGTATACCTTTCTAAACATCCCGTATACTATTTAAGACCTGTGTGTTGGTAGATGTGTTTCTTGGTCAGAGCTATCTTCCTGTGTTGAAGAAAGTTACCTTATTTCTTTTAAACATATATTGTAAAATGACAAAAATGTGGCACTCTGGTCTTCTTCCTCTTATAAGAACACTAAACTAATTATGTGAGCTTCAGTCTCATGAACTTATCTCAGGTTAATTATCTTTTAAAAGTATATCATCTCTAAATACCATCACATTGGGGATGGATTTTTCAATATCTAATTTTGGAAAGGCAATCATTCTGTGAGTAACAAAGGACATTTTCAGAATTCTGTTGGCCAAAAAAACTAGCCATTTCCTTTTTTAAAAAAATTATATATTTTCTTTATTTACATTTCAAATGTTACCCCTTTCCTGGTTTCCCCTCCTAAAACCCCCTATCCCTTCCTTCATTCCCCTGCTCACCAACCTACTCACTCCTACTTCCTGGCCCTGGTATTCCTGTACACTGGGGCTTAGAGCCTTCACAGGACCAAGGGCCAACTAGGCCATCCTCTGCTACATATGCAGATGGAGCCATGAGTCCCTCCTTGTGTATTCTTTGGTTGGTGGTTTAGTCCCTGGGAGTTCTGGGGGTACTTGTTAGTTCATATTGTTGTTCCTCCTAGGGGACTGCAAAGCCTTTCAGCTCCTTGGGTACTTTCTCTAGCTCCTTCATTGGAGTTCCCACACTAGAGTCTGAGTTTGGTGGTTGTATATGGGATGGATCCCCAGGTGGGGCAGTCTCTGAATGGTCATTCCTTCAGTCTCTGCTCCACATTTTGTCTCTGTAACTCCTTCCATGGGTATTTTGTTCCCCCTCCTAAGAAGAATCGAAGTATCCACACTTTGGTCTTCCTTCTTCTTGAGTTTCATGTGGTTTGTGAATTGTATCTTGGGTATTCTGAGCTTCTGGGCTAATATCCACTCATTCGGGAGTGCATATCATGTATGATCTTCTGTGATTGGGTTATCTCACTTCAGATGATATCCTCCAAATCCATCCATTTGCCTAAGAATTTCATAAATTCATTGTTTTTACTATCTGAGTAGTACTCCATTGATTAAATGTACCACATTTTCTGTATCCATTCCTCTCTTGAGATACATCTGGGTTCTTTTCTGTTTCTGGCTATTATAAATAAGGCTGCTATGAATATAGTGGATTAAGTGTCCTTATTACGTATTGGAGCATCATCTGGTTATATGCTCAGGAGTGGTGTAGCTGGGTTCTCAGGTAGTACTATGTCCAATTTTCTGAGGAACCTCAAAACTCATTTCCAGAGTGGTTGTACCAGCTTTCAATCTGACCAGCAATGGAGGAGTGTTCTTCTTTCTCTACATCCTCACTAGCATTTGCTGTCACCTGAGTTTTTGATCTTAGCCATTCTGACTGGTGTGAGGTGGAATCTCAGGGTTGTTTTGATTTGCATTTCCCTCATGACTAAGGATGTTGAACATTTTTTTCAGGTGCTTCTCAGCCATTCATTATTCCTCAGTTGAGAATTCTTTGTTTAGCTTTGTACCCCATTTTTAATAGGATTATTTGGTTTCTGAATTCTAAATTCCTGAGTTCTTTATATTTATTGGATAATAGCTCTCTATCAGATTTAGGATCGGTAAAAATCTTTTCCCAATTTGTTGGTTGCCTTTTTTGTCTTATTGACAGTATCCTTTGTCTTACAGAAGATTTGCAAGTTTATGAGATCTCATTCTTCACAGAGTTAGAAAGAGCAATTTGTAAATTCATCTGGAATAAATAAAAAATTAGTATAGTGAAAACTATTCTCTACAATAAAAGAACCTCAGTGGAATCACTGTACCAGATCTCAACCTGTACTACACAGCAATTGTGATAAAAAAAAAAAAACAAAAAACAAACTGCATGGTATTTGTACAATGACAGGCAGATAGATCAATAGAATAGAAGTGAAGACCAAGAAATAAACCCACACACATATGGTCACTTGACCTTTGACAAAGGAGCTAAAACCATCCAGTGGAAAAAAGAGAGTATTTTCAGCATATGGTGCTGGCACAACTGTCTGACTGTTCGCATGTAGAATAATACAAATCGATCCATTCTTATCTCTCTGTACAGAACTCAAGTCAAAGTGGATCAAGGAACTCCAAATAAAAACAGATACACTGAACCTTATAGAGGAGAAAGTGGGGAAGAGCTTCGAACATATGGGCACAGGGGAAAAATTCCTTAACAGAACATCAATGGCTTGTGCTGTAAGATCAAGAATCCACAAATGGGATCTAGCCATTTCCTAAGAAACAAGTTTCTTGTTAGATTTGAATAAGCATGTTAACTTTCTTCTCACGGCCTGAGAGTGCCTGATATAAAGAGGTTAAGAGAGGAGGAAGGATCTACTAGGGCTTATGGTGTTAGGTTCATGTTTGAGTGGTCCTATGACTTTGAGAAAATTATCATGGCAACTATAGCATGTGATGGAGAACTTCTTTAGTTTTCCTCAGACAGGAAGCAGAGAGAAAGAAGAAGAGCAAGCATCTAGAATAAGAGAGAGCTCCTGATGTCATGCCTCCAGGGGCCTGACTCCTTCAATATATATCACCTCCTAACTTTCCTACAACCTTCCATATAAAAGCACTCTCTGGAGTCCAAGCATGTGACAAAAGAGCCTGTGAGGGGCTGTTCCTAGCAGGCCACTCCTCAGTGCTTATGCTATTTTTCTTGTTCTGTTTTACTATTTGTTAAGTGATATGAATGCTCACAGAATACAAAGGTACAGGTTTTCTTTATAACTCTATCTTTCTAGCCTTCAATTGTTTGTTTTCTTTCCATTTGTTCTTCATCTCCAACTTATTAATATAAATTTTAATCTTTATGAAAAAATAAACACCATTCTGATCAGTACAACACCACTGAAGGAGAATTAAGGGCATAGATTTACTGTTCAACTGTTTATTGAAAATCTTTTCATCTATTTAACAGTTTAATAGCTGAATTAAAACATATACATTGTCTTTAAAACCATGAATCCAATTCATCTTATTGTCCAGAAGGTAAAACAGCTTTCTGATTCTCATATAGCAGAAATGTCATTAAATTCTCTTACTTTCAGGAATTTATATTTTACCCAGACATTATTGCAATATTTTGTTGTCCTCCAATCTTCTTTCCCTTTCCAATTTAGATTTCCTCTCACACTAGAAATCATAGAATTAAATGTAAGTTTCAGGTACACTTGCTTGAATAGGTCAGACTGGAACATATTAGTGATGAAATTAGCATTTGTGTATACTTTCTAATTAAAATGGAAATATTCCAGTGAAATAAAACACGCATAAATATTCTTTTCTGTTTTCTGCTTTGGTTGAGACTAAATCTTTCTATCTGATGAGTTAGAAGTGGATCTAAAATAGCTTTACATTCTCTGAAGCAGCATTTTAAATATAAAAGTACAATGCAGATGATTAAATTCATTTGGCTATATTTTCCACGGTTTTAAAATATGAGATACACAACAGATACACACACTTCTATTTTAGTACATATATTCATGCGTTTGTGTGTCTGTACTGAAATAGATGTGTGTGTGTTTAAGATGGACCATGTATCAACCTAAGCCAAGCCATATAAAATACAGTAGAAATAAGAGGTGAAGGAATTGAACATTCATATAACTAAATTTAATTTGGGTGGGATAATTACTGGTACATAGGATTCAACTGTTTTGACTGAGATAGGTTTTCTATCTTCCTTTATACCTTATACCTAAATTTAGTACTTTGAGATTGTAAAATAATTCTGAAATGATGGGGCAGGGGTTAGGTACTTTGAAGCAAGGATTTACAAAATAAAACATTACATTTCAGATTTAATTGCTCATAAAATTTCAATACAGCAATTGTTCAATGCCTGGCAGACTTGGTGACTCTTGTGCAGTACTCATGCAGGCATATAACTCTGCCCTGGGAGAGGATGGGAACAGAATGTATTCAAGCAATTGTTTTCTTTCATTTTTGTTGGCCTTGTGTTCTTGCATGCCTCTCTTATTTATCATACTATGCATGTTTTGGCCTTCTTTATGCAGTTCATGCTGTCCTTTGTCTAAATATCCTTCCTGAAGAAATGCTGAAATGTTTATATCCCTGCATTCTTCTGGAGCGCAGGACCTCAGAGATGCTCTTCACCTATACTCTAAGCATCACACTATCTTTATTTTCATAGCCCTTTGCTTTTTAATAGCATTGACATTTAAAAAAACACATTGTCTTGTTTGTTTGTTTTTACATGTTTTCCAGTAGTCTAAAATTCATGACAATGAAGACCTGTTTTGTGTCTCTGTTTATTCCTAGGGCAGAGATATGCCGGTACTAAGTGTACAAATGACTTTTAAGGAGTGACTGATTTTCTTTAACCCTCCCAGGACACCTGTCACGTGTGGAGACATAGGCCTTTGATGTCCAGGATCTCAGCTGAGATAGCTAATTCTTTTTTTCCTGAAACTTCTTTTTCTCCAAAGAAGTTGAATTTGAAGAATTCTGTAACTTTGGATTCAGTTTTTACTATCAAATTAAAGCTAAAAATGCTGCCAGGAAGGAGGGAAAGCCAGATTGGAGGGGGAGGAGGCGAGAGGTAGAAGAAGGGAAAGCCGAGAGTTGGGGGAGGAGATGGCGGAAAGATCCAGGAAACCTGAGGAGAAGCAACAAAAACCAATTAAAGTTAATGAACTACAGCTAAGCTTTTTATTTTAGATTTTTTTCCCCCTCACAGTGTACCAGCCTCAACTTGGAATTATTTTTCTTGGAGAGAAACTGAACTAGATTATTTCCTAACTACCCCCATGATCAAAAAAACTATCACTTTAGTCAACAGAGGCCTGAGGGTCTGTTTTGTGCATCCTCCTAGGGGATCTGTCATTTGGCCTTTAGCCTTGGTCCTCCCACCCACTGAAATCTGGCAAGCTTCCAGGATGTCACAAATTCTGTTCTCCTATATCTTCACATAAGCTGAGAGTCAGCCCTACTGAATAGTTATCTGGAGGCAGGAGGCGGAGGTCCAATTGTAGTATCTAATATTAGAAATAGAGACGCCTCCAATGGTTTTTGGCAGACTGAGCCTAGAAAGAGAGACTCTGGCTCTCCCACTCAAATGTCTTAAATAGTTTATATATCTGCTTGATTAACTTGGCTAGAGACATGGTTACAGTTAATATATTAGGTATAAAAGTTTAAAGAAAGATTCTTATCTCAATTATACCCATTTTCTAGAATAACGTACCCTGTCAAACCAGCTCTGATAAATGTTAATGATAATAAAACATTATTGTATAGTTACTTCATTTCTGTTGCCTGCAGAATATCCCCAACCTCGAATGGGAACAAGATGTACTTTGTGAGCATGTTCTTTTCATTCAGCACTTTGGCCAAGTTATCACATTCAAATATTTAATTCTGTCCTAAAATTCAGAGAATCATATAAAATGCTATGAGCTAATCCAAAGGTTATTGAAAATGTGAGATTCTGACACTCAGGTTTCCCATTTGAAATGTACCTTCAAATATTCTGTGTACCTAACGATCCCTTCCTAGGCTTCCTGTCATCTCAGCCTCAACATCCCAGAGCTCTGTTTTCATGGCAGTGCTTCACACATCCTCATTTTGTTCCACCCATCCTTTTTTTTTCTTTTTGAATTAGTAACTGGAATATAGTAATTCTTTTCCTCTCAGTGAAATCTAAGATTGTGACAGTAAGAGTATCCTTGCTGAAGAGGTTGGAAAATGTTAACTTGTTGCTCCATCTCCCAAGTTTCTTCTTCACTTCCTTGGGAGCTGCTGTTGGATGGATACAGACTGTTGCTCATTGTTTGTTGAGGCTGCTTTTTTTTCATTGTTCAGAAACCTTATGATTAGAAAGATCATGATAAACAGATACTGTAACCTTGATTTTGACTTGTTTGGTGATTCTTTCATTCACTCATTCTTCAGCCATTCAAGCAAACACTCAACCATCACTTGTTGAATTTCCACTGTGCATAGTGTTTACACCCACTGAAGACTTGGGAGCATGACAAAATTAGTTGAAATTAACTCTGGTACATTAATAGGTAGATAAAGACAATGCTGCATTTTTCAGACTTCTCTTGAGATGATCTAACTTTAAACTCCTTTTTTCCCCCAATTCTCACTTTCCTCTAGAAAAGCCTTTTATGTTCATCGTCCTCTTAAAATGTACATCCAAATATGAGTGGGCCTTTTCACATTTAAAGAATAGTAAATGTGTTTCCTCCCACATTTAACACATGTCTTTTCTTAATATAAAAACCTTAAAATAAAAGTGGACTTTTTCCCTCGTGTATTTCAGTGTTGCCCTTCTTTAGCATAAGCTTCTCGAACCATTTGAGGTCAAGATGTAAAACAATCAGGTCAAAATTTCCAACATGTGTTTATATAAATGCATACACAAGCATTAGTGTTTAGATTGCTTTGCATATTTTTCCCAGTATAATACAGTATAGTTTTTCTCTTCAAAAGTTTATTCCTACTCATATACAGACTGCTTAAAATAATGTAAACAAGGTAATGGTGTCATATATGAATAGAGAGCATGTATGTATAAATCAGAAACAATGAATAGAAATTGCAACACACACAAGTCCTTGTCTCGATTATAATAAAAGTGTAAATTGAAACTTTGATAATAAAACACTTCAGCTTACCAAACCACTAGTTATTTCCTTTGTTAATTTTAAATGAATACTAATCATAAAGATACCAAGTATATGAACTCAGCCCTTATTCTTTTTTTTTTTTTTTTTTTTTTTTTTTTTGCTATAATTGATTTTGTCCTACAGGTGCTATTGAGAAAACATGGAGGATGAGTTGGGCATCAGTACTTCTTAGAACATGGTTACTGGTGATGTAACAAGAATAGTATGAATTATAAATGGGTATCGCTGTTTAGTAGTGTTTGCTACAGTAAAATTAGGAAGTAGTTAAACATTTCACAATAGAAGAGGGGTCAAATGATTGATGCATGAAGTTCTGGAAAGGTTGAGTGTACTCTACCATTTACAGTTACCTAACAACATGAAAGAAATTGGAGGAAAGTGAAACAAGGCATAAAATTATATATCAACTGTATTTTTAGTTTAAGGGCCTTGTTTGCTCAGTGCTTCAACAAGTGCCAGATACTAGTGGCCACGCTATGCCTACATGCTAATCAATGTGTAATGTGTATGCATGTTATCACCTACAAATACTCATGCGCACAGTAGGCAAACACAGGCTGTCAGTTCATCAGAAAGTTCCCACTAATATGTTGATCAGTGTAAATTTTACTTTGATATCATAAGAAACTTCTCATTTTATAAGTTATACAAACTTTACAGAACCAACAACCTTGCTCTCTCCACATGCATGCACATGTACACACACACACTCTCTCTCTCTCTCACGAGAGAGAGAAATTAAAAATACTAAACTGATGATTTTAAAATTAATTTCAACTTAAAGAAACACTTTTCACTCATCCTTGTGTGGGTTAATTCTTTTTTCTTTTTTTTTATTACGTATTTTCTTCAATTACATTTCCAATGCTATCCCAAAAGTCTCCCACCACCCTCCCCCCCCAATCCCCTACCCACCCATTCCCATTTTTTGGCCCTGGAGTTCCCCTGTACTGGGGCATATAAAGTTTGACTGACCAATGGGCAATGGGACTCTCTTTCCAGTGATGGCCGACTAGAGCATCTTTTGATACATATACAGCTAGAGTCAAGAGCTCTGGGGTACTGGTTAGTTCATAATGTTGTTCCACTGATAGGGTTGCAGATCTCTTTAGCTCCTTGGGTACTTTCTCTAGCTCCTCCATTGGGGGCCCTGTGATCCATCCAATAGTTGACTGTGAGCATCCACTTCTGTTTTTTGCTAGGCCCCGGCCTAGTCTCACAAGGGACAGCTATATCACCGTCCTTGCAACAAAGGCTTGCTAGTGTATGCAATGGTGTCATCGTTTGGAGGCTAATTATGGGATGGATCCCTGGATATGGCAGTCTCTAGATGGACCATCCTTTTGTCTCAGCTCCAAACTTTGTCTCTGTAACTCCTTCCGTGGGTGATTGTTTCCAATTCTAAGAAGGGGCAAAGTGTCCACACTTTGGTCTTTGTTCTTCTTCAGTTTCATGTGTTTTGCAAATTGTATCTTATATCTTGGGTATCCTAAGTTTCTGGGCTAATATCCACTTATCAGTGAGTACATTTCATTTGAGTTCTTTTGTGATTGGGTTACCTCACTCAGGATGATGCCCTCCAGGTCCAACCATTTGCCTAGGAATTTCATAAATTCATTCTTTTTAATAGCTGAGTAGTACTCTATTGTGTAAATGTACCACATTTTTTGTATCCATTCCTCTGTTGAGGGGCATCTGGGTTCTTTCCAGCTTCTGGCTATTATAAATAAGGCTGCTATGAACATAGTGGAGCATGTGTCCTTCTTACCGGTTGGGACATCTTCTGGATATATGCCCAGGAGAGGTATTGCGGGATCCTCCGGTAGTACTATGTCCAATTTTCTGAGGAACTGCCAGACTGATTTCCAGAGTGGTTGTACAAGCTTGCAATCCCACCAACAATGGAGGAGTGTTCTTCTTTCTCCACATCCTCGCCAGCATCTGCTGTCACCTGAATTTTTGATCTTAGCCATTCTGACTGGTGTGAGATGGAATCTCAGGGTTGTTTTGATTTGCATTTCTCTGATGATTGAGGATGTTGAACATTTTTTCAGGTGTTTCTCAGCCTTTCGAGATTCCTCAGGTGAGAATTCTTTGTTCAGCTCTGAGCCCCATCTTTTAAGGGGATTATTTGATTTTCTGGAGTCCACCCTCTTGAGTTCTTTATATATATTGGATATTAGTCCCCTATCTGATTTAAGATAGGTAAAGATCCTTTCCCAATCTGTTGGTGGTCTTTTTGTCTTATTGACGGTGTCTTTTGCCTTGCAGAAAGAAGCTTTGCAGTTTCATGAGGTCCCATGTGTCAATCCTCGATCTTACAGCACAAGCCATTGCTGTTCTATTCAGGAATTTTTTCCCTGTGCCCATATCTTCGAGACTTTTCCCCACTTTCTCCTCTATAAGTTTCAGTGTCTCTGTTTTTATGTGAAGTTCCTTGATCCACTTAGATTTGACCTTAGTACAAGGAGAGAGGAATGAGTCTATTCGAATTCTTCTACATGATAACAACAAGTTGTGCCAGCACCATTTGTTGAAAATGCTGTCTTTCTTCCACTGGATGGTTTTAGCTCCCTTGTCGAAGATCAAGTGACCATAGGTGTGTGGGTTCATTTCTGGGTCTTCAATTCTATTCCATTGGTCTACTTGTCTGTCACTATACCAGGACCATGCAGTTTTTATCACAATTGCTCTGTAGTAAAGCTTTAGGTCAGGCATGGTAATTCCACCAGAGGTACTTTTATCCTTGAGAAGAGC
The DNA here is from genome assembly GCF_000001635.26 of Mus musculus. NCBI lineage: Eukaryota > Metazoa > Chordata > Mammalia > Rodentia > Muridae > Mus > Mus musculus. Next base: position 82,321,848 of record NC_000079.6, read on the forward strand.
TTTTGCTATCCTAGGTTTTTTGTTATTCCAGATGAATTTGCAGATTGCTCTTTCTAATTCGTTGAAGAATTGATTTGGAATTTTGATGGGGATTGCATTGAATCTGTAGATTGCTTTTGGCAAGATAGCCATTTTTACAATGTTGATCCTGCCGATCCATGAGCATGGGAGATCTTTCCATCTTCTGAGATCTTCTTTAATTTCTTTCTTCAGGGACTTGAAGGTTTTATCATACAGATCTTTCACTTCCTTAGTTAGAGTCACGCCAAGATATTTTATATTATTTGTGACTATTGAGAAGGGTGTTGTTTCCCTAATTTCTTTCTCAGCCTGTTTATTCTTTGTGTAGAGAAAGGCCATTGACTTGTTTAAGTTAATTTTATATCCAGCTACTTCACCGAAGCTGTTTATCAGGCTTAGGAGTTCTCTGGTGGAATTTTTAGGGTCACTTATATATCCTATCATATCATCTGCAAAAAGTGATATTTTGACTTCTTCCTTTCCAATTTGTATCCCCTTGATCTCCTTTTGTTGTCGAATTGCTCTGGCTAGGACTTCAAGTACTATGTTGAAGAGGTAGGGAGAAAGTGGGCAGCCTTGTTTAGTCCCTGATTTTAGTGGGATTGCTTCAAGCTTCTCACCATTTACTTTGATGTTGGCTACTGGTTTGCAGTAGATTGCTTTTATCATGTTTAGGTATGGGCCTTGAATTCCTGATCTTTCCAAGACTTTTATCATGAATGGGTGTTGGATCTTGTCGAATGCTTTTTCTGCATCTAACGAGATGATCATGTGGTTTTTGTCTTTGAGTTTGTTTATATAATGGATTACATTGATGGATTTTCATATATTAAACCATCCCTGCATCACTGGAATAAAACCTACTTGGTCAGGATGGATGATTGCTTTAATGTGTTCTTGGATTTGGTTAGTGAGAATTTTATTGAGGATTTTTGCATCGATATTCATAACGGAAATTGGTCTGAAGTTCTCTATCTTTGTTGGATCTTTCTGTGGTTTAGGTATCAGAGTAATTGTGGCTTCATAGAATGAGTTGGGTAGAGTTCCCTCTACTTCTATTTTGTGGAATAGTTTGTGCAGAACTGGGATTAGATCTTCTTTGAAGGTCTGGTAGAACTCTGCACTAAACCCATCTGGTCCTGGGCTTTTTTTGGCTGGGAGACTATTAATGACTGCTTCTATTTCCTTAGGGGATATGGGACTGTTTAGATCGTTAACTTGATCCTGATTTAACTTTGGTAGTGGTACCTGTCTAGAAATTTGTCCATTTCATCCAGGTTTTCCAGTTTTGTTGAGTATAGCCTTTTGTAGAAGGATCTGATGGTGTTTTAGATTTCTTCAGGATCTGTTGTTATGTCTCCCTTTTCATTTCTGATTTTGTTAATTAGGATGCTTTCCCTGTGCCCTCTAGTGAGTCTGGCTAAAGGTTTGTCTATCTTGTTGTGTTTCTCAAAGAACCAGCTCCTAGTTTGGTTGATTCTTTGAATAGTTCTTCTTGTTTCCACTTGGTTGATTTCACCCCTGAGTTTGATTATTTCCTGCAGTCTACTCCTCTTGGGTGAATTTGCTTCCTGTTTTTCTAGAGCTTTTAGATGTGTTATCAAGCTGCTAGAATGTGCTCTCTCCTGTTTCTTCTTGGTGGCACTCAGAGCTATGAGTTTCCCTCTTAGAAATGCTTTCATTGTGTCCCATAGGTTTGGGTATGTTGTGGCTTCGTTTTCATTAAACTCTAAAAAGTCTTTAATTTCTTTCTTTATTCCTTCCTTGACCAAGGTATCATTGAGAAGAGTGTTGTTCAGTTTCCATGTGAATGTTGGCTTTCCATTATATATGTTGTTATTGAAGATCAGCCTTAGGCCATGGTGGTCTGATAGGATACATGCAACAATTTCAATATTTTTGTATCTGTTGAGGCCTGTTTTGTGACCAATTATATGGTCAATTTTGGAGAAGGTCCCATGAGGTGCTGAGAAGAAGGTATATCCTTTTGTTTTAGGATAAAATGTTTTGTAGATATCTGTCAGGTCCATTTGTTTCATAACTTCTGTTAGTTTCACTGTGTCCCTGTTTAGTTTCTGTTTCCATGATCTGTCCATTGATGAAAGTGGTGTGTTGAAGTCTCCCACTATTATTGTGTGAGGTACAATGTGTGCTTTGAGCTTTACTAAAGTGTCTTTAATGAATGTGGCTGCCCTTGCATTTGGAGCGTAGATATTCAGAATTGAGAGTTCCTCTTGGAGGATTTTACCTTTGATGAGTATGAAGTGTCCCTCCTTGTCTTTTTTGATAACTTTGGGTTGGAAGTCGATTTTATCCGATATTAGAATGGCTACTCCAGCTCGTTTCTTCAGACCATTTGCTTGGAAAATTGTTTTCTAGCCTTTCACTCTGAGGTAGTGTCTGTCTTTTTCCCTGAGATGGGTTTCCTGTAAGCAGCAGAATGTTGGGTCCTGTTTGTGTAGCCAGTCTATGTAGTCTATGTCTTTTTATTGGGGAATTGAGTCCATTGATATTAAGAGATATTAAGGAAAAGTAATTGTTGCTTCCTGTTAATTTTGTTGTTACAGTTGGCATTCTGTTCTTGTGGCTGTCTTCTTTTTGGTTTGTTGAGGGATTACTTTCTTGCTTGTTCTAGGGCGTGATTTCCGTCCTTGTATTGCTTCTTTTCTGTTATTATCCTTTGAAGGGCCAGATTCGTGGAAAGATATTGTGTGAATTTGGTTTTGTCGTGGGATACTTCGTTTTCTCCATCTATGGTAATCGAGACTTTGGCCGGGTATAGTAGCCTGGGCTGGCATTTGTGTTCTCTTAGTGTCTGTATAACATCTGTCCAGGCTCTTCTGGCTTTCATAGTCTCTGGTGAAAAGTCTGGTGTAATTCTGATAGGTCTGCCTTTATATGTTACTTGACCTTTCTCCCTTACTGCTTTTAATATTCTCTCTTTATTTAGTGCATTTTTTGTTCTGATTATTATGTGTCGGGAGGAATTTCTTTTCTGGTCCAGTCTATTTGGAGTTCTGTAGGATTCTTGTATGTTCATGGGCATGCCATCCTTTAGGTTTGGGAAGTTTTCTTCTATAATTTTGTTGAATATATTTGCTGGCCCTTTAAGTTGAAAATCTTCATTCTCATCAACTCCTATTATCCGTAGGTTTGGTCTTCTCATTGTGTCCTGGATTTCCTGGATGTTTTGAGTTAGGATCTTTTTGGGTTTTGTATTATCTTTGATTGTTGTGCTGATGTTCTCTATGGAATCTTCTGTACCTGAGATTCTCTCTTCCATCTCTTGTATTCTGTTGCTGATGCTCGTGTCTATGTTTCTAGATTTCTTTCCTAGGGTTTCTATCTCCAGCGTTGCCTCGCTTTGGGTTTTCTTTATTGTGTCTACTTCCCTTTTTAGGTCTAGTATGGTTTTGTTCATCTCCATCACCTGTTTGGATGTGTTTTCCTGTTTTTCTATAAGGACTTCTACCTGTTTGGTTGTGCTTTCCTGTTTTTCTTTAAGGACTTGTAACTCTTTAGCAGTGTTCTCCTATATTTCTTTAAGTGAGTTATTAAAGTTCTTCTTGATGTCCTCTACCATCATCATGAGATATGCTTTTAAATCTGGGTCTAGCTTTTCGGTTGTGTTGGGGTGCCCCAGACTAGGTGGCGTGGGAGTGCTGCGTTCTGATGATGGTGAGTGGTCTTGATTTTTGTTAGTAGGATTCTTACGTTTGCGTTTCGCCATCTGGTATTCTCTGGAGCTGTGCAGGATACACTCGGTGGGGTCCTGGAACCAAGATGTCTGTGCAGGGTACACTGGGCAGGGTCCCGGAACTAAGATGTCTGCTGCCAATGCTCAGGCAAAGCGCTCTTGCGCTGGGCAGGTCCCTATCCTCTGGCCAGGAAAATGTTCACCTGCCTGTGCAGGATACACTCGGCGGGATCCAGTAACCAAGATGTCTGCTGCTGATGCTCAGGCAAAATGCTCCCACGCCGGGCAGATCCCTATCCTCTGGCTGGGAAAATGGCCAGCTGTCTGTGCAGGATACACTCGGTGGGATCCCGGAACCAAGATGTCTGCTGCCTATGCTCAGGCAAAGTGCTCCCGCGGGCAGATCCCAATCCTCAGAATTCGTAAGATCACGTGGCTGGTGTTGTGGGTAAATGGAGGTAGTCAGCTGACTCTGCGCCCTAGCTACCCAGGTGCTGCTCAGACAGGAAGGGGCTTGTGCCCCTACTCAGACCGGGTTTTCTGCTTCCCTGACTAATGCCGTCTCAAGTCCCGTGCGATTGGATTGGAGCAGATGCTGTGTTCCACTCACCAGAAGTCTTAAGATCGCTTGGCGGGTGTTGTGGGTTGCTGGCAGTAGTCAGCCGACTGTGCTCCCTGTGTGGGTTAATTCTGAAGCTCTTGACTAATTTGGTGTGTTTGTCAATCAAATAGTTTTTAAATAGCATAATTCTTTGCCAGGGTTAAGCCATTTTTTTCTCAACTCAATTACCTGTAATTTGGTTTAAAACTTCTTTCAACTTTATTGGAAGGTGTGAATCAACCTGTATTCTCTTTAATTTGCAATGATTTGTCATTAAGTATTACTAACTGCTTCTGTTTAGCAACAATAATGTGTGTAAATTTCATATTAAACTTCAAGGCAGCTTATGTCTGCAAGCTTAGTGTAAATAGTTATTTCCAATAAGATTTTAGTAATGATTGTAGCAATCACCTAATCTCTACATGTTCATGACTCAAGTAGTTTAACATTTTAATAATTTCCAGGATTTTGTTTGCATATAGTGTCAAATGCAATAGTTTCTTCTTTCCAGCATCTAAATTTCTGAACATGAGTAAAACATATATTTCTCTCTAAAATATCACCGAAGTGCTTTCTTGGTCTGTTGGAATTCACCAAAGATGGGTTTACCTTCACACGGATACTGTTGAGGAAGTTACCTTCCCCAGGTAACTTCAGAGTTGGCTCTCAGTTTGCTGAGACTGTTTCTTTATAAGTAGGTTTACACGACAAGGTGCTTTCCCATTATGCATTTGCCATCCCTCCTTTTTGCTCTTTTTATAAATTAAAGTGACAATTCACAGAGAAGTTATAAGTCTTGTTCTTGCTGCTCTATGAAACTGGACATCACACCAGCATTCCTACAGATCATGGCTGGTATCTCAGCCGCACCTTGGACAGCTCATTTTACATGCCTTTTATATATAAAAAAGGTGTGTTTAATTTTAATTTTCTATTCTGAAATGACTCCAAAATGGCAGAAATGTTGCAAAGATGGTGAATTATTAATATTTCTCTAGATTGCTTGTGTGCTGACCCCATCTTGCTTTTTTCTCTTAAATTGCCAGAAGGACAAATGCTAGTAAATACTCAAGTGCTTCCACAGGTCCTCAGAAACATTCCTGTGCATGACCAGACCTGAACAAAACAACTGGCAATAATGGTCATTTATTGTTCTAAAAAGACAGAGAATGGTAAAGAACACATTCAAATTTCTTCAGTTTTTCCAATAACGTACTTAGAAGCCAACTATTATTTTCTGGCCAAGAATCACACTTGTACCTGGTGGCTATGTGAGTTTTGAGTCTTTTATCCTGGAATAGTTTTCATTCTTCATTTTCTCTCCATAGTTTTGTAATTTTCAGTGGTACAGGTTAAACATTTTGGCAGCACTTCCTTCAGCTTCTGGTTCATCTCATTCTCTTCAGAGTTGGGATATATATATACATATATATACATATATATCAGGAATTACCACAAATATGATGCTGTGTCCTCAGGAGACATACCGTTTCGATTTATGCCATTTCTGGTGAACTAAGTTTCCTCATTTGGTTAAGGTAGAAACCGTCAGTTTGCACCAATAATGGTAGTATTTCTGCCTTCATAATTAATGAGAGTCTTGTGGTGATATACTTTTAGATTTTAAGAATATACTGTTATGTCAAATATTCACACTCTAGTTTTATATCCAGTGATGAGTTGTGTCAGAATCAGATGCAACAATAGTTGCATTATAGTAATTTTTTTCTATTGGATACTTTCTTTATTTACATTCAAATGTTACCCCCTTTCTAGGTTTCCCTCCCTCCCGGAAACCCCCTATCACATCCTTCCTCTCCTTCTATGAGGGCGTTCCTCATCCACCCACCCACCCACTCCCACATCTCTCTCCTCGATTCCCCTACACTGGGGCTTCTATGGGGTCTTCATAGAACCAAGGACCTCTCCTTCCATTAATGCATGACAAGGCCATCCTCTGCTACATATACAGCTAGAGCCATGTGTACTCCTTTGTTGTAGGCTTAGTCCCTGGGAGTTCTGGGGAGTCTGGCTGCTTGATATTCTTGTTCTTCCTATGGGGATACAAACCCCTTCAACTCCTTCAGTCCCTTCTCTAACTCCTCTATTAGGGACCCTGCACTCAGTCCAATGGTTGGCTGCTAAAATCTGCCTCTGTGTTTGTAAGACTTTGTATTTGTGTTTTCCGGCAGGGCCTACCTCTCAGGAGGCAACCATATCAAGCTCCTTTCAGCATGCACTTCTTGGCATCCAAAATGGTGTCTGGGTTTGATAACTGTATATGGAATGAATCTCCAGGTGGGCCAGTCTCTGGGTGAGCTTTCCTTTAGTATCTGCTCTAGACTTTATCTACATATTTGCTCCTGTGAGTATTTTGTTCTCCTAAGAAGGACCAAAGCACCCACACTTTGGTCTTCCTTCTTATTGAGCCTCATGTGGTCTGTGAATTGTCTTGGTTACTTGGAGCTTTGGGGCTAGTATCCACTTATCAGTGAGTAAATACCATGTGTTTTCTTTTGCGATTGGGTAACTTTATTCAGGATGATATTTTCTAGTTCTATCCATTTGCCTAAGAATTTCACGAATTCATCATTTTTAATAGCAGCAGTACTCCATTGCATAAATGTACCACATTTTCTGTACCCATTCTTCTGCTGAAGGACATCTGGGTTCTTTTCACCTCCTGGCTATTATAAATAAGACTGCTGTGAACAATGTGGAGCATGTGTCCTTATTACATGTTGGAGCATTGTCTGGGGATATGCCCAGGAGTGGAATACCAGGGTCCTCAGGTAATACTCTGTCCAATTTTCTAAATAACTGACAAACTGATTTCCAGAGGGGTTGTACCAGCTTGCATTCCTGACAGCAATGGAGGAAAGTGAATTATAGTAAATTTTTAACTCTTCATTTCCTCTATTCTTTTCATTTAATTCTCATTTTCTTTATTATAAAAATTAATTCTTATATAATGCCAAATATATCTTCCTTAAATTATCTAACCGTACATTTGTTTATAATGACCTCACTAATTCTTACAGTAATTAAATTCAGCGAATTATAAAACAATATTATTATTTATTATGATATATAATTTCTCCCAGATCAATCCAACAAAAGTCACATTCAGTCCAGTGTGCGAGTATAAGTGTCTATTCCTCATTTGAGGGAGTACGGGTGTAATTTATCTTTTCCCACACCAAGACGTGTCCAACCTCATATTTTATAAATGTCATGAGTGTAAGTGAGATTACTGCTACTAGAGCATCATCATTTCTAGGATCCTTCTGAAAACACATCCAAACATGTTCACAGAAAGTTAGCTCTCTCTTCTGTCTCTGTATCTATTGTTTATTTTCTATCAGTCACTTACCTATCTTCTATTATTTTGTCCATCATCCATCCATCCATCCATTTAGCCAGGAGCTAAAATTTGCACCTCCTCTTAAAATTCAACATCTTATTGCCTTTTAGGCATTTTTGTTTCTGGAACTGTGACCTTGTTCACTGGCAGTAATTAATCTAGCTGACTTGATCAGGATTATGGCACAGATGCATTTATTGAGAATAGAGTAAAATAGACTTTGAAGACAGTTACTGACATTACCTATTTTCCTTCAGATTTTGCCATTTTCTCTTATTATATTGTGTCCATTCCTTTAATTACTGGGAGTAAAAATACCAGCGTACTTGGATTATCTTTGTTCTTAATGTTTGTTTATTTTATTTTATATATTTCATAATTGATGCACTTTGAGTCCAGGAGATGACATTGGATTCTCTAGAACAGGAGTCACTGAAAAATTGAACACTGTTGCTAGTGAGAACTGAACCCATGTCTTCTGGAAAAATGATAACCCATTGAGGCATCTCTCTAGCCCCTGCATGAACTATCTTCAAGATTATATTCCTCCCTCCCTCCCTCCTTCCCTCCCTCCCTCCCTCCCTCCCTTTCTCCTTTCTTTCTTTCTTTCTTTCTTTCTTTCTTTCTTTCTTTCTTTCTTTCTTTCTTTCCTTCCTTCTTTTCTCTCTCTCTCGCTCTTTCTTTCTTATTAGATATTTTCTTCATTTACATTTCAAATGCTATCATGAAAGTCCCCTATACCCTCTCCCTGCCCTGCTCCCCAACCTACCCACTACCTCTTCTTGGCCCTGGCTATCCTTGTAGTGGGACATATAATCTTTCAAAAGACCAAGGGCCTCTCCTCCCATTGATGGTCTACTAGGACATCCTCTGCTACATATGCAACTAGAGACACAAGTTCTGGGAGGTACTGGTTAGTTCATATTGTTGTTCCTCCTATAGGGTTGCAGACCCCTTTAGGTCCTTGGATACTTTCTCTAGCTCCTTCATTGGGGACCCTGTGTTCCATCCAATAGATAGCATTGAGCATCCACTTCTGTATTTGCCAGGCACTGGCATAGCCTCATAAGAGACAGCTATATCAGGGTCCTGTCAGCAAAATCTTGCTGGCATATGCAATAGTGTCTGGGTTTGGTGGTTGTTTATGAGATGGATCCTTTGGTGGGGCAATCTCTGGATGGTCCTTCCTTCCATCTCAGCTCCAAACTTTGTCTCTGTAACTCCTTCCATGGGTATTTTGTTCCCCATTCTAAGAAGGACCAAAGTATCCCCACTTTGGTCTTCCTTCTCCTTGAGTTTCATGTATTTTGCAAATTGTATCTTGGCTATTCTAAGCTTCTGGGCTAATATCCACTTATCAGTGAGTGCATATCATGTGAGTTCTTTTGAGATTGAGTTACCTCACTCAGGATGATATGTTCCAGATATACACATTTGCCTAAGAATTTCATAAATTCATTGTTTTTAGTAGCTGAGTAGTACTCCATTGTGCAAATGTAACACACTTTCTGTATCCGTTCCTCTGTTGACAAATATCTGGGTTCTTTCCAGCTTCTGGCCATTATAAATAAGGTTGCTATGACACATAGTGGAGCATGTGTCCTTAGTACAAGTTGGAATATCTGTTGGGTATATGCCCAGGAGAGGTATTTCTGAATTTTCCAGTAGTCTATGTCCAATTTTCTGAGGAACCACTAGACTGATTTCCGGAGTGGTTGTTCCAGCTTTCAATCCCACCAGAAATTGAAGAGTGTTCCTCTTTCTCCACATCCTTGCAAGCATCTGCTGTCACCTGAATTATTGATCTTAGCCATTCTGACTGATGTGAGGTAGAATCTCAGGGTTGTTTTGATTTGCATTTCCTCGATTATTAAGGATGTTGAACATTTTTTCAGGTGCTTCTTAGCTATTCAGTATTCCTCAATTGAGAGTTCTTTGTATAGCTCGGTACCCCATTTTTAAAATAGGGTTATTTGATTTCCTGGAGTCCATCTTCTGGAGTTCTTTATATATATATATTGGATATTGGTCCCCTATTGGATTTAAGATTGGTAAAGATCTTTCCCAATCTGTTGGTGCCCTTTTTTGTCTTATTGACAGTGTCTTTTGCCTAACAGAAGATTTGCAATCATGTAGAAGAATGCCAATTTTTCCATTTTTATATCCTTGTACTAAGGTCAAATCTAAGAGGATCCCGCAATAACTCACCTGGGCATATATCCAGAAGATGTCCCAACCGGTAAGAAGGGCACATGCTCCACTATGTTCGTAGCACACTTATTTATAATAGCCAGAAGCTGGAAAGAACCCAGATGCCCCTCAACAGAGGAATGGATACAAAAAATGTGGTACATTTACACAATGAAGTACTACTCAGCTATTAAGAAGAATGGATTTGTGAAATTCATAGGCAAATGGATGGACCTGGAGGGCATCATCCTGAGTGAGGTAACACAATACAAAAGAACTCAAATGATATGTACTCACTGATAAGTGGATATTAGCCCAGAAACTTAGGATACCCAAGATATAAGATACAATTTGCAAAACACATGAAACTGAAGAAGAACAAAGACCAAAGTGTGGACACTTTGCCCTTTCTTAGAATTGGAAACAATCACCCATGGAAAAAGTTACAGAGACAAAGTTTGGAGCTGAGACAAAATGATGGACCATCTAGAGACTACCATATCCAGGGATCCATCCCATAATTAGCCTCCAAACGATGACATCATTGCATACACTAGCAAGGTTGGCTGAAAGGACTCTGATATAGCTGTCTCTTGTGAGACTAGGCCGGAGCCTAGCAAACACTTGAACTCTTTGTGGTGTCGTTGATGTGGGGAGAACTCCTTGTCGTACTCCACCAGGTTCACAAAGCTCATGACCATGTCCGCGTCGTTGAGGAAAGCGCTGTCCTAAGTGGATGCTCAGAGTCAGCTATTGGATGGAGCACAGGGCCCCCAATGGAGGAGCTAGAGAACGTATCCAAGGAGCTAAAGAGATCTGCAACCCTGTAGGTGCAACAACATTATGAACTAATCAGTACCCCGGAGCTCTTGACTCTAGCTGCATATGTATCAAAAGATGGCCTAATTGGCCATCACTGGAAAGAGAGGCCCATTGGACACACAAACTTTATATGCCCCAGTATAGGGGAATGCCAGGGCCAAAAAATGGGAATGGGTGGGTAGGGAAGTGGGGGGGGGGTTGAGGGTATGGGGGACTTTTGGGATAGAATTCTAAATGTAATTGAGGAAAATACATAATAATAAAAATATTTAGAAAAAAAAGAATTGATCAATTTGCATTCTTCTACATGATAACCACCAGTTGAGCCAGCACCATTGGGTGAAAATGCTGTCTTTTTTCTACCGGATGTTTGAGCTCCTTTGTCAAAGATCAAGTGACCATAGGTGTGTGGGTTCATTTCTGGGTCTTCAATTCTATTTCATTGATCAACTTGTCTGTCACTGTACTAGTACCATGTAGTTTTTATCACAATTGCTCTGCAGTACAGCTTTAGGTCCGGTATGGTGATTCCACCAGAGGTTCTTTTATTTTTGAGAATAGTTTTTGCTATCCTAGATTTTTTGTTATTCCAGATGAATTTGCAAATTGCTCTTCCTAACTTAGTGAAAAATTGAGTTGGAATTTTGATGGGGATTGCATTGAATCTATAGATTGCTTTCAGCAAGATAACCATTTTTACTATATTGTTCATGCTAATCCATGAGCATGGGTGATCTTTCCATTCTCTGACATCTTTTTTGATTTTTTTTCTTCAAAGACTTGAAATTCTTATCATACAGAACTTTCACTTCTTTAGTTAGAGTCATACCAAAGTATTTTATATTATTTGTGAATATTGTGAAGGGTGTTGTTTCCCTAATTTCTTTCTCAGCCTGTTTATCCTTTGTGTAGAGAAAGGCCACTGACTTGTTTGAGTTACTGTTATATCCAGCTACTGCTGGATATACTGAAGTTGTATATCAGGTTTAGGAGTTCTCTGGTGGAATTTTTAGGGTCACTTATATATACTATCATATAATTTGCAAATAGTGATATTTTGACTTCTTCCTTTCCAATTTGTATACCCTTGATATCCTTTTGTTGTATGATTACTCTGGCTAAGACTTTACTATATTGAATAGGTAGGGAGAAAGTGTGCAGTTTTATCTGACCTTATATTAGGGGGATTGCTTCAAGTTTCTCTCCATTTAGTTTGATGTTGGCTACTGGTTTGCTGTATACTGCTTTGATTGTGCTTAGGTATGGGCCTTGAATTTCTGATCTTTTCAAGACTTTTATCATGAAGGGGTTTTGAATTTTGTCAAATGCTTTCTCAGCAACTGATGAGATGATCATGTAATTTTTGTCTTTGAGTTTGATTATATAGTGGATTACCTTTATAGATTTCCATATATTAAACCATCCCTGCATGCCTGGGATGAAACCTACTTAATCATGATGGATGATCGTTTTGATGTGTTCTTGGATTCAGTTAGAGAGAATTATATTGAGTATTTTTGTATCGATATTCATAAGGTAAATTGTTCTGAAGTTCTCTTTATTTGTTGGGTCTTTATGTGGTTTAGGTATCAGAGTAATTGTGGCTTCATAGAATGAATTGGGTAGAGTACCTTCTGTTTCTATTTTTTGGAATAGTTTGAAGAGAGTTGGAATTAGGTCTTCTTTGAAGGTCTGATAGAGCTCTGCACTAAACCCATCTGGTCCTGGGCTGTTTTTGGTTGGAAGAGTATTTGTGACTGCTTCAATTTCTTTAGGGGAAATTTGATTGTTTAGATTGTTAATCTGATCCTGATTTAACTTTGGTACTGGTATCTGTCTAGGAAGTTGTTCATTTCATCCAGCTTTTCCAGGTTTTTTTAGTATAGCCTTTTGTAGTAGGATCTGATGATGTTTTGGATTTCCTCAGGTTCTGTTGTTATGTCTCCTTTTTCATTTCTGATTTTGTTAATTAGAATACTGTCCCTCTGCAGTTTAGTTAGTCTGGCTAAGGATTTATCTATCTTGTTGATTTTCTCAAAGAACCAGCTCCTGGTTTGGTTGATTCTTTGCATAGTTCTTTTTGTTTCCACTTGGTTGATTTCAGCCCTAAGTTTGATTATTTCCTGCCCTCTACTCCTCTTAGGTGAATTTGCTTCCTTTTGTTCTAGAGTTTTTAAGTGTGCTGTTAAGCTGCTAATGTATGCTCTCTCTAGTTTCTTTTTGGCAGCACTCAGAGCTATGCGTTTTCCTCTTAAGACGGCTTTCATTGTGTCCCATAAGTTTGGGTACGTTGTGGCTTCATTTTCATTAAACACTAAAAAATCTTTAATTTCTTTATTTCTTCTTTGACCAAGTGTTATTCAGCTTCCACGTGAATGTTGGCTTTCTATTATTTATGTTGTTTATGAAGATCCGCCTTAGTCTGTGGTGATCTGATCAGATGCATGGGATAATTTGAATTTTTTTTTTAAGTGATGAGGCCTGTTTTGTGACCAATTTTATGGCCAGTTTTGGATGAGGTGCTTAGAAGCAGGTATATTCTTTTGTTTTAGGATAAAATGTTCTATAGATATCTGTTAAATCCATTTGGTTCATAACTTCTGTTAGTTTTACTGTTTCTCTGATTAGTTCTGTTTCCAGGATCTGTCCATTGGTGAGAGTGGGGTGTTGAAGTCTCCCACTATTACTTTGTGAGCTGCAATGTGTGATATGAGCTTTACTATAGTTTCCTTAATGAATGTGCATACCCTTGCATTTGGAGCATAGAAATTCAGAATTGAGAGTTCCTCTTGGAGGATTTACCTTTGATGACTATGAAGTGCCCCTCCTTGTCTTTTTTGATAACTTTGTGTTGGAAGTCTATTTTATTTGATATTAGAATGGCTACTCCAGCTTATTTCTTCTGACCGGTTGCTTGGATAGTTGTTTTCCAGCCTTTTACTCTGAGGTAGTGTCAGTCTTTTTCCCTGAGATGGGTTTCCTGTATGCAGCAAAAAGTTGGGTCCTGTTTATATAGCCAGTCTATTAGTCTATGTCTTTTTATTGGGGAATTGAGTCCATTGATATTAAGAGATATTAAGGAAAAGCAATAGTTGCTTCCTGTTAATTTTGTTGTTAGAAGCCTCAGAAGCAGCGGTCGCCATCTGGGTTCCGGGACTCCGCGGGACCTAGGAAATTAGTCTGAACAGGTTAGAGGGTGCGCCAGAGAACCGGACAGCTTCTGGGACGGGCAGAAGCACAGAGCTGCTGAGGCAGCACCCTTGACGGGCCGCAGACAGCTGGCCACCATCCGGACCAGAGGACAGGTGTCCACCTGGCTTGGGAGGCGGCCTCAGCCTCAGCAGCAGCGGTCGCCATCTGGGTTCCGGGACTCCGCAGGACCTAGGAAATTAGTCTGAACAGGTTAGAGGGTGCGCCAGAGAACCGGACAGCTTCTGGGACGAGCAGAAGCACAGAGCCGCTGAGGCAGCACCCTTGACGGGCGCAGACAGCCGGCCACCATCCGGACCAGAGGACAGGTGTCCGCCTGGCTTGGGAGGCGGCCTCAGCCTCAGCAGCAGCGGTCGCCATCTGGGTTCCGGGACTCCGCAGGACCTAGGAAATTAGTCTGAACAGGTTAGAGGGTGCACCAGAGAACCGGACAGCTTCTGGGACAGGCAGAGGCACAGAGCCGCTGAGGCAGTACCCTTTGCAGGCTGCAGACAGCCGGCCACCGTCCGGACCAGAGGACAGGTGTCCGCCTGGCTCGGGAGGCGGCCTCAGCCTCAGCCTCAGGAGCAGCGGTCCCCATCTTGGTTCCAGGACTCCCTGGAACTTAGGAATTTAGGCTGCACAGGTGAGAGTCTGCACCACAGAAGCTGACAGCTTCTGGGAACTGCCAAAGCAACACAGCTTCTGAGAGAGGCCCTGTTTTGGGCCTTCTTCTTCGACCAGGAGGAGGTCCAAAAACAAGATATCTGCGCACCTTCCCTGTAAGAGAGCTTGCCAGCAGAGAGTGCTCTGAGCACTGAAAATCAGAGGAGAGAATCTGTCTCCCAGGTCTGCTGATAGATGGTAACAGAATCACCAGAAGAACAATCTCTAAACAGAGTCAACTATAACTACTAACTCCAGAGATTACCAGATGGCGAAAGGTAAACGTAGGAATCCTACTAACAGGAACCAAGACCACTCACCATCATCAGAACCCAGCACTCCCACTTCGCCCAGTCCAGGGCACCCCAACACACCCGAAAACCTAGACCTAGATTTAAAAGCATATCTCATGATGATGGTAGAGGACATCAAGAAGGACTTTAATAAATCACTTAAAGAAATACAGGAGAACACTGCTAAAGAGTTACAAGTCCTTAAAGAAAAACAGGAAAACACAATCAAACAGGTAGAAGTCCTTACAGAAAAAGAGGAAAAAACATACAAACAGGTGATGGAAATGAACAAAACCATACTAGACCTAAAAAGGGAAGTAGAAACAATAAAGAAAACTCAAAGTGAGGCAACACTGGAGATAGAAACCCTAGGAAAGAAATCTGGAACCATAGATTTGAGCATCAGCAACAGAATACAAGAGATGGAAGAGAGAATCACAGGTGCAGAAGATTCCATAGAGAACATCGGCACAACAATCAAAGAAAATGGAAAATGCAAAAAGATCCTAACTCAAAATATCCAGGAAATCCAGGACACAATGAGAAGACCAAACCTACGGATAATAGGAGTGGATGAGAATGAAGATTTTCAACTCAAAGGACCAGCAAACATCTTCAACAAATTATTGAAGAAAACTTCCCAAATATAAAGAAAGAGATACCTATGAACATACAAGAAGCCTACAGAACTCCAAATAGACTGGACCAGAAAAGAAATTCCTCCCGACACATAATAATCAGAACAACAAATGCACTAAATAAAGATAGAATACTAAAAGCGGTAAGGGAAAAAGGTCAAGTAACATACAAAGGCAAGCCTATCAGAATTACACCAGATTTTTCACCAGAGACTATGAAAGCCAGAAGAGCCTGGACAGATGTTATACAGACACTAAGAGAACACAAATTCCAGCCCAGGCTACTATACCCAGCCAAACTCTCAATTACCATAGATGGAGAAACCAAAGTATTCCACGACAAATCCAAATTCACACATTATCTCTCCACGAATCCAGCCCTTCAAAGGTTAATAACAGAAAAAAACCAATACAAGAACGGGAACAATGCCCTAGAAAAAACAAGAAGGTAATCCCTCAAAAAACCTAAAAGAAGACAGCCACAAGAACAGAATGCCAACTTTAACAACAAAAATAACAGGAAGCAACAATTACTTTTCCTTAATATCTCTTAACATCAATGGTCTCAACTCCCCAATAAAAAGACATAGACTAACAAACTGGCTACACAAACAAGACCCAACATTTTGCTGTTTACAGGAGACACATCTCAGAGAAAAAGATAGACACTACCTCAGAATAAAAGGCTGGAAAACAATTTTCCAAGCAAATGGTATGAAGAAACAAGCTGGAGTAGCCATCCTAATATCTGATAAGATTGACTTCCAACCCAAAGTCATCAAAAAAGACAAGGAGGGGCACTTAGTTCTCATCAAAGGTAAAATCCTCCAAGAGGAACTCTCAATTCTGAATATCTATGCTCCAAATACAAGGGCAGCCACATTCATTAAAGAAACTTTAGTAAAGCTCAAAGCACACATTGCACCTCACACAATAATAGTGGGAGACTTCAACACACCACTTTCACCAATGGACAGATCATGGAAACAGAAACTAAACAGGGACACACTGAAACTAACAGAAGTGATGGAACAAATGGATCTGACAGATATCTACAGAACATTTTATCCTAAAACAAAAGGATATACCTTCTTCTCAGCA
This sequence comes from Mus musculus, assembly GCF_000001635.26. Taxonomy (NCBI): domain Eukaryota; kingdom Metazoa; phylum Chordata; class Mammalia; order Rodentia; family Muridae; genus Mus; species Mus musculus. Next base: position 82,338,430 of record NC_000079.6, read on the forward strand.
CCTCATGGTACCTACTCCAAAATTGACCACATAATAGGTCACAAAACAGGCCTCAACAGATTAAAAAATATTGAAATTGTCCCATGTATCCTATCAGATCACCATGCACTAAGGCTGATCTTCAATAACAAAAAAAATAACAGAAAGCCAACACTCACGTGGAAACTGAACAACACTCTTCTCAATGATACCTTGGTCAAGGAAGGAATAAAGAAAGAAATGAAAGACTTTTTAGAGTTTAATGAAAATGAAGCCACAACATACCCAAACCTTTGGGACACAATGAAAGCATTTCTAAGAGGGAAACTCATAGCTCTGAGTGCCTCCGTAAAGAAATGGGAGAGAGCACATACTAGCAGCTTGACAACACATCTAAAAGCTCTAGAAAAACAGGAAGCAAATTCACCCAAGAGGAGTAGACGGCAGGAAATAATCAAACTCAGGGGTGAAATCAACCAAGTGGAAACAAGAAGAACTATTCAAAGAATTAACCAAAGGAAGAGTTGGTTCCTTGAGAAAATCAACAAGATAGATAAACCCTTAGCTAGACTCACTAGAGGGCACAGAGACAAAATCCTAATTAACAAAATCAGAACTGAAAAGGGAGACATAACAACAGATCCTGAAGAAATCCAAAACACCATCAGATCCTTCTACAAAAGGCTATACTCAACAAAACTGGAAAACCTGGACAAAATGGACAAATTTCTGGACAGATACCAGGTACCAAAGTTGAATCAGGATCAAGTTGACCTTCTAAACAGTCCCATATCCTCTAAAGAAATAGAAGCAGTTATAAATAGTCTCCCAGCCAAAAAAAGCCCAGGAACAGACGGGTTTAGTGCAGAGTTCTATCAGACCTTCAAAGAAGATCTAATTCCAGTTCTGCACAAACTTTTTCATAAGATAGAAGTAGAAAGTACTCTACCCAACTCATTTTATGAAGCCACTATTACTCTGATACCTAAACCACAGAAAGATCCAACAAAGATAGAGAACTTCAGACCAATTTCTCTTATGAATATCGATGCAAAAATCCTCAATAAAATTCTCACTAACCGAATCCAAGAACACATTAAAGCAATCATCCATCCTGACCAAGTAGGTTTTATTCCAGGGATGCAGGGATGGTTTAATATACGAAAATTCATCAATGTAATCCACTATATAAACAAACTCAAAGACAAAAACCACATGATCATCTCGTAAGATGCAGAAAAAGCATTTGACAATATCCAACACCCATTCATGATAAAAGTTCTGGAAAGATCAGGAATTCAAGGCCCATACCTAAACATGATAAAAGCAATCTACAGCAAACCAGTAGCCAACATCAAAGTAAATGGAGAGAAGCTGGAAGCAATCCCACTAAAATCAGGGACTAGACAAGGCTGCCCACTTTCTCCCTACCTTTTCAACATAGTACTTGAAGTATTAGCCAGAGCAATTCGACAACAAAAGGAGATCAAGGGGATACAAATTGGAAAGGAGGAAGTCAAAATATCACATTTTGCAGATGATATGATAGTATATATAAGTGACCCTAAAAATTCCACCAGAGAACTCCTAAACCTGATAAACAGCTTCGGTGAAGTAGCTGGATATAAAATTAACTCAAACAAGTCAATGACCTTTCTCTACACAAAGAATAAACAGGCTGAGAAAGAAATTAGGGAAACAACACCCTTCTCAATAGTCACAAATAATATAAAATATCTCGGCGTGACTGTAACTAAGGAAGTGAAAGATCTGTATGATAAAAACTTCAAGTCTCCGAAGAAAGAAATTAAAGAAGATCTCAGAAGATGGAAAGATCTCCCATGCTCATGGATTGGCAGGATCAACATTGTAAAAATGGCTATCTTGCCAAAAGCAATCTACAGATTCAATGCAATCCCCATCAAAATTCCAACTCAATTCTTCAACGAATTAGAAGGAGCAATTTGCAAATTCATCTGGAATAACAAAAAACCTAGGATAGCAAAAACTCTTCTCAAGGATAAAAGAACCTCTGGTGGAATCACCATGCCTGACCTAAAGCTTTACAAGGAGCAATTGTGGTAAAAACTGCATGGTACTGGTATAGAGACAGACAAGTAGACCAATGGAATAGAATTGAAGACCCAGAAATGAACCCACACACCTATGGTCACTTGATCTTCGACAAGGGAGCTAAAACCATCCAGTGGAAGAAAGACAGCATTTTCAACAATTGGTGCTGGCACAACTGGTTGTTATCATGTAGAAGAATGGGAATCGATCCATACTTATCTCCTGTACTAAGGTCAAATCTAAATGGATCAAAGAACTTCACATAAAACCAGAGACACTGAAACTTATAGAGGAGAAAGTGGGGAAAAGCCTTGAAGATATGGGCACAGGGGAAAAATTCCTGAACAGAACAACAATGGCTTGTGCTGTAAGATCGAGAATTGACAAATGGGACCTAATGAAACTCCAAAGTTTCTGCAAAGCAAAGGACACCGTCAATAAGACAAAGAGACCACCAACAGATTGGGAAAGGATCTTTACCTATCCTAAATCAGATAGGGGACTAATATCCAACATATATAAAGAACTCAAGAAGGTGGACTTCAGAAAATCAAATAACCCCATTAAAAAATGGGGCTCAGAACTGAACAAAGAATTCTCACCTGAGGAATACCGAATGGCAGAGAAGCACCTGAAAAAATGTTCAACATCCTTAATCATCAGGGAAATGCAAATCAAAACAACCCTGAGATTCCACCTCACACCAGTCAGAATGTCTAAGATCAAAAATTCAGGTGACAGCAGATGCTGGCGAGGATGTGGAGAAAGAGGAACACTCCTCCATTGTTGGTGGGATTGCAGGCTTGTACAACCACTCTGGAAATCCGTCTGGCGGTTCCTCAGAAAATTGGACATAGTACTACCGGAGGATCCAGCAATACCTCTCCTGGGCATATATCCAGAAGATGCCCCAACTGGTAAGAAGGACACATGCTCCACTATGTTCATAGCCGCCTTATTTATAATAGCCAGAAGCTGGAAAGAACCCAGATGCCCCTCAACAGAGGAATGGATACAGAAAATGTGGTACATCTACACAATGGAGTACTACTCAGCTATTAAAAAGAATGAATTTATGAAATTCCTAGCCAAATGGATGGACCTGGAGGGCATCATCCTGAGTGAGGTAACACATTCACAAAGGAACTCACACAATATGTACTTACTGAAAAGTGGATATTAGCCCAAAACCTAGGATACCCAAGATATAAGATACAATTTCCTAAACACATGAAACTCAAGAAAAATGAAGACTGAAGTGTGGACACTATGCCCCTTTTTAGAAGTGGGAACAAAACACCCTTGGAAGGAGTTACAGAGACAAAGTTTGGAGCTGAGATGAAAGGATGGACCATGTAGAGACTGCCTTATCCAGGGATCCACCCCATAATCAGCATCCAAACGCTGACACCATTGCATACACTAGCAAGATTTTATTGAAAGGACCCAGATATAGCTGTCTCTTGTGAGACTATGCCGGGGCCTAGCAAACACAGAAGTGGATGCCCACAATCAGCTAATGGATGGATCACAGGGCTCCCAATGGAGGAGCTAGAGAAAGTACCCAAGGAGCTAAAGGGATCTGCAACCCTATAGGTGGATCAACATTATGAACTAACCAGTACCCCGGAGCTCTTGACTCTAGCTGCATATATATCAAAAGATGGCCTAGTCGGCCATCACTGAAAAGAGAGGCCCATTGGACACACAAACTTTATATGCCCCAGAACAGGGGAACACCAGGGCCAAAAAGGGGGAGTGGGCGGGTAGGGGAGTGGGGGTGGGTGGGTATGGGGGACTTTTGGTATAGCATTGGAAATGTAAATGAGCTAAATACCTAATAAAAAATGGAAAGAAAAAAGAAAAAAATAAATAAATTAAAAAAATTTTTGTTGTTAGAGTTAGAATTCTATTCCTGTGGCTATCTTCTTTTAGGTTTTTTGAAAGAATACTTTCTTGCTTCCTCTAGGGTGTAGTTTTCCTCCTTGTGTTGCACTTTTCCCTTTATTATTCTTTGTAGGGCTGCATTCGTGGAAAGATATTTTGTGAATTTGGTTTTTTCATAGAATACTTTGGTTTCTCCATCTATGGTAATTGAGAGGTTTGCTGGGTATAGTAGACTGGGCTGGCATTTGTGTTCTCTTAGGGTCGGTATAAGATCTGTCCAGGATCTTCTAGCTTTCATGGTCTCTGGTGAGAAGTCTGGTGTAATTCTAATAGGTCTGCCTTTATATGTTACTTGACCTTTTTCACTTATTGATTTTAATATTTTCTCTTTGTTTTGTGCATTTGGTGTTTTGATTATTATGTGTTGGGAGGAATTTCTTTTTTGGTCTAGTCCATTTGGAGTTCTGTAGGCTTCATATGTGCCCATGGGCATCTATTTAGGTTAGGGAAGTTTTCTTCTATAATTTTGTTGAAGATATTTACTGGCCCTTTAAGTTGAAAATCTTCATTCTCATCTATGTCTATTATCCTTAGGTTTGGTCTTCTTATTGTGTCCTGGATTTCCTAGATGTTTTGGGTTAGGATATTTTTGCATTTTGCCTTTTCTTTGATTGTTGAGTCCATGTTCTCTATGGAATCTTCTGCACCTGAGATTCTCTCTTCTTGTATTCTGTTACTGATGCTCACATCTATGTTTCCTGAATCCTTTCATAGGGTTTCTATCTCCATAGTTCTCTCCCATTGGGTTTTCTTTATTGTTTCTACTTCCCTTTTTAGATCTTGGATGGTTTTATTCAATTCCATCACCTGTTTGGTTGTGTTGTCCTGTAATTTTTTTAAGGGATTTTTGTGTTTCCTCTTTAAGGGCTTCTACCTGTTAACAGAGTTTTCCTGTAATTCTTTGAGGGATGTTTGTGTTTCCTCCTTAAGGACTTGTTCCTGTTTAGCAGTTTTCTTCTGTATTTCTTTAAGTGAGTTATTAATGCCCTTAAAATCCTCTACCAGTATCATGAGATATGATTTTAAATCTGAATCTTGCTTTTTGGGTGTGTTGTTGTATCCAGGACTTTCTGTGGTGGGTGAACGGGGTTAGGTTGATGCTAAGTGGTCTTGGTTTTGTTAGTCAGATTCTTAAGTTTGCCTTTTGCCATCTGGTAATCTCTGGTGTTAGATGTTCTAGCTGTCTCTGGCTGGAGGTTGTTCCTGCTGTGATTCTGTTAGCCTTTGTCAGCACTTCTGGGATTCCAACTCTCTCCTGAGTCCCAGTGGTCTGAGCACTCTCTGAGGGCAAGCTCTCCTCTTGCAGGGAAGGTGCCCAGAGGTCTGGGTCTCAGCTTTGCCTCCTGGCTGAGGATAAAGACCTGAAAGGACCTTGTCCAAGAAGTTTTTTGTTTGTTTGTTTGTTTGTTTTTTCTTCTGTGGCCTGTGTGCTCTCTTTCGAGGACTGATCTCTGAGAGACCTGGGAACAAGATGGTGCTCTCACCTGAGTCCCGAAGTCACAGCCCTCGCTGGAGGCCACCTCTTCTTAGTGATCCTAAGATCCTGGGTATGCTAGGGTGTCTGTGGTGTGGTGAGTCCTCTGGGGACTGTGGGTCCATCTGCTGAGTTTGTGCCCAAGGTGGCCCTTGAAGATTATATTTAGATGGGAGTGTTTTCTTTCCATTGAGGGGCATGCAGACAGAATAGCAAATATAGACATCTGAATACATTACATATCCCCTGAATTGTGCAGCAGTGCCTCAAGGGAGGGACAGTGGAAAAAAAATCTAGTCTGGCCCAAGTAATAGGCACTCATACTTGCATAGAATTTTAAGACAATAATAAAACCAAATAAAATCAATCTAGTTTACACTATAATCATATTCATCAACTTTCAACATTTTTTAGTGATGTTATATTCTTCTATGTTGGATTGGAATCCTCCTGTTTTGTCTACTGGACATCATTCAAGGTGATGCAATATGAAATATAGCTAGACTCTACCACTGCCTCTATGCCTTTTTACATTAAATATGTTATTTCATATGCATTCACATATGAATTTTTTAGTAAAATATTATTTTTGCACATACAAACTCATCAGGTCTAAGGCTGTGAATAAATTGCTGCCAACACTGTTTTTCATATGGGTATGATGAATGCACTCTATGAAAAGCCTGATGTGGCTCCCTCCTGAGAGGCTCTGCCAGAGCCTGACTAATACAGAGGCAGATTCTCACAGCCAACCATTAGACTGCAGGATTCCTGATGCAGGAGTTGGAGAAGGGACTGAAGGAGTTAAGGGGTGTGCAGCCCCATGGGGGAAGCAATAGTGTCAACCAGCCAGAACCCCCAGAGCTCCCCTGGACTGGACCACCAACCAAAAAGTACACATGGAGGGACCCATGGCTCCAGCTGCATATGTTGCAGAGGATGGCCTTGTTAGACATTAGTGGGAAGAGAGGCCATTGGGCCTGAGGGTGCTTGATGCCCCATTGTAGGGGAATGCTAGGGCATTAAGAGAGGAGTGGGTGGGAGGTTGAGGGAGCACCCTCATAGAGGCAGGGGTAGGGGGAATGGTATAGAGGGTTTCCGAAGGGGAGACCTGGAAAGGGGAAAACATTTGAAATGTAAATAAAGAAAATATACGATAAAAATAGTTTTAAAAAAAGGCAAAGAAAAGTAAAGAAAATTGTGTCATTCAATTTTGTAAGATTTACTCTATCTTACATGTTTGTGTGCATATTGTGCAGAAAGCAGCAGAAGCCAGAGGTTTCATTTCCGTGGATCTGTAGCTATAGGTAATCCTGTGTCACTTATTTTGAGTTTTGGACCTGAACTTGGGTCCTCTGTAATTAACTGTTTAATTGCTGAGACTTGTAGCTCATGATCATTTCACTTTTGTATATCTTTTTGAATTCCATTTTAAGGAAGCATGACTTAAGAAATATATTTAATTTGTAAAAGTAAAGAATGGTTACTTCAAAGTTCCTACCCCACATACAAAACAGACAATGCATGTGTTATTGCTATTGCTCACCACCGAAAATATAAATATACAGTACAGAATTTTCTTTAAAAGAGGACACTGTTATGTCCTAGTCTAAAAGATCATCAGCAGAATTTTAAATTGTCCTTCAGTGTCACTCGATGAAACATCTCACAGCTTTTGTTTTTCTAGAAATGCTATTGGATTTGAGAACATCTGCAACAGTCTAAAAAAATGTTTCCCCACATTTTTCTTTAATATTTCTATAGATAATAGAAATTCTCACAGTTTCTGTGAAATAATTTTCTAAATAAACATCATTTATGCCTATGTCTTGAGTAGTGTCAATCTGAATTGAAATGTGTCAACTTTTTAACACCCTTACATTATACTTTTAAAATTGTAAAAAAAAAAAAAAATCTCTTAGGAGAGATTGGGTCATGCCAAAATCTGCTTTAGAATAAAGTGAGTAAACAAAATCTGAAGTTCAGGAAAATATAAAGAACACCGTTCTAGCAAAACAGCTGCCATGTTCACAGGGTGGCTGTGTCTGTTTGGCAGAGGTAATCAATACTATGCTTGTTAACCACTGACCTTTCTTCATAGCACGTGGGTGTACGGAGAATCCTCAGACTTTCAGGTGAGCGCCTAGACATGCCTCTTACTCATTTTTAGGCTCGCTGACCCTAAATGAGTATAACACTCTCTAAACTGTTAATTAGATAATAGCATTTTTAAATGACCAAATTTCATAAATTTAAACTTTTTATGCAATTATAAAAACTGAATTCTATGAATCTATTTATGCTCTCAAACTGCGTTTTGAAATAAGAGCAAAAATGAATAATTGTCATATTTCTTGCTAAAACATTATTAACTGGACTTTTACTAAATAGCAAAACTGGCTTACTAATTTGGGTTACAGGTAGAGCTAAAATGTAATATAACTTTATTGTAGAGCCATACAGTATAAATTCACTCAAAGACTTTTTTTTAAGCATATTGGGTGATAATTTAAAATTTTTAAAAATTTACTGCATTTTCTTTCTGGTGACTTTCTAAGGTGGTACCAGCCAGGAGCACACAGGCAACAGAAGCAGTAGAGCAGCTGAGACAGGGCCCTTTCTGCCTCCATCTGCACTCAGGAGGTGGGGCTGTTCCACAGCCCTCTGTGAACTGGTCTTGCAAAGAGAGAGATGGTCTCCCAGGAGTGCTGAGACAGGCTTAAAGAACCTCAGGAAGAACAAGCTCAGACAAAGACAGCAAGAATATCTAACACCAGAGTTTACCACATGAAAAAGGCAAATACAAGAATCTTACCCACAGAAACCAAGACTACTTGGCATCATCAGAATCCAATACTCCCACCACAGCAAATCCTCAATACCCCAATACACAGGAAAAGCAAGACTCAGATTTAAAGCATATCTCATGATTCTGATAGAGGATTTTAAGAAGGACATAAATTACTCTGTTAAAGAAATACAGGAGAACTCAGGCAAGCAGGTAGAAACCCTTAAGGAAGAAACAAAAAAATTCTTTAAAGAATTAAAGGAGAAGAGGAAGCACAAAAATCCCTTAAAGAATTATAGGAAAACACAACCAAACAGGTGAAGAAATTGAACAAAACGATCCAGGATAAAAAAATGGAAGTAGAAACAATAAAGAAATCACAAAGGGAGAAAACTCTGGAGATAGAAAACCTACGAAAGAAATCAGGAGCCGTAGATGCAAGCATCACCAACATAATACAAGACATAGAAAAAAGAATTTCAGGGGCAGAAGATACCATAGAAAACATTGACACAACAGTCAAAGAAAATGCAAAATGTAAAAAGATCCTAACCTAAAACATCAAGGAAATCCAGGAAATAATGAGAAGACCAAACCTAAGGATAACAGGTATAGAAAAGAGAGAAGGTTTCCAACTAAAAGGGCCAGCAAATATTTTCAACAAAATTTTAGAAGAAAACTTCCCTAACCTAAAGAAAGAGCTGCCCATGAACAGTCAAGAAGCCTACAGAACTCCAAATAGTTTGGATCAAAAAAAAAAAATAAAAATAAAAAAAATAAAAAAAAGAAAAGAAAAAAAGAAATTCTTCCCATCACATAATAATCAAAACACCAAATGCACAAAACAAAGAGAGAATATTAAAATCAGTAAGTGAAAAAGGTCAAGTAACATATAAAGGCAGACCTATTCAAATTACACCAGACTTCTCACCAGAGACTATGAAAGCTAGAAGATCCTGGGCAGATGTCATACAGACCTTAAGAGAACATAAATGCCAGCCCAGGCTACTATACCCAGCAAAACACTCAACTACCATACATGAAGAAGCCAAGATATTCTATGATAAAACCAAATTTAAACAATATCTCTCCACAAATCCAGTTGTTCAAAGCATAATAAAGGGAAAACTGTAACACAAGGAGGAAAACTACATCCTAGAAAAAGCAAGAAAGTATTCTTTCAAAAAACCTAAAAGAAGATAGCCACATAAACAGAATCCAACTCTAACAACAAAATTAACAGGATGCAACAATTACTTTTCCTTAATATCTCTTAATATCAATGGACTCAATTTCCCAATAAAAAGACATAGACTAACAGACTGGCTACATAAACAGGACGCAACTTTTTTGCTGCATACAGGAAACCCACCTCAGTGAAAAAGACTGACACTACCTCAGAGTAAAGGCTGGAAAACAATTTTTCAAGCAATGGGTCAGAAGAAACAAGTTGGAGTAGCCATTCTAATATTAAATAAAATCGACTTCCAACACAAAGTTATCAAAAAAGACGAGTAGGGGAACTTCATACTCACAAAAGGTAAAATCTACCATGATGAACTCTCAATTCTGAACATCTATGCTCCTGATGCAAGGGCATCCACATTCATAAAAGAAACTTTACTAAAGCTCAAAGTACACATTGCACCTCACACAATAATTGTGGGAGACTTCAACACCCTGCTCTTATCAATGGACAGACCATGGAAACAGAAAATAAACAGAGACACAATGAAACTAACAGAAGTTATAAACCAAATGGATTTAACAGATATCTATAGAACATTTATCCTAAAAGAGGATATACATTCTTCTCAGCATCTCATGGTACCTCCTCCAAAATTGATCATATAATTGGTCACAAAACAGGCCTAAACACATACAAAAACTTTGAAATTATCCCATGCATCTGACCAGATCACCATGGATTCAGGCTGGTCTTCAATAATATAAACAATAGAAAACCCACACAAGCATGAAAGGTGAACAACACTCTATTCAATGATAACTTGGTCAAGGAAGAAATATAGAAAGAAATTAAAGACTTTTTAGAGTTTAATGAAAATGAAGCCACATACTCAAACTTATGGGACACAATGAAAGCAGTTTTAACAGGAAAACTCCTAGCTCTAAGTGCCTGCAAAAAGAGACTGGAGAGAGAATACACTAGCAGCTTGACAGCACATCTGAAAGCTCTAGAACAAAAAGAAGCAAATACTCCAAGCCATTTGGAGGGCAGGAAATAATCAAACTCAGGGATGAAATCAACCAAGTGGAAACAAAAAGAACTATACAAAGAATCAACCAAACCAAGAGCTGGTTCTTTGAGAAAATCAACAAAATAGATAAGACCGTACCCAGACTAACTACAGGGCACAGAGACAGTATTCTAATTAACAAAATCAGAAATGAAAAGGGAGATATAACAACAGAAAATGAGGAAATCCCCCAAAATTAGATCCTACTACAAAATATGTACTCAACATAACTGGAAAACCTGGATTAAACTGACAATTTTACAGACAGATTCCAGGTACCAAAGTAAAATCAGGATCAGATAAATGATATAAATAGTCCGATATCCCCTAAAGAAATATAAACAGTCATTAATATTTTCCCAATGAAAAAAGCCCAGGACTAGATTGATATACTGCAGACTTATATAAGACCTTCAATGAAGACCTAATACCAATACTCCTCAAACTAGTCCATAAAATAGAAACAGAATATATCCTATCCAATTTGTTCTATGAAGCCACAATTACTCTGATACCTAAACCAAAGAAAGACTCAACAAAGAAACAGAACTTCAGACAAATTTCTCTTTTGAATATCAATGCAAAAATATTCAATAAAATTCCAGAATCCAACAACACATCAAAATGATCATATATCATGGTCAAATAGGCTTCATGCCTAGGATGCAGGGATGGTTCAGTATATGGAAATCCATCAGCATAATCCCCTATATAAACAAACTCAATGAAAACCCATATGAACATCACATTAGGTGCTGAGAAAGCATTTGACAAAATCTGACACCCCCTTATGATACAAGTATAGGAAAGATCAGGAATTCAAGGCTCATACCTAAACATAGTAAAAGCAATATACAGCAAACCAGTAGCCAATGTCAATCTAAATACAGAGAAACTTGAAGCAATCACACTAAAATCAGGGAGTAGACAAAGCTGGCCATTCTCCCTACCTGTTCAATATAGTACTGGAAGTTCTAACCAGAGCAATTAGACAACAAACTGAAGTCAAAGGGATATAAATTGGAAACAAAGAAGTCAGTATATCACTATTTGCAGATGATATGGTAGTATACTTAATTGACTCTATAAATTCCACCAGAGAACTCCTAAACCTGATAAACAACTTCAGCAAAGTGGCTGGATATAAAATTGACTCAAACAAATCAGTGGCTTTCCTCTACGCGAAGGATAAATAGGCTGAGAAAGAAATTAGGAAAACACCTTTCACAATAGTTACAAATAGTATAAAATATCTTGGGGTGACTCTAAATAAGCAAGTAAAAGTTCCATGTGACAAGAACTTGAAGTCTCAGAAGAAAGAAATTGAAGAAGATCCCAGATTACAGAAAGATCTCCCATGCTCATGGATCAGTAGGATTAATGTAGCAAACATGGCCATCTTATTGAAAGCAATCTACAGATTCAATGAAATCCACATGAAAATTCCAACTCAATTCTTCACAGAGTTAGAAAGGGTAATCTGCAAATTCATCTGGAATAATAATAATAATAAAACGCCCAGAATAGTGAATACTATTCTCAACAATAAAAGAACTTCTGGTGGAATCACTATCCCTGACCTCAAGATGTACTACAGAGCAATGTTGATAAAAGCTGCATGTTATTGGTACAGTGACAGGCAGGTAGATCAATGGAATAGAATTGGAGATAAAGAAATGAACCGATGCACCTATGGTCACTTGTTCTTTGATAGTGAAGCTAAAACCATCCAGTGGGAAAATGATAGCATTTCCAACAAATGGCTCAACTGGTGATTAGCATGTAGAAGAATGCAAATCAATCTATTCTTATCTTTTTGTATAAAGCTCAAGTTTACATGGATCAAGGACATCCACATAAAACCAGATACACTGACACTAATAGAAAAGAAAGTGTGGCAGTCTCTGGATGTTCATTCCTTCAGTCTCTCCTTCACACTTTGTCTTTGTAACTCCTTCAATGGGTATTTTGTTTCCACACTTTGGCCTTCCTTCTTCTTGAATTTCATGTGGTTTGTGGATTTTATCTTGGGTATTGCAAGATTCTAAGCTAATATGCACTTATCAGTGAGTGCATACCATGTGTGTTCTTTTGTGATTGTGTTACCTCACATGTACAATCACCAAACCCAGACACTTTTGTGATTGTCATCAAATGCAAACTGACAGAAGCCTGTTATAGCTGTTTCCTGAGAGGCTCCATCAGTGCCTGACAAATACAGAGGTTCATCCTCACAGCCTATCATTGGACTGAGCCCATGGTCCCCAATGAAGGAGCTAGAGAAAGGACCCAAGGAGCTGTAGAGGTTAGCTGCCCCATAGGATGAACAACCATATAAACTAAACAGTACCCCCAGAGCTCCCAGGGACTAAATCAGCAACAAAAGAGTACACATGATCAGACTCATGGCTCCAGGTGCATATGTAGTAAAGGATGGCCTAGTCAGTCATCAATGGGAGGAGAAGCTCTTGGTCCTGTGAAGGCTCTATGCCCCACTGTAGGGCAATGCAGGGGCCAGGAAGCAGTGTGTGTGTGTGTGTGTGTGTAGGTGAGTAGGGGTCATGGGGAGGGGATAGGGCATTTTTGGAGGGGAAACCAGGAAAGTGGATAACTATAGAAATGTAAATAAAGAAAATATCTAATGAAAAAAGGAAATAGAAAAAGAAAAGAAATTAAAGTAGGGAGGAGCCTCAAGCACATGAGTACAGGGGAAAATTTCTTGAACAGAACACCAATAGCTTATGCTCTAAGATCAAGAATTGACAAATGGGACCTTATAAAAATGCAAAGCTTATGTAAGGCAAAGGACATTGTCAATACACAAAATAGCAACCAACAGATTGGGAAAAGATCTTTACCAATCCTACATTCGATAGAGCACAAACATCCAATATATACAAAGAACTCAAGAAGTTAGACTCCAGGGAACTAAATAACCCTATTAAAAATGGGGTGCTGAGCTAATCAAAGAATTCTCAATTAAGGAATACCAAATGGCTGAGAAGTACCTAAAGATATGTTCATCATCCTTAGTCATCAGGGAATTACAAATTCAAACAACCCTGAGATTCCACCTCACAACAGTCACAATGGTTAAGATCAAAACCTCAGGTGACAGCAGATGCTAAGGAGGATGTAGAGAAAGGGAAAAACTCCTTCATTTCTGGTAGGATTGCAAGCTGGTAAAACCACTCTGGAAATCAGGATGGTGGTTTTCAGAAAATTGCACTTGAGGACCCAGCAATACCTCTCCTGGGCATATACCCAGAAGATGCTCCAACTTGTAATATGGACATATGCTCCACTATGATCATAGCAGACTTATTTATAATAGGCAGAAGCTGGAAAGAACCCAGATGTCCCTCAACAGAGGAATGGACACAGAAAATGTGGTACATTTACACAATGGAGTTATATGTAGATATTAAAAACAATGAATCTATGAAATTCTCAGGCAAATGGGTGGATCTGAAGGATATCATCCTGAGTGAGGTAATCCAGTCACGAAAGAACTCGCATTATATACACTCATTGATAAGTGGATATTATCCAAGAAGCTCAGAATACCCAGGATACAATCCACAAACCACATGAAACTCAAGAAGAAGGAAGACCAAAGTTTGGATACCTCGTTCCTTCTAAGAGGGGGGAACAAAATAACCATGGAAGGAGTTACAGAGACAAAGTGTGTAGCAGAGACTAAAGGAATGATCATATAGAGACTGCCCCACCTGGGGATCCATCCCCAAAACACCAAACCCAGACATTATTGTGGATGCCAACAAGTGCTTGCTGTCAGGAGCCTGATATAGTTGTCTCCTCAGAGGCTCTGCCAGTGCCTGACTAATACAGAAGTGGATGCTCACAGCCATCCACTGGACTTAACCAGGATCCCCAGTAAAGGAGCTAGAGAAAGGACCCAAGGATCTGAAAGTTTTTGTAGCCCCATAGGATGAAGAAAAATATGAACTAACCAGTACCCCAAGAGCTCCCAGCAAGTAAACCACCAAGCAAAGAGTTCACATGGTGGGACTCGTGGCTCTAGCTGCATAAGTAACAGAATATGGTTTAGTTGGTCATCAATCAGAAGAAAGGTCCTTGGTCCTGTGAAGGCTCTATGCTCCTGTGTAGGGGGATGACAGATCCAGGAAACAGGAGTGGGAGGGTTGGTGAGCGGGGGGACGGGGAAGGGGATAGGCATTTTTGGAGGGGAAACCAGGAAAGGGGATAACTATTGAAATGTAAATAAAGAAAATATCTAAAAAAAAAAAAAAGAAGCAGTATCATTTCAAAATTTAAAAAGAATTTATTACATTTCTTTGATTCCAATGGGTGGAATCAAATCCTAATAAATGAATAAATAAATAGATACATAGGTAATAAATAAAAGGTATTTTATTGAAAATATTAAGCTGTTCTGACTTTATTGATCTTGATTGACTGTCTTCCCTTGTTTTTGGATTGTATATTTTATTAGCTGAAGACAAGATTTGAATGTGGCTCTCCCGTTAAGAGAGATTATAAAATTGATGAATTCACATAGCTCTGTGTAACTCAGTCTTGAAAACGAAAGTTGCTGTCCATACCACAGTGATATTGGAAGGTCAGATGAACTCAAAAATTTGAGAGTTCTGCAATTTGCAAATAAGAGTAATTTTAAGCAATGATTTAATCTGTTTTCTAAAGCAAAACTGACTAGTGCTCTATCTACTTTGCAACCTTCATTTGTGCTAAGTTGATTTGAGGTGACATCAATGAATCATTATAAGTACCCCACTTAAAACTGTGAAGAATTGCCACATGACTCATGGATTTGAACGACAAAGAAGTTCATGCATAGAAATATGATGAAATACAAATCTAATTACTATCAATCCAAACCAGTAATATGCCTAGATTTCTCCCACTAATAAGATTATTCTTAATCCAAGGGTTTCAGTGAGGGGAAGGTCCCTTGGATTCCAAAAGAATAAGCCATATTTAAAATGCCAATTGGAATTACATAAAGGCACCCATCTGAGAACACATGGAGAGCTCCAGAGAACAGGATTCTGGCCTGTGTCTTAGGTTAACAGGGGAAAATGAGATCGAAAAATAACTATCTGCTGAGAGAATGAATAAAGGAGTCCTATAACTACAGTACAATGCAGTTTTATTATTCTTACTGTGCTCTGAGTCCAAGTTGCTCAGCCTGTTCCTGAACATGTTTTAATTATCAGGTTCTTTTAACTTGTGACCCCATCTCTGCACAATGGCAATGTTTTAGCATGCATCAGTCTTTGTTGAATTCTTGTTTGAATAGAAAAACCAAATTCAACGTGCAATTTATATTCTACCACTCAATTTCTTTACAAAGCTTTTTTGAACCTTTGTGGTATATCTCAACAGAAACCTAGTACCTAAATATAACTTTCCCCTGTGAAGGGATGACTCTTTTTCTCTTTGTCTGATTAGGCATATATTTTATAATGTAGCATTTGAAGTCTAGCTGTTTGAGCACGTGTGAGTCTTTCATCTCCTCGGACTCTCTATTTCCAAATAATTTCTTTCTTTATTTGGATTAAATGTACATTTGCCTGGATGGCAAACTGAATGACTCAGAACAGCATCCTTCTTGATTGCTACATAAGAATGCATTAACAACTGAGTCATAGATCCATGTGCTGCTTTTGATGATAAATGTCAGAGTCCCATTTTTGCTTTCCTCTCCATGGTATGATGATAATGACCACCAACTTTCACTACTCAGAATTAACTTTGCAGATAGTTACTTTGGGACCTCCAGGTATGGATTACTTACCCAGCAAAGCCTAACCATATTTGTATAGGGCCTAAGTGCAATTACTTGACTGGTAAAATTTCTGATTAATTTTTAAATTCTTATTTATATTTGTAATTTACTGGATGTTAGTATAAAACAAAGAAATATCAGAGGTAATACTGAATCTCATTGTCAGTAGTTATGATTTTGCTATGTATATCATTTATATTCTAAACATCTATTACATCAAATGTAAATTGGCTTCATTATGTCAATTCTGAATTGACTGTAATTTCCATTTCCTTCTGTATTTTCTGTCTGAGTAAATTGAATGGATATATACACCTCTGCTCTCCCTTTATGTTAAGTCCCCTAAATTTTAAATTAGGTCTGTCTGATTTTTTTAAAAGTATTTTAAGTGTCAAGAACTGTAGGAAGACACTGGGCTAATGGGCCTGTTAGTAATCACTCAATCAATCAATACAAGTTTCCCTTGTCAGTTGAATATGTGATGTTACATTTCTCCGAATTGTGGAGACTTGGCAACCCTTACAGTTGCTCGGCACTGGTCTGTGCTGTGTTCAGTTTCATCTTGTGGCCTTTAAGAGGGGCCACCAAATAGCAATTAGCTTGTAATACATCAATTGTGGTAAGAATGAATTAGGTGTTCACTGCTATTCTGGCACTAATTTTTAGAGGGTGGGGCTCATCTTGTGAGGTTTCCTCAGATCCTGCCAATCATTGTCAGGAGCTTTTAAATAGAAACACTTTTCAACACTTCAGAAGCTCTTGAAAAAAGACTTGCACATTTTCTTTTGTTGTCTCCTTAGGATTCTCACTGCTAATGACTACTGCCAAGATGTATAAATGGAACAGTTCAGCTAGGAGAAGAATCTGAGGTTTAAAAAGCCTCTTGCTCTATGACAACTTTCCTTTGATTTTGTGATTGAGTTGGGACAGGAACTACAAGAGGGAAAAACAGATTCCTTAGCCAGATCACAGAGAGCAGCCCAGAGAGCTCTGCATCCAATGTCCTAAGGCTTATTATCCAGAAATTAAATTGTTTGGGAAAGATTTATAATGAATGAGACTGAATATCAAACCTGGAGCTCTTAAATAGAGATATCTGATCTTTACAATTCATGGAAGGACAAATAAAATAGACCCAAATTTGGAATGTGCAAAGAACAGAAATTATTGGTGTTAATAATTGCAAAAGCTACATAAGGCAGGAGTTTGTCCTGGGAAACCACTTAGACAAGAGTGTAAGGGAAAGCTACTTCCATGAGAAAGTTTACACTATGATTCCCAGCCTTTTTTTTTTTTTAAATCTCAAATGACTTTGCTTGGATTTAAGAGCATGGAGTGTACTTAACCCTGTTTTTTACTTTGATGCGTGTATAGATACATATACAATTTTATATTTCCATTGTTTTCAATAGATTGTTTTAGAAATATTTAGTAGATAATTCATTGACAAGTAGTATTGAATATTTAGAACTCTAGTTTATGACAGTTGTTTCATGGGCAAACCAGTGTCATTCATTTCCATAAGAACATTTGGGATGTATGGTAAAGCATAACTAAACTGAAAGTCACTGACACACTCAGACAGCCAATATTTCATCATTTGATGAAGGTTAATATGTGGATGTGCAGTTTGTCTTAAGAAATTCACAGATTGTATTGTGTACCTTAAGGATTGACTTTATATCTTCATTGAAATAAATTGTATATAATTGTCTTTACAAAAGTTATTCTATATGCAGAAACCAAGACTGGCATTGGAGTCTTTCTGAAATCTTGCTTAAATCAATTGAATAAAATATTCATGAAGATACATTTTGTGTGATGTTCCTGTTCTGACTGAATTGAGTTGATGCAGTACCGTCTTGAAATGGCAGAGGAACTGAGCAATCAATAGCGGGAAGCATTGGAACACCAACATTCAGACCCTAATTAGTCAGCTCTCCCAGGTATAACTTGCTTAAGGTTAGGTCTTACATGATGCTGTAGTGTATCTTAGTAGGGATATTAAGTCTTCAAAATCATATAGATTATGGTGCTCCAAAAAAGTATAGGACACGTACAGTGATGGTTAGGAAAATGAAAGAGAATAGAGAAAAGCTGGATAGCCCAATGGTACACTAATTGGGTACAAGCTAATTAGGCCACCCTGTATGCAATTTAATTCACGGATATTGTTTTATTTTAACCTTTCCCTCCCAACCCCTATATGTTAGTAGTAATATAGATAATCAGCAGAATAATAAGAACAAGCTTTTAATCACTGACATAGTTTTGAAAGGTGAGAAAAACTGTGAAAAAAGGAAACAATATTTAGCCAAAGGTACTGGCAAAGGTGTTCATTTCAAAGAGCTAGGATTGAATGAGTCACAAAATTTCCTAAAGAGTACAATTAAAATAGGAAGAAAGAGGATCTAAAACAGCAAAGGCAAGATGTCTTTAGAGTGAAGAAGCTTAAGTGGATGCTCACAGTCAGCTATTGAATGGATCACAGGGCTCCCAATGGAGGAGCTAGAGAAAGTACCCAAGGAGCTAAAGGGATCTGCAATCCTATAGGTGGAACAACATTATGAACTAACCAGTACCCCGGAGCTCTTGACTCTAGCTGCATATGTATCAAAAGATGGCCTAATTGGCCATCACTGGAAAGAGAGGCCCATTGGACACGCAAACTGTATATGCCCCAGTACAGAGGAATGCCAGGGCCAAAAAAAATGGGAATGGGTGGGTAGGGAAGTGGGGGGGGGGAGGCTAACGTTTGGGATAGCATTGGAAATGTAATTGAGGAAAATATGTAATAAATAAAAAAATAAATAAATCATCAAAATATCTGTCTCGGGGCCCACAAAGTTAGCTGTTAAACAAGGATAACTTTCAGATATTAAAAGAAATATATCATATTTAAAATTAAAAAAAAGAAACAAGAGAAAAGTATAGGGCTATGAGCAATGGGAGAAAATAAACCCATTTTACGTGAAAATGTTATGTTGATTTTAAAATAGTATGTGGTAGAGGTGTAAAGGATGAATAAAGAAACAAAAAGTATAGGGAGTTAATTTCAGAAGATCTGAGAAGGCCTTGGATTCTGTCCAAGAACTGAGGTAAAAGAGATGGAGTGAAGTCTTAGATCTGAGGTGCTTTTAGCCTCAACTCCACAGAACTCTGAATATCACAGCTTATAGAATGGAGTAGTAGGAATTGAAGGATAACTCTTAGCTCTATACGTGGATGAGTGGGGAAAGGATGAATGGTACTCACCAATAGAAATATTATGATCAAGATATAAGAATCATTTGCAATGTCTTGTTCTCTATTACTTTTGGATACTTTTGTTTGTTTTTCATAGCTATAAAACTTTCATGAAAATGGGTTGGTATTAAAAACTGCCCACATAGGGACAGGACTTTGCAATGTTGGAAATTTTCAGAAATGTAAATTTAATTTGGTAGCAAACTTTATTTTAGACATACTGAAACATAAACAGAATCAACCTGAGGAGGAAAGGATTTATTTGACTCATTGTTCACTGATGGGATCAGGGCAGGGAGTTAAACAAGAGGAATCTAAAAGCAGAAGATGACACAGAGGCCATGAAAGAGTGCTACTTACTGGTTTGTTTCCATGGCTTGCTGAATCTGTTTTCTTACCTACAAGTCTGCGAGAAGCCCACTCACAATGATCTGGGCCCTGTACATCACTGACAAATTAAAAAAAAAAATCCTACAGGCTTTCCCACAGCCAGATCTTATGTGACATTTTCTCAATTGAGGCTCCTTCTTCTCTGATGACTCTAGCTTGTGTCAAGTTCACAAAAATGAGCCAGTACACCAGCTAAGAGCCCAAAGCCTAGAAGAGACCAACATGTAGGTCACAGTCCAGAAGAGCGGGGTAAGAGGACTGTTGTGTAAAGAAAGGGTAGTCTTGATAGGTTGCAGGAAATATATCTGCTTGGATAAAAGTAAGAGGAGTTTGTGGTTTCAAAATTCTGTACAGAAAACCAAAGACACCTTGCAGTGATCAAAGGATTAAATATCAAGGATAAACACTGTCTATAGCACATTTCTCAGACTGACACATCAGTGTGTAGTTCTAATTAATCCAGATTCTTGTTCTTCATGTCTTTGTAAGATACACTTAATTATTTTTACATAAAACCGTAAGTACACCTCCTGTACAGCAGAAACCATCTGATTGCAGCAAATAGCAGTAGCATATTCATCTCAATACTTGATTGCAATGGTGGTGAAATGTTAGACAACTGAATTAGTAAAGATAGACTAGCCCATGCTATACTCACAAATATACTTTTTAATCTTAATACATAGCTCAATAGTAATATTCTGGATTATTCTCTTCTGTGCCTTAACTTCCAAGAAAACCAACAAAGAGAAAAAGAGCTTTAGGAATGTGTTTCTACTTTAAATCATCTTAGTGTAGAAGGGATTCATGTTTCTCTTCTCATAGACTTGAAAGACCAGGGCTAGTCACAAAGCTCTAATCTAATTGTCATATAGGCTAGAAACTGCAGGTGATCATATGGATATTTAATAATGAACTGTTGTATGACAATCCCAGTGTCTAGTGACAAATTAACTACTGTCTTCAGTTACTCATAGAACAATGAGTTACTGGATCATTTCCTAAAGAGAAAAAAGACCTAAATTCTGTTTAGCCACTGAATTCAGTCCAGGGATATAAATCTGGGAATTCTGAGCTCAAGAAAGCCTCTGGATCAGGTCCAAGTGTGTCTTCATTTATCCAGCATCCCATGAACTTGAAAGACAAATTTTAGCTGTGCTCCACCCCAAACAAACAATGGAGCACTCTAATTAGGAAGCGAAAGCACTGGAAATAGCCCCATAGTCCTTGGTTCATGGCAAAACTAAGGGATAAAGGTAGGAAGGGGCAGGGTGGGAGCTTCCTTAATTAGGTCATGAGTCTGCTCTATTCCTCCACCTATTGTTCTCAGTGATCCTATGTGAAGTGGATGTAAAGGAATGTGCCTGCTTAAACTATAGCACCTTGTCTCAGCTCACTTCCTGCTCTTACAAGGCTGGTAGCCAGGGAGTTGTTTTGAATATTGAGCAGATGTGATTTTTTTCAATCAGTCATTCTTTTTTTGGCAATGCAGTGACTTTATAAACTTAATAGGTTTCCAATCTATATACTTCCAGTAAGTTTCTCATTCTAGAAGTCCACCCAAAATTAAAATCTTTTTCAGGCAATTCCCATTAAAGTTCTAAGAGTCTTTGCTCTCCATCGCATTTTCTGTCTCAATTTTGTGATTTTTATCTTGGGGCTATTACACTTGATAGGTAAGAGCACATCCTAATTTCATCTTTACAGTAAAAATCTTTATCAACTCGTAATACATATTAGAGACTGGTCGCTTGTTGTGATATGGATTCAGAAGAGATAGTAGGAATGCTCCTAGAAATATGTTAGTCATCTATATGTGTGATCTTCATGCCCTGCAGAGAGGTAGCTCGTGTTTGAATACATTATTTTCTTTCACATTCAGTACCCATGAAAGAGATGTAGGTATGGCGACACTAATGCTACTGGGATCTGTGAGGTAGAGCTAGGGATGCTCCTGTCCATATCAAAGTGCATTAGGTAACCCTGTTCAACAAAAGATTTGATTATGATCGAGAACTGCATTGCTCAATACACAAAGTTGGTCCTTAAGCTTTTGATACTATAGAATTTTTCAAGAAGTTATAGAAATATCAAAATATGACTTCACTACCTTCAGATCTACTTAGAATAACCAGGTTTTAGAATCTTAGGAATAAAACCATTATTCAGTGGCTGCTACATATCTTGCAGGGAACCATTTATTTCCCATATTTATTCATGTCAGTTGTTTTGCTGTGAATCTGTGATATACACCCTTGAAGAACTTCCAATCCAATGCAGATATATCTAATGAGATATTTAAGAAAAATCTTTCCCTAATATTTTAGGCCATAAAAGTGATTTCTCCAGAATGATAACTTCAACTTAACTTTGAGAGTAAATGTTAGAAATATAAGAGCTAGGTCAAACCCTTTACTCAAGGATGAGCAGCTGGGTGGTGAAGCAAGAAAACATAATTGACTTCATACATGCAGCAGTAATCAAATCACAAAGCAATGAAGCAAACAATGGTATCATTTCCATGAGAAACGTTATTAAAGCTCTATGTCTGGGTCAGGAGGAGCCAGGCATGCTTTGTTCTCCACATTCTTGAAGTGGTTTAGATTGAATGATAACTAATCAGCAACTTTCTTTCAGAATCTTCATTATTCTTGTGGCAGATAAACAACACAGGTTAGAGTACTTCTTGAAAAAGAGCAGAAAGATAGAGGATGTAGTGTTTATCCAATTAAGTTCTACTTAAAAATCAATTAGCCTCATTTGTAAGTAGAACTTTTGGTTTGCTTTCTTATTAGCCATTGGAAAAAAAATTAAATTTGATTTGCCTGTTTTCTTCAAAGTCTAATCTTGTCTGAAAAGGGAAGAGCTAGCTCAGAAGGAAACCTTCTGTGATTTCTGTGTCCCCAAGACAAATCTTCCAATAACAACCATGTTTAAGAGAAATGTACAGGAATATATTAGGTTTTCTTTGTACCCCGACGCCTTGCTTCCAATGCACCTATTTTGCAATTTTAAATTTGAAACATACACATTATTACCTGTTTGCAACTATATATGCATTTTTTGCACAGAAAGGCAAAAATTAAAGAGTTTTTTTTTTCATCAGAGTCTCTCAAGAATAATGTCAGTATGCCCCCTATGTTCTTTGTGCTAACATTATTCCATCCCAGAACGGTTTTTTTGTAATTATGAGTAATACCCCAAATATTTGACACCACAGAGCTGAGTCATAAGGCAGGGGACGTATAAATACTTTTTGTTCTCGAGAAACAATGAGACCATCTATTCGTTCACATTTATTTTCCCCTTATGCTGCTTTATTTAATGTTAAGCTTTTAAAAATATTTTAATTTATTTTTAATTTTCTCTCTCTCACTTTGTCTATCCTCCAGTACAGTGATTTCCCTGTAAACCCTTTCATTTTTTTCCCGATGTTTCATGAACGTATCTAAATCCAGCTCATCATGCACCACTAGCTATACCTAATCACACACAGGTTTGAATTACTCCATTCCTATTTAAAGTAGGAGAACAAAAAGTAAGAATGGCAGATGTGTTCATAATTAATATCCTACTGGGTTAATCAGCAGATGCTTGGGATTGCTGTGAAACTTTTGATGTATTCAGAAAAATCACCGAGTTGATCTTCAGACCCCTTTAAACACATGCATACAACAGCCACAGAGTTTAGAACCTTTGAGCCTTGTAAATAAGGGACTTAATGATATAAAAATCACGGACACATCCCTTTGATAGCCTAGTGATTCTAGTGCTTGGGTGAGAAAACTTCACTGAAGTGCTTGCAGCCACATTCCTGGTCAACACTGATAATATTCCTAGTTTACTGATCTTATGCTCAAAAATACCTTGTAGGCAAATAATTCTGAAGTGTGACTCTTTTAAAGTTAATGACGACAAGATGCAGAGAGTTAACAAATGGATATTCAGAATGTGGAATTAGCCAGTACTTCTCCAGTTTTAAATGTGGAGACATAAGAGGCTTGCTGTCCTGCTGAAGAACAGGAGGGAACAGCGCACTGTTAGTGGAAAACACAATCTTTAAGCCAGACAACCTTGAATTGAAAGCTCACTCTCCTCCTTGCAATGCCAGCACCTAACCTCTGAACTCTGGCCTTCCGTACCATCTCTTCTAGGAGAGTCATCTTTGTGTCATCAGCTTTTCAGTGTTAAGCTGCATCTGTGCTTGCAACATTGAAACTGCTGAATGTAAAAGTCTCCTTTGAGAGACATGGAGCTCTTATGGTAAAAAGGCAGCATTGTACAAAATGCTAAGTTCTAGTATAATATGGTTTGCATTTTAGTTTTGTAGTCAATGTATTCAGGTGTGCCTGGCACACTGGGGGCACTTGTTAAATGACATATGAAATAATTCTAACTCAAATAAAAATCTTAGCATTTAAGGAGAAATTGAGTAAAATGGAAAACATAATGAACAGGAAAGAGTTCCTCAGTACTTTAAAATATCTTTATGTCTAGGATAATTGCAATGTTTACTTTTTTATAAGTCAGAATGACTACTGTAGGTTTCTTAAACCTTAATAATATTTAAAGTATTTTGTGCTTGAGTATTAGCATGACTATCAGTACAACTTTCATTGCTAACGATACTATTAGTTGTTATCTCAGGTAATGGAATTTTCTTCATCAGGAGTCTTTCAGGAGACCATGTGTAGGATTAGACATTTTGCTAGAGTGTGTCTTCAGATGGGGGTATAGCAGTGTCCCCAACATGTGCTACTTGATTAGCAAGTATCTATATGCTTGAAGAAGGGAAATATTAAAGAGCAAATGAGAAACACTTCCTCAGTGTACTGGCTAATTTTGTGTCAACTTGACACAGGCTGGAGTTATCAAAGAGAAAGGAGCATCAGTTGGGGAGATGCTTCCACAAGATCCAGCTATACGGCATTTTCTCAATTAGTGATCAAGGGGAAAAGGCCCCTTGTGGGTGGGACCATCCCTGGGCTGGTAGTCTTGAATTCTATAAGAGAGCAGGCTGAGCAAGCCAGGGAAAGCAAGCCAGTAAAGAACATCCCTCCATGGCCTCTGCATCAGCTCCTCCTTTCTTACCTGCTTGAGTTCCAGTCCTGACTTCCTTGGTGATGAACAACAGTATGGAAATGTAAGCCGAATAAACACTTTCCTCCCCAACTGCTTCTTGGTCATGATGTTTGTGCAGGAATAGAAACCCTGACTAAGATACTCAGTAACCTCAGATGTGATGGAAAAAAGAGTTATATTTATATTTCCTTTCATGTTTTTTTTAAAAGAAATATATTGTTATGAGGAATCCTTTGAGATCCAAATGAACAAAACCACACTGAAAACATGTATTGTTTAGAAAAGTCATTAAATATCAATCTATTTTGCTTGATTCTTTTCTTGCCTATAGGCTTGTGTTATAATTGCAAATAATGAGAATATAAAACTTCAGTTTATTTTATTTGTTCATTAGGTGGTATAATATCTAAGAACATTTTATAATATATTCTATAGTGTGAAAATAGATTTTTATCATTTTTTATTTTTGAGATTCTAATTTGGGGAATAATTTCCACACACACACACACACACATACATAACACATATATATGTATATATATAAACAATTAATAGAAAATAAGTTTATATATATATATATATATATATATATATATATATAGAGAGAGAGAGAGAGAGAGAGAGAGAGAGAGAGAGAGAGAGAGTGTGTATTTGTGCTTGTGTGTGTTCATGTGTGTATGTTTGTACATACTCCTAATGATATCCTTCTCAGTCTGTATAATGCTTATATATTTTCATTTGGCATTGGCTAACCAATTGTGTTTCCATGGGTAAAAATATTTCTTCCTCTATCAGCATCCTTTAATTGTCAGTACATCTCTGGATGTGAATGAAGGCATGCAAGTCTTTACTACATTCGTTTTGACATTACATACTGTTCAGTTCATGTTTAGGCAGTGTTATTGGTGAGATCTTGTAGATCCTAACATTCCTAGTAGACACAGTCCTACAGCAAACTCCCTGTTCCTCTGGTTCTCACAATCTGTGCACCCCCTTTTCATAATATTCCCCAAGTCTTAGGTGCAGGGGATATTTTATAGCTATCACCCTACGGACTGGACTCCCAACTCTGCATTTTAATCGATTGTGATTTTCTCTTATGTTTCTGTCTGTTAAAAAGAGATTTCTTTTGAAGGATATTAAGACAATACTTATCTGTAGGTAAAAAACAAATCTCAAAGTAGTTCATAATTATGCTGGCTTTGTAAAGTATTTCTTGTAAATTCATCTCCAATATCTGGGAACTTGGCTAGGTTTTAGTACCAGGCATGATTTCCTCTTGTGCAGTGGATCTTAAGTCTAATAAGAAAATTGTTGACTGTAAACAAGGTATGAGCATCACTCTTGTGCCCTTAGGGTTATAATGCCATGATGGTTCTTGTTGTAGTCCATAGGAATCATAGCTGTATGGATGGATGCTTGACTCTTTTGGAAGCTTACATAGTGCCCTTTCCTCCCATGAAATCTAGTTGTCAAGGAAAAGTCAAGTGACTTCCAGGACAGGGATCATCGAACCTTATGTCTGAAGTGCATGGTGTCCTTAGCAGTAGGGATTTACCTTCCATTTCTAGGGGGCAACCATGGGCAATAGCAATAGTCTGTGGTGGTTTTATCTTAATACTTTTTCTTTTGTTTTGTGTTTTTTCGCTATGATCCTGCTGTGAAGCACAGGTTGGCCATCCTCTTTCACCAGCCTTCCAAGTAACTGAATCAAAAGTGTATACCATCACACCAAGCTGAAGTTCTTAATATCTCTAACTGCATTTTTGTGCATTTAAAAAAAAACCCAACAGGTCATACATTTGTATTTTGCACTGTGCTTCATACGTATTCTAAAGCTTATCTTATAGATGTAGCTGAATCCTTAGACTTTTGGTGATTCTTCATGCCCTGTATAATTTTCTCTGGAGATATACCTGACAAAACTTGCCAGATCTTTTCTGTTTATTGAACATTGTTTTTTGTTTTTCTGGGATTGGTGAGTTGTTCTTTTTGACCTTCATTCTCGGTTCTTGTCATTCCTATAGGCAACCTTTTCTAGCTTGTCTAAGTGAAGGAGACCATTCTTTTGTAGTATTCAGTTTCTACTCACCCTTCTGTCTTAGTGTATCATTGTTGGGAAGGGAAAACATGACAAAGGTAACTCTTGTAATATGACAACATTTAATTGGGCATGGCTTACAGTTTTAAAATTTTACATTATCATCATAGCAGCATCCAGGAAGACACTGGAAGAGCCAAAGGCAGCAAGCAACAGGAGACTCTTCTGCATTGGACTGAGTCTGAGCACAGGACCCCAAAGCTCAACCTCAGAGTGACACATATCCTACAACAAGGCCATATTTCCTAACTACCATTGCCCATGGGATGGCCATATTCAAACCACATTATTCCTCTTCCTGGACCCCATAGGCTTATTCAAATACATGAGTCAATGGGGGCCATACCTGGCCATAGCATAGTGCAAAATACATTTAGTCCAACTTCAAAAGTTCCCATAGTCTATCACAATCTTAATAATGTTTAAAATTTCAATTTGAAAATCTCTTCTGGGATTCATGCAATGTCTTAATTGTAACCCCTTACAAAAAGTAAAATAAAAAAAGCGTATCACATACTTCTAACATTACAAACTACACATTATTATTCCAAAATGCCATAGTGAGGAAATACTGGACCAAAGTAAGAACAAAAATTCAGCTGGGAAAACTCCAAACTCTGCATCTCTATATCTGATGTCAAGGCACTCTTTAGATCACCAACTTACTCCATGTTTGATGATTGCAAAAAACTTCTCGGTTTTGTGCTGGTCCCACTCTTTGTTAGCAGCTTGCCTCAGCAGGTGTTTCATGGCTCTGCATCTCTAACATCTTGGGATTCAAGACATCTTTAATTTTGTAGTTATTTGTTCCAGTGTTTAGAGTCCACCCATGATCTTTGGTGCTTCTCCAAAGAGCTTGGGTCACTTCTTCCGCTATGCCTTTTGCAGTGCTCTAGGCTCTGACGGACTATACTTCACTGTTGTCGCTCTTCTTGGTGGTCATCCCAAGGTACTTGTATCTCCAATACACTAGGGTATTTTTTGGCTGTTATTCTCCATATCTCACAGGCTTTCTATTGTCCAAAGCCTTAATCTCTTTGCAGAACCCCTTCAGTCCTGGGATATCAATTGCAAATGAGACTACATTTCACTATTGGCCTTTCCTGGCTTCTCACAGTATCAAGCTTCAGCTGCTCTCCATGACTCCTTCTGCCTTCAAAACTAGTATCATCTGGATACTTCTTATATATAATATCAAGTCCAGCTACAGCTTGAGGTACAAACTTGGCTATCTCTGGAACACAGCTTTTTGTGCTCTCAGAAAATACTTCCCAGAAGATTTCACCTCATTGATGCCAGTCTTTTCTTAATCACCTCTAATTTCTTAGCTGCAGCTAACTAACATCAATTGTCCCAGTAGTCCCTTCTATTCTTGAATCTAAAGCCAGAGTCACATGGGTGAAGCTGCCAAGTTTTGCTGTTTTCTAGGACTGGAACATGTTCTTCTTGGGCTATTACATTATCAGCAGCTTTCTGTTATTCAACACATTCACTGCCTAAGCTTGGCTGTCTTGGAAATTGCTCTTTAGACTGACCTTGAACTCAGAGATTTGAATGCATCTAGATATTGCATGCTAGGACTAAAGGTGTATGCCACCATGCCTGGACCTGAACTTTTTATGGCCACTGTGCTTCAAGATTTGAATCAAAAGTTTTTTTTCTTCCAGCCTTAAGATCTGGATCACAGATGTGCCCTCCATTTCTGGATTGTAGTTAATTCCAGATTATAAGTTCAAATGAAAACAATAACCAGGAAATGATAATGCCTTTCATGATATAACTATTCATTGTTCAAATGCAAACACATAAGCAATAAGTGTAGCTGTGTGGGATATTGTCCTGAGGTTACCACTTCCTTAGTTACATTTAATACTCTTGAACATACAATTTAGCTTCATTCTACTTCCTGGTGCCTCTGTATTCTTTGAACTATGCATTTTGTATTTTTGTTTGTAATATTGCTACTCTTGATCAAATCTGAATCTTTTCAACTTAACCTCTGGCAGACTCTTCAGAAAAGGGCAAAAAGCAGCTATAATCACCACCAAATATCTTAAGCTACATACTAAATATCCAGGCTATATACTAAAATTTCTTCTGAAACATCTTGAACCAGGTCTCCACAGTTCATTTTATCCTACCCATCAATGTCTTCCATATTCCTACTAGGATGGTCCATTAAACTTCACATAGTGCATCCTGTTGCTTTCCAAATCTGAAGTCCCAATATCCATAGTCCTCCAAATAATGGCATGGTTAGGCCTATCACAGCATTACCCTAGTACCTGGTACCAACTTTTGTCTTAGTTGGGGCTTCATTGCTGTGAAGGGACATAATGACCAAGGTAACTCTGATAAAGAAACATTTAAGTGGGTCTGGCTTACAGTTTTAGAGGTTTAGTCTATTATCATTATGGTAAGAAGCATGGCAGCATTCAGGCAGACATGGTGTTTAAAGAGCTGAGAGTTCTATATCTTGATCCAAAGGGGACTTTCTTCTGCACTAGGTAGGGCCTGATCATAGGCCACCAAAGCCCATAGTGACACACTTCTACCAACAGGCCACACCTCTTAATAGTGTCATTTCCCATGGGCCAAGCATAGTCAAATCACCATACCTCCTATGTTCTCACATAAGTTAATTATCATGTTCTTAGTTTTTACTTCCTGTTTGTGTTCTTTAATGTATTCTAGCTACACCAGTAGAAGGAATGTTCAGTGCATGGTTAGAGCACATGCAGCTCTTGTTAAATAAGGGAATACATATTTGTTTATTTAAAAATACAATAAAAGTAGTAGTCTTAGCTCCCTGGTGGAAGATCAAGTGACCATAGGTGTGTGGGTTCATTTCTGGGTCTTCAATTCTATTCCATTGGTCTGCTTGTCTGTCTCTATACCAGTACCATGCAATTTTTATCACAATTGCTCTGTAGTAAAGCTTTAGGTCAGGCATGGTGATTCCACCAGAGGTTCTTTTATCCTTGAGAAGAGTTTTTGCTATCCTAGGTTTTTTGTTATTCCAGATGAATTTGCAAATTGCTCCTTCTAATTCGTTGAAGAATTGAGTTGGAATTTTGATGGGGATTGCATTGAATCTGTAGATTGCTTTTGGCAAGATAGCCATCTTTACAATGTTGATCCTGCCAATCCATGAGCATGGGAGATCCTTCCATCTTCTGAGATCTTCTTTAATTTCTTTCTTCAGAGACTTGAAGTTTTTATCATACAGATCTTTCACTTCCTTAGTTAGAGTCACTCCGAGATATTTTATATTATTTGTGACTATTGAGAAGGGTGTTGTTTCCCTAATTTCTTTCTCAGCCTGTTTATTCTTTGTATAGAGAAAGGCCATTGACTTGTTTGAGTTTATTTTATATCCAGCTACTTCACCGAAGCTGTTTATCAGGTGTGTGGACACTATGCCCCTCCTTAGAAGTGGGAACAAAACACCCTTGGAAGGAGTTACAGAGACAAAGTTTGGAGCTGAGATGAAAGGATGGACCATGTAGAGACTGCCATATCCAGGGATCCACCCCATAATCAGCATCCAAACGCTGACACCATTGCATACACTAGCAAGATTTTATCGAAAGGACCCAGATGTAGCTGTCTCTTGTGAGACTATGCCGGGGCCTAGCAAACACAGAAGTGGATGCTCACAGTCAGCTAATGGATGGATCACAGGGCTCCCAATGGAGGAGCTAGAGAAAGTACCCAAGGAGCTAAAGGGATCTGCAACCCTATAGGTGGAACAACATTATGAACTAACCAGTACCCCGGAGCTCTTGACTCTAGCTGCATATGTATCAAAAGATGGCCTAGTCGGCCATCACTGCAAAGAGAGGCCCATTGGACACGCAAATTTTATATGCCCCAGTACAGGGGAACGCCAGGGCCAAAAAGGGGGAGTGGGTGGTTAGGGGAGTAGGGGTGGGCGGGTATGGGGGACTTTTGGTATAGCATTGGAAATGTAAATGAGCTAAATACCTAATAAAAAATTAAAAAAAAAAAAAAAAAGAAAAAACTAAGCAATAGCTTTACTTTAGAGGAGATACAATCTTACCACTGTCTGAACAGTACTGACAATATGTTTTATGGCAAGGTATTAGAAGTAAGAGTTCAGAATTTCTAGACCTAAAGCTAGGAAACAGTTATTTGTCAAGATGAACCTTAGGAATCCTGAGACTATCAAAATAAAGAAAATATTAAGTTTCCACTCCATACCTAATGATAAATATGTCAAGATAATAAATAGAAAATATAAAAAAAAATTTAAAAAAAAGTAGTAGTCTTTAAGGAGAACATTATTGTGTCTGTTGTAGGAAAACTTAAGCTAGTTGGAAATAAATAAATAAATAAATAAATAAATAAAAGATTTGGAATCATATATAACATAAAGTATCGTAGTATTTCTTTACTGGTAACATAATCTAAAGGTTTGTAAAAGTTTAGCATGCTATGATATCACCATTGTTCACGTGAACTCTGGAAAGAGGGAGTGGAGATGCATCGGCAAAATTTATGAACTTGCAAAGTTTATTTTACATTCTTATGGTTTGAAAGAAATAACAAATTCTAGTTTCAATACCTCACAATCTAGAATCTTGTATTTACACAAATAAACTGGGTTATGAGCATTAATTCCAGAAGAAAACCAAAACAAAACAAAACAAAATGTGCCATATACTCTTGTTGTATGTATGTATGCATGTGGATATGGGGGAAGGCTACATGTAGATGTGTATACAAGTACATTTACAGAGACCAAAGGATGCTCTCCTGTCTCCTACTCCTTCCAGTTATTCTCTTGAAATAAGGTCCTACACAGAAAACAGAACTATATTGTCAGCCAGTAAAACCCAGTAATCTCCATCCTTGTGATCAAGATTGGGGCCATAGTACACTTGACCATGCTCACCTCTTTAAGTGGCTCTGAGAGTTTCAACTGAGGTTATCCTACTTTCAAAGCAATTACTTCTATTCCTTAAACCATCTACTCTGCCCGTCGGCATTTACTTTTACCAATTTCTTGAAGTAGTGAGCCTTCCTTAACTAAAACAACACCCAAAACCAGAAAAGACATTGCTATGGTTTGAATGTTTTTCTCCTCCAAACCTTTGCTGAAATTGAGATGACAGTGCAAGAGTATTGAGACACGGCATGTATATAGGTAAGGAGAGTATGAGATGGCTTCTCTCAATGGTAGAATTCATGTCATTATGAAAGTGCAGACATAATCTCTATTTGCTCGACTCCTATGAAGGAAACAGCACTGTCAGTGCATTGATCTTAGAACTGCCTGGGATAAGAACTGTAAGAAAGGACATTAATGTTTGCTTTGAATTTCCCAACATGCTCTTTTCAGTAGTAATATCACAAAGTAGACCCAGACATGTTGTGTTCAGG
The DNA here is from genome assembly GCF_000001635.26 of Mus musculus. Classification (NCBI taxonomy): domain Eukaryota; kingdom Metazoa; phylum Chordata; class Mammalia; order Rodentia; family Muridae; genus Mus; species Mus musculus. Next base: position 82,370,965 of record NC_000079.6, read on the forward strand.
GAAAATCTTTCTGAGAATGGGAATGGACAGCATAAGAGGAAAAGCTGATCAGTGTTAGCTTCAGATGACCAGACTCAGCAGGCTTTCACAGATCATACAGATCATATGTAGCATCATTAAGTCTGCCATACCTTGAGGAAATGGGACTTTTATGTCCTTCATTAGGTATCTATTGGCTCTATATTACTCAGATAGGAGAGTGATTCTCTTAGGCACCTCTACAGTGGTGATTTAAAAAACTTAATGGGACTATGAATTTGAGGAGGTTGAAGCTAAGGGGTATGAGCAGCAGTATCCACAGCAGGAGACAAAGGGATAGTTGATATACAGGTAGTATTCTAGTCCTATCTATAATAGGCATTCAGTTGGTACAGTAGACAGAAATGCAAATGGGTGAAGTCAGACTGAGGAGTCTACATGTCCTGTTGTAAATTCATTCTTATAAAAATAAAAAATTTCACTTCAATAAATGTTTGCTACAAGAGAGTTGTGGTATAAAATGTTTTTTAAAGATACTACACATGGAGGGCAGTCAATATATTTTGTTGCATTGCTAGTGAAATGAACTATTCATGTGAAAGCGTACTAAGACTTTCTAGAAATTAAAGTTAAATCATAGAGGGCAGGTCTGAAGGGTAAGCCAGCAGAACTGAAATCTGTAGAGTATTTGATAGCACCATCCCCAGTATCTGAAACACTGAACAGACTGAAGGTATCACACTTTTTAAACAAGTTGTATTTTAAATTCAGATACACAGCTTAAATTTATAGCTTATCTATGTGTGTGTGTGTATGTGTGAGCCTGTGTGTGTATGTGCAAGAGAGATAGAGAAAAGCGACAAGAGAGTATGCATGCATACACGTACATGTGACATCTAGAATAAACTCTTTAAACTATGAGTTCATTTTCCTCACCTAGTCAATTGCTCACAACTTTTATGAGGATAAGCAATATGTCATGCAGACATATGATATGTAATTTAACACACAGTACTTGTTTGAACTCATTTTTCTGTTCTGTAAAACCTAGTTAGACTGTTTGCTCCACTCATGTGCAATCTTTGCTTTTCCTTGATTGTCCTGACTCTTGGAGGCAGAAATTATTCTGCATCCTCCACTTCAATCAGTTTCCTGGCTGTCAGTGGAGGATGAGAAAGCCTGTATACCTGAGCATCCTAGATGGTGAGAGAGTTTATGCTCAAATGGCAGAGTAAGTAAACAGATACTCAAAAGTGAAAGTGTTTACCCAATGCCCATTGATTAACAGAAAATGCCTTATTTATACATGTAAGGACTTAGGATGGAAAAGGAAACATTTTAAACTTTTATGTTACCCAGTTTTCTTAAAAACTTAAATATATGACATAATCTCTAATTATTCCTTACCATTTATACATAATCGTCAACAATTTTTCCAACATTTTATACAGAGTTCTTAATCTTTTTTTTTCTTTCTTTATGATTGAACCACAGTTGACTGGGTTTAAATCTACCAGGGCCACGATTGGGATTAAAGATATGCTACAAGACAATGAGTTCCTCTTTGTTTTGTTGTATGGAGCTTATGAGACCTATGATATATATTTTTCTTTATTATCAGTCTTTTCAATGTTCATTTTCAACTCAGTTTGGCAAAATAATAGGGCAAAGAGCAAAGGGAAAAAAAAAAAAAACAACAAATAATTATATAAAGTCTGCTCTTCCAGACAAAGATGGCATGACTGCCCAGACAGAGCTCTTGGCTGTCAGGCAGTGCCACCACACATTAGCGCAAAATGCTCGTTGATCTGCTGATGTATGAAAGTCTGGATTTGGCATACAAAAGGCACCATGGAGTGTCGATGTATAATGCATGAAAGTGTTGGCTGCTCAGAAGCTGAGAATCTGAAAGTCAGGGACAGCCTGTATGTATATGAACAAAGAAGAGAGAGAGAAAGATAGTAAATCGTGGTTGGCTGTGTCCTGTATATTTTGAGGGAGACTTTGGAGTGCAAGGACCCTGAGTCTATGAGGGTGCATAAAGAGGCTATGGTAATTGACCCACAATCACCATGCTAGCCTGTTGTGGACCTGACACAAGTATGATGTACTTAGGAAGGATGGATAAAGAGCACCAAAGGGCATGAAGAGAGGTGAAAGGCATCAGTTCCTGAAGTTAGTATGGAAACCCCTCTGCAGTTTTGCCAAAGAGTTTATTTTACAAACCATCAGGTGTTTTGTATTTTTGAAAATGGAATATATTAGTTACCTTTTTATTTTTGGTACAAAATACTTGACAAATAGCTACTTAAGACAGGAAGTCTTTTTTTTCTTTCTTTTTTTCTGGTTAATTTTAGATTTAGGGATACTTTTTACCATGGTAGGGAAGACATTGTGGCAGCGGCAGGAGGCATGCTCTCCTCATTGCATTCTCAGTCAGGAAGCAGAGTGCAGTGAACCCTGGAGCTTACCTTGCCTTATCATTTTTATTCATTCCAAAGCCCTAGAGCAGGGAATGGTCTTCATCTCAGTTTACCTACTGCAGAAGATCCTTTACTGACATACCCAGAGATGGGCATCCAGGATGAGTCTGTCTACTTGACAGTAAAGATTAACTATTGTGTGAAGGGAATTTTTATCTCTTGAAAATTCAGGAGGAGATAGTTCAAAATTCCAGGTCTTTATTTTCACACAAAAAGACCAAAGCTAGACCTTTGTTACACGGAGTGATATTGGCTGCAACAGATCAGCTGCCATCTATATCCTCTCTGGGAATCTATTCCTAGCTGTTCTTTGACTTCTTGGTGAACTGTGATTTCTGTTTGTTGGTTGGTTGGTTTGTTTTTGTTTTTTGTTTTTGTTTTTGTTTTGTTTTGCTTAATTTTTATTAGATGTTTTATTTACATTGCAAATTTTATCCCCTTTCCTCATTTCCCCTCTGAAAACCCCCATCGCATCCCCCCCTCCTCCTGCTCACCAATCCACCCACTCCATGTCCTGACATTGCCCAACACTGGGGCATTGAGCCTTCACTAGACCAGGAACCTTTCCTCTCATTGATGTCCCACAAGGCCTTCCTTTGTGACATATGCAGCTGGAGCCATGGGTCTCTCTATGTGTACCCTTTGATTGGTGGTTTACTCCCTGGGAGCTCTGAGGGTACTGGTTGGTTTGTATTGTTGTTCCTCCTGTGGGACTGAAAACCCCTTCAGCTCCTTGTGTCATTTCTCTAGCTCCTCCATTGGAGACCCTGTGCTCAGTCCAATGGATGGGTGTGAGTATCCACTTCTGTATTTGTCAGGCACTGGTAGAGGCTCTCATGATACAGCTACATCAAGCTCCTGTCAGTAAACTATTGTGGGCATCCACAATAGTGTCTGGGTTTGGTAACTGTATATGGGATGGATACCCAGGTAGGCCAGTCACTGGGTGGCCTTTTCTTCAGTTTCTGCCCCGAAATTTTGTGTCTCTATTTCCTCCCATGGGTATTTTGATCCCCCTTCTAAGAAGGACCCAAGTATGAACACTGTGGTCTTCCTTCTTCTTGAGCTTCATGTGGTCTGTAAATTGTATCTTGGGCCTTCCAAACTTCTGGGCTAATATCCACTTATCAGTGAGTGCATACTATATGTGTTCTTTTGCGATTGGGTTACCTCACTCAGGGTGATATTTTCTAGTTCCATCCATTTGCCTAAGAACTTCATAAATTCATCATTTTTAATAGATGATTAGTACTCCATTGTGTAAATGTACCACATTTCCTGTATCCAGTCCTCTGTTGAAGGTTGTCTGGATCTTTTTCTGGCTGTCACCTGAGCTTTTGATCTTAGCCATTCTTACTGGTGTGAGGTAGAATCTCAGGGTTGTCTTGATTTGCATTTCCCTGTTGACTATGGATGTTAAACATTTCTTTAGGTGTTTCTCAGACATTCCATATTCCTTGTTTGAGAATTCTTTGTTTAGCTCTGTACCCCATTTTTTTGAGAAAGGGTTCCCCTGTATAGCCCTGGCTGTCCTGGAACTCACTTTGTAGACCAGGCTGGCCTCGAACTCAGAAATCTGACTGCCTCTGCCTCCTGAGTGCTGGGATTAAAGGAGTGTGCCACCACACCCGGCATCTGTACCCCAGTTTTAATAGGGTTATTTCATTCTCTGGAGTCTAACTTTTTGAGTTCTTTGTATATATTGGATATTACTGCTCTATCAGATGTAGGACTGATAAAGATCTTTCCCCAATCTGTTGGTAGCCATTTTGTCCTATTAACAGTGTCATTTACCTTATAAAAGCTTTGCAATTTTATGAGGTCCCATTTGTCAATTCTTGATCTTAGAGCATAAGCTATTGGTGTTCTGTTCAGGAAAAATTTCCCTGTACCCATGTGTTCAAGGCTCTCCCCCACTTTCTTTTTTTTTTCCATTTTTTATTAGGTATTTAGCTCATTTACATTTCCAATGCTATACCAAAAGTCCCCCATACCCACCCACCCCCACTCCCCTACCCACCCACTCCCCCTTTTTGGCCCTGGCGTTCCCCTGTACTGGGGCATATAAAGTTTGCGTGTCCAGTGGGCCTCTCTTTCCAGTGATGGCCGACTAGGCCATCTTTTGATACATATGCAGCTAGAGTCAAGAGCTCCGGGGTACTGGTTAGTTCATAATGTTGTTCCACCTATAGGGTTGCAGATCCCTTTAGCTCCTTGGGTACTTTCTCTAGCTCCTCCATTGGGAGCCCTGTGATCCATCCATTAGCTGACTGTGAGCATCCACTTCTGTGTTTGCTAGGCCCTGGCATAGTCTCACAAGAGACAGCTACATCTGGGTCCTTTCGATAAGTTTCAGTGTATCATGTATTATGTGGAGGTCCTTGATCCACTTGGACTTGCGCTTTGTATAAGGAGAAAAGAATGGATTGATTTACATTCTTCTACATGATAACCACCAGTTATGTGTTTTGCAAATTGTATCTTGGGTATTCTAAGTTTCTGGGCTAATATCCACTTATCAGTGAGTGCATATCATGTGAGTTCTTTTGTGATTGGGTCATCTCACTCAGGATGATACCCTCCAGACCCATCCATTTGCCTAAGAATTTCACAAATTCATTGTTTTTAATAGCTGAGTAGTAATCCATTGTGTAAATGTACCACATTTTCTGTATCTATTCCTCTCTTGAGGGACATCTGTTTTTTTCCCAGCTTCTGGCTATTATAAATAAGGCTGCTATGAACATAGTGGAGCGTGTGTTCTTATTACCAGTTGGAAAATCTTCTGGATATATGCCCAGGAGAGGTATTGCTGGATCCTCCAGTAGTACTATGTCCAATTTTCTGAGGAACTGCCAGACTGATTTCCAGAGTGGTTGTACAAGCTTGCAATCCCACCAGCAATGGAGGAGTGTTCCTCTTTCTCCACACCCTCGCCAGCATCTGCTGTCACCTGAATTTTTTATCTTAGCCATTCTGACTGTTATGAGGCAGAATCTCAGGGGTGTTTTGTTTTGCATTTCCCTGATGATTAAGGATGCTGAACACTTCTTCAGGTGTTTCTCAGCCATTCAGTATTCCTCAGTTGAGAATTCTTTGTTTAGCTCTGTGCCCCATTTTTTAATGGGGTTATTTGATTTTCTGGAGTCTAGCTTCTTGAGTTCTTTGCAAATATTGGAAATTAGTCCCCTATCAGTTTTAGGATTGGTGAAAATCCTTCCCCAATCTGTTGGTGACCTTTTTTGTCTTATTGACAGTGTCTTTTGCCTTACAGAAGCTTTGCAATTTTATGAGGTCCCATTTGTGGATTCTCGATCTTACAGCACAAGTCATTGCTGTTCTGTTTAGGAATTTTCCCCCTGTGCCCATATCTTTGAGGCTTTTCCTCACTTTCTCCTCTATAAGTTTCAGTGTCTCTGCTTTTATGTGGAGTTCCTTGATCCACTTAGACTTGAGCTTTGTACAAGGAGATAAGAATGGATCAATTCGAATTCTTCTACATGATAACCACCAGTTGAGCCAGCATCATTTGTTGAAAATGCTGTCTCTTTCCCAGTGGATGGTTTTATCTCTTTTGTCAAAGATCAAGTGACCATAGGTGTGTGGGTTCATTTCGGGGTCTTCAATTCTATTCCATTGATCTACCTGTCTGTCGCTGTCTTGCTGGGAATTGAACTAAGGACCTCTGGAAGAATAGTCAGTCCTCTTAACTACTGAGACATCTATCCAATCCATGAGGGAATATTTAAAATTGTGAAATTTATGCTCAAGATCTGTGAGTTATGTTTCTTTACATTTTATTACCAAATACACTTTATGGGTCACAAAGATGGAATAATTTAAAACTGTCTTTAAAAGTCATTTACTGTTTGCAATGTTTCCAATACTGCATGTATGTTCCACTACTCTGTTGTGTCTTATGTTTTCCAGAAGGTGTTTTGGTCAAACATGATTTTTATTCACTGAGGAAATATATAATGTTACTTTATTATACTCTCAGGCTATATTTTCCCACAAAATACTGCAGTTTATTCTTTTGTCATTTGTTACCTATTTATTTTTACTTTCTGAATCATATTTTCAATTATTTTGCCTGTTTCCATTGTTTATTTTATCATTTTAATATTTATTTTTACTTTAATTTGGCACATAAAATTCTATTAACGGAGAAATATGTAATCTTTTGACACATAATATGTTGTGAGATGTTCAAATTGAGGTAAATGGATTGTCTCAAACATCATTTTGAATAATCAAATCGTGTAATGCTTTCTTTTAGCTTTGAAAGTGCCGTTTTACCATGTCTTGTAGTAGAATTCCAGAATGTACTGTCCTCAGTGTAACTTGAGCCAGTTGACCAACCTTTGCTGAGCCTTCTTGCCTCTGCTTGTCTTTGTATGATGAACTTGTTTCCTCTTTCATTCATCATTCAGTTGTATTTCCTTACTGATTAGTAGTTTGAGAATTCTGCCTCTTACAACTTTGGACTAAGTAAAATATATTTTTTCTCTAGATTATGTTTTTCACCTTCAGAAATGATGAATTCCAACATAATTCCACCTTAAATTTTGCCTTATTTTCTATCTAGATAATAAAATAAATATTTTAGTACACTGTTTCATAAAGAAAATTGGTTTGTTTTGGGCCATGGTTCTGGTAAAAGGGTGAGAGGTCACATTTGGGTGTCTTAGATTCCTTGTGCAAACAATTCCATAACAAAAGATAATACAACTTATTTGTTACTTTTGTATCTAGCTGGTCTCTCTGTGTTCTTGCAAAGACAAACTGATTCAAAAGTGAGGCTACTTGTAAGTGACCTTGTCTAATTCTTACTACTTTCCAAAGTTTTCACCTCTAGTCCTTAGCCTGATTAGGTTTCCACCATGATAACTATTTGAAAGGGTGATGGAATTTCAGCACTCAAAGCCTTAGGAGATTTCAAATCTCTACAAGCATAGACTTTACACTTGTTAGACATTTTGCAGTAGGTAGATTAAGTTATTCAATTATAAAATTTATATTATTTTCTATTATTTCATAAATTGTCAGTTATCATGGGATCAATATGTTATAGTGAGTAGGCAGTAAGAATCCAGTATTTTTGTCTTTCAGAAATAAATAATCAGTGGTTCTTACTTTTTGTCATTGTAGTTTTGTCATTGTATTTTATCATTGTTAAGTATTACCTTTGAAATAAGTTAAGCTTTTTTTGTATGTGTAGGTTTGTGCCAAACTATTTTGATTACCCTTCCATGGAAATATAACCCTTTCTTAATTTCTTTCTTTGTTGTTGTTTGTTTGTTTGTTTGTTTTTAAAGCAGACTTAATTCATTTATTTTTCTTGTATAAAAACCCTTATGTGGTAGCCACAGCTGAAGCCTGGGTCCTCTGAACAGAGACTCTGGTGTGGTTTTTCACAAGATAATCAGTGAATTCCTGATAAGGAGACTTGGTGAAGGCAGCCTCTTTCCAGAGGTCAGGAGTCAGGTAGCTGCAAGTCTTGGAGATGCCATCAATGGTGGCCTTGGCAAAGTTACCCAGGATGGCGTGCAGCCTCTGGCTGAAGTGTAGCAGTCATCTATACCGGCCATCATCAGGAGCTTCTTGGGCACAGGAGCAGAGACAATGCCAGTGCCTTTGGGGGCAGGGATGAGACGCATCAGCACAGAGCCACAGCGGCCTGTCACCTTGCATGGAACAGTGTGGGGCTTGCCAATCTTGTTCCCCCAGTAGCCTCTCTGCACAGAGACGATGGAAAGCTTGGCCAAGATGATGGTCCCTCGGATGGCAGTGGCAACCTCCTTGGAGCACTTAACACCATGACCAATGTGACCGTTGTAGTCCCCAGTAGCGACGGATGCCTTGAACCTGGTCTGCTGGCCAGCCCGAGTCTGCTTCTGCACTGGCATGATTTTTAGAACCTCATCCTTTAGGGATACACCCAGGAAAAAGTCAATGATCTTAGAGTCCTTAATGGGCAGGTAGAACAGGTAGATCTCCTCCAAGGACTTGATCTTCATGTCCTTAACCAAGCAGCCCAGCTTGGTGACAGAAGTCCTCTCCTTGTCTTCAGCTTTACCTCCACGAGTCCACAGCCTCAACCAGGGCCACTGCCTTGACCAAGGCCCCTAAGACTGCTGCTGAATCCTCCGCGGAAGCCGCGGCCTCCTAATTCTGGGCCCCCGGGGCTTCCGGGCCCTCCCACTGCACTAGAGTCTCCCCCATTTGGTGTTTACCCGAAGAAGAAGCTTAATTTCAATTTCTTAATTTCAATATTAAGTGAAACTAATCCTTATTTCCGGATGAAGTGTGCCTGTGCGTTGCCTGTGCGTGCGCTGTGTACTAGGCACTGTGGTTATAGGGACTGCACTCCATACCCTGGGTAGAACGTTGTCTTCATCTTTTAGCCCGTGTGCTCTGGAAGGTCATTTTCAAGAGACTGAGGGTATTGTTTAGTAAATTCCTCAATCTAATCGAGTTACCTCAATGTCATGTATCTCATTTCTGATGAGATTTAAGCCCAATGACTAACTTCTTATTTTCTTGTGACATCATCAGTTTGAGATAATAATTCATTTTACATTTTTGGTTTTTCTGTGGAAGGAGTTTTTGCCTTACTGCTAGAAATGGAAGTCCCGCTGTTTGTTGTCAAATGGAAAACATTGGTTAATATTGAGGGGAGAGGGCATCAGCTTTGAATCTAGTAATTTCTAATGTAGTAAGCATAGATTCAGTAAATACAATCAACTCCTCCTGGGGAAGAGCTGCAGGGGATGGAGACCAAGGTGAATAGCTCCACTTAGAAAGTTAGCCGTGGTAACGGTCAGAGGCAGCTGTATGAGGCACTCTCTCAGAAGTGGAATAAAAACAATAACCATGGTCAGGGTTACTGATAAAATAAAAGGCATCCACTTAGATTTGGAGTTCTATGAAGAATGAACTTTACAACATAGGTTTGAAATTTTCTTTCATCTAGACATGCCTTCTATTAATCATTTAAGGTATTATCAGATATAATGGAATCTATTATTTATAAGTACTATATTGTGATACAAGATTCTGGAAAAAACTGCTCAACCTCACTGTGCAGGACTTAGGTCCTAGAGGATTCAACAAGAGGAAATTGGTGATTCTGTCAGTGTGAAGTGGAGAGTAAGACCCACCCACCCCATTCCTAATGTGGATAGTTTCTGTTCTTCCAACACAGAAACTATGCCACACATAAGGGACATTTCAAGCAATCCATTGCCAACAGAAAACAATTTCTGGCTGATCCTTCTAATACATTCAAGACAAGTATTTTGTTCTAACCTTTGAAATTTATTGCTAATTATGCATTTGCCACTATTGAATATCCCTAAGGGTCAAATGGGTTCAATTTTTGTAGTTCATATATTCTGAAAATTTTTGAAGATGTCACCTAATCATGTTGAATGCTGAGTTATTGGACCCTGGCACTGTTTTGTTTTGACCACTTTATATAATTAATTCAAGATGTTTACATATAGCTTGAAAAATATAAGCTTGATAGTACCAGAAGAAAGTTAGTAGAAATACTAAGAGGAGTTATTTGGCATAAAACAGTTTCTGTAAATTCAGAGTTTATGTCTTTATTTCCTCATACATTTGAGGCAAAATCTGAGCAGGTGTTTGTAGGTATGACAGCTTTTATTGAACATTATAGTGAAGGGAATTTTGTGGCCTCTGAGATTTTATGCAAGCTTTACATAAGTGTACATAAGTAAATCTTGTAACAGAACAAGGACAGACATACTAACACAATGTCTTTTATCTACCTTTCTCTACCTTTCTCTCTGATCAAATTCAGACTATATTTATGAAAATGAATTGGAGTTTCTGGAATAAGGGCTTAAATAGTTGCCCCTTAAGGATAGATTTGAGATGCCTATCCGTTCATTAAAAAAATCATGTTTCTAGTTTTCCCATCTAAACGTGTCCCTGACATCCATGCAGCTCACTCACTACAGTACTACCTGGAATTAATCTCAACTGTGTACCCAACTAGCATTCTGGGTTTTCCATCTCTATATAAATTTTTAAGAATTTTCAAATTTGTTTTTTGTTATCATGAGAGATATTGGCCATTGTTTTCTATTATTGTGAAAACCCATTTCATTTATTTTTACTAGAATTGCATCCAAATACATGACATATTTTTAAAGCAATGATTAAAGAATAGTTCCCCCTAATTCATCAAATGGCATTTCTTTCATATGTGAATGGCTATGTCTTGTTAATGGGTTCTGTGGTGTAACTTTATAATTAATATTTATATTATCTGCAGTATGTATTATTATGGAAAAAAAGAATTGTATATTATAAAATTGAATGTTTTAAAGCATTCAAGTAAACCAAAAATATTTCCTCAAAAATGTGTTGAAAGGATGTAACAATCCAGCATGTGATTTTAATTAATGTCCAAGTAACTAAAAATGTATTTAGTTCATAAAGAAAACATATTGACATCTAATTATGGATCATAGAATTTGGTGCAGCAAAACTGTTGTGCATCTGTTCAGTGAAAACATAATCATGGGGGATAAAAAACGGCACAACATATAATGGAAATGAAATAATGCACAAATAAGACCATTAAAAAGCACGGTGTGAAACCAAAGAGATTGGGATTTAGTAAGGGAGAAAGACTTCATATGTTAACACAGAAAAATTTACTGACTATCCTAGCTACATGCCCAATAGTCATCACCCACATGAGAAGTCTTTATTTATCTCTATGTGTTAGCACAAATGTTGCCTTGTGTCAGAAATGGCTTTCTCATTAGTCTGTGGCAGTGGTCATCTCATTTCTTGGAGCTCTTTGCATTTATCTTCTCTTATATTAATTTCTGCTTTGTGTATCTTTTATTATTTTTACTTTATAAACAATAAAAATCTTATTAGTTTGTAATGCATTTCAGAGCAGATTTTAAGTTTTATAACATTTTATAGAACAATGTTTTAGAAAAATCACAAAAAATACTAAAAACTATACAAGGACTTTTGTCATTAAATTGGTCATAAAAATAGTAATTGCAATATGGTTATAAGCAATTAATTGTACATCATTCTGGCACTATGTGGATAGTCAAGATCTTAGCTCCTTGTTATAATGAGCTTCATCCTTAACCTTGTGAGATATTTCCATTCCCATTTTACAGGTGAAGAAACTGAGGGCAAAAGAAGATGAGTAGACTGTCTCCTCTGGAGGGGAGTAGCTCAGGAATGACCACAGCCAATATATTTTCAGAGCTAAGAGGTTAGTTTCCTAAGTTCTTGGGTAGCAAAGAGTCTATAAAACAGAAAGACTTAAAAATAGGCAAAGATTTGTAACATGATGTATGTAATACCAGATCCAACTAAATAGTAAGCCCCATGAGTCATAGTATGAGAGGAAGCTGTGAATATCTTTACATTTGGAACTCTGAATCAATTCCATGTATATGACATTTTACGTGCATGGCAAAACCAAAAGAAAGGCAAAGACAAGTGTCCTTAATTAGGGGCAGTGGATTCTCTGCATCAGCACCTGCTTGATTGTCCAAAAATTAAGCAAAATCAACTAGATCGATGTTTCCCAAGCACCAGGTTAAGTTGCACCATCAATTTCATCTCTCCTTTAATGTGTGCTTTTTTTAGAATCTTTGGTTTAGTTGAGTGGACCAGACGATGGCAAAGCAGACCATATTGGTGGACAGCCTGAGTCAGTATTTACATAATCTTTTGATTAATTGCTTGAGAATTTAAGACACAAAAACCAATACATTTTGATTATATCTCTTCCTACTCCACTCCCTAAGCTACTGCCAGATCAACTCCTGGTGCAACTCCCAATGCTTTTCTTTCTATTTTAAAATAAACCAGAGTACAGTTTGTGTGGCTCCTATAGTTCTATATATGTGGGGCTGTCCTACAAGAGACCATACCTTAAGGAAAACTGACCCTTCTTTCCCAGAATCCATCCACTGTAGCTCTTCAGTTAATCATGGAGGACTGTGAGCTTCTTGATCTCCATGCTGGAATGTTGGTTGGAATGATCTTACACAGCTCTTGTGCAGGCAAATGTAGTTGTGAGTTCATGGCTGCAGTGCTTCTTCCTTGTTTAGAGGATACTGTTTTGTCCAAACTGCTGGTCTTAATATCTTTCTGACTCCACTTTTTCTTTCAACGATGTTTGAGCCTTGTGGTAAATGCTGTAATTCAGATGTTCCATTTGTGGTTGAGTTTTATAGACACTTATTACATTTGGTTACTTGTGTGTGTATATGTGTGTGTGTGTGTGTGTGTGTGTGTGTGTGTGTGTGTGTGTGTGTGTGTGTGTGTTTAACTTAGCCACACAAAGAAACTTCTCCAATGAGGTCTGAGTGCCATGCTAATCTCTAAGTCTACATAAGTCTTGAGATATTAGTTTAGAGGGCAGTTTGATACTGTGTCTATTTAGCAAAAATACTGGTGACAGTTTCCCCACTAGAGCTCTCCACTCCTGAGTCTTTGGCAGTACCAGGCATGATTTCCTCCTTTATAGCAGATCTTAAATTAAATGAGAAATTGACTGCACATCTTCCTAGGTAGTGGAATGGCATGTTATCAATAAGACTCAGGCATTTGAAAACTTGGTCCCAGGTTGGTAGATGTTTAGGGAGGATTAGGTGTAGTGGCCTTGCTGGGGGAAGGAGTATGGTACTGGTAGTGAGCTTGAGGTTTCAAGAGCCATTTGCCATCACTGTTCCCTGATTGTTTTCTGTGCTTCTTGTTCGTGGATCAAGATGTGAAGTCTCAGCTGCTGTTCCAACCCATGGCCACCTGCTGCCTGAGCTTGATCACCATGAATTTTAACCTTTTGGAGGAGAAGTACTAAAGTAGATTCCTTCCCCCTAGAAGTTGTTTTAGCTATGGTGTTATAGCACAATAATAGAAAAATAAACTATTCAGTCCTATTGCATGCATGCCACCATGCTACCCGTGAGCATATCTTCCCATGCAGGTCCTCACAAGGTTCCGACTTGTGATCTCCAACTCTTCAGTAGCTTGCATAGCATCTTCCAGTATTCAGAACTAACAGGAGATAGGGTAGATCCTGATCAATACAACTTTATTTCACTCTGTTCTATGACCAAAGTGTGTAATGTTTTCAGCAATAGATTTTATGAAGAATTTTAGTGTGGTAGGAAAGAACACAGCACCAAGGTTTTAAAAAAATAATGATAGCTGCTTGGGGAGTTAATAAAGGATATTTTAATTTAGCAATCAAGTATCTTTTTCTTTAATAAACACAGAGATATATTCTATAGGTGTTTCTTTTTTCTTTTTTGTTATTGGATATTTTCTTTATTTAAATTTCAAATGTTATCCCCTTTCCCTGTTCACTCCCCCCCCAAATTCCCTATTCCATTCTCCATCCCAGGCTTCTATGAGGGTGTTCCCCTACCCCCACACACACTTCTGCCTCCCCACCATGGCATTCCCCTACAATGGGACATCAAGCCATCACAGGACCAAGAGCTACTTTTCCCATTAATGCCAAACAAGGTATCTGCTATGTATGTGGCTGGAGCCATTGGTACTCTTTGGTTGGTGGTTTAGTCCCTGAGATCTCTGGGCAGTCTGGAAGGTTGAAATTGTTGTTTTCCCTATGGGGCTGCAAACCCCTTCAGCTCCTTCAGTCCTTCCCCTAACTCCTCCATTGAGGTCCCTGTGCTCAGTAAGATGTTTGGCTGAATTGTATCTTGGTATTATGAGTTTTTGGGCTAATATCCACTTATAGTGAGTGCATACCATGTATGTTACTTTGTGCCTGGTTTACTTCACTCAGGATCATATTTTCTAGTTCCATCCATTTGCTAATAATTTCATGAAGTCATTGTTTTCATGAGGAGCACCCTCATAGAAGCAGAAGAAGCAGGGATGGGATAGGGGGTTTCCAGAGGGAAATTGGAAAAGGGGATCACATTTGAAATGTAAGTAAAGAAAATATCAAATAAAATAAAATAAAATAAAATAAAATAAAATGCAAGATAAAAAGAGAAGAAAGAAATAATGAGTTTTATAGGCAAGTAGATGGAAATATAAAATAACATTCTGAGTGTGATAACTCAGACCCCAAAAGATATGCATGGTATGTACTCACTAATAAGTGGGTATTAGCCAAAAAAGTACAGAATTGCCAAGATACAATCCACACAATCCAAGAAGCCTAACAAGTGTAAGGCCCCAAGGAAGGATGCCTCAATCCCACTTGTGAAGGAGAAGAAATCATTCATAGGAGGGGGCAGGAAGGGAGGGACTTTGGTAGAAAAGGGAACAGGTAGGGGAAGAGGAAAACAAGATCAGGTATTGGGGTGGGGTGGGGTGGGGAAAGGACTGAAGCCCTGAGGTCCAGCAAAACTATTGAAACAGGCCACCTCAGGAGGTAGGAGGTGGGGGGAGACACTCTAGAATATACTAGAGATCTGGGATGTGAGAGACTTTCAGGATTTAAAAGGAGAGACCTTATATGAAACGCTCTACACTGGAGAGGATGTGTGAGATGTGGAACAGTCAAATGGTAGACCGGGATGGGGATAAAGTCTGGACAGTAAAATAAAAATAAGATTAAAGAATAAATAAAAAATAAAATTAAAAACAAAGAAAATTGAAAAAAAGAATAATAAAAATGATAAATAAAAATTCTCCAAAAGTGTATTCTTTTTGGTGTACTGAGAGTAAACTGATAATGGAACAGTTCATAGTCAGATGAGAATCTTCAGGCTAGCCTACAGTGTACACTGGGGAAGATTTTTCTTGTTAGTACATGTTCACAGCTCTGCACTTCTAGATAACTTCTTTCATAATGCATGGTGGACTTATTCTGCCTTCAGTAATAAGTTATGTATACAATTATGAAGCAATTCTTCTAGTTTCTAGTTGATCACAGAACATTGGTTATAAAAGCCCCCAAATCAATATAAGACAATCTTATATAAAACAGTTTGTGCAGATAACATCAACATTTCATTTTGAATCATAGATGGGTTATCGTAGTCAAAACAATGTGAATGCTAGTATAGTGTATTATTTAAGAAATAATCATAAATCCACTTTATACCATGTTTGTTCTTTTGTTCATTCGTCTAAGAATTTCATGAATTAATTGTTTTTAATAGCTGAGCAGTATTCTATTGTGTAAATGTATCACATTTTCTGTATCCATTCCTCTGTTGAAGGACATTTTGGTTCTTTCGAGCTTCTGGCAATTATAAATAAAACTGCTATGAAGATAGCAGAGATGTGTCCTTACTACATGTTGGAGCATCTTTTGGGTATATGCCCAGGAGTGGTATTGCTGGATACGTTATAGAACTATGACCAATTTTCTGAGGAATTGCCAAACTGATTTCCAGAGGGGTTGTACTATACCTTGCAATCCTACTAGCAATGGAGGAGTATTCCTCTTTCTCCACATCTTCGCCAGCATCTGGTGTCATCTGAGGTTTTGATCTTAGCCATTCTGACTGGTGTGAGGTGGAATCTCAGGGTTGTTTTGGTTTGCATTTCCCTGATGACTGAAATGTAGAACATTTCTTGCTTGGAATGCCCAAGATACAATTCACAGACCAAATGAAGCTCAAGAAGAAGGAAGACCAAAGTATGGATACTTTGGTCCTTCTTAGAAAGGGGAGCAAAATACTCATGGAAGGAGATACAGAGACAAAGTGTGGAGCAGAGACTAAAGGAAAGACCATCCAGAGACTCTGTGACCTGGGGATCCATCCCATATGCAGTCACCAAACCCAGACACTATTGTGGATCCCAACAAGTGTTTGCTGACAGGAGCCTGATATAGCTGTCTCCTGAGGCTCTATCAGTGACTGACAAATACAGAGGTGGATACTCTCAGCCAACCATTGAACTGAGCACAGGATTTTTCAATGCAGGAGCTAGAGAAAGGACCAAAGGAGCTGAAGGGGTTTGCAGCCCCATAGGAGGAACAACAATACAAATCAGCCAGTAACCCCAGAGCTTCCAGGGACTAAACCACCAACAAAAGAGTACATATGGAGGCATCCATAACTCCAGCTGCATATATAGCAGAGGATGACCTTGTACGACATCAGTGGGAGGAGAGGCCTTTGGTCCTGAAAAGGCTCCATGCCCCAGTGCAGGGGAATGCCAGGACAGGGAAGTAGGAGTTGGTGGGTTGGTGAGCAGGGGATGGAGGGATGGGATGGGGGTTTTCACAGGGGAAACAAGGAAAGGGGATAACATTTGAAATGTAAATAAAGAAAATATCTAATAAAAAAGAAATAGTCATAAAGAAAAAGGCTTTAATTAATATATGCTTAGTTTAAAAACATAATGTGAGGATTGGCTTTACTTGGTCAAAGATTGTCATGAGATAGGATGAGCTCTGCTCCTATTCATATCCTAAAAGTCTTTTTAGAAAATAAGTATTAAAAAGAAGCAAAGTTTCCAGAGGTAGAAAATGAAAATGCATCACTCTTCACTGTGAGTGGTTTGCAAAACCTGCAAACCAGTCTTCTGTGCACTGGCTTGGATGGGAGTGAACTATTCATTGACAACTTGGTAGAAGAGAAGAAAATTGGACCAGAGACACTTCAGAAAGTTGGACTTTACACTTAAAAACCTGTTTTATGAAAGGGAGCCCCTTCCATGGAGAAGTTTTGAGAGAAAACAAAGTTGGCTCTATTCCTTCTTCCTTTGTGGTTTTTGCCCATATTTTCCTTGCAGACCACTAGTTATCCTCCAACCAGACCACTCTATGACTAGCATTGTACTATTTCTATTTGATATAAATAAACAGATAAAACAATGTAGAGACTCAAGCTGATTTATCTTTTGTCTCTAGTCTTTGTTGTTATGTGTACAAATAAATCCATGTATGACACATACCCTACAACACCACCATAAGTTCTATTGACTATCTTTATTTAATATATTTAGTTAATTTAATGACCAAGAATTTAAAAAACAACTTCACTTCAAAAATCCCACTTAAACACTTTAGGATACTAATTTGAATTCACTCTAAAAGTTTCCACTTTGAAAGTTCCAAGTTAGTTCATTCTTGAAGTTTGTCTTGTTGTGTAAGAACACACTTCCTTGTGTAGGCATCCTTTCTTAGATCTAATATAAACCCTCTGTATTACATTTTATTCTTTTCCTTTTGTTCTGGCTCTAGCAATGTGAAGAACAGATGGCCATCTTCTGTCACTACTTCACTTTTTTGTAAGAAAAAGTAAACTTCCGCCATGTAGTTAATGTAAAACTCCTTCTCAGGCCAGAAGTTGGGGCACACTGAAGTTTCTTGATATCCTCAGTTCTGCTCTTCTCTTCTAAACCCATGAAACAATATTCAAATAGATAACTTCATTTTCTTTGAAATTAACCAAATACTAAAGTACAAAAATGTAGGCAATTGGTTAGATCTCTTAATTTTAACACAGACTTTTTCTTTTACATTTGGGTTCTGTTGTATAACTACATAACTACAAACGAGATGATTAACCTGAAGAATCACTACCAACATTTGTAAATTCATCCTGCCATCAGATGATCAGTCCAAATGTCCCAGATACATGTTTCTGTTCAGTTCTGATTCATTTAATCATTTTTAAAATGAGAATATGAGAATATAGTGTTTGGAGTTTGGTGAATCAAATTTCGAATTAAGTAATATGGTCAAGAAGTTATATACATTGGTGGCTGCAAACACGACAACCAAATGTCCAAAAACATGAAAATGCCTCTTGTTAGAAACAATGCAGATAATTAGAATACAGTGTGATTAGAAGAGAGTAACAGGTTACTTATTTCAATTTTTAAAGTCAGAAATACTTTCCTGGGGGAACGTGGCACCACAAGTGAGATATGAACAATAACATAGTCATAAGGAATGCGGGAAAATCAAGCTGCTAGAAAGAACATAAGAATGGACAATGACTGGATGGCTAGGGATCAACTTGGCACACTAGAGGCTGACCTTTTTTTTCAACTTTTATTAGATATTTTCTTCATTTACATTTCAAATGCTATCCTGAAAGTCCCCTATACACTCACTCCCCTTGCTCCCCTACCCACCCACTCCTACTTCTTGGCCCTGGCATTCCCCTGTACTGAGGCATATAAAGTTTGCAAGATCAAGGGGCCACTCTTCCCAATGATGGCTGACTAGGCCATCTTCTGCTACATATGCAGCTAGAGACATGAGCTCCGGGGGGTACTGGTTAGTTCATATTGTTGTTCCACCTATAGGGTTGCAGACACCTTCAGCTCCTTGGGTACTTTCTCTAGCTCCTCCATTGGGAGCCCTGTGTTCCATCCAGTCTTCTATCCGATAGAGGCTGACTTGTAGTGAAAGGAAAGGATATGGTAGTAAGGGTGACAGGGAAGGACCATGACAAGTAGGACATTGGTATACTAGTGTTGGACATTAAAATGTTATTCTGCATAGATTAGGAAGCTATTATACTGTGTGTGTGTGTGTGTGTGTGTGTGTGTGTGTGTGTGTATGTGTGTGTTCAGGAGCTGACATCATTCAGCTTTAGGTTTGACTAGTTTATCTAGGACTTTTCTTATCATCAAGGGAAGGAAACACTAGAGACAAAACCTACATATATGAAACCATTTTTAGGGACAATGGCTTTGAGGATTAACTTTGCTTGTGCTGAAATCTTGTGTAGGCACTTACTAGTACTATGATCTTGATCATAAATAGTAATCAGTGCAGAAATACAGCTTTGAAAATTGACAAAAATATAAGAAAATTTAAAGAGGACACCTGGGATAGAATATTGTTCATCAATACTGACTTGAAGGGAAAAAATTTGAAGTTTAATTTTTTGTTGTTTTTTAAAGTTTGATGCACTTAGATACTATTTTCCACTTAAACTACTGGTATCAGCCCACACTTCAGATTTCAAAAGACACTATCGATGATGAATTATTTAACGAAGGAGTTGTATCCCCTTAAGTACTCTAAAAGTTTTTAAAAACATAGTGATATATTGTTCCTTGAAGAGCTAACTATTGAATGTCTAGAGATATGTTTAGTATTATATAGTACCAATACTAGACATGTTAAAGTCTTTATTATTCTATGTGAATTTCTTTTAAAAGGCCAAGGATCAGAAATTGTTTACTTTCTTCAAATGTAACTGGATAGGTTTTATTTTCTAAATGTCATTTCTAATATTTTATGTACTGAAGTTGTCTCATATCTTTTGTTAATGAGAATGCTGATAAGAAAACAACCAGGAAAGAAAGGTAAATGTTATAGTGCTCTGTCTCAGTAGTTATACTTTTAATCATAGTCCATTAATTTTGAAACAACTACTTGTATTGATGAAGTAATTCTAAATGAGAGTAGCCTTTGTGTTCTGCATACTCAGTCATTCATGTTCAATTCATTTAATATGATAAACTTATGAATATGAAAGAGACCATCAGAAAGCCAACTGCAGAAATGTGCATAGTTTAATGCCTAATGCATATTCCTTTCAGTTGAAGTAGAAAATGATTTTGACGGACTAACTAGGAATTTCTAAATGAAGGTAGGGAGTCAAAATTTCCCAAATATGCAGGAAGTAATTCTGATTGGAAGCATTATAGGGTCCAAAAATCTGAGGAGAGGAATAATTTTACATTTGCTTCAGAGGGATGCTATTTATCTGTATTGGCCAACATTACATTGAAACAACGATTTGATTTTAATGGCTATGTATCTTTCCATTCTGCTATGCATGATTTGAACAGCTTGATATATGTATGTCATCTTGCATTGCTTTCTGTTTGTAAAAGACACAATTGTTGTATTATTTTTCATTGGTTCACACACTGACTTGGTGAAGTGTGAGCCCGCATTCAGGCTTATCTCCCCTTTCTCAGCAAAGCCTGGATAATGATTCTGAGTTTTAAGTAGGGTCCATGCATCAGATCCCTGGGCTTAATAAATGCACCAGTAATGCCTATCTCGTGTCTATTTGTCTTATACAATATCTTCAATGCTTTTCCAACATCCTGGGAAAGAGCAGGTAAGCCTTTCTACTTGGCTAGCAGAGTTGTATGTGCAAAATTATCCAAACCTTTAGACATTAACTAGCTATAGTGATCATCAGCTTTTGTGGTATACGATCTTTGAAGAATGGCAGAGATACTGGGTGAGGGTCATCTACAACAAGCTATTTTATTTTGTAATCTAAACAACTAAGTCCAACATAGAAAGTGTAATTTCATTTCTAGCTACATGTAAATTCTTCTGCAATAAATAAAATTCAAGTATATAAAAATTGATTCTGACAGGGTAGTTGGCTTTTTGTTAACTCATATCATATAAAAAATTAGGAGTAGCTCAAATGTGGTTATTTTACTTGTAACTGACAATACAAGGTACATTAAAGTTTTTTTTTCCCCTTTATTTTTTGAGACATGGTTTCAAACAGCTCTGACTGGCCTGGAAGTTATGTTGTAGATGATCCTGGGCTTAAATTCACAAAGATTGGCCTCCTTCTGACATCTGAGTGTAAGTTACAGAATTTAGGTATTATGTAAACAAAGCTGCCAGTCAACAAATGGACAAATCAATTGAATAGACATTTTTCAAAATAAGAAGCACAAAGGGCTAGTAACCATTTTTAAAGATTCTCAATATCATTAGTCATGGAGTAATTTAAATTAAAACTACTTTGAGAAACTGCTGTACCCTAGTCACCCTAGTCATTATATCTATATGATCAAGAAATCTCACAATTATTGAAGAAGATGTAAAAAGAAAGAAACCCTAGTTCACTATGCAATTACTAAGCCAAATTGTTTTGCTGACAATGCTATTGTGACTCAGTTATCAGTAATGTAATATTTACTTTGATATCATAATAATGAATTAATGATATAACTCGCAATTGCTTTTGTATTGAGTATTGGAAGTTTGTAGTTCTTATACTATATAAGAGATATCATAAGTAAACATTATTGTTATTCTTGTTTGTCTAAGATGAAGCCAGGAGCCACTGAATTCAAGGATATTGCTTTAATCCTACAGTCAGGTAGGAAAAGGGCCTCTCTGTCCTCCCTGGACCACATGGACAAATTCTTGGTCTTCTGACACTGCTTGCATTGCAACATGTGACATGTTGAGCTTGATTCCAGAAGGCAGGATCCATATAGAGAATGTGACTCAAACTTCCTTAGACTGTATTGAATCTAACCATCGATGTTTCTTCAAGATAGTCTAGAAAAACTATTTGTGAGATTCATGAAGACATGAATTATCTGAAAACCAGTCAATGTGAGTCTATCACTTACTTACAACTCAGCATGAGACCATTGAAGTTCTCTAGTTTTGACCTTCTGCTTCACATTAACAGCCAAGAAAAGGGGGTGTATGAAAATTCAGAGAATAGGAAAGAAAAGGAAAGAAATGACTACATAAGTTTGTGAACTTAAAGCACTATCGTATTCTAGAGTAGCTGGAGTTTCTAGCTGATTGTCAATCCCCCATTCTTCTGGTGAACTAGTGGCTAGCTTTAGTTACTCCATCTCTTCTCACTAATCTCCCTTCCACTGTGGAAAATCCTACTGTTTGTTTACAATCCATAGTTTAAAAGAGACTGAACTAAAATTGGCTGCTTCTGGGACATCCCTGCCAATGGATAGGATCCAAATTGGCTCTGCCATGAGAGGCAGCTATGCCCACATAAGGATATTTTGGCTTTGTGCTTCTGTCTTCTTGTTGCCAGGCAGACAATCATCCAGAATAGGAAAATCCAGCCAGGGCAAATGTTTACAGCAAGAGTGGTCATCTGGTTGAAACACTAGTCTGAGAGAAAGGCTATCTGAACATGAGGGGAACCACCTCTCTTCCTGATTGCACCTAGCAACACTGGAAAAAATCAAGTCATTTTAACTTCTTTTTTCTTATTTAATGACAATGACCATAGTACATATATTTCTTTTCTGACGGCACGCGTGCGCGCGCACACACACACACACACACACACACACACACACACACAAAACATAGCATAATTTCCTGAGCTCTAAAAAACATTCTCCTTCAGGTATTTTTCAGGAACTCACATATTACCTGAAGATAGAAAGACAGGGTGTGTGTACAAAGTCACACGTACAAAGCATATGTGTTAAATTGAGATATATACAGTATTTACGTAAAGATGTCTTTATCTAGTCATTGCAGAATAGCTCGTAGCTAAGCCACAACTTTTATAGCAGGAAAGCAAATCAGATTCATCCACGTTGGCTGTGTAAGTGAAGGAGCCACACAGATGGGAAAGAAGCACAGACAAATTGCTTTGGCTCTGCTTTCTTTTATAACAACACAGATATTTTTAGTTTCTTTTCTTCATGCGTTGTGCATGTTTCTGCCTCATATATAAAGTCATTGCACGTTGTCCTCATCATCTTTGCCTTCCTTTGCTATTGGCCTTCCTTTAGCATTCTATTTACCTTCCAGATTTCTGAGATCTAAAAGTATCACTACAAAGTTCATATCTCAGACTTAGATGATGGACAGTTAGAAAAGATCCAGCATTGCAGAAGCATTTCTTGGTGGAAAGGAAGTTTCATGATTGAGATCTAAAAACAGAGAAATGTACTTGTTAAAGGTAAATATGTAAATTCAATAGACCTTTAGAACCCTCAGTTCAATGAATAAGAATAAACATTTTCTATGACAGGTTTTGTGTCAATACTATGAGTGTATTATTAGGTACTGTTCACATGAGCCTCCTACAAGATAACTACTTTGTTCTCACCATCAAACAAATATTAAAAGATGCTGCCTTCCTATTGAGGATCTGGTTAAGTTATAGTGTCAGGCTGGAATTGAATATGTAACCATACAAATTTCACCAAAAATGCCAGCAGTCTTTCTAGCTACAATTATTCAGTGGGATTGATCTCTGACCAAAAAATTAAAGCTATATGATTCAAACTGTAGAGAATTTAAAATTATTAGTCATAGGAAATATGTGACTAACCAAATGTCTTCAGTCTTAAGTATTTACTTAAAATCTATGTCCCTATAAATGCTTACTTCTTATGCTTATAAAATCATTATCTTGAGGAGACCTAAGGGGAAAGCAATGCAATGTCTGTCAGTTAGTGTATGAATACAGAAAGTGGGCTAACTATATCCAATGGAGCATAGATCAGCAGAAAAGAGTAACAAACGACTCACATGGGAACAGAATATAATAACCAGAGAAATGTACTAAGTGAAAGATAACAAAAACTCAAAGTGAACATTGTTTCATGAAGTTTACATGACACTGCTAAAAATCAAATCTGTTCTTAATCTCAATAGACCAGTTGTAACTTAATGATCAGTTGTAAAGAACATGGCTTGCCTTGTTAGAGTTATGATTTTAAAAAGTGGGAAGGTTTGATTTGTTCTGAAGTAGGACCTCATGTAATCCAGGCTGACTTGAAATACTGAGTGTGTAACTGAGGATGGCCTTGAACTTCTGACATGTCTTCCTTCTCTGTATCCCAAGTGTTCGAATGATAGGTTAAGACACCCTACTTTGCTTTGTTGATAATGCTTCAGATAGGATATCGGTGAGAATTGCACACATATATACATGCTGCGCGAGTGTGTGCATGTACACACACACACACACACACACACACACACACACACACGCACACACATGCACACACACACGCACACACACAAACATACACACTCATTAAGCTTAATATTATTGTCTGAAAACTAATTGAATTGAATGTTTCTTTTATGTTCCATCTCAGTCAAAATTTTCTGGTTGTATTTTAGAGAAATCAGAGAATGCTTGTGTGAAACCTATCTTCCTTCCTCCCTAAGTTTTTAGATTCCCTCTTGGATGCTCTTTCCCACAAAGTTCTGAAGACTGCTCCTTCTTTCAGGTGATGCTAATCTGACCTCCTCTGAGAGGGTTTTGCTGAATTTTCAAAGACAATTCTCTGCTCCCAAAGTTTTTATTCCCTGTGGTGATCTGAAGTAGGATGGCTCCTATAGGCTCCTAGTTTGAATATTTGATCCCTCCATGGCGGAACTGTGTAGGAGGGATTAGGAGGGGTGACCTGGTAGTAGGTATGTTACTGAGGGACTGATTTAGAGATTTGAGAAGCCTGTATCATTCACAGTTAGCGCTCTTCTTCATGTTTCTGATTCAAGGCAAAGGCTTTTAGCCACTGTTCCAGTGCTATGAAAGCCTGCCTGCTCTTATGCTTTTCACAGTGAGTCATGGACTTACCTTCAGAACCGAAAGACACAGAGAAAGTCTTTCTTTAAGAACTTGTCTTGTCATGGTGTCTTATCACAGCAATAGAAAAGTAACTGGACATTCTTTTATATAATTCTTTCATTTATGTTATTGTCTATTCATTCATATTCATACACATTCTAGTCTATAGGTATATATTAATATATTCCTTAAGAGAATATAAGGCTCTTAGACACATATAAAAAGATAGATTAGCACATTCCTACTACTATGGCGGTATTTAACATATTGTGATTTATTAATACACGCTTCTATGTGGCTATTTTAAGAGGCCCAGTATCCCTGATTTTTCTATAATTCCTAGATCATGAATTAGATTGCTTCATCCACCATACACTATTAATCTGGGAATTCTTATGAAGTTTTGTGGGGATCTCTGAGCATGGCAGTTAGAAAGCCTCAGAACCTATCAGTATAACCCAAATCTTGCAAATTTTACCTCCTGAAATCCTGCTTGTTTATGCTACAAATAACTGTAGATTTATTTACTGACCTTAAATTTCCAGTTGCTAAATATTGGTTTTGGACACCTCATCAAGCACTTTTAAAATCCTATTTTTACAATTGAATCAGACCTCCCAATGTGCAAAAAATAATATAGAATTAATGTACAGTAAACTATGGCCTAAATAATGAGGCTGCTCTCAAACTTAATCTTCCTCCCTCTCAGGAAGTAGCTTAAGCTCTGGAAAAATCTTGCTCATTACATAACCTGACAAAATAATATAATATAGTTTTAATAGCTACAGTTAATACAGTAAACATATGGTTTCTTCAATAATTACTAATTTTTACATTTCTCACTACTAATTATGGTATTAAATTGTTCATTCCTTAATTTGTTCTGTCATAAGTTTTTATTTATTTCATCCTGAATGGTTACAGAGCTGAGACTTCTGCACTCCTCACATTAGCTTAGCATCATTGATATAGAGCTGCAATGTGTTGCAATGCTTTATTATCATATTATTTTTGGTGATTTAATTTTCCTGTAAAGATTGCCTCAATTTAGCCCTTCCAGATGTGAAATAGATCCAATGGATATTTTAAAATCTTACCAAGGCTGTTTTTATATCATTTCAACACCATTTTGATAAGTGCCAGTGGCAAATGTAAAACTTTTCCAACAGAACAAAGGATAATTTCCCTAATGGCAAGGACGCCATGGTAGTATAGCTGTCTGCAGGATGAGTCCTAAGACCGCAGGAAGTATTTGAAATGAAATGAATAACCATTTGTTATTTTATTTTATTTTAAAAGATTTATTTATTTATTATATGTAAGTACACTGTAGCTGTCTTCAGACACTCCAGAAGAGGGAGTCAGATCTCATTACAGATGGTTGTGAGCCACCATGTGGTTCCTGGGATTTGAACTCAGGACCTTTGGATAAGCAGTCGATGCTCTTAACTGCTGAGCCATCTCTCCAGCCCCCTGTTTGTTATTTTAAAATGTGTAAATATATATGAAGTCTCTCTCTCTCTCTGTGTCCTTAGCAAGGCAGGATTTATGATGAACACAGTATTTGTCTACATTCTTGAGGCTATAAAGTTGCATATATTCAATACTTTTAACTTGGTGAAAAGATGAAATTGTCCACAATCAACTAAGCTCATTAATCTGTCATTTCATATATTTATTTATTGTGTCATGAGAAGAATTATGATTTATCCTGCTAAAGAATTTTAAATATGGAAAGGTGGTATTACTATGTCATGCACCTATGCACTTATGTTGTAAATGCATTTCTTTTAACTCATATGTCATACCCCTTGCACAAACTCTCCTGGGTCTCACTTCTCATGGCTCTTGGTAATTACCTTTCTAGTTTTTGCTTCCACAATTTAGTTGTTTTAGCTCCTCTATAGAGATAAGGTTATAAATTACTTGTTTTTCTTTATCTGACTTATTTTACTTAGTAAGTATAACATACTTCAAATTCACTCATGTTTCAAGTGACAAGGTGTGTTTGCTTTAAAAAAATAAACACCATTCTCATATTTATAAAGAATATGTGTAGGATTAAATACAGAAAACATTAGTTTTTCTTTATATAAATAATAAAAATGTCACAATTTCTATTCTCCTTTCCATGTTTGGCGTGTGAAATGTTTCCACATTTTCCCTGTGGTGAAAAGTGCTATAATGATCAAAACAATGAAAATCCCCCATTAAGACTTTTACTTAAGGCTGGAGAGATGGCTCAGCGGTTAAGAGCACTGACTGCTTTTCTGAAGGTTCTGGGTTCAAATCCCAGCAACCACATGGTGGCTCACAACCATCTGTAATGAGATCTGACACCCTCTTCTGCTGTGTCTGAAGACAGCTACAGTGTAGTTAC
Source organism: Mus musculus (assembly GCF_000001635.26). NCBI lineage: Eukaryota > Metazoa > Chordata > Mammalia > Rodentia > Muridae > Mus > Mus musculus. The sequence goes on from NC_000079.6 coordinate 82,398,069, forward strand.
ATGATAAATAAATAAATCTTAAAAAAAAGACTTTTACTTAAATCCACTTAAATAAATAATGCAGAGGTGGGATTGCAAAATAGTAATAACTATAGAGTTGTGACTTTATTATTATCTTTTATCTCTTTTTGGTTAATTATTTAAATAATATATTTCAGATCAAGAAGATCATGGTTTGTGTCTATAGCCCCAGGACTTGGAAAGCAGATTCAGGAAATATCAGAAATTTAGTGCCCAGTCTGGCTTACACGGAGATTTCCAGGCCAGTAGGGACTGTGTATTGAGATTTTTTTCTCCAAAAAGCAATGATGACAAGTACAACAACACCACAAACCACAATTCTCCTTTGAAATTCTGTAGCATTCTCCAGGAATTCTAACTGGTTGGGAGGCATTATATTGCTGCTTTAATTTTGTTGGTAATTATCTGTTTAAATCAGTAGTTCTCAATGTTTCTAATGCTGTGACCCTTTAATACAGCCCCTCACATTATTGTGACCCCCTAAATATATAAATATTTATTATTAGTTCATAACTGTAATTTTGCTGTTGTTGTGAACAGTAATGTAAATATCTGATATTCAGGATAGATAATATGAGGGTTTCAAAGGAGTGAGACACAGTTTGAGATCCCCTGGTTCATATTATGCTTTTCTTCACAGTCTAAATTTGTTGTATCATATATATCTAGAAAATCATTCATTTAAAGTTTTCAATTTAGTGCAATAGAGATTTCTAAAGCATGCCTTCAAGGTTCTCTTAATTTTAATAGTATCATTGTAATCTCTCACTTTTCATTTCTAATTTAATTAATTTTGGTACCCTTTCTTTTGCTTTTGGTTATAATTGCCTGTGAATTGTCAATATTGTTGATCTTTTCAAAGAATCAACTTTCTCTGTTTTTATTTAATTTATTCTTCGTAATTTTGGTTTCTATTTAATTAATTTCTGCCCTGGTTTTGACTGTTACTTTCCATTTGCTGTTTTTGATGACTGCTTTTCCTTGGTTTTCCTAAAGCCTTAAGGTCAGTCATTCATTGATCAAGATCAAATCTCAAAATTTTGAATGTTGGTATTTAGTTTATAAACTTCCCCCTTACTCTCATTGTATTCTAAGGATTTTCTCCTTTGTTCAATTATACAATGAAAAAAAATCTTGATTTCTTAAGTGACTCAATTATCATTTAGTGGTATATTAGTTTCCATGACTTTAATGCTTTCCATACTATCTACAGCACTTTATAGCTAGCTCTGTTCTACTGCGGACAGGTAGAATACTGGAAATCATCGAAATTTCCCTACATTATTTGAGTTGTTTTATTTCTTAATATGTGTTTGGTTTGGAGAAGCTACCTGGGTTTTTATATAAGAACTCTTGAATATGATAATTTTGTCGTACATTTAAATCCAGGCAGTGTGACATAACCATGCTTCTTCTTTCTCAATTACATTGACCATTAAAAGTATTTGTGGTACCTTAAAAATTCACAATTCCTTTGTTTTGAGACAAAAATTATATCATTTATGCTGCTATGTTGCTCTGACATATGATTTTAAAATATTTTATTCTGTTTATGCTCTCTTGAAGCAAAGGGGTTAATAAAAAGAAAATAAACAACTGCTTCATATCAGGAAAACAATACATGAATAAAATAAAATATTGAGAGTGAACTAGAGTCCAATTTAAAATAAAAATGTAATTTGCAGATAAAAAAATTCAACTACTTGGTAAAAATCAAAACAAAACAAAGCAAAACCAAAAATAAAAGCACAACCTCCGCTGTGGGAAAGCAGAAGAGAGAGTCTGGGGATTCTATGGTGGGTCATTTTAAATGATCCAGTCAGATAATAGGAAAGATACTGAAAAAATCAGAATGAAAATCAATGAAGGAAGGTTTTCTGACTGCAGTGACACCACCGAGGAAAAACTCTCTTCAGCCCATTTCCTCTCTTGGTTTCTGCCCTGATTTCGGTTCCTAGCATAGCTTCCCTCTATCATTGACTCTGCCTAGGGCATGCAAACCTTTTCCTCCCCAAATTGTCTTTATCACAGCAATACAAGCTATATATATAATATTGAGGCCAACATGATTTTGTTTTCTGGTATTTTTTCTATTATTATACTGAGTAAATGTTGCATATATAGTAAATAGACTATCAATCATAAGCCAAAAGGCACCAGCTTTTTAAATTATTTGGAATAAAAAAATTTTAATGGGCATTTAGCATTTATTTTATTTTATTCTTAAATGTTTCTATTTGTTCTTCTCTCATCTATTACTTCAGTTTCCTCCACCCTTTCTCTTTCAAGTTCCTCCACCAACACCACCACCAATTCACTACTCCTCTGTTTCCGTTCAGAAAAGGGGAGGCCTCCCAGGAGTATCAACCAAACATGGCATGTCAAGTTGCAGTAAGACTAGGAACCTCCATACATATGAAGGCTGATTGTGGCAACCCAGTAGGACAAGAATCCTAAAAGCAGGAAAAAGAGACAGAGACATCCCCTCTTTCCACTGTTAGGAGTCCTACAAGAAGACCAAGTAAAACACTGTAACATACATGCAAATGACCTAGGTCAGACCCAGGCAGGATCGCTGATTGTCAATTAAGTCTCTGTGGGCCCCATTGAGACTATGTTAGTTGATTCTGTGGATTTTCTTGTTGTATCCTTTACTTCTCTGGTTCCCACAATCCTCTCTTCCTCTCTTCTGCTGGATTTCTCAAACTCCTTATAATGTTTAGGTGTGTTTCTCTGCAAATTTTTCCTTAGTTGCTGGATTAAGTAGGCTCCAGTCTATGAGTATAGCAATGTCATTAGGCATCATTTTTATTGTCTTTTTTTTTCAGGCCATGTTTGGTTCTATCCTAGGTCTCCGTGTTATCCAGTTTTGGAATCCTTGCCCTCTGTGTAGTGTAAGGACTTCCATAGAGGTATGGGCTTCAATATGGACCAGTCATTGCTAGGCCACTGTCACAATCACTGTACAACTGTTACCTGAGCACATTTAATTGCAGGTCAATGGTTTTGTGGCTTATTGGGTGTCCAAATCTCTCCACTATAAGTATTTTATGGTTATAGGAGATAGTTCGTTCAGGCCCATTGAATCTGCCATTATGAGTCTTAGCTAAGGTCACCCTTGTGGATTCCAGGGAATTTCCACTGAATTTTTACCTTGTCTCCAAAATGGCTTTCAATTCCAGCTATCTCTCCCAGTACTCCATCCTCTCCACTACCTGATCCCTCCTGTGCTCATTCCCAACCAACCCCTGTGTACTCACCATATCTACTATATTTCCTCTCCTTGTTTCTTAGTCTGTGGGTGGTGTCATACTACCTTTTATTTAACAGCTAATATACATTTATAAGTGATGAAACTCAAGAAGAAGGAAGACCAAAGTGTGGATACTTTGCTCCTTCTTAGAATGAGGAACAAAATACCCATGGAAGGAGTTGCAAAGTTTGGAGCCGAGACAAAAGGAAGGACCATCCAGAGGCTGTCCCACCCTGGGATCCATCCTTTATTCAACCACCAAACTCAGACAGTATTGCATATGCCAGAAAGATTTTGCTGACAGGACCCTTTTATAGCTCTCTCTTGTGAGGCTATGCCAGTGCCTGGCAAATACAGAAGTAGATGCTCCCAGTCATCTATTGGATGGAACACAGTACCCCTAATGAAGGAGCTAGAGAAAGTACTCAAGGAGCTAAAGGGGTCCTATAGGAGGAACAACATGTCCTAGCATTCCCTTACACTGGGGCATCAAGCCTTCACAGGACCAAAGGCCTTTCCTCCCATTGATGTCCCACAAGGCCATCCTCTGCTACACATGCAGCAGGGACCATGAGTCTCTTCATGTGTACTCTTTGGGTGGTGGTTTAGTGTCTGGGAGCTCTGGAAGTACTAGATGGTTCATATTGTTGTTCTTCCTATGGGAGTACAAACCCTTTCAACTCTTTGGGTCCTTTCTCTAGTTCCTCCATTGAAGAGACTCTGCTCAGTAGAATGGTTGACTGCAAGCATCCATCTCTGAATTTGTCAGACACTGGCAGAGACTCTCATGAGACAGCTATATCAGGCTACTGTTAGTAAGCACTTGTTGGCATTTGCAATAGTGTCTGGGTTTGGTAACTGTATATGGGATGGAGCCCCAGGTGGAGCAGTCACTGGATGGTCTTTATTTCAGTCTCTGCTCCAAAATTTGTCTCTGTTTCTCCTTCCATGGGTATTTTGTTCCACCCTTCTAAGAAAGATCGAAGTAGCCAGACTTTGGTCTTCCTTCTTGAGCTTCATGTGGTTTTTAAATTCTATTGTGGGTATTCTGAGATTCTGGGCTAATATCCACTTATCAGTGAGTACATACCACGTGTGTTCTTTTGTGATTGGGTTACCTCACTCAAGATGATATTTTCTAGTTCCGTCAATTGGCCTAAGAATTTCACAAATTCATTGCTTTTAATAGCTTAGTAGTACTCCATTGTGTAAATGTAGCACATTTTCTGTATCCATTCCTCTGTTGAGGGTCATCTGGGTTCTTTCCAGCTTCTGCCTATTATAAATAAGGCTGCCATGAACATAGTAGAGCATGTGTTCTTATTACATGTTGGAGCATTTTCTGGGTATATGCCCTGGAGTGGTATAGCTGGGTCCTCAGGTAGTACTATGACCAATTTTCTGTGGAACCACCAAACTGGTTTCCAGAGTGGTTGTACCAGCTTGCAGTCTCACAAGTAATGGAAGAGTGTTCCTCTTTCTCCACATCCTTGCCAGCATCAGCATCAGGTGACAACCTGAGGTTTTGGTCTTTGAGATTCTGACTGGTGTGAGGTGGAATCTCAGGGTTGTTTTGATTTTCATTTTGCTGATCAGTAAGGATGCTGAACATTTCTTTAGGTGCTTCTCAACCATTTGGTATTCCTCAGTTGAGAATTCTTTGTTTAGCTCAATCAAGTAGAACCCAAAAGAATGATACAAAGAATCAACCAAACCAGCAGCTGCTTCTTTGAGAAAATCAACTAGTTAGATAAACTCTTATCCAGATTAACCAGAGGGCAGAAAGACAGTATCCAAATCAACAAAATAAGAAATGAAAAGGGAGACATAACAAAAGAAACTGAGAAAATTTTAAAAATCAGATCCTATTACAAAAAGCTATGCTCAACAAAACTGGATGATCTGGAGGAAATGGACAATTTTCTGGACACATACCAGAAACCAAAATTAATTCAGGATCAGATAAACAATCTAAACAGTCCCATAACCCCTAAAATAATAGAAGCAGTTGTTAATAGTCTCCCACCCCCCCAAAAAAAAAGCCCTGGGTAAGAAGGATTTAGTGCATAATTCTATAAGACCTTCAAAGAAGACCTAATGCTGATACTCCTCAAACTATTCCACAAAATAGAAACAGAAGGAACACTAAACATTTCTTTCTATAAGGCCACAATTACTCTGATACCTAAACCACACAAAACCCTACAAAGAAAGAGAACTTCAGACCAATTTCCTTTATGGCTATCAATGCAAAAATTCTCAATAAAATTCTCACAAACTGAATCCAAGAACACATCAGAATGATCATCCAAAAGAATCAAGTAGGTTTTATCCCAGGGATGTAAGGATGATTCAATATATGGAAATCCATCAACATAATCCAGTATATACAGAAACACAAAAAAATTAAAAACACATGATCATTTTATTAGATGCTTAGAAAGCATTTGACAAAATCCAACACCCCTTCATGATAAAAGTATTGGAAAGATCAGGAATTCAAGACCCATACCTAAACATAGTAAAAGCAATATATAGCAAACCAGTAACCAACATAAAGTTAAAGGGAGAGAAAGTTGAAGCAATCCTACTAAAATCAGGGACTAGACAAGGCTCCCCACTCTCTCCCTACCTATTCAATATAGTACTTGAAGTTCTAGCCTGAGCAATTAAACAATAAAAGGATGTCACAGGGATACAAATTGGAAAGGAGGAAGTCAGAATATCATTATTTGCAGATGATATGATAGTATATACTTATATGACCCCAAAACTTCCACCAGAGAACTCCTAAACCTGATAAACAACTTCAGCAAAGAGCTGGATATAAAATTAATTCAAACAAATCAGTGGCCTATCTACTCAAAGGATAAACATGCTGAGTAAGAAATTAGGGAAACAACACCCTTCAGAATAGTCACAAATAATATAAAATACCTTGGTGTGACTCTAACTAAGGAAGTGAAAGATCTGTATGATAAAAACTTCAAGTTTCTGAAGAAAGAAGTCAAAGATCTCAGGAGATGGAAAGATTTCCCATGCTCATGGATTGGCAGGCTTAATATAGTACAAAAGGACTTTCTTGCTGATAGCAATCTACAGATTCAATGCAATCCCCATCAAAATTCTAGCTCAATTCTTCATAGAGTTAGAAAGAGCAATTCCCAAATTCATCTGGAATGACAAAAATCCCAGAATAGTGAAAAACTATTGTCAACAATAAAAGAACTTCTGGGGGAATCACCATCCCTGTCCTCAAGGTGTACTATAGAGTAATGTTGATAAAAGGTGCATGGTATTGGTATAGTGACAGGGACGTAGATCAATGGAATAGAACTGAAGACCCAGAAATGAACCCACCCACCTATGGTCACTTGATCTTTGACAAAGGAGCTAAAACCATCTAGTGGAAAAAAGACAGCATTTTCAGCAAATGGTGCTTGTTCAACTGGCGGTTAGCATGTAGAAGAATGTGAATTGATTCATTCTTATCTCCTTGTACAAAGCTCAAGTCCAAGTGGATCAAATACCTCCACATAAAACCAGATACACTGAAACTAGTAGAAAATAAAGTGGCGAAGATTCATGAGCACATGGGCACAGGGGAAAATTTCCTGAACAGAACACCAATGGCTTATGCTCTAAGATCAAGAATAAACGAATGGGACCTCATAAAACTAAGCCTCAGTAAGGCAAGGTACACTGTCAATAGGACAAAATGGCAACCAACAGATTGGGAAAAGGTCTTTACCAGTCCTACATAGGATGAGAGCTATTATCTCATATATACAAGAACTCAATAAGCTAGACTCCAGAGAACAAAATAAACTATTAAAAACCTATTGGGTACAGAGCTAAACAAAGAATTCTCAACTGAGGAATACTGAATCTTTTGTTTAACTCTGTAGTCTGTTTTTTAATTGGGTTATTTGGTTTGTTGGTGTCTAACGTCTTGTTCTTTATACATTTTGGATATTAGCCTTTTGTCAGATGTGGAGTTGGTGAAAAAATTTTCCCAATTTGTAGGTTGCAGTTTTGTCTCACTGATGGCATCCTTTGTCTTTCAGAAGCATTTCAGTTTTATGAGGTTCCATTCACTAATTGTCAACTTTAATGCTTATACTACTGACATTCTGTTTAGGAAATTTTCTCCTGTGCAAATCCATTCAAGGCCATTCCTCACTTTCTCTCCTATTAGATTTAATGTGTCTGGATTTTTGTGGATGTCTTCTGCCCACTTGAACTTGAGTTTTGTGTGTGGTACTTGATATGGATTTATTTATATTCTTCTAATTGAGGTCATTTAGTTAGACCTTCATTTATTGAAGATACTTCTTTTAAAATTTTTCTGTTGTAGAATTCTGGTTTCTTTATAAAAGATCAGGTGTCAATAGGTATAGATTTACATCTGATCTTTAAATTTTGTGTTTGGATGAAATGTTCTGTAGATATCTGTTATGTCCATTTGTTTCAGAATGTTTGTTTGCTCCATTTTTTACTGTTCTTTTTCATGTTGTCCTCTATTTATTTATTTACATCTCAATTGCTGCCTGTCCCTCTAGGGGCCTGCTCACAGAGTAACTCCCCACATTCCCCATCTCTTTCTCCTCTGAGAGGGTAGGGTTCCATCTGAGTATTCCCTTGACCCTGGTACATCAAGTCTCTGGAGGTTTAGGTGCACCCTCTCCCTCTGAGGCCAAACAAGGCAGTCCAGTTGAAGAACAGATTCTAGAGACAGGCTACCGCTTTACAAGCAGCCCCCACTCCAGTTTTGTGGGACATACGTGGAGACTGAGCTACAAATGTGCTACATATGTGATAGGGGTCTCAGTCCAGCTCATGTATGCTTTTTGGTTAGTGGATAAGAACTATAAAGAATAGTATATGCTCGATATACTCCACAGACACCAAGAATCTCAAAAAGAAGAAAGGACCAATTAAGGATGCTTGAATATCATTTACAAGGGGTAATAAAACAGTTAAGGACACCAATCCACCCACAAAACTTTTGATCAAATTTCTCCTGTCTAAAAGAAATGCAGGGGCAAAGATGGAAGACTGGGGGAATAGCCAATCAATAACAGGCCCAAATTAGACCCATCTCATGGGTAAGCACCAATCTCTGATACTATTAATCTTGTATATGCTTGTAGACAGGAACCTACATAACTGTTCTCTGAGAAGCTTCACCCAGCAGCTGATATACAGATACAGAGACCCACAGCCAAACATTGGACAGAGCAAGATAGGGGAATCTTATGGAAGAGTTGAGGGAAGGATGAAGGCTCTGAAGGGGATTGGAAAGGCACAGGAAGACTAACAGAGTCAACTAATCTGTACTCCCTGTTTAGATTCTTTTCTGGAGGACCTGTCCATTGATAAGGATTCAGATGATGAAGACCCCCACTACTAATGTGTAGGGTTCAACATGTGAATTAAGCTTTTGTAATGTTTCTTTTATGAGTGTGTGTACCATTGTGCTTGGGGCACAGATGATTCGAATTGACAAGTCATCTTGGTGGTCCTCTATTTCTTTGTTGAGTATGAAGTCCTGCCCTGTCTCTTTTGATTACTTTTGGTCAAAATCTACTTTGGTAGATATTAGAATGGTTACTCCAGCTTGCTCTTTGGGTCCATTTACTTGGAAATTTATTTTTCTAACCTTGAACTCTTAGGTAATATCTGTTTTGATATTGAGGTGTGTTTCCTGTATAAAGCAGAAGGAAGGATCTTGTTTTCATAGCTCTTTTCTTAGACTGTCTTTTCATTGGGGAATTGAGTCCATTGATATTAAGGGATATTAATGATAAATGATTGTTGTTTCCTGTTATTTTGATGTTGGCATCCTGTGTGTGTGTGTGTGTGGGTGTGTGTGTGTGTGTGTGTGACTACTCTTCCCTGTTTTTGGATTTTTCCAGTGTGATATTATTAATTTCCTGTGTTTTCATGGGTGTAGTTGGCCTTTGGATATAGTTTTCTTTCTAGTGCCTTCTGTAGGGAGGGATATATAGTTAGTTCTTATTTAAATTTGACTTTCTCATAGAATATCTTGTTTCCTTCATCTATTGTGATGAAATATTTGCTGGCTATAATAATCTGGGCTTGCATGTGTGGTCTCTTATAGTCTGAAGGATATCTGTTCATGCCATTCTGGCTTTTAAAGTATCTGTTGAGAAGTTGAGTATAATTCTAATAGGTCTGCCTTCATATGTTACTAGAACTTTTTTCCTTTGCAGCTTTTAATGCTCTTTCTTTTTTTCTGTATGTTTAGTGTTTTGATTATTATATGGTGGGGGACATTCTTTTCTTGTCTAATCTATTTAATCTCATTAATCCTACTTGTACATTTGTAGGCTTTGTACATCATTTTAAGACAGAATCTTGCAATGAATCATTGTCTAGCCTCAAATTCAGAATGTCCCTACTTCAGCCTTCCTAGTACCTCAATTACCTTTGTGTACCTATGGTACAAATGTGGTCTTCTTGAACACAGTGTAAGACTCATAAATTTATATCCTCACTCTGGTATTCTTCTCTCCCATGGCAGAAATTGGAGATCACAGTGGTCTCTGATCTCTTTTCATCGAGTATATCACCATGGAAGTAAAGTGGCATAAGTGAAACCAAACAGGTCATACCATCTTCCACTATTTTCAGATATTATATTCAGATGAAATTTGCTAATTTGAGTATTTTTCTTTTTTCTTTCTTTCTTTCCTTCTTTCTTTCTTTCTTTCTTTCTTTCTTCTTTCTTTCTTTCTTTTTTTTTTTTTTACAATTGTATGTTGTCAGTCAGCATCTCCACTCTTTGTGACTTATTTTTGTGTTTGCTGACTTTTTTTTTCACTACGGACTCTTCTAAGGAGTTATTACTGTAAAATATTAAAAATATGATCATGCGGGTGGTTTCCATAATTATGATAGAACTATATGGCTATTTCACAAACTACAAATATCACTGTTGAGCTTTAGGGAGCTAAATGATTAAATAATCTCAATTCTGTCAGGCTGATGTCATTTTTTTCTAAAACTCTTTAATACTAGATTTCAAGTTAAAGTGACCTTTACTTGCTTGTTCATAACAGCTTTTTGTTTCTGAGAGTTCTGTGCTAATATTTTTTCATTTTCTTGCTTGTAGTCAGTGTTGATGAATCTCCATACTCTCCAGGTATTGTACCTTATACCTCATCTTCATCCTTATCAGCAACACTGTCAGTGCTATTTCCCAGTGATTTCAGTGTTGGCATTGATGATACTATCGAGTACTTAGCTCTGCAACTTCTCCTTCATTAATCCCCACCTTCCATTAGATAGCTACTTCTAAGTTTCAAATAAATTACCTCAAACTTCTTTTGTAATTTCAGTTTAAGCATCCTACTTTCTGATCACCTTCTGCCTTGGCTGCTGGCATCCTGACTCCATAAATATAAATACAAAGTTGAGCCCACCATACCAAGTGCTGTGTTTTAAATACACTTAACCAGTTTTGTGCTCTCATTTCCCCTCATATCAAACTTGGATTCCATGTAGAAATTATAAGGATCATTTTATGCACTCCTTTATTAGTCTCACCTGTCTCTCCTTTACTAACATAGGAGTTAGGATTTAAACTCAATCAGACTAATTCCAGTGTTTGAGCTTTTAATCACTGCAGCATACATATATTATCTCATTTGAGTCTTAAAACACACCTGTAAAAGTAAATTTAAAAAATAGGAGCTTGTAGATATTAAGTAAATATTTCAGAATCAGTAAGTGGTAGAGTAATGTTTAAACTATTTCTACTTTGTGCCTGAGCATAAGCAGCTGTACTTATATAGAGAAGAAAAAACAGCCTTGACAGTTCATTTTACTTCAAATTCATAATCATTTCAGCCAGACATTTACAGCTATCAGGTAGACCTATTCTTAGTCTATTTAAATTTTATCAAAACCAGGCTTTATCTTTTCAAGCTTCAACTATTATTTCTCAATTTCTTCTAGTAGTCTTTATTTCTAGTGCTTTGAGATCATATAAGTAACCAGTAACACTTTTCTCCAGTGTCCTGTCACCATGTAAACCACATCCACACAGATAGCCACATGTTTAACCTTCTATCTTCCTACTATGAATCTTCTATGTCTCACTTCTATTCAACTTCTACAATGTCCACCTCTTCCAAGAGATTTGCCAATGTCCATGGTGCATCATTGACCCTTCCTTCTCACCAATTCATTTTCCAACCCTATCCTTTCTGTCACTGAAAACAGACAAAAAAAAAAAAAAGGAGCACTCTGATGATCAAAAATCTCTTATAAGCTACTGCATTTCTCTGCACACTGTTTACAAGATAGTCCTTCAGAAGAGTTATTGATATTCATTGCTTATCTATACTTTCTGACTCTTTTTATTCTGTTATCGCTGTAAGTAGATTTTACTTTTATGACTCCACCCAAGGCATTTATTTCCTTAAAATAACTCTTTCCATTCACTTAAAGTTGGAATCTGTCTTAGTTCTGTTTCTACTTTTCTGGACACTCCTAAATATCATAGTACCTGAAATCTCCTACATCATATGTCTTTACCTGTGTTCTATCCTTTAATTAAAAATTGTATTTTTAAGGCTTCAAAACTCTCACATTTCTTACAGTCTCATTAAAGAAGTTTGTACTCATCTTTAATTTTTTTCTTTTACCCATAGGCAATAATCTTGTGGAAATTCTGTTGTATCTACTTTAAGCATATGGTGCAAATCTAGCACCTTATCATCTTTCCTGCACTTGGTTTGCTTCATTTCTCTTAAAACCATCATAATCTCATTCTTGAACTCTTTATATGACCTCATTGGCTTGACTGTTTTCTCATTGTACTTCTAGTATCCATTTCTATTTACAAATAATTTTATGTGTCTTAATTACATAAGAACAAAAATGAACGAACATTTTTTTCCTGTCCTTAAGGAGAATTTTCGGTTTTAGAGAGTTACAAAAAATTAATAATATAAGAAAAACCTATTATTATATATATGTACATATCACTTTGTAGATGGATAATAATTTTAATGGCATTCTAGCAAACCTCAAATAAAAGAAATTCATTTTGGCTCATGGAAGGTAAGGATGAGGATGAGTTTTTTGATTTAGTTTCTCATTTTGATCTCCTTTACTCATAATACTGGATATGGCAAAGACATCATATAAAGACAGGTTTGCATATAAATGCAGTTTAAATTGCATATGAATGCAATATAAATATAAGACTTTTTTCAATCAGTAACCTCAGATCTCTTTCTGCCTCAGATTTAATCCCAGATGTTTTACATTAACTAAAAAGTTCTTACATTAAACATATAAAATGCTTCTTTCACACAGGAGGCTCTCACTTTGGTGGAGTTCAAGGTCTGTGCAAATCTTGAAAATGATATCTGTTTACTATAAATGATATCTATTTACCTCCATAACACTTGACACAGATTATTAGTCAATGACACCATAGTTTTAAAAATTGTTGAAGTCAGTGGTTCTGCTTCTGTTGTAGAATATTTAAGCATAATTTATGATTTCTGAATTTATATGAAGCTTTTCAGAATAACACAGTGTATTGACAAGAACATAATATTTATACTCAAAGGATGTGAGTCTGGTTCTTTATTCCAAGATGTATTGCTTATGTAAATTTTGCACAAACTACTTAAAATGTCAGGTTCCATCAAACCACAACTATGCAATAGTTTGAAGATTTTATCATTGAGACATCAGTACTTTGTGTAGTAGGGATGGGGGCAGGCAAAGTTAAGGCTGGGTTGGGGTAAAAGTTATCAGATTTCACATAAAGCATTACGTACAAGTATGACATTTTCAAACTTTAAATTTAATACAATACAGTCAGTAGTTCACATTTTACAGAGACTGATACTTGTATAAGACTACTAGATTACTGATTCTTCAAATGAGTGTGTCAGGAACAGCAGTACAGAGAGCATATAGACAATTCTGTCCAGGTTGAACTCACACTCTAGAGTAATTCTATAAGCAAGTCTCCCTGTGGGTTCACTGGGGTTTGCCTCCTCTTATACTCTCAGGGCATTATTTCCTCAGTGGTATTTGACCACTGCTGTGATAATCTGAGCATGCTATTTGAATTTCTATGGAAGCAAGTTTCCATATCTGAAGTTTATTGGTAGAGGACAGCATCTCATCTGCCATCAAGTAGTGATGTGACCTTAAGTTTATAGCAAACAGTGGTGTCCAAAGCTAGAAGTGTGCTGTTTAGGCACGTGTTTCTCCCCTTCCACAGCTTATGAGATCTATGTCCATCCAGAGGAAGATCTCTTCTGAAATTAACTTTGTTTTTATTTCTTTGAATGTTGATAGTAGACAAGTTTCTTTAGAAGCCAGAATCAGTCCACTCAGACCTTTTGGACCATGAAACAGAATATGCAACTCTGAGAATGAATTGCCAAAACTAGAGGTGAAAATAGAATTCATTAATCATAAGAGTAGGCTGATCCCTAACATATGGGGTCAAGCGTTTTTATTAAAAGAAGATTAAAAATGTCCTATTTCCTACAAGAATAGCATAAAAACATGTCATCCTTCCTACAGCAAGAGAAAGAGTATTGCTTGTTGAATTATTAAACATTTTATACAGTCAATTAGGGTGGAGTCTTTTAAATGTCTCTGTATTTTTCTCTAATTTTTTTTTTACTGATATAAGATAAAAATTATAGCTTTGGAATACATAGCTGACCTTAATTTAAGCATTACTTTTCATTCTATCTTGTGATTCATGTAACTAAGGACAAAGGCTTTGAACTTCATAGGAAGAACAACAGTATCACCCAACCAGACCACCCTAGAGATTCCAGGGACTAAATCACTAAACAAAGAGTACACATGGAGCGGCCCATGGCTCCAGCTGCGTATGTAGCACAGTATGGCCTTGTTGGGCATCAGTGGGAGGAGTAGCTATTGGTTCTGTGAAGACTCATGCCAAATGCCAGGGCAGGGAGGATGGAGTGGGTGGGTAGGTACACCCTCATAGACTCAGGGCGAGGGGGGATGGGATAGGGGGTTTCTGGAGGGGAAAGCAGAAAAGGGGATAACTTTTGAAATGTAAATAAAGTATCCAACAAAAAAGAAAAAAAAAAAAAGAAAAAGAGATGCTCACAACTTCTAAATAGAAGCAACATTGTCGTTTTATACTGTGTTATGTCTGTTTTATTTTTAATTTTTAATACATTGTTGGGCTGGCAGCTGTACCTTGTGTAGATCTCACTATATGATGAATCTGGCTTAACCTTATGGTAATTCTCCTGTTTTTCTGTTCCACATTTAACTTCAGCAATGTCTTTAAAGAGAGGTGTGTTTTGTCTTGAATGCATTTACCATTATTTATCCAGTAGGATGAGGATCCAGTGGATATCCTGATAAGCCATTCCCAGTTGCAGTTGGCCATTGTCCTAATACACGGGGAAGGAGGTTTGGTTCTCTGGCTATACTGACTTGTCATACCAGGAATTCGTGATCCATCTGAAATCAGTGTCCATTCTTAGCTTCACACTTGATGGTTTTGTTTTAGTGGCACAGTCTTTATCTTGAAATCCATGTGGATAAATAACCCAAATAACAAACAGAAATGCTTACTAACTTTATTTTTTTCCAGAAATAGTCTGTTAGGATATGTATATGTGTGTGAGGAGATGTGAATATAGAAATAGCTACTATAGATGGAGATTTCTCTAGGGAGTAGAGAAACAAGACTCTATGTAGTCAAAGCTGAACTTGAACTTTGAGTTCTCTTGTCTATGCCTCTGTCCTTTTTCACTGAACAACATGTTTTAAAGCGTGACGAAAAAGGAAACTATACGTTGAATACGAAGCTCATCTGCTTTTTAAATTGTTCTTCTGAGACTGATAATATGTTAGCTAGGATCTATTATGAGTACAAGTCAAAGCAAAAACTTGAATGTTGCATAAATTAAAACTATTGCAATTGTGCATAGTCCAACACTAAGTTTCCTTAAATGGCTTTAGTTTTTCTCAGCTACAATAACACAGCCATACTTTTATGTTATTGCCAAGTTTGTTTATTGGAATGTTGTTTGTGAACAAATAGGAAAATTAATCCTCTCAATATTAACTAAATAATAACTTGATGAAGGTTTTAAAACAGTTTGACTAGCGGTTTTTCTTTTTTCTTTCTCTTTAATTTTTTTTTTTTTCTGCTTAGAAGTGATGTTGCTGTGAAATGTGAGGATAACACTTCATGTGTTACTATTTGTTGTGAAGTGATTTAATAAATGTTTAAACAAGTCATTACCACACTGACAGCATTTCTTATCATGAAGTTGAGATTTTGATCTTGATTGCCAGGCTGAGCTTTCCACCCCCTCTCTCTGCCCAAAAAGGCATGAACACATGTCTGACCTCAGTGGTAGCTAACAGACTGAATTAGATGTGGAAGGCTGTTTTTGACTTCTCTCTTACATACTAAAGATGGAAGACAGCCAGCCTCACTTTCAGCCTCCAGTGGTATTTATATGCAGCAGAATCACTTCATGGTTAGTACATGCACGTCTACAGAGATGACCCAGCTGGTATCTGTGGAGGATGACCCATTGCTGATAGAATGCTAATTTCAACAGAAACGACAGCCATGGTGATGACATTAGAATTCGTCTATTCTGGTAACAACTTAAAACTAAGAAATATCCTTTAACATTCAGGAATCTCTTTTGGAAGGCTCTACTTTTGAAGTTATGAACAAATACAATCTGTACTGTGGGTCTATACTTGTGGTCTCTTGACCTTTCAAATCCTAACCCATAAGCAGTTGGTCTTTGAGGTGGGGGCTATTGAGAGGTAATTAAATCATAAATACAGAACCTCCAGAGTTCACTTGTATCCTTGTGAAAGAGGCTGTTTTCTCAGAGAGAAGTAAGTTTCTATGAACTGAGAAACAGGCTCATTACACACTAACTCTCTTAATACTTTGAGTTCGAAATTTGCAGAATTCAGTACTTTGAGAAATAATTTGAGGTGCTTTATGAGACAATAAGATGAGTACAGCATCCTGGGGGACTAAAGGAAAATTTGGCATTCATTAGAAGAGAAGGGGAAAGGGGAGGGGGAAGAGACTATATGAGGAGGGACTTGGAGGGGGCAGTGATTGGCATATAGAGTAAATAAATAACTTAATAGAAAATAATGATAATAATGATGAGGAAATATTATAAGAGTAGTTACTAATGAGCTCAACAGGTGCGATCTCTATCCTCCTGATGCTCATGTTCATGTGCAGTCAGGTTCCTGTAGCCTCTTCTTTCAGTGATGGAAATTACTCAAGGATCCTTAGGCTACTCTGTCACATGTTTCCACTCAGTTTCATTATTAAAGGAAAAAAATTGTCATCTTTCTCATTAAGGGGTTTGCAATTATATTTTAGAGTTTGACTCTCCAAACAAATTTTCTCCAACAAAATTTCTCTTCCAAATAATAATTCTCATCTGTTCTCTGCTCTCAGTTGCTGTGATTACCTCCATGGCCAAGGCAGCTTGGAAGGAAAGGTTTCCTTTTACCCTAGTCCTTTGGAAGTAAGTTAAAGCAGAAACTCCAAGAACAAACCTGGAAAGAAGCCGCAGCTAAAGTAGAGCCCATGGAAGACTACTTTTTGACTTGCTCTTCATGCCTGCTCAGGCTTGCTCATCCTGCTTTTTATTTAACCCAAGACTACTTGTCGAAATGGTAACACTATCCAGAAAGGGCTGGAGGCTCTCACATCAATTATTAATAAAAAAAAATGGTCGTCAGACCAATCTGATGAAGCCATTTTTTATTAGATATTTTCTTTATTTACATTTCAAATGCTATCCTGAAAGTTCCCTATACCCTGCTCCCCTACCCACCCACTCCTACTTCTTGGCCCTGGCATTCCCCTGTACTGGGGCATATAAAGTTTGCAAGACCTAGGGACCTCTCTTCCCAATGATGGCCAACTAGGCCATCTTCTGGTACAAATGCTGCTAGAGACACGAGCTCTGGGAGTACTGGTTAGTTCATATTGTTGTTCTACCTATAGGGTTGCAGACCCCTTTAGCTCCTTGGGTGCTTTTTCTAGCTCCTCCTTTGGGGGCCTTGTGTTCCATCCTATAGATGACTGTGCGCATCCACTTCTGTATTTGCTAGTCACTGGCATAGCCTCACACGACACAGCTATATCAGGGTCCTTTCAGCAAAATCCTGCTGGCATGTGCAATAGTGTCTGGGTTTGGTGGCTGATTATGGGATGAAGTCGTTTCTTAATGGAAGTTCTTTCTTCTGAGATAATATTAGGCTATGTTAAGTTCACAGGGGCAAAATAAAATAAAACAACAATAACAACAACAACAACACAATGCTAAGTAGAACATCAACCATGAGACACTTAGAGTCAATGTCAGGAGAGGTTGTTACTGGAATCTAATCTATAAGTGACAAAGTTTCTTACTAGATTTGTACAGGTATGTTTATGTACACTGGACTCACACGAGGTCAAACTAACCCAAATTGAAGCATAGATGTGGAAGAGAATCACCAGGCTCTACCTTACATTGAAGAGCTCCTGCACTGGATAATTTCTGGGACAAGAGAGTCATTCTTTTCTGAAGATGTGGCCACAATGAAGTTTTTTTGTGTTCCAGCAGAGATCTCTGCATATATGGCACAAACTATAGTCACCTGAGAGGAGGAAACATCAGTTGAGGAAAATAACTTCATAATTTAGTCTGTAAGTAAGCCTGTCGGGAATTTCCTTAATAATAAATTCAGGACGGCCCAGAACATTGTGGATTATGCTGGGTGCTGTGAGAAATCAGATGAGCAAGCTAACAGGAGCAAGCTAGGAAGCCGTACTCACATGGCTTCTGCATCCATTCTTTCCTCTAGGTTCAGTCGTGCTTGAATTTTCTCCCTGACTTCCTTCTGTGATGGACTGGGATGTAAAAGTGTAAGAGGAATAAGCTCCGTCCTCCTCACATTGCTCATGGGCATGGTGATTTGTCACACCAATAGAAAGCAAACTTGGACAGAAATTTGGAAAGAGACATGTTGAGGGAGTTGCAGTTGCAGGAAGCAAATAGGGGGATAGACATGGTCACATTTCCTTTTATATTTATATCAAATTCTCAAAAAATAGAAAAATATTTAAATTATTTAAAATATACTCTTTAGTATTATCTGTTAGACATATCTTTTTGTATCCAGGGGAAACTCTGGTTGCTAAAGTATCTTTGATATGCTTGTTTTCTTCTCTAATTAATTTTCACTAATGCATAGATATCCTTCTGCAGGTACTGCAATGGTAATATATCTTTGTCTCTGTTTTATCATAAAAATTCTGCATCTTTGAATTAAAGTGATTATTGTTTGAAATAAATACTGTGTAATCACACAAGATCTGAGAAGTATCAGAGGAATTTGGGAGGCCCTGTTATTTTTCTTTAGTGGGAAATAGAAAGAATAAAGGAGAGATCATCAGAGCCAGATCTTGAAGGATGTTTTGATTGGAGTAGTAAGGAGAAAGAATAGCTGAAAGAACAGAATAGAGCATTGGGTAGGTTTAAGGCGCTGTCAGTGTACACCACACTTGGCTTGAGGCAGTGGCATGAAAGTCAATACTGAAAAATGTGGTAAGGAAAGCTCTTTCTTCTTCTTACCCTAATGCTAATGCCAAAGGGTAAGTGACTATTTATTTGTAGGGAAATATGCATACCCCAGATCATTATAGTGGTGTTTTATTTTCTGAGCAAAAATTCTTTTTAATTCTTATATTGTACATTGAACAAACCAGAATATTTTATAGCTGACACTGCCACACTGTCCCGGGAGTTTAGGGGTGTTTTTACAGTATTTTTGTCAGCTGAGGTTCTTCATAATCAGGAACAGAAACTTTTTTCTCCCATCTTTGAATCTGAAAATTCACCATGAATAAGCACAATTTCCTAGCTTCAAGGGTCACAATAACCTGAAATGCATAATTTAGAAGAAGGCTCCGTGATTTGCTCCATAGTTGAGACTGAAGTAAATTCTAAATTGAGACAATAAAATTTGATGTAGAATGCCCCTCAAAGTGGTACCTCGATGTGGAGACAGCACCTAAGTTCACATGGCTGTTGAGAGACAGTCCATTCTGCTGAGTCCTTGGTTTAATGCCTAGGTCCTGGCTTCTCTCTCTATTGTATATTCAGATTCAACTGGGAAAGAAAGCAGAAGAAAAATGTCCTTTTGTTTTAGAAAATGGTAGAAGCAGGTCATTTAGGCTGTGATCCAGACATTCTGGAAGCTATGACCCAGAGGACAAGCATTGACTTTAGTTGTAGGAGTGCGATCACCCCACAGAATGTGTGAGGCCCAAAGACTACACAGAATCAACAGAAAGAGACAAAGGGCAGAGAAACTATAGAGAATGAAAGGAAAAATGTTTGCTGTCAGCATTACTGAGAGAGAATAACTATAGTTTTAAAGTAAATATTAATTCTGCTGTAATAGAAAAGGCCTATATGTCTAAATGTTACATACTTTATTAGATCTTTGGTATATGCCGGTACCTAATTACTAAATGTCATGTTTACACATTCCAAGCAAAGCAATGTTGAGACACACATGCCAGCCATTTCTGTTTGTTTCGCTAAAATATTCAGAAAAAGCTAAAAATATTCAGAATTTTTCATAGGAATTCTATCTATATTTCCCTTATCGTGCATACAACATTAATGGCATAGTAATTTGAATGCTTATATAACTTTATTTTATTTGTATTATTTATACATAAGTTTCATTTGTATCTAACTTATTTTAAGGAGTGTATTTTCCAATTTGCTTATATATTGAATTTATGCTTATTTTGTCCCTTTATATAATTATTTTAATAGTATTACATTTATATTATAGCCACTACAAACATCACAATTATGTAAAAATGAGTTAGAATGCAATTTTTCAATACAGGTCCAAATCATATAGTGGAAAAATTGAAATTATATACATAATATATTATAAATATATATAAATATCGTAAATATATAAACATATATTATATATTACAAATATAATTTTTATATATAAATATATAAATTATATAAATTATATATATATTCTAATACTTATAATTTTATCATAGTGAAAACTTTAAAAATATGCTCTCTTAATTCTTTTGGAATGTGTAGTACATTGACTTTACATATGGCCTGTCCATGCACAGTAGATAGCAGAACCTTACCCATAGGTATTGGACCAGCCCTGGAGGAGAGCCTACAATCACCTGACTCTTGACTTCAGTGAGAATAATGCTGCCAGATTCCGCACATGAAAAGTACCTGGTTATGGTTTTCTGTTCATGGCTTAATTTATTAGATGCAATGATTTCTAGTTCCACCCATTTTGCCGACAATGACGTCATCTGTTTTTTTTTTTTTTTTTTTTTTTTTTTTTTTTAATAACTGAACAGTATCATATAACGTACCTTTACTAAACTTTCTTCCCATTCATTTATCCATTTATCAGCTGCTGGAGAATTTGGCTTCACTTTAGACTTTTTGTCAATAATGTAGTAGCAAACATAGTATAATAGATGTCTGTTTGAAATATTGATCTTGTTCCTGATATATCTCCAGCAGTGAGAAGACTGGATCATTCAATCCATTTTTGAATTTTTTGATGAGCTTCTGTTCTGTTTTCTATAATGGCTACACCAATCGTCATTTCCAGGTTGGTATGCAAGGACTCCCTTTTCTCCATGTCCTTTCCAGCACTTATTCCCCTTCCTGAACATAGCATTCTTACTGGGGCAGAGTGCAATCTTATGGGCTGGCTTTGCCTTTCTTCCATCAATGGTATTCTTGAGCATGTTTGTTTTTGTGGACCTTGGGGGTCATTGCGTGTCTTTTGGGGTGGAGATTTTTAAGTCTATTATTCATTTAAAAAAATTTTTTGATATGGAACTGTTTTGGTTCCTTATATGCTGTGGACTGTATTTCTCTTTCGATGTGTAGCTGGCATAGATTTCTCTCATTCTGTAAATTGTCTATTTTCTCTGCTTATTGCCCTGTATTTTGTTCCTTTTTTCTTGTGAAGTATTACAATTTTCTGAATTTCATTTGTATATTTTTGTTTCCTGCATCTAGCATGCTTTGAGGTCTTGTCCAGATAATTCCAGTTCTGCAATTTTCTGCGGCATTTCGCCCAGGTGTTTTCTCATAATTGAAAGCATTTTGTATGTACCTTTATTCTGTTTGTGTTTATATGAGTAACTTCGATGGGATGGGGTATAATTTCGTTCATCTGCATGTAGATCTCCAACTTCTCTAGCATTATTTATAGAAAGGAGCCTTCACTCTCCAGTGTGTGTTCTTAACACGTTTAAAAAGCTAACCAGTTGACTTCAGTCTTGTAGGCTAACTTCCCAACCTATGTCTTGTTCCATTGTTGCTGTACTTAATTCTCGGTTATTCTGTTTATGAGCACACCATGCTGTTTTTAGGATTACTGCTTTGTAGTATTTTCAGAACCATGTAGAGGGAAGCTGAGCTGCATATTTTGCTGTAGCTTCAACTTTTATTTCTTCATATTACATAAATTTTAAGAATGATTTTAGTTTTCTTTTTAATTTATATGTAGGAGTTAGGTATGCTTTTAAGTCTGCCAACCACAGAGTGGGGCTATGCATATGTAATTTAGGTTATATACATCTGAGCTCTTTTTTAATTTTTAAAATTTTACTCATTTCACATCCCTACTTCATTTTCCCCTCACAATCCCCTCCCAGTCCCTGCCCCTCCCCCAACATCCCTCTTCTGTTTGTCTTCAGAAAGGGGCCAACCTCTGTGGATATTAACATATCTAGCATGGCATATCAATCTGCAGTAAAGCTAGGCAACTCCTCTTCTTTTAAGGTGAGTCAAGGCAACCCAATAAGGGGAAAGCATCCCAAAGGCAGGAAACAGAGTCAGAGATAGCTCCTGTTGCTACCGTTTGGTGTCCCACAAGGAGACCAAGCTACACACCTGTAATGCACATGGTCTTTGATAATGAGAATGGTTTTCAATGTAATTGATTTAAAGGATTATGTTTGCCCTGAATTTAGTGTGGTGTGATTTTTGGCATAGTCTTGCCTGCTTTAGCATTGTGGCTTCCCTTGGATAACTGGTATGCTGATGTTATTTTATACTGTGTATTGGTAATTGTAGGAGGATCATGAAAAGAACCTAACATATGAGGTTACCAACAAGCATCATCTATCATCTTTCGACTGTTCATGGGACTTCTACCTAGTGCACCCAGAGAACGGACATATCATGGTACCCTGGCACATTCACATAATATTCAAGGCTTGCCTTTCTAGATATCTCTCATTGGTTGGTAGTACTATAGTTCATGTCATAAGACTAATGTTAGCAAATAAAAAAAAAAGATGAAAAGGGGTGTGGGATTTCTGATCTTTGCCTCTGGGAACCAGTATTATCATTTTCGTTTGTTGTACAGACATGGTCAGAGTCTACCTAAGTTGTCTGTGTTCATTAATTTCCTCCTTATAACACCCACAAGGGACATAAATCTCCATGTTCCTTTGGATTCTTAAGCCTTCCCTGACCTCTCTGTTTATCACTTGACCAAACCACCTTTAACATAAGATAATTTCCTTAAGGAAATGTATGCATTTTTATGACTTTTTCAGAGAGAAGATACCTCAAACAGCTATTTGATTAGGTGCTGTCACATTTTCTTTGTCAGAGTGGAAGCTAAGTTTTAATGGAGCATGCCAACAAGCACTGGTCTGTATCTATATAAACAGAAATAGACATCTTTCACAGGAGTATAGTTGCACACTAAGGGGAAGGGAAGAGATGCTCTCAGCCTGGCCTGGCTAGGATTATATCAAGAATTCCACAACCATTTGCTATGTTAAACAACACAATCTCCTGATATTTTCAGAGTTTTTTGAGTTGCACTTTCAGAGAGCTGCAGTTTTCCCCTAAACAATTAGACTATGAAAATAGGACTGTCCTGGAGATATAAAGACACTGAAGAAGATTTTGAGCACATTCTTATAGCCAAGATGACAAATTCTATTTTAACAAGAAATATTAATTTGATGCCAAGTAAGACATTAGAAATTTATTTACATGTTTGAACTGTTTT
Organism: Mus musculus; assembly: GCF_000001635.26. Classification (NCBI taxonomy): domain Eukaryota; kingdom Metazoa; phylum Chordata; class Mammalia; order Rodentia; family Muridae; genus Mus; species Mus musculus. The sequence continues at coordinate 82,421,497 of NC_000079.6, forward strand.
TGTTGTTTCTGCTCTGTACCAGAGAAACATTCTACTCTGTGTTCAGAGTAAAGGATTGAAGTGTTTGACTGTTAGCTTTTTTTCTAAAGTAAGGATTTTCTATAGCCTTAAACAGTGTGAATTTTTCCATACATCATGAAGTGTGGATGAGCTTAAGAATAACTTGCAGTTAGATTTGTGTAATACCTAAAAGGGCATTTTGTTATGGGAAATGTATCCTTATTAGGAAGTTTATATTGAGCAGCTTGTCTCATTTAAGTGGTATTCAAGTTCTCAATAATTTATGTTTTACAAATGCCTTTACTTTCTTGCTGTCTACACTTTACTATTTTTCTTTAAGCTGGTGTGTGTGTGTGTGTGTGTGTGTGCCATGGTACCTGGGTAGAGGTCAGAGGAGTACTTTCTGAAGACTGCTTTCTAGGGTGTAGAAGCAGGTCACTCTCTCGTCCTGTTTCTATTAACTACTAGTTGGTCTCTGAGCTTTTGGAGAGTTCCTGTCTCAGTCTCCCAGTTTGGTAGATGATTTCTAGAATTGCAGATGAATGCACTGCATTGGATTTTGACTTGGCTTCCAGGAATTAAACTCAGGTCATTAGGCTTATGCAACAATCACTTTTTTCTTGCTGAACAATCTACCAAGCTCCCCTTTTATTTTTACAGTGATATGTTTTTATTGGGTGAGGGAAGAGGATTGAAGACCTGAGGGCCAGAAGAAAGAATAGAAATATGCAACCTTGGGAGATAGGAGGTTGGGGTGGGAGGGCTCCACAATGTACCAGAGACCTGGGAGGTGAGAGACTCTCAGGACTCAAAGGGAGGGACGTTAGATGAAATGCCCAACTTGAGGGAGAAGGAACTCATAGAGCCCACCTCCAGCAGGAAGACAGGGCATCAAGTGAGGGACACAACTCTGACCCATAATTCTTCCTGTCTGAAGAATTACAGGGATGGAAATGAAGAGCAGCCTGAGGAAAAGAAGGTCCAGAGACAGGCCCAAAGTGGGATCCAGCTTAAGGGTTGGTCCCAGGACCTGACACTATTACTGAGGCTATGGAACACTCACAAAAAGGGACCTAGCATGACTGCCCTCCAGAAGACCCAACAAGCAGCTGAAAGAATCAGATGCAGATATTTGCACTCAACCAATGGACAGAAGCAGCTGACTCCTGTTGTTGAATTAGGGAAGGCTGAAAGAAGCGGAGAAGGGAAATCCTGTAGGAGGACCAGCAATCTCAATTAATCTGAACCCCAAAGATCTCTCAAACATTGAACCACCAAACAGACAGCATACACTAGCTGATATGAGGCCCTCAACACACATATAGCAAAGGACTTCCAGGTCTGAGTTCATTCAGAGATGATGCACCTAACCCTTAAGAGACTGGAGGTCCCAGGGAGTTTAGAGGGTGTGTGGGGTTGGGGTGCGGACATCCACGTGGAGACAAGAGGAGGAGAGGAGGTATGGGATGTGGAACAGTCGGAGGGTGTATGGGGGAAGGGAAATAAAATATGCAGTATAAAAGAAAATTTAATTATTAAAAAATAAAACAAACAAACAAAAGAGCTCTTACTTAAAAGTGTTAGAGTGTTATTCAGCTGTACATGAACTTCATATGATTAAGGCTTTTGAGCTCTTTTTAAAGATATCTTCATTTATTAATAATAAAAAAAGATATTTTAGGTTATCATCTAGACTCCTAATCGGTTACTGCCTTTTACATTTCCATCTGGCACTATGTATTTGTGAACTAAGACAGAGATGAGTTCCTTTCTTCCTGGATAGACATCTGATTTGGTGAGTTCTAGTTTTCAAAACTGCTGCTTTTTACTCACTCTCCTGGAACGCAACTTGTATGTTTACATTTGTCAGTGTGCTCCCCAGTGTTACACTGTGCTCCTATGGTGCCCTGGTCTATCCTGTCACCAACGCTCCGTATTCCTAATTACTGCACTCAGCATCCTATCCTCTGCTGACACCTGCTACACTAATATTAATATTCCTGATCATCACATAATTTCAGGATTGCTGGAGAATTTTTATGCTGACATAAAAATCCTACCTGCACGATAATACATTTCTGACCCATAATGTGTTCCATAAGGATATTTTTAGAAAATGCCCACTTTTATAAACACCACCAAAACAGTTCTATTAATAATATTAATGTTGTGGTAAGACAGAGTTTTAGGAACATTTCAAAAGAAAGTGACTCAAGGAATTTTGCAATGTACCCATGTGCCAGGTCACTTTTCATCCAATGGGCTAAATGTAGCTCTGGCATATCAGTCCATTGTCTTGTTAAGTCCTTGCATGATGTCCATGCTACAAATGTGCTGAGAAACCTCGGAGAGGGCCTGGGGTTGACTTGTATTATTACAGTGTCTCAAAGTTGTGACAGAACTTTTAATCAGGTTTTTCTGTTCCATTGAAATTCTGAAGAGGAAAAAATTATTGCATTGCATTTCCCCAAGCTGTGGAATGCTCACCCTTCTCTGTGCATGGTTTCTCAGTATAACACTGAGTGAAAGGTAATGCTTTTGCTGCCACCTCTAAATATCATCACACCTTGGTGAATCTGCAGAGTTATATAACGCTGTGATTAAACAGAATCGCACCACTTGCATAGCAAAGGCTCTGAGTTCTGCTGACGTAGAAAGTGCAGAATCTTAAGAGCTGCAAATGGCTTATCTAAAGTTGATAGGAGTAAGAAAGGTACACTAGCTCCTAAATTTCAGAGCAACACTGTGGTAGAAATCAGAGAAAATGGACAAAAACGGACTAGACTTTTCTAGACCCACTTAAGAGCTCATTTGAATGAATAATGTTTTCTTTACATCTTGGCTTACTGCCATGGAGGCATTCAGAATTAGAATAAAACCATTTACTAAGAAAATAGGCTTAATTTGGAACCAGTAACATAATTAGTGAAGAACAAGAGTATTTCTAATCTATGAGGTTTTCCTGAGGAGTGAGCAAAACCAGATTTGTAGATCACATAGTGCTACATGGAGGGAAAAAAAGGAAAAAAAATCTTTGTTTCCAGGATAAAAATATTATGTTTTTCATAGTTGACAGTTCTGTCACACTTGAGTTACTGAAGCAAATTCCCCTTCCCTCTTTATTAGCGAACTAGGTTATCATCAAAGCTCAGCTATTAAAGCTGTTTGGCAGAAATTACTTATACAGGTCAATTACAATTTCTAACAATGAAAAACAAGAAAGAAAAATGCTCCTGGTTTCCCATGACGCTGTCTAAATCGGTGATTTTCGCACATTTTGAAATTGTGACAAGAGGCTGAGTGCAAACAGCGCAGGCCTGGCTGACACATGCACAGTTCCTGCAAACGCCTCTGCAGAGGAGCATAACCTTCATCCTGTGCTGACACCTGACTCCTGAGAGGACAACGTACCTTCCACTTCCACTGCACAGACTGCCTGCCAAGACTGTGGCTGTGTTGTTCTATGAATGCCCTTATTTCACACGGGAAAATAAGAAAGCACATGGTACTAAGTATTTGGCTACTAGTTTTCCATTCCATGTTCAAGTTTCTATTTTCACTTCTATTCTGAGCTTACTATTATAGTCTGGCTAATTATGTAAGGTCGCCAAGTATTATACTAAGGCAGGCTGTGGCCCGGTGAGGTTAGTTGAGGTGAACTCTTCAAATACATGATTTAAGGACGGGTAACTGCAGCAGTTCTGTGCTTCAGTCAAGTGTGGGAGCTTGTGAGGAAATGCATCAACTAATATTTCTATTTTAGAGCAGACTTTTTATTTTTTTTTCATTTCAGTTCACTGCTGTGTGAATGTGTGTTTGTATAGTTTTATTTTATTGTAATTATAGCAATCTATTACTTTCTGCTTACCCGTACTAGCATGGCGGAGGTGGAGAAAGGGTTGCTCATGGCTGGATGAGCACAGTTTTACAGTGTCACTTGGACAAATAAATCAAGATGTGCTAGAGAATTCACTTTGTCCTGTGTTAGTTTCTTGATTTTCAAGTGTTCATATTACATAACCATAATCCAGTTTTCCTTAATATTAATTATTATTACACGGGAACTGGAACTGGGTATTCCCACAATGATATTCTACATATACTTGATTGGTATTAAGTGCTTTGGAAGTATGACTATGTATTTCATGAATGAGAGTCAACTCTCCAGCCTGCAAAGCATGTCTTCTCTAATATGTCTACTTGGCTGGATTAAGGATAATATGGCTAAATGTTTCTAAGGTATATCTATACAAGTGTTTCTAAAAGACTTTAACACTTTGTGTGGAAGGCTTAATTGAAATAATCATCTTTACTGAAGTAGTTGGGCATCGTTTAACCACTGGGGCCTGAATACAAGGAAAAGACTTAAGTCTTTGTCTCTGCTCGCAAGTGGATATGGTTACTTAATCTTAGCCTGAAGTTTAGACAGACCTGCTTCTCAGGACTTTGGCTGTAGACTGAAACTGGAGTCCTGGATGTCTGGTTTAACAGTATGTTGACTTTAGCCTATGAGACATCTCAGCTTAGATATTAAAGTACATAAACCCACATGGCAAAATATGAGTGTAATTTCCAGAATATACATTAAGGAAAATAACTATAAACATAGTGGAGCATGTGTCCTTATTACATGTTGGAGCATCTTCTGGGTATATGCCCTGGAGTGGTATAGCTGGATCCTCTGGTAATACTATGTCCAGTCTTCTGAGGAACCACCAGACTGATTTCCACAATGGTTGTACCAGCCTGCAATCCCACCAGCAATGGAGGAGTGTTCCTCTTTCTCCACTTCCTTGCCAGCATCTGCTGTTACATAAGTTTTTGCTCTTAGTCATTCTGATGCTGGGAGGTGGATTCTCAAGGTTGGTTTGGTTTGCATTTCCTGATGACTAAGGATGATGAACATTTCTTTAAGTGCTTCTCAGCCATTTGGTATTCCTTGGATTTGAGCTTTGTACAAGGAGATAAGAATGGATCGATTTGCATCCATCTAAATGCATCCATCTATTTGCATCCATCTCCAGTGGAACCAATACTATTTGTTGAGAAGGCTGTCTTTTTTCCACTGGATGGTTTTAGCTCCTATCTCAAAGATAAAGTGACCATAGGTGTGTGGATTCATTTCTGGGTTTTCAACTCTATTGCTTTGATCTACCTGCTTGTCACTGTACCAATACCATGCAGTTTTTAATCAACATTGCTCTATAGTACACCTTGAGTTCAAGGATGATGATTCCACCAGAAGTTCCTTTATTGTTAAGAATAGTTTTCGTTATCCTGGGTTTTTTGTTATTCCAGATGAATTTGGAAATTGCTCTTTCTAACTCTATTAAGAATTGATTTGGAATTTTGATAGAGATTTCATTGAATCTGTAGATTTCTTTCTGTAAGATAGCCATTTTTACTATATTAATCCTACCAATCCATGAGCATGGGAGATCTTTCAATCTCCTGAGATCTTCATTGATTTCTTTCATCAGAGACTTCAAGTTCTTGTCATATAGATCTTTCACTTGCTTAGCTAGAGTCACATCAAGATATTTTATATTATTTGTGACTATTGTGGAAGATGCTATTTTCCTATTTTCTTGCTCAGCCTGTTTATCCTTTGAGTAGAGGAAGGCCACTGATTTGTTTGAGTTAATTTTATATCCAGCCACTTTGCAGAACAGCCCTACCTCCTAGATGTGGATGTAGGCCAGTAGGACCCTGTCCCAGCTTCTCTGCTGCTTCTGTGGCCTGTGCTCTCCTGAGTGGACCAGCCTTAGAGAGTCATTGGAGAGAAAATGGAGATCTCACTTGAGTCGTAGGGTCAGACACTTCCTGGAGGCAAGCTCTCCTGTGGCAGTAGGATACAATGGGGGCTTAGGATCATCACCACCTCCTGGGTACATATGTAGGCCAGTAGGATCCTGTCCCACTTACTCTTTATATGACATTCTTGAAATAAAAAGGTTATGAAAAGGGGAAACAAAGTAAAATAACTATTTAAGAGACTTTTACAAAATAACTTACTTGTTATTTTGTAAGAATCAAATTCAGTCTACATGAAGTCAAGATCCAGGTTTAACTTTCCTGTTCTAGAGGCCTTAAAATTGTCACTAGAAACACAATTGACCTCCCAATGCTAAATAGTTGGTTAGACTGATCTTTCTTACCATATGAGAAAATTGATATAGCCTCCAGCCATATCAATTCAATTCTCTGTGCAGAAGTACTGAGGAATATTGCAGCAACATTCTAGCACGTAGTTTACCAGAGAAACATTTTTCAGGTGCATATAAGAATTCAGGCACTATATTTGTCAGGCACTGCCAGAGCCTCCAAAGAGACACCTATATCAGGCTCCCATCAGCAAACCCTTGTTGGCATCCAGAATAGTGTCTGGGTTTGGTGATTGTATATAGGATGGATCCCCAGGTGGGACAGTCTCTGGATGGTCATTCCTTCAGTCTCTGCTCCCAACTTTGTCTCTGTAACTCCTTCTATTGGTATTTTGTTCCCCCTTCTATGAAGAATTGAAGTATCTATACTTGGGTCTTCCTTCTTCTTGAGTTTCATGTAGTTTGGGAATTGTATCTTGGGTATTCCAACCTTCTGGGCTAATATCCACTTATCAGTGAGTGCATATCATGTGTGTTCTTTTGTAATTGGGTTACCTCACTCAGGATGATATCCTCCAAATCCATCCATTTGCCTAAGAATTTCATGAGTTCATTGTTTTTAATAGTTGAGTACTATTCCAGTGTGTAAATGTACTACATTTTCTGTATCCATTCCTCTCTGGAGGGACATCTGAGTTCTTTTCAGCTCTGGCTGTTATAAATAAGGCTGCTATGAATTTAGTGGAACATGTGTCTTTATTACATGTTGGAGCATCTTATGGGTATATGCCCAGGAGTGGTATAGCTGGGTCCTAAGGTAGTTCTATGTCCAATTTTCTGTGGAACTGCCAAACTCATTTCCACAGTGGTTGTGCCAGCTTGCAATCCCAAGAGAAATGGAGGAGCATTCTTCTCTCTCCATACCCTTGCCAGCATCTGCTGTCACCTGAGTTTTTTATCTTAGCCATTCTAACTGGTGCGACATAGAATCTCTGGGTTGTTTTGATTTGCATTTCCCTGATGACTAAGGATGCTGAATATTTTTTAGGTGTTTCTCACCCATTCGGTATTCCTCAGTTGATGGATGCTCACAGTCATCCATTGAACTGAGCACGGTATCCCCAATGAAGGAGCTAACAAAAGTACCCAAGGAGCTGAAGGGGTTTGCAGCCCCATATTAGGAACAACAATATGAACTAACCAGTACCTCCAGAGATCCCAGGGACTAAACCACCAACCAAAGAATATTACATGGTGGGACTTATGGCTCCAGCTGCATATGTAGCAGAGGATGGCCTAGTCAGTCATCAATGGGAGGAAAGGCTCTTGGTCCTGTGAAGGTTCTATGCTCTAGTGCCAGGGCAAGGAAGCACGAGTGGGTGGGTTGGTGATCAGGGGGAGGGTATAGGGGGTTTTCAGAGGGGAAACCAGGAAAGAGGATAACATTTGAAATGTAAATAATAAAATTAAAAATTAAATGCAGACCCCAGCTTTTCTAAGCAAAGGAATATTTTTATTGCAATCTTTCTCCTATAAATTGTGGCAGAGAAAACCATCATTTTCACTAGAGAGGCACATTTAGTATAAGACATTCCTACTTCCTGGTGTCAGAATCTTTCCCTGATCTGATGGGCTTGATCTGAGACCTGTATCCTCTCTTGCATCCTCACCATTTGTAGATTATGGATTTTCCTGGATACCCTGTTTGGTTCTGTACCACAACCCCTCCTCTGCAACCTGTGGGTGGGGTCAGAGACCTTGAGCACAGGAAACATGGGTGGACCTTCCAAAACCAAACACATAAATTACCACTAAAATAGAATGGTTAAAAATATACCCAGCTACCTTTGAAAGACTCATTGGATACCTATGTGTCCACTTAGCTTTGAACCACATACATTATCCCCATCTCCATCATTATGGTACGTAATCTTTTGAGTAGTTACTCTTGGCAATAAAATCCTCTTGTAAAAAGCTCATTGCTCAGCTGTGGCTAGTTCTTTAATATAAAAATTTAAGAAAGGTTATACTTATTTTCTATTCTACTGCAGATACCATTTCAACAGAGTCAAAAACTCAATTCACTATGGCTAAACTGTGGGGAATTGCAGGCTGGTCTTCAGTTGAGCTGAGGTCTGAACCCCGCTGGTCATACTTCACCTACATGACACCATAGGTGTTCCCTCATGCTCCTGGAACTCCGGACCCTGCCTAAGGTACCACCTTCCACAGCACCCACAAGAGAAGCATGGTCAGTAGTCATATAAGAAATGGCCCAAGTTTCTGACCTTCAGGCTAAACTCCTCCCCAGTTACCTAGCAACAGTGAAGACCATAAAGAGGGGTGCTCAGCCCCCACCTCGCTCTTATTCCTTTGTCCTCTTACCTCTCACTTCTCTCACTTCTCTCTTCTCTCCCCTTTCTCTTTGTCTTCTCTCCTCTCTCCTTTCTCTTTCTCTTTCTCTTTCTCTTTCTCTTTCTCTTTCTCTTTCTCTTTCTCTTTCTCTTTCTCTTTCTCTTTCTCTTCTCTTTCTCTTCATCTTCCTCTTCCCCCCTCTCTCTCTGTCTCTCTTCTACCTTCCCCCTTTCCCCTTCATTTCTATAATAAAGCTCTTAAAACATAGAGTGTCTCTGCTCCTTCAAGTTCTGCTGCACACTCTGGTTAGTGTTGGGAACTTCTTCCCCTATTCCCTCTCTCCCACAGCCCTGGTGGCTTTAGCAAAGTAGCTCCAGGGAAAAGGGGGTCCTCAGGCAGGGATGCCCCTTGGCCACCCCCTGAGGAGTGGGATAGAGAAATGTCCACCCAGGGATGAATGGATAGGTTAGGTAGCAGCCCTCCCACGCCTGACTGACCAGAGAAAGGGAAACTCTGGTGGGGTGTGAGCATCTTTTTCCTATCCCACTTCTCCCCGGGCCCCTCCAGGGTCCTGCTTTTATTTTGCTCCAACTACCAGGTTTACAAATCAGTGACTAAGAATTTGGTTAAATTATTTGAACTTTATAGACCTCAAATTCACTATATCAAAAATGATGAAATGAAGCTAGATAAGTTTAAAGTCTTCAGAGAACTTATGAAGTTCTATAAAATTTTACTCTCACATCATTTTGCTTAGTCTATTTTTGTTATATTTGAAATGTAAATCTAATGGGATTTAAGTGTCAAAAGTGGTGGTTGCATGGTCTTGGGTAACTAGGGCTATTCAGGTTTTCACTTTTGATCTTATGAAATTATTAATCATGCCTGATTTCATTCTTGTGGGATTCCTGGTTTGGTTGATTAAATTGTATAAATCATGTTGTTTGAGAAGACACAGCATGTCACTTTACTAGTATTACTTGCCATGTGCTAGATAATATTGTCACTACTTTAAATATTTTAACTCATCTAGTACTAATAACAACTATTTGGGTCAAATACACTTACCAGCCTCTTCTATAGATTAAAACAAACCTGAGAGATGTTTAAGCTTAAAAAAAGTGGAGATTATGTGAAGTATGGTATTCTATCACCTTCAGACACTCTCATTTATTAAGTTTATTACTTGCATTAACTTATTAATTAAAATCAATAAGATAGCATCACTAGAAGTAATAAATGAAAAAGTTTCAGAACTTAGTCACTGGAATTGAGAATTTTAACACAACATTCAAGCTTCACATCATGATGCCAATGGACTAAATATTGGAAAATATAAGCAAGTTCCATTTAAACACTTTTCGTTAGAAGAGTTGCTGTTGTCATGGTCTCTCTTCACAGCAATAGAACACTTACTAAGACATGTCTGTCATGTACTTTACGTACTTGATTCCAGGGTCCTTTCTAATGCTTGTCTTTTCCCAAAATGTATATATTCATAAACATTTCTGTTTTTCACCAATTTGAAAACTCTATTTCTTTAACTTTACATTAACGCTGTTTAGTTTTCTCAATAACTTTACTTTTTGCTTAAATAATATATGTGGAGCTCTTTCAGATCCTATAAAGTTTTTTAATGTTCCTGTTTTCATGTTTATGTATTTCACTTGTTAATTTTTTGAAGTTTCACATACTGGTCTGATTGTAACTATTGTTCAGAATCTCCAGTTATGATATCTCCTTTGACTCTAGGGGAGAAGCCTAGTGTCGTTGACAATGATGGCGAATGAATTTTCAGATTATCATCACAAGAACATGAATGTAAGGAACTCTTTCATATTAAGAATATACAAGTCTAAAGCAAACTTTGCTTGGGAGAATATTGGACAAAAACAAGATGTGTAAGGGTTGCAAGTACGTGTAAAGGGTTGCAAAATTTATTTACATACTAACAGGATTCTATCTGTGAATAGATGAATAAATTTATGTTTTATTAACTAAGTTCACATAAAATCTAACTTAAAAATCAAGTACATAGTCAACTTAACCAATTTCCCAAAGCAAACTGGGGTTTTTATTTGAGTTTACTGGCATTTATATTCATGATAAGAAGTAATATATTTTACTTTAGTAATTCACAGTAAAATAATTAGAAGTATTTGCATTTTCCTAATTTTTCAGTTTTCTACTAATAAATATGAAAATATACATTATTTTTTATTAAACTTGTTAGAAAACAAATTGGAGCATCTTTGTGTATTTTAACAACCCAAATTACTTTGTTATTGATGTGACTCACTCAAACTGTAAATTTTGTCACTTTTGCCACAAAGTCACAAGTCTGTCACATTTCTCTATGATTGACAGAGAGCCCTTGATCCAGTCCAGCTGTTGGAATGCCTTATACTGACTGCCAACATTTTCTGGAGGCCTTGGCTATCACGTTTTCATCGAATGTGAATTCCTTTCTGTACGTGTGCATATTGTACAGAGAACAGAAGAGCTCACAGCAGCCCCTCAGAGGCATCTGTTCTTTATAGTGAGATGAAGAAGCTGCAGAAGGTTTGTGGAAACTTGCTGAAGCTTGTTGTCACTTAGCAGGAAGTGTTTAGAAGTTTGCAAAGAACAGAATTACAATTTGTCAAATGCTGCAAACTTCACAGTGAGCCCACAAGGTTTCATTTCACCGTTGCTCTAAATAGTGTTGCATTTTATGTACTTTCAAGATGACCAACTTTCTTTTTTGGTAAAACACTAAAAATTCCAGCACAGGAATTCACAGTCACTCAGGTGAGACTGACTGCTTTTTACTTAGCCTTGGTGGAGGAGGCAGAGGGAAGATGAGGACAATAGTGTAAAATCACTGCTGTCCAAGGACCTGCCCTGCTGCGCAGGATGCTGTCCTTTATTTATTTATAAACCGAGTTTTCTGTTTGTAAGAAATTCCTAAAAGAGAGCAAGGAATTATTGGTGCTGAGGCTCGTTCACGGGAGTCTGCCTCAGGGTCTTTTCATTTTAAACTATCTTCTCAGAATTCAGCACTTAATCCTTCCCTATGTTTGAATAGATAGATCAGTAAGAAGCTACTGAACTCTAGCAACTATGGGTGCGGATCTACATAAGCTTTGTGTGTACTAGACAGTGCTTTTGCATTGAGCCATACTTTCATCCCATAGTGCTTTACCACTTTAAATATAGTACCAGTTGCTTATCTTTTGTCTCTTGTTCTCTGTGGGATTTCTAATTCTTCTTTAGTATATATATTTTTTTCCTTTAAAATCCATTATATATTTTCATCTATAAGGAAAAAGAAACTCTGGCATGTACCAGTGTGCCCGATATTTATAAAATGTTTTACAAGTACTTAGAATTCAGTGAACAATAAGCAGCAAAATCAAAATGTCTACACAGCAGATTGAGCAAGAAGTGATGGTTATGAGGAAATAACTGAAATGCATTACAAGGATGAAGGGAAGTAAAGCTGATGTCGATGAAGAGTGTGTGTGTGTGTGTGTGTGTGTGTGTGTGTGTCCATATATAATACTATTCTGCTGTAGAAACTAATGTAACCTCTAATTTATTACACTGTGGATGACTATGGAATACACTGTCATGTAAGTCAAATACAGAGGGAGGAGAACCACTGATATTATTTATATATGAAACCTTTAAAATTTCATTTAATATGAAATAAAAACAGAGGAATGATTATCAGAGAGTGAGACATCTAGGAGTGACCAGTATAAGTGTTTGATGGGAGTAATAATTTCTAGTGTTTTCATACACAAGATGGGTTTAAAACAATTAACAATAGCATACTACCCATTTCAAAAAGAGAAGAATTTGAAAATATCTACACAAAAAAATGGCAACACTTTGTTCTCTTAGGTATGCTTATTACCTTGAGTTGATCACTACGAAATAATATGTTAATTAAAATTTTGTATTGTGGCTCAAAAGGCACAAATATTAAAATTCAATAAAATATTTATAAATAAAAAGTCACATGTTTTCTCATTAGTTTTAGTTATCAGTCATTTTAATTACTATGGTAACACCTGAAAGAAGCAACTTAAGGAATAATTTACTTTGCCTTATAGAGTTAGAGAACATAGTCTATCCTGGTAGTTTGTCATGCCATCAGAACTGGTTATATTGCATCAAGAATCAGGAGCCTCAGAGAAAAAAGTAGGTCATTATAGGGGATGAAGTCTTAAGGCCTGCCCAATGACTTGACTCACTTCCTCCAGCAGAATTTGACTTTCAAAAGTTTCCCCAATCTTCCAAAGCAAGGCCACCACCTGAAGACCTAGCATTCAAACATATGGGTCTATGATAGACACTTTACTTTTAAATCATGACATTAATACTCTGAAGAATTATGTGTATTTTATTATAAATATTAGTAAGCTGTCAAATACTAAGTACATTAAGGAATTTTCCATTGCTCTAACAGCAAACCTAGGAGAGGTTTTTAAAGGAAGGCTTATTATGCTCATGATTATTACGCTTTTATTCCTATCAGGCAGGCCTATTATTTTGATCATGTATTGGGTGCCAGGAGAAGATGAATTAGTGCACAGAAACACAAACCTGCATACAATTTTAGTATAGAAGAAGCAGAAAATGGAAGTCATGATATGTATCTGATTATCCCTGTTGAGGATCTTCTGTAAGTCTGCATCTCTTAAAGCAGGGTTTCTTAACCCTGCTAATACCATAAGCCTTCATACAGTTCATCCTGTGGTGCTAAGACCCAATCATAAACTTATTTTTATTGCTACCTCATAGCTGTAGTTTTGCTACTGTTATGAATTGCAGTATGAATCTCTGTGGTTTTGATGGCCTTAGATCATGTGGGCCACAAAGAGGTTATGACCCACAGTTGAGAACCACTGTCCTAAAGTGTCTGAGGAACTTCTCATTGCAGCACCTTAAGAGGTTCAGCTTTAGTATGTAAACTTTACAAGAACTTTAATATGATCAATATTTAGTATTTATAGGCAATTGTTCTTAATAATTTCTTGGGCACTTTATTAATATCAAAGAAGAAATAAAGAAATGTATCAACTTGATTAATAACTTAAGCAAGTATTTAAATGGAGAAACCTTTTTATATTTATTAAATGTGGCTGTTCAAGCATTCTAGTAGATGAAAGAATATTTGCATGGGTCTTCTCAGCTAAACACAACACATTATATTTTACTGTCATTTAGTATCAGTATTACTTTCTTTGTTGCAGTGAACAAATAATTGAAAAATTCTTTCATCTCATGGTTTTATGGGAATGTAGTTCAACGTGGTGGGGAAAACGTTGTGGCACATGTTTGTAAACAGTGCTGAACAAACAGTCCACAAGGAGGCTGATAATATTTAAACCCCTCTGGCCAATAACCCATTTCCTCCAGCTAGGATTTGTCTCCTGAATGGTCTACAACTGCCTAAGATAACACCATCAGCTGGGGACCAAATGTTTAAGAACATGAGCCTGTGTGGTTTTTACATGCAAAACATATTTCACCCTCTATAGGCTTATGTCCATTTCAGAATGTGAAGTGCTTTCAGACTAACTTCAAAAGTCCATGTAGCCTCATAATTCAAATGGTGTTCACAAGTCCAAAATTCAAAGTCTTTTCAAAGACTACAGGCAATGTATTAATTGTTAGGCTTTATAAAAAAAAAAAAAAAAAAAAACCCCAAAAACTGAAGTATAGTTATGCAACCCTAGTATACAATGGCATAAACATTCTATTTTTTTTGTCTTTTTATTAATTCTTTGCAAAGTTCACATCATGTGCCCCAATTCCTCTTATCTCCCTGTCCCTCCATATTTCTACATCCTCTGACCTTGCAAACTCCCCACAAAAAAAAAAAACAATAAAAATGAATGAAGAGAGCACTGACTTTAAAAATATCTCCCTATAGAATCTGTGTTGTATGCTCGTGTATGACACGGGATACCGTTTTTTCCCCAAACAGCTTTTCTTGTTCTTTCTCTCTCACTTGTACCAACAGGGTCAACTCTCCCAATCTGGTAAGGTGATTCAGCTTTCCTGCTTCCAGCAACAGGTCTGCCATAGGAGAGACTCTTGAATTCTTCCATGGCTCAGCACTCCTGTGCTCTTCTGTGCAGAGAGCAGACATTTTATCACAATATTAATTACTAAAATTGACACCTAGATCACACATTACTCATCACATCGTTTTAATTACACTTATGGCCCACTTGTCTTCTATTTATCTATATCTGTCTGTATATTTACCCATTTATTTATGTACATATGTAGATTATAGAATGGCTATGGAAGAGTTAAAGACACCAAAGGAGAAGAAAAGGGCTCAAGGAGCCTTTAACAGAAGCAAAGAAGAGGGCTGAGACAGACCTAGAGATAGCCACTGCAAGGATGCTGTCAGAGAGACCAACTGTCAGGAGTGGGGTCACAGCGTGAGTTAAGGTACCTAAGTGAGATGTAGGACCATGAAGATGATACAGATGAAGTATAGAAATTCAGGACCTTGGAGGAAAGGTATATAACCAGGTCCAGACAGACAGACGAACAAAGAGGAGTGGAGACCACATTGAACTAAAATTCTCACGATAAACAGGAATATTCTGCCTCTTGGTCTCTTGTTACACACACTGAATGTTCAGAATATAGGTCAGCAGAGATCACTGTCATTATTTTAGATTTCTTCCTCTTCATATACTCCAGATGGTAATATACTCTTATTTGATCCAGAGTGTCTGATAAGTTCTCAGGCCAGATTTCATTGATATGATTTTAATGTGACAATATTTTCATTCAACTCCAATCTTCTTTGACAATTTGCACAGTGACTCCTTTTATATTTAGAAGTCAGTTTGTTTTTATCAATCTGCATCTCATATAAAATGTTAGACAAGTAGAGGTGCTTGCAAATACAGGGAGTACAACATCATTTGCCTTGGTATTTCCACTAAATTGGAGTTAAGTCACACTTTTAAGATAGAGACACCCAGCCTAAAAATTACCATTTTACAAAGAGAAGGTCATTCTGATTTCAACATTCACCTTCATCACTTTTTATATAACCCACTCAGCAGCTCCATTCAGAGCAAACAAACCTATGAGACATTGCGTGTTCTCAGTGGACTTCTAGAATTCTCATGACTCAACCATCTGACTTCCTGCACATCTACAAAAGAAGCATCATAAAAACATCACAAAATTCTGCTAGAATTAGAGATGTAGCCTGATTCTCTTGGGCTACAGCAAAACACCTTGGAAAGAAAACTCCCTGGGTAAAGTTAGCAACATACTTCCCTTGGTATTTCTGTTGGGGTGGAATTTATTTAGAACCAAATGCAAGATTGTCTGTTTTTGAATTGTCACACCCTTGAGTTGTTTTGTTTTGTTTTTGTTTTTTGAGCCAGGGTTTCTCTGTGTAGGCCAGGCTGTTCTGGAACTCACTCTGTAGACCAGGGTGGCATTGAACTTAGAGATCCACCTGCCTCTGCCTCCCAAGTGCTGGGATTAAAGGTGTGTTTCACCAACTGCCCAGCAACCACTGAGTTTTTGATGAGTAGAATCTAGCCCATGCACCTTTCCAATGGCCTCAACACAGATTATGATACTTAATTGTCATAGAAGACATCTCTTTATGAATTGCAGCCACATTTTCTTTATGTGCCTTATCTGCAGCTTTCATTGAGCTCAAGCTTCATCGTTTTACTTAATTTTCTACTTTGAATTCTCAGCATTAAATATCACTAAATGTAGAGAGCACTGACTGACTCTTCCAGGGCCTGAATGTTACAGCATCTTAAAATTTCCTTTACCAAACAAATTAATCCATTACTTTAAATTCAGCTTCACTCCACTTTTTAAGATATAGACAATATTCAAAAGGTTCTTTTACAGAACGTATCATGGTATTGTGCTGCTAAGATTTTACCTTGACTAGACTCATCTGGAAAGAGGGAATCTCAACTGAAGAACTACTTCTACCAGATTGGCCTATAGCCAGTCCTTCTGGGACATTTTCTTAATTATGATTAATTTAATCTCTCAGACTGCTGTGGGTGATGCTACATAGTTGCTCCTAAATTGTATCAGAAAGCAAGCTGAGCCTGCCATGGGAGACAAGCCAGGAAGCAGCAGTGTTCCTCCATGATTTCTGCTTCAGTTTCTTTCTTTATGTTCTTGCCTAAAGTTACCCCTCCCCCAACTTTCTAAAGTGATGAATTAGGACCTGATATTTGTAAGATGAAACAAACCCATTTCCCCCATAAGTTGTTTTCATCAATGTGTTAACATAGCAAATGAAAGCTAAGCCTGGTGGTTTCTAGCTCTATGTTCAACAGAGGCCTTGTGATCCTCTGAGACCTTTTGCGTCAAGTACTTCCTGTCTGCCTTTATTTGCCATTCTGGTCTTTAGAAATTATACCAGGATAGTCCAGTAAACTCTGCATATAACAGTATAAGCTTTCTTATTCCAAACTTTTCCATACTTCTACAGATTAACGTTGAAGGCTTTGTTATACAGTTAGATTTATCACCCTAACAATCTGATAATAATTTATATATTAGAGACCCTTTCATCACTGACCACATATTTGACAAAATCAGCTTAAAAGAGGATGAATTTGTTTTGGTTCACAGTCCATCTGGCAAAGACATTGTAGTGGCTTGAGAGTATTCACAAGTAGGAGCTGGGTCTAGCCTATAACCCTAAATGCCTACATCTCAGAGACCAAATTTTTCCATGTAAGCTATACTTTTCCATATTCTACAAGTTCCTAGTACAGCACCACTAGATGAGAATAAACATTAAAGCACAGAAGCCTGATTCCCCCCTTTCACCTCCACATCTCCTCTCCCACCCAATTCCTCTACCATCTGTCTATGACAACTATTTTACTTCCCCTTCTGAATGAGATTCAAGCATCCTACTTGGACCTTCTTTGTGATTTAGCTTCTTTGAGTCTGTGGATTACAGCATAGATATCCTGTATTTTATGGCTAATATCCACAATAAGTGAGTACATACCATGCATGTCCTTTTGGGTCCGGATTTTCTCACTCAGAATGATATTTTCAAGTTCCATCCATTTGCTTGCAAATTTCATCACGTCCTTGTTTTAAACAGCTGAGTAGTATTCCACTATGTAAATGAATCTCATATTCTGCATCCATTCTGAAGCTGAGGGACATGGACTAGGAGAATAAATGGAAATTGGGGGGTGGGTAGTGAGTGGCATCTTTAGAATGTGCCAGAAATCTAGGTTGGAAGAGTCTCCATGGAGTTTAAGAGGGTGACTCTAGAGCAGTGGGTTTAGTACCTGGAAACTCTGGGGGTACTGGTTGGTTCATATTATTGTTCCTCCTATGGGGATCCGACCCCTTCAGCTCCTTGGGTACTATTGCTGGTTCCTTCATTGGGGACCCTGTGCTTAGTCTAATGGATGGCTGTAAGCCTCCACTTCTGTATTTGTCAGGCACTGGCAGAGCTTCTCAGGAGACAGCTATATCAGGCTCCTGTCAGCAACCACTTGTGAGCATACAGTGTCTGAAATAGCAACCTACTATAGCCAGACAGGACTCCCAGTAGAGGGATAAGGATACCAACCCACCCATAAAACTTTTGATCCCAAATTTGTCCTGCCTACAAGAAGTGTAGGGACAAAGATGGAGCAGAGAACCAATCTCTGACACTATTAATGATAGTCTGTTATACTGTAAATCCAAAGGAACACTTTTATCAATGAAGGAATCCTTGAAAAATTTAAAATTCTCCCATTTGTGAACATTCGGGCTCTTTGTTGAATTTTATCACTCCCCCCACAAAGTTTTGTTTAAATTTCTAAGCCTTTCTGTTTTAAATTTACATATTTTAATTGGACAACAAGGCTGCACTTCCACAAAAAACAGACTCACTGCATTGTACTGTAAAACTGTGTGTACGGAGACAGTTACTTTGATTCAGCAGGCTATACACCTCATATTCAAAAGGCTATCTGTGAACTTCCAGCTATGTAATTCACCAACAAGTTGATATGTTGATTAGGGAGAGTTCCAAGGTACTGCCAAAACATGCTTTTGCCTTGCAGAAAGTTCTATGCTGTTTTGAAGTTCATGATGAAAAGCAGAAGAAGAGAAATAGTCCATGGGTTTGAATCACATCAACATAACCATTTTTTTGCCATGAATATAAGATTTAATTTTAAATATCTTTTTTTATCATACTTTTTTATTACGTATTTTCCTCAATTACATTTCCAAAGCTATCCCCAAAGTCCCCCATACCCTCCCCCCCACATCCCTACCCACCCATTCCCATTTTGTTGGCCCTGGTGTTCCCCTGTACTGGGGTATATAAAGTTTGCAAGTCCAATGGGCCTCTCTTTCCACTGATGGCCAACTAGGCCATCTTTTGATACATATGCAGCAAGAGTCAAGAGCTCCGGGGTACTGGTTAGTTCATATTGTTGTTCCATCCAACATTGCAGATCCCTTTAGCGCCTTGGGTACTTTCTCTAGCTCCTCCATTGGGAGCCCTGTGATTCATCCAATATCTGACTGTGAGCATCCACTTCTGTGTTTGCTAGGCCCTGGCATAGTCTCACAAGAGACAGCTATATTAGGGTCCTTTCAGCAAAATCTTGCTAGTGCATGCAATGGTGTCAGTGTTTGGAAGCTGATTATGGGATTGATCCCTGGATATGGCAGTCTCTAGATGGTCCATCCTTTCGTCACAGCTCCAAACTTTGTCTCTGTAACTCCTTCCATGGGTGTTTTGTTCCCAATTCTAGGAAGGGGCACAGTGTCCACATTTTGGTCTTCATTCTTCTTGAGTTTCATGCATTTTTAAAGCTATACTCCAATGCAGGCAATCTTGGAAATCTTGCCTGCATTGGAAAGAAAAATGAGAAAGAATAAGGACATACAGATAGCAACAAAAGCCTTTACAAAGTCAGATTAGAATTTTTCTGAGCCTTAAATAAAGCTAACATGATATTTATATCAGAGACGCAAACACTTCATGGGGCAATCAAGAGTCGTGTCTAGGCAAGAGTGCAGATTAGAAAACCCCAATAATGCATTTTGGGGATTGCTTCCTCTCAAACTGGTGTGTTGAAAACTTAGATGAACTTACTCACTTTTTTTTTTTATGTAAGAGTCATAAGATGCAGACTGAACGTTATAATTTGAACAGGTACAAGAGTTTACACAGTGTTTGAAAAATCTCAAGTTAGCTTATACACTTTTTTTTTTATTCACAGTTAGAGTAGAACTGGAAGTTCTGAATCAGGAGTGTAAATGCTTTGCAGTGTAACAGAAAATTGAGAAAGAATAAGGAAATACAGATTAATCACTCAGGACTCCATTAGCACATCACCAACAAATTAACATTACAAAATGTGTCCTGGGTCATTTCTTTAGAATCTAATACCTGCTAGTTCAGAAAACTGGTAGAGAAAATTCATCTTAAAGTGTATAAGAAGGCCTCATGTTCGCTGAATTATTCAAAGAAAAATCAGATACACTCTGACACAATGACCATTGCGTGGAGTAATACAAGCTTCCTTATAGCATAGTTCTTGAAGCAGACCTTCATATAGATTCATTTCATCGTTAATTTATTCAGTGAGCAAATGCTGAGTACTTGTCACAATGATTCAATACAGCAATAGTGGCATTTGCATGGTATTCCTACGAATTAATAATGATTAAACTGTCAGGTAAGTGTCAAGGATAAATGCTTACAGACACTTTGAGACTATTACTTCATGACTCCTAAGTTTATGTCATATTCTCATCTCAGTATATATATGACTTGCTTTCTTAGATTAGAATATATAAACTATATTCTGTGCCATCAAAAATTGGCTAGAATAAAACATACTATTTATTAAAGGGAGGTTTTATCTTTAGTGGACCATTCTGACTGCTTATTTTATATGCCCTTTATGCACGTTCTTGAAATTCTGTTGACTCATACCAGTAAGTAAGTGATTTTTGAGTGTCAATATCTGATGCCTACCATAATAATATCGTAGAAGGAAGATTATGAGTATTGTTCAATGTGTGAATTATAGTTAGTGAATGTACATGGTTTATATATTATGGAATTAGTTTCAGTATAAATATTTTATATAAAAAAGGTAGTAATTGTATTTAAAATATTTTAAAATATAGAAGTATTCATTTTAGTTGATTTCTTATTTTAAAATACTAGTTGCCCTTACTCCTTTATTTATGGATTTTATCTTTATTGTGAATCACGAAGCAAAATTAGCTTAGGATATTTTTCTGCTGACATAGTACTCATAAATTCCATTAAAGAAACTCTTCCTCCCTCCCTCTGTCCCTCCATCCCTCCCTCCCTCCCTCCCCCTCTCTCTACACACACACACACACACATATATATATATATATATATACACACACACACACACACACACACACACACACACACACACACATACACACATTAGTAAAAAACGCGTCACACACATGATTTGACACCTAGGGCAACACAACTCAGCATTCTAGATTCATTCTCTCCCGAGGAAGTCATTTAAGGTCCTGTAGAAATCGTATCATACAATTAAATACATTTACTCAGTGGGTGTGGTGTATTTGAGTATATGTGTAGGTATAGCCACAGCAAATCCTGTTTATGGGCATCAGAACAATCTGTGGACATTTGTTCTACCATTGCACCAAACGAGTCTTTGATATTGAATTTGGGTTATCAGACTTTATAGCTGGCAGTTTTATAAGCACCCCAAAAATTTTCCATAGTCTATTATCACTTCCCAATTTGGTTAACAACATTTTTATTCATTCATTTGAGTTTCTCTTTGTGTTCTAATTCATGCTTTTGAAGAAAAGAACACTCCATAGCTGTGTTCACTTTTTCTTTTTGCAACATTTAGTTACCTTGCAGAGACAGACTAGACAAATTACCTTTATGCAAACTGGAACAACCAGAGCCCAGTTATACTACTATAATAAGATCTGAATATCCTAATATAGCTGAAGTACCAAAAATGTTCTTAAACCAATTTTATAAATATGACAGAGGACTATAATGAAAAAAATAATACATCTCTTAAATAAATATAAGAAAACAAACAGGTGAAGAAAATGACTAAAACTGTTCAAGAATCTAAATGAAAATAGAAATAATAAAGAAAATACATTCTGAGGGAATCCTGGAGATTGGAAGCATAGGTAAGAAAACAGGAACTATGGACAAAAGCATCGCCAACAGAATATAAGCAGTGGGAGACAGAACCTCAGGCATAGAAGATATGTTTGAAGAAATCAACACATTCATTAGAAAAAGGAAGGTTAATTTAAAATGTTACTGATGAAATATTCAGGAAATCTAGGACTCTATTAAAAGACTAAAGTTAAGAATAATAGGAATAGAAAAAACAAACAGAAAATTCCCAGATCCTAGGTTCAGAAAATATTTCAACAAAATCATAGAAGAAAAGTTTCCAATCTAAAGACAGTTGCCTATAAACAGTATAAGAAGCTTGCAGATCACCAAATAGATTGGACCAGAAAAGAAAAACTCCAGTCATATGATAACCAAAACACTAAATGTACAGAACAGAGAGAGAATATTAAAAGCTTCAAGAATAAGTAACATATGAAGGCAGACTGAATTTACAACTGAATTCTCAACAGAATGTCTAAAATCCAGAAGGGTCTGAGCAGATATCTTACAGCCTCTAAGAGAGTACACAAGCCATCCAAGACTTCAATATCCAAAACTTTTAAATACCATAGATGGAGGAGGAAACAAGATATTCTACGAAAAAAGTTTAAACAATATCTATAATCAAATATACAAATATTACTAAAGAAGCTAATTATACCCAAGAAACCACAGGAAATTAAAAATCATTGGTAATCTCTCAACATCAATGGAAACAATTCCCAAATGGAAGGACACAGGGTAAAAGAATGACTACATAAACAGGATTGATCATTCTCCTGCATACAAGATACACACCTCAGATACAATGATAAACATTATTAACTCAGAGTAAAGTGTTGGAAAAAAGTTTTGCAAGCAAATCTACATAAGTAGTAAGCAGAAGTAGCCATTGTAATATTCAACAAAATAGACTTTCAACCACATTTAATCAAAATAGATGGGACAGACCATTTCACAGTCATCAGGGTGAAAATTCACCAAGATGGCATCTCAATTCTGAATATCTGTCCCCCAAATGCAAGGATACTCACATTTGTAAAAGAAACGTTACTAAAGTTTAAATCACACATCAAACACCACACAATAAGAATAGTGAGAGACTACAATACCCTACTCATATCAATGGACAGTTCATTGAGGGAGAAACTAAACAGTGATCACTCTGCACAAAACATAAGTCTGAATGGATCAAATACCTCAACATTAAACCAGAAAAATTAAATTTAATAGAAGAGAAATGTGGTCATTTTACTCTCTGGTGACCATCTAAGGCAGGACCATCCAGGAGTACCCAGGCCTCAGAAGCTGTGGAGCAGGTGAGATAGGGCCCTTTCAGCCTCCATCTGCACCAAGGAGCTGGGGCTATTCCATAACCCTCTGTGCACAGATCCTGACAGGGGAAAGGTTGTCTCCCAGAAATGCTGAAACAGGCTTACAGGCCCACAGGAAGGACAAGTTCAAGCCAGAAACAGCAAACCAACTAACAGCAGAGATAACTAGATGGCTAAAGGTAAGTTCAAGAATCCTTAGCAAGAGAAACCAAGGCTGTATAACATCATCAGGGCCCAGTTCTTCCACAATAGCAACTCCTGGACACCCCAACAGACCAGAAAAGCAAGATTTGGATTTAAAATCACATCTCATGATGCTGATAGAGGACTTTAAAAAGGGCATAAATAACTCCTTTAAAGAAATACATGAGAACACAGGAAAAGAGGTAGAAGATCTTAAGGAAGAAACACAAAAAATCCCTTAAAGAGTTATAGGAAAACATAACCGAACAGGAGAAGAAACTGAAGAAACCCAGGGTCTAAAAATTTAAGTAGAAACAATGGGGAAATCAGAAAGATAGACAACTCTGGAGACAGAAAACCTAGGAAAGAGGTCAGTTATAGTTGTGAACATCACCAATAGAATACAAGAGATAGAAGAGAGAATCTCAGGTGCAAAAGATACCATAGAAAACATCGACACAACAGTCAAAGAAATGCAAAATGCACAAAGCTCCTAACCCAAAACATCCAGGAAATCTAGGACACATGAGAGGACCAAACCTAAGGATAATAGGTATAGAGGAAAGTGAAGATCCCCAACTTAAAGGGCCAGTAAATATCTCCAGTGAAATTATAGAAGAAAACTTCCCTAAATTAAAGAAAGAGATGCTTATGAACAGATGAGAAGCCTGTTTCAAATAGACTGGACCAGAAAAGAAATTCCTCCTGTCACATAATAATCAAACACAAAATGCACAAAACAACAAAAAAATATTAAAAGCAGGAAGGGAAAAAGGTCAAGTAACATATAAAGACAGGCCTATCAGAATAACACCAGATTTCTCGACAGAGAAAATAAAAGCCAGAAGATTCTGGGCAGATGTTCCATACAGACCCTAAGAGAACACAAATGCCAGTCCAGGATACTATATCCAGAAAAACCCTCAATTACCATAGATGGAGAAACCAAGGTATTCCATGAGAAAATCAAAATTACAAAATATCTTTCCACAAATCCAGACCTTGAAAGGATAATAAATGGAAAAAGTCCATCACAAGGAAGTAAACTACTTCCTAGAAATAGCAAGACAATGATCTTCTTTTTTTTAAATTTTGTTTTATTTATTTATTTATTTATTTATTTATTTATTTATTTATTTGGTTTTTCGAGACAGGGTTTCTCTGTGTAGCCCTGGCTGTCCTGGAACTCACTCTGTAGACCAGGCTGGCCTTGAATTCAGAAATTTGCCTGACTCTGCCTCCCAAGTGCTGGGATTAAAGGTGTGCACCACCACATCCAGCATTGATCTTCTTTTAATAAAACAAAAAGAAGGTAGCCACATAAACATAACTCCACCTCTAACAAAAAAAATAACATGGAAACAAAAATCACTTTCCCTTAATATCTCTTAATATCAATGGACTCAAGTCCTCAATAAAAAGACATAGACTAATATACTGGATATATAAACAGCACCCAACATTTTGCTGCATACAGGAAACCCACCTCAGTGACAATGATAGACACTACCTCAGAGTAAAAGGCTGGAAAACAAATTTCTAAGCAAATGGCCCCAAGAAACCAGCTGGAGTAGCCATTATAATATCAAATAAAATCCACAATCAACCTAAGTTATCAAAAAGGATAAGGGGGAGCACTTCAAAATCATCAAAGGTAAAACCTTCCAAGATGAACTCTCAATTCTGAACATTTATGCTCCAAATTCAAGGGCACCCACATTCATAAAAGGCACTTTGCTAAAGCTCAAAGCACACATTACACCTCACAGAATAATAGTGGGATACTGCAACACCCACTCTTATCAGTGGAAAGATGATAGAAACAGAAAGAAAACAGAGACACAGTGAAGCTAACAGAAGTTATGAACCAGCTTCTGCCTATTATAAATAAGGCTGGTACGAACATACTGGAGCACGTGTCCTCATTACAAGTTGGAACATCTTCTGGATATATGCCTAGGAGAGGTATTGCTGGATCTTCCCGTAGTACTGTGTCCAATTTTCTGAGGAACAGCCAGACTGATTTCCAGAGTGGTTGTCCCACCTTGCAATCCCACCAACAATGGAGGATTGTTCCTCTTTCTCCACATCCTTGCCAGCATCTGATGTCACCTGAATTTTTGATCTTAGCCATTCTGACTGGTGTGAGGTGGAATCTCAGGGTTGTTTTGAATAGTATTTCTCTGATAATTAAGGATGTTGAACATTTTTTTCAGGTGCTTCTCAGCCATTCGGTATTCCTCAGTTGAGAATTCTTTGTTTAGCTCTGCACCCCATTTTTAATAGGATTATTTGATTTTCCAAAGTCCATCTTCTTGAGTTCTTTATATATAATGGATATTAGTCCCCTCTCTGATTTAGGGTTGGTAAAGATCCTTTCCCAATCTGTTGGTGGCCTTTTTGTCTTATTGACAGTTTCAATAGCTCTGCAATTTTGTGAGGTCCCATTTTTTCATTCTCAATCTTACCCAGATATTCCTCAAAAGAGGATGGATGCAGGAAATGTGGTACATTTACACAATGGATTACTACTCAGCAATTAAAAACAATGAATTTATGAAATTCTTAGGCAAATGGATGGATCTGGAGAATATCATCCTGAGCGAGGTAACCCAATCACAAAAGAACACATGTGATATGCACTCACTGATAATCGGATATTAGCTCAGAAACTAAGAATTCCCAAGATACAGTTTGCAAAACACATGAAACTCAAGAAGAAGGAAGACCAAAATATGGATACTTAGTTCCTTCTTAGAATAGGTTTGGAGCTGAGATGAAAGGAAGGACCATGTAGAGACTGCCCCACCTTGGGATCCGTTCCATATACAATCACCAAACTCAGACTCTGTTGCAAATTCCAGCAAGATTTTGCTGACAGGACCCTGATATAGCTCTCTCTTGTAAGGCTATGCCAGTGC
Source organism: Mus musculus (assembly GCF_000001635.26). Classification (NCBI taxonomy): domain Eukaryota; kingdom Metazoa; phylum Chordata; class Mammalia; order Rodentia; family Muridae; genus Mus; species Mus musculus. The sequence continues at coordinate 82,447,610 of NC_000079.6, forward strand.
TGGGCAAATACAGAAGTGGATGCTCACAGTCATCTATTGGATGGAACACAGGGCCCTTAATGAAGAAGCTAGAGAAAGTACCCAAGGAGCTAAAGGGGTCTGCAACCCTATAGGAGGAACAACAATATGAACTAACCAGGATCCCCCAAGAGATGTGTCTCTAGTTGCATATGGAGCAGAGGATGGCCTAGTAGGCCATCAATGGAAGGAGAGGCCCTTGGTCTTGTGATGATCATATGCCCCAGTACAGGGGAATGCCAGGGCCAGGAAGTAGGAGTGGGTGGGTTGGGGATCAGGACAGGGAGAGGGTATACGGGACATTTGGGATAGCATTTGAAATATAAATAAATATATTATCTAATAAAAAAAGAGAAAAACGAAGTCATGAAACAAGTGGATTTAACAGATATCTATACAACATTTTATCCTAAAATAAAAGAATATACCTTCTTCTCCATACCTCATGGTACTTTCTCCAAAAATATAATTGGTCAGAAAACAGGCCTCAACAGATACAATATTGAAATAATCCCATGAATCCTATTAGATGATTATGGATTAAGGCTGATCATCAATAACAACATAAATAATAGAAAGCCCAAATACACATGGAAGCTGAACAACACTTTACTCAGTGATAACTTTGTCATGAAAGAAATAAATAAAGAAATTAAAGACTTTTTTAGAATGTAATCAAATGAAGCCACATCATACCCAAATTTATGGGACACAACTAAAGCAGTCCTAAGAGATCTCATAGCTCTGAGTGCCTCAAAAAGGAAACCGGAGAAAGCATACACTAGCAGCTTGACAGCATACCTGAAGGCTCTAGAACAAAAAGAAGCAAATAGACCCAAGAGAAGTAGAAGACAGCAAATAATCAAACTCAGGACTAAAATCAACAAAGAGAACTATACAAATGATCAACTAAACCAGGAGTTGTTTTTTTGAGAAAATGAACAAGATAGATAAATCCTAAGCTAAATTAAACAGAGGGCACAGAGACAGTATACAAATAAACAAAATCAGAAATCAAGGAACTTCTCTTGGAATCACCATCCCTGACCTCAAGCGGTTCTACAGAGCAATCATGATAAAAACTGCATGATACTGGTACAGTGACACAGGTAAATCAATGGAATAGAACTGAAGACCCAGAAATGAACCCACACACCTGTGGTTACTTGATCTTTGACAGAGAAGCTAAAACCTCCAGTGGAAGGAAGACAGCATTTTTAGCAACAGGTGCTGTTTCAACTGGAGGTTAGCATGTAGAAGGATGCAAATTGATCCATTCTTATCTCCTTGTACAGAGCTCAAGTCCAAGTGGATCAAGGGCTTCCACATAAAACCAGATTCAATGAAACTAGTAGAAAAGAAAGTGGGGAAGAACCTCAAGAAAATGGGTACAGAGGAAAATTTCCTGAGCAGAACACCAAAGCTGATGCTCTAAGATAAGTAATTGATAAGTGGGATGTCATAAAATGGCAAAGCTTCTGAAGGCAAAGGGCATTGTCAATAGGACCTCATAAAATTACTAAGCTTCTGTAAGGCAAGGTACACTATCAATAGGACAAAATAACAACCAACAGATTGGAAAAAGATCTGTACCAATCCTACATCCAATACAGGGCTAATATCCAATATATACTAAGAACTCAAGAAATTAGACTCCAGAGAAACAAATAACCCTAATAATACATGGGGTACAGAGTTAAACAAAGAATTCTCAACTGAGGAATACTGAATGGCCAAAAAGCACCAAAGAAATGATCAACATCCTTAGTCATCAGGGAAATGAAAATCAGAACAACCCTGAGATTCCACCTCACACCAGTCAGAATGGCTAAGATCAAAAACTCAGGTGACAGCTGATGCTGGTGAGAATGTGGAGAAAGAGTAATACTCTTCCATTGCTGGTGTGATTTCAAGCTATTACAACCACTGTGTAAATCAGTTTGGCATTTCCTCTGAGGACCCATCTGTACTACTCTTGGGCATATACCCAGAAGATGCTCCAACATGTCATAAGGAGACTTGCTCCACCATGTTCATAGCAGCCTTACTTATAATAGTCTGAACCTTGAAAGAACCCAGATGTCATTCAACAGAGGAATGGATACCGAATTTGTGGTATATTTACACAACGGAGTACTACTCAGGCATTACAAATAATGAATTGATGGAGTTCTTAGGCAAATGGATGGAACTAGAAAATATCATCCCCAGTGAGGTCATCCAATCACAGAAGAACACACATGGTATGCACACAGTGATAAGTGGATGTTAGCCCAGAAGCTCACAGTACCCAAGATATAATTCACAGACTATATGAAGCTCAAGAACAGGGAAGACCACAGGGTGGATACTTTGGTCCTTCTTAGAAGGGGGGTCAAAATGCCCATAGGAGGAGATACAGAGACAAAGTTCAGAGCAGAAACTGAAGTAAAGGTCATCCATTGACTCTCCCACCTGTAGATCCAGCCCACATACAGTTACCAAACCCAGACACTATTGTAGATTCCAACAAGTGTGTGCTGACAGATGCTTAATATTGCTGTCTCCTGAGAGGCTCTGCCAGTGCCTGACAAATACAGACATGGTGCTTGCAGCCAACCATTGGACTGAGCACAGGGTCTCCATTGGAGGAGCTAGGGGAAGGAGCTTAAGGGCTTGGAGCCACATAGGTGGAACAACAATATAAACCAACTAGTATCCCCAGAGTTCCCAGGAACTAAACCACCAACTGAAGAGTACACAAGGAGGGACTCAAGTCTTCAGCTGCATGTGTAGTAGAGGATGGCCTTGTGGGACATCAATAAGAGAAGAGGCCCTTAGCCTTGTAAAGGTTCCATGCCCCAGTATAGAGGAATGGCATAACAGAGAAGCAGGAGTGGGTGGCTTATGAGCAGAGGGAGGGGAAATGAGGAAAGTGGATAAAATTTGAAATATAAATAAAGAAAATATCTAATAAAAATGAAAAAAAATAGAGAAGGGGAAATAGCCTTGAATACATTTGCATATGAGGCAACTTCTTGAACAGAACACCAGCATTTCAGGCACTAAGATCAAAAGCTAAAAAATGGTACCTCATGAATGCAGCAATCTTCTACAAGGCTAACGATAACATCACTAGGACAAATCTATAGCCTACAGAATGCGAAATGATCTTCACCAACCCATCAGTCACCATTTGACTGGAGGCTGATATAAAATATACAGTTAAGAATTTAGACACCAAAACACCCATGGAAGGAGTTACAGAGACAAAGTTTGGAGCTGAGACAAAAGGATGGACCATCTAGAGACTACCATATCTGGGGATCCATCCCATAATCAGCCGCCAAATGCAGACAACATTGCATACACTAGCAAGATTTTGCTGAAAGGACCATGATATAGCTGTCTCTTGTGAGACTATGCTGGGGCCTAGCAAACACAGAAGTGGATGCTCACAGTCAGCTATTGGATGGATCACAGGGCCCCCAATGGAGGAGCTAGAGAAAGTATCCAAGGAGCTAAAGGGATCTGCAACCCTACAGGTAGAACAACAATATGAACTAACCAGTACCCCCTGGAGCTCATGTCTCTACCTGCATATGTATCAGAAGATGGCCTAGCCGACCATCAGTGGAAAGAGAGGCCCATTGGTTGTGCAAACTTTATATGCCTCAGTACAGGAGAATGCCAGGGCCAAGAAGTGAGAGTGGGTGGGTAGGGGAGTGGGGCAGAGGGTATGGGGGACTTTTGGGATAGCATTGGAAATGTAAATGAGGAAAATACTTTATTTTTAGTTTTAAAAAATTAAAAATAAAAGAATTTAGACACCAAGTAACCAAATAACCCAATTAAAAATTGGGTACACAGATAAAGAGAGTTCTTAACAGAGCAATTTTGAATGGCTGAGAAACACTTAAGACATTTAATGTCCTTCGTCATGGTACAGTGTTGCCTCCATCCTGAGTGGGACTTTTTCACACAAGTAAACATTTCAGGAAACTTTGCTCAGTCACTCACAGGTGTGAGGCCATGGTGATTTCCCCCCAATTTATTCAGATACCTGGTAGAGTCATTTTTTAGCTTTATCCTAAATGATTCTGAAGACAAGAAATGTTCTCAAACACAAATAAAAAGAGCTTTGTTTGTAAGCATTTTGCTACACCAAATCACACACTAAATCCAGAGGTGGTTGTTAGTAAGACTATGATGCTAGGTAGCAAAGGATGGATGTAGATTCTGCCTGAGTTTTGAAGACTATCCATACATATTGAAAGGGTAAGTTATGTAAACCTGAAGATAGCACTTTTTATATGAAAGATCTGAAAATTTTTATGATTTTTAAATAGAAAAGTGTAAATAATTTGGCAACAAAAGTTATATTTAAAAATACCAACATAATTATATACTTATTTAAACATTTAAAGAAAACTGAAGTATAAATTTCAGGGATCAAGTAGAATCAAATTTCAAAGAAAGTTCTATATGCTATTATTAGTCTCAGTTTATTGATGCTGAACTTCAGTAAGGGCTGGTGGTTCTTGTAAAAGACTATGTGTCATCCAGTCTTCTGGGGTTTGTCTGAGAACAGGACAGGGAAGCAGTAGTAGCCTGAGGAGAGAGGAATAGGCCAACCGTTGCCAGGGGATGCTTGTTTGCCCACTGGTGACAGGGGAAGCGGTAGCTTCTTCCATGGCCCTGTAGGTGCTGACATCCACCTCTGTCTGCAGGCCTCTTCCACTGCCATCCAGTGCAGCCTGCCCAGGGCCAGTTAGCTTTTTAACTACAGATCTGCTTCTTCAACTCCAGGGTCACCCATAGAAAGAAAGCTATTCTGTAGTCACAGTTGTCACAGCTTTTTGTCCCATGTCTCTCTGATTCAAAGGTTCTCTGGCTGATGCTAGGTTGTAGTTATTCATGTAACAAAACTATTTTCACATTTTTCACTCTTTCCTCTCCCTCTAATCTGCATCTGTAGCTTGCTAAAGTTTAAATGTCTCTGTTCCGTGTTTGAATTTTGTATTTCTGTTTACCACTCTCATATCCACTCTGGAGTATTTTAATAATAGTTTCTTTCACCGATTTTCCAAGCCACTGTTTTCCCCCTCCAATGTAACTTTCTTCAGTACTTGTAAGATTGTTATTCTACTACACAGATGGGGTAGGCATTGTGACACCTTCATTTTAATTCAATAAACATGGCTACATAAGCAAACGCCTTTGATTGCTCCTCTGTGCTTATAGATGGAAATAAACATACTTGACAGCTGCTTTGCCAACTTTTCTAGCTGCTTAGCCCTGTTATCTCTCTTAGGCTATATTAGCAAAAACTTGATTTTCCATATTTGCATGAACGTTCACAGCTTCACACTATTATCAGTGTCTTAAAAGATCTACATTTAATACTTCCCTCTGAACAAACCATGATAAGTTTTTAAGACGTGCACTAACCTTATTCTATATATGAAAACTTTATTGAAACTCTTTCAAACCATTTTCTTATTCTATTAAATTTATATTAAAACTATTTCATATTCATGTGATAGTATTCTTTAATATTAGAGCTTAGTAGGTGCTCAAGAAATTCTCAGAAAACAAAATTATTTAACTTAAATCATGGTGTTTAATAGGCTGGGGCGATGTTAAAGCTGAGAAAAATAATAATATCCTAAACCGATGCCAAGCCACAAGGCTCTGATCACCTTTCTACTGAAAATAATGCAAAACACTAGATTTACATTAGGCATTTTCTTCAGTCTGAAAATGAAATTACAGTTTGAGTTCTCGCTTTTCTAACTACACTTATTAAAATTGCTGTTAGAGACTGGATTTCTGCAGGAGGTAAGGAGTTAACAAAAAAAAAAAGGAGCTGTTGTGTGTATTTGTCAAAATAGTTCTCATTTAAAATACATTGACGACACAGGCACAAATTTCCTTATAATGTAGGAAAAAATAAGCACCTAAGCAATAAAGCATAAACATAGTGAGAACTGTAGCTCCTGAACAATACCTCCCCAGCACTGTGTGCAGCATGCACTTGCATAATTATAATGGATGCAATCAGATGCTTCTTAAGTACCTTAGGAACAGTCACGTGCTTCTATAGTCAGAAAGACTTACCTAAGGTTACTGGATCTTTTAATGAAAAGTTTTTGCCATGTTTAAAGACTGGCACGATTCTCTTCAGCATGTTGGAAGCACAGTGTAAAATCTCCTTACAGTATGACAATTGCCATTCTCTCACACAGCAACAGCCATCACCATCTGTCATGTGACTGCTCTGAGGCTAATGAGAATGCCTCAGATGTGTGGGTTGGAAAGAAATGACTATATTCCAAGGAAAATAAATGTAAATACTACAAATGCAGTGGGAGTGTCGCTAAATATTTCTGGAGACTCTTGAGGCACTTTGGACGAAAACGACCATTGAGTCACAATTGTTGTTTCTTTCTCCTAGCAATTTAAAAATTTCATACCAGTAAACCCTGCATTTTAAACTCTCCCTGTATTTCCTGGAGGGCATCTGTAGGGCTCTGTTTTCAGAGAGGTCAGCAGGAGTCAGTGCAAACCAGGTCAGTAGCCTCAGTTTCCTTCATGACCTTTGTAGCTGCAGGGGGCAGAGATTTTAGAACAGCAACGACGTGAAACATGAAATTCTATCAATGTATTAAAACCCAACAACTGATTGCTTGTTATCATGTTCAGCAGGAGAGTGAGCTTTTTCTCTCTGTTGTTATACATGTGTTTCTGCTCAACAAACACAATAGCTAAGGGAGCTGCAGGTGTCTTCCATGGATGGTTGGAAGCTGCAAGAGGCTGAGGTAAGGGAGAACTGAGTCTGAAGTTGTGCCTTCTGTCAGCCCTTTTAATGTACTCTTAACATCCATTCTTTTTAATAATCTTTTGTCCAATAGATATAAATAAAGCATAAATACATGTCTGACTGCAATGAATTAGTTTCCTAAGAGGTGAAGGAAACCTTGCCAAGATTCTGCAGGGATCTGGTCAATGGAGATAATGTGCTGCATTAGTTCACCGGCTGGCAGTTCACTGTTCTATGAATAGATATAGATTTAGCATTTATGGGAGGCTGTGAATAGGATGAAGGAAGGAGTAGCAGTCGGCTCTTCCTGAGCTTGCTCTTTCACATAGCAATAGTTACTCTCCTGATAGAACTAACAAGATGTGTGCTCAGATATTAAAAGTTTATGGCTTTCATTACAAACAGATGTTTGTCTAAAACATTGTTAATCCTATAGACAAATAACCTATGGAAATCATCAAGAGTTCTGGTTTTTTTGTTTGGTTGGGTTATTTTGGTGTTTTGAGACAGGGTTTCTCTGTGTAGCCCTGACTGTCCTGGAGCTCACTTTGTAGACCAGGCTGGCCTCGAACTCAGAAATCTGCCTTCCTCTGCTTCCCAAGTGCTGGTATTAAAGGAGTGCGCCACCACGCCCGGCTCAAGAGTTCTATTTTCATCCTGCATATTTAGTTGTTGAAAACATTTCCCTATTGAGATTTGTTTCCTCGTCTTATGTGACAACTACCCTTTTATTTAGTTTTCAAAAAGTCTTAACCTAGAAGGTTTATAATATTCAGGACCCATGACATCACGTTTTCTGTTGATTCTGAGGTTGTATGAAAAATAATAACAAAAAAACCAACATTTTGATAATGTTGCTTTTTTGCTAGCTTGAGCTGATTGTGTAAGACATTCAGACCCTTTAACATTACTTTACATTTACTAATGATTAGAGTATTTGATTTTACTCAAGCATCTTGATTGATCATTTTTAAAATATATTTTAGGTTAAAATATAATTACAACACTTCCCCTCTTCCTTTTCTTACCTTTAAACAGTGCCAGGTCTGTCCATTTTCTTTCAAATTGGTGACTTCTTTTTTCTTTTTTATTATTGTTAAGCATGTGCATGCACACACATGCACACACACATACACACACATGTATACATACATACATATATGATAAGTCCATTTTGTGGATTGCATGTGGATTAACTTCAGTATTGACTAGTTTGTATTATATAAGAAAATAGGATGCCCATCTCTGGGAGAAGGTAAGACAGTTCATCTTGTTGCAGTCATTAGCATTTGTAGTTCTTTGTCTATGGGTAAGATTCAGTGCGATTTACCCCACTTACATGTTAACATGTCTACAGGTATGGTCTAGGAGACACAATAACATGGGAAACTTCCTAGTCCTTTGCTCTTATGCTCATTCCTTTCCTTTTTACAGAATAGTCTGTGAGCATTGGGTACACAAGTTGTGTTGTAAATAATTTTGTTGCAAATATCAACATAAACAAACTGAGTCAGTTCTAATGAAAACAGGAATTTTTTAGAAACTAGTTCAAAGTTTTAAACGCTTATGTGGTTCTTGCTGTTAGAGTTGAGGTAATGTAGAACATAATATGGGCAAAATATAAGGCCTCCTGGTTTTGCTACTTCCTACAAGTCTAGCAAAATTCAACCATGGGTACTTGGTCCTGATAAGTTTAATCTTAATCACCTTCTTCAAGGTCCTTTCTCTAAACACTGTAGTTAGATTCCCTCTGCTTTCCTACTCCCAGACAATAGAGATTAAATCATGATGCACAAATCTATCAGCACATGTTCAGAATCTATTCAAGCAGTAGTACCAAGTTTTTAAATTTATTATTTGTAATGGTTTATTCATATCTTTTCTGTATGTGATTAGATTTTTATGCTTCCTAAACAATTATTAGTTTTATTTTTTTTCTCTAACCCAAAGTCTGCATAGTGGTGTTACTTTGAAGAGTTTCTCAGTAATCACTCAAAATACAGCTTTGTTCTGTTCTTTTCTCTGCTTTAGTGTTCTTCGTCTTTTCCATTGCTGTGTCTGTTCACTAAAACACAAAGCCTTCCTGATTTCTATGAGTTTTCAGAACATTGTTTAATGGAAGAGACGCTGCCCCAGAGCTGAGCTGTACATTCTCCTTCAGTTAATACAAGAGATTGCTTGAGAGAGTCTTCAGGTCGTAAAAAGAGTCAAGAGGAGGTCTCTTCTAAGTAAAGATTCCTACTGTATTGCCTTCAATTTTAGTTTCTCTGATAACAGAGAATTCCCTAAATTTATATATTTGGGACTGAAGCATCTTGTGGGTGGATAACTCAGGCACACTTAAGATAGCTCACTGTTATACACCTCCATTGTGTTATCTCAGGTACTATTGACATGACCACTTCTGGACAGAATTTGACAGATCTTATAAAGGCCTCAGCCTAATTCACATTTGCTCACAATGACTTTATTCTGTTACAAGCTTCCTTGGTGATGATATAGTAGACCATAAGAGACTGACTTGACATTTAGAAATGTGTAACCAAGAAACATAGAGGAGAGGACAGAGGAATCATCAATTGCATGAGTGCCTATGAATTGTTTTTCTCTTCTCAAACTTTATAGTGAAGATATAGGACTTTTCAAGGGTCAGTCATCAGTACTGCTGATTACCAGCTCTGTGAAACATCTTATTATCTCTTCAATTATTCCCACTTCACATATCTTTCTCTCACTCATGATTCCCTAGATTTTCATGCTTATAAAACAGTTCTATTCTAGTCTCAGCTCTCTGAAGAATTTAGACTAAGACATGGTCAATGGAGACAGTCGCATGAACATGCAGAATCATTCATGGTCAAGCAAATTTTGACAGAATGGAATATTCTTTGTCCTCATAGATTCTAGGTGAGTGAAGCTTAGTAAAGCAACAGCTTTCAATTACCTTTTATTCTTCTTAGTCCCTCTTGGTTTTATAGAATTTAATGTTCCATGGTACATGGAAATTCATGAAGATGGAAGGAACAGTGCATGTGAGTTTACAAGGAGTTGTCTTTTCTCTCTTGTATTTAATAAAATCCCTGAAATAATGCTATTGCACATAAGTATTACAAATGGTAACAGTAAAAATATTGCTGACATTAAATATACTTTCTAGACTTTTAAAGACACGATGACTTTAAAATGGTTTTTTGTAATATCTAAACAGATATGTTATAGAAAGGACTTTATAAATATGATATTGATTATGGTATGTTTGAAATTAATGTTGGAAAAAATTCATATATATAAACTGAGTCTACTTGAAAACACCATGGATCCAGCTGTGCTGCTGTATGCTTGTGATCCTAGCTTCTTAAGATGCTAAAGCAGGAGAATCATATGTTTATGTTTGCAATCAGCTGACACAACAAAGGGATATTCTGTAAAAAGAAAAGGAAAAAGAATAGGGCAGAAGAGATGACTTAGTAGTTAAAAGTGCTACTAGTGCAACTGTATGGATTCCAGCACTCATGTGACAGGGCAGAAATTGACGCAAATAGGACTTGTGGTTGTGAAAAACCGGGGGCTTGAGAAACAGACAGACAGACACACACACACACACAGAGACAGTTAGAGACAGAGACAAAGACAAAGAGACAGAGTTAGAGACAGAGAGAGATTCAGCCTAAAAAAATATGGTGGAACTTGAGAGAGGAGAAAACTCCATTCTGACGTCACATGTGGTCCTTCCCACACATGTGCACATGTATATCATGCATGTATAACTCACAAACACTTAAAATAATAATTTCGAAAACAGTGCATAGCTATCATAGGGTCATTAGTTTTAGAATAGTAACAACCCTGTAAGACTCTTGTAAATGCTGTATGTGAGCATTAAATCATATGAGTGAGTACTTGAGATATGAGGATTAAAGAGATTCTGCAGGAAACTGAAAGGATTTATGTTTTGATCAAACTCTAATAGTGGCATTTCAGCAATGCAAGTAAATATAGATAAAACTTAGGTCCCGTTCCCCTCTCCTCTCTTCTCACTTGCTTAATATTTCCTCTACCATGTTAAAAACTATGTCAGATAGCAGTGTAAGTTTTCATCTGAAATGGCTAGTACAGTGTAAAAAAATCATAAAGTCATTGTTCTTACCTCGCCAACATTTTGCTTTTATTGTTATTTCTTCATTTCTAATGCTAATATTCAATTTTCTTCCATTTTACATGTTTATCTGAAGAACTCTTAATTATTATCTTTAGGTAAGTAAAGGAAATATTCTTACTTAAATTGTCTATTTCATGTAGTGTTTATTTTCATACCTAAAGACTGTTTTCATTGTATATATCTCATACTGACTGAATTTTTGTTTAACTGTGTGTTTAGTTTCTGTGTCAGAGTGAGTTTATTTGATTTCCCTTTTTCTTTTCTTTTGTCAATTAAAAAATATATCGTGTTCCTTCCTTCTGGTTTCTGAGGTTATGTTGACATATTTTGTCACTCAGGTCCTTTCATATATACCAAAAATGTGTTTTTCTTTATCTGTTTTCAAGGTGATTGGTTGGGATGATAAAAATTTGGGAGATGCATCTTATCTTTGTTTCACTTAACTTCTTAAATACATAAATAATTGTATTTCACCCATTGCTTTTGCTAGTCTTTTTCTCAGACATTCATTTTTCTTTCTTTTTTTGGATATTTTATTTATTTACATTTCAAATGTTATCCCCTTTCTTAGTTCCCCCCGGAAGTCCCTTCTCCCCCCTTCCCTTCCCCTCCCCCTGCACCTATGAGGGTGTTCCCCCACCAACTCACCCACTCCCGCCTCCCTGCCCTCTAATTCCTCTACACCGAGACACAGAGCCTTCACAAGACCAAGGGCCTCTCCTCCCATTGATGTCTGACAAGGCCTTCCATGTGGACTCTTTGGTTGATGGCTTAGTTCCTGGGAGCTCTGGGGTGTCTGGTTGGTTGAAATTGTTGTTCCTCCTATGGGCTTGCAAACTCCTTCTCCTCCTTCAGTCCTAACTCCTCCATTGGGGACCCTGTGCTCAGTCCAATGGTTGGCTGGAAGCATCCACCTCTGTATTTGTCAGACTCTGGCAGAGCCTCTCAGGAGACAGCTATCTCAGGCTTCTGTCAGCATGTACTTCTTGGCATCCACAGTAGTGTCTGGGTTTGGTGATTGTATATGGGCTGGAACCCCAGATGGGGCAGTTTCTGGATGGCCTTTCTTTCGGTCTCTGCTCCCCACTTTGTCTTGATATTTGCTCCCATGAATATTTTATTCCCCTTTCTAAGAAGGACTTAAACTACCACGCTTTGGTCTTTCTTCTTCTTAAGCTTCATATGGTCTGTGAACTGTATCTTGGGTTAATATTCAAGCTTTTGGGTTAATATCTACTTCTCAGTGAGTGCAGACCATGTGTGTTCTTTTGTGATTGGGTTACCTCACTCAGACTGATATTATCTAGTTCCATCCATTTGCCTAAGAATTTCATGAGTTCATTGTTTTTGATAGCTGAGTATCACTCCATTGTGTAAATGAACCACATTTTCTGTATCCATTCCTCTAATAAGGGACATCTGGGTTCTTTCCAGCTTCTGGCTATTATAAATAAGGCTGCTATGAACATAGTGGAGCTTGTGTCCTTATTACATGTTGGAGCATCTTTTGGGTATATGCCCAGGAGTGGTATAGCTGGGTCCTCAGGTAATACTATGTTTTTTAAAACTCTGGAGCTAGACATGCTGGGATTCTGTTATATTACATTAGTTTTCCGGTGTCATACCCACTTTTCTTTCTTTCTTTTTTTTTTTTTTTTTTTTTTGCAAGCTATGTTGTCTGTTTATTCAAGTTTGAAAAGTTTCTATGCTTACATCTTCAAGTGACTGATACTCTTCATTCTCATAGGTTTTTTCCTTTTGACTAAATCTCTAAGTGACTATTGCAATTCTTAAATTTTCTGATGTGTAGGTTTCTTTATATTAATAACTCTATTTGTTTAGGGCTTGGGGACTTTACTAGGATCTTAGTTACTATTCTATTGCTGTGAAGAAACACTATGATAAAGGCAAGTTTTAAAAAGGAGAATTTAAGTGGAAATCACTTATGGTGTCAGAGGATGAGTTCATGATTATCATGATGGGACATGCAGAGGCAGGCAGGCATGGTGCTGGGGCTGTAGATGAGACCTGACATCTGATATGCAGTATAGATTGGAATGGGATTTTAAAATTTCAAAGGCCACCCCAGTGACACATCTCCAACAATATACTGCCTCATCCTTCCCAAACACTTCCATTATTGGGGATCAAATATTTAAACATATGAAACTATAGGGACCGTTCTCATTCAAGTCACATTCAAACATGAGACATATGGACCATTCTCATTGAAAAACATGACAGTATGTATGCCATTATTTACTGATGTATTTTTAAGATAGCTGTGTTAAAAACTTAACAAATAAGCCCAGACTATTTTTTGACTTGATATTTCCACTGGTTGATTGCCTTTTCTCATTTAGGTTGGGATTTCCTTAATTTTATGTATAATCAGCGATTTCCCAATGCATTCTTGACGATTGTAGAACTGTATCATAAGATCATGGATTGCAATTATCACATTAAATTTTAGGAAATCAACCTATTGATGTGGATCATGATGATCTAAATGGAAGTAATTTTTGACACTATCCTTGCAACTTTATTTCACTGTATTGGTAATGGAAGAAGTGAAAGCTTGGCTGCCACAGCATGTCTGACAATAGAAATGTAAGATAATTTATGGTAACTTTCCTCTGGAGGCTATAGTCAGTCATGGCAAGGAAGATATGTTGGTAGGAGCTTCAGGTAGCTGGTCACATTGTCTTCTGAATGAGGAGGCAGACAGAGATAGATGATGATATTTAGCTAGATTTCAGCCTTTTTATACAGCCAAGTATAAAAGTATATATCCAAGGCCATGCAATTAACTTTTTTTCTTGCTTCGATGAACTTAATCTAGATAATTCCTTAAACCATACACAGAAATCTGTTTTCCAGGTGAGTCTAGATGTTGTCAAATTGACAATCAAATTAACCAATACTGTTCCCATGATGTATTTTTTGTTGTAAGTATGAAAAAAATGTCCTTATTCTTCTACATATAGTGTCATTTGGATGAAAATTTCTCCCATTTGATGCCATCCTGTGACTATAAGGGGATGACACTAAAGACAGAATGGGGAATTTTAGCTTCATAGATCAGAAAACATAGCTATTCACTTGAACTGAGTCATTCACTCTTTTAACCATCCATGAAATACTACATCACTTTTATTTCTTGTATTTTGTAAAAACTGTATGAGTGTGTGTGTGTGTGTAAGCCAGTTTATACAGGAGTTTCTGTTACTTGAATCTATAGGTAAGCTAATTAAAAATATCCACATACATAAAGATCTTAGAAAACAGTGGTCTACAAGTAAAGTGCAATTGAAGCTTCATAGTAGACCCCGTAGTAAAAATTCTCAAACAGTAAATGAGCCCAAAGAAGTAGTTTGAGTTTTTCTACTAATATTTTATTTATTGCTTGTTTGGATCTCTGTCTTCCTTCTCTGACAGTCCATATCATACTCCTTCTGCCATCTACAATCTAACTTTAATGTAGTTATTTAGGGTTAATTTCTTTCTCTGGTTTGTAACCTTGACAATCTGTACCTTTCCTACCTGTATAAATAGGACTCTTGTGCAGATGGGAACTGAGATGTGTTTGTTGCATTTGTTAAATGAAAACAGTATACAGAATTATACAACTGTGAGAGGAGGTGAGGTTACCAAAGATCAATACGTTCTCCTTTAAAGTTGAGTCAAATGGGAAAGATATAAGAGAATTTGGAAAATATTTTAACAGACTAGTTAAGATTCAAAAACAAAATAAGTCTTCAGAGTATGTTTTAGGTAGAGATAAAAAATACCATAGATGTTTAAAGTGATAAAGAACTGTATGGTTTTCATTATAGGCAGATTTAAAACTGGTAAAGTCAATTGGAGTTGAATTGAAGAGGATCTCAAGCATAAAACAAAAAAGGTTTGCATTGCTTTCAAGAACTATAAACAAATATCAGAAAGGAGTAACGGTTACATGAAAGTTTTCTTAATAGAATGAGTTATCTAAGACTCATCTCTCTCTTGCTACATTACTATAAGGAACTTTACAAATTTCCTTGTCAATGGGTGCTTCCATATATATTTTCCAAAAGGTGCTTTGTTTGGGGAAAATGCCTCGACCCAGATAATATTGCTGGTAAATATGAACAGTCATGGAATTCAAACTACAAAATGAACATAACCATGTTCTCTGACTGCCCTTTGTGTAAGACTAAATAGTCTCTTCTACAGATCCCAATTCCTTTTTGAACCTAGCGATATTCTATTTCTGTAGGTAGTATAAAGTGGTGATATGTCTTGGGCATTATGAGCAAAACCATCCATCTTTGCTATCAGATACCTGGGGTTCTGTATTGACTAAAGATATATTGCTAATGCATCGCAGACAACTAAAAAGAGCAATGATATTACAGTAAACATGAGTAGTGTGCATTCTCAAAATCGCTACTGTTTAATGATTGCATTTTACAAAAAAAAAAAAATCTAGGAACTGTTTAGAAAGTTATGTCAAATGTGAACTCTTGCATAGTGCAGGTCTTATGGAGTTGAGTGATGTTAAACCATGCTCAGTGGTTGGTAGGCTAAGCAATGTAGTCTGGTTTCAAGCCCAAGAATACCTAGGCATAGTCCCAAGAGAAGTTTGTAATCAAATGCAGCTTGCAGAGAGTTTCAAATTGTACATGATTTTCATAATGAATGTTTTGGATTATCGCAGTATGTTTTCCTCTGCTCATTTTCATCTAGACGAGGGGGGGGGTGTGATTTTAAGAATCCATGCCTTATGATTTTTATTTCAGCTACTTAAGGTATCCAGAATTTTCTTGCCAGAATGATCCATGTAAAAATTAGGATCCATCTTGAAATTCAACTAAAGACTGCATCCTTAAGTTGTTACAAAAAATTGAGAATTGAACATATTGTAATCCTCAGAGCTGTCCCTAGACAGACAATATTGCAGAAGTTTTTGCCCATGTGTCTTTGTTTTGCAAATGAATATGCAACATTACACTAGAGTAACAAAAAATTAATCTTGGAATCAGAAAGTCTAACAAATGTTGAGTTAAAAAAACAAGTTAGTTAACCTTAGAGAAAGAAAAAAGAATAATCTACTAAATTTATTAATGCCTCAAGTAACATAGTGATTTTTTTTCAATGACCATCAAGGGAAAGGGGACCAGAAAATTGCACATAGAATTAAGGAAGGTTTTAAAAGAATATCTAGGGCTATTCCTGTAAATATCTTATAATAAAGCTAAATTATTCAAACATTACTAAGAAGTGTATTCTTATAAAAGGCAGCAGTCAAAGAGTATCTCATTTCAAATGACAGGCAACAGAAAACAAAAATACATCAGTATAAAAATTATGGTTCTAAACATCTATGCTACTTAAGTTGTTAGAATTTAGTGTAAAATCTTGAAGAATTGTTTCATATAGTCTCATGGAGGTATCACAATGGAAATGTCTCAAGTAGAATATTGGTTCATCCACAGAAACATTTGTTTTGTGTCTTTCAGTGAATCTATATTTTTCCTAGGTTTTACCTCCAACATCTTTTAACGTTTTTTCTAACCATTTAAAGTATGTAATCATATTATCATTGAATAACAAAAAGGCATGATATTGACTTTTGCCCATAGTTCAAACAATGAATTGTACTAGTGATCTAGTGAGATTTATTTAATACTTTAAGAATATTCGCTTTAGAGAGAAAGTACCCAAGGACCTGAAGGGGTTTGCAGCCCCACAGGAGGAACAATAATATGAAATAACCAGTAACCCCAGAGCTCCCTGGGACTAAAACACCAATCAAAGAAACCACATGGTGGGACTCATGGCTTTAGCTGCATATGTAGCAGAAGATGGCCTAGTTGGTCATCAATGGGAGGAGAGGACCTTGGTCCTGTGAAAGTTCTATGTCCCAGTATAGGGGAATGCCAGGGCCAGGAAGCTGGAGTGGGTGGGTTGGGGAGCAGAGGGGAGTGGGGGGATAGGGGATTTCTGGAGGGGAGACTAGGAAAGGGGATAACATTTGAAATGTAAATAAAGAAAATATCTAATAAAAAAAGAAAAAAGGAGGAGTGTTCCTCTTTCTCCACATCCACGCCAGCATCTGCTGTCACCTGAATTTTTGATCTTAGCCATTCTGACTGGTGTGAGGTGGAATCTCAGGGTTGTTTTGATTTGCATTTCCCTGATGATTAAGGATGTGCAGGCTTGTACAACCACTCTGGAAATCAGTCTAGCGGTTCCTCAGAAAATTGGACATAGTACTACCGGAGGATCCAGCAATACCTCTCCTGGGCATTTATCCAGAAGATGCCCCAACTGGTAAGAAGGACACATGCTCCACTATGTTCATAGCAGCCTTATTTATAATAGCCAGAAGCTGGAAAGAACCTAGATGTCCCTCAACAGAGGAATGGATACAGAAAATGTGGTACATCTACACAATGGAGTACTACTCAGCTATTAAAAAGAATGAATTTATGAAATTCCTAGACAAATGGATGGACCTGGAGGGCATCATCCTGAGTGAGGTAACACATTCACAAAGAAACTCACACAATATGTACTCACTGATAAGTGGATATTAGCCCCAAACCTAGGATACCCAAGATATAAGATATAATTTGCTAAACACATGAAACTCAAGAAGAATGAAGACTGAAGTGTGGACACTATGCCCCTCCTTAGAAGTGGGAACAAAACACCCTTGGAAGGAGTTACAGAGACAAAGTTTGGAGCTGAGATGAAAGGATGGACCACGTAGAGACTGCCATATCCAGGGATCCACCCCATAATCAGCATCCAAACGCTGACACCATTGCATACACTAGCAAGATTTTATTGAAAGGACCCAGATGTAGCTGTCTCTTGTGAGACTATGCCGGGGCCTAGCAAACACAGAAGTGGATGCTCACAGTCAGCTATTGGATGGATCACAGGGCTCCCAATGGAGGAGCTAGAGAAAGTAGCCAAGGAGCTAAAGGGATCTGCAACCCTATAGGTGGAACAACATTATGAACTAACCAGTACCCCGGAGCTCTTGACTCTAGCTGTATATATATCAAAAGATGGCCTAGTCGGCCATCACTGGAAAGAGAGGCCCACTGGACTTGCAAACTTTATATGCCCCAGTACAGGACTTTTGGTATAGCATTGGAAATGTAAATGAGCTAAATACCTAATAAAATGGAAAAAAAAGAAAAAAGAAAAAAGGAAAAGAAAAGAAAGAATATTTGCTTTATAATCCATCCAATTTCACCAAATTATTTAATCATGTCTGAGTTTGTTGCTTCTCATAAAATATTTCAAACATGTTTGGAGAAATGTTTTCTCAGTGTATCAAAATTTTAGGTAGTAAAATTTGACTATTTTGCATTTCATCAATTTGGTGACAATCTTGTAAGTAAATCCAAAATCAAAGTGAAAATGTATACATAAAATAAGGTTCTATTTAAACTCTTCTCTAAAGAGTTACATTTTGCTCTCTAATATAAATTACCTTGTTAGTATTGACTCAGGTGTACTTCTTAATATTTTCATATATGCTTTTGACTCAGGGCAGACACCTAAGGAAAAAAGTTCCTTGTGTTAGCAGATTTGTGGCATGTTAGACTTTGTGAGTAGACAATATATTCTAATTTATTACTTTTGTATAATCACTGGCTTTCTTACTTCACAATGTATTTTAGCTTTTGATAATTTCCATTATTAATTATATGCTATGATGGTTTTGTCTATATAAGAAGGAATTTAAAATTGACTCAGAGTTATAACAATGAAAATGCCCTGTGAATGGTTTTATAAGTAAGTCTTCCTAAATTTTAGTATGTTTGTGTGTGTATACACACACATCTATCTATCTATCTGTCTGTCTGTCTATCCATCTATCTATCTATCTATTTGTATGTATATATATATATAATCTTTTTATTCAAATAAATATTAAAATGAGGATTATAAATATATTCCTAATTTAAACTGGTATACTTTATCTGAAAATCATTTTAAACTTGTTATTTCACTACTTATATGACAATCATTATTTTTGTTGTTATATTTATTTCCTATTTGGTGAATATTTGCTAAATGGCTTCTATGATGAAATGTGTGGATCCATCTACCTAGTCTTCACACTACCTTCCTACCTCCCTCTCCATTATTCAATCACCTATCTCTGGAAGAACCCATGAATGCTAGCCACTAATCCATTCTGTAAAACGTTCATTTGCCATTAATAGGAAATTCATGCTTTTAACTTTAATCTAAATTTCAACACAACATTTGGAGAAAAGTACAAATCTCATTTGGTCTGAAAATAAACATTCTATGAGCCAATTTTTTCTACTTTCTTTCTCTGGCAAACTATTTTGAGGCCAGACAACAGATTTCTCTTGAAGTTCTTTTTCATTTTAATCTATCTGAATGCCAAGCTTAGTTTCCTGTAGAATGTACCTAGATAATTAGCACAATCCCCTGACTGCATGGTGGTCCCTTTGTATAGACTAGTAAAGCCCCTGTTTCATTTTTATGATCTTTTTTAGAATCAAAATGACTTTTGCTTCAAATAACATTTCCTGTATAGGCTGAGAGAGTTATATGGTACCTCAGAACGAGTTCCCACTTAACTGAAAGAGTGCAACATTTGATCAAGAATTTGTAACAAAATATAATTCTTATTTGATTATTACATATCAATCTATAGCCTTTTAATTTCTCAAATATAAAATTTACTTATGATGTATAAGTATATTTTTCTTTTCATTTTTATGTATGAAATCTAAGTTGATAAACACTTTACCTTTACCATTTATGAATTCAGTTAGAAACTAAGAAAGTAAAAGGATTTAAATATATAAGCAGTATTGCAGACAGCATGAAAACATTAGGTTAGCCTCTGATATGGAATTCAAGAATAGAATGTATAAAAATAAATGAATAATAATACAATATATTTTCTAGTTCCATCCATTTGCCTGAAAAAGTTAGTATGTCTTCATTCTTAGTAGCTGAGAAGTTTTGCATTGTGTAAATGAACCACACTTCTGTATCCATTCTTCTGTCATGAGACATCTAGGTTGTTTACAGCTTCTGGCTATCACAAACAAGGTTGCCATGAACATAGTGGAACATGTCCCCCTGTAGCATGGCAGGGCATCTTTTGGGTATATTCCCAAAAGTGGTATAGCTGGGTCTTCAGGTAAATCTATTTTCAATTTTCTGAGAAACCTCCTGCTTGATTTCCAGAATGGTTGTACCAGTCTGCAATCCCACCAGCAATGGAGGAGAGTTCCTCTTTGTCCACATTCTCTCCAACATGTGCTGTCACCTGAAGTTTTGATCTTAGCCATTCTGACTGGTGTAAGGTGGAATCTCAGGGTCATTTTGATTTGCATTTCTCTAATCACTAAGGACTTCGAACATTTCTTTAGGTGCTTCTCAGCCGTTTGAGATTCCTCAGTTGTTAAATCTCGGTTTAGCTCTATACCTCATTTTTTTATTGTGTTGTTTGTTTATTTGTTTTTGGTAATTAACTTGAGTTCTTTATATATTTTGGATATTAGCCCTCTATTGTATGTGGGGTTAGTGAAGATTTTTTCCAAATCTGAAGGTTGCCCACTTGTCTTATTGACTCTGTCCTTTGCCATACAGAAGCTTTCCAGTTTCATGAGGTCCCATTTATCAATTGTTGATATTAGATCATAGGCCATTGGAGTTCTGTTTAGGAAATTTCCCCCTGTGCCAATGAGTTCAAGGCTCTTTCCCACTTTTTCTTCTATGAGATTCAGTGTATCTGGTTGTATGTTGAAGTCCTTGTTACACTTGGACTTGAGCTTTGTACAAGGTGACAAATATGGGTCTATTTTCATTCTACATACAGACAGCCAGTTAGACCAGCATCTTTTATTGAGATGCTTTCCTTTTTTTTTTTTTTTTGATTGTTTATTTTTGGCATCTTTGTCAAAGATCAAATGACCATAAGTGTGAGGTTTTATTTCTGGGTCTTCAATTCTATTCCATTGATCAACATGTTTGTCTCTGTACCAATACCGTGCAATTTTGTATCTCTATTGTTCTGTAGTGAAGCCTGCAGTCAGGGATGGTGACTCCCCCAGCTATTCTTTTATTTTTAAGAATTGTTTTCATTATTCTGGGTTTTTTGCCTTTCCAGATGAATTTGAGAATTGCTCTGTCCATGTCTTTGAAGAATGATGTTGGGATTTTGATGGGAATTGCATTGAATCTATAGATTGCGTTTGGTAGGATGGCCATTTTTACCATGTTAATTCTGCCAATCCATGAGCACTGGAGATCTCTCCATTTTCTGAGACCTTCTTTGATTTCATTCTTGAAAAACTTGAAGTTATTGTCATACATGTCTTTCACTTGTTTGGTTAGAGTTACTCCAAGATATTTTATACTATTGTGGCTATTGTGAAGGAAATTGTTTCCCTAATTTCTTTCTCTGCCTGTTCATCCTTTGTATAAAGAAAGGCTACCAATTTATTTGAGTTAATTTTATATCTGGCCACTTTGCTGAAGTTGTTTATCAGCTGGAGAAGTTCTCTGGTAGACTTTTTGAGGTCACTAATGTATCATATCATCTGCAAATAGAGATACCTTTATTTCTTCTTTACCAATTTGTATTCCCTTGATCTCTTGTCATTGTCTCATTGTTCTAGCTAACACTTCAAGTGCTATATTGAATAGATTTGGGGAGAATGGGCATCCTTGTCTTATCTCTGTTTTCAGTGGGATTGCTTCAAGTATGTGTCCATTTAATTTGAAATTGGCTGTTGGTTTGCAGTAAGTTGCTTTAATTATGTTTAGGTATGGAACTTGAATTCCTCATCTCTCCAGTACTTTTAACATGAAGGGGTGTTGTATTTTGTCAAATGCTTTTTATGCATCTAAGGAGATGATCGAGCGATTTTTTTCTTTGAGTTTATTTATATAGTGGATTACATTGATGGGGTTTTGTATATTAATCCAACCTTGCATCACTGGGATGAAGCCTACTTGATCATGGTAAATGATGTTTTTGATATGTTCTTGGATTTGGTTTGCAAGAATTTTATTGAGTATTTTTGCATCGATATTCATAAGTGAGGTTGGTCTGAAGTTCTATTTTTTGGTTGGGTCCTTGTGTGGTTTAGGTATCAGAGTAATCGTGGCGTCATAGAACTAGTTATTTAGTGTTCCTTCTGTTTATATTTTATGGAATGGTTTGAGAAAAATTAGTATCAGGTCTCAGACCCAAAAGGACATTCATGGTATGTATTCACTAACAAGTGGATATTAGTTTAAAAAAAAAAAGTAAAAAAATAAAACATGACAGAATACCCAAGATACAGTCCACAAAATCTAAAAGGATCAACAATCTGAAGTGCCCAAATGAGTACATCTCAGTCCCACTTGGGGGAGAGAAGAAAGATATCTCACAAGTTGGGTAGAGGGGAGGGAGGTATGGAGGGAGGGAGGAAGGGACCTGGGAGGCTAAGTGAATGGGGTGCAGGAGGAGTGGGGAGGAAAGGGGAATCTGATCTGGTATTGGGTGAGGGAAAAGGAATGAAGCCCTGAGGGCCAGCAGAAAGAATGTAAACAGGCAACCTTAGGAAATAGGAGGTTAGGAGAACACCCCCAGAATGCACCAGAGACCTGGGAGTTGAGAGACTCCCAGTACTCAAATGGAGGGATCTCAGAAGAAATGCCTGACAGTAGGGAGAGGAAACTTATAAAGCCCACCTCCAGCACCAAGAAAGGATATCAAGTGAGGGATGGGGTTGCCATCCCACAGTCACATCTCTGACCCATAATTGTTCTTGTCTGCAAGAAATGCAAGGATGGAAATGGAGAGGAGCCTGAGAAAAAGAAGATCCAGAAACAGGCCCAAAGTGGGATCCAGCTCAAAGGGAGGTTCCAAGGACACTATTACTGAGGCTGTGGAGTACTCACAAAAGGGGATCTATCATGACTGCCCTCTGAAAGACTGAACAAGCAGCCAAAAGAGTCAGATGCAGATATTGCATCCAACCAATGGACAGAAGCATTGAATTGAATTAGGGAAGTCTGAAAGACGCTGATGAGAAATTCAATCCTGTAGGAGGACCAGCAGTCTTAATTAATCTGGACCCCGGAGATATCTCAAACACTGGACCACCAAACAAACAGCATACACCAGCTTATGTGAGGCCCCAACACACATACAGTAGAGGACTTTCGGATCTGTGTTCATTCAGAGATGATGCACCTAACCCTCAAGAGGCTAGAAGCCCAGGGAGTTTAGAGGTCAGGTAGGTTGGGATGTGGGGGTATCCATTTGGAGACAGGGTAGGGTAAGAATGAGATGTGTGATATGGAGCAGATGGAGAGTGGATGGGGTGGCAGGGAATGGAAAATAAAGTGTAAAAATTAAAATTAAAAATAAAATTAAATTAAAAATGAGAAAAAATTAATTAAACATGAAAATACTTCTTAGAAAACAATACTGCTGTAGTGCTTGCTAGCTGTATACATAATAATCATGTAAGTTTATACCATCAGATAAAATTAATTAAGACTTTAAAGATAAACTTGAGATCTTTCAAAGTATACAGCAGAATGTCAATAGATTGAAAATATGAGAAAAAACATCAAAAATTCTAAGTTTTATTGTAGTACAAACAAATATAAACATAGTAATTCCACAACTAATGAAAAAGAAGCAAGAGAAGATAAAATATATTTTTTAAAAAAAAAAGAACAAGAAACCATTTTCCTTTTTCAGTCATTTTTTGAGTCTATGCAAAGAAAAAAAAACAATAGATTTACACAAAAGAGATTTTTAACAAACTATTACAACCACTTGTTCAAGAGATATTTGGGCACAATTGCAGGCAAGGTAGAAAGTAAGAAACAAGTCTTCTCAACATGAGCAGGAGAACTCTCAAAAACAATGCTAAGGTAGAAGTGGTGACAGGGGTGAGATTTGAGAACAAATAATTGATCATGGAAGAGTAGCAAGGAAGACCCAAGGCTAAGTGCTGTGCACTATGTGTTTAAGAAAATAAGTTCAGAATGGGGGAGTTAGAGTACCAGAAAATCCTCTTTAGGCAAATCAAATTGACTATTAATACAAGGAACCTCTAAGCAAATTTATTAACTGATTAGAGATGATCTGGAGCCAAGAGAGGACACTCTGATAATACAGCCATGTCAATGAACAAACCAAGAAATGGGAAAGCTGAGAAAAGCTACAGGGAAGCAAGAGTGGTGATAATCAATTGCACAGCCCTATCCAGAATACAGTGTGGTCTTTCCATCTCACATGCTGTAAATATTAAAATACATTAGTTAACATGTTCTATATATTTATATTTATACTCCTTTGCTCTAAGACTACTGGTAAAATTTTTGAAGGTATGTTGATTAGACAATAATATCTTACCAATCAATATAAGCATCTGATTTTGAGAATTGTGTCACTACATAAAGGAATAGCTTAGTTTTAGAAAATACCAATGTATTATGAATTAGATTTTGGAAATAAGGACTGGTCAGCTTCTTTGTTTCATGTCCTCAATCTTTTCTTCTTTATTTGAAAAACATGCACTTCCTGCTCCATAGATGAACCAAGAGATGGGAAAGGCTCAAGGTCTTTTACTATTCTATCACTGTAGCTTGCTTTGGGTTTAGTGGTTAGGGAGAACTGTGCTTTTATTTCTTCTCTAGGCACTTTCCTCTAGATCTATTTGATTGACTGGTATGGGAATGGCCAATGCATTTGTCTCTGGTTGTCAAATTTTGTCTTGTATTTTTAATCCTAGAAATATATCATTGAATGTGAATGCTAATGTTACTGCCAGTCTGGCAAAGTGTCGTAGAAATGGATTTCACGTGCTTCCAGGTTCTGGTAAGGGACATAGATTTGGTCCTTAGAGACTTAAATCATTGTTTGGAAGTTAAAAAATCTAAGAATGAAGAAAATCCTCCAGGATTTATTGTATGAATCCTTATTTAGAGCAATTAGTTAGCCTGTACTTCAGTTTAGACTTGCTAATGGGTGGGCCAGAGATAAGAACAAATAGCATAAGTTTAGTCTTAATTGACTCTTTCAATCCATGCTCACATTGGTGAACCAAGAGCCCATGAGCTGCAACACATTTTCTGTGAATTAATGATCTTCCTCAGACTTTTCAGCACTAACTCTTTTGGAAATTAAATGTTAGGTTTGTGGTCTCAGAAGAAGCTAATGTTCTCAATTTTGTTTTATGTTTTGTTTTTACATACTGCATAAATAGTATGGCTACCATTTATCTTTAAAATGTGTGAATATTAACTGGAGATTTTTTTTGATTGTTGGTTTTTTCAGTGCCATAGCAGAAACTGACATGGAAACAGTTTCATTTTAACACATGACTGTGTGTTACAATAGTTTGATATCTGCTTTGGTGCTCATGAGATGGCTTAGAGGTGACAAAGTGCTGAATGCTCTTGCAAAGAACCTAAAATTTATCATAACATCTACAAAGTCATTCACAAGTCTCTTTAATTCCAGTTCTGTGGGATATGACACCATCTTCTGAACTCCAATAACACTAGCCATGTCCATGGTGAATAGACAAATGTGTGGGCAAAAAAACAATATACATAAAATTATGACCATATTTATATCTTTATCTATACCTATGTTGTTATCTATATCCATATATATATCCATTTCTATGTACATATCTATATCTTTGATAGCTCCTTGACAATATTTGAAATTGATAATGCATTATAGTCTTTTTAATATTTTTATTATTTACTTTCAATATTTACCACAAGATTAACATGTGTTCTAAATTATCTTGGCCTTTTAGGGGGAGAGAAAGGAGTGCAAATAAATAATACAGATATCAGAAAAACTCAGGATTAAAAACTAACACATACAACACAAAGCGTATCACCTACAAGTGTTTAGAAGATTAGAGAAAATGAACAGAATCAATGAAAACTGATAAAAAGTACGTAATTAATTATTTGAGTGGTATAGAGGAATTTTATTCTAGCAACATGGCTGATCTGGCAAGGGATCACATCCAAGGTCTTTTTACATCTCTGTGATCCCTCTCATCTAGAATACAGATATGCCCTTAGTACACACCTTTAATCCCAAACAATGAAGGTAAAGTTAGTTTGAGAAAGAAGCACCCTTGTTTGAAAGTGACGTGTTATTGAGGGACAGACAAAGTGACAAATCAGAGAAAGATTTGACTTAATGAGTCAGAGATAGGATACAAAAGAGAAAAGCACAGGAAAGAAAAGCGACTTAACAGAGCAGGAAGGTGAGTCAGGACAGAGGACGGTTCCGTGAGTAAAGTTCAGCTGAGTTCAGGCAATGCAGTGATGTTCAGTTAAGTTCAGTTCAGTGTAGCTTGGTACAGGTTAGTTGAATTTAGTTGAGTTCTGCTGAGTTCCATTCAGTTAGTACAGTCAGTGCACTTTGATTCATTCAGAGGTAGTTGAAGCCAGAGAATAAGATGGAGCCAGAAAATTAGAACAAATTACTAGAGTTAGTTTAAGGCAAAGCAGAACAAATCAGTGAGAAGCTGAGATAGGCCAGAGTGAATCAGTCAACTTAGGGAGGAGCTTCAGCCAGAACCGCTGAGATTAAACCAGCAAGATAGAGTTCAGAAGAACTAGAAGGGGTGAGCATTCGGCAGTACTCCAAGACATCAATTACATTAAAAGTTACTTTTACAGGATGACTGTTAACTATATCAGATACGTGCTACAATATGCTCATCCTATGAAGTTATTTGACTTTCTATATGAGATTTTTATCCTACATTCAAATTGTACAATAAGTTTGGAGATTAAAGGAAAAAGAAAAGTTCGTGCATTTTATAAAGGAAATAAATATTTTGGAAAGGGCTGTCTTTGAAATGGAATTGGAATGTGGGGGATTTGTTTGGTGAGGGGGCAGAAGGGCGCACATGATGAAATGTGTCACATGGCTAGAGATCATCTTAATGCAGTAGAAGACACAGACTGACAAACTGACTAAACGATGCAAGTGTGTCATGATAGAGATGTAGCCACACTATTGAGGACTACATATTTTGCTATACTATATGCCCACGTTTGTTTTAGGACCTGAAAAAAATAACTTAGCAAATAATTTATAAGAAAAACTGGGGCAACAACCTATTGGTAATCAGATCTGCCAGGGGGTGAATCTATGAGTACATTAATGAAGTTTTCATTAGGGTAGATATGGAGAAATGGATAGAAAAAGCATTGAACATTCATTGTATTCGATCAGATTATGTATACAAACTTTACTCAGAGTGAAGACTACATCTCAGCTAAATTGGGAAATTTCAGAAGCAAAGTTTGGTGGAAGACTTTTAAAAAGATGTCAGAATTCCTGTTGTCATTTAATATTTTTGATGAACATGTCTCATCTGTCCTCTGTAGTTTTGGACAAGAAAGTTAGTAGATGAGTCATCTTTCTTTTTCTCTTTTCTTTACTTTTTCTTTTTTAGTTTGTTTATTTAATCCCAAAGATTGCTTCTCCTCTTCCTCCTCCTCCTCCTCCTCCTCCTCCTCCTCCTCCTCCTCCTCCTCCTCCTCCTCCTGGTCTCTCCCTCACCAAGGCCCTACCCCCATCCCGACTCCCCTACTCCTCTTAGAGGGTGGGACCCCCTGCCACCTCCCCACCCTGCACATCAAGTTTCTACCAGATTAGGAATATCCTGTTCCACTGAGGCCAGGCAGAACAGCCATGAAACCTAACTTCTGTCTAATGCTTGGCTGTGTCTATCTGCTTCTGTTTCGGTCCACTGCTGGGTAGAGCTTCTGAGAGAACAGTTATTCTTGTCCATGAGATAGGTTTCAAGTTAGGCCTGTTTTTGGTTGGCCTTTCGTTCTGTCTCTGTTCCATCCCTGCATTTCTTTTAGACAGGACAAATTTTGGGTCAAAATTTTGTGGGTGAGTTGATGTCTCTATCCTTCCACTGTAGGCCCTGCCTGGCTAAAAGAGATGACTTCTCCAGGGTCCATTTCCCCACTGTTAAATTCACCTGCATTGACTCCTGGATGCCTCTCTAACCCAGATCTCTAGAACTTTGTAGAGATTGTCTCCTCACCCATACCACAGGCAGCTGCAGATTTCCATTCATTCTACTGGCCCTCTATGCCTCTCTGCTGTCTCTCGTGCACCCAATTCTCCCTTTTCATTCCCTTTTGTCTTCCCTCTCCTATCTAGCTCACTCTCTCCCTCTGCCTCCTATAATTATTTTGTTTCCCTAACTGTGACTCAAGCATCCTTTCAGGGGCTCCTTCTTGTTTAATTTCTTGAGTCTGTAGGGTGTATCATGGGTGTTTTGTACTTTATAGCTAATAAGTGCTTATCAGTGAGTACATATTGTTTCTGCCATTTTAGTTCTGGGTTACCTCATTCAGGATGATATTTTCTAGTCCACCCATTTTCCTGCAAAATTTATGATGTCCTTGTTTTTCATAGCTTTATAGTATTCCATTGTGTAAATGAACCACATTTTCTGTATCTAGTATTCAGTTCAGGGATATCTAAGTTGCTTCCAGTATGTGGCTATTACAAATAAAGCTGCTATGAACATACTAGAGCATGTGCCCTTGAGGTATGGTGGAACATCTTTTGGGGATATGTCCAGGAGTGGTATAGCTGGGTCTTGAGGTAGAACTATACCAAATTTTCTTAGAAACTGCCCAGTTGATTTTCAGAGTTGTACAAATATGCAGCCCTGCCAGCAATGAGTATTCCCCTTTCTCTACAACTTCACCAGCATGTGCTGTGTCTTGAGATTTTGCTATTAGCTATTATGATTGGTGTAAGGTGCAATCTCATCTTTCTTGACCATATTTACTGTTTTCAATGTTATAAGGAAAAAAATGGAAGTCCTCATGGCTTTAATTCTAAAGAACATGACAAAAACAATAAAGTCAGGAAGATAGTACTCTCATGATGAAAAGTCATAAATAATTCTAAAATAAATAACCACTGAAATAGGCCAATTCATGAAATATTTCTATTACTTCCATTGTTCATGTGACTTTAATTTTATGTTTGTGTTATTGACATAGACCTAACCAGTTTTTCATTTGTTATATAATTGCATTAAATTATGTCTTTACTTTATGTTGGTTAATCTCCATGAACTTGTTACTTTAATGATACTTATAGAAATAAGTGCAATAAAGTACTCTATATTCATTTAGTTTAGTAAATTTCTCATGTTTTTGTTGTTTAAAAATGTTAAACTTCATATTCTCTATATGGTTATCTAGAGGTTAATCAAGAAGACAGGAATTGATCCTATTGTGTACTGCAATTTAGGTAGTGGCAAACATGAGACCAAAATTCTCCTTAAGATTTGAAATACTTTTATTATATCAATAAGCCTAAATGTGGCTTGTATAGTGACACTAGCCCTGGACAAAGGCAGAGTGCAGGCAGGGAGTGCAAGAAGGAGAAGCAGGTGCCTTTCTACCCAGCATTTGGATGCTTTATGAACTCAAAGAAAAAGAAGTCTTGGTGAACATTTGACTCAGATGTATAACATTTTAACTTACAGCATTGTGTTTCCATTCACTGGGACAGTTTGTCTAAATTTAGTTTGTTCAGTAGAGCCCCAGACTATTTCTCCTCTTTTAACTAGATGAAATAATTGCAGTTTCTTTTTTTCCTGAACAATAACAAATCAAGAAGACTTGTGTTTTCCTATTTATGTCTTTTGTGTATTTCAGGAGGGTACAGAACCAACTGCAGCTCACTCCCGCAGTAGCAAATGTTCATAATCTTGCCCAAGGATTTGCTGATGTTTGACTAGCTTTTTCCTTTTACATTTTACTTTCACTAAGAAATTCCAGAATATCATCATTAACTGGGGAAAAACTGCTGGATGCGGTGATTGTAAAAATTCATAATACTACTAATTGGGGCTGGTCAGGGCACAGGGCACATGCCTTGTTAAATTACTTCCCAGTTTAAAAGTTTCAACAACCTTCCCTCTTATGACCTAGCATGAGCAAAATATCTTAGAAAAGCATTAATGGGTAGCAACTATGTGCATGCTTGGATAAATAGCAACTTTACAAAGCAGCAAACACCAAGTCTGATGAACTACAAAAGTGTAAATTAACTTATTGGGCAATGTTTAACTGAGAATGACCACAGCAATTATCGGCAGAGTGTAGCTAAGATATCTCTTTGTGTTGCCATAAATATGACAAATGTCCTTGAGGTGCTGGGGTTTTGCATGCATTATTTTACCCAATCACTTCTAACTCAATTATTTGTTGAGCAAATATGATATTTCCAGTGATACATCATATATATATATATATATATATATGAGTGAATTATTTTTCTTACTTTGATTTGTCTGAATTGGTGTTTGTCACTGTGAAATGGTATTTATGCAAGTATGTTCATAAAACTATTAATTCTTCATATATATTTATATATGTTATTATATATATTCATACACACATATATGTACAAAACATACACATATACATGTATATGAATGACATATGGCAAGGAATTATACAAATTCCTTCTTCGTGAAAAAGGATACTTCCTGAGTCATGGGTATATTTCCTCTACAAGAGTATCTATCACTTTGGTATGAAGACTTGATTGAAAATAAGGACTGTTAGATATATATGCATATAAAGGAAAACACTGGCAATAAACACTCAAGTGTTAAGTTTATTTTTCTATTATTTTGTTCTGAGTAGAATAGGGAACATGGCCTTTGAACACCATGAAGTAAAGTGGAGCTCATATTTATCTCTCAGAACTTGGAAGGGCATGGAATGAAGAATGACCTTTATATAACTCATGGATTAACATCAAATTTCAAAGTGTAGTGTTAGTGGGTTGGAAGTCAGAGCTAGATTGGGGTTCCAAGTTCATCCTTCACATTTCCACTTATAGGGTCTTTCATTAACAAGTGGGAAATCCAACATCTCTATAAACATCCAGCACTTTCTCTGAATTTTTGACAGTAAAATATGTTCTAAATAAAGTCACTAAAGACATAATTTGACCCTACCTAATGTTTAGCTATATTCAAGCTTTGGTCACCTTACTTAGAACAAATATAATTGTTTTTTAGCATGCAAGAAGTGCCTCAGATATACAAAGGTTGTAAAAATATGCATTATGCCATATGTGACCTTTCTAAAACTCCAGGACATCTGATTTCCAAAACATACATGGCCCAAGAACTTGAAATAAGTGAGTATGTGGATCTGCTTCTTTGACATTTTCTTATTTGTGTTTGAAAGTTGCTTCCAACATAAGTTTCTTAAAACTGAACTCACCGTGCCCTTCAAATCTGTTTTTATTTCAGATGGTTTATGATCCCTGATATCAAAACATAAGGCATAGCATCATAGTGAGATTCTTTACCCTTTATTCTTAAAATTACTTATAATTAATAGCCTTAGAAGAGATATTATATACAAACTTCTGTTAGACCAATCTTGCATAATGCATATCTTAACAGAGGACTGGTGGCAAAACAGAGTCAACAAATCTCTAGTAGCACCTAGTTCTTTATTTACCACAGGGTCTCACTATGAATTAAGGAATTTATCATATGCCATCAACTTCAGTTCTTTCATTTTTCCATGTGGGGAAGTTTCCTTTATTCTAGTGACCCTAGCTTATATTTCTTTTCAAACGTATCTAGATGCACATATCATAAAGATTTCTTTAGATTTTCTAAGTGGAAATCATAATTTTTACATAAAACCAGCAATAGCAAATAGAAATTTTTTACACTCATGCGATGTGTAAGTTTTATAGTTTACATGACATAGTAATACACACTTATACTGTCTATGCTCAAATGTTTAACTGGTTTATCCTATAGTAGAGTTTATTTTTAGCCTTCAAAAATGTTGGTTTTCCTTTAAGCAAAGACCTAATATCACTAATATTTGATATCATGTGTACTGTGTAGAGTGCTCATGGTAAGATTTCAGTAGCTATTTAGCAAAACAGTATGAAATTACTATTTGGTATGATTTATTCACTGAAAAATGTACTTTATCTCAGAAGTTAAGTACTGAAATAAATTGATTTATTTACTATTTACTATCATATATACATAGAAGAAATGAAGAAAACTATTTGCTTGGAGATAGTTTTTTGTGAGTAAATCTGAAGAAATTTTAATTTCAAAAGTGTCTTCTTTTTTCATTTTATTAGCTTTTTTCTTTATTTACATTTCAAATTTTATCCACTTTCCTCATTTACCTTCAAAAAATCCCCTATCCCAGCCTCCTGCCCCTGTTCATTAACCCACTCACTCTTGTTTCCCTGTCCTGTTATTCCACTACACTGGGCATCAAGTCTTCACAAGGCCAAGGGCCTCTCCTCTCATTGACGTCCCACAAGGCCATCCTCTGCTACTTATGAAGCTGAAGCCTTGAGTCCCTCCTTGTGTACTCTTTAGTTGGTGATTTAGTCCCTGGGAGCTCTAGGGTAATGGTTGGTTTATATTATCTTTCCTTCTACGGCTCCTTTTTCTAGCTCCTCCATTGGGGACCCTGTCTAATGGATGACTGTGAGCCTTCACTTCTATATTTGTCAGGAAGTGGCAGAGTCTCTCACCAGACAGCTATATTAGACTCCTGTCAGCAAGTACTTGTTGGCATCCACAATAGTGTCTGGGTTTGGTAACTGTACATGGGATGGATCCCCAAGTGGGACAGTTACTGGATGACCTTTCTTTCAATTTCTGCTCCAAACATTATCTCTGTATTTCCTCCCATGGGTATTTTGATCCCCTTCTAAGAAGGACCAAAGTAGCCACACTATGATCTTCCTTCTTCTTGAGCTTCATGTGTTTTGTGAATTGTATCTTGGGTATTCTGAACTTCTTGGCTTATATCCACTTATCAGTGAGCACATACAATGTGTGTTCGTTTGTGATTGGGTTACCTCACTCAGGATGATATTTTCTAGTTCTGTCTTATGAACTTCATGAATTCATCATTTTAATAGCTGAGTACTACTCTATTGTGTAAACTTACCACATTTTCTGTATCCATTCCACTGTTGAAGGACATTTGGGTTCTTTCCAACATCTGGATATTATAAATAAGGTTGCTATGAACATAGTGGAACATGTGTCCTTATTACATGTTGGAGCATCTACTGGGTATAAATCAAGGGTATAGCTGGGTCCTCAGGAAGTACTATATCCAAATTTCTGAGGAACCACCAAATTGATTTCCAGAGTGTTGTACCACCTTGCAATCTCACCAGCAACAGAGGATGTTTCTCTTTCGCCACATCTTACCCAGAATCTGATGTCACCTGAGGTTTTGATCTTAGCCATTCTGACTGGTTTGAGGTGAAATCTCAGTGTTGTTTTGACATGCATTTCCTACTGATGACTAGGGAGGCTGAACATTTCTTTAGGTGCTTCTCAGCCATTCAGTATTCCTCAGTTGAGAATTCTTTGTTTAACTCTGTACCCTCATTTTGTTCTTAGGGTTATTTGGTTCTCTGAAGTCTAACTTTTTGAAGTCTTTGTATATATTGGATAATAACCCTCTATAGGATGTAAGGTTGGTAAAGATCTTTTCCCAATCTATTGGTCACTATTTTGTCCTATTGATAGTGTCCTTTACCTTACATAAGCTTTACCATTTTATGAGGTCCCATTTGTCAGTTCTTGATCTTAGAGCATAAGTTATATTTTGTTCAGATAAATTTCCCTAGTGTCCATGTGCTAAAGGCTTTTCCCTAGTTTCTTTTCTATTAGTTTCAGTGTATCTGGATTTATGTGGAGATCCATTTGTAATTGAGCTTTGTACAAGGAGACAAGAATGGATAGATTTGCATTCTACTACATGTTAACTGCCAGTTAAACCAGCACCATTTGCTGAAAAGGCTGGCACTTTTTTCCACTGGACAGTTATAGCTCTATCATCAAAGATCAAGTGACCATAGGTGTGTGGGTTCATTTCTGTGTCTTCAATTCTATACCGTTGATGTACCTGCCTATCACTGTATCAATACGATGAGTTTTTATCATAATTGCTATGTAGTACAGCTTGAGGTCAGGAATGGTGATTCCACCAGAAGTTCTTTTATTGTTGAGAATAGTTTTTGCTATCCTAGCTTATTTGTGTCACTCCAAATGAATTTCCAATTTCTCTTTCTAACTCTATGAAGAATTGATTTGGAATTTTGATGGGGAATTCATTGAATCTGTACATTGCTTTCAGAAAAATGTATTTTGTGCTATATTAATCCTGCCAATACATGAGCATAGGATATCTTTCCATCTTCTGAGATCTTCTTTGATTTCTTTCTTCAGATATTTCAAGTTCTTGTCATATAGATCTTCCCCTTGCTTAGTTAGAAGCACATGAAGGTATTTTATATTATTTGGAACTATTGTGAAAGGTGTTGTTCCCATAATTTCTTTCTCCGCCTAACTATCCTTTGAGTAGATGAAGGTCACTGATTTGTTTGAGTTAATCTTATATCCAGCCACTATGCTGAAGTTGTTTATCAGGTTTAGGAGTTCTCTGGTGGAATTTTTGGGGTCACTTAAGTATACTATCATACCATCTACAAATAGTGATATTTTGACTTCTTCATTTCCAGTTTTTATCCCCTTAACCTCCATTTGTTCTCTAATTACTCTGGCTAGGACTTCAAATACTAGATTGAATAGGTAAGGGAGAGTGGGCAGCCTTGTCTAGTCCATGATTTTAGTGGGATTGCTTCAAGTTTCTCTCCATTTAGTTTGATGTTCACTACTGGTTTTCTGTATATTGTTTTTACTATGGTCTGGGCCTTGAATTCCTGATCTTTCCAAGACTTGTATCATGAAGGAGTGTTGGATTTTGTCAAATGCTTTATCATCATCTAAGGAAATGATCATGTTTTTTTCCTTTGAGTTTGTTTATATAGTGGATTATAATGATGGATTTTCGTATATTAAATCCCTGGCATGAAGTCTACTTGATCAGGTTGGATGATCTTTTTGATGTGTTCTTGAATTTGTTTTGTGAGAATGTTATTTAGTATTTTTGTATTGATATTCATAAGGGAAATTGGTCTGAAGTTCTCTTTCTTTGTTGGTATCAGAGTAATTGTGGATTCATAGAGTGAATTGGGAAGTATTCCTTCTGTTTCTATTTTGTGGAATAATTTGATGACTATTGGTATTAGGTCTTTTTTATTATTTGATATTTTCTTTATTTACATTTCAAATGTTATCCCCTTTCCTAGTTTTCCCTCCAAAAGTCCCCTATCCCCTCCCCCATGTCTCTGCTCCCCAACCCTCCCACTCCCATTCCTGGTCCTGGCATTCCCCTACACTGGGGCATAGAATAGGACATAGGGCCTCTCGTCCCATTGGTGACCAACTAGGCTGGGCTTGAACTCAGAAATCCTCTTGCCTCTGCCTCCCAAGTGCTGAGATTAAAAGTTTGTGCCACCACTGCACTGCTGAACTTAGGCTTTCTCAAAGAAGAAGAAGAAAAAAACCAAAACACAATAAATGTCTTTATCATATGACTACAATTTCAGAGAAACTGTCTCTCTGTGTCATGACTGACCTGAGACTTAAATCTTGGGGTGCAGCATGGTGCCTGCTACCATATGGACCTCAACAAATCTGAAAGATTCCTTCTACTGCCTTCTTCCCAGTAGGAAACTATGGGCAACTCACTTGCTACTTGGCATTCCTTCTTGGCAGATGGGACCTCATTGTTTCAAAGTTTCCACGTGGAAAATTCAAACACTAAGGTTAATCTACATTTTAAAGCAGGCATCTTCGAAGGAAACTGTGCCATAAGAGAGAAACCTGTGTGGAGTTCTGGGTTCTCTATGTTAGCTTTGGCAGGGTAGGAGCCTGTTTTGATGATAAAGCCAGTGTTGGAAACCTGTATTTTATATCACAGGAAAACTAAGCACATTTAAAATACCCCACATTTGCCTTTTGACACTCCATAACCAATAGATGAACTTTAATTTCTGGGCAGCCTCCCGGTAATGAATGCCTTTACATTTATGACGTGAGAAGAATGAGCCGTATGTTATAGTTGGTCTTCTGTCCGTTTCTGAGGAGAGGCTGTGCCAGGATTATGATGTGTGCTCATTCTGGCACCAGGCTTCACACTTCTCACCCAGCACAGAGCCAGCTCACAGATCCTGTTCTGCACAGTAACTCCAGACATACAGCTTGATTTTAAGGCGGCCTTCTAAAATGTGGCAGTCACTGTCTTCATTTTCTTATGTGGAGTCTCTTTGTGGGGCTAGAAATGGTCTCAGCTACCCATAAGGCAGAATCTGCTTCACTATTATTCCCTGAAACAGTCTCTGCCAATGTGGGGTTTTGAGTTACAGGACTGGCTCACAAATGTTTTCAATATTTTCTACTTATTGGTGAAAAGAAATTATTATCTTTGTGTATGACATTGGCAATTAGCAATCAGTTGTTTTGTGGTTGTGGAGGAGACAGTGTTATAGTAACACCTTTGGGGCCTTTTTTCTTTGGGAGCTTCAATTTGTATGGAGAAAAGTGATATTTTCTAAGCCATGTAGGGTTGCTGTGAATGTTGTACACTAAAGATTTGTGGCTATTAACTTTGTAAGGGACACTGGAGTACTATAAGTCTTCCTTGTGTACCCATATAAGTTGATTTGAAATTGAGAAAAAAAGGGACATGAGTTGCTCTAGATGGAGACAAGTATGTAACCGAACACTCTCCTCTCATTGTGATGAAGCAGCATCACCTCTGATGAAGCCTCTGAAGGACTCTGAAGACAAAAATACATTTTACACCAGTGTTATAATTGAAGTCTAGTCAAGAACTACCTGTTGTTCGTTGACTACTAAGTTGAGCATTGTTCAATATTGTATGAAAGCTACAGGCATGCAACTGGGGGAAAAGCAGAGCACACAGAGATGTGTCTCTTTCCTGTCTTACTTGTTCTTATAGTCATCAGATAATTAAAGAAGATGCCTCTGTATAGAAAACAAAGATCTTTAGAGGCTACATGTGGTCACACAAGCCAGTACTCTCTGTCCAAAAAGAACAAAGTAGAGCATCAGTTCATACAGCCTGGGAAACATAGCAATCTCTGATCTCAAAAATACATGGATAATCTAGGAAGAAGAAAATGGCCTTTAGTTGCTCAATCATTTTCAAACTTTTCTACCTAAACTATGCTAGACACACTAAACTAGTCCAGAAGGGAACTAGGCGAGTCTGCTCTATCTCCAGCAATAGTCACTATCCATAACCTTATTTTTCATTTTTTCCATCTTCATTTGGAACTTGTCTAGTTCATTTCATATCAGAAACATAGGAAGTGATACTGACAGTGCTCGAATACATTGTATAGGACATTTGGTCCCATGTGTACTCATGTGTAGCATATTAATTTTGTTGATTGTGAAGAATATGAATATGACAAAAGCCTTGTGGAACTTAGACATGAGGGGAGCATTTTGGGATGAGTGTGAACTTCTAACTCATGGTATCTTGCCATTTCCATTCTCCTCTTTGCAACAAAAGGTAAAGTATAATCTGTGCATAAGTGAACTCTTACTGACATGGCTAATATTTGTTTCATTGCAAAGGTTATAAGCTAACAAAACTTAGATCATTTTTTTCAGTTGTCTTTGAGTTTCTAAAGAGATTGCCATGAATAGACAGTTTTTATCAGGTGATATTTTAAAGGCAGCTTATTAGAAGTTGGAGTGAATTGTCTATGGGACTTAAGGGAGTAAAAAGCCATGCTGTGAGGTGGCTACAGAGAAAGCCCTAAGGCTAGGTCTCACTTTGCCTGGTTAAACAGGGCTCTTGGATAATAACTAACAAGATAGTGTGTGTACTAATCTTCTCTTGACCTGAGGAAACTTGGAAAGGAATCTTTAAATACTGGATTCTCAGATCAGAAAGGCAATTGGCACCTGAATCCAGCCTTGTAAAATCGTGAAAAAAAAAAATGATACAGTTAGAATTTGACAGACTCTTACCTAGTGGAAGCTGTTGAATAATGTATTTATTATTGCTTTAGTTTGCTATATTCTCAATTTATCAGTGAAAGAGTTTGTATTGTAACCACGGAATAATTAAGAAATACAGTATCAAAGGCTCCAGTTACTTCTGAATATGCAGTACGCATTTCACCACCACCAAGAGTGTCCTTGTATTTAAACAGTCAGAATCATTCATTACTACAGCTAAGAGCCAGGAAGTACCCCATGGTGATTTTGATATACCAGGGAATTGTCAGTATTCCTGGAAAAACAATATTGTGCATCTTTGAGCATAGTCTGGAATGGAAATTATGGTGTGTGTATCTAGGATACACTTGATTGGTTCAAAAACACAGGTTTCAAGGCAGATTTTAGGATTATAATGAAACACAACCAGATGGAAATGAGTATGGCTGGTAAAAAGAAAGAACCCTGTGTTTGTTTGTTTGTTTCTCTCATTCACCTTAACACATGCTTTTGAAGTTCACTGAAAAGTAGGGGACGATTTTTAAAAACCACTATTTGAGGTCAGCACCTTTTCTTGTGTATTTAATAGCTGGATTTACTACATGTTAAATCAAATATGTGTATTATATGAAAAGACGGAAAAGCACAAGAATGTCCATCAACTGACAGTTATTTAGGAAAAACTGGGCTTCATTCCCCGACCTAAATGACATAGTTTTAGAGAGAGAGAGAGAGAGGGAGAGAGAGAGAGAGAGAGAGAGAGAGAGAGAGAGAGAGAGAGAGAGAGAGAGAGATGGTGAAAGTTGCTAGTTGTGTGAAATGGCTTTTGGTGTTTTAATGAATAACCATGAGGTTTATAATCATGATGGTCTTAAATGTTCAGTGAGAGCTGTGCAGAGCTGGTCTCCAGAATTCACCAATAGGATCATATTTTATGATAACAGAGTTGTAGATGCATCATTTGGAAAAAGTGAAATCAAGAGTGACCAAAACTTGCTCTTCTTTGAGAGAACTTATCGAAGATTTTTGTTGAAACCAACCAACAGGAACAGCATAAACACAATTTGTATGCAAAATGGTCAGGGTCTATGGCCAAGAAACTTGGGGAACTGTTTAAATGCAATTTTTATTGATTGTTCATATATACATAAATAATATTACTGACTGATGGTTATGCACAATATTTTTCCATCACAAGTGATCATAGATTTTCATAAGATAATCCTCATAAGGATCTAGAACCTCCAAGTACTACCTCTTCTCACACGCTGCCACTGTACACTACATCAAATACATGTGGGTCCCTTCTTCATAGACTCTCTCTGTCCTTCATTTACTACTGGAGAGAGAAGCTTCCCCCTCATTCCGCATAGGATACGCTTAGCATTCTGGGAACAGGGATCTTTAAGATATCCTAACAGTGACTGAACGTACCACCTACATAAAAAACAAATCAAAAACAAAAACAAAACAGTGGCGAATGGGGATTTTCAATGGGGAAGACTATTTCTCTTACTCTCATCATTCCTTAATGGTCTACAGTTCTTTGATTAGGACTGGGGGTCTATGAGACTTTCCCTTCCCATGTCCATTTTAGTTACTAGCGTCATCCTTGTATACACACGCACACACACACACACAAACACAAACTTTCATGACCATTCGCACACATACACTCACATGCACAATCACACACATACACAAACAGGTATATTCACAAACACACATACTGTCATGAATACTCACACACATACACTCACATACACATTCATATACTCATATATACATTCAAACACATA
The DNA here is from genome assembly GCF_000001635.26 of Mus musculus. Taxonomy (NCBI): domain Eukaryota; kingdom Metazoa; phylum Chordata; class Mammalia; order Rodentia; family Muridae; genus Mus; species Mus musculus. The sequence continues at coordinate 82,487,381 of NC_000079.6, forward strand.
TGCACACACATGCACACTCACACACACTCACATACTGTTGGCAACATTCACATACATACACTCACACACACAATCACAAACAGACACATATACATTCACAGACATATGCATATTCACACACATATACACCTACATATGCACATTCATAAACACATACACACGTATTTCTGGAAAAGTGTATACATTTTCAAAAGAGCAAGTACGTGGGCAGAAAGACATAGGAAAGAGTTGGGAGAAGTTATGTAATTTTATTTTAACTTGTGGCTGTTTGGACTGAATAAGATGCAAAGGTGTTGATTTTCTTGTTTTGATCATCTTGCCTTCCTTGTCTTCTGAAAGCATCATCCTAATTCCCAAGAACATTACTTCTTCAATGTGCTATTCAAGACTTCTATTTATCTCTCTACGGAGAGTGACCAACTGAGCATTTTATTTTACCCAAGTAAGGATTAAAGTGTGAATATTTAAGAAACATAACTTGGAATGCATTGCGAAGGATCCATGATGCTCCTATTTCAATTTATACTTATTTACAGTCTTAAATGTGTTTAATAACCTTAAAAAATTCCCATTTTAGCATAATGGTTTCTCTTCTGGCCACATTTGCTATTCTCTCATAATTTTCCTACAAAGAACTAGCATCAGTAGCTGGGTACTTGTGAGAAAGTGCCAGGTTTAGCACAGTAGTTGGGAAAATGCATTATTTTAAACATGGAAGAATTCTTTAGGCATTGGACACTTGAGTTTGAAATCAAATGAGGCATACACATAAATAGTCAGGCAATGAGAAGTAAATTTTTAATGAGAAGTATTTTTAATACTAATAGCCATCTTTGAGAATAAGGTTTAAGCATTTAATATATAATGAACATTAGGCAGACTGAATCCTCTATCCAGTCTGTCAACCCAGAAGCTTCACAGAAGACCAAGGTTGTTCCCCAAAAGAAAACTTCTTATAGGTGGACATTAACCTGACCCTGTGCAAAATCAGGCTGAATGCTAATAGAGGAGAATAAGCGACAAAGCTACACTTACTCATCTCTGTCCCCAAACACGTTATCCAGAAATGTGGTTTGCTCTATTGGCTATAAAGTCTCATCAAGCCCAGTCTAAGAGAGTTTTCCTGTGTGGCTTTGGGAGATCCAAGAGTCTATATTTTATTTTGGCTGCAGTCCTCTCTGATGCTTGTAGGATGTACAATGAATGCCACATTACAAGAAAAGAGAAGTGAACAGAAGTACAAAGCAGTATTCTAAACACCCATTAACAGGGCATCCTTCAGTGCTTTCTCTTTGTGGCCCATAACCCGGTTGAGCAAATTTTAATCCCTTGCCTTTAGCCATTGGGAGAACAAATGACAATGACCCTAGGTTTCCTTTCTGCCTAACTATATATTATAAACTTGAATTATGTAACTTGAATGCGTGTGCTCTGTTTTATGACACTTAACTTAGTCACCAACATGAAAACACACACGGTAAGCCCAGAGCAAAACTACACAGCCCAATTTCCTTATTCTAGATATTATTAACTATTTAGAATATATATTATTCTAAAAAAATACAAATGTTATTAAATATGGACTCTTTTAAGTGCTGTTTAACTCGGTCTATATAGAGTAAAAGCCACACACCTATGAGGCTAGCCTTATCTATTTCCCTGGAAACTGAATAAAGAATGGATCAAATTCAAAGAAATATTTCATTAATAAATGACATATAAATTAAATGTCTGGAAGTAAGTGACTGTCTTAGTCAGGGTTTCTGTTCCTGCACAAACATCATGACCAAGAAGCAAGTTGGGGAGGAAAGGGTTTATTCGGCTTACACTTCCATACTGCTGTTCATCACCAAGGAAGTCAGGACTGGAACTCAAGCAGGTCAGAAAGCAGGAGCTGATGCAGAGGCCATGGAAGGATGTTCTTTACTGGCTTGCCTCCCCTGGCTTGCTCAGCCTGCTCTCTTATAGAACCCAAGACTACCAGCCCAGAGATGGCACCACCCACAAGGGGCCTTTCCCCCTTGATCACCAATTGAGAAAATGCCTTACAGTTGGATCTCAGGGAGGCATTTCCTCAACTGAAGCTCCTTTCTCTGTGATAACTCCAGCTGTGTCAAGTTGACACAAAACTAGCCAGTACAGTGACCTTCCTAAGTTTCTTGTTATTCTGTCCTTTAGGCTGCCCACTAAGTCAATGGTACACTTTGTTGCCAGTAGATATGCTTACCAGAGAAGGAAAGTTAGAATCTTATTGTGAGTTTTTGCTTACGAAATAATAGGTACTATCACCTGTAAAACAAAAGGAGCCTTTTATACCAGCTACTTGGTGTCACTGGTAATCATTGGTGATATAAGCATGTTGCCAGTAGAGATGGGAAGTCTTCCTTCTTCAATGCATCATGTCTGAGATGCAACATCAGCAAAAGGATGTTTTACATATTATCAATGATAAAGATCCATTAAAGGAATGTCTGGATGCAGTGAAAAGGCTATTTCTTTTAAAAATTTATCACCGAGATTCCTCTGGGATAATTACATTCTTCGACTAGATAAAATTTAAAATCAATTACTTTAAATTTTAAACAATATGTTTATTAGTTTCAATGTGTTTCTGGGACCTAATAATAAAAGCCTTTCCAATCATTAGGCTTGTTCATGTTCAGGTTGTATTCTTGTCTGACTCTGAATTTTCAGTTGCTTCAGGCATTTCTGCCTCTGTATCAACATATGCATTTTTGTTCTGGGGATAAGAACAAAGGACACTTTGTGTCAACTTCATTGCTCCCTTGCATATTTGGTTGCAGGACTGAGGTCACAGAGAGAGTGTGTCATGGCTGCAGTGACTACTCCTGCCCCATGTTCTGTGCTAGAGGCAGGAGAAATACGTTCAGCTGAGAAAGTAAGCTCACCTTGGTGAGTTCAGAAGCTTCTGAACTTAACCTTCCCTCTTTTTCTAAAGAAGTACTGAAATGGCTCACTGTGATGGTGGTCAAGACATGTCCTCCATGTCCTGGGGAGGCATTTGTGTAAGAAGGGTTAAATGTACCAATGGTTTGTTGTTATCAAAAATATTTTGTATTTTTCAAAGAGAATAAAGAAAATCACTATAAGGAAAATGCGGCCCTATGACTTGTCTTTGGTCTTTTTGCTCTTTAGCTACAAGTCTGTGAACTGGATAATCTTCTAGGTATGATCTTAGAGTGTGAACCACTAGGAATAACCACAAAGGGTCTCATTGAAGCCAATTTGACTTATGGCCATAGAAAAAAAATGGGGTTGCTTTCACTTACAGAATTTCTCTCCATTCCATAGAACAGGCCTTGATTTTCATTACTTGAAAAGTTGATATATATTTCTTTTTATGTCTCTGTACTTCAACCCTTTCACAAAGTTTTTCTGCTCCTCAATAAGGAAGGTATGCTTGATCCTGTCACAGGCTCACTAATATACATGGAACCTCCCTCCTGCTGTGCTTTTCTGTTTTTCTGTGCTCTTGTGAGCACTTTAGACCTTACTCCTCCTGACCAAATGAACCTGGGCACATATAGAGTTTGAAGTTTTCCTTGGTATATTGGTAAATAATACTATTAGCAGGGACTGAAGACCACCTAGCTCTGTTAGAGGCTATTACGTACTACAGTTTGTCAAACACTGGACTATTCAGGTGATGGTTTTGAAGGGATGGGAAGCTTACGTATTTCTGAAGGGAAAAGGCAAAATCCTGCCTCCTACACACCTTCTACTCAAGCCCCTCACCGTTGTACTAGCTATAGAACTGTCCCCAAGGATACCCTGCATGTAAGTGTCCTAGAATTGCTGTAGATTACAAATAGTAGGTTTTTAGTGCCCAAAAGCTATTATTAAAAGGAAATGCACAAGTAGCTCACACAATTTACGTCTCCCTCGTAAGATATTATATGGAAGAAAATGGACATTCTTTTAGCTTTATATTAGAATATAAGGTTTACCAATTCTATCTATCAACATATTGAAACTGCAATTCAGCAAAGACCCATTTAATATGAGCTCTCATTGCAGGGGTTGCTGAACAGTATAGCTGTAGATATCCTAGGTCGACCCCCCCCCCCAGTGCCACTGTATCCTGGATTAATGAGACAATTTAAAAAGAAACTTTATAGCACTGGGCCTAAAGTGAGCAGTTATATCTTGAGTTCACCCAGGACTCACTGTGATAGGCATAGTGTGTTCTGATGATGCCGAGTGGTCTTGGTTTCTGTTAGTAAGATTCTTATGTTTGCTTTTTGCCATCTGGTAATCTCTGGTGTTAGATGTTCTAGCTCTCTCTTGCTGGAGCTTGTTCCTTCTGTGATTCTGTTAGCCTCTGTCAGAACTCCTGGGAGTCCAACTCTTTCCTAAGTCCCAGTGGTCAGAGCACTCTCTGCAGGCAAGCTCTCCTCTTGCAGGGACTGTGCATAGAAGTCTGGAGCTCAGATCCACCTCCTGATTTCCCGGGTCAGAGCCCTCCCTGGAGTCCAACTCTCCTCTTGTGGGGAAGGTGCCCAGGGGTCTGGGTCTCAGCTCTACCTCCTAGCTGAGGATGAAGACCCGAAGGGATTCTGTCCAAGAAGCTCTGTTGCTTCTGTTGTCTGTGTGCTCTCCTTTGTAGGCTGGTCTCAGTGATTCCAAGATCCTGGGTGTGCTAGGGCCTTCCGAGTTTGTGCCCAAGATGGGCACAGGGCTGGCACTGACTTGAATGAATCCCAGATGCTGGTTTCCTTTGTCCCAGTTCCTGCTAGCACAAGACCCTCTGGGGTATTTTTTTTTTTTTTTTGGAGCAGATGTTGCGTTCCACACACCAGTGATCTCAAGATCCTGGGTGTGCTAGGAGCCTGCATCGTGGAGAGTCCTCTGGGGACTTTGGGACCCTATGCCGAGTTCGCACCCAAGATCTGGATTTCATTCTTATTGCACACTTGTTATGTAAAACAATGGATCACAATTTAAACAAATGGTAGCTTCTTAGGGTGAGTGTTCCAAAATACCCACATACTTCAACAGTGAAAGGAAAGTAAAAACATTAAGAAACAGATGTTGCAGAACTTTCCCAATATCCTTGCACATGCTCTAAATACACATATAATTTGAATAGATATATTAGACACTATAATTTGTCCAAAAAGTCACTCAAAATCTTTTACTTCTATATAAAGATTTTCCAAGAAAAATTATTTATTACCCTACTGACCTTAATTCTTGAGAATACAAAGACACTATCCTCATTTTCAAATTAACTTCTGATTTTCCATATTTTATGACCAATTTTAACACCAGTAGCCATTTTTTTCTTCTCTCATGACCCTCTTCAGTAATAATTTTTTAGACACAGTTATAGCCTTCTGACACTTTTTCTCCTTTAACTCTTGGTTTTACTGACCTTGAAATGGCATCTGTCTTCGGTCTTGTTCCCTAGACACAGAGTTTGTATCATTGTTCTAATGATGGATTAGAGATTATTTAGGAGAAGAATGTGGAAACAGGATAGACTCAAGACAAAAAGAATATGATTTCAGCTGTAATTGACTTTAATCTTATGCTATTAAGTGGTCTTTGGATCAAATTGCACTATTATTTCCATGGGAGGCAAGGTGGCTAAACTTTAATACCAGTAGTTTTGCTATAATCCCATCAGCTTGAAGATGAATAGTTTATATCTAGCAGAAAATTAAAACAATATGAATAGAAAGCATGTAACAGAAAAAGAAAGTGATTCATCATCGCTTTAAGACAAAACTCAACACTTGTTTTTTTTTATTTTTGGGGTTTTTGTTGTTGTTGTTGTTTTGATTTGTTTTGTTTCTAATCCTTAGATTCCATATGTTATCCAGTATCTCTAAGTAACAAAAGTGACCTATGGGATGACAGTAGAGAACACCAAGGACAAGCTCAGTGGAAAGACTGAATTTAGTTAGCCCTAATATATGTATTGTTCACACTACAAATTCTCTCTGGATGTCAATGCTCAGGATCTATAAGTATAGCAAAATAGTAATTACAAGTTATTTTAAAGGAGAAGACAGCTACTGCTAGAATGCTTGTCTTGGAGGAGTCACAAAAATTATCTGCCCCTCTTTCTCAGGTTCCAATGATGAACTGAGGTCTGATGTCACTGAATTTTAATCTGTGAAGCAGTGAGTTTGTTGGGCTTACGTCCAGACAACAGGTGAGTGGCTGCTTAGTAAGATTGTGAATGTTCTTGCCCTAAGTGGTTATACTTGTTAAGACTTTATTCAACAGTTGAATATAACATATGCTATACATCCCTGGATACCCAGACAAGGGGCATGGAACCATCCCAATTCCTCCACAAGACGATGTAAACAGCAAACCTAGCTGTGATGATCGTGTTGCTGTGGCATGCTGCTGAACACCACAGAATAGCACTTGCTTAGCTTCCAGAACAATCATGCACAATAGTAACCCCAAAGACTTAAAAGGAATCTACCTTGATTATTTATGTATTATTCATGAGTATAGTCTATATTTGATATGAAGGATATTTTGTTATGATCTTGTTACTGTTACTTAAAGCCCCATCCCTGGGAAGTTATCCTATTAGGACAAGTTTGGTAAATTCATTGGGATAATTATATATTATATATTTCATAGTCACCAAGAGCTCCTTATCTTTTATTTTTAAATTTTAATGATTATTTCCAAAACTGAAAAAAATACAACTTAAAGGAGGATTGATAGTTAACAGCTTGTTAATTACTTTGTATCTGCACTTAAAATGAATAGTAATCCCGTCGTCTGCTATTCTTTAGCAGTTTCACCATGAATCACTGAAGTTCTTTGAATGTAGCAAGTCAATTTTAGAATTTTACTAATTTTTCTGTATTTGGGGATATTGTCTCAGTGAAAATATTTATATGAAATTGAATTTATATAATCAAATGTAACATATGAGAGTTGGATAATTTTAATTTCTATATAAGAGGATTAATTTACACAAACTGATTGTCCTTCTCTTAAAAAGTTAAGAAATTAAGTATTTTTAGAAGCATAGTTTTGAAAGTCTTAAGACAATGAATAATAGGCAGGCCACTATTTGGTAGAACTATATTAGCCATCCATAATTGCTTTTGTTTTGGAATATTTTGCTAACTTGAGTGAGCAGTTACAAAAAAGGGTTGTACAGTTGGCTAACCCAAATCATTATAAGGGTAGAGACTTTTGTCCACAATTTAAACTACATGTAAAAGAGCTGCAATCACAGCTAAGTATGAGCCACTAGTAAAGTGTGTATTACAGGTACTTGTAGCCAAAATTTTTATAGCTTATGGGCATGGAAATCCCAAGAGTTTTAATAATTCCCACAGATGTCTCTGAAGGGAATTATCGTTATCTCAGATATGAAAATAACCCATCAAATAATTAACTAAGTGGAATTGTTTTTATACATTGATTATAATAATTTGGCAGGAAGCTAAAATATTTTTATGAATCATTAAAAATGAAGCAAATAAAAATTACCTAAATGATATAGCTATAAAATGACTTAAGGATTGATATCATTTGTTGAAAAACATTATACATGACTAAAGAGGTATTGTTAAACTAAAAGCAAAGCAGAAGAAACACCCATGAACAAGACAAACAAAATGAAATCTACAGGTGAAAAAATAACCATTTTCAAGGATGAACAATAAAGGGAAATGTCTGCTTTATGTGCATTTCAGAAATAAGGAGAGTTAAGCACAGTTGCGGTCATATGTGCCCAGAAAGTATTTTAAGCTTGTGTCTTCAGACTTTAAATGGAAAATGTCAGTTTTTCAGAATTCATAAGTTATAAACATAATAATATTTTCTGTTTTATGAGAATTATTAGGTCATGTCCATAAAGCCAGAGACAATTTCAAAGCAACTAGAACATATTACTTTTTAAAAGGTACACTGTTACAACCAAAACATGTGTATTAAACATGTTTCCTTATATGAACTCACTCAGTGTATATATGTGGAGGTCAGAGGTCAACTTAAGTGTCTTTATTTTATTATCACTGTTTATAGGACCTTTCCAAGTAGCTATGACATTCATGATTTCAATTTGATTATCTTCTTGTTATTATTCCTATTATTCCTTTTTAAAGTAGGATCTCTCCAGGAGAACATGGAGCTGCCCTTTCAACTAGTCTCAGTGAGCTGGATATCAAGCCCTGGAAAGGCCTCTCCAAGCACATGCTCCCCTGCTGCATTTAAGTCTCAGTTAACAGACATATCCAGCCATACTTGAAATGTTGTACATACTAGGAATATGATCTCATGCCGCAATTACTTTACATACTGAGCTGTCTTCACAAACCCAAGATATGGTATTTCTTGAGTACTACAATGGATAGAAGACGACAGAATAATGATATAGCTAACAAAACTAGTGTTGTAAAGGTTTTGACTACATTCTATAAATTAATATAATGTTATATGCATAAATGAGCATCAAATGCAACAACAGAAATAGTAACTAAAAGGAAAAGCCTACATAATTTAGACTGAAGGAGTATAATCTCAGATGAGTGATCAGAAATGTGGGAAAGAAGTTACTAAACAGGCATTTCTTTAATCAATATTTATTGAGTAAAACATTAATAATATTTGATGGGCTTAGAAGCTTATTATCATTGAAATTCATGGCATGTTTTTCAAATCTTAATTTTGTCCTGGAAAAGGAGCAAAGGAATTTAAAATAATTAAGTTATAGTAATTTAGGAGTATGGGTTTAAGTTTATGGCACAGGCAAGACTCTACATATTTTTGTTCCCTAAAGTCGCATTCAAGTGGCCCATGGAAGTTTGTGTTTTTATAGTAGATTATCCAGCTGATTCCAAAGTGCGTACCTCTTTCTTCCTCTACCTCAAAGAATTCTAAAGCACCATGAAACATTTCATTACAGTAGATACAATGCAGTCTAAGTAAAATAATCTTACCTGTGGACATTTTTAAACCTATAAGGATAAAATCAAGAGAAGTCTACCCTAGTCATTAAGTCCTAAATTTAATGGTATGATTCTGTAGTACTTTTTGATAGACTCTCACAGGGCATAAGTATATCAAATGCCCAGCTTTTAAGAACTATAACTTAATCATTAATATATTCATAACTGGATTCTCTAATTTCTGTGTTTCTTATTCTATTGCCTTAAAACTTCTTGTGGTTTCTTCCATGTCAATTTCTGGGATGTAAATCTTTATCATAGGGTATATTTTTTTGGTTATAAACTGAGACAACTACACCACTGTTACCTCTAGAAAGTATGTCTTTAGGATGTGGTACGGGGATCAACCCCACCTAGCAGAGGCAAGGACATGATGGTAAACTGTAAGTAATTGTGAAACTTTGAAATAGAAATGACCTGAGAGTTTCAGGTATTTGAACACCTGGTCACCAGTTGGTGGTACTGTTGGGACAGTTATGGGGAGCGTGAAACATTGGTAGAAGGAGTAAGTCACCATAGGACAGGTTGGTTCTTCTGTTTTTGTTTTTTTTCTTGGTTTTGTGTTTGTAGTTGAAGAAGAGATCTCTGAGTTTTCTGCTCCAGCTGCCTGCTGCTGTGCCTCTTCTGCTATTATGAAATGCCTCTGAGACTTGTGAACAAAAATGAAGTCTTTCTTGTGTAACATGCTTTTGGTGACAGCATTTTATTAAATTAACAAAAAGTAATGATTACAGATGCTGCTGTCAGAGAGTATGCCGTTGCTATGAAAAACTAACATGAACTAACGAGTATCTCAAGAGCTCCCTAGGACTAAATCACCAACCAAAGGAAACACTTGCTGGGACTCATGGCTCTAGCTACATATGTAGCAGAGGATGGCCTAGTTAGTCATCAATGGGATGAGAAGCCCTTGGTCCTGTGAAGGTTCTATGCCCCAGTATAGGGGACTACCAGAGCCAGAAAGAGGGAGTGGGTCCGTTGGTGAGCAGGAGAAATGGAGGAATGGATAAGGGGTTTTTGGAGAGAGAACTAGGATGGGAGATAACATTTGAAATGTAAATAAAGAAAGTATCTAATAAAAAAAACTATTAATGATGGTTTGAAGCTTTAAAATAGAAAGAGAGTGGAACAATTGTTCCAAAAAAACCAGGAGGGTCTTGTGCCAGCAGGAACAGGGACAAAGGAAACCTGCCCAATAAGCACTGGGGATGCTTTGGGTCTGTGCCATCCCTGCCCCATCTTGGGCACAAACTAGGAAGGCCCAAGCACATCCAGGATCTTGGGATCACTGAGACCAGTCTACAAAGGAGAGAACATGGGTGGCAGAAGCAATAGAGCTTCTTGGACAGACTCCCTTCAGGCCTTCTTCCTCAGCCAGGAGGCAGAGCTGAGATCCAGACCCCTGGGCACCTTCCCCATAAGGGGAGAGTTGGACTCCAGGGATGGCACTGACTCCGGGACTCAGGAGGTGGATCTGAGCTCCAGACTTCTGTGCACCTTCTCTGGAAGAGAGCTTGCCTGCAGAGAGTGCACTGACCACTGGGACTCAGGAGAGAGTTGGAATCCTAGGAGTGCTGACAGAGGCTAAAGAATCATAGGAGGAACAAGTTTCAGCCAGAGAGATCTACAACATCTAACCCCAGAGATTACCAGGTGGCAAAAGGCAAATGTAAGAATCTTACTAACAGAAACCAAGGCCACTCGTCATCATCAGAACCCAGTATGCCTAACACAGTGAGTCCTGGATACCCCAACCAACCCGAAAAGCAAGATTCAGATTTAAAATCATATCTTATGATGCTGGTAGAGGATTTTAAGAAGGGCATTAATAACTCACTTAAAGAAATACAGGAGAACACTGCTAAACAGGTAGAAGTCCTTAAAGAGGAAACACAAAAATCCCTTAAAGGATTACAGGAAAACACAACGAAACAGGTGATGGAATTGAACAAAACTATCCAAGATCTTAAAATGGAAGTAGAAACAATGAAGAAAACCCAAAGGAAGGCAACTCTGGAGATAGAAACCCTAGGAAAGAAAACAGGAACCATAGATGTCAGCATCAGTAACAAAATAGAAGAGATGGAAAAGAGTATCTCAGGTGCAGAAGAAAACAGTCCATAGAAAACATGAACAAAACAATCAAAGAAAATGCAAAATGCAAAAAGATCCTAACTCAAAACATCCAGGAAATCCAGGAAACAATGAGAAGACCAAACCTAAGGATAATAGGCATAGATGAGAATGAAGATTTTCAACTTAAATGGCCAGTAAATATCTTCAACAAAATTATAGAAGAAAACTTCCCTAACCTAAAGATAGTGATGCTCATGAACATGCAAGAAGCCTACAGAACTCCAAATAGACTGGACCAGATAAGAAATTCCTCCAAACACATAATAATCAGAACAACAAATGCACTAAATAAAGAAAGAATACTAAAAGGAGCAAGGGAAAAAGGTCAAGTAACATATAAAGGCAGACCTATTAGAATAACACCAGACTTCTCACCAGAGACTATGAAAGCCACACAGTCCTGGACAGATATTATACAGACCCTAAGAGAACACAAATTCCAGCCCAGGCTACTATACCCAACAAAACTCTCAATTACCATGGATGGAGAAACTAAAGTATTCCATGACAAAACCAAATTCACACAATATCTTTCCAGGAATCCAGCCTTTCAAAGGATAATAAAGGGAAAACACCAACACAAGATGGAAACTACAGCCTAGAAAAAGCCAGAAAGTAATCCTTCAACAAACTTAAAAGAAGGTAGCTGCAAAATCAGAATCCCAACTCTAACAACAAAAATAACAGGAAACAATAATTACTTTTCCTTAATATCTCTTAATATCAGTGGACTCAAATCCCCAATAAAAAGACATAGACTAACAGACTGGCTACATAAACAGGACTCAACTTTTTGCTGCTTACAGGAAACCCACCTCAGGGACAAAGACAGACACTACCTCAGATTAAAAGGCTGGAAAACAATTTTCCAAGGAAATGGTCCAAAGAAACAAGTTGGAGTAGCCATTCTAATATCAAATAAAATCGACTTCCAACCCAAAGTTATCAGAAAAGATAAGGAGGGGCACTGCATACTCATCAAAGGTAAACTCTACCAAGATGAACTCTCAATTCTGAATATCTATGGTCCAAATACAAGGGCAGCCACATTCATTAAAGAATCTTTACTAAAGCTCAAAGCACACATTGCACCTCACACAATAATAGTGGAGATTTCAACACCCTACTTTCATCAATGGACAGATACTGGAAACAGAAACTACACAGAGACACATTGAAACTAACAGAAGTTAACGAAACAACTGCGTTTAACAGATATCTACAGAACATTTTATCCTAAAACAAAAGGATATACCTTCTTCTTATCACCTCTTGGCACTTTCTCCATGACTGACCATATAATTGGTCACAAAACAGGCCTCAACAGATACAAGTATATTGATATTATCCCATGCATCCTATCAGATCACCAGGACTAAGGCTGATGTTCAATAACAGCATAAATAATAGAATGCGAACATTCATGTGGAAACTGAAGAACACCCTACTCAATGACACTGTGGTCAAGGTAGATATAAAGAAAGAAAGTAAAGACTTTTTAGAGTTTAATGGAAATGAAGCCACAACATATCCAAACTTATGGGACACAATGAAAGCAGTCCTAAGAGTAAAACTCATAGCTCTGAGTTCCTCCAAAAAGAGACTAGAGAGAGCATACACTAGCAGCTTGACAGCATACCTAAAAGCTCTAGAACAAAAGGAAGCAAATTCACTCTAGAGGAGTAGATGACAGTAAATAACCAAACTCAGGGCTGAAATTAACCAAGTGGAACTAAAAAGAACATTCAAACCAAACCAGGAGCTGGTTCTTTGAGAAAATCAACAAGATAGATAAACCCTTAGCCAGCCTAACTAGAGGACACAGAGACAGTACCCTAATTAACAAAATCAGAAACGAAAAGGGAGACATAACAATGGAACCTGAGAAATCCAAAATGTCATCAGATACTACTTAATGGCTATATTCAACAAAACTGGAATACTGGGATGAAATGGACAAATACCTAGACAGATACCAGGTACCAAAATTAAATCAGATCAGTTTAATGATCAAAATAGTCCCATATCCCCTAAAGAAATAAAAGCAGTCATTAATAGTCTCCCAACCATAAAAAGCCCAGGACCAGATGGGTCTAGTTCAGAGTTCTATCAGACCTTCAAATCAGACCTAATTTCAATTCTCAAACTATTCCACAAAATAGAAACAGAAGTTATTCTACCCAATTCATTCTATGAAGCCACAATTAATCTGACACCTAAACCACATAAAGACCCAACAAAGAAAGAGAATTCAGACCAATTTCTCTTATGAATATCGATGCAAAAATACTCAATAAAATTCTCACTAACTGAATCCAAGAACACATCAAAATGGTCATCCATCATGATCAAGTAAACTTCATTTCAGGGATGCAGGGATGGTTTAATATATGGAAATTCATCAATGTAATCCACTATATAAACAAACTCAAAGACAAAAACCACATGATCTTCTTGTTAGATGCTGACAAAATCCAACACCCATTCATGATGAAAGTCTTGGAAAGTTCAGAAATTCGAGGCCCAGACCTAAACATAATCAAAGCAAACGAATAGCCAACATCAAACTAAATGGAGAGAAGCTGGAAGCAATCCCAGTAAAATCTGGGACTAGACAAGGCTGCCCACTCTCTCCTTACCTACTCAATATAGAACTCAAGTTCCTAGCCAGAGCAATTAGACAACAAAAGGAGGTCAAGGGGATACAAATTGGAAAGGAAGAAGTCAAAATATCACTATTCGCAGATTGTATGATTGTGTATATAAGTGATCTTTAAAAATTCCACCAGAGAAGTTTTAAACCTGATAAACAGCTTCCGTGAAGTAGCTGGATATAAAATTAACTCAAAGAAATCAGTGGCCTTTCTCTACACAAAGGATAAACAGACTGAGAAAGAAATTAGGGAAATAACACCCTTCTCAATAGTCACAAATAATATAAAATACCTTGGTGTGACTCTAACTAAGGAAGTGAAAAGTCAGTATGGTAAGAACTTCAAGAAAGAAATTGAAGAAGATCTCAGATGATGGAAAGATCACCATCCTCATGGATTGTCAGGATCAATATAGTAAAAATGACTATCTTGCCTAAAGCAATCTACATATTCAATGCAATCCCCATCAAATTCCAACTCAATTCTTCACAGAGTTAGAAAGAGCAATTTGCAAATTCATCTGCAATAACAAAAAACCTAGGAGAGCAAAAACTATTCTCAACAATAAAAGAACCTCTGGTGGAATCACCATCTCCAACCTCAAGCTGTACTACAGAGTAATTGTGATAAAAACTGCATGGTACTGGTACAGCAACAGACAGGTAGACCAATGGAATAGAATTGAAGATCCAGAAATAAACCCACACACCTATGGTAACTTGATCTTTGAAAAGGGAGCTAAAACCATCCAGTGGAAAAAAGGAGCATTTTCCACAAGTAGGGCTTGCACAACTGGCAGTTATTATGTAAAATAATGCAAATTAATCCATTCTTATCTCCTTGTACTAAGGTCAAGTCTAAGTGGATTAAGGAACTCCACATAAAACCAGAGACACTGAAACTTATAGAGGAGAAAGTGGGGAAAAGCCCCAAACATATGGGTACAGGGGAAAAAAGCAATGGCTTGTGCTGTAAGATTGAGAATCCACAAATGGGACCTCATAAAATTGCAAAGCTTCTGTAGGGCAAAAGACACTGTCATTAAGACAAAATGGCCACCAACAGATTGGGAAAGGATCTTTACCTATCCTAAATCTGATAGGGGAGTAATATCTAATATATATAAAGAATTCAAGAAGGTGAACTCCAGAAAATCAAATATCCTTATGAAAATATGGGGTACAGAGCTACACAAAGAATTCTCAACTGAGCAATACCGAATGGCTGAGTAGCACTTGAAAAAATGTTCAACATCCTTAATCATCAGGAAAATGCAAATCAAAACAAACTTGAGATTCCACCTCACTACAGTAAGAATGGCTAGGATCAAAAATTCAGGTGAAATCAGATGCTGGTGAGGATGTGGAGAAAGAGGAACTCTCCTCCATTGTTGGTGGGATTGCAAGCTTGTACCACCACTCTGGAAATCAGTCTGGCGGTTCCTCAGAAAATTGGACATTGTACTATTGGAAGATGTAGCAATACCTCTCGTGGGTATATATCCACAAGATGTTCCAACTTGTAATAAGGACACATGTTCTACTATGTTCATAGCAGCCTTATTTATAAGAGCCAGAAGCAGGAAAGAACCACGATGTCCCTCAACAGAGGAATGGATAGAGAAAATGTGGTACATTTACACAATGGAGTACTACTCAGCAATTAAAAAACAATTAATTTATGAAATTCTTAGGCAAATGGATGCATCTGGAGGATACCATCCTGAGTGAGGTAACCCGATCACAAAAGAACACACATGATAAAACTCACTGATAAGGGGATATTAGCCCAGAAACTTAGAATACACAAGATACAATTTGCAAAACACATGAAATTCAAGAGGAAGGAAGACCAAAGTGTGGATACTTCACTGCTTCTTAGAATTGGGGAAAAATACCCATGGAAGGAGTTACAGAGACAAAGTTTGGAGCTGAGATCGATGGAAGGACAATCCAGAGACTGTACCACCTGGGGATCCAACCCATATACAACCACCAAATCCAGACACTATTGCATATGCCAGCAAGATTTTGCTGACAGGACCGTGATATAGCTTTTGTGAGGCTCTGCCAGTGCTTGGCAAATATCGAAGTGGATGCTCACAGTCATCTATTGGATGGAACACAGGGCCCCTAATGAAGGAGCTAGAGAAAGTACCCAAGGAGTCAACGGGCTCTGCAACCCTATAGGAGGAACAACAATATGACCTAACCAATAACCACCAGAGCTGTGTCTAGTTCCATATGTAGCAGAGGATGGCCGAGTCAGCCATCAATGGGAGGAGGGGCCCTTTGTCTTGTGAAGATCATATGCCCCAGTACAGGGGAATGGCATAGCCTAGAAGCAGGAGTAGGTGGGGTGGGGAGCAGGGTATAGGGAGGAAACTTGTCACACGAGATGGGGCTTTGTGAATTTGCCCCATTTTCAGTTTGCTCTTTGTTTTGTGTTTGTGATTAAAGATGTGATTTTGCAGGTTGTCTGCTGTTATGACTCTCCCTAAATTATGGACCCTTCCCTGGGACCATGAGACAAAATAAGCCAAAATAAACTTATCCTCCCACGTTTTGCTTTTGGTCTTGATATTTTTTTCTATGACCAAACTAAACAAGATACTAAGTAGATTTATGACCTTAACATGGATAGCATCATACAGTTTTTAGATTGTCACAGGATGAAGTAGCATGAGGTATAAATAGAAGGAAGAACATGATGGCCTTTGCATCAGCTCTAGCACCTGGGCAATAAGAGTCATGGCAATTAAAAGCAATCTAGAAGCAATTAAAAGCCTTCAAGTAGGCTGTTAGGCTCACGTCAGCTAAGAAATTTAGAAGACATTTGTGGAAGTTCTTAGAAAATCAACATTCTGTGTTTCATTACAAGAGAATAGCTTTGCACTGATTCTCAAGCACTAACAATAGAATATGTTTAATCAACAACACTGAATACTATGAAAACTGAAGCCCCTAAATTGTCTTGAGGATTTGAAGACCTAAATGAGGCTGAATACATTGCTTTGAGAAGGATAGGGATAAGTTTTCATCCCTCAAATTCTGTATGTGCCTAAATCACATGGGCTGGCAGAAAGTCTCTACTTAACTAGAGGGGAATTGCTTACATAGGTCTCATCTGTGAGCGAAAGAAGGCTAGGATTGATTCAGTGATTAATAATTTTAGGAAGACTTCAATGCACTGAGATCCATGATCAACAAATGTCCTTCCCAACTACCTCAGACAATCACAATTAGGTGCGATAAAGGTTAATGTTAACCTTCACAGAGGAAGCCTTCCTGGTCATCTGGTTGAAAGAGCATCTTGGGTGTTCCTATCAATTTGTCTCTGCAAAGCCAAACGAAATTCATGAAGGAGGCACACAATTGTTTATGTGGAATAAAGCAGCTAGCTTCCTGTGGGAGACACACTCTTCTGAGTAGTGGTATGGTACAGCACACTACTTAGTACCAGAGAATGACACAAGGAAAGTTCAGGAAAACTCATATCCCTAGGAAAATGCCTCCATTCCTTTCTGGGAAGCTTGAAGAAAGACTCCCAGAAGCCAGAGTCAGTAAATAGTTAAAAACTTTCTGTGAAATTTGCCCAACACTGTCTTGAAGATCTAAAATGTGTTCCTCAGAGTATCCAGAATTTAAAAAGTTATCTTCTTACATATCATGGATTGTGCTATGTTATGTCATTATATTTTGCAGAAATTAAGAGCAAAAATGAAATGAACTTAAAAGATGAACTAATTGTTTTATAAAATGAGGTTTTCTCAATGGAACTACAGCTAGGAAGGAGTTAATGCACTGTATGGATGTCTAACATATTCCTAGAGAGAGAGAGAGAGAGAGAGAGAGAGAGAGAGAGAGAGAGAGAGAGAGAGAGATGTACTCAAAAGAAGCTAGTAATGATGCCATTAACCTTTCCTAGCCTTACTGTGCAAGGTACTTCACTGTTGGTTCAAGTGATTCCTTTCTCTCTCATTGCAACTCACTAGAACTTTTACTAAGTGTCATTAATCAAAGGTAAAACATTCTCAGAGCAGGAAAGTTGTCACGGAAACAGGCTGCTGTGTGTGGAAAAAATAAAGGGTTTGATAATTATATATTAACTCAACAGTAACATTCTACTCAAAGCATCCAGTTTGTAGGTCCTCTTTGATTTTAGGGCTCTAATTTTGGGGGAGACCTATTAATCTTTTTTCCATTTCTTTGCCTTTCTTATTCAGTAATTGAAATGCTCAGATGTTATTGATTAATGTAGTTTTCTTAAACTACAAGTTGGTTCAGCAGCCAAAGCTATATTCTCTATGCTGTTTTTTCTTCTGAAATCCTCATGGATATTCTGAAATGAGGAGATGGGCGAAAGATGTCAAGATTTCCTGTCAAAACAGGTAGAGCTGGGGCACCAAGGGATAGCAAACAAGAGCAATGAAATAAACTTGTAATTGTATTGATCATAAGAACTATCATATTATAAATATGTCACATCTGGGTTGGAATGAGCCCTACAAGTTTTAATAATACAATCCTATAAGCTTTTAATTAGGGTGACTGAAGGAAGAAAGTCTCCAGCTGTAGCATATTGAAACTTTGGCTAGCTGCAGCAGGAAACAAGTGAAACTCCATTGTTTTAATAGGCTTCCATCACAGAGGAAAACAAACAAGCAAACAAACAAACAAGAGTCCTGGTAGTTAGGAGAAAGAGAAAATAAGTCAAAAGTGGGTATTTAGGAAAGCAGATCCTATAGGGTTTTATCATAGCCCAAAACTGCCAATATCATTTATTTTGTGGAATAAACATCTCTGCTTTGTAATCTAATTGGGAGATGCAAGTGCAATGTGAGTTCTGTTTAGTTCGCAACTCCGGTTGTTTCTTCCCTCACACTGTTTGTGTTAATTGCCCCTTGTGACTGGGCTGCATGTCTCTTATCCTCATAGTGTGCAAATGAATTTGTGCTGTGCTTCTCTCAAACACACCTGCAAGAAATTTTAATAGCTTTTGAAACTGAAGATGTCTCCCTAACTCCCTATTGCATAAGTCATGACTACCTGAGGTATCATCACAAAAGATAATTTAATAATAGCTGTGATGATGTAGGCACCTGAAATCCCATCTGCTAGTATACAGTGCAGGAATATATATATTTCTCTTCTCTTCTCTTCTCTTCTCTTCTCTTCTCTTCTCTTCTCTTCTCTTCTCTTCTCTTCTCTTCTCTTCTCTTCTCTCTCTCTCTCTCTCTCTCTCTCTCTCTCACTTTTATAGACACAGCTAAGGTTTTTCTACTGGCATATGGATACTGCATGGTGTGGCTTGGACATTCAAAAAATTGGCAATAGTTATAACTTTGAATTCATGCTGAATTATAAGTTGATAAATGCTTTGACAAATTATAACCTGTTTCATACTAACTCCTGAATTTTTGTTTTAACACTCAAATTTAGGTTAGAATAAAATTATACAAATATAGAAAGGAAAAATAATTTGCATCAGTAGCTTAGTCTAGCTGGAGCTATGGCTCCAAAATAAAGCAAAACTAAATGCTACTTTTATCAAAATCTATACCAGAATTTAAAGATGTTCAAAGATTTCAAAGTACTTATTGTAAAGTAGATGACAGTTTTCAGGGAGATTAGTACTTTGAAAGAAGGACAACTTATATTTGTAGAATTATCAGTAACTTTGTTGAATGAATAAATGAATAATTGCATGGGTAGATAACAAATGGACCAAATTAATGTACACAGCCATTTATGAACCTATGACTGTCATTCATACCAAGTTTTACTACATATACATATATATTCATGTATATAGTTTTATTTAATCTGTGCTATAAATACATTTTAAGTAGACATTTGAGAAAAATAGGCATCCTCTAAAATCCATGCTCTTGGTTTTGGTTCTCATTGTATTTTTCTGCTTCTTAGTCTCCATTCATCACTTTTTGAAACTTAAACGTAGAAAAGTGAAGGAGGAGCAATATTCACGCTACACCTGTGAACTCCCAGTTTTCTACCTGTTCTAAGGTTCTTTCTCATTATCTTCCTCAGAGGTAGCAGGTTTCCATCAGGCTTTCATGATGTTGAAAGATCACTACAAAGTTCTACCGTGTTACAGCTTGGAGGGTGGTGTATGTGCAAAGAAGTTGGGTAGAAAACATAGTGAAGTCTTTCCAAGCAAGAGCATAGATGAGAGCCAGAGCGTGGTCGAGCTGTTGCTTGGCTTCTGTGCTGAAGGCTTTGAGGCTCTGATCATTAGGCTCTTGTGAATTTAGTATATATTAAACAATTAATTTTTAGAAAAGAAAACATCTGGTTTTTAGCTTGGATGATTTTGATGCCATGACATTTCTATCTTACTGCTAGTGGATGTTCTCTGTATTTTCTTCTGACTATGAAATTGTACCTAAATATTTGATCTAGTTACATGAGCCATAATAAACCTTGTATTATCAAAGTGTTTTTTGTTTTAACAATAAATTGCCACAATAAGTCTGAAAACATTGAAAGCTCTCCAGCACTTCTTAAAATATATATAAAAAAATACCTCAAGTAAAAGAATCCAGAGATTTGGGTATTTTGGGAATTAAAAAAAATGTTTTTATCATTTGGAAGTAAAAACAGACAAATTCACTTCTTTTTGTTTCTAACCTGACACTGTTTTCTACTAAAACTAGAATTTAAAAACAAAATTACAAAAATAGAACAATGTGCATTCTGTCTTTCTCATATATATCATAACCACATCTCATCTTTTTCATTTTAATAGTAAGTTAATCTTTATTGTGGAACAGCTTCTGCATGGTGAATGTAAAAATGAAAAAAAATATACATGATTTGGAGAATAAAAACTACAACGTATCAGCAGCAACTAACAGAAACTGACACTGATCCTGGTGAAAACCTCACTGGCATTTTATTCCTTAAATTACGAGAAAGTGTGGTAGTGGGTGACAAGGCTTAGGTTTCCTTTCCACCATTGATACATAAATGTCTGTGCTTTTGTACTGACTGCTTTACTTTTCAACATAGAGTCTCTATGTAACCTTAGCTGTCCTAAAACCCCAGTGTGTTGATTAGACATGGATTTTTTGGGTGAAGATTTAGTTAAATGAGCACTAGTATAACTACTCAAATGAGTATTCATAACCACTACTTGTTTTATTATAGAGCAGCAACAAAATGGCAGAGACGACAGCTGCCACATCATATACACACACACTCCTTCCTACACAAACTATGCTTTGTACATCAGATGCAGCATAAATACCATGGCATGTGGCAGTTGCTATGGCAATGAGCTTTTTTTTTAATGAAGAGCAGATGGAATCGGCATATAAAACTTGCATAAGTTGTTAGTAATCTGTGAGTTACTGCAGACTAGTTGCTGAAAGAAACTTTAAAATTCTAGCTTTTCTAATTCTTCATATAATGAGTTCAACTCTCTTTTTTCTCTTTGCCTAGTTCAGTTCATCTTGGTATCCAAATGCTAGTAGAGAATTGTTAATTATTTTTCCTGTGCCAAAGAACTTATGTAGACTTGTAAATTGTATAGTTGTATTTTCCAGTCTTTATTTTTTCAAATAAATTTCTATTTTGGAGTTTTTAAAATCTGTCTTACACTAAATAAATATGTACTTTCAATAGACATATGTTAAATTTATTTTAGTTAAAATTCACATTATATATTATACAGTACACAATGATGTATATTATATTTCTAATTCACAATGTATATAATAATACTGAGAAAATTATAAAGTTCCACATAGTATAAAACTGCATAGCAAACAGGATGAGTATGTTGGGTTAGCTTTGGTGTTAGCTGTCTAATTGTCCAATCTTGGTAGGCTTTGCTTTGTATCAAAGCTATCTTTATGTTGTAACTGCATAAGAAAAGGGAGATTTCACTGAAACTCAAAGAATAATTTGTGATTATAATTCCCCAGGCAATTATTTCAATATGAAAACTGATTTTCTGTATCTTTTTTGAACACAAAATTGCAAAGATGTTTTAAACAAAAATTCAGCAGCTACTTTGTTTACTGAGAATAACGCTTTACACAATGGTACCTGTTTGGGCTAGTCCAACAACTACATTCCCGGACAAGAGAATCATGAAGAAACAAATAAATTTAAACAGATTTCTCAAATGGGCAATAGAGCCTCAGGGTTATCAGAGTGGAGCAGCTGTTTAGGATCTAGGCAGGACGTAACACATTGGCAGTGGGTCTCCTCGATGTCTCTTTAACGTTTGACACTATTGTTCAATGCAAATCTTAGTTTCCCTCTCTCTGCATCTGTGGTTCTGCTCTTAATCTTCCCCTGCAAATTTTCTACCACAGATTAGAAAAGGTCTGTGGAAACTGAGTGACATGCATAGAAAATAATAATTAAGCCAATTTTTATTTATACCATGAGCTTACTTTTGAAAATGTACCCCCAACTGAGCCAGGCTTGCAGCTCAACTTTGTACTTTTCATTTATGCAAGGACAAAAGTAAAGAGAAAGTGTCATGGTTTGCAGTTCTCTGATAGTCTCTGCATGTGAGAACATTGCACCGCTGGTGACCATGTTTAGTCTTGTGATACCCTGTGCCTCTACTTGGACCAGTAATGAGTGTCACCGTGTGATATTGCAAAAATGTTTCAGTCAGCCGTTGATGTGTGTTTCATGAATGATGTCCACCTCTCCTTTTGCCTATGTGCTCTCAGGCATCTCTCATGGTGATTGCTCATGTGTAAAACTCTAGGAGGGCTGGAATTCAGAAGATTCATTATAGCCTCTTTGCTCTGTCTCCGTACTGATGGTGCACTACAGGAACTGGGTTCACAAGCTTCAATATTCATTCACTCAGCTTATGCTTTGAACACTAACTTATCACAACATATTATGTGTCAATCTGGACGTGGAAAGTATGATATGGCCAGCCTTAGGTGCTTTTCTTTTCCAGGGATTGTCAGAAAATAGGCATGGATATACTTTTATTTTAAGTGATTATATATATTATATATACTTATTTCATATCATATTATGTTCATATAATAAATGTTTCTATATATTTATTACTATAAAATTAGAGAATGTGTTGGTGTGATAGGAGACTTGTGACAATAATTTGTCAAGTAGTCTAAGGCAGTGGGAACAGATCATCAAGAGAAGTGATATAGGTTATTAAAATTAACCTAAAATTAAAATGCCATCCTTTTCTATTTTGGGCCTTGATTCTTTTATATTTTCTCTGTTTTGCAGCATTTCCTAATTAGTTACTGTGCAAAAATACAAAATTCTTGAAAACTTGCTATTGTTGTGTTACACCAATTTCATCATCAGTTTGGAACTGATTAACAACTTCATGAATTTAAACACGTGCCACAATCACAACATATTTAAAGTTTATTATTTAACTTTATATTTAGACAGCTGTAGCTACCATGAAATAAATGACAAAGGAGGAAAGGATAGCTTTAAACACTTATTTATTTAAAGGTAGTATTTTGAGTGCAAAATTTACCTATTTTTCCCTTAGCTATAAAATCAGAAGTATTTAATTAAAAAAACAGCATATCTTATGTGTGTATTGTAATAGCTGAGTAATTAAGAGATCACCTTTTTGAGCCTTAAGAAAACTATGAAGAGGTACTGTTTCTTCCTTATCAAGAATGCACACAAATACAGCAATCATGACATATACCTTAAATTAACCCTTTACCCCATGGGAAGTGATAGAGAATGAAGCATGGGTTGACTTCCAGAGAGTTACTGTATTGTTATATTTCTAATTCATTATAGGAATAATGTGGACTCCAGCTTTGTTTAGCTAGTGTACTGCTTATAATTGCAAAGTAGCTGTTAAACAATTGTTCCAAAGGCTCAGCTTTGTACGATATTAATGACTATTCAACCTTTTGCAAGACAATATGGAAGGACGTGAGAGATTTATAATTAAGACAATCTTCTGAATGAGTTGTTTGCTCAGAAAACAAAGAGTCTGCCTTTACCTTGGCACTGGTAATTGACAATTAATTGACAGCCTGGTTGACAGTGCATTTGGCTAGGCCGCAGCACTTACTAGAAATGGGATTTAAATCCATGATATTATCCCAGGCCTTGTAATATTATTAACCATAACTCACTAGCATAATTCAACACATGATTGAACACACAATTCACTTCACATTATTAGAGAGTGTTAATCAGTGCAATGGAGAGGCTTGTATTGTTTCATGTTATGATTATTCTCTCTATGTTTGCATAAATGGTGCTAGATGAACAAACATGGAAATCGAACTCACATTTGAAAAAAGAGATTTAATGGTTAAATCCAAGAATAGCTCTGGGGATGTTTGCTCAAGACAATTCTTAACAAATGAACGTAGACTAATAATCATGAATAAAAGTGGCCTAATGTGCTTTCATTTACATGCAGATATGATAGATCCTAAAACACTTCTTCAAGTTGTGATTTTTTTTTCAGGTTGAGAAGTTGTGTATTTTCTAATATTTGTCTTTTTTTATTGGACATTTTATTTACATTTCAAATGTTATCCCCTTTACCGGTCTGCCCACCTGGGAAACCCCCATCATAATCCCCCTCTCCCTGTGTCTATGAGGGTGCTCTGCCCCTCCCCCACCTACCCACTCTATTTGGTGACCTAGTCACCACTGGAGCTAACCCTTAAAAAAATTAAAAGGTAGGTTGGTTATATATAATATTATATATATATATATTTCCTTTTTGTTGTTATTATTTTATTTATTTACATTTCAAATGTTATCACTCTCTCCGGTTTCCCCTTCAACCCAATCCCTGATCTCACACCCCTGCTTCTATGAGGGTTCTCACCCACTCACCTACCCACTCCTGTCTCACCACCCCAGCATTCTTCCACTCAGGGGCATTAAGGCTTCACAGGACCAAGGGCCTCTCCTCCCTGGGAGCTAGGGGTAGGGGGAGGAATCTGGCTGGTTGATATTATTATTCTACCCGTAGGGTTGCAAAGCCTTTCAGCTCCTTCAGTCCTTCCCCTAACTCCTCCATTGGGGTCCCTGTGCTCAGTCAGAAGGTTGGCTGCAAGCATCTGCACCTGTATCTATATTTGTAAGGCCCTGGCAGAGCCTCTCAGGAGACATCCATATCAGGCTCCTCTCAGCAAGCACTTCCACAAAGATAATTGTTCAAATATGTTCATAGTAGATTTTTTTTTGGTGTGTGATAGGTAGAAAATTGAAAGCACAAAGATGTCCCTTAACAAAAGAATGGGTGGAGAAAATGTGCTATGTTTACACGATATATTAACCAGCAATTGCTTAAAGACGATGACATCATGAAATTGGCAGGCAAATTGATAGAAGCAAAAAAGATCATTCTGAGTCAGGTAATCCAGACCCAAATAGACAAACATAGTATGTCCTCACTTATAAGTGGATATTAGATGAAAAGAACAATCATGTAATTATCCACAAACCCAAAGATGCTAGATTACAAGGAGATCTCAAGATGGGCTGTGTAAATCTCACTGACAAAGGGAAATAGAATAGACCTTATGGGTGGACTAGGGTTGGTGGGACTGGTCAGAGGTGGGGATAGAGATGGAACACAAAGAATTGGGTGGAGAGGTGACACTGGAAGAGAGTGCTGGGTAATATGATGTCCTGTAAACATAGCACTTAATTTGAGCTAAAGAAATATATGTGAAACAGATGTTCATCACCTTATCCATAGGGTCCTTTCTCCCTGTAGGATATTCCTTTCTATAGTCACTTATATAAAGGACTTTGGAGCCTGGAAAATGAAAGAGCTATAAGGCATTTGAGGTAAGACTCTCTAAATGACTGGCACCAATGTTAATTTGCTGGCTGACATGACATACGTAGCAAATAAATTTATATTGTCAAATGGGCAGTGGTGTTGCATGCCTTTAATCCCAGCACTTGGGAGGCAGAGGCAGGCAGATTTCTGAGTTCAAGGCCAGCCTGATCTACAAAGTGAGTTCTAGGACAGCCAGGGCTACACAGAGAAACCCTGTCTCAAAAACAAACAAACAAACAAACAAACAAACAAACATACAAAAAAACCGCAACCCAAAACAAACACGTGTGTGTGTGTGTGTGTGTGTGTGTGTGTGTATAGTCTTAAGTCATTGAGAGTTATACATTTCCCTCAGCAGTGAGCATTTATCTTAGCACCGAAAGTTGTTTAGTGCTATTGCTATAAATTGTAATTAATGAGGATGGAGTTAAGAATAAGCTTGTAAGCTTTAAGACAACAAACACGTGAATATTGGCTTTCTATTATTTATGTTGTTATTGAAGATCAGCCTTAGTCCATGGTGATCTGATAGGATGCATGGGACAATTACAACATTTTTGTATCTGTTGAGGCCAGTTTTGTGACCAATTATATGGTCAATTTTGGAGAAGGTCCCGTGAGGTGCTGAGAAGAAGGCATATCCTTTTGTTTTAGGATACAATGTTCTGTAGATATCTGTTAAGTCCATTTGTTTTATAGCTTCTGTTAGTTTCACTGTGTCCCTGTTTAGTTTCTGTTTCCACGATCTGTCCATTGATGAAAGTGGTGTATTGAAGTCTCTCACTATTATTGTGTGAGGTGCAATGTGTGCTTTGAGCTTTACTAAAGTATCTTTAATGAATGTGGCCGCCCTTGCATTTGGAGCATAGATATTCAGAATTGAGAGTTCCTCTTGGAGGATTTTACCTTTGATGAGTATGTAATGTCTTTTTTGTCTTTTTTGAATACTTTGGGTTGGAAGTCGATTTTAATCGATATTAGAATGGCTACTCCAGCTTGTTTCTTCAGACCATTTGTTTGGAAAATTATTTCCCAGCCTTTCACTCTGAGGTAGTTTCTGCCTTTTTCCCTGAGATGGGTTTCCTGTAAGCAGCAGAATGTTGGGTCCTGTTTGTTTAGCCAGTCTGTTAGTCTATGTCTTTTTATTGGGGAATTGAGACCATTGACATTAAGAGATATTAAGGAATAGTAATTGTTGTTTCCTTTTATTTTGTTGTTAGAGTTGGCATTCTATTCTTGTGGCTGTCTTCTTTTTGGTTTGTTGAGGGATTACTTTCTTGCTTTTTCTAGGGTGAATCACAGACTCTTTTTTGGTAATCTTACTCTTTATTGCTTAAGGTGGGATTTCATTAGTCCATTCTAACTCACTGAATTTAAAATTATTTCCATAATACAAAAGTTTATTGCCAAAGTGACCATGTGAATAGATCAATTTAGTTTGACTTTATTTCATTTTCCAAACACAGCTGTGCTCCTTGCTCCTCCAATAACGAAGAAGGTGAGAATCTTACTTGAATGTTTCTTCTTTCTTATTTTGTTCCTCCACCAAGTCTTTATACATACCCATCCCTAAGACTTAGTTTTCCTCTGATGACTGAATATTACATTTTTTTTTCAAAAGTAGTAATGCCAGGCAGTGGTGGCGCACAGCCTTAATCCCAGCACTTGGGAGGCAGAGGTAGGCAGATTTCTGAGTTCAGGGCCAGCCTGGTCTACAGAGTGAGTTCCAGTACAGCCAGGGCTACACAGAGAAACCCTGTCTAGAAAAACGAAAAGAAAAAAAAGTAGTAATATCTACTCAGAAAAAAATTTTTAAGAACAATATGTAACCATAGAGTGCTCACAATAAGCAACTGGCCTTGTTAACAGCATTGCTAAGTTTGAAATAAGACAACTAGGAGCTAAAGACTATGAGAGGCAATCATGACCACAGACAAAGAAGTGATTGAAACTATTTTAACATTTACATGTTCTGATTTCAATTCTAAAACTTTTATATCAATACATTATATTTTATGAGATCAGATCTATTTGCCTGAGATATATAGTAATTCTTGGTTTACAGGTTTAAACAGGATCATAACTTCAGCTTTAAGAAAAAAATTTCATTTGAAAACTTTGAAATAAAAGAGGACTAAGCACATGTTATTTTTTATTTAATAATAATAACAATTAAATATTGTTTTCATAGGAGGGACCAGATGCAATGCTCATTCCATGTTGAATTGCTTTCCATGTAAATGTGCATTATTCCTATATACTCATTTCATCATAGTCTCACTAGAGCACGTCTGGCCTATGGAATCTTGGCTTTGTTGTGAATATATAAATTAATTATATTTGAAATTAATAATTTTAGAATATTTGGATTTTATGTTTATATCTGTTATGCATATATAAAAATCATTAATATCCATTTCTATCATTATCTTGATTTTTATAATTTAATAGTAAGTCATTTTTTTTTCTTAATGGATATTTTATTTATTTACATTTCAAATGTCATCCTCCTTCCCAGTTTCCCCTCTGCAAACAGCCTATCCCATTCCCCCCTGAACTCTGCTTTTATGAGGGTGCTCCCCTATCTCACCCACTCCTGCCTCACCACCCAAGCATTCCCTATAACTGGGGCATCAAGCCTTCACAGGACCAAGGGCCTCCCCTCACACTGATGCCAAATAAGGAAATCCTCTACTACATAGGCAGCTGGATCCATGAGTGCCTCCATGCACACTCTTTGGTTGGTGGTTTAGTCCTTGGGAGCTTTAGGGGGTCTAGTTGGTTGTTATTGTTGTTCTTCCTATGGGGATACAAACACCTTCAACTCCTTCAGTCCTTCTAACTCCCTCATTGAGATCCTCCTGTTCAGTCCAATGTTTGTCTGCATCCAAACCACATCTACATTGTTCCAGCTCTGGGAAAGCCTCTCTGGAGACAGCTATAGCAGGCTCCTGTTAGCAATCACTTTTTTGGTATCAGTAATAGTGTCTAGGTTTGGTGGCTGCATATGGGGTAGACCCAAAGGTGAGGCAGTCTCTGGATGGCCTTTTATTCAGTCTCTGCTCCATTCTTTGTTCCTGAATTTCCTTTTGACAGGAGGAATTCTGGGTTAATATTTTAGAGATGGGTGGTTGGCACCATCCATCAAACAGGGGCCATGCCAAACCTCTTTTGTTGGATATTTTAGCTAATGTTATCCCTGTTAGGTCCTGGGAGTTTCTTGCTTTCCTGGCATCTGGGACTTTCAGGTTGCTACACCCAGTTCCGTATCCCCCATTGCTACATACTTCTGTTCAATTTCCTGAGCCTCTGTACATCTTCATCTCCTCTCATACTTGATTCTGCCTCTATCCCCCACCCCCTTCCTCTCTTCCTCCCAAGTCCCTCCCACCCTCTACTTCCCTTGATTATATTACTTCCCCTTCTAAGTAGTACTGAAGCACCTACTCTTTGGTCTTCCTTCATCTTGAGCTTCATGTGATCTCTGAGTTGTAGTGTATGTATTCCATGCTCTTTGCCTACTATCCATTTATCAATGAGTATATACTATGTTTGTTCTTTTGTTACAGAGGCATCTCATTCAGGATGATATTTTCTAAATCCATCCATTTGCCTGTGGATTTCATGAAGTCATTGATTTTAGTAGCTGAGTAGTACTCCATTGTGTAAATGTACCACATTTTCCATATACATTCCTCTGTTGAAGGATATCTGGGTTCTTTCCAGCTTCTGGCTATTATAAATAAGGCTGCTATGAACATAGTGAAGCATGTGTCCTTATTACAATTTGGAGCATCTTCTGGTATATGCCAAGGAGTGGTATAGCTGGGTCCTCAGGTAGTACTATGTCCAATTTTCTGAGGAATCCCCAGACTGATTTCCAGAGTGATTGAACCACTTTGCACCCCTACCAACAATGAAGTAGTGTTCCTCTTTGTCCACAACCTTGCCAGCATCTGCTGTCACCTGAGTTTTTTATCTTAGCCATTCTGACTGGTGTGAGGTGGAAACTCAGTGTCATTTTGATTTGCATTTTCCTGATGATTAAGGATGCAGAACACTTCTTTAGGTGCTTCTCTGTCATTCAAGTTTCCTCAGTTGAGAATTCTCTCTTTAGATCTGTTCTCCATTTTTCATAGGATTATTTGGTTCTCTGGAATATTGAGTCTTTTTTGTATATTGAATATTAGGTACTTCTCAGTCATTCTAGATTCCTCAGTCAAGAATTCTCTGTTTATCTCTGTACCCCAGTTTTTATTAGAGTTATTTGGTTCTCTGGAGTCTGTCTTCTTGCATTCTTTGTATATATTGGATATTAGTACTCTCTCAGATGTAGGGTTGGTAAAGATCATTTTCCAATCTGTTGGTTGACATTTTGTCCTACCACCTGCATGGGATGGAAGGAGTTTGGCCACACCGGTGTCCTGGGCACCTAGATCCTGTCATGTAGTTACAGCTCCCCACAGCCCCCTGAGGAGAGGTATGTGGTATCAATCACTTAGTAGCTGCACCAAGCCCTCAAGCCATGCAAATAAGGTTTCCCAAAGCTCTCAGTGGAAGTCAATTAGAAGTACCTGCTGTCCAACCCTGAATCACTCCCAAACCTGTATATAAATCCTATGCAGGAAATAAAAGGTGTGCAAGAACTACTCTGTAGTCCAAGCCTTCTGTCCAAAGAACTGTAACACTTGGGAAGAGGTCTGCTCTCTGCTATGCTGCCTGAAGCTCCACTGCACTTCTTACTAACTAGTTGGCCTCTTGTTGGCCCAGCCTGACCAGACTCAGTGCAGGGCTGCACCTAGTAGTCAAATAACCTGAAGGCATGGCAGAGACAGAGGTGGAGCCAACCAAAGCAGCAGCAGAAGCAAAGGAAGAGACCTCCTCTCCCTGCCCTAACTCACTTTCCTTCGCTGGACCTCTGGCACCAGGCTGTTCCAGAGATCTCCATGGGAAACCTCTGGTACACAGGCCCACACAGATTAGCATAGGTGTGTGGGTTTAATTCTGGGTCTTTAAATCTATTCCATTGATCTACCTGCCTGGCTCCATAACAATGTCATTTGGCTTTTATCATTATTGGGTCAAAGTAGAGCTTGAAATTAGGGAGAGTGTTTCCCTCAGAATTTAGTTCTCTTATTGTTGAGAATAGTTTTCAGTATCCTGGATTTTATGTTGTTCCAAATGAATTTGAGAATTCCTCCTTCTATCTCTGTGAAAAATCGTATTGGGATTTTGATGGCAATTGCATTGAATCTGTAGATTGTTTTTTGATAAGTTGGCCATTTTTATTATGTTAATCCTGCTGATCCATGAGCATGGGAGATCTTTTCAATTTCTGAGGTCTTCAATTATTTTCATCAGAGATTTGAAGTTCTTGTTGTACATGGTCACACCAAAAATTTTTGTGACTATCATGAAGGGTTTTGTTTCCCTAAATTTTTAATAGGATATTTTATTATTTACATTTTAAATGTTATCTCCTTTCGTGATTTCCCCCCAAGAAACCCTCTATCACATCCCCCCTTCTTCTGCTTCTAAGAGGGTATGCCCCAACCAACATATCCAACCTGCCTCCCGCGTCAGGCTCTGGCAGAGTCTCTCTGGAGACAGCTATATCAAGCTCCTGTCAGCATGTACTTCTTGGCATTCACAGTAGTGTCAGAGTTTGATGACTGTATATGGGATGAATCCCCAGGTGGGGCAGTCTCTGGATGGCCTTTGCTTCAGTCTTTGGTCCACATTTTGTTTCCATGTTTCCTCCCATGAGTATTTTGTTTCCCATTTTAAGAAGGACTGACCCATCCAAACTTTGGTCTTGAGTTTCATGTGGTCTATGAATTGTATCTTCAGTATTCTGAGCTTTTAGACTAATATCCACTTATCAGTGAGTGTATACCATGTATGTTCTTTTGAGATTGGGTTACCTCACTCAGGATGATATTTTCTAGTTTCATCCATTTGCTTAAGAATTTCTTGAAGTCATTGTTTTTAAAAGCGGAGTAGTACTCCATTGTGAAAATGGACACATTTTCGGTGTCCATTCCTCTGTTGAAGGACATCTGGGTGCTATCCAGCTTCTGACTATTATAAATAAGGCTGCTATGAACATAGTGGAGCATGTGTCCTTGTTATATGTTGGAAATCTTTTGGGTATGTAACGAGGAGTGGTCTAGCTAGGTCCTCAGGAAATACTATGTTCAATTTTCTAAGGAATCTCCAGACTGATTTCCAGAGTGGTTGTACCAGCTTACAATTCCACCAGCAATGGAGGAGTGTTACTCTCTCAATATATCCTCGCCAGCATCTGCTGTCACCTGAGTTTTTGATCTTAGCCATTCTGACTGGTGTGAGGTGGAATCTCTGTGTCATTTTGATTTGCATTTCCCCAATGAGTAAGGATGGTGAACATTTCTTTAAGTGCTTCTTGACCATTCAAGTTTCCTCATTTGACAATTCATTATTTAGCTCTCTACCCCCTTTTAATAGGGTTATTTGATTGTGTGGAGTCTAATTCCTTGAGTTCTTTGTATATAATGGATATTAGCCCTCTGTCAGATGTAGGATTGGTAAACATATTTTCCTAATCTGTTGGTTGTCATTTTGTCCTATTGACAATGTCCTTTGCTTTAAGAAGCTTAGTAATTTTTATGAGGTCCCATTTGTCAATTCTTCGAACATAAGCCATTGGTGTTCTGTTCAGGAACTTTTCCACTGTGCCCATGTATTCAAGGCTCTTCTCCACTTTCTTTTCTATTAGTTTCAGTGTATCTGGTTTTATGAGGAGGTCCTTGATTCACTTTGACTTGAGCTTTGTACAAGGAGATAAGAATGTGTTGATTTGCATTCTTCTGCATGCAGACAGCCACTTGAGCCAGCACCATCTGTTGAAAATGCCGTCTTTTCCCCACTGGATGGTTTTAGCTCCTTTGTCAAAAATCAGATTAGCATAGGTTTGTGAGTTCAGTTCTATTTCATAGATCTTCCTGCCTGTTTCTGAACCAATACCATGAAGTTTTTAATCACTATTGCTGTGTAGTACAGCTTGAGGTCAGGGATGGTGATACCACCAGAAATTCTTTCACTATCCTCAATTTTTTTTTGTTGTTGTTGTTATTCCAATTGAATTTACAAATTGCTCTTTTTAACTTTATGAAGAATTGAGTTGGAGTTTTGGTAGGGATTGCATTGAATCTGTAGATTGCTGTCAGCGAAGTTGCCATTTTTACTATATTGATCCTGCTTATCCATGTGCATGGGAGATCTTTTCATTTTCTGAGATCTTAAATTTCTTTCCTTAGAGACTTGAAGTTCTTGTCATACAGATTTATCACTTGTTTCGTTAGAATCACATAAAGTTATTTTATACTTGTTACTATTGTGAGGGGTGTCATTTCCCTAATTTCTTTCTCAGCATGTTTATCCTTTGAGTATAGGAAGGCTACTGATTTGTTTGAATTAATTTTATATCTGGCTACTTTTCTAAAGTTGTTTATCAGCTGTACATATTCTCTGAATTTTTGTGGTCACTTAAGTATACTATCATATCATTTGCAAATAGTGGTATTTTGACTTCTTCCTTTCCAATTTGTGTGCCTTTGACATCCTTTTATTGTCTAATTTCTCTGCCTAGGATTTTGAGTACTATATTGAACAGTTAGGGAGAGAGTGGGCATTCTTGTCTAGTCCCTGATTTGGTGAGATTGCTTCAAGTTTCCCTCCATTTAGTTTGATACTGGTTTGTTGTATATTGCCTTTATTATATTTAGACCTGGGCCTTGAATTCATGATCTTTCCAAGACTTTTAACATGACGGACTGTTTAATCGAATGATTTTTCAGCATCTGAGATGATAATGTGTTTTTCCTCCTTTGAGTTTGGTTATATAGTGGATTACGTTGATGCATTCCCATATATTGTTTCATCCCTGCATTCCTGGGATGAAGCCTACTTAATCACCATGAATGAGAGTTTTGAGTGTTTTCTTGAATTCTGTTTGCAAGAATTTTATTGAGTATTTTTGCAGTGATATTCATAAGAGAAATTGGTCTGATGTTCTGTTTCATTCTTTTTTTTCTGTGTGGTTTAGATATTAGTTTAACTGTGGGCTCATAGAGTGAATTAGGTAGTGTTCCCTCCTCTGTTTCTACTTTGTGGAGTAATTTTAAGAGTATTGGTATTAGATCTTCTTTGAAAGTCTGATAGAATTCTGTACTAAACCCATTTGGTCCTGGGTTTTTTTTTTTTTTTTTGCTGGGGGAGTTTTAATGATTGCTTCTATTTCATTAGCGGTTAGGGGATTGTTTATATGGTTTATCTGATCCTGATTTAACCTTTGCACCTGTTAGCTATCCAGAAAATTATACATCCCATCCAGATTTTTTTCAGCTTTGTTGAGTATTGGGTTTTGTAGTAGGATCTGATGGTTTTTGTATTTTCTCAGATTCTGTTGTTATGTCTTCCATTTCATTTCTGATTTTGTTAATTTGGGTCCTGTCTGTGTGCCCTCTGGTTAGTTTTGCTAAGAGTTTATCTATCTTGTTGATTTTCTCAAAGAACTAGCTTCTGGTTGTGTTGATTCTTTGTATAGTGCTCTTTGTTTCTAATTGGTTGATTTCAATCCTGAGTTTGGTTATTTCCTGTTGTCTACTTTCCTTGGGTTCATTTGCTTCTTTTTGTTCTAGAGCTTTCACATATGCTGTGAAACTGCTAGCATATGCTCTCTCTAATTTTTTTATGGAGGCACTCAGAGATAGGAGTTTTCTTCTTAGCATTGCTTTCATTATGTCCCATAATTTTGATTATGTTGTTCCTTCATTTTCATTAAATTCTAAAACGTTTTTTAATCCTTTCTTTATTTTTTTCCCTGAACAAGGTATCCTTGAGTAGAGAGTTCTTCAGATTCTATGTGTATATGGACTTTTTATTGTTTTTGTTGTTATTGAAGTCCTTAGTGTTTTTGATCATTATGTGAAGGTAGGAAATTCTTTTCTGATCTAATATATTTGGGATTCTGTAAACTTCTTGTATTTTCATGAGAATCTATATCTTTAGATTAGGGAAATTTTCTTCTATAATTGTGTTGAAGACATTTACTGTCCCTTTGAGTTGGAATCTGCTGTCTTCTATAACTATTATTCTTATGTTTGGTCTTTTCATTTGGATTTCAAGGATGCTTTGGGTTAGGAACTTTTTGCATTTTGCATTTTCTTTGACAGTTGTGCCAATGTTTTCTGTGGTATCTTTTATTCCTGATATTCCCTCTTCTATCTCTTATATTCTGTTGGTAATGTTTGTACCCATGACTCCTGATCTCTTTCCTAGGTTTTGTATCACCAGGTTTGTCTCTGTTTGTGATTTCTTTATTGTTTCTATTTATATTTTTTAGACCCTGGATTGCTTTGTTCAATTCTTTCACCTGTTTGTTTGTGATTTCCTGTATTTCTTTAAGGAATATATGTGTTTCCTCGTTAAGGGCGTCTACCTATTTACCTATGTTCTCCTGAGTTTATTATGGGAGTTATTCATGTCCTTCTTAAAGTCCTCTATCATCAACATCAGATATGATTTTAAATCAGAATCTTTCTTTTCAGGTGTGTTGAGATATCCAGGACTTCCTGTGGTGGGAGAACTGGGTTTTTATGATGCCAAGTAGCCTTGGTTTCTGTTGCTTTTATTCTTGTGCTTACCTGTCACCATCTGGTTATCTCTGGTGTTAGCTGGACTTGCTGTCTCTGACTGGAGTCTGTACCTCCTGTGAGCCTCTAAACCTGGGTGTGTCAGCACTGCTGTGATCTTAAGTATGTCAGCACTCCTGGGGGTCAAGATAGCTCTGGGTAGGATTGTAGTGCAGCGAGGGGTCATCTCTGGGTGCAAATGGAAACCAGAA
Organism: Mus musculus; assembly: GCF_000001635.26. Taxonomy (NCBI): domain Eukaryota; kingdom Metazoa; phylum Chordata; class Mammalia; order Rodentia; family Muridae; genus Mus; species Mus musculus. Next base: position 82,522,822 of record NC_000079.6, read on the forward strand.
GAAGGCTAGTAAGTAGTTTCTAATAAGGTTTTAAAATAGTAATTTACAGGATAGAAGACTTAGTATAGCCTTCACTGAATCAAGCATGTTTCATATAAGTATGTTTTAGTACTATCCTTAAAACTAATACATTTGGTTTTCTTTTATGTTCATGTATATATGTGCTTTTTTTTTTTTTTTTCATTTTTTTCCATTTTTTATTAGGTATTTAGCTCATTTACATTTCCAATGCTATACCAAAAGTCCCCCATACCCACCCACCCCCACTCCCCTACCCACCCACTCCCCCTTTTTGGCCCTGGCGTTCCCCTGTACTGGGGCATATAAAGTTTGCATGTCCAATGGGCCTCTCTTTCCAGTGATGGCCTACTAGGCCATCTTTTGATACATATGCAGCTAGAGTCAAGAGCTCCGGGGTACTGGTTAGTTCATAATGTTGTTCCACCTATAGGGTTGCAGATCCCTTTAGCTCCTTGGGTACTTTCTCTAGCTCCTCCATTGGGAGCCCTGTGATCCATCCATTAGCTGACTGTGAGCATCCACTTCTGTGTTTGCTAGGCCCCGGCATAGTCTCACAAGAGACAGCTACATCTGGGTCCTTTCGATAAAATCTTGCTAGTGTATGCAATAGTGTCAGCGTTTGGATGCTGATTATGGGGTGGATCCCTGGATATGGCAGTCTCTACATGATCCATCCTTTCATCTCAGCTCCAAACTTTGTCTTTGTAACTCCTTCCATGGGTGTTTTGTTCCCAATTCTAAGGAGGGGCATAGTGTCCACACTTCAGTCTTCATTCTTCTTGAGTTTCATGTGTTTAGCAAATTGTATCTTATATCTTGGGTATCCTAGGTTTGGGGCTAATATCCACTTATCAGTGAGTACATATTGTGTGAGTTCCTTTGTGAATGTGTTACCTCACTCAGGATGATGCCCTCCAGGTCCATCCATTTGGCTAGGAATTTCATAAATTCATTCTTTTTAATAGCTGAGTAGTACTCCATTGTGTAGATGTACCACATTTTCTGTATCCATTCCTCTGTTGAGGGGCATCTGGGTTCTTTCCAGCTTCTGGCTATTATAAATAAGGCTGCTATGAACATAGTGGAGCATGTGTCCTTCTTACCAGTTGGGGCATCTTCTGGATATATGTCCAGGAGAGGTATTGCTGGATCTTCCGGTAATACTATGTCCAATTTTCTGAGGAACCGCCAGACTGATTTCCAGAGTGGTTGTACAAGCCTGCAATCCCACCAATAATGGAGGAGTGTTCCTCTTTCTCCACATCCATGCCAGCATCTGCTGTCACCTGAAATTTTGATCTTAGGCATTCTGACTGGTGTGAGGTGGAATCTCAGGGTTGTTTTGATTTGCATTTCCCTGATGATTAAGGATGTTGAACATTTTTTCAGGTGCTTCTCTGCCATTCGGTATTCCTCAGGTGAGAATTCTTTGTTCAGTTCTGAGCCCCATTTTTTAATGGGGTTATTTGATTTTCTGAAGTCCACCTTCTTGAGCTCTTTATATATGTTGGATATTAGTCCCCTATCTGATTTAGGATAGGTAAAGATCCTTTCCCAATCTGTTGGTGGTCTTTTTGTCTTATTGACGGTGTCTTTTGCCTTGCAGAAGCTTTGGAGTTTCATGAGGTCCCATTTGTCAATTCTCGATCTTACAGCACAAGCCATTGCTGTTCTGTTCAGGAATTTTTCCCCTGTGCCCATATCTTCAAGGCTTTTCCCCACTTTCTCCTCTATAAGTTTCAGTGTCTCTGGTTTTATGTGAAGTTCCTTGATCCACTTAGATTTGACCTTAGTACAAGGAGATAAGTATGGATCGATTCGCATTCTTCTACACGATAACAACCAGTTGTGCCAGCACCAATTGTTGAAAATGCTGTCTTTCTTCCACTAGATGGTTTTAGCTCCCTTGTCGAAGATCAAGTGACTATAGGTGTGTGGGTTCATTTCTGGGTCTTCAATTCTATTCCATTGGTCTACTTGACTGTCTATATACCAGTACCATGCAGTTTTTATCACAATTGCTCTGTAGTAAAGCTTTAGGACTGGCATGGTGATTCCACCAGAAGTTCTTTTATCCTTGAGAAGATTTTTTGCTATCCTAGGTTTTTTCTTATTCCAGACGAATTTGCAAATTGCTCCTTCCAATTCGTTGAAGAATTGAGTTAGAATTTTGATGGGGATTACATTGAATCTGTAGATTGCTTTTGGCAAGATAGCCATTTTTACAATGTTGATCCTGCCAATCCATGAGCATGGGAGATCTTTCCATCTTCTGAGATCTTCTTTAATTTCTTTCTTCAGAGATTTGAAGTCTTTAATCATACAGATCTTTCACTTCCTTAGTTAGAGTCACGCCAAGATATTTTATATTATTTGTGACTATTGAGAAGGGTGTTGTTTCCCTAATTTCTTTCTCAGCCTGTTTATTCTTTGTGTAGAGAAAGGCCATTGACTTGTTTGAGTTAATTTTATATCCAGCTACTTCACCGAAGCTGTTTATCAGGTTTAGGTGTTCTCTGGTAGAATTTTTAGGGTCTTTTATATATACTATCATATCATCTGCAAAAAGTGATATTTTGACTTCCTCTTTTCCAATTTGTATCCCCTTGATCTCCTTTTGTTGTCGAATTGCTCTGGCTAATACTTCAAGTACTATGTTGAAAAGGTAGGGAGAAAGTGGGCAGCCTTGTCTAGTCCCTGATTTTAGTGGGATTGCTTCCAGCTTCTCTCCATTTACTTTGATGTTGGCTACTGGTTTGCTGTATACTGCTTTTATCATGTTTAGGTATGGGCCTTGAATTCCTGATCTTTCCAAAACTTTTATCATGAATGGGTGTTGGATCTTGTCAAATGCTTTTTCTGCATCTAAGGAGATGATCATGTGGTTTTTGTCTTTGAGTTTGTTTATATAATGGATTACACTAATGATTTTCGTATATTAAACCATCCCTGCATCCCTGGAATAAAACCTACTTGGTCAGGATGGATGATTGCTTTAATGTGTTCTTGGATTCGGTTAGCGAGAATTTTATTGAGGATTTTTGCATCGATATTCATAAGAGAAATTGGTCTGAAGTTCTCTATCTTTGTTGGGTCTTTCTGTGGTTTAGGTATCAGAGTAATAGTGGCTTCATAAAATGAGTTGGGTAGAGTACCTTCTAATTCTATTTTGTGAAATAGTTTGTGCAGAACTGGAAGTAGATCTTCTCTGAAAGTCTGATAGAACACTGCACTAAACCTGTCTGGTCCTGGGCTTTTTTTGGCTGGGAGACTATTAATAACTGCTTCTATTTCTTTAGGTGATATGGGACTGTTTAGATGGTCAACTTGATCCTGATTCAACTTTGGTACCTGGTATCTGTCCAGAAATTTGTCCATTTCGTCCAGGTTTTCCAGTTTTGTTGAGTATAGCCTTTTGTAGAAGGATCTGATGGTGTTTTGGATTTCTTCAGGATCTGTTGTTATGTCTCCCTTTTCAGTTCTGATTTTGTTAATTAGGATTTTGTCCCTGTGCCCTTTAGTTAGTCTAGCTAAGGGTTTATTTATCTTGTTGATTTTCTCAAAGAACCAACTCCTCCTTTGGTTAATTCTTTGAATAGTTCTTCTTGTTTCCACTTGGTTGATTTCACCCCTGAGTTTGATTATTTCCTGCAGTCTACTCCTCTTGGGTAAATTTGCTTCCTTTTTTTCTAGGGCTTTTAGATGTGTTATCAAACTGCTAGTATGTGCTCTCTCCCGTTTCTTTTTGGAGGCACTCAGAGCTATGAGTTTCTCTCTTAGAAATGCTTTCATTGTGTCCCATAGGTTTGGGTACGTTGTGGCTTCATTTTCATTAAACTCTAAAAAGTCTTTAATTTCTTTCTTTATTCCTTCCTTGACCAAGGTATCATTGAGAAGAGTGTTATTCAGTTTCCACGTGAATGTTGGCTTTCCATTATTTATGTCGTTATTGAAGATCAGTCTTAGGCCATGGTGGTCTGATAGGATACATGGGAAAATTTCAATATTTTTGTATCTGTTGAGGTCTGTTTTGTGACCAATTATATGGTCAATTTTGGAGAAGGTCCTGTGAGGTGCTGAGAAGAAGGTATATCCTTTTGTTTTAGGATAAAATGTTCTGTAGATATCTGTCAGGTCCATTTGTTTCATAACTTCTGTTAGTTTCACTGTGTCCCTGTTTAGTTTCTGTTTCCATGATCTGTCCATTGAAGAAAGTGGTGTGTTGAAGTCTCCCACTATTATTGTGTGAGGTGCAATGTGTGCTTTGAGCTTTACTAAAGTGTCTTTAATGAATGTTGCTGCCCTTGCATTTAGAGCGTAGATATTCAGAATTGAGAGTTCCTCTTGGAGGATTTTACCTTTGATGAGTATGAAGTGTCCCTCCTTGTCTTTTTTGATAACTTTGGGTTGGAAGTCGATTTTATCCGATATTAAAATGGCTACTCCAGCTTGTTTCTTCAGTCCATTTGCTTGGAAAATTGTTTTCCAGCCTTTCACTCTGAGGTAGTGTCTGTCTTTTTCCCTGAGATGGGTTTCCTGTAAGCAGCAGAATGTTGGGTCCTGTTTGTGTAGCCAGTCTGTTAGTCTATGTCTTTTTATTGGGGAATTGAGTCCATTGATATTAAGAGATATTAAGGAAAAGTAATTGTTGCTTCCTTTTATTTTTGTTGTTAGAGTTGGCATTCTGTTCTTGTGGCTGTCTTCTTTTTGGTTTGTTGAGTGATTACTTTCTTGCTTGTTCTAGGGCATGATTTCTGTCCTTGTATTGCTTCTTTTCTGTTATTATCCTTTGAAGGGCTGGATTCGTGGAGAGATAATGTGTGAATTTGGTTTTGTCGTGGAATACTTTGGTTTCTCCATCTATGGTAATTGAGAGTTTGGCCGGGTATAGTATCCTGGGCTGGCATTTGTGTTCTCTTAGTGTCTGTTTAACATCTGTCCAGGCTCTTCTGGCTTTCATAGTCTCTGGTGAAAAGTCTGGTGTAATTCTGATAGGCCTTCCTTTATATGTTACTTGACCTTTCTCCCTTACTGCTTTTAATATTCTATCTTTATTTAGTGAATTTGTTGTTCTGATTATTATGTGTCGGGAGGAATTTCTTTTCTGGTCCAGTCTATTTGGAGTTCTGTAGGCTTCTTGTATGATCATGGGCATCTCTTTCTTTATGTTTGGGAAGTTTTCTTCAATTATTTTGTTGAAGATATTAGCTGGCCCTTTAAGTTGAAAGTCTTCATTCTCATCAATTCCTATTATCCGTAGGTTTGGTCTTCTCATTGTGTCCTGGATAACCCTGATGTTTTGAGTTAGGATCCTTTTGCATTTTGTATTTTCTTTGACTGTTGTGTCGATGTTCTCTATAGAATCTTCTGCACCTGAGATTCTCTCTTCCATTTCTTGTATTCTGTTGCTGATGCTCGCATCTATGGCTCCAGATCTCTTTCCTAGGGTTTCTATCTCCAGCCTTGCGTCGCTTTGGGTTTTCTTTATTGTGTCTACTTCCCCTTTTAGTTCTAGTATGGTTTTGTTCATTTCCATCACCTTTTTGGATGTGTTTTCCTGTTTTTCTTTAAGGACTTCTACCTGTTTGGTTGTGTTTTCCTGCTTTTCTTTAAGGGCCTGTAACTCTTTGGCAGTGCTCTCCTGTAATTCTTTAAGTGACTTATGAAAGTCCTTCTTGATGTCCTCTATCATCATCATGAGAAATGTTTTTAAATCTGGGTCTAGATTTTTGGTTGTGTTGGGGTGCCCAGGACTAGGTGGGGTGGGAGTGCTGCGTTCTGATGATGATGAGTGGTCTTGATTTCTGTTAGTAGGATTCTTACGTTTGCCTTTAGCCATTTGGTAATCTCTGAAGCTAGCTGTTATAGTTGTCACTGTTAAGAGCTTGTTCTTCAGGTGACTCTGTTAGCCTCTATAAGCAGACCTGGAGGGTAGCACTCTCCTTAGTTTCAGTGGGCAGAGTATTCTCTGCAGGCAAGCTCTCTTCTTGCAGGGAAGGTAACCAGATATCTGGTGTTTGAACCAGACTCCTGGCAGAAGTTGTGTTCCACTCAATAGAGGTCTTAGGATCCCGTGTGGAATCCTGTGTGGGCCCTTGCGGGTGTCAGGCAACTCTGCTGGTAAGGTAGCCCGGGGCTCGAGTGGAGTGGAAGGGGCTTGTGCCCCAGATCAGGCCCGGGTAGCCTGCTTCCCTATGTACCGCAGTCTCAGGTCCCGCACAATTGGATTGGGGAAGGCGCTGTGTTCCACTCACCAGAGGTCTTAGAATCCCGTGGGGAACCCTGTGTGGGCCCTTGCAGGTGTTGGGCGAGACTCCGCTGGCAAGGTAGCCCGGGGCTCGAGTGGAGCGGAAGGGGCTTGTGCCCCAGGTCAGGCCTGGGTAGCCTGCTTCCCTATGTACTGCAGTCTCAGGTTCTGCGTGATTGGATTGGGGCAGGCACTGTGTTCCACTCATCAGAGGTCTTAGGATCCCGTGGGGAGTCCTGTGTGGGCCCTTGAGGGTGTTGGGCAAGACTCTGCTGGCAAGGTAGCCCGGGGCTCAAGTAGCATGTGCTTTTAATTCACCCTGCCAACTCAAATACATTTTTGTTATATGTGAAAAATAACAAATGCCGTTTTAGATTTGTAGTTATAATCAAATAAACTGAGTCTCTTGATAGGGTGGAAGTATAAATTCTTATATTGCAGGAAGTCTCAGCCTTTGTCACTCATACCTACATCACACTGCCCTCTCCAGCAGAGTTTCAGCATCTGAAATGATGAGCGCTTGGCCACTCAAAAAGTGTGCATCAGATAAGTTCCAACTAGGAGACTTTATGAGTTAACTTTCAACCAATCAACATAGGTATCTTCTTGTGTTCTCATTGAAGGGGTAGAAGCTGGTTGGTGAGTATAGAGATTTACCTGAAAATGCGTTGGCCTCAGGTACTCAGAATGTCCAGGAAAAAAAAAACCACCCATGATTATCTATTACTCTGCTGATTGAACTCTGTATTTTAAAAGGGAAGTTCCCTTTTTATTTCTAAATGGAAACATTCAATCATAGTTTAAGTTACACTGATTATAAATACTGATCATGGTGGCAACATTTATCCTACTGTTCCTGTTTTATGTGTATAATTTATTTCTTAAAGACTTTGCAGAAAAATTTCAAATTCTAGAGATTTATTCAAACATAAAATATTTATTAATTCCCAAGACCATTATATTAGCTGATCTGACGGACACAACAGAATTCTATTAACATGGACAAAACTAATTCAATATAATATAAAATGTTAGTGCTTATAAAACAGCCTGATAAATCATATTTCTTCAATTATTACTTTATATCAGTAATGGTCATCTATGTTCATTCTTAAGTTACTCAACTTAGTTTGTTATGTGTTTGTATAGCATGCACATGTTACACAGTGCATGTGTAGAAAGCATAGGAAAACTTGTGAGCATCATTCTATCCTTTCACGATGGGAGTTTCAGGAAGCAAACACCGATCGACAGGCTTGACAGCAAGTGCCTTCACTGACTGAGATGTTTCAAATGCTATATCATTAAATTTTAATAGCTACTTTATTAGCATATGCCTAAGATACATTTGAAAGCATAACTTAGATATAATAAGAGAGTTCATGTTTAAGCATTTCAATATCTGGATCACAAATATGATGAAACAGATATAGTCAAGACTGAAAATAAATAAAAGGACATACATGATTTTACTCTACATAATGAGATTTATTTTAAGAAATGGTCTTACAGTTGTGGAGTCTGGTGTATCTCATATTCGTATATCATAGTTCAGATAGTCAGCAAGGAATTGGTGCCATCTTTTAGTACAATTTCTATTGTGAAATATCCAGTGATTCATTTTAAGGCTTTCTGCTGATTTGGAAAAACAAAACTACATCACTGAGGTTCATCTCCTTCATGTAAAGTCAACTGATTGTCAGCTAACGTCATTCATAAATACTTAGTAGATAATGCTGAAATTAATATTCAATTGGGTAACTGGATATTATGTTGTCTCCCTTCACACATAGAACTTACAATATTCATGCTGTCTATATATGTTCTGTCATTTTTGTTGGCCTTGATCATGTAAAGTTTTCATAAGTTTGTTTTCTTATACATGGTCCATTACTAAGGGATGTAAATCCAAGTTTTCATTTAAAATATTTTTATTGTTTTCATTTGAAAAGAGTTATATGAAGTTGTGTGCAAAATATTTGAATATAAAGGAGAAAGTTGAGCTTGTTAAAAATGACTTGTCTTTGAACATGTGCCTCTTACAATGTGGGTTCACGAATATTTCCTTTACATGTCACATGGAAATTCAATATTACATTACTTGTTTTACTCATTAGTCCTGTCTTGGTCCTGTCCATTGGGAACTCTTTCAGTTATCTCTTGCATTGTATCTCACAACTCTATCAATTTATCATTTGTCTGTTACAACTACATTATACAATGGGATTTCAACAAGTCCCAGCTTCATCATTTCTACATCTAACTCTAAGCCAAGAACCATGCATCTCTTCTTCTCTACAACCTATGAATATATTTATGTGTGGATTGATTTAGCTGTCATGTCTTGCTTATTTCTCAATTTCTACTGGGAGAAACTCAGCTCCCATCATCTAGCTTCTGTTAGTGTAGTCTCTCATTTCCAGTATACACAGATAACAACATCAGAACCATGAACTGATACCAGTGTTTGGACAAGTAGAAATCAGAGCAACTTTGCATAGATCCACTGTGTTAATTTTGTAGATTCATATTTTTTTCAAAGTAATTCCTAAGCCCTTCAGTAAGAAGAGTTCACACATTTGTAATACAACCAAATTCTCTTATAACTGTCTTTCTTCTGCAATAGTCTGCTCCTAAATTTTTTGTTCTTATCACTTATACTATAAAGTTTATGTTTTTAAATTGTTCTATAAATGTATAATCCCATGTGTGTATATTAAAGCATTAAACAAAATTATTTCCCTGCTTTAACAAATGCCTTACATTCTACCTTCCTTCTGAGAGTAAATTTTTCTCCAAAACACATTTTAAAACTTATTTTCATTTAGTCTTTAAAAAATAAGTTTACATGAAGACAGTTCATCTTGATAATATACAATTCTTCACTTATATAGTAAATTCTTTTCATTTAATTGGAGTTCTTTAGTGTGCACCTTGTTCAGGTTAGATTATATCCTTAGTATGATTTGTCAGTTTTAGATTTTAGTATAGTTCCTATTTTAGCATCTATGAAATTTTGATGCAACATAAATAATAGTTTCATACAGTCACAGACTCAATACAATTCTGCCATTTTTGTTACTCATGCAACAGTATATCATTTAGTGTGCCTGTATGTATTGCAGATAAATGTTATGCCAAACATCTTCCAAATTCACATAATAATCTATCCATTGGATATATATACATTTAATATAAGAAAAAATACAAATTAAAGAAGAGGGCCATAAATTTATCATCAATGCAGACTTATTTCTGTTAGAAGAATAGTTTTAATTCTTTAACTTTTTTTTTACACTAGTGAAACAACATGCATTCTGTTAAATAAAAAAAAGTTTGGGAGTATAGAAATTAACTCTATTATTTATAATGTAGAAATATATGAACAAAAATACCCTATCAGGGCCAATAGGATGATGTTAAAAGTTTGAGGAATTACTAAAAATCCTGGTGTACTGAAATCAATTCCAAATAAGGCAGGAAGTGCATGTGGTGGATGATTGGTCAAGACTGTCATTGAGGAACTAAATCACCATTGAATGACAAATAATGGTGTGTTTTAACATCTTCATGTTTTATATTTAATAGCACATGCATTCATGCTTGATTAGGCTACATGGTTTATGACCTTAGCTCCTTTTAAGCTGCTGTATTCCAACAAGTTTGATGCCAATAATTTGTAGATGATACTACCTAGGAAAAAAGTCACTTGTTACATACAACTCATAAAAGTTCATATAAGTTCATAATCTGAATCATAGCACAGAGCCCATTCTCCAACCACAGTGACATGAATACAGTGTCATTCTTTTTGCCACTAAGAATTACTGGGAATCTTGAAGTCATCCTAAGCTTTCATGTATTTTTCTATTATTATTGATGTTAACTTTATAAATCGACTCAAATACACTTTGAGTAAGTAGTGTGATGTTTGTGTTCCATTATCACTGGTAGTCAATACTATTTAAGAACAAATTAGTATAGGTTTGTATGGTAATTTTAAAGTTTTTTTTTTTCACCTTTATTCTGTGTGTATTTGCACATGTGCTGGCACACAAGCAAAGTGTTTGTTTCTGGGCATGAGTATCCAAAGATGCTAAAGTGGAGGTCAGAGAACAACTTGAAGAGGTCCCTTTTCTCCTCACTAGGTGGGAGCTGGTGCTAAAATTTCAGTTGTCAGGCTCAGCAAGTACTCGTACCTGCTGAGCCATCTGAGCAGCTACAGTTACAGCCCACACTGTCCTTAAATTCAACATTTTCCTGCTTTACCTTCCTTAGTTCACCTACCAGTATGTGCTACCAAAACTCTGCATAACAAGCTTTAAGCAGTTAAATTTTGTTAGTGCAAATTTTATTTATAGCAACTATGTAATTAGACAATATGAACCTCAAAGGTTTTGCAAGTAAACATAACAATAAAAGAGGAAAAATGTAAATACTACCTCCTAACATGGCAACAAATGGGAAAAGTAAATAACAAAAGGGAATTAGGAAGTCTAAAAAGACAGAGAATATAGTGCACAATATATATTTCAAAAAAGAAAGAAATTCTAGGCAAACAGAAAATTATTCAGAAAAGAAAAATAATTTAATTGCATGGATCTAGAATATAAGTTAAATAAATATAAGTTAGGTTATTCATATTCAGTTATAGAGTGCTAAATATGTAGTACTTTGAATTAACCAATTAGTCCATGGTAGAAAAGTGATGTCATTTATAAAAGAAATAAAACTATGCCTCGTATGAGACTTTTACCTTTAAACATAAGGCACATGAAGATTTCTATTTCCTTGGATAACATTTTTATTAAATTATTTCATTTATTCACATTCCAAATGTCACCCCTTCCTGGTACCTCTCCCAACTTCTTCACCCCTTCTCCCTCATCTTAGCTTCTGAGACAGTTTTTCTACTGATCCCCACCTCACCCCACCAGTATTTTCCCTTTCCTGTAACATCAAGTTCCTATAGGATTAAGAGCATCCTCTTCCACTGAGGCCAAATAAGGCAGTCCTTTACTACATTCTGGAGGCCAAAGACCAGCCCATATATGTTCTTTGGTTGGTAGCTTAGTCTCTGGGAGCTCCCAAGGGTCCAGGTTAGTTTATACTATAGTTCTCCCTATGGGGTTTCATTCCCCTTCAGCTCCTTCAGCCCTTTGAATTGCTTTGAATAACTAATACTAAAAACTGTCCTTGAAAGATAAGGATGTTGCTCTGGCAACAGATAGAAATATATTTTCCATTTAGAACATGATGCAGGCATGTGTACTCTGTATCTTAGGCTGTATCAGCTTCCTAAGCTCAGTGTCCATTTCTTCACCTCCTGTAGTTCCTGGACCTTTCTATTTGGTGCCAGGATAGATAAGCCTCTACAAACATCATTGGACATTGCTTGAATTCTAATGGATGCAAATGAAAAAGAACTGACCCCAAGGAATGATTATTTTTCAGCAAAATTTCAACTAAAATTGATTGTATATTGTAAATTGGTCAATATGTAAATATGCATATTGACCAGTTTTCAAAATAGAGCCAGTCATGTCCTATATATAATTTCTTTTTGGTATAGGCTCTGCTGAGATCCCCTCTTAAGTTTACTTATTAGTGGTGTGTGTGTGTGTGTGTGTGTGTGTGTGTGTGTGTGTGTGTATTTGTGTGTGTATTATGATAAATTGGAAAAGTTATTCAACTCCAGTAACTTAAATTGTGGCATACACAATTGGTGGGTTGGTAATAAGTTCACTAATAGGTAAAATTGATCAAAACATAAGGCTGAAACAAACTATTAAAAATACTTGAGAGAAATTTCTGAGTGACATCAGGATTATCCTTAACACACACACACACACACACACACACACACACACACAAATAAAAATTAAAGAAAAATACGTGAACTTGAGAAAGGATCTTTTCATAGCCTAGGCAACAGAAGACTAGATGGTACAAGATAGGAGATAGATATAGGCAGGCTCTGTCTTGGAAACTGGTCAATGTGTGCTCCTAAGGTAAACAGACAAGAAAGACAACTGTATAATTCAGTTGTGAAGATCTGAAGATCAGACATTTGATATTCAGCATCAAAGGGGACAAATGTCCTAACTACATGAAAGTCAGAATTCAGAGTTCCTGCATGTTTGGTACTATTAGAGCCCTCAGTGAATGGCATGGTGTCCACCCACACTGGTAGAGGTATTTATTCCTACATCACCATACTGATTTGAACATCAGACTCTTCCATAAACACTTCATAGACAAACATAGAATTAATATTTGACCAGTTATCAGGACATCTCTTAGCCTAGTTATCTTGACATATAAAATTAACATTATGTGTGGTGAATAAAAAATGTGATAAATTCTGCATCAGTGTTAACGGTTGGGGCAAACTCAGCAGGATATTTGCATCTCCATTGCATACTTTGACCCGCTAATTATATTACTAAAATTATATTCCCAATATGCACATTCATATATTCCCTTAAAGCTGTTCTCCTTTTCCTTTATAGTAATAAAATTGTAGACATACACATGGCTTCCTAACTACTTTTCATTTCAGCATCTTCCTTATGTGTCTTTTTCTTACCAGTTGTCAGAAGCAATGGACTCTGCTTTTAGATGAAGCCTTGAAGACAGTTCTGCAATTATGAAGTCCTTCCCCATTACATGTTATACATCAAGTGCCTGGTTGTATGCCGAACGTAATTACAGCAGTCTAGAACAGCAGTACAGGTTATGAAATGGATCTAGTTGAGAAAGTATCTGAAAAGACAATGTGAGTACTTGAGTTACTGTTAGGTCAGAATAAAACAGTATGCTGTAAATGGTGTTTTTTGGAGGGGGTTAGATACAGGCATAAAGATATAATTGTTACTGACGGTATAACATCTAACTTGAAACTCTATGACTTCAGGATGGCTATGCAAATGTTTAAAAGTTCACTGATATGTATAGACTTTAGGGCTTTGCAAATGCTTGTTTTAGTGATTAGGTTAATGTAATTATGTGACTCGTTTTCTTTGCAAGTTCATTGTGATAAAGGTTTTGTTTGTTTATTTGTTTTTTGTTTTTTTTTTAAATTAGCACAGTTGGGCATGGTACTTTATACCTGTTGTTTCAATACTTTGGAGCATGAAACACAAGGATCAGGAATCGCGGCCAATAAGTTTCATGCCAGCCTAGACTACATATGTAATGAGATCCTCTCACAAAGAAAAAGTTAATTAACATAATTATATATACACTATATGTTTATATATGAGTATGCTATTATTTAATAAGAATATGTAAAATTATATGTAAGAATTAACTGATATATTTTGTATGAATATATGTTAACAATGAGTTATGTATTTGTATCAAATATCAGATAAGTTAGTGTTAATAAACAAAGGAACATCACCAACAAAAGCCATCTGTTCCAAAGCACAGGTACCACAAATTTTTTCAGTACATCAGAGTAATAAAAGATATTCCAAAAGATATATTTTAATATCCTAGAAAGCATTACCATGGCAAAATATTTTCTATCAATATAAAGGACTGTTAGCATTTAATACTAACAAATATACCCATAGAATTATATGTACATATGTGTGTATATATGTATGCGCACACACACACACACACACACACACACACACACACATATATATATATATATATAATTCATGTTAAACTCTTTAGCAATTTCCAGTTTAAAGGGAAAACCATTTAATGGGAATTTTTTCAATGAAAATATACATATATTATGAACAACTAAACTTAATACATGAGTAGTATTAAATTCATGTATAGTATTAAAAACAAATAACTTGTAAAATAAGCATTTCACATACAACACTTAAGAGTAGTAATTTATATTATTTTGCATCAAGGATAAAATGGATAATTTGTAAATTATGCACAGATATAATGTTATACTATGCAAAAACCTAGAACAGCTCTTTTAATTTGAAGGCGGAGTGATCATTTTAGTTTACAATTGAAAGTTACATTCTACTGTAGCTGGGATCACATTTACCATCAAAAGCCGAGAGAAGAATGCATGCCTGTTTATTGAGCTTTCTCCTTATTATCTAGTCCAGAAGATTCATCCAGCCATTACTATATGGTCTTCTTATCTTGGTCAACATACTCAAGATTGTTCCTCACAGACATTTTCCCAGACCACCTTATCTCTCTCTCAGACACTAGACTGTGATTATGTAGTGTGTCAAGGATTGAGTCTCACTGAGTTCTCCAGAAGTCAGCTAAGGTCAAGTGGTTTCTTTACTTGAGTATGTGTGGTCACTGCCCCACAGCTCATGACTGGTTCCTGTGTCTAGAAACACTAAAGAGATACCAGGGCAGGGAAGATGCTGGAGAAGATTGGACACGCGTGTAAACAGAGCAAACGTAGCCCCTCAGGCCACAGGGATGACCATTTTCTGTGTTAATGTTTCTTGCCTATATTTATTATTATTATTTTGGTCTCTACATTTAGGACTTCAAAGGAAGTTTTACAGGGGATGACCATGCAGATAAGTTTCTTTCTATCAAGTGTGTTTGACCAGTGATACAGTCTGCCAACTCTGCTGGTGAGTCCTGTGCACATCAATGTCCAGGGAACTCAACAATTTATATGAAGAGCTGCTTGTTCTTTATTTAGTCATGCTTTGCTTGTTTGTTTTTTGTTTTTTTGTTTGTTTGTTTGTTTTTGGTCATTTTTTTGTTTTGTTTTTGTTTTTGTTGTTGTTGTTATTCTTTCCTGAATTACTTGGTTAACATCCATAGAAATTAAGATATGTGTCAATTCTTGCAACAATTCTTTATATTAAACATTTGTTGCAAGCTTTACAGGCTAAACAGAATTTAGCTGAAAACAATATATTTATATGAACCCACTGCTAAAAGTAATATGGAACTAATTCTTGATGCAAATTCAATACAAAGTTTTAAAATATACTCTTATAAGTATGTTATTATTTTGGGATTTAGGAAGAGGAATAGTATTCCAAATCCCAAGGCCGCAGACTCCTCTTCACAGATGAGCAAATTGAAGGTTTCACAGGAGTTGAACATCTTCATGGCCACAGGCTGAGGTAATATTTTCATTTCGCAATGGAATACTATTCTGTTATTAAAAATGAGGGCATCATGAATTCTGTAGGCAAATGGATGGAACTAGAAAATATCATCCAAGCCCAAAAGGACATTTATGGTATATACTTACTCAATAGTGGGCATTAGCCAAAAACTTCAGAATATCCATGATATAACAGACTTCAGGAAGCTTTATAAGAGGCCCAAGTGTGGATACCTGAAACCCACATAGAAGGGGAACAAAATAATAATGAGAAGCAGAGGGAGGGAGAAAACTGGGTGGGAGAGAAGAGAGGAGGGGCAGGATCAGGTATAGGATGAGGAAAAAAAGATGTCCAGAAGGCCAGGAGAATGAATAAAAATATTCAGCAGTGAGGGTTAAGGAACAGAAAGAACCTCTAGAAAGTCCCAGAGACCTGGAAAGTGAGAGGCTACCAGGACTCAAAGGGAATGACATTTGCCAAAATGCCCAACAGAGAGATGGAACCAGAAGAGATCAACTTCAGCAGAGAGACATAGCACAAAACTACCACCTAGCTTCAACATTTTTAACCAAGAATTGTTCCTGTCTAAAGGAAATTCAGGGACAAAAATGGAGCAGAGACTGAAAGAAAGGTTATGCAGTGACTGGTCCTACTTGGGATCAATCTGATACATGCAAACCAAATCCTGACACTATTACTGAAGCCATATTGTTCGTGAAGACAGGAGTCTGGCATGGCTGTCCTTGGAGAAGCTCTACCAGTAACTGACTGAGACAGATGCAAATATTTATAGCCAACCATTGGATTGAGGTCAGGGACTAATACAGAAGTTAGAAAAAGGACTGAAGGAGGTGAAGGAGATTGCAACCCCATAGGAAGAACAACAGTGTCAGCTAACTAGGACCCCCTAGAGTTCCCAGAGACTAAGCCAAAAACCAAGGAACATGCATGGGCTGGTTTGTGGCCCAGGGCACAGGTGTAGCAGAGGACTGCCTTGTCTGGCCTCTGTGGAAGAGGATTCACTTAATTCTGTGGAAACTTCATTCCCCAGGGACGGAGGATGCTGAAGGGGATGAGGTGGGAGTTGGTAGGCTGGTAGAGAAGCACCCTTTCAAAGGTGGGGAGGTGTGGGAGGGGTGAAGATGTCAGGGAGGGGTGACTGGGAAGGAGTACAATTTTTGGAATGTAAATAAATAAAATAATTTTATAATGATTAAGAAAAAAATAAAGAAATGGTAACAATGCTGTCACCTGTCTCCTCTCACAATGTGCTTTGCTTCTAACATGCTAGGTTACAACTAATCTAAAACAGACTCCTGCAATATCTTTATAAAAATGTATTTTCAGTTAGAATATATCAACCTGAGCAAAGAAGTGAAGGAAGAATTAACTCTGAATCATAAAGTAGTCTTCTTTTAATATTTTTTACTTCATTCTGTCTCAAATTTATTTTCAATCTCTCTCTCTCTCCTCTCTCTCTCTCTCTCTCTCTCTCTCTCTCTCTCTCTCTCTCTCTCTCTCTCTCTCTCCTCTCTTTCTCTCCTGTCCTATTTTCAGTGACTGTGATTAAACCCAGGGCCTCACATATGAGAGGCAAGCTTCCTATATGTCTTGGTGAGGACTCCTCTGCTAAAAAGTACTAGGCAGTTTATAGCTACAGATTGGAACACTCCCTATTATGAGTTTGTGTGTGTGTGTGTGTGTGTGTGTGTGTGTGTGTGTATGTATGTATGTATGTGACCATATGTATATATGATTAGAACTTATGGGATAGCTGAAATTGCAAAGCTTCTGTATGTCAAAAGACACTGTCAATAGGAAAAAGCAACAACTAACAGATTGGGAAAACATCTTTACCAATCCTATATGTGATAGAGGGCTAATATCCGATATATATACAAAGGACTCAAGAAGTTAGACTCCAGAGAACCAAATAATCCTATTAAAAATGGGGCACAGAGCTAAACAAAGAATTCTCAACTGAGGAATACCAAATGGCTGAGAAGCATCTAAAGAAATGTTCAACATCCTTAGTCATCAAGGAAATGCAAATCAAAACAACCTTGGGATTCCATCTCATACTAGTCAGAATGGCTAAGATCAAAAATTCAGGTGACAGGAGATGCTGGCAGGGTTGTGAAGGCCTTTGAGGAAATACTTTTATTGAGTTAAACATCTAAGAACCTGAAATATGCTTAGTTTGCCTTTAAAACATATTTTCAGTCTAGAGAAGAAGTGCAACTTAAATTGATACCTGTAAGAACTGGGTAAAATCACTCTTATAGAACTTGAGTACTTTCTTATTTCAGTTTAAAAGAGCCTGTCCTGGTTATTGCCTTCACCACACAAAGAGCTAGACAAGTTTCACTATAATTAGGCTTTCCCTCATAAGTGATCTAGATGGATTGTCATTTTTTGGCCATGAGTTCACATTTATTCAGGTATAGTTGTCAAGTGACACCAATATAACTTACACTCTTTTATGTAATGAATAGAATTCTTTATCTATCAAGAAAAACAATGATAGCCCACTAATTATTTGAAATAAACTATTTAAAATGATACTGACATTCTCAGCCTTCATTAATTGCCTATATTTCTTTGTATAGGGTTGATGCCTTCTAAGATTCTGTCTACCCATAACAACATGTCTATTGATGTTGTCCATGGAAGGTAGAGGAGGAATTTATATATATATATATAGATATAGATATATATAGATATAGATAGAGATAGAGATAGAGATAGACATAGAGATAGAGATAGAAATAGAGATAGATATAGATATAGATATAGATATAGATATAGATATAGATATAGATAGATATAGATATAGATAGATATAGATATAGATATATATAGATAGATAGAGATATAGATGATATAGATATAGATATAGACATAGACATAGACATAGACATAGACATAGACATAGACATAGACATAGACATAGACATAGACATAGATATAGATATATAGAGAGGGAGTTGAGTCAAAATTCAAAGAAAAATGAATAATAAAAAAACAGAAAGAAACTGGCACAGTTATTTGAACCCATCTTCCATTCTGTTTGGACTTTGAAAGTTTCGATTTCCTTTACAGGAGTACACTTCACTGTGTTGAGTGTTTATGTTTGCTATGTGAATATGATTATTAATTGTGATTCTAAATTCGTACCACATACACAGCATATACACTGGATTAGGCTTCTCTGTATGTATTACATGTGTTCTCATACATTAAGAAGATCATCTGACTTCTGTTAAAATAATAATAAAAATGTTTCAATATGTTATCAGTGACCAAAAGTAAATAATGCTACTTACTAAAGTAAGTGACTAAAAGTAAATAATTCAGCTTACTAAAATTAAAAAAACATATTTCCTGTTGTTTTATACTTTTAGGAGAAAGAAAAATGATAGGCCTCTTAGGGTGACATTTTTACAAAGAGTTGAAAAATTCAAGATTATAATGGTTTGTAGGTATTATCAGTTATGAAGTATGAAAGTCCTGTTTCATCATAAAGTACTTCTTTTGTGCTGGAGTTAGTTACAGAGAAAAGAGGGAAATCATGGCAATAAGTAGGTGACTGTTGTTTACAATATTAAGATGAGGCATCTACCACTAAGCAGTCTCAGTAGAACATCAATAATATCCATCACACACATATACACACTTCATGTAGGGATCAGATTTCTTTTTAAACAAAATCTAAATTTCCATTTGATCAATAGTTTTCTTCCATCCATCAGTTATTTCTATTTAATTTAATATTTTAGTCATTCATAATTATCATCACTAAAATATTAGATTTCCTTAAGTTATGTCCATTGACTGTTGGAGAGTAACACTGAGACCAGTGTGAAGGAAGAACCCCTAGACTGTCCCACATCCACTGGACTGTCCAGGCTTCTATCACCATTGGCCACATTTCTTACAGAGGCATTATGTAAGTGTTTTATAATATTTTCAAATAATAGTTATGTCCACATTAATTGATAACATTTACCAGTATGTCCCATTGAATTAAATTATTGTTATGTGATTTTGAATTATGTAAATTTTATGGCAATAATTTTTGTACTGGAATTAAAATTTACTTTAGAGAGAATTTTTGATGAAAGATTTGATAAGTCTATAAAGTCTCCTATAATCCATTTGAATGGATTTAAATCAGCATAGGATAAGAGAGTTTTCATAGACAGTTTTCAAATACTATGATATTATTTCAATGAATTTTTAGATCTGGATTCATGAAAGTATTTATGGCACTAGTATTGAATAAATCATTATTGCTTGGGAGAATTTTATTATAAGCTACATATTATTATACAACTTCATGCTATTGTACAGGAATTCATCTGTCACAGTTAAGATGAAAAACATTATAAAGTCATAGAAATAGGAATTTGAAATAAACCTATAGCTTTTATATCCAATTTTATATCTAAACGAGGAACTTAAAGAGTTGCATACTTGGAATACTATTGAAAAAATAATAGTGTACATAGCTGTAAGTTAATTGTTATCTATACTATATACTTCCATAGAACATGTATGCCAAGTAATATATTGGGACATAATTAAGGCTACTATTGCTGGTTAAAACACCATGACTCTGATACAGAGCGCATGATGGAATGCTGCTTACTGGTTTTCCTTCATGTCTTATTAAGTCTGATTTTTTTAACACCACAAGGGCCCTCCCACCCATGTATGGCACCACTCTCAATAGACTGGGCCCTCCTACATCATCAATCAAGAAAATGCACCACAGTCCTGCCTACAGTCAAGTCTGGTGGGTATTTTTCTTCACTGAGGTTATCTCTCCTAATACTCCTCAAGCAGTTGTCATATTGCCATAAAACTAGCTAGCACAGGTACTTTAATGTGGGATAAGGGGGTGGGGAAAGAGGGAGGAGGGAGAGAGCCCTCATCCAGTCAGAACTCCTGTGCTCTGGGCAGGCAGATGTGGGAGGGCTGCCAGACGTGGAAAGGATGCCAGATACTTTCCACTTGGCCCCGGGTGGGCATCTGGCTGTGTCAAGCCACTGGACCCCACTCAACGAGAGGTGGACAAGGGGTAGCCCCCGATACCAGGGACCCTTGGGCAACACACTTGGCCCTGGGGTTATGGGAGAGAGGGCAGAGGGAGAGAGGTTCCCATGTAGGTGAGAACACAAGATGGCCTTCTGTCAGGAGCTTAGGAATGGCTCATAGGCCATCATCCAAGCATAGAGGACCTTGATGAACAGAGACAGTCTATGGTTTTAGACCTTTATTGTAGAAAGGCAGGGGGAAAGAAAGAGACTTGCCATGGCCAAGAGGAGAGAAAGGGGAAAAGGAGAGAGAGAAGAAAGGCTAGAGTAATAGGTTAGAGAGAGAGAGTGAGGAGAGAGTAAGAGAGAATGAGGAGAGCATGAAGAGAGTGAAAGGAGAGAGTGAGGTGAGGCCAAGCAGCCCCTCTTATGGTGGACTGTTATCTTGGTGTTGCTAGGTAACTGGGAGGAGTCTAGTCTGAAGGTCCGAAGCTTTGGACATTGTCTATGTGACTATTAGCCATGCTTCTCCTTTGGGAGCCGTGGGGGGCGGTAACTTCGACAGGAGCCTTGAATCCATGAGACATGAGGGAACACCTACCATCCAATGTAGATGAATTATCACCTCTGGTCCCAGGGTTCCACAGCTCAGCCCGACTGGAGACCAGCCTGTCTGTGAATAGACCAATGCGCCACACTTTAAATATATGAAAATGTTTCTTTCTACCACCACATGATATATTTAAGATTACCCTTATAAAATTTTACAAGAATATGAGGCAACTAGCAATTGAATGACATGCCTAGTGTCACATAGTGAAGACGTAATAAAGCCATAGTGAAATACCGAAGTCTGACTATATAACTTCATGTTGTAGTCATTATGCTAAAAAGGACAGTTTTTCTCTTAGTCGTCGTATTCTTCCTTTCCATGTTAAAAACATAAGCAAACAAATAAGCATAAGCTCAAGCATTAGATGTCCTTGGTCTTGTTCAAAGTAATATAAAGTGAAGATTACGTGGTATATAGGCAAAGTATCCCCCAAAGGCACAGATTGCTTTTGGAAGATTGCTCACTATTTGTAGACTGGATTATATGGGTGCTATCTGTACTAGTGGCTTAACCTATTTTTCCATTCATAATTAATTTGTTTTTAAGTGATAGAACCTCATTAGAGAAACTCAGTGGAAGTACATCTTAGAGTAGTAAATGGGTCTCCGGATACTCTCATTCACATACACAAGTTGTTATTTTTATATCTCTGAAGAACATTAACACAATGGAGCCAGTTGACTATAGACAGAACCCTTGGAAAGTTTAAGCCACAATAATATACTCTTCTTCTTCTTTTTTTTTTTTTTTAACTTTCAGTTTTTACTTTACCTTGTGGAACAAATGAAAACAAAACAAAACAAAATTTTTAAAAAACAGAAAACAAACATTAACTATAATGCTAAATGGCAAAAAGGCTAGGCAAACCACTTTTGTCTTATTTGGTTTTGTCATTGTGATAAACAGTACAACCAAAGGCAACTTGAGGAAAATTCTTACTTGGCTTACAGGTTAGTTGATTTTCTGAGGTATATTTTCAGCAACATAAACTATAATAAGCAAGTAAAATTTGTATCACAACTAGCTTCTTTGCTGTGACTTATATTTACCCATGTGTTTCAGAACCTTCGAATTTAGTTTTTGTAAAGAGTTTGAAGAATTGGATTACAAAAATCTGGGTAGATTGGAAATAGATTGTAATGAGTGATTTAGTGAGAGCACAGATAACCAAAATGCTGACAGGAATGTAAGACTGTACGCAGTAAATACTCTCTCTATAAGATTTCAAAAAAAAGGTGAAGAGTTGCAGAAGTCAGACTAGAGGCTCTTTGTGTCATGTCCTGGAAAAGAACTTACCTACATTTTGTCCATACCCTGAGAGTGTAGGATGCTGAATTTAGAGAAAACACTCTGAAAACTGGAGGAAGAGAGACTAGCTAGAGTATATACATTTATCAATATATCTTGTTCAGCACCCCAGAATACAATCACCCCAATTTGAGGTTTCCACAGTTTCCTATAGTTGTTTGAAAGGAAAAGAAAAAAAGGAGTCTATGAATTTGAAAGAGAATGGGGAGGGATATGTAGGATGATTTGAAGAAAGGAGAGGGAAAGGAGAAGTTGTAGTTATAATCTCAAAACAATTAAAAAACAAAAGCTTATTCCCTGTATATGTAAGTAGAGGTGTGTGTGTGTGTGCTTGTGTGTGTGTGTGTGTGTGTGTGTGTGTGTGTGTGTTTGTGTGTATTTGTGTATGTATGTGCATGTGAATGTGAGAGTAAGAGCAGAGGAGACTATAAAGTTTGGAGGAGGAACAGGGGTGAGTGTGGGTGGAAATATCCCACACATAGTACCCAATTATGCTACTTTATATTCAAAATGTGTTCTGTGGAATTTACAAAGAATTATTAAAACTAGTTTAAAACAATAAAAATTTTAAATTAAAAAGAAATAATGATAATTCAGGGAGCCAGATTGCTATTTGAAGGTGGATTTCTTAGTCCATGTTGGCATGAATTTTGCAGGCAGGGTTTGCCACAGATGAGCACACAGTCAGCTCCAGGAAGTAGGGTATGTTGACTAGCTCTCAGATATCAGTTTCAACTGACTAACAAAATCAGATACTGGCCAAAGACTTCTTTTGTCTCCTAGGAAAACCTTTTATTATTTGCTTTTTTGAGAGTGAATGAAACCTAATCTCAGATTCAAACATAAATGTTTTCCATGCAGTTGTGCTGGTGGCTTGCTGTGAAATAAACTCAGCTCACAGTTCTGCACTTTAGCTTCTTCTTTAGTCAAACTGGGGACTCACTGAATGTTTTCATTTCTATGCATCCCAGGGCTGAAGAGAAAATGCATCAGGTTTTATCAATGCTTTTCACAGTCTCCATACACACTTTTTCTTGTCATTCCAGAATTATTTTCTATTAGACAAATTCATCTTCTTATTTCCATTCCTCTATTTGCTGTTATCTTATGTGCTGTTCTCCTTTTATTTGATGCTATTAAGAGTTTGGGGTGGGAAAATGCACAACTCCCTTCAGAAAATTAACTCTCTCTCTCTTCTCTGACCTCGATAAACAGTGTTTGTTCTCACAATTAAAAGAATTTAGATACAATTTTCAACTATTCTAGAACAGGCATGACACACCTGACTAATTGCCTTCCTAAGTAAAATTGTAGCTGCTTCTCTTCACATTAACTTAGATGAAAAGATTCCCAGTGGATTTGGGGTTGAATTCCCTTCCAGTGGTTTATGTTGTCTTTTTATGTCCATCTGTTTTATAATAAAAACATGAAATAAAATATATCTGTACTGTTACTTAAAAAAAATAAAAAGGTAGGAAGCTAAGGTTCCCATTCTGTCAGAAGCAAGGAACCATCTCCTGCAGCTTTCTATTTTGGAGGGTAAAAACTGGTGTGTAACTAACTCTCTTTGGAAAGGGAAATTAGCAGCTGTAGAGTATTATTCAGAATCAGTGTGATTGTATATCTAGAAAATGAAGTCCTACCTTAACTGTTTAATTAAAGACTGGAAGAAAATATTTAAGCAGGTGTTAATCAAGCCTTTAAAATCTATTGCATACCCGCCTTCCCAGGTGCACTTCAACATTTTCTCCACCCATAAAAGAAAGGGGAGGTTGGGGGTAGAAATCAAGCCTAGTTTGAGTCCTAGAACTATATTTCTTAAGACTGAAGAATTTTATAATAATTAACTAATACACTGTGGTGGCTTTAAGAAGAAAGTCATTTTATATGTATGTAATGAAAATCATAGACCAGATCCTCTGCCACAGGGCTCTATACCCAATAGTGCCAGGAGGAAGAGAGTCTCCCAGGAGTGCGTACAGGACTGCAAGTGCAGGTAGAACCACCATTGATGCTCAGAGGAACTCGAAAGGACCTCCTAGGACACAGGAACTAAGGGGCTGCCTGGTACAGAAGTCTTCCAGTCTTTGTCTGCACCCAGAGCTGATCCTGTGCCACAGAACTACATACACAAATATCGCCAGGAGGGAGCTCATCTTCCAGGAGTGCCTATACACCTGTGAGCACAGGGAATACCAACACTTCTCTTCAAATTCCTGGTCCAAGTAGGACCTTCACATTAACAGAGCCATTAGGACACAGGAACCAAGGATAAGCTGGGGACAGCATCCTTCTCATCTTTGTCTGCACCCCAGCGATGACATTATACCACAGCTCTCCATACTTAAATTCCTCATGGAGAGAACTGGTCTCCCAGGAGTACTGACACACAGGCTTGCAGGAGAGACAAGCCAAAGTCAGAGACAGCAAGACTAGCTTACACCAAAGATAACCAGATAGTGAAAGACAAAGGCGAGAACATAAGCAACAGAAACAAAGACTAATTGGCCTCCAGAACCCAGTTCACTCGCCACAGTGAACCCTGATTATCGCAACACAATAGAAAAGCAAGACTCTGATTTAAAATCACATCTTATGATGATGATAGAGGAATTTAAGAAAGACATAAATAATTCCCTTAAAGAAATACAACACAAATAAATAGGCAGAAGAACTTAAAGAGGAAGCACAAAAATCCCCTAAAGATTTCCATGAAAGCACAGCCAAACAAGTGAAGGAACTGAGCAAAATCATCCAGGATCCAAAAATGGAAAGAGAAACAATGAAGAAATCACAAAGAGAGACAACACTGGAGATAGAAAACCTAGGAAAGAGATCAGGAGTCATAGATGCAAGCATAACCAACAGAATACAAGAGATAGAAGAGAGATTCTCAGTGGCAGAAGATTTCATAGAAAACATTGACACAACAGTCAAAGAAAATGCAAAATGCAAAAAGGTCCTAACACAAAACGTCCAGGAAATCCAGGATACAGAGTGAAGACCAAACCTAAGGATAATAGGTATAGAAGAGAGTGAAGATTCCCAACTTAAAAGGCCAGTAAATATCTTCAACAAAATTGTAGAAGAAAACTTTCCTAACCTAAAGAGATGTCCATGAACATACAAGAAGCAGACAGAACTCCAAATAGATTAGACCAGAAAAGAAATACTTCCCATCACATAACAATCCAAACACCAAATGCACTAAACAACAACAACAAAAAAGAATATTAAAAGCAGCAAGGAAAAAAGGTCAAGTAACATTAAAAAGCAGACCGATCAGAATTAAAGAAGACCTCTCACCAGAGACTATGGAAGCTAGAATATCTAGGGAAGCTGTCATACAGACCCTAAGAGAAAACAAATGCCAGACCAGGTTATTATACCCAGCAAACCTCTCAATTACCATAGATGGAGAAACCAAGTTATTCCATGATAAAACCAAATTTACACAATATCTTTCCACAAATCCAGCCCTACAAAGGATAATAGATGGAAAGCACCAACACAAATAGGGAAACTACACCCTAGAAAAACCAAGAAAATAATGTTCTTTTAACAAACCCAAAAAAAGATAACCACACATACCTAAAAATAACATTAAAAATAACAGGGAGCAACAATCACTGTTCCTTAATATCTCTTAACATTAATGGACTCAATTCCACAAGAAAAATACACAGACCAACAGACTGGATTCATAACCAGGGTGCAGAATTTGTTTGAATACAGGAAATCAAAGACAGACACTATTTCAGAGTAAAAGGCTGGAAAACAATTTCCCAAGGAAATGTTCCCAAGAAACAAGCTGGAATAGCCATTCTAATATTGGATAAAATCGACTTTAACCCAAAAGTCATCAAAAAAGCTAAGGAAGGACACACTCATTGTCCCATCCAGCAGGACCCAGTTATTCGTGGGTCAAAGATAAACTCTCCCCAGAAGAACTCTCAATTCTGATCATATATGCTGCAAATGCAAGGGCAACAACATTCATAAAAGAAACTTTAATAGAGCTAAAAGCACATATTATACCTCACACAATAATTGTGGGGGAATTCAACACCCCACTCTCACCAATGGATGCATCAGGGAAAAACAAAATAAACTGAGATACAATAAAACTAACAGAAGTTATGGACCAAATGAATTTAACAGTTATCTATAGAACATTTCACCCTAAATCAAAAGAATATACCATCTTCTCAGCACCTCATGGTACCGTCTCCAAAATTGACCAGATAATAAGTCACAAAACAGATGTCAACAGATGCAAAAAGATGGAAATAATCCCATGCCTCCTATCAGATCACTACAGATTAAGGCTTTTCTTCAATAGCAACAAAAACAAGAGAAAGCCTACATAAATATGGAAGCTGAATAATTCTCTACTCAATGATAAATTGTTCAGGGAAGAAATAAAGAAATTAAAGACTAATATCCAACATATATAAAGAACTCAAGAAGGTGGACTTCAGAAAATCAAATAACCCCATTAAAAAATGGGGCTCAGAACTGAACAAAGAATTCTCACCAGAGGAATACCGAATGGCAGAGAAGCACCTGAAAAAATGTTCAACATCCTTAATCATCAGGGAAATGCAAATCAAAACAACCCTGAGATTCCACCTCACACCAGTCAGAATGGCTAAGATCAAAAATTCAGGTGACAGCAGATGCTGGCGTGGATGTGGAGAAAGAGGAACACTGCTCCATTGTTGGTGGGATTGCAGGCTTGTACAACCACTCTGGAAATCAGTCTGGCGGTTCCTCAGAAAATTGGACATAGTACTACCGGAGGATCCAGCAATACCTCTCCTGGGCATATATACAGAAGATGCCCCAACTGGTAAGAAGGACACATGCTCCACTATGTTCATAGCAGCCTTATTTATAATAGCCAGAAGCTGGAAAGAACCCAGATGCCCCTCAACAGAGGAATGGATACAGAAAATGTGGTACATCTACACAATGGAGTACTACTCAGCTATTAAAAAGAATGAATTTATGAAATTCCTAGCCAAATGGATGGACCTGGAGGGCATCATCCTGAGTGAGGTAACACATTCACAAAGGAACTCACACAATATGTACTCACTGATAAGTGGATATTAGCCCCAAACCTAGGATACCCAAGATATAAGATACAATTTCCTAAACACATGAAACTCAAGAAAAATGAAGACTGAAGTGTGGACACTATGCCCCTCCTTAGAAGTGGGAACAAAACACCCTTGGAAGGAGTTACAGAGACAAAGTTTGGAGCTGAGATGAAAGGATGGACCATGTAGAGACTGCCTTATCCAGGGATCCACCCCATAATCAGCATCCAAACGCTGACACCATTGCATACACTAGCAAGATTTTATCGAAAGGACCCAGATGTAGCTGTCTCTTGTGAGACTATGCCGGGGCCTAGCAAACACAGAAGTAGATGCTCACAGTCAGCTAAATGATGGATCACAGGGCTCCCAATGGAGGAGCTAGAGAAAGTACCCAAGGAGCTAAAGGGATCTGCAACCCTATAGGTGGATCAACATTATGAACTAACCAGTACCCCGGAGCTCTTGACTCTAGCTGCATATGTATCAAAAGATGGCCTAGTCGGCCATCACTGGAAAGAGAGGCCCATTGGACACACAAACTTTATATGCCCCAGAAGAGGGGAACGCCAGGGCCCAAAAGGGGGAGTGGGCAGGTAGGGGAGTGGGAGTGGGTGGGTATGGGGGACTTTTGGTATAGCATTGGAAATGTAAATGAGCTAAATACCTAATAAAAAATAGAAAAAAAAAAAGAAATTAAAGACTTTTGAGAGTTTAATGAAAATTTATATATATATTCCCCATTTATGGAGTGTTTAGTATTAAGTCATAATAGTTAACTTTTATCAACTTATTTTTGTGAATCTATGCAAATAAATACTTTCTTGAGTATGGATTAAAACTAGTATCTTCACCAGATAGTGGTGGTCAAACTGGGTATCTGTTGAGGAATCCCAGTATATCCATTCTCATTACCTTGATTCTCTATTCAGTATAAATAAAAATTGGAAACAGACTAAATGTTTCTTAATAGAAGAATGAATAAAGAAATGTGGTGCATTTATTCAAAGTAGTATTACCTAGTCATTAATAGAAAAAGCATGAAATTTTCAGATGAATGGATAAAACTACAAAAACATAAAAAGTAAAAATAAAAAAAAATTAGCCCGTGTGAAAAAACCCAGATCCAGAAAGACAAATGTGGTGTGTGTTAGCTTATAGATATATTAAGACAGTGATAACCAAGGTATAATACATACAACCAACCACAGAGGTTAGATATAGAGAAAGGGACTAGGGGTCCAGATACAGTGAACAGGATGGACAGCAGGAATTGAAAAAAAATCAATGGGTAGAGTTTGGAATAGGTGGATGAAAAAGACAACGTGGACCATTTGAAGGTGAGTATGCATAAGAATTAGGAGCTTCCATAAGTGTGTGTGTGTGTGTGTTAAATCCCAGGAGTGGTTGTACTAGATACTTTGATAAATATAAAATTCACAGTAGTTATTCTGAGAACTTAGGGAAAACCCAAACATTATTGTTCTAATAAAAGAACACAGCAGTAAAATAACTCCTAGTGAGTTTGCTATATGCTCAGATTAATGCCTCTCTCATCCATTATCAGAATAGCTTTTTTTTTTTTTTGAAACAGATGAAAACTAATACAGAAACTCACAACAGGACTTTGAGAGAGTTAGAGACCTTGGAATGCTTGCCCCTAAGCCATTTTTCCCCATCAAATTCCTCTCCACAGAGAGAGATCAGAGGGGGCAGAAAGAGTGCAAGAGCAGGAATAGAAGGAGAATAGAAAGGAAGCAAAGCCCTTTAAATCAACATGATCAGGATTAATGCATGTGAACTCATAGAGACTGAGATAGCATGCATAAGGATTTAGGTGTGGGCATCAGATGGGGTCCTGTAGTTAAAGGGAGAAATGGACACACGCTCTAATTCTTTGCCAAAACCTATCTCCAATTAATAACCATTTACAAATAAAAATTTAGAGCTTTTGTTCTTGTTGTTTGTTTGTTTTTTTATTTTGTTTTGTTTGTTTTTTCATTGTCTAAGATAGACTTACTGGGGAAACAAATGACTCTTAGGGTAAACTACATGCCCAGCATTAGATGGCCAAAAGAACACAAATTCAACAGCCTCTTAGGAGGTTCTTTTTATCATAGTGTCATGTTAAGGTTTTTTGAGTCTCTCTCTCTCTCTCTCTCTCTCTCTCTCTCTCTCTCTCTCTTTCCTTCTCTATGTGTGTGTGTATAAACACACACACATACATATATACATACTTATATGTGTATATATAGTCTCTTTCTCTCTCACCTTCTCCCTCTCTATACACCATTATTATTTTACTATTATTATTTATATTTTAATGTATATTACTTATATTACCTCTATTTTTATGTCACAAGTATATATTATGACTTACTGTTTAGTGTTCTATCTACCCATACCCTATACCTCTATCTATCTATCTATCTATCTATCTATCTATCTATCTAATCTTTACTATTATAATTTTTATTTTTCTCTCTTTTTAATCCCACAGGATATATAGTTAGTTAGTTAGTTAGGTAGGTAGGTAGATAGGTAGGTAGAATGAAAAATATCTAGCTAATGAAAGATAGGACAGGGGTAGATCTAAATGGGAAAGGCTCTAGGGAGAAACTGGGAGAAGTAGAGGAAGGGGAAATGTAATCAGGAAATGCTATATGAGATAAAAACTGTTTTCAGTAAAAGGAAACAAATACTAATAATACTAATAATATTCCTACTTTTCAAACAATGCATTACAGTTGTATTTTTGTGAAAACTATTTTCAGAATATTGACAAATAGTTTTACATTTTGCATATATCACATGAGATATTGTACTAGTTCTTTTTTTGTTGTTTTTTTAATTAGATATTTTCTTTATTTACATTTCAAATGCTATCCCGAAAGTTCCCTATACCCTCCACCACCCTGCTCCCATACCCACCGTCTCCCACTTCTTGGCCCTGGTGTTCCCCTGTACTGGGGCATATAAAGTTTGCAATATCAAGGGACCTCTCTTCCCAATGATGGCTGAATAGGCCATCTTCTGCTACATATGCAGCTAATTATTAAATAAATGTGAAAATAAATTTTTAGAGTTTATTATCTAAATTTAAGATTTAAGTGTTTCTCACTTATTTTAATGGTCTAGCTGATTTTCCCTCCCTCCGTCCCTCCCTCCCTCCCTCCCTCCCTCCCTCCCTCTCTCTCTCTCTCTCTCCCTCCCTCTCTCCCTTCTCTGCTCTCTGTCTCTTTCTCCTCCTCTCTCCTTCTATAGTGTGATTATGAATTAAATGTTATAAACCCCTTCCCTTTGTCACAAGGTAAGCTAAATATGAAGGAAAGCAACTATGTTTCTAACACTTGCAATGAACATGCACCTACAAACATACAGCATGCTGTATGAGTGTGAAAACGTGTGAATCACATGGGAAAATACTTGTCACAACACTTACAATGAGTACCCCTTCACATCTGGAAGAGCTGAAGATTATTCAACCAGTTCTATGCCTGTATAAGTGAAGAGGTATAAAAAACAAAAACAAAAACAAAAAACTATGCTGACAGATCTTTGTGACGCGACATTTATTTTGGAAATTTCAACTATTTTAATTATGTGCCTGATTCAGGCTAAAACATGCCTTTATATTGAAATACCTATTTTTCTTCAGTAAACATAATTAATAGTATATAGTAATAATATCAAGCATAATATTTAAATAATTATATATTTTAGTGTCCTAACTATACTCATGGAAAGTGCTCAAAGACTTTTAATTGGTCTCACAGTCCTGATGAAGTATTCTGCTTCTCCACTTTCCATGTAACTAAAGATAAACATTCCAGGAATAACTCCCCTTTCTCCCATAAAGCATTATGACTTACATTTCTCCCAATATTAGTTTCCTATTAATGCTCACATCAACTATTCCTCATATTCATGTGATCTAATATGTATGTTGTACCATTTCAAGTTCTGCAAGATTATTTTTGAATGATATTTAGAGACAGTGTCTGAGAGTTCTGTAATTCAGAGTTCATTCTCCTTTTGTTTGTTCATCACAAACTAGATATAGTTATTCCCCTGTACAAGCCACAGGATTTTAAACATCACTTTCTCTATATAGGGTTAATATTTAATTTCAAAGATTATTTTAGGACTAGCCTTAGTCTGCAATGATCTGACAGGATGTATGGGATTATTTCTATATGTCCATAGCAGCCTCATTTATAATAGCCAGAAGCTAGAAAGAACCCAGATGTCCTTCAACAGAGAAATGGATAAAGAAAATGTAGTGCATTTACACAATGGAGTACTACTCAGCTATTAAAAATGATGAGTTCATAAAGTTCCTAGGCAAATGGATGGAACTAGAAAATATCATCCTGAGTGAGGTAACCCAATCACAAGTGCTTGCTTAAAGGAGCCTGAGAGGCTCTGCAGTGCCTGACAAATACAGAAGTTGATGCTCACAGCCATCCATTGGACTGAGCACAGGGTCCTCAATGGAGGAGCTAGAGAAAGGACCCAAGGGGCTTGAAGTGGTTTGCAGCCCCATAGGAGGAACTACAATATGAACTAACCAGTACCACCAGAGTGCCCAGGGACTAAACCATCAACCAAAGAGTACAACCAAAGACGGACTCAATGGCTTCAACCACATACATAGCAGAGGATGCCCTTGTGGGACAGCAATGAAAGGAGAGGCCCTCGGCCTTATGAAGGCTCGATGCCTCAGTGTAGGGGAACGCCAGGACAGGGAAGCATGAGAGGGTGGGTCTGTGAGCAGGGGGAGGGGGGATGGAATAAGGAGGGTTTCAGAGGGGACATGAGGAAAGAGGATAAAATTTGAAATGTAAATAAAGAAAATATCTAATAAAAATGAAAAAAAAAAGGAATTCAACATATGGTGCACAGAATTTCTCAGATTGCATACTTAAACATACCTACCCAAGAGCTGCTAACAGTGATGTTTCAGTGATCAGCCTTTCTTTTTTTTTTTTCCATATTTATTAGGTATTTAGCTCATTTACATTTCCAATGCTATACCAAAAGTCCCCCATACCCACCCACCCCCACTCCCGTACCCACCCACTCCCCCTATTTGGCCCTGGCGTTCCCCTGTACTGGGGCATATAAAGTTTGCGTGTCCAATGGGCCTCTCTTTCCAGTGATGGCCGACTAGGCCATCTTTTGATACATATGCAGCTAGAGTCAAGAGCTCCAGGGTACTGGTTAGTTCATAATGTTGTTCCACCTATCGGGTTGCAGATCCCTTTAGCTCCTTGGGTACTTTCTCTAGCTCCTCCATTGGGAGCCCTGTGATCCATCCATTAGCTGACTGTGGGCATCCACTTCTGTGTTTGCTAGGCCCCGGCATAGTCTCACAAGAGACAGCTACATCTGGGTCCTTTCGATAAAATCTTGCTAGTGTATGCAATGGTGTCAGCGTTTGGATGCTGATTATGGGGTGGATCCCTGGATATGGCAGTCTCTACGTGGTCCATCCTTTCATCTCAGCTCCAAACTTTGTCTTTGTAACTCCTTCCATGGGTGTTTTGTTCCCAATTCTAAGGAGGGGCATAATGTCCACACTTCAGTCTTCATTCTTCTTGAGTTTCATGTGTTTAGCAAATTGTATCTTATATCTTGGGTATCCTAGGTTTGGGGCTAATATCCACTTATCAGTGTGTACATATTGTGTAAGTTTCTTTGTGAATGTGTTACCTCACTCAGGATGATGCCCTCCAGGTCCATCCATTTGCCTAGGAATTTCATAAATTCGTTCTTTTTTTTTTTTTCCATTTTTTATTAGGTATTTCGCTCATTTACATTTCCAATGCTATACCAAAAGTCCCCCATAGCCACCCACCCCCTCTCCCCTACCCACCCACTCCCCTTTTATGGCCCTGGCGTTCCCCTGTACTGGGGCATATAAAGTTTGCGTGTCCAATGGGCCTCTCTTTCCAGTGATGGCCGACTAGGCCATCTTTTGATGCATATGCAGCTAGAGTCAAGAGCTCCGGGGTACTGGTTAGTTCATAATGTTGTTCCACCTATCGGGTTGCAGATCCCTTTAGCTTCTTTGGTACTTTCTCTAGCTCCTTCATTGGGGGCCATGTGATCCATCCAATAGCCAACTGTGAGCATCCACTTCTATGTTTGCTAGGCCCCGTCATAGTCTCACAAGAGACAGCTACATCTGGGTCCTTTCGATAAAATCTTGCTAGTGTATGCAATGGTGTCAGCGTTTGGATGCTGATTATGGGGTGGATCCCTGGATATGGCAGTCTCTACATGGTCCATCCTTTCATCTCAGCTCCAAACTTTGTCTCTGTAACTCCTTCCAAGGGTGTTTTGTTCCCACTTCTAAGGAGGGGCATAGTGTCCACACTTCAGTCTTCATTTTTCTTGAGTTTCATGTGTTTAGGAAATTGTATCTTATATCTTGGGTATCCTAGGTTTGGGGCTAATATCCACTTATCAGTGAGTACATATTGTGTGAGTTCCTTTGTGAATGTGTTACCTCACTCAGGATGATGCCCTCCAGGTCCATCCATTTGGCTAGGAATTTCATAAATTCATTCTTTTTAATAGCTGAGTAGTACTCCATTGTGTAGATGTACCACATTTTCTGTATCCATTCCTCTGTTGAGGGGCATCTGGGTTCTTTCCAGCTTCTGGCTATTATAAATAAGGCTGCTATGAACATAGTGGAGCATGTGTCCTTCTTACCAGTTGGGGCATCTTCTGTATATATGCTCAGGAGAGGTATTGCTGGATCTTCCGGTAGTACTATGTCCAATTTTCTGAGGAACCGCCAGACTGATTTCCAGAGTGGTTGTACAAGCCTGCAATCCCACCAATGGAGGAGTGTTCCTCTTTCTCCACATCCACGCCAGCATCTGCTGTCACCTGAATTTTTGATTTTAGCCATTCTGACTGGCGTGAGGTGGAATCTCAGGGTTGTTTTGATTTGCATTTCGCTGATGATTAAGGATGTTGAACATTTTTTCAAGTGCTTTTCTGCCATTCGGTATTCCTCAGGTGAGAATTCTTTGTTCAGTTCTGAGCCCCATTTTTTAATGGGGTTATTTGATTTTCTGAAGTCCACCTTCTTGAGCTCTTTATATATGTTGGATATTAGTCCCCTATCTGATTTAGGATAGGTAAAGGTCCTTTCCCAATCTGTTGGTGGTCTTTTTGTCTTATTGACGGTGTCTTTTGCCTTGCAGAAACTTTGGAGTTTCATTAGGTCCCATTTGTCAATTCTCGATCTTACAGCACAAGCCATTGCTGTTCTGTTCAGGAAATTTTCCCCTGTGCCCATATCTTCAAGGCTTTTCCCCACTTTCTCCTCTATAAGTTTCAGTGTCTCTGGTTTTATGTGAAGTTCCTTGATCCACTTAGATTTGACCTTAGTACAAGGAGATAAGTATGGATCGGTTCACATTCTTCTACACGATAACAACCAATCCAATCGCGCGGAACCTGAGACTGCGGTACATAGGGAAGCAGGCTACCCGGGCCTGATCTGGGGCAAAAGCCCCTTCCGCTCCACTCGTGATCAGCCTTTCTTAGACACACACACACACACAGAGGACTGTGTACTTGCTTGCTTATTGCCATTCTTCTTGCATCAGGAATTAGATTAATTTTATGAAAGACTTTTGTACAATGATAAATAGATAAAAATTCCAACAAACTCATGCCAACTTTTACTGCTTGTAAAATGTATTAATCATTAGTGTTTCCTACAAAGAGTTTTTTGATCAGTACTTATTTCTCAAAATAATTTTGGTGACTTGACTCTGTCCTTTCTTATTTACTTGTTAATGTAAATGGTTGGACACAAGATAAAAAAGTGAAGACTCTGCATTTGTTATCATGCATGAGTCATGGAGTGGTTTCAGATGGGTGACCTTAAAAAATATGAAGGGATATGTTAAATATTAAATTATTTTAGAAAGACTGTAAAACAGAAGAAATTTACTCAGATATACAGAACACATTATTTTATTTACTATAGTTGCAAACCTAGCACTGTGCTGGTAAGCAGAGTACCTTGACCCAAACCAATGATTTACAGTGAACATCTTCAAGTAAAACTGTGCACAATATGGTAATGTTGTGGGACATACTGTGACACACTACAGCTTCTACAGCAAGATGTTTTATGTTTTCTTCTGTTTATTTTTATTTTGTTTTTGTTTTATTTGGGAGGTTTTCAAATGTGAAGAGCAGATATAAAGGAACAGGAAGGTGGGGAAATTTGGTATGCATGTTGTGAAATTCACAAAGAATCAATAAAAATACTCTTGGATGTCAGAATAAAATTATTTTTAAGTGATATATATTTGTAATTTATGATTAAGTACAATATTTACTAAATTGTTTTCTTTATGCATATGTATTTGTAAGTGTTTTTTCATTGTAATAGAGGAAAACTAAAGACTTGAGATAATGTTTTAAAAAAATGGTACATAATAATTTTATAGAAATAATAGAAAAATGATGATACCACTTATCCACCATTAACTACTGAAAATTTTTTCAAAGCTAGCAAATAAAAGTAGGGTTGTCTTTAACAATTTAACACTCAATGACTTTGTCTGTAGTGATTAGAATTTCTGTTACTGGCCAAATGTGTTTTAAGTTCATAAAAATGTA
This sequence comes from Mus musculus, assembly GCF_000001635.26. NCBI lineage: Eukaryota > Metazoa > Chordata > Mammalia > Rodentia > Muridae > Mus > Mus musculus. Next base: position 82,558,884 of record NC_000079.6, read on the forward strand.
TTGAATATAATATGAATTAAATTACAATTGTTTTTAAAACTTTGGTGTTTTCTACTTGAAATTCTGTGTCTCTTTTCCTATTGGGTACTCTAGTAGAAATATTATATAATAAAGTACTAACACAAGTTTAGGGTAGGGCATTCAATAAGTCAAAACAGGAAATATATGAAATTGGATTGAAATTCTCTACCTAAACAAAACACACACACACACACACACACACACACACAAACAAAGAAACAAGTAAAACAGGCCCAAATAGAGAGTTTAAGATTTGCCTCTTGTGCTTCTTTGTTTTTAACTTAAGCATCTTAAATATTATTGTAGAAAGAAATAATTTCTGAGTATAAAATACAGCAAGGGAGAAGAAGCATTTTAACCATCAGAACCTCCTGCAGTGCCCTGGTCTAAGCCAAGTGACAAGCTATGTCAACGGTTCCATTTCTTATACTCAAAATAGAGATCACCTGTTCTCAGTGTAACCAGAGCTCTAGGTCAAAGTAATATCTGGAATCTCTGTGCAAAGGTGATGAGGACTAAAATAATCTGAAAATGACTTAGTGATATGTGTTCAACAGCAAGACGTTTTCAAAGTGTTTGCTAACTGCCTGTGCTGAGCAGCAGTGTATTACTTTACAGCCACCCTATTTAGTCTCATTGGAATGGGTTCTACTGTCTTGAGTTAAAGGTTATTATTGGGAGCCCTTCATTGGCCTCAAAGACAGAAGACACCTTTCATTACTTTTTAGAGTTTTAAGTTTCTATATTTACACCAGTGAATGAAGATAAAAGCAACTCAACAGACTACTCCAGGTAAAAAGGAAAATCTACTTTTGTCAAGAGTTTTGAATCCCTTTTGTATCATTGCCTCCATAATACATTTTCTCATTTTGTTTTTTTGTGATTTTCCCTGGCTAGTACAACATGTTCTTTGTTTGTTTGTTTGTTTGTTTTTGTTTTTGTTTTTGTTTTTTGAGACAGGGTTTCTCTGTGTTGCCCTGGGTGTCCTGGAACTCACTTTGTAGACCAGGCTGGCTTCGAACTCAGAAATCTGCCTGCCTCTGCCTCCTGAGTGCTGAGATGAAAGGCGTGAGCCACCACATCCAGCTACAACATGTTCTATTAGCATGCACAGAGTCCTCCTCCTTCTCAGTGTACAGTGAACATGAACTTCGCAAATGATGATGCATCTCCTTTCTAGGGATGAAATCATTGAATCCTATTCCAGACCTTTTTTTTTTCTTCCTTTTTTTTTCCTGTACTTGATTTTAAATATTTCCCTAGAACTACCAGAATGTGTTTTTCCAAGAACTGTTTAAAAGAAATTATCACCAGTTGAATTAAATAATTAAATAAATCCCGCTGTCAGGTTTAAACCTCAATGGTTTACGTTCTCGAGTAAAAGACACACACACAGCCTTTATATTTTGATATTCCTTATCCAGCTCAATAGATGGACCACGGCTTAGTCTCCACTGGTTTAAACCACCTCCTGCAAATAATTCTGAGTTACTACTACTGAACGCTATATTTTAGTTTGGCTGCCCTGGACCGAAAGGACTGCCGCTATGGGCTGTGCTCTGGGCTGAGCCTGCCTGGCTCCTTCACTTGGCGGCCACGTCATGCTTCTCCGTCCTGCACTATTCTTAGCCATGGCCTCTCTCCTGTCTTCCACACTATCCCAGCATGGTGGATCTCTTTCTTCTTCCTCCTCTCTATCCCAAACTGGGAATCCTAAAGTTCTGCCTCTGTCTTCCCTGCCTTGGCTGCTGGCATCTTAATTTACTAATCAGAGCCAACTAGGGCCAGGTTACCTGAAGCTACATTCAGACACTCATGTAAGCAGTTATGGTGACCCAAATTAACGTTAGAATAAAAGCAGTATTAGGCCAAACCCACTGCAGTCATTAACAGTGCAGCGTTCCTCCCTCCTTGGGCAGACTCTTCTGGCACTCAAAACCTTGGGAAGTGAATTGTTGACTCCTCTCCCACTTCTGGCAATTTTGTCCTTGTTATTGCCGAAAAAATATTTTAAATATTTTAGTTGCCTTGTTTCTTCTTGGGTTCTGTCTCCTTTTTTGGAAGTTGCACTACTGTTAATACTGAAGCTGTGGCTTTTCCAGTAATTTGATTAAACTTAAGCATAATATCTGGCAAAGAGAACTTTGCGAAGCAAACGCGGCACAAACACCTTGATTTATGAATCTTTAAAAAAAAATTCAGTTTTGATTACATGAATTGTATAAGATTCCGAGGCATTAAACACTGATACTAAAGAGTAAGGATTTGATAAGAATGTCAAATTTTAGTTAAACCATTCCCTTTTGGGTAGAACTGATAGACCTTTAACAGTAAGGAAGCTCTATACCATTTTTGATTCATAATTAGATTAAAGAGGCGCGTATATGTTCCATCATGTGACCAATTTTTAATCCAGATTACAGTTAAAGGAGCTCCTTTATATACTTGTGTTATTGCTACAGAGTAAGATTATACAGCCACCCGAGTTCACAGCCACACATGCAAGAAAAAGGCAGTAGCAATGGCCTATGAAGGATGAACACTTAACACCAATTAAAGACACAGGGGTTCAAGTTAAAAAAAATTGCTCTCCATATATGTGAAGATTTATACTGTAACATCAGGCAAGGTGGAAGCCCACAGGAAGTATCCTTTTTATTTTACTTTTTTTTTTTTTTAGAAAATAAGTAATTATTCAGGGTATGTAGCAGGGCAAACAAATTCGAACTGATAAGCTTGGTTGTATGACTTTTGCTTGGAGTACTCACATCTATTTCTAAGTATGCATTGCCATGAGCATTTATTTTTCTTTTTACAAACAACCCTATTAAAACTTTTAAATTTCAAATTGTTTTTAAAAGTATGAAGTGGCATTTGGTTTGATCCACGTGACACAGCCTATAAAGAGAGCCTTTTGTGTTAGATAAACATCAGTCAATTTTAATTTTCATTAAATTAATTTTCATTTCAAAATAATTTTATAATTTTCTGTTTGATGATCTTATTGAAAGGGATAGAATCATTTCTTTATTTCTTATGACAATATAAATAAATTATAATTTTAAAATGTATTTTCAAAGCAGAAGCACTCTGTCTCCATAAAATTAACTATTCCTACACCAGCAGGTTTGCCTGCACTGTCTAAGTATCACTATTGAGAATAACCTTGGGTGATTAGTTTTGTTTTGAAGCAGAAGAGAATTGTATTAAAAGGAGAAAAAAATGTATCCCGTGGGCTAAAATAAGGATTTTGTTTTAAGAACTGAAACTATCTCTGTAATTTGAAGCATAGCACCCCTAAAACACAAATAACCCAACATCGGCAGATGTCTCAAACCTTGTAACAAGAAGTTCCTTTGCTCAGTCTTAAAAATTACAGCACCCAAGCTCTTCTTTTCTCAACTACACCTCATGTAATTAATTCTGTTCCTAAATTAAGCACTTTTAAAATAAAACTCAGAAGTCTACCTTGGCCTTTCATCATTAAATAACCAACATTATGTCAGTGAATGAATCAGACACAACGCTTTTACCATGATGAAAGATGATGTATAGAAACACCCAAACAACAAACTGTATGAAAAAAATCTGCTTATATAATCTATTTTTGAGAGAAAAGACAGGGTTTCTAAAATGCTTCATACCTGTTTTCAACTAGCAAGGAATCAGGAATTATAAAAATTTGCACACATCCCGCCTGTCTCTTAAAATAGCACTAGACGTATGTGAAAACTTCAAACTAAAGCTTCCTCCCACCCCCACATTCCAATCCAGGACATTACAACCACAAATGCCTTGAGATATTGGCTGATTCACTCCTGTTCTAAAGCTGTCCATCTGGCTTTGAGAATGACTGTGATCTGAAGACTCAAGTTGACTTACTCGCTTTGCTTCCTGCCAGCTTAGATGTACTTTGTAGGTGGAAAATTGTTGGTCTTTGTCCCTTCCAACTTGCAAGTAAAATGAAGCTGCCAAGAGATAAACACATTCTAAGTTTATCATGCTATTCTTGGCCTCAAACTACAAGCCATAAGGCAACTATTGCTCAAGGTACCGTGTTTACAAGTGTTCAGTCCTCCGCTCTTTCAGAGACCCAACAAGATGGAATTTCTTCCTGCCAGCCTATATTTTCTTTCTCCAGAGCTTTCAAATTCCTCAAATGCTTTTTAAATAATGGGAGAGAAGGATCACCTCTTGAAAGCATCTTCAAGTTTTAGATAGCATTAAAATTTTTAGTATATTTTGAGGTTCTTTCCCCAAAGCACAAGAAACTGTTAGACTTCATCCTTCCTTCAATTAGTATCACTATTCTGTATTTATTATTGTTCTACTTCAGAGTGGATGAAACTGTATATTCATGTTCTTTTATATAAGTCTCTTAAACTGTTGTCTGCTTTTCCTTTGTCATAGCTAACTTCTTGCTGTTTACAGTATTTCATTTAATGCATTGGTTATTATAAAACTCTGATGTCTCTTTTAATTAATGGAATTTGCCCCTTGGGTTGATATATTAAAAGAATAACCTAATCAGGGTTTAAAAATATTCTCAAAACCTAAGAAAAAACAGTTAATTTAGAGATGTAGTACTGAGTTAACTTTCTTCACAAATGTCTTCCTGGCTGCCTTGGGTAACAGGATGTATTGAGTTCATACATCTTAAATATAAAGAGGAGTATAGCTATAGCACATCCTATATTGGCACAGTGCATTGACATGTATTATGTATGATGTTACACTGTTTAAATTATTAGAAATCACATTAAAAGAAATTAAAATAAGATAGGGCTTTTTACCAAATCTAAGATATTTGGCAAAGACATAATAATCAAATTCAACTCTTGATTTACAAATAAGACTTTGAGTTCTCAGAGTTTTATAACTATATTCTATATCATGATTTCTTTGCATTTCATTAAAAGTAACAATCTCTTTATAGTTAAGTATAGTACATGCAAAAATTGCTTACAAAATTGGGCCTGTATTGTTTTCTTGACATAAAATATTAATTCATTCTGGAGATTTTCAAACTACTCTTAGCAACATACTTCTGGGATCATTTAATGCTGCTACAAATTAAATCGCTGATTACCTGGCAAATAAAATGAACATAGCATAAAACATCCTTGTTCTAGTTTTAGCTTTAAGGATATGAAAGAAAGAGTTGTTTATAACAGGCTATGTGTGGAGAAAATTTACTTAAAGTAACTCAGAAATAAATACTATTATTTTCCTTATAAGTGAGCTAAAGAAGCTTTGTGAACTGATATTCCTAATTGTTTTAATGGACTCTGTACTCTTCAGAGGTGCAGATGAGACAATGAAAGGAATTGTAGAGTATTCAGTTTAAATCTCACTTACCAGTGATTATTAGGATTTATTGCCAGTATTCCTTTGGCCTTTCAAAGAATTGAATAGCTTATAAATTACTGAACTTTGTTTCTCTGAAAACTGCAAAATCTAAGATTAAAATACCAAGAGAATCAGTTTCTGATGATCTCCCATGCACACACACTTTTTGCATCATTTGAGTATGCTAAAGGGATGAGCTAATGTGTAGTCCTCTTTGAGAAAGGATCTATATCATTCATGAGGCCCTGTCTTATTGATCTAGCCTTAGCCTAAAACCACATCGCCTATACTCATCACTTTGGCAGCGATGCTCATAGAGTAGATCCTGAGAGGTCCAAGTGCTCAATCATTTGCATTTCATTAGCAAAGAGGAGACAATCACATCCTCACTCTGGCATGTAAAATATTTTATTTTTTTCTTCACATGAGTCAAAGGGATGGTTTAATTCTTATATATTCTGAATGTGATATACTCAGAAGAATTTATTATGTTTTCACCATAGACTTCCCACTACTCCAATAATCTATCTAATTTTATGTTCAAGAAGTTTAATCTATCCTAAAGTATGCTAAATTTTTTTATAACATTGGCCATGATGAATTGAAACTCATATTTAATTTTTAAAATATGCAGCATTAATATTTTCAGAGTCCAAAATTGGCCTACACTTTTAAGCAATAAGAAGTTCTGGGTTAGGGTCTTGCAACACTGACATCCAATTTTATTTGGTTAGCTGAATATGGGCTCTGACACATAGTGTAAGAGACCTCCAGGGTATTATTATCTTGGCAGTATAATAGACAGGATATTAGGTAGATAAATATCTAATGTACTAACAGATAGAGAGGAGAAATCCCTGAATAGTACTTTATAATCTTTGTTTGTTTATACATTTATTGAATTACTAATTTGTTTTAAAGTCTGATTCTTGATTCAAATTAAATTAAATAATATCTAACTGTCAGAAGCATGACGTATTCCAACATTCAGTATTTAAAAATTTAAATGTCTAAGAAAGAAACAGATGCTCATAAATAATGAAACAAGGGGAGAAAAACACAGTTTATTACTGAAAATTTAAGAATGACATTTAGTGACTGGAGAGATAGCTCAGTGGTTAAGAGTACTTGTACAAGCATGAACCAAGTTCAAGTCCCCATTTTATCTATTTATATATAAAAAACAAAGAGTTGGGAGTAACCATCAATGTGTGTAACCCAGCAATAACAGTAGAGACTAGCAGATGTCAGAACACTCTAAGCACAACTGGAAGCTTACTATCTGTGAAAGAGATCCAGTCCTAGGGAAATTGGGTGAAGAAAGTCAGAGCAGGAAACCATATGTCCCTCTCTAATCCCACTGGTGGGAACACATTCATACACACTCATGTAGTCTCACTCCATATTTAAAAAGAAAGAGAGAAAGAGAGAGAGAGAGAGAGAGAGAGAGAGAGAGAGAGAGAGAGAGAGAAAGGGAGAGAGGGAGGGAGGGAAGAAGGAAGGAAGGAAGAAAGAAAGAAAGAAAGAAAGAAAGAAAGAAAGAAAGAAAGAAAGAAAGAAAGAAAGAAAGAAAGAAAGAAAAGAAGAAGAAGGAGGAGGAGGAGGAGGAGGAGGATAAGAGGAGAATGAGGGAAGGAGGCATGACTGTGAGTGATTTGAAAGTATGAAGGTTAATCTACTAAGTAAGAATATCCATTTAACATTTTAATTTAACACTGTACTTGAAACATAATATCATTCTCCATTTATTTTCTTTTTTCTGATATAGGTCCTCAATAGGTAGCTACAGTATATACTGTGTGTATCTAATAGATTAAAAAATGCTATTGAACAACAAGCACTGATCTTAAATTCTCAGTTGCTCTCTCAATGACACTAAGATTATCAAACACTTCGAATTAATTGGTGACATTGTTTACCATCATTCTTCCAAGGCATGACTGTCAAAGGGCTTAATCGATACAGAGATATTTTGATAAAAATGTAAGGTAGTTTCATGGTAACTAAGATTCTTCTCTGGGAGACCAAGACATGTAACCAGTTCTTTCATATTTCTTTAACTAAAAACAAGACAGATAATGTCATCTAGCTCAAAGAATACTGGAAAAATAAACTGTTAGACATCAGGTTTTGGTAAAGAATTTAAAAATCCCATAATTAACATCATGATCCAACCAATATGAGATATAATATAAGCAACTATTGATAAATTACAGTGTTTCAATAAATCTGTCCAAAGTAGAAAACATATGATTGAACATTAATTTCTCTTGTAACAGTATCTTTGTACTTGTGTACCATTGAGGTACTTTATTTTCAGTAAGGCTTACTTCCACCTAAGTCTTACTTTATTTTGCATGTCATAATTATGACATGATAATTGCACTTGGAAGATATTATAGTGCCTTCTCAATCTAGCTCAGAAAGTTGATAGGAGAGCACTTTTTTCTCTGAAATCTAATAAATAAATATGTATGGAATAAGCTTGCTAGGCCACAAACTTTACTTGTGCAAAAGGACAATTGCAAATGATAGCATATCTAGATGGTAATAATATGTTTCTATCTTAAATACCTAGAGATAAAACAATCACTCTTAGTAGAACGTACACTATTTTAGTATTTTGAAATCAGGATTATAATATAGATAACATGTCCATGTATTTGGAATACATACCATACTAGAAAATTATATTCTGTAGTCAAATCTTTGTGCTAGAAAAACTAGGTCTTGCTAGTAGTCTCATTTCCAATCATCAGTATAATTAAACATAAATGAAAGAATTTAATCAACTGTTATAAAATATCTGATTAACATTTTAGTAACATCACATTAAATACTATATATTTTGGTGGCAATTGTGACATGGTGATTGTTTTGAAATTTATGGTTTAGCTTTCTTCTAAACTCTAGATAAAAGATAGTTAAGAAATGACCAGAATAATCTCTCTGAGAGAATAATACAGACTTACATGAACAGTCACTTTACATACATTGGTGTATATTCTTCTAATATGTTATTTTGCACATTAATGTAATGGTATGAGAAAAAAATCTAAAACATTGTTCATAAAAGCAAGTTCAATTACCATAAATAGCACAGTGTTAGAGACACTTAACAACAAAAGACATACAGAGGAGGAAAATACGAAGGAATGAGAAAGAGATGGAAAATGGAAGCAGAGATTTAGTAATTCCATGGTGTTTACAGGCATCCTTAGTTTTACCTTGACTTTTCTTTAAGTGATCTGAATGATAGGTCCCTTTCACAAATCAGCAAAGACTTGCCTTCAGTAGTAGAAGTCTATTATTTTTAGCTAACAGAATTTGTTTTAAAAACAACATTGGAAAGACGCATGCACTGGACTCATTGATTTAACATTCGAGGGTATAGCTTTAATATGTGCATGAGTTTCTAGCCAAACTCCTATATCCTTACAGCATATGACTTTTAACTTTGTCTCAGAAGATTGTAGATCTATTTTAGAAATTACATAGAATTTGTATTACTGTAAAGAACATAGATGCTTTGCTGTTGTATTTATTATTTATCTTGACATGTTGAGAGGTTAAAGGATCCCAGAAGATGCCCCATGTTAAAAATTTTTAATTTAAAGTGTAGGTTCAATTTAAGGTACAGGCTTTCAAATTATTATCTTTACAATATATACTGTATGATATTTAAAGAGTAACAGAATTATGTCTTTTACAAAGCCATACCATATGCAGTATATACACCATTTTGAACAAATTGAAACCTTCCAAATAGCAGGTAGTGTATAGATGCAACTGAGTGATTGTTTCCTATATGGGGAACAATTCAACTCTCCTCTGACACCAAAGAAAAATCCTGTTGTTATTGTGTGCTTGCTGTCATTAATCATTAATCAACCCTCACATGAAAAGCATATGCAGTTCTTTTTCTAATAGAATCGAAGTATTTCATTTACCAGATACAATTTTACATGATGCTGTTTTGCCTCTCTGCATATCTGTGTTCCACGTGTGTGTGAGTACTAGTGGAAATCAGGAAAAAGTGTAAGAGCTGTAGTCACAGGTAGTGCTGATCTGCCAGGTGAGTGCTTGGAATTGAGTCTGGCTCCTCTGGATGCCTTTACTAGTGTTTTTAATCACCTAGCTATTGCTCCAGCCCCAACAAGTAGCTCATCTTTAAACAAAAGAAACCAATGGATAGCACATTTGATTTGAAAACACATAAACAGACCCCTCAAAGCGCCTAAGGACTAAACCACCAACCAAACAGTACACCTGGAGGGACCCATGGCTCCAGCTGGATATGTAGCAGAGGATTGTTTTATCTGGCATCACTGAAGGAAGGGGAAGTCCCTTGGTCCTGTGGAGGCTCAGTGACCCAGGGTAGAGGAATGCTAGGGTGCTGAGGAAAAAGTGGGTCGGTGAGTGGGGGAGCAACCTCATAGAAGCACTGGAGAGGGGGGAGAGGAGAGGGGGTTTGTGAAGGGGAAACTGGAAAGGGGGATAACATTTGAAATATAAATCAATAAACTAACCAATAAATAAATAAGTATATATATATATATATATATATATATATATATTTGTGTGTGTGTGTGTGTGTGTGTGTGTGTGTGTGTGTGTGTGTGACAGGAACTTATTCAACCAATGTTTTTGTGTGAACAACCTGTGACCTACAACTTGGTGCTGTTAAGCTTCAACTTTTGATTCACTAGACTTACTTAAACACAGATATCATCATAACCAATGTAAGCAAGTAGAAAGAGATCCAGATGTGAGGTACCTATGAAGCTCTTTTCTCTGTGTTGTGCTGGTCTTTGCTGGAAAGATTTTCTCACACTCTGTAGATTCTATATTCAGTGTGTAAAAGTAATCAAGATCCTGTATCTTTTGACTAATGTTATTGTTGTGACATTTAAATCAAATAATATACATAAAAACATTGTGAATTATACTGGGTAATTATAATTATCATTCTGAAGCATTTCATTTAAAGTTTCTAATTGAAAAATCTTTATTAACAAACAGATTAAATCAACTAATCTATAATCAGAATACATGACTGTCAATGAAGTCTTGCATTGTATCATGAGGTCTGGAAGTAGATTAACAATATGATGGAACTCAATTCCTCTTATTTTCATAAAAAAGGTAATAATTTCCTCCTCACCTCTTTACTCATGAGGTGATAGAAAAAGTCAAATAAGAGAAAATGAACAAGACTGTACTTTTAAAGACATTATCTTTCAATGTACATAATTGTCTTATTAAACATAATACAGATGACAGGTAAATGATACAGATGCTAATGATGTTTCAAAATAAAATGTTTCCGTCTCCTTAAATAGCAAAGGAAAGGGATACATGTGTAAAGCAATGGGCATATAGAAAGCAATCAGTACAGAACAGCACTCTGAATGACAAAGGCAGAAAGTGCTCTGGCAATATGAGCAACATTCTTTGGAACCTTGTATGTGAGTACATGTAAATATGCATGAGAAATATGCTCTAGGCCAGGCAAAGAATTGCAAGGTTGGGAGAGTGATCAAAAAAGTGATAGGAAGAGTTTGCATTAACATAGTCTCCATGGGGGAAGTCTTCCCTAGACATGATGGCGTTATGTGTAATGCTCAGAATGAATATTGCATACGTACTAGGGCACAATCACCGCCCAGACTCAGCATGTTTCTTAAACTGACAAAAATTCACTGCAAACTTTAAAAGGACAAAATTATTACAAAGTAGCTTGTGTCATAAGCCAAAGTTTAAAAGCATAAGGAAGAGATCCATAAGAAAACAATAAAGTCTGTCTTCAAAACCAGTATCTAGCTAGCAAAGAATATACACACAATGAGAAAATAGCTTAACAAGTGACTTTGTTTCTTCAGTATCTAAAACTGAACTATTAGTTCCATCTGAATTCGAAATCTTATAAAATTTTCTGGTTCTCAAGAAAATATCATACTGGCTAAAGTAAATATGAGACATGTTAAATATTACAGAAATAAAAACATATATATATATACATATATATATATATATATAGTTGTTTTTTTAAATTCCAGTAATACCCATCTTTAGCAATAAAAGTTAGAAGAAATCAATAGATTATTCTAAGGCTCAGATATTAAGAAGTAACTCTTTCCTGTCTCATCAGTCCCTTTAGGCTGTTTTCCACCCCTCCATTGGCAGTCTTTCTCCCTTAAGACTCTTCGTTGTTGTTGTTTCCTGACTAGTGTGGGTATTCCAAATAGCACACAAATATCTTGAGATTCAATGCTAAAATCCAGACACGAGAAAATGTATGATATTTGAATTTTTGGGTCCAGGGTTCTTCACTAAGAATTGTTTCCAGCTCTGTCTACCTATATGTGAATTTCATGATTTAATTATTCTTTTTTTTAAGCTAGAATAATGAATTAATTAATTGGTTAGTTAGTTAATGTGTACATGCATGCTCTATCTTCCTATACACATGCATGCCAAAAGAGAGTATCAGATCCTAGTATAGATGGTTGTAAGCCACCATGTGGTTACTGGGAATTGAACTCAATACCTCTGAAAGAGCAGCAAACACTGCTCTTAACAATGCACTGAGCCATCTCTCCAGTCCCAATTTAATTATCTTAATACATGAATACTATCCCATTTTGTAGTTATAGCACATTTTCATTGTCCACCTATTACTTGATGAACATTGACTGGCTTTGTGGTTCCTGGGCATTGTGAACAGAGAAGCAATGAAAATGAATGATTGTATCGATCTCTAGTAGAATATGCAGTTCTTTGTACATATACCCCAAAACTGGGATAACTGGAAAAAGCTCTGCCACAATATCTAGCTATACTTACATTTCTGGTGGGAGTTCAAAGTAGGGCAGACATGCTGATTTCCATAATGGCTGCCCTAGTTTGCACTCCCACCAGCAGTGAATAAGTCTTCCTTTTTCCTCAAATTGATGGTAGCATTTGCTATAATTTTTTTTAACCATTCAGATTTCAGTAAGAGGAGATATCAAAGTAGTTTTAATTTGCATCTATTTGAAAGATAAGGATAATTAATACTTTTTAAAAATGTTTTCTTAGCCATTTGTATTTCATCTTTTGAGAACTTTCTGGGTATGCAACTATTATAGAAGAGGTAATAATCTGGATAAGTAATATCACAGACATTTTTGAAAAAGATGTCATATGAAAACCTAGCGCTCTAATAGCTTTCATAATTACATACATGCAAATATGTAGAAAGAGTTTAAGTAGAATTACTGTATGTTGCAACAACAGTGCCATAAGCTAATGATAATGCTGACAGACACCATAGTTTAAAACATTAAAAGCCCTGTGTTGGGAATGGGTTATTTATATTGGAGTTGGTAGCTAGCGAGGTCCCACAGACCCATACACATTACAGACTATTTTCATGTGCTTTTGATTACCATCAAGAACTTAAAAGTAAGATTGTGTTGGTGAGGGCACCATACTCCTAAGTGGACACATCAAGATAGTACTCACTTGAAAGCTTCATCCCTTGTTAATAGCTTTCATGGTGCTGGAAGTTGGTATGTATCCTAATGAAACTGAAAAATAATTATCAATCCTACCCTAGCTGTGAACTCTCTAATCTACAACAATAACCAGCCTAGCAAACATGCCTACCACTGCAAGAGTGGCCAAATGTCATAAAAATAACCACCCAGCTTTAAAAATTATTATTGGATATTAGGTCCCTCCTTAAGTTGATAAACATATCTGGTGTCATTTTGGGGACCAGAAATATTTGGTCATAGGCCTTATTACTATTTCTTTGTTAAATGGGCATATTATTACATTGACACCCAATGAACTTAACTTGATTCCTTAGATTAGTCCACCTCACAGGCCGCTTCAGAGAAGCTTGATTTTACAGCAGGTGGTGAATAATGTAGAGATCAATGGCTGGACAATGTGCAGAGAGTGAGAGAATACAGAATGCTCAGGTCATTTTGAGACATCTATATTACATTCCTGCATCAGGGTCATTGTAGAAGAGGGACTAGAAAAGTTGTAAAAGCCAGATGTATTGGGTGACAAAAAAGAATGTTTTTCTGGACAGCAGGACTGTTGAAGATACAAATTCACAGCAGTTGGGACAGTTTGCACAAGACCAGTGTAAGCTTGAACTAGACAAATTCCAAGTATATGGAGAAGAGGTACAAATGAATGTCTACTCCTAGGTAAAGAGGTATTGGGAATTGCTACCTACTGGGTCAGGGAGAGTCATCATTCTTTAGGAATGCAGACCCCGTGGGTTAGCCATCTTCCAGTGAATGACACACATCCAAGAAGATATGGCCAATACAAATTGGACCTGGTACATTAAAATAGAAAATAAGAAGCAAGGGCAAAGGTGGGTTGAGAAGGAAAAGGATCTGTGGGAAGGAGTGAATATGGTCATAGTACATTGTATGAAGTTCTTAAAAATGAATAAAAATTATTTAAAAAGAAAGAGAGAAGCTGGGCGTGATGGCGCATACCTTTAATTCCAGCACTTGGGAGGCAGAGGCAGAGGCAGAGGCAGAGGCAGAGGCAGAGGCAGAGGCAGAGGCAGAGGCAGAGGCAGAGGCAGAGGCAGAGGCAGAGGCAGAGGCAGAGGCAGAGGCAGAGGCAGAGGCAGAGGCAGAGGCAGAGGCAGAGGCAGAGGCAGAGGCAGAGGCAGAGGGTAGATTTCTGAGTTTGAGGCCATCCTGGTCTACAAAGTGATTTCCAGGACAGCCAGGGCTGCACAGAGAAACCCTGTCTCGAAATACAAAAAAAGAAAGAAAGAAAGAAAGAAAGAAAGAAAGAAAGAAGGGAGGGAGGGAGGGAGGGAGGGAGGGAGGGAGGGAGGGAGGGAGGGAGGGAGGGAGGGAAGGAAGGAAGGAAGGAAGGAAGGAAGGAAGGAAGGAAAAGAAAGAAAGAAAGAAAAGAAAACAAAGAAATCAAAGAAAGGTCAGAATAAGAAAGGGAGGGAGATCGTGTCTTCATGTCACACATAAAATCTACTGGAATTGGATCATAGACTTAAATGACTTATTCAAATGTTAGAAAAAAAAACATCCATCTTTTTTTGTTTGTTTGTTTAACTCAACAAGTATTCCACTTTATGGTAATAAAGCACAATTTACAAAATAAAATTTACAAGTAAGTTTTGTCAGAATTTAAATACTCCAGAATTTCAAAAGACGCACCTAAAAAAATAAAAATAGTAATTATTCAATTCTCTGAAATACTATATATTGATAGAAATATTTAGAAACCTGTTCTTTGATGAGTGACTTGTATTCTGCAAACTCAAATAATAGGTAAAAATATGACTTGATGGCTTACTGAAGACAGTGTATACATAATAAATGCAAATACGAAAAAGTGCTAATTATCATGACTTACATGAAATTAATGCTGTTTCTTCTTTTCTTTCATTTTTTAATTGAAATCTGTACTACCTATTATAATCATAGTTTTCCCTCCCCAACTACTCTCAGCCTTTCCTTACTTCCTTTCCCATCCTACTTATTGTTTAGAAAACTAATGAGAAAAACATTTTTAAATATGAAAAAGTACAAGGAACACACAGAAATACATATTCACACACAAACACAAACAAAGCTATTTCAACACAAAACCAGAAACTGCCATTCAAGAAACAAGCAAAGGACCATGAGATAAAGAAAGTTCAAACAAATCAATATGAGAAAACATCAACAACAAAAACAATAACAAACCCTACACACACCACTGAATTTTTTCTGTGTTAGCCATCTACTATGCAACCTAGGCCTACAGGTAAAGGTGGTTTGAATATTTCTGGTACCATTGAAGTAAACAAACGTTTCCTCTATGAGCAGGTATTAATTGCAGATAGCTTCTTAGTTAAAAATGGGAGTTCAAATCACTTCTTCCTTTCAGACCTGGGACCCCATCTAGCTCTAACCTGTCCAGGTTCTGTACAATTTGCCATTGTGTTTATGAACTTAAATTTGTGTCTGGAAGGACACTGTTTCCCTGCTCATATATCTCTTCTAGCTTTTACAGTCTTTCTACCTCACTGAAAATATCTTGTCTACCAAAACCTAGACTCCATAACCAACCATAAAATGCAGCCATTTCATTTTAATTTAGTTAAAGACATGATCTCATATACCAACATATTGTCACAAACTTTAATATCAATTTTATTTATAATGAGTCAAAAAATAAAAATCTATAACCTTTAATTAACAAGTGACTCAAAATCAAGTGGCAGTATATTATACTTCTATTAAGTAATAAATATATGATTAAATGGGCATATGCAAAAAGGTTATAGTAACTGAAAAAAGTTAACTAGAAATGCTTCATAGTTTGAATACAAATATTTTCAGAACATGCAAACTAATCTGTAGTGGAAGGAAATATAGTGATTTTCAGAGACTGCCAGGTAAGAGATGGAAGACCAGATAATATTGAGACACCAGAACATTTTAGGAGAGATGTGTATTTCTATAATCTCTGTTGTGTGGACAGTATTCAGAGTCAGACTCATCAAACTTAATACCAGTGTGAGTAGTTTTAGTGCATCAGTATACCTCAATAATATTAAAAAGTCAAGAGGAACATACCGATTCCAAGTAACAAAGACTGTAGATGCTTTCATTTACATAACGCATTTACATAGTTGTGAAGCAATCATTTACATATTGAAAAATGCAGTCAATGTGCCTAGGCTTTTTCCATTAGACCAGTAGCATATCTGTCACTGAAATGTGACACAAATCAGACCTATGACTTACGACTTTGAAATGGTGCTGGAGTATCTTACTGTTCCCACGAACTCAGTGATCAGCTTTGCTTTGATAATTGCTTTGATTTAAGACAATGAGAATGCACAAATCAGCAATGTCCCTGGGCTGACACTCTGTGATCTATCTTGATCTAAACCACATCTGAAGCAAAATGTCACTGTTCACAGTGATATTATAAACCTTGGAACATCAGGAGTGATATTATAACCCCCCACGCTTTACTGCCACCTCCCTTCTTATTTTCTGTTCTCGAGAATAACTTTGTGGCTTCATTTAAAGAAAGTGAAGTCTTTTGTTTCTCCCTGAGGTTGTCATACCAACAACAATTATTTAGCTCTAATTGGTCTGTAGGAGGTCAGAATCAGCAGACTAAAAACGTACTAAAAGATTTCAGATTTCAGCTCAGTGGTTAAATTGCAGCAATCTCTCTCTTCATAGCAATATTCTGAAAATATCCATTTTGTATTTTTTGTCTCCCTCTCAACTTTTTTTTCCTCCCCAGAGGAAGTTTTGGCCCATTAATAAAGATGAACTCAGGGTGCTTGTGGCTTTAAATGAGAGTATTTTGTCTCTTCTTGAATTTACCCCCACTTCAGTGCTGCAAGCACTGGTGGTGTAAAGCAGTGTTTCTGCATGCCTTTGAGTTTTCAGCACTCTTGATTGTGCCAGACAAAAAGAAAACACTGAGAAGTCTAGGCCAGTCCATATCTGATGGTGTTACAGCCCCAAATGTGCACCCTGCTCCTCCCTTCCGCCTTCATAAGGCAAGTGTTGCTTTGTGCTCTACTCTATGTGTTTCTTTATGCTCCTGCATACTACACATGTCAGAGTTAATATCTAGTAACGTTAGCAAAGATATTATACTGGAAATGCCCCAAAATGAGTTGATAACATTTGAAAATACTCCTGGTGATTTGCTGATTTGGACTTGGCCTTAATATTGGTATGATTTGCTTTTTCAAAATTATAGTACAATTTAACAAGTATAGCATGGTGTGGCCATTATGGTATGGATGTGTGTGTGTTTATTTTCTCTATTATCATATACTTCCTTCAAATTTAATCATACACATCCATACATGCATATATGTACGTGTGTGTGTGTGTGTGTGTGTGTGTGTGTGTTTCTATTCACAAGAGGCAGCACACAATTCATAGCATGTATGTGAAGGTCGAAGGACAACTTGCAGGAATTAGATCTCTTCCTGCCATGTGGATCCTGGAGATTAAACATATACTTGTAAGCAAGGCTTGATAACAAGTATCCTTATGTACTTTGATTTTACACTGTCCACAGAATGTGACAATGTACCAATTTGGCAAATCACTATCCCTAACCGTAATTTAATATCAATAATTTTTCTCAAGAGGGTTTACTTCCTGCTATCTGTTGCATAGCCATCCTTAATTCTGAGGAGGAGCCCTATTTATTCCAAAACTTTGGGAAAGTGTCAAGTAACCTGAAGGTACATTTAAAAAGCGAAGCTTTTGGAAGACATGGCTCAGCATTTATGAACACATGCTACTCTGTAGAAGAGCCAGGTTAGGTTCCTTGCACATACATGGTGGCTGTCACCATCAGTAAGTAACTCTGGTTCCACGGAATTCAAGCCCTTCTTCTGATATCTGTGGGTACCACACACACATGTGAATGTGCATCTAGATAGCAGAAAAAAAAAACGTACGCACTCATTATATAAAATTAAATACATCTTTGTCTAAACAGAGGAACCTTTTCAAATTACTACTCAGCTTTGTACTTGATTTTTTCAATTCATAGTTCTGAAAAAAAAAGAAAAGTTACATTTAATTTTCTTAGTAAGTTCTGGAGAGAATAAAACATATTTCCCATATATTTTATTTAAAATTTTTCTTCATACATTGTATTTTGATCATGTTTTACTCTGAAATTCTCCCAAGTCCTCCCCATTTCTCTCTTAAATTTATATCTCAAAAATAAAAATAAATTAATAGACATACAACTAGACCCTCTTATGTGAGTTAAAATAGTCATGAAATCTGTTATACTATGGTTCATCACTGGTAACAAATGTGAATACAGTTCATTAATTTTGCACATCAGCACTTAGTTTGGTGCATCCTAAGTATATATCTAGCTATACAAGTTAACTAGCATTTTTTAAGCATTTGATTCTTCACCCACTGAAACAGCAGTGGTAATTTCTAGTTCTTAGTCTGAATGTGAATGTTTGATTGGACTGGTTCCTCACATACTAACACCAGGAGAACAGTTCCTAAATAACTTGTAGCACGTAAATGACAGGACAAACCAATGACTGACATGGTTTAAAGAGACTAAATAAGATAATCATGAGAGTAACTGGACAAAAGTGAAAAATTGAAAAAAGGCAAATTTGAAACTAAATTTATATAAGTGATTGTGGCATCCCATTTTTCAAATTCATTTTAAAATATGATGTAAGGCAGATTTAGTGCTACAATACTTTAAGTATTAGACCAGTAACTATTTAAATAAATTATTATGAGTTGTTTAGATCTCATTAGATTAAAACTTTTTCAACTATTGATAACAATGTCAAAATTAATTCTAATTTAAACTATACATCTGCATTTTGTAAATACACTCCATGTTCTCATAAAAGAGAGAATTTATCAGACAAAACTTCTGAAGTGCGACTGAAGGAATGGATTACATAGTATATCCAATCCCAAGTCTCTCTTTCTCGTACATTCATGTGCTGAAGTTGGTTGTCACACATAAAAACACTTAGCTAGTTTAAGCATTGGATAATGTGAGAAAATATAGTCAACCCCCGCCCCCTTTTTTTCCAAAGTGAAAGAAGAGAGAATACTGTCTCTGTGGCTCAGGAGTAGGCTATTTCTTTCCTGGGGATCTTATAGCAGAACCTAAGAGTCCGCTGCTGTATTTACTGATATGCATGTTTGTGAAAAACTAATAATGTGAATTGATTAACCTTAAAATCGTTTAAGTTGTGAAATGTTGGGTTGGTTGGAGCTCACACACTGGAAGACAGGAGCAAGTCAAAACACTGGCACTCACACTCTGCTCCTGTTAGGAAAATGCCAAGGGATCTTTTCACAAGCGTAACTCACAGATTGCAGCACAGTTACCTTAGCTGGCTCCTGATGTGCTGTATAACACCACATTTAAATTTCCATCTGTGGTGTCTGCAGCTATTGTTCTTGCTGGGGGATTTTTTTTTTTTATTTTTTTTATTTTTTTTTTTTTTTACTTTTCCTAATGCAATCAGAATCGATAGGCCACCTTCTTTAGTACAATGTTCACATTGATTTAAAGAAGTTATAAAGGAATCTGGTGTAACAGCCCTTCTATTAACCATGCAGTGGATTTCGCTTTTAAAACAAGTACACATATATTAAAACAATACCAAAAGTTTACAGTTTCTTCTAGCTGGAAGTTACTTTTCTCAGGATATCTTCAATACTCCATTTTATGCTGTGAGGACTTCTCTGAGAAGTCCTATTTGTTCTCCATTGCATGTGAGACATATGTTGACCAAAGTCTTTATCGTGAGTTCTAAGAATCTGATAGCATAAGCATACATTCACTATTAAGTATGCTAGCAAATAGTTTTAATACTATTTAACTTACCTAGAAAGTGTTGTATTCCCTGTGCATTAGTTGAGAAATGATACTGAAATTTTATGTACACACCTTATAATCATTTTCACTTTAAAATATATAACATGCTTTATGTATATATATTTACTTTATTTCTGTTTTTTGTTTGTTTGTTTTTAGTTGTTGTGGTGGTTTTGGTTGTTTGTTTTCTTTTTTGTTTGTTTCTTCAAGACAGGGTTTCTCCGTGTAGCCCTGGCTGTCCTGAAACTCACTTTGTGGACCAGGCTGTCCTGGAACTCAGAAATCCACCTGCCTCTGCCTCCCAAATGCTGGGATTAAAGGCGTGCACCACCACTGCCTGGCTAACTTTATTTCTTAAGTATATTTCTCATAGATATAAGATATAAGAATATTCACATTTTCTATATACAAGTTGGCATGAATAAAGCAATCCAAACATTTTCTAAGGTAGGGATGGAGAGGTAACTCAGTAGGGAAAGAACTGTGTAAAAGCCTAAAGATTGGATTTGGGAGTCTCAGGACTCATGTAAAAGCTATATGGACATGGAAGACTGCCTGCAACTCTAGTTACAGTCAGGGAATATTCAAAGAAGCTGGCCAACCACACTAGTCATGATTAGAATGACTCTGGTTCAATATATGAGTTGGGTAATGGCATATGCAGACACTGACATCAATTTTAGGCCTACAGACAAATACACACACAGACACACACACACACAGTTTATACACAAATGAAGCCAGAGGAAGATGAAATAGAGAAGGAGGTAGGGAAGAAAAAAGAAGGGGAAGAAGGAGGGGAAGAAAGAAGAAGATGAAGAAGAAAGAGGAGGAGGAGGAAGAGGAGAAGAGGGAAACGATAAAGAAATGAAGCAAGATAGACCTTACTACATGTTGAACAACATGCTACTCGAAAGATATTCTATTAAATATTTGAATACCAATATGATGGTAACGCAACACAGAATTCATAGGTAGTTGCTGGTTTTAGAGGTTTTATGATCTGCAAAGACCTACATTATAGGAAATTCTACCTCTTTTCTAAGCAACCCTGTTGCCAAGCAACTAACTGTTTATCCTCTTTTGGGTCAGAATTGGGGTAATAAGCTGATGTCACATGGCAGAGGATAGAGTCAGTGGCTCATACGAACTTTGAGCCTTTTGGCTTTTTGTTGTCGTGGGTTTTTTTCCCATTTAATGAGCTCCTAGCTAATTCTGATAATTTTATTCTATTACTTTAGGTTCATTTCTTTTAGATGATTACATTAACTATTGTACACAGAGGCCTTTAGGGAAAGGCTTACCTCCTGAAATAAACATAGGCTAAATAATATGACAAAACAGTTAGACCTCTAGCCAAATATCTTGAGTCTTCTTAATAAAAGCAGCATAGCAATTTCTTTATTGCCACATAATATGGGACTAGTTTCCCAAAATGTTTTTCTGATTTTTTGAAATGCCAAAAGTAGTCAATGAGATGTTTTATATAATCCCAGTGCCAACTTTTCTCACATAATATAGTCTTCAAATAAAAATGTCTATAAGTATTCATAAGTTATTTCTGTCAGAGTCGCAGGGGTGAGTTCATGTCATTCCATTCTGATGAACTTGAATCCAAATCCTAATCAGCAAGATTGCCCTATACAATAAACTCCTGATTGTGACTGTGGGTGTTAACAGTAATAGGACAAGAAGATATGTGGCACAATTATTTCACTTCATTTACTCATTTTCCGACTGCTTTGAAGGAGTCTTTATATCCTTCTGATACTTCTCAAAGTTAGCGTGGTCAAATGTGCTAAATGTGCCCAGTACCACCAGTACTGTGGACGAGTTAACAGACAACTTTTGTTGATGACTAAGTAAATGTCAGTTTGGCCTCACTTCCTTGTTTCTGTCAGAGTTCTCAAAATATGACATCTGTTTCAGGGAGTATTTACACTCTTAATATAATGCTCTCTACGTAGGGCCCACTTAGTATTATGCACACTACTACATATGAGAAAAATATATATACAAAAGCTGATATCCTCAGGTCCTGTTATCTCTATCTGAACTCTGCAAATTCTTTTTTTTTTTTTTATGCCAGTGCTAACTAGAGACCATATGATGTGCTGTGTTTAGCTGGAACAAAAACCTTTATAAAACAGTAATAGGAGGGAAAACATCAACAAAGTGTCTACTTTTTCAGTCTTCATAGTCTCTAACTCTGACATTTGGACTTGAAATTTAGAGAGAATCTATTAAGCCTCAGCGAGAATTGTTTATCAACTCCAAAAGGCTTTCATTTGGAGAAATTCAAGTTTTCGTTTTCATAGCAAGTTTCAAATTCAGCATAAATGTCAACGCTTAAAGAACATTGAAACACAGCATGGATATTTATTTGAAGAAAAATCACTTGATAAATTTCAGAATGTGCTGGTTTGTTTATTTTTAAGGAATCTGTCAAACCATATTGTTGGATTAACTAAATAATATGGTTCTCCTGTGATAGATTGCTATGTTGACTGCAGCTATAATATGCCCTTCTAACTACCTTCATTGTGCATATGTGGTGGTAGACAATTATGGAACTATTGCACGTGCATTCTAAGTGATGTGCTATTGCAAATACAAGGATAAAGGATGTATTCATATTATAGGCATGTATGCTACAGTCCAACCTGTACTTATTACCTAGTATACATTCTTTTCTTATTTTAATAACATATTAATTGATCATAATGACAGGTCTCTTTGTAATATCATAACACAAACATAATATTTTGTTATGTTTACTAAGATATTCCCTCTCATCTCTACTTTTTCCATTCTTGACAGCTAGTTCTATCTTACTTAGGAATTAGACCAAATATATTGTCTTCCACAACCTGAATGAGAGTGCTAGCCAGATCCTCTTTGTGTGAATGGTGATCTGAATTGAAAAATACATGGCTAATAGTTGTTAATCATTAGTTGAGGTGTTTAAAAACTATTTTTTAAACAGTCTGCTTAATATAGAGTGGAGTAGGTTTTGTGTTGCATTTTTTTTTACGTTTACAGTTAAGATTAAAATGGTTTGAATTCTAGATTTCTGTAAACACTGTTCTAAGGTTTGTACATGTCTATAACATTTAAGTCCAAAACAACTTTACAAAGGAGAAAAGTAGAATTCATACCCATATTTTTAATAAGGACTGTAAGACAGACTTGAGTAAACTAAGAGTAGGGATTCCAATCATGGCACTTCATTAAATTATGGGTTTACTTTATCCAAAATAATATATATCTATATTTACATCAATTAAAGGTTCCGGTTACAAAGCCATACCAGTCATAATCATTACAACTTAAAGGGCTTGAGTATCAATTCTTTTGACTCAATCACATATTATTTGATTAGTGATTGTGAGATCTGTGATGAACAGGTTATTTTTCGCAACTTGTGTGCTTAGAGACTCAAAGTCAGGCTTCTACTTAATTTGTTGGTTACATTAAAAAAAACATGGAGAGAGTTAGTGGAGTATGGATGTTATCAAAATATATTGTACAGATATATAAATTATCAAAGTAAAATAAAATATTAAAACAGATATGTCTAGGAAAAATTAAGTACCTTTCTTGTTATTGAGGGAATACTTTTTATGTAATTCACATATCACATATACATCAGTACTTGAATAGAATGGTTACATACATATATATGGGCATGGATATTAAATTAAATTCCAAGTACATTAAAAAGTGTCTTGAGTTAATTATACTATAGTGGTTGGAATCTAAGAAAATATTTGCTCATAGCAAGAAAATATTTGCTCATAGCAAGAAAATATTTGCTCAATAATCGTCTTATAGCTGAAAGAATGCTCATATGAGCAATGGTGTATCTGAGATATTCTCTGATTCCATGTAAAGATAATCTCAATGTGAAAAATAGTGAGGTTCTTATGTTAGGACATGCATGAATCTGAAAAATTCCATGTCCTGTGGGCAGAATTTTTACCTTTCAAAATTGCTCCAAATTTCCACACGCAACAGTTTAGGCCAGATGTGAGTAAGGAAATTAAGTTCATTTGTAAATTCAAGCGTACAGAAAGTGTCTGCAATTTCAGGCAACACTGAACTCTGTGCAGGGAAAGAACCTGGTGAAAATCACCAGATATTATGACCATGTGATAGGGTTGTGTATCATTTATCTATTTGGCTTTGCTTATGCTTCCTTAGGAAGATAGAGATAAATGTTTATCAATTAGGATCTCGACATTATATAGAGATGCGCACCAGGTGGGAATATTTTACCTGGACACCTGATTTATATGTATCGGTTTGTAGGAAGAATGAAAACTACTTTCCAAGAAATATTGCTCATGTTTAACATTCTATAATCCTCAGCACATGTGCCCCATCAACAAAAGTTGATAAACCCCAGGGAGTGGAAAAAGAATGAACCACATGGAAGCTTTGCTACCAGGTATTTTCAGCACATCCTTTTAAGTGTTTGGCGTTCTGAGTTCTTCCTGTGGAGTGTCATGGAAAAAGCACATGACATCTGCATGAGAATATATTTGACTCTTTTTAATCGTGGGAAATAGTAGAGATTGTAGGGGGAGGTGCTGAGACTAAGTTCGGTTCCCTAATTGGTTCTTGATTTGGTCAATAAAGGAACCTGGGAGTCAATTGCTGGGCAGAAGGGACAGGTGGAACTTCCGGGTCCCAGGAGGAAAAGGAGACGCATAGAAAGAGATGGGGGTTTCCGGCCAGGCTTTGGAAGGAGAAGCACAAAATAATCATGTAAGATCTTGAGGAAGTATTGGTATTAGGACTTCTTTAAAGGTCTGATAGAACTCTGCACTAAAAGCATCTGGTTGTGGGCTTTTATTTGGTTGGGAAACTTTTAATAACTGCTTCTATTTCTTTAGGGGTTATAGGACTATTTAGATGGTTTGGCTGACCCTAATTTAACTTTGTTATTTGGTATCTGTCTAGAAAATTGTCCATTTCATCCAAATTTTCCAGTTGTATTGAGTATAGGCTTTTGTAGTAGGATCTGAAGATTTTTTAAATTTCCTCAGTTTCTGTTGTTAAATCTCCCTTTCATTTCTGATTTTGTTAATTTGGGTACTGTCTCTGTGACACCTGCTAGTCTGACTAATGGTTTATCTATCTTGTTGATTTTCTCAAAGAACGAGCTTCTGGTTTTGTTGATTCTTCATGTAGTTCTTTTTGTTTCTTCTTGGTTGATTTGTGCCCTGAATTTGATTATTTCCTGCCAGTCTACTCATCTTGGGTGTATTTGCTTCTTTTTGTTCTAGAGTTTTCAGGTGTGCTATTAAACTGCTAGTGTGTGCTCTCTCCACTTTCTTTTTGAAGGCACTCAGAGCTATGAGTTTTCCTCTTAGGACTGCTTTCTTTGTGTCACAAAAGTTTGGGTAGGTTGTACCTTCATTTTCACTAAATTTTAAAATGTCATTAATTTATCTCTTTATTTCTTCCTTAACCAAGTTATCATTGAATAGAGCGTTGTTCAGCTTCCATGTGTATGTGGGCTTTCTCTTGTTTTTGTTGCTATTGAAGATCAGTCTTAATTCATAGTGATATGATAGGAGACATGGGATTATTTCATTCTTCTTTTGTCTGTTGAAGTCTGTTTTTTGACTGATTATATGGTCAGTTTTGGAGAAGGTACCCTGAGATGCTGAGAAAAGGGTATATCCTTTTGATTTAGGATGAAATATTCTATAGATATCTGTTAAATCCATTTAGTCCATAACAGCTATTAGTTTCACTGTGTCTCTGTTTAGTTTGTGTTTCCCTGATCTGTCCATTGATGAGAGTGGGGTGTTGAAGTCCCACAAAATTATTGTGTGAGGTGTAATGTGGGCTTTTAGCTTTAGTAAAGTTTCTTTTATGAATGTGGGCACCCTTGCATTTGGAGCATAAATGTTCAGAATTGAGAGTTCTTCTTGCTAGATTTTTCCTTTGATGAGTATGAAGTGTTCTTCCTTATCATTTTTGATGACTTTTGGTTAAAAGTCAATTTTATTTTATATTAGAATGAATACTCTCACTGGTTTCTTGGAAACATTTGCTTGAAAATTGTTTTCCAGCCCTTTACTCTGAGGTAGTGTTTGTCTTTGACACTGAGGTGTGTTTTCTGTATTCATCGAAACCAGGAAAGAAGATAACATTTGAAGTGTAAATAAAGAAAATATCTAATAAACAAAACAAAACAAAACAAAACAAAACAAAACAAAACAAGATTCTGAGAAAGCTAGAACCAGTAGCCTCTACCACCAGTGAATAGCCAGGAAGGTCTGTGGAGGATAGCTGATAAGTTTAGGACAGGAGATTCTGTGCTTAGAAATTGTGCTAACCTACAAGTTCTAAAGTATTTAAGTGAGTGTGTTCTTTTTATCAATGGATTCAAAGGTCTCAGGTGGGGCTGGTAACAGAACCACTCCATGAGCAAAGGTAGGCAGGAAAGAGAAGCCTGGTTGTTGATGCTGGCTTGAAGAAGCTAAGCTAGAGGAACAAAAGGGGCCAGGGAACGGGCTGCACTTGCAGGGTTGCAGCTCCTGGAAAAGGTGGTAGCATGTTTTTAAAATTACATACAAGAACAGCAAGTGAAACGAATGACAAACACATCACACTTACCTCAGCAGACTCTTACTGTACCCTCTACCTTAATGAACTGCAGACACAAGTCCAGTAAGCAGAGGAGAGGTTCCCCTGCAGAGGCTTGCTTTGTCCTTTGTGCCTCATGTCTTCTTAGTGTTTGCTGTTATTGTTTTTTTGGTTTTTTGTTTTTTGATGTAGTGTGCTTCTGATGTAGTTGTTTCCTATATAGTCTGACATAACTCTCTAATATCTCACATAGGGCAATCAAAATATTTGTATATTTCTTTCCCCTACCATTCTTATGTCAGTGGTAGGTTATGAAATTTTGCTTTAAGTTGTTTGGCTTTGGATGTTGTTTCATTTACTTGTTTGTCTCAATTAACTGATTTGATTTAGGTACAGTATTTTGCTCATATGATGACTTCTACATGTTCCAAATTTTTATTACACACACACACTCACACACATACTCACACACACATACACACACACTCTCTCTCTCTCTCACACACACACACACACACACACACACACACACATATATATATATATAATGCATACATAACACTGTAAATTATTCTTAGTGTCATTCCATTCAACTTCTCCAAATTTATTCATACCTGACACAGCTGAAATTTCCTTATAATTTACCTGAGTCTCTGAGACAGTAAGTTTAGAAACCTAAATCCCTTACTAATTTTTACCAATATCTGAATAGGATAATTGCTGAAATAAGGGTCTTCTGGAGTAAATTTTAAAGGAATTTTACACAATTGGATTAAACTAAAACTATTAATGGTGAGCCTTGTTCAATATAGCCAATGCCTCTAATTCAGCTAGGTGCTCTTCCTTCAAATGTTCTTATTCTTTCTGCATGCTGTTTCCACATTCTTTCTTCAGTGATATGATAACATTGCAATAATACTCAAATGCTGACACAACAGAAAACCTTGCCAGTTTGGCTCCCAACTTTGGCAAGCATTTTGTTATAGCTGCAACCCAGCTTTCTCCTTGAGTTTCACAAAATCTCCATAGCTCTTCCACAGTGTGTTTCATACAGGAGACTACAGAAGAGAAAGTAAGAGGAATGCTAATTTTAGACAGAATAGTAAATAGGACAACAAATAAAGGCTCTTTTTTGGCACATTGGAACTTTCTTTTTTTCCCTTTTAAATGTGTGATTCCTTTCCCCAAATGTTGCACTAGATTTATTTTTAAAGGTGTCATCTATTTCCATTCCAGTGCTATGTCATCTATAATTTAAATTTATGAGATAAATCTTGAGGTTCACCAGTGAAGCAGCTGGAGAATTCTAGCCACTTTGCCATTAAAAATGCACATTTGCTGAAGGTTTTTGTTTCTGACAAGCTCTACTGAAAGCATGCATCTCTCTCTCTCTCTCTCTCTCTCTCTCTCTCTCTCTCTCTCTCTCTCTCTCTCTCTCTCTGACAAGCGTCTATCAACATGTATATTCATTACTCTGTTTTAGTTTCACTACAAAAAGTTGGTGGTCCCTCAGCAAGAAGATGGATTCCTGCTGAGACAAAGTCATGGACCTGAGAACAAATACTCTAGAAAGTGCCCTCTGAGAGCTGATGGAGAAAGTGGTGGTGAAATCAATATGAAAGAGCTGGCAGTTCTCCTTTAGTTGTATCATTATTGATAGTTCTCCAGTCCTTTTGCCATCACTATCAGGATAAAAATGATGTGTTGTTTTCTCTCCCCCTCTTTTTCCTTTTTCCTTTACAATTACAATATTTTCCAGATTCCCACTGTGGAGTAAGAGTTGTAGTCAAGATATATACTAATATTACATAATGTTTTCCTTTTTGTTAATGGTATTTTACTGAGCTTTCTTTACAATATTCAGTAACCAAAGAAGTTTTATGTTCAACTGTAGAAATTTTAGCATCTAACTTGTTGGACTGTGGCTGTCATACAGGTGGCACTACTTCCAGTGTCCTGGTAGCCCCTATGGCTAGATTTCTAATTAGGAAAGGAGGTATATGTGTGTGAGTGTGTGTGTGTTTGTGTGTGTGTGTGTGTGTGTGTGTGTGAGAGAGAGAGAGAGAGAGAGAGAGAGAGAGAGAGAGAGAGAGAGGGAGAGAGAGAGAGAGAGAGAGAGAGAGAGAGAGAGAGAGAGAGAGAGAGAGAGATTTAACCATAAAAAAGAAAATAGTAATATAGAAAACTATAAAAATAAATAAGGTCATTGGATGGAGCACAAGGTTTCCAATGAAGGAGCCAGAGAAATACCCAAGGAACTGAAGGTGACTGAAGCACCATAGAAGGAACATCAATATGAACTAACCAGTAGTACCCTTAGAGCTCCTTGGAACTATACCACCAATCAAAGAAAACATATGGTGGAACTTGTGGCTCTAGCTATGTTTGTAGCAGAGGATGGCCTAGTCGGTCATCAATGGGAGGAGAGGCCCTTGGTCCTGTGACGGCTCTATGCCCCAATTTAGGGGAATGCCAGGACCAGTAATGGGAATGGGCAGGTTGTAGATCAGGGTGATGAGGGATGGGATAGGGGATTTTCAGAGGCAAAACTAGGAAGGGGGATAACATTTGAAATGTAAATAAAGAAAATATGTAATAATAAAATAAAAAAGGAAGGTGATATGCTGATTGTTTTTTATACAGAACTAATTGTAAGAACATTTCAGATCTGCTTTTATTACTGTGAGGTTTCCAATGTTATGCACTGAAGCTGACATACTTATTTTTCTCTTTATCAAAATCAAAAGTAGCTATTTTTAAATAATTTCAAGAAGAAAACTAAACTGATATCTATAATTTCCTCATGTTTAATATTTTTTTGAGATTTGATACCTAGTACTACTCATATATAATGAGAGATATAAGTGATTAAGTTAGTATTGCAGCAAACACATCACTTTCATCGATAATAGCCCTTGATGAATGGAGATGGCTGCTCTTGGTCCTGGTTTGCATTATGGTTAATTTAATCTAATCTTGACATTAATAGGAAAAATAAAATTTCAAACACTACACCCAAACACTGATGAATGATGAATTACTGTGGGTAAAATGAAAGAAGTTAAAATGTTTCGGACATTCATAAAGACTGCCATAGTTTCTGAGAGTGATTTTGTGAGAGGTAGCCTGAGGCCTGTCAGGAAAAGTACTTCAACTTTTAAGAATTTTCCACCTCTAGAGAATAACTTGATTTAGTGTAAAAACTTTAGGAAAAGTCCCAGAGATAATCAGTTTTGGTTATCATCTCATTGGCTAATGATCTTCCCTATCTTCAGCCAGCTATTATGATATAATACTTTTCAATTTATTTTAATTACTCCCTGACAACTATCAGTAAAGCTGAGGTTAGAATGCTAAGTGATATATTAAGCATATACTAAACATTGAAAGAATCCTAATGTTACATAAAGAGTTAAAGTTACCAGAGATAGGATTGTTCTTCGAATGCATATGATCACCAAATACTTTTCAAACCCGTCCAGGTAGAGTGGTATACATGTGCTTCATGGAAAGAGGAGGCTTCGTGGAATACATTAGCTTTGGGCCCTGCTGAATCACTACCTGTATGTCACTGATGAGTCTTTCCCATAGATGAAGTTAGAATCAGGATCCCTTATGTTTCTAATGGTTTACATTCTATTTGAATGTTCACTTTTAATTTTCTTATCTGTTTCCAAGCTTAATTTCTTTCTCCACCAGATAAGCTAATATTACCTATCTGAAAGTAGTTTATTTTAAATTACATAGGTAAGTCAATGCTTAATGGATTGTTGTAAGCATGCAAGACATTTTTATGAACATTTCTTTGTCCCAGGCATGGCAGAAGACATAATTTACAGAGTATTAAAATATGATAATCACACATATCATATCTGTTAAAAGATTTTTATATTCCAGGTGTAGTCATCATTGTATTGTATGTGTGTGAGTTTAATTATCATGTTATCTTTGAGCTATGAGTGTGTATGGCCTATAAAAGATAAAACTTTAAATACAGTAGCTAAGAAATTAGATCCCACATTTTATTAATTGATCTAAATGTATGTACAGATGATGAAGCATCTTAACTCGGCACACAAGAGTAGTATGGACTCAAAAAGTCATAATGGGAGAACTTGGATATAAACTTTCTTTTAATCATTAGCTACAGTATATTTATTTCTGTAATTCTAAAATACATAAAAGGTAGGCATTGAATTGCTACTCATACCTCAGTTTTGAGGAAGTTGCTACGTAACACTATTTATAGGAATTTCTTTTTTTCTTTCTTTTGATATCATTAACTTTTCTTTTGATTTACAACCCAGCAGTTGCTCTGTCTCTGCCCCCCCCCATTTCCTAATCCCAGTCCTCCTCCCCCCTGTCTCAGAGAAGATGCTCCTCCCCCACCAGGCATCCCTTTTCCCTGGGGCCTTCCCATTCTTCCACTGAGGCAAGATAAGTCAGTCCTATGCTGTATATGTGTCAGGGTTTCAGACCTGCTTGGTTGGTGGTTCAGTGTCTGGGAGCTCCAAGCAGTCTGGGTTAGTTGAGACTGTTGTTCTTCCTATGGGGTTGCTTTCTTCTTCATCTTCTTCTATCCTTCTCCTAATTCAACTATAGGGGTTCCTGACTTCAATCCAATGGTTGGGTATAAGTATCAGACTGATTGTATCAGTTAGCTGCTGGTTTGACCTTTCAGAGAACAGCCATGTTAGGCTCCTGTCTGTAAGCACACTACAGCATAAGTAATAGTGTCAGGTCTTGGTGCCTTCCCATGAGATAAATCCCAAATTGTGCTAGTCACTGGGCCAACTTTCTCTCAGTCTCTTCTCTATTTTTTTTTTTTTTTGGCCCACAATTTTTAGATAGGAGCAATTCTGGGTAAGAAATATTAATTGTGGGTTTGGCAACTTTATCCTACCACTTGAGGTCCTGTCTATCTAATGGAGATAGGTTCTTTGAGTTACCTCTCCCCATTGTTGCACATTTCATCTAAGATCATTCCCACTGAGTCCTGAGAGGTTCTTACCTCCCAGGTCTCTGGTACTTCCTAGAGGATTCCCCCACAACCTACCCCCAAAGGGTGCATATTTTCATTCATTCTGCTGGCCCTCTGGGCTTCTCTCCTGTGCCCCCCCATACCTGACCCTGTTCCCCTTTTCTCATCCACTTCCCCTCTCACTCCAAGATCCCTCCCTCCCTCTGACTCCTGTGACTAATTTCTTTCCCCTTCCAAGTGAGATTGAAGCATCCTTACTTAGGCTTTTCTGCTTGTCAAACTTCTTACATTCTGTGGGTTGTATCCTACAAACTGTGTACTTTTTGGCTAGAATGTACTTATTAGTGAGTTCATCCCATGTATGTACTTTTGGGTCTTGGTTACTTCACTCAGGGTGATATTTTCTAATTCCATCTATTTACCTGCAAAACTCATTATGTGTTCTTTTTAAATAGTATAACATTGTGTTAATGAACCACATTTTCTATATCCATTATTTGTGTGAGGGACAGCTGGGTTGTTTCCATCTTCTGGCTATTACAAATAAAGCTGCAATGAACATAGTGGAGCACATGTTCCTGTCGTTTGGTGGAGCATCTTTTGGGTATATAACCAGGAGTGGTATAGCTGGGTCTTCACAGATTTATTTCCAGTTTTCTGATGAACCACCAGAATGATTTGTAGAGTGGTTGTACCACTTCGCAATCCCAACAGCAATGGAGTAGTGTTCCTCTTTCTCCACATCCTCACCAGCATATACTGACACATGAGTTTTTTATCTTAGCTACTCTGATTGATACAAGGTGGAATCCCATGGTCATTTTGATTTGCATTCCGTTGATGACTATGGATTTTCAACATTTCTTTACGTGCTCCTCAGCCTTTTGAGATTCCTCAGTTGTGAACTCTCTGATTAGCTCTGTACCCCATTTTTAAATTGGGTTATTTTGTTTTTGGAGATTAGCTTCTTGAGGTCTTTGTACAGTTTGGATATAACACTCTATAGGATATGGGGTTAGTGAGGATGTTTTACCCAAATTGTAGGTTGACAATTTGTCTTATTGGCTGTGTCTTTCACCTTACAGAAGCTTTTCTGTTTCATGAGGTATCATTTATCAGTTGTTGATCTTAGAGCCTGTACCATTGGAGTTCTGTTTAGGAAATTTGCCCATGTGCCAACAAGTTTAAGGCTCTTTCCCACATCCTCTTCTATTTGAATTGGTGTATCTGGTTTTATGTGGTGGTCCTGGGTCCACCTGAACTTGATCTTTGTGTGAGGTGATAAATATGGGCCTGTTTTCACTCTTCTAAATGAAGACTGTCCGTTAGACTAGCATCATTTATTGAAGATGCTATCTTTTTTCCATTGTATATTTTTGGCTTCTTTGTCAAAGATCAAGTATCCACAGGTTTGTGGGTTTATTTCTGGGTCTTCGATTCTATTCCATTGATCAACCTGTCTTCTCTGTACCAATACTATGTAGCTTTTTATCAGTATTCCTCTTTGGTACAGCTTGAGGTCAGGTATGGTGATTCTTCCAGAATTTCTTTTATTGTTAAGTATTATTTTCACTAACCTAGGTGTTTTTTCTTTCCATATGAAACTGATAATTGTTCTTTCCATGTCTATAAAAAGTTGTGCTGGAATTTTGATGTAGTTTGCATTGATTCTGAAGATAACTTTTGGTAGGATGTCCATTTTTACTATGTTAACCCTACCAATTCATGATCATGATCTTTCCATCTTTGAAGGTCTTCTTCAAGTTCATGTCATATAGATTATTTGTTTGGTTAGAGTTGCACCAAGATATTTTATATTATTTGTGCCTATTGTGAAGGGTGTTGTTTCCCTATTTTCTTTCTCAGGCCATTTATCATTTGTCTAAAGGAAAGTTATTGAGTTTTTGAGTTAATATTATATCCAGCTACTTTGCTGAAGTTGTTTTCAGTATAGAAGTTCTCTGGTAGAATTTTTGGTGTTGTTTTATATACTATCATATTGTCAGTGAATAGAGATATCATGACTTCTTCCTTGATAATTTGTATCCTCATGATCTCCTTTTGTTGTCTTATTGCTCCAGCTAGAACTTCAGGTACTATGCTGAATAGATATAGAGAGAGTTGGTAGCCTTTTCTTGCCCCTGATTTTAGTGGGATTGCTTCAAATATCTACATTTAATTTGATATTGTCTGTTGACTTGTGGGTGGATATAAGCTTAATA
Organism: Mus musculus; assembly: GCF_000001635.26. Taxonomy (NCBI): domain Eukaryota; kingdom Metazoa; phylum Chordata; class Mammalia; order Rodentia; family Muridae; genus Mus; species Mus musculus. Next base: position 82,592,460 of record NC_000079.6, read on the forward strand.
TAAATATATATAAAAATAAAGATAAGAGGAAGTGGAGAAAGCATTGTCATCCAAAGGAATGGGTAAACACAGTTCCTAGGGAAGGAGATCTCTCTGGACCAAGAAGTATTCTGGATTTCAGGTATGATTTGTGTACAAGACTTTGAATTTGTGTGCCCATAGTCAGGACATACAGCTCATAATATGATTCTGACTATCATATTCAAATTGCTTTCATTTAATCTTCTTATTTTAAAAATTTTAAGTTTGAGATCCTTTGCATAAAAGAATGTAGTTCAAAAATGGAAGAGAAAAATTGGAGGTAAAGTGTAATTATATTCCCCAAATTAAACTAAATTATATGGTAATAAAAATAAAAATATGTTAAATAGTCATGATACCTGATTTACAAAGTTGAGAGGAAGTCGGTTGGCCGTGGATCTTTGGACTTTGGTATGGTTGATGAATTGAGATACATTCTACAGATGAGGAAGCTAAACCTGAAAGTTTGTGTTTTGCCCCAAATCACACTTCTAAGAGATAGAGTGAGTAGTAAAATATTGCTTGTTTGTCACATGGCAAATATCAAGAAACATTTCCATACATTTTGTTTATGGATTCTCATGGTAAATTAAGGTTTGTTTATTGATGTACCAATCAATAAAGTGTTTTAATTTTCTTATATCTTTCCAAATTCAGGGTCAGATCTCTTGATATCATGGCACAGATTACCAAACATCATATTACCAAATTTCAGATCTCCAAAGTAGACATCTTTGTATGTCATCACCAAAGCTTCAGAACTTAAGCAATTCCATGGTATCATTGATTAACTCAGAAGTCCTCCTTTTCCAGTGGAATATTAATCTCTCTTGCCAAAGCATTATTTAGACTCCAACAACCTGAATATGAAAGTTCTTAGACATGTCTAGTGGCAAGGGAATCCTTAGATTTCTTCAAAATCCTTATTTTGTACAATTATTTAAAAAACAGTCTTAAAAGAGATGTGGGCAATCCATTGTTTTCTTCAAATGGGAGGGCCTTATAAGTTTCACTCCTGCTTCTGATCAACCGCATCCTCTTGGACTTTCAAGAAATGACTCAACTGTCCCATAGTCTAATTTAGAATTCTATAGCATATACCCTCTGAATGAAGGATGTCTGTTGGATGATATCTTGTTTCCAATCTACTTGGTGCCTCAAACAGCAGTGTGTCTAGAAATACTAGTCTCTGCTACTAGAGCAGAAATCTTAAAGAGCCATGCAAATTGGATCCACCCGGCCTTTAACTTGGGCCAAGTCTTCCACAGTATGTGCCGACACATTCTTACTTGACTTGACTGCATAATAGAGATAATTATAAGCACTTACTTATCTCACAGGGGTCTACTGAAGATTAATTAGTTAATGTTGGCAGAACAAAGGTGCAATATATGTGCTAAGTATTATTATTATTACTGTGCCACTTATCTTTAAAGAATGTTGTTTCGAAAGTCATAGTGCCTATGTGCCATCTGCTCACAGCAGCCTTTACCATCTCCCTACTCAGAGACTGAATCCGGTATCTGAATAAATAGATGTGCTCAAAAAAAAAAATCTATCACACCTCCATCTGTGCTTGTGGAATATGAATTCAGACACAGGCAGAGATGCAAATCGATCACAAGTGAAGAGGCTTCTCCAGTCTCAGAGTTGCATTTCGAGATGTTGCTCTAATATTCCCGTTCTCCACTTCTGAATCCGCTCACTCACGATGTGCTGCTTCCCTGAACGTATTCTTCTGCCTCATAAATAGGGTGTCATGTTAGAGCCTGAAGCTGCCTTCTCCTTTTGTTCCCAGGAAGTTGAGAAAGAAAACCTCTCAAGAACATGTTCACAGCTGATCTTCTGATGAAATTAGTTCTGTGATTTTCAAGCTTTAGATATTAGTATAATTATCAGAAGCTAATGAGATTTTAAAGGTTTCTATAAGAAATCATGATTTTGAAACTTCCATTCTGCCATAATTATAACTAGGTTACAGACAACATGACATGATCTATGACCCATTTTTACTAATGACTAAAGAATGAAGAAATAGCTTATGAATAAGCATTCCTTTCCTAACATTATAGAGCATTACTCCTGTGAAAGCTTTGAAAATCAGAGAGATTAAAACTCTAAACTGAAATTATTCAAATGTCCCACAGACATCACTATTATAATATAAATAACCATTCATTTCTTTGTACGTAGTTATTGGTACAACAATAACAGATAGTTAATGCTCTTCCACAGTAGGCGTTCAGTGGAATTATTTCTTTCTGTCCACCATACTTCTCTGTTGGCCTTGAGACAGTACAAAGAGAAAATTCATCTTGTATCTGAAACTTACCTATTCCTTTCACAATTTCCACAGAATTTCTGCATACTTTGGTTTCCTTTTATCTAATACATGAATAAAGTTCCTATCTAATGCAGAGTTCACAACAACGTTATGTGGCTATGGAGATAATGAAGTGATTCATTAAAACTCTGGGATGTCTAACATGCATAATTTGATCTCATGGAAGATGCAAGTCATATTTGAAATCAATTCATCTCACCTAAATTATGTATCCACCTTATGAATTGCTTAGGTTTTAAAGTTATAAGGATAAATCAAATATCATACCTGGCTTCATCTCAAGAAGATAAATCTATACCTAAATATATTAAAATGGTAAGTTCCATATTAGCCCATTTGAGCAAGTCTTGAGAGAGCTTGAGGGAGAGAATAAGTCATTTGGGGAGTCAGGAAGGATTTTCTAAGAAAATGATGATATTTGTGTCAGTCTAAGAAAGTTGAAAACTGCTTTATTTAAGAAGGGGTATAGAGGACTTACTATGTTTCCTGACCCTACACTTTGAAAGTACGTGTGTATGTACTTGAGCTATTTGTCCTTACATACAAACAATAAGCCCAGATATCCCTTATATTAAAAAAAAAAACTTTAAAACGTTTATTTATTTTATCTTAAATGCAAGACCCCTTGACCTTGTTTCTGCTATTGTGGATGTACCTTTCTAACCAGTAAGTTCATTTTTTTGTTAAACTTAACTTTTATTCCATTTATCATTGTTCCTGGCTAATCTGTAATCCAAATAATGTTTCTGAAATGCTTACATTGACCATGTAGAAGACTTTTGTGTGGTTCAAGCAGGAAATGCTACAGGGAAAATACAAGATTGGAAGTTGAGGGTATGCATGGCTGAACCTGAGCTTTCTCTGGTTGAGCCAAACCTCTCAGTTTCCTCATGCACTGGACATTTGCTAGAATGATGTAACCAGCCTCATATAGCAGTGATACTGTGAAATAGCAAAAGTAATCCTACCCTAGCAGAATCTGTCAACCCCAGGGAGAACACTAATTATAGATAGGGTGTGCACACAAATAGGCTGACTCCCCAAGCAAACATGTCATCCATTCTTCTTAGAGAAGATGATCTAATCTGCTATCTCTGGGCCTTTGTTATTCACATTTTATGGAACTGCTCTTCAAAAATTCTAAACTTCCTGATTATTAGTTTGTCATCACAGAGTGAACAGCAATTTACGTTAAAATATCGGCATCTATAGAACTTGATTTCTTTTACCAAATTAGATAATTCTGATTAGGTTATATGAACATATACAATGTGATAGAGAGTAAGTTTCCACTCCATTCGCTGATCTTTAATGGCCCTAAAGTTACTGGATAGCCTACATGTCTGAAACTCTTCTGCCCATCATGAAAAAGACTGTGATGGAGTGGAGTTGGCTCAAAAGGCTTGCAACATGACAACTTATGCAATGACTCTTCTCTAGACTATAAAAAGGAGTCTGGACTCAGGACTGTAAATTTGGCACTGTCCATAAGTTCTAAATTGACTTTTAAATGAATGAGGTAATGGCATACTCAGACAGAAGGCTCATCCATTATAGAAATTCACCTCCAGTTGTTCATTCTTTGGGTAAGGACTAGGGAGTATTACTAGGTAAAACTTGGAGAGTTATTTGTTTACCAAATCTCACTGATGTATAAATTAATTGTCACAGTGACGTAGAGTTCCTATTAACTAAATTTTTAAAGCCTCCCTAAACAAGTGTCATGGCTTCAGACTTTTTCAAAATTAACTGTTTGATCTAGCTAGCACCTCTCAGTCTGTTGGTATAGTCCACTTAAAAACAACTTTCTATAAGGGGATCAAGAGTGAAATTGAAGCAAATTACACATATGGCAAGGCTCTCTATTTATGTAATGGAATAAGAGGCAGAAAACAGAGAGGAATGAAATTTGAAAGAAAAGAGGCAGTCCTAACTAACAAATAAAATGGTTCTTTAGTAAACCCTAAGAATTATCAGTTGGGTCATTAACAGCAACAGAGTATTAAAGAGTATTTTAAAAACTTTCTGGAAATCAGTCTGGCAGTTCCTCAGAAAACTGGACATAGTACTACCGGAGGGTCCCACAATACCTCTCCTGGGCATATATCCAGAAGATGTCCCAACTGGTAAGAAGGACACATGCTCCACTATGTTCATAGCAGCCTTATTTATAATGCCAGAAGCTGGAAAGAACCCAGATGCCCCTCAACAGAGGAATGGATACAGAAAATGTGGTACATTTACACAATGGAGTACTACTCAGCTATTAAAAAGAATGAATTTATGAAATTCCTAGCCAAATGAATGGACCTGGAGGGCATCATCCTGAGTGAGGTAACCCAATCACAAAGGAACTCACACAATATGTACTCACTGATAAGTGGATATTAGCCCAGAAACTTAGGATACCCAAGATAGAAGATACAATTTGCTAAACGCATGAAACTCAAGAAGAACGAAGACCAAAGTGTGGACACTTTGCCCCTTCTTAGAATTGGGAACAAAATACCCATGGAAGGAGTTACAGAGACAAAGTTTGGAGCTGTGACGAAAGAATGGACCATCTAGAGACGGCCATATCTGGGGATCCATCCCATAATCAGCCTCCAAATGCTGACACCATTGCATACACTAGCAAGATTTTGCTGAAAGGACCCTAATATAGCTGTCTCTTGTGAGATTATGCTGGGGCCTAGGAAACACAGAAGTGGATGCTCACAGTTAGCTATTGGATGGATCACAGGGTCCCCAATGGAGGAGCTAGAGAAAGTACTCAAGGAGCTAAAGGGAACTGCAACCGTATAGGTGGAACAACACTATGAACTAACCAGTACCCTGGAGCTCTTGACTCTAGCTGCATATGTATCAAAAGATGGCCTAGTCGGACTTGCAAACTTTATATGCCCCAGTACAGGGGAACGCCAGGGCCAAAAAGTGGGAGTGGGTGGGTAGGGGAGTGTGGGGGAGGGTATGGCGGACTTTTAGGATAGCATTGGAAATGTAAATGAGGAAAATACCTAATAAAAATATTTAAAAAAAATACTTCCAAAATGCATCCAGCTAACTAGAACCCGCATGCTTCTCTGAGCTTTCCACGTTGATTGGGGCCTGCTCGGTGAGTTGAAACTATTAAGATGCATGTGGTTTCTATTCTCTTGTTACTATAGCTTTTAAATTTTACTTTCAGATCTGTTGGGGCCTCTAACCATTCTCTGGGCAAAAAAATGCTACTGTAGCCAGTACCACAAAGATAATCTCTCTTGTACAATCCTACCAAAACTCTAAATGTCTTGGAATCTGTATTCAGTATTAATATATGAAAATGTATTCTTCACAACAGCATTGTAAAGGTTCTGCGTAGAAGTCAATGTTGCCATCAAGAAATTGAAACTTTAACAGACTGAGTAACTTACCAAAGAAGGTGATATAGCAGCTCCAAACCAGATGATCTGGATGCATTCTTAGTGACCTTTCTTCTAAATTACATGCATACTATTAATATTTTATTGAGGTTAAATATAATTACAACATCTCTCCATTACCTTTTCTCCTTCTGTACCCTTTTATATATACCTCCCTCATCTCTTTCAAATTCATGACTTCATTTTCATTGCATCATAGTATGCATATATGTAAACGTATATACATATAAATTCCTAAATATAGCTCCCACAGTCTATATAATGTTACTTGTTTTTTTTTTTTTTCCAGACAATCATTTGGTACTGGAAAAAAATTGGTGTGCTCTTACCTGCAAGAAGCTTCCATTTTTTCTCAGTTATCTGCAATTCTGTGTATAGTTGAGACTTCCCAGACTTTTCCCAGGCCATTTTGGCATATCCATTGGTGCTGTCCTTATAGTATGATTTTTAAAAATGGATATTTTCTGATATATCATTAGGATTTCAAAACACTGTAGGATTATGGAGTATCCTTTAGTCTCCATGTGGTCTTTATATTAGTTTTCTCTTGAGAGGATAAACATTATGGGAAAAAATTAATACATTAAATTATCAAGCTTTAAATTGAATTTTAAGACTTATTGTATAGCTTCTTGTATAAATAAAGTTTATATTAAGGCTAAGGAATACTTTATCAGATTTTACTGTTCTTTTGTTTATCATCTAAAAATTATACCCGTAGAAAAATATAGCTATAGAAAATTAATAGTCATATATTGGATTTCAAATACATTAATGCTTAAGTCATCAGTTTGTATTCTGAAACATTTTATATGAATATATGTATATTCATTTGTTATTTGCTTTACAAACCTTGGGAGTGCTTGTTTTACAGGTGCTATGATATTTATTCTAATTAATTAATTGCCATGTGCCATTTAAAAGTTTTAGTGGCTTTTGTTCTTTCAAGGAAGGCTCCACTGAGTACCCTTCCTCCAATTTCTTTGTTTGTGAAAGTGTATGTCAAGGCTGTAGAGTCTCTAAAAGGCATTTCTAAGTCAAAGAATATCTCTAATTCACAGTTTAAGATGTAAAGCTATTTTTTCTATACTTACAAATATTCCAGTTTCAGTATAATTTATTTTTTCACATGTGGATCTACTACAAACAATAGAAAAATGCTGCTTAATAAGCAGAACATTTTATGTTATTTCTGGATGGATGAAACATAGACTACCATAACCTCTTTGTGGTTGCCGCCAAACATCTTTCACAATTCTGAATGATTCCATAGAAGGAGTACCACCACAACAAAATGATTTTCAAGTATTTTGATATTTTATAGATTTAAAATTTTTATTATTATATTTTAAGTCTTTAAGGAATGTATAGGATTTTGGGGGAGCACATTCTTTTCTTAATTAGTAGCTGTTTCCTTCTAGTATTAGTTTCAATATGCTTTAAAGTAAGAACTTCATGATATAGTAAATTCTCGTATGTGTATTCGTTATTATTTTTTCTTTTTTACCTCTCTGATCAGGCTCTTCCCCCAAAGCTGCCCCAGACAATTGCAGTCATATTAACACATGTATCTTATCAACATAGTCTCAGTCCTACTTTTCATTCCTTCAGAACTGAACTGCCAAATCTTTCATGTTTATTTTTACATAAGAAATTTAGAATCAGCTTGTTCAAGTTCCAAAAATAAGTCTGTTGGTATTTTATTTGGAGCACAAGAAATCTGTAGATTTAGTTTGAACTTACACTTTTACAATACTAAATCTCTGCAAGTTTTATATTTTTACTTTTAAAGTATTTAAAATGTGTAGTGTATACCTTTTTATATTTAATTAATATGTTTTTACAAATTGGTTATTATCTCTATGTTTAAGTATTATCTCAATTTTAACTATTTTTTTTCACAGTACTATAAAAGGGAGTTTGATTGTATCCTGGATAATTAATATGTCTCATGAACTTATTTATTCTGATTTTGTGCCTAATCTTTTGCTATTTGTGGTTTTGCTGTTACATTATCACTAAAATGAGATTATGAACTTTTGAATTTTCTATTTCTTTTTCTTTCCTGTCAAAAATGTATTAAATATATTTTAATGGTCTTCTAGGAAAATATTTAAATAACTGCTAATAAATGAGAAATCGAAATAATAATAAACATTCTTTCAGTTTTCCATAATTCAGTGGTGTGCTTTTATCATTACTGCTGTTTTTATTTGCATAAAATATGAACCAAACACAAATCATTTTAATCAGATTCACAGTCAACTTATTATAGCAAATGTAAAAGAACATTTTGTTTTTTTCTCTGTAGATTATATATTCCTTTTCACACTTTAATATACATATGTGTGTGTGTTTTTGTGTGTGTGTGTTTATGGGTATGTATGTGTGTGTGTGTGTGTGTGTGTACGCACCCATGCATGTGCGCACGCTTGCACACCTTACTTTACTTTGTGTGAGTACAGCTACTTAATTACATCCTAAATTTCTACAATGCTTAGCATTTCATTGTTTTGTTCTGTTTCAACGATGAAAGTGTAATCTAGCTGGAATTTCCCCACTCTTTTTAAACTGATAGAGTTTCAGGTTTATCATATTAATTTTGTTCTTGTTCTATGAATGATGAATATGGAAGATATATGCTTCCATGAGTTCTGGAACATTTCATATGAATCTAGAGAGCTGTGTGCCTAAGGAGTTGGTCAGAAGCCCCTCCTACAACACTTTCATTTAGCACGGTGTTTGTCTCATTTGGGGATGAGAATCAGCATTTTTCTTAACTTTTTGCACATGAAGATTAAAAATTTTAATTTTGATGCACTTAACTTCTGTTCTCTTTGACTGATTTTTTTCACAAGAAAGCAATTTATTTAGACTTTTCTCATTTTTGCTACTTCCCTGCGTACTAACGGGTTCTATTTTTTCCTTTTATGTTCTTATAAGTGTTTCCCCTTCTTTCTTTTCATGATCAGCTTATACATAATTTCACATCGATGCATATACAAAATTAGCTATATATATGTATATTTATATATATACATATGCATATATATATATATATATATATACACACAAATAATGCAAAGGCATATGTAGCATAATTTCCTTATCTATATATTCATGTAGTTAATTTTTTTATGCTCTCTCCATTACATTATTCATTTTAATATTAGTTATAAATGTTGGCATGTATTTGTGTATGTGTAGGTTATGTTTATTGTATATTCTGATTTACATACTGTTGGGTTAGCAGCATCATATTTTTTGTGTCCATTCTTCAGCTTTAGTGAACTTTTATTTTTCAGAATTCGTTATCATCAACAGCAATTTCTTCCTTCAGCTGTCCTTAGCCTCACTAGGTGACTCTTTACTGATTTCCTTTGTGAAACACTCACTTCACTAACTTCAGTCATTCTCATAAAAGAGAAACAATCAAAAGCTGACAGATTCTCATTTTAGCACAGGCCTCGTTTATACAAGATTTGATGTACAGTGGCCTCTAACTGTATCTAGATAGTCTGTACATATGGTCTGGCTGCTTTTTTATTATTTTGAAATAATTTTGTTCAGGAATTTCTGAGCAAAGAATCTCGGTTTTAAGTAGTAGACATTTTGGGTTTTTCTTTCACAGTATTTAAACCATAGAGTGTTAAAAACAAACATTTTTTCTAAATGAAACTATTTTTAAAATATTGTTTTAACTGTCTCATAACTTAATACTTATGAAGATTTCCAAGTGGTGTTTGGCCTATTTTTGTTATACTCATTGAGAGTTTTTGGTCTACTTGAGCTACAAAGCTAAGACATAAATTAAGAATTCTAATATTACCTTCCTTCTTTCCATCCTACCATGGATCTTTTGTTCTTTGACTATCCATCTTACTATTTCATTATTACAACTGTTATTTATATCTATTGCTGTGACTACACTCTGAGTTCATCATATATTACTATGTTAGATTATTTTCCATTATTAGAAAATAAGTGAAGATTTTAACTTCTTTAATAATATATTCCTCCTCCATTACAAAACCAGTCCATTTCTTCTCTGTGTGTGTGTGGGGGGGGGGGTGTCTGTGTGGGGATGATTATGTGTGTGCATGTGTGTGTGTAGATTTCAGTGTCATCTTCAATTTCTATGTGATTTCTTCTTGTGATCTTTGAAAACAATTTATCTGCCCTTCAAATCTCCTTGAAGGTTTAGTTGAAGCCGGGCCTTGGTGGTACATGCTTTAAATCCCAGCACTGAGGAGAAAGAGGCAGGTAGATATCTGTGAGTTTCCAGGCCAGTCCTGGTCTACAGAGTGAGTCCAAATCAGAAAATCTGTCTGAGGGAAAAAAAAGAAAATCATATATATATATATATATATATATATATATATATATATATATATATATATATCCTTTCTTAATATACTGTGTCAAAATATTTTAAAACTAAATATTAAAGACATTTTACCATATTGATCATAAGCCTAATAGCTCCTAGTTATTTTTATATCACCACCTCATTATATACTACATCAGAATTTGAATTAGTTTATATTTACTTATAAAGTTTTCTCTAAAACTGATTTGAAGTAATTAGACAGTTTCTGTTGATTTCTTACAAAGGACATGATTATAAATTCATTTAGTCAAACTTCTTTGTTTGACTCTCTTTCACTGTTTTATTATATATGAAACTATATAACTAACACGTTATAATAAAGCCCATTGTCTTTGTTAGTTAATTATTGATGTATACTGTGATGCTACTTACTATCATAGTATTTTCTCTATTTTTCATTTCTAATCTGAACTTTAATTCCTCTCAGTTTCAACATTAAAATTAGCACTCCAAAGTGAAGTAGTTTTGAATTTAGGAAATGTTTACTTGATGACTATGTTACTAGAAGACATTGTTTTAGCTAGGACACAATTTGGGCCCCACGCCCACTATCACCACCTCAGCAACCTAATGACTTATGTGGTTTGTTCGCTTTCTTACTCCTGTCTTAGAGTTTTCAAACAAAACTAAATGTTTATTAAGAATAAGAAGATATTTTCTAACAATTAAAAATCGTGATTAGATTGCAAATATGTATTATTTCATTTTGCTTCCCTCAAATTCTTAAACAATTTACAAAGTATATTTCTATAAGCCATTATGGAGATGGGTTTTTTTCAGGACCCTGTGTTTCACCCATGACAGTGTTTGGAGACATAAACTACAGTGACCTCCAAATATTATTTTCTCTTCTGTTAAAGGGCATTATTCTGTTTAGCATTTGAATTGTGAATTATGTGTGAATACAAGGAATATTTAGTCAGCTTGGGCAATCAGACTTCAATTTGAATAATTTTCTAGTGTCTTATTGTTATGTGAGTTTTATATAAATAAACTTAAGGAAATCTAGTGTTTGGGCCTGTGTTGGATGAAATGTGAACATTCATCTTAGTGATAAGAGACACAGAATATTTATATATAAATGTGCCTATTCCATTCAAGAAAGAAAGTGATTTCTGCACAGGCAGTGTGGTCTAACAATCATAGGTCCAAGTATTGATGCATTATTTTCTCCTATGCTAAAGGTAAATATTGCCAGGAGTATATGGTTAAAGAAATGACATTTTCTTTCCAAATTTGTACATCTTTAGCGAATAATAAGAAGAGGATATGTTAACAGAACTTAGTACACAAAGATGTTTAACAATCATATTTACCTAAGACCACGTGTTAGATATTGGGTAGATATTTGCTCTGATTCAAAATTCACTACTCAAGGTAGGCACAGTAAAAACAAGAAGCTCACAGAATATATAGGGCCCACAAGATACTTGCCCAATATTAAACAGTAAATAAATCTTTGGTAGAATTCTTGTCAAGTTGTACAGGACATTCTAGCAATACAGCTTTTGTGATTTGTCACTCATGATGATGAAAGATTTTTGATTATGGGCCTATATGAGTCACCTATGTGTTTGTATGTAGCCCTTTACTTGTGTCTCTAAATAACCTCAAACAAAAACAAAAACAAAACAAAACAACAACAACAAAACAAAAAATAAAAACAAAACAAAAAAAAAACCAGATTTTCTCACCATGCTTGGCCTGAGCAGGGCCTGTTTTTGCTTTGTCATTGGTAGCTGTCTGGGATGAGTATAATTTTATTCACATCACCCCAGTATGAAGCTCAAACTCTAAGGCTTAGGAGCTAGGTGAGAAATGTCCCATTTACCTAACTTACCCAGTCTTTCGTCAATTCTAGTGCAAAAATGAGGGACCAGGCTTGGGAGAGAATTAAACAAAGTATCTAGCATAAAGTAAGAGCTCAGCAGATAAATCAAAATACTTATGTTAATTAATTAATTTATGTACTTTACATTCAGAACACAGTTCCCCCCTCCCTTCTCTCCTCCCATTCATTCTCCCCCACTGCACCACTTCCACTCATCCTGTTTCTCTTTTGGAAAGGAAAAAATCTTCAACAAATAGTGCTCGTCTTAACTGAATGTCAGCCTGTAGAAGAATACAAACATGTAGAGGAATTTTTATCCTGTAACATTGTTGCTCTGGCAAGAGATCATATCAAAAGATCTATTAGGTCTATGTGATCCAGATTGGAAAGATACACCTTTAATCCCTCTGGCTGGAATACATACACACTCTTAGTACACACCTTTAATCCCAAACAATGAAGGCAAGGTTAATAACAGCTATGTTTGGGAGTGACATATTGAGGGGCAGGCAAAGTCATGAATTAGAGAAAGATTTGACAGAATGATTCAGAGATAATATATGCCCAACTTTCATTATAACAGGAAAGAGAAGTTACTTAAGAAAAGAACGCAAAATTAGTCAGAAGTGGGGGTCTCTTCAGTGAGTAGAATTCATATGACTTTAGTTCAGTGCAGTTTGGGGCAGTTCAGTTGAATGCAGTTTAATTCAGTTGAATTCAAGCAGTTCCATTAAGTTCCACTCAGTTTGTGCAGACAATGCAGTCAGTACAGTTAAGTTCATGGAATTCAGAAGTATTTTTAACACAGAGCAATTCACTGGGAAACCTAGAGAAGCAAGTTTGGAGAGGAGCTTGAACCAGAACAGCTGAGTGAAACTAGCCAACCAATTTTCAGAAAGTACTAAAAATGATAAGGCTTTTCAGCAATAAGCCTTTAAGACAAAAACTATATCTGGTGAATAAAAGTTACACTCACATAAATAAATTTATATCTATAATCCAGAATAAAACTCAAGACCAAGTGGATTAAAGACCTCAACATAAACCCAGATACACTAAACCTGATAGAAGAAAAATTTGGGAATAACCTTGACCTCTTGAAACAGAAGACAACTTTCAGAACAGAACAGCAATCATACATTCACTATGATCAACAATTAATGGGACTTAATGAAACTGAAAAGCTTCTATAAAGTAGCAGTTTGGTGTTCCATTTTTCATTTCTTCCCTTGGGTGTCTGGGACAATGTACATTGAGCAGGAAAGGATAAAATGAAGTCCAGAATGGGTGAGACAGCAAGATTCTGGTTGGCAGTGAATGCCTGAAGGGCGTGGGGGTGTCTCTTCCAGAGATTTCAGTGTTGCAGTGTTGGAAATGGGACACAGCCAACATGAATTGGGTTTCACCTGGGAGGCAAACCCGGGCTGAAAAGAGAGGGCAAACTAGGCAGATGAGAGAGAAATGGAGCCAAGACAATGTTCTGATCAAGGTTCAAATGTTTAATGGTGCATTTGCTTATAAAGGAGGGGAAGGCCCATTCCCGCCAATTCATTCTTGGAGCCCAGCTGCAGGTGACCACGTGCAGGATAGGGTGTAGTCTCAGGAATAGCTCCAGGGCCTCTCAGCAGATAGCAGTATCTTTAAGAGAAACACTGAGAGCAGCTGAACAATAGAGTGATCTAGAGAGGAAGGCTCCACCCTAGGTAATCTCCTTAGTGGCAGCAAAGTCAAGGTCTGGCTCAGCCTGCTTCAGACCTAGGGGAGATTACATTGCAGCTCTTCTACATAACAGTTTCCTTAGACAATAGTCAAAGAAACAGCTTATTCACATACAATTTATTAGGAGTCAATAATATATACATACATACCTTGGAGAATAGGAAAGAGTTCTTATTGGCTGAAGTTTAAGATTCTGAGGATACCTCATTTGCATGGAGTTAAACCTATAACTTTCAACAATTATATGTCACTCCTCAGGTAGAAGACTCAGGGCTGGGATACACAGATCAGGCAGAGAAGAAACCTTGCTAAGAAAAGGAAGTACCACATTTTATGCCAAGCTTAGAAAGGCTATCTGGACATGGTAGACTGCAACCATAGTAGCAAAATGCAACAGAACACACCTAAAGGATAAAAAGATCTTGTTCAATACCATATCCAACCGAGGGCTGATATCCAAACTACATAAAGATCTCAAAAAAGTAGATATCAACAAACCAAATAACACAATTAAACATTGAACTATATAACTAAACAGAATGCTTATTTTGAAATTAGATTTTATTCTTTATCTACTCTCAACTACTAACTAGCAGATAAGCATAGTAAGATGTTTATGACAAGTTAATTTGACCTGATACTCAGTGGAAAGTATATGTAAAACCATAGCTAGAAAGACTGACTTTACAAAGAGTAAATCTATTTTCTAGAAATACTTAAATTACTGTGGAAGAACAAACATATGCATAAGAAGCATAAATAAATATATAAAGATCAAATATTATTTATCTAGTTAATAAATACATATTAAACTTCTAAATTCAAGATGTGAAGCAGGAAGCTTGGGGCACAGGTATCTTTAAGACATTGTCCTTTCCATTCATTCTCCTGCTCCTCTGGGTCCCTCTCCTGTCTCCCCCTACACCTTCTCTACATCCCCCTTTCCCTCTCTTCTCCCACCCAATTCTCTCCTCCCTCTGCCTCCAAGAAGCGTCTTTGTGAGGGGAAGACCAGAAGGGGGTAGCATATGCGAAGTAAATAATAAATAAATATATTTTTTTCAAAAGCATTCCCTTTTCATTATAAAAACTATTTTTATTTTATGATTATACTATAATTACATAATTTTCCCATTCTTTTCCTATTTGCACACCCTCCCACTCTCTTTTTCAAATTACTGACCTCTTTATATAAAAAGACACAGGCTAACAGACTGTATACATAAATAGGAGCCATCATTCTGCTTCATAAAAGAAACATACCTCAACAATAAAGATATGTACTACCTCAGAGTAAAGGGCTGGAGAAAAGTTTTGAAAGCATATGAACCCAAGAAACAAGCTGGAGTAGCTATTCTCAATTATCATAAAATAGACTTTCAACTAAAAGTAATCAAAAGTGATGGTGAAAGACACTTCATACTCATTAAAGGAAAAACCCACCAAGATGATGTCTCTATTCTGAACACGTCTTCAAATGCAAGGGTACACCCATTTATAAAAGAAGCTTAACTAAAGCACAAATCAAACACTGAACTCCACAAAATAAAAGTGGAGGACTTCAACACCAAACTCTTATCAATGGATAAGTCATTGAAGCAAAAACTAAACAGAGAAACAATGAGACCATCAGAAGTTTTGAAAAAATGGGTCTAACATATATTCAGAATCTTTAACCCAAAAATATAAGAATATACCTTCTTCTTAATATCACATGAATCCTTCTCCAAAACGGATCACATATTTGACACAAAGCAAACTGCAACAGACACAAGAAGTTTAAAATAACACCTTTAATCTTATTTGACCACCAAGGAAATCTTCAACAACAGAAACAACATATTCATAGAAACTGAATAACTCTCTACTCAACGATCACTTGGTCAACTAGGAAATACAAAAAAAAAAATATTAAAGATTATATACAATTCAGAGAAAATTAAGGTACAACATTCCCAAACTTATGTTGCACAATGAAAACAGTACTAAGAGGAAAGAAAGTTTATAGCACTAAATGTCTGCATAAAGAAATTGGACAATTCTCATACTAGCAAGTTAACAGCACACCTGAAAAGATCAAGAAGAAAAAGAAGCAAAAACACCCAAGAAGAAATAGTCGAACTCAGGCTTGAAATCAATTAATCACATACAAGGGGAATGATACAAAAAAAGAAAAAAAAATCAACAAAACCCAGAGCTGGAAAATTGAGAAAAATCAAGAAGATAAACAGCAACATCAACAACAAAAACTTAGCTAAACTAACTACAAATCACAGAGACAATATACATTTTAAAAAATAAAAATAAACGTCAGAAATGGAAAGGGAAACAACAACAGAAACTGAGGAAATTAAAAAAAAATCATTAGGCCTTACTTCAAAATTCTGTACTCCACAAAACTTGAAAATCTAAAATGGATGAATTTCAGGACAGATACCACTTACCAAAGTTAAACTAAGATCAGTTAATCTATCTAAACAGTCCCGTAACCCCTAAAAAAAAAAATAGAAGCAGTCATTAAAAGTCTCCTACCCATAAAAGCCTAGAGACAGATGATTTTAGTGTGGAATTCTTCAGACCTTCAAAGATGAGCTAACAAGAACACTCCTCAAACTACTTCACAATATAGAAACAGAAGGAACATTGCCAAATTCATTCAATGAGGCCACAGATAACGTGATACCTAATCCCAAGAAAGACCCAACAAAGAAAGAAAATTTCAGACCAATTCCACTGATGAACATTGATGCAAGAATACAAGAATACTCAATACAATGCTTGCAAACAGAATCCAGTAACACATCAAAAAGATGATCCATCATGATCAAGTAGGCTTCATCCAAGAGATAGAGGGATGGCTCAATACATGAAAATCCACTCATCAACATAAGCCACTACATAATCAAACTGAAAAAAAATCACATGATTATCTCAAGAGATGTTGAAAAAGCCTTTGACAAAACCCAACACCTTTACATGTAAAAAGCCTTGGAACGATTAGGAATACAAGGCACATACCTACAACATAAAAAAAAAAAAAAAAATTAGACAACAAACCAGTACCCAGCATCAAATTAAATAGAAATGTAAAGCAATCCCATTAAAATCAGGGACAAGACCAGCCTATCTACTCTCTCCCTATTTATTCAATATAGTACTTGAATACTTGAATTTCTAGCTAGAGCATTAAGAAAACCAAAGGAGATCAAGGGGGGTACAAACTGGAAAGGAAGAAGTTAAGGTCTCACTATTAGTTGATGATATGTTAATATTCATGTGCAATCCCAAAAATTCTATGAGAGAACTCCCACAGCTGATAAACAATGTCAGAAATGTAGCTGGATACAAGAATAACTCAAACAAATCAGTAGCCCTCCTTTTCACAAAGGATAAACAGGCTGAGAAAGAAGTTAGTGAGACAGTACCATTTACAATAGTCAGTAATATAAAATATCTTGCCGTAACTCTAACAAAGCAAGCAAAAAACCTTCAGGAACTTCAAGTCTCGGAGGAAAAAAATTGAAGATACCATAAGATGGACAGTTCTCTCGTGCTCATTGATTGGTAGGATTTAAATAGTGAAAATGGCCATCTTACTAAAATCAGTCTAGAGATTCAATGAATTGCCCATCAACACAATTCCAACACATTTTTTTTTACAGACCTTGAAAAAACAATTCTCAACTTCATATAGAAAAGCAAAAAGCCCAGGACAACTAGAGCAATCCTGAACAATAAAAGAACTTATGGAAGAATTGCCATCTCTGACTTCAAGCTGTACTATAGAGCAATAGTGATAAAAACTGCATGATATTGGTATAGAAAAAGACAAGTTGATCTATTGAACTAAATAGAAGACACAGAAATAAACCCACATATGTATGGACACGGTTTTTGACAAAGAATCCAAAACTACACAGCAGAGAATAGAAAGCATCTTCAATGAATGATGCTGGTCTAATTGGATGCCGGCATATAGAAGAATGAAAATAATTCCATATTTATCACCCTGCGCAAAACTCACAAGTGGATCAAGGACCTCAATATAAAACTGGATACATTAAAAATCATAGAAGATAAAGTGAAAAATAGCCCAAAACATGTGTGTACAGGAGAAAATTTCCTGAGCAGAACAACTATCCCGAGCTTTTGTCCCCGCCAGCAAGAACACACTCAGGACAACCGGAATCTTCTGCAGCAAAGCTTTTATTGCTTACTTATCAGGAGGGAAGACCCCGAACCGGGAAAATGGCGCTTCTTATATATCCCGCAGCATGACGTTTCAGCACCTGATGTGGCGTGACAGCTCCTGATTCGTTGCTCGCCCATCACCCCATTACTACACTGTGAGATGGTCAGTGACTAGGCGTGAGTTCACTCTTGCACTTGCGCATAAGGCTTGTTTATTAGTTAGGCGCAGTGGAAGCCAGCGCCATCTTATAATGGCGATTGCTCACGGCTCTCCACAAACAACAATGGCTCAGGCTGTATCATCAAAAATTGATAAATGAGAAACTCATCAATGGGAGGAGAGGCTCTTGGTCTTGTGAAGATCATATGCCCCAGTACAGGAGAATGCCAGGGCCAGGAAGCAGGAGTGGGTGTGTTGGGGAGCAGGGCGGGGGGGAGGGGTGTTGTGGGCTTTGGGGATAGCATTTGAAATGTAAATGAAGAAAATATCTAAAAAATATATAGGGTCTAGAACTATATAGAGAATTCTCAACAGAAATAGCTCAAATGGCTGAGAATCACGTAAACGATCAAAACCCTTAGTCATCAGGGAAACACAAATCAAGATGACCATGAGATTCTACACTAATCAGAATGGCTAAGGTAAAAATCTCAGGTGACTGTAGATACTGGAGAGGATGTGTAGAAAGAGAAACATGCCTCCATTGCTGGTAGGATTACAAGCTTGTACAACCACTCTGTAAATCAAACAAGTTTCTTAGAAAACTAGAAATAGTTCTTCCTTAATACCCAGATATACTGCACCTGGGCATATACCCAAAAGATGCTCCACCATAGCAGAAGGACACATGCTCTGCCATGTTTAATGCAGCTTTATTTATAATAGTCAGAAACTGCAAACATCTCTCATGTCCCTCAACTGAAGAATGGATATACATGGAAAATTTGGTTCATTTATATAGCAGAATACTCTCCAACTATTAAAAATCAGGACATCATAAATTTTGCAGTAAAATGCATACAACTAGAAAACATCCTGAGTAAGGTAACCCAGACCATAAAGGACATTCATGATATGAATTCACTGCTAAGTGGATACTGGCCATAAAATACAGGATACCAATGATACTCCACACAGAACCAAAGAAACTAAACAGGAAGGAAAGCTGGAGAGAGGATTCTTGAAACTTCTATAGTCATAAAAGATAGAGGGAGGGAGAGAGGAAGGGAGGGAGGGACGGACGGATGGACAGACGGACGGACGGATGGATGGAGGGGAGGAGGGAGGGAGGGAAAGAACTGAAGCTGGGTAGAGGGGATGAGAAAGGAAATGGGGTGGATTGGATCAGTATCAGATGTGGGGAGAGACAGGAAAAAGGACCAGAAGGCAGGGAGAATGAATATAAATCTGTAGCTGCCAGGAGTGAGGGTGTTAGGAGAATGTTTAGAAAGTCACAGAAACCTGGAATAGGGAAGGCTCCCAGGAGTCAATGTGGGCAACCTTAGCTGAGATGCCCAACAGTGGGGATGTGGAACCTGAAGAGGCCAACTACTGTTACCTGGCAGTACACCCAGTGGAGGGATATGGACAATAACCTAATTTGTTCTAACTAAAAGAAATGTAGGGACAAATGAGGCAAAATGTAGGGACAAAAGAATAGAGAAGCAACATTAGGCTCAACTTGAGGCTCATCCCATGGATAAGCACCAATCCACGACACTATTGACTCTGTTATGCTTGTTAACAGGAGCCTAGCATAACTGTCCTCTGAGGGGACAGCAGTACCAGCAGCTGACTGAAACAGATGCAGAGACCCACAGACAAACTTTGGATGGAGACAGGGGACTCTTATGGAAGAGTTGCAGAAAGCATTGAAAGCCCTGATGGGGAAAGGAACTTCACAGGAAGACCAACAAACTCAACTAACTTGAACCATTGTGGGCTCTCAAAAACTCAGATACCAGCCTAAGAGCACAGGGGCTGGCCTGAGGCTCTGGCACATATGTAGCTGATGTGCATCTCAGACTCCATATAGATCCCCCCAATAACTGGAGTATGGGCTGTTTGTAAAGCTATTGCCTGACTGGAATCTGTTCATCACCAGGGTTGCTTTGTCTGCCATCCGTGGGAAAAGATGTGCCTATTCCTACAGAAACTGGATATGCTGAGTTGGGGGGAATACCAAGGGAGAGGACACCCTTTCAGAGAAGAAGAGGAGGGAGTATGGTGGGAGGGACTCTGGGAAGGGGACACTGGGCAAAGGGCAGCATTTATAAATAAATAAATAAATAAGCAAGCAAATGTAAATAAATAAATAATAAGTAAATAAAAAATAAAAATGCAGACTGAATCTTCTATTTCTATTGACACTTCTTCATTAACTTCTGAAGGATTTATTGATTAATGCTAATTATATGTCCATTTTAGAATCTAATATATGAAAACTTATCTTAATCAAAATGAGAATATCTTTGTAAAATTCTCAAAATCAGGGTAGTGACTAGTTGGGGTTGGTAGGAACCATGAAGAAAGGGTAGGGAAATTGAAAGTCAATGGGAAATCCTGCTAATTTTATAGTTTCCTTAGACCAAGTCCAGAGAAAGTCACAATGTATGCTGGAACTACCTGACAGTTACTGAATGTCACTTGCTTAGTTTTCAGAAACTTAATGAACTCATTACCTGTTTTCTATGATATAAAAAAGTATATGTCTTATGGGAATTGCCAACTGTTACACAGGCTTTTTCTTATGTCTGTCAGAACTGCTTACCTACAATCACAAGGTAGATGCCAGACTAAAGGAGACAAAAAGGCTTGAAGATAAGGTTCAGCTAATACATGATGAACTGGCCCTGAAAGTACCTGTGTTGTAGAATGTGAAATTCAGAGAGAAAACACAAATGGTCCGGCATAGTGTTTTCTTTACCCTGCTTTTTTAAGAATGGAATGTATCATGGAGGGTAATGTACAGATTTAAAACATATGTGGACAAAGATGTAACACTGACTTGGGGCCCTGGTCAATCATGATTTACAAGCTGAATGCTGTGAATGGTATCACTGATTCAAAAACTGTAAAATGATGGCATCCATGAGTTGAGCATCAGTTTAGTTGAGTAGTATCTACTTTCTGAAAATATTGTTTCTTTACTATTCATGCTAGTCCTCAAATTTCCTGCTTCACTTAATTTATTATTATTATTATTAAGTATGTTAGATAGAAAACTGTCAGAGGAAAAGAAGTGTTTATTAAAGGCATGTAATAAAACTAGATCAAACATTAGAACAAAAGAGACCCAAACAAGTATTCCTAGATCTTTGAACATGGTATTTGTATATAGACTTGTAAAGTTCAACTAGAGAGGAATAAAGCAACATAAACAGATGGGGGAAATAAAAGTGGGATTAAACCATAAAATATCCCAGTTACTAAACTAAAGAAATCATTAGTGGCACTTCTCCTTTCATTTAAACAGCATGAATAAGACTCAGTCAACTATAAATTCTAATCCTGCAAGCTGTTTGTGAAGTCAAATAACCTATGTCATGCAGGTGTTCTGTATGCGAAATGCCAGAACAGATAATTGAAATCCCAAACACACCATATTGTGCTTAGAGACAATGCTAGCCCCAAAGACACAGAAAAAAACCAAGAGGATTTCTAAACAGAAACATGTTTGTGCTTTAGTGCTACTTAAAGTGATTCAGTTTGCTTTAATTAGTTACACTCTTTATGCCATGAATTCCATATGTACACTAATTACATGAAGGAAATTTGCACGCAGTGCTGCAAGGAGAGAACTTATGAGCTCTTGGAGACAATATAGCTCTTACTCAAAGAATCCAACTCAACCTGAGGTCATTACAAATGAAATTTACTGAAGAAATTATTTGCAGAATTGCTTGGAGGCTTGCTTTGGCCTGCTCATGCACACGTAGCTCCTCCAGAAGTTATGGGAGCTTACAGCTCTACAAATGCCAGCTGTTGGAGACAGGCTTCTCCTGGTCTGTGTGAAAAAGGAAGAAAATGTAGCTATGAAAAGGAAAAAAAATCTTCAGAAGTTGAGAAAATATCAGTGTGCTCATTTGGTTTACATCATGGACTATGGGCAAAAGAAGTTGGCTTTTTCACAGAAGGCAGAGAAAAGCAATATTAGTGATAAAAGTGTCATCCTTGCCTCCTGTCAACATGAGCTTAAAGTCTCAGCAGAGTGAATATATTTGTATATTCATACAGCCGGTATTAGTCATTGGTATTTTGAAAGCTACTATTGTGTTTAAAGGACATATAATGTTTATCAACAATATATCTTACAATAACATCTTATAGAGAGGAGTGTACATAATACAAATATGTGTATCTTATACACAAAACCATATACACAATTTTCCTATATGAGATAGAACAGAAGATAAAAAGGTATACAAAAATGGTATTCTCAAATTCATAGTTAAGTGTGTAAATTGTGATTTACAAGGTAATAATTGCAGAATATTTCATGTATTCTCCATTTGTTATTTTATACACACCAACTTGGATTCTTCTCTAAGATCACTGAAAGTGTTCAGATTTTATTAGTCACCCAAAATTTATCTTAGATTTTTATTTATTTTTTTACTACTTTAGGTATTACAACGCCCAATGCATCTCCAACATTTAACATTTACTCCTCTGCACATTTTGAGTTTTTTTTTTATTTCTTAATATCATTTAAGAAGTAAATGATATCTTAATATTATTCCTAATTTCCTTCACATCTCTGGCATTCTTAGTTCCCCCTCACAATGCTCAGAATGTTTCTGTACTTTGATAGAAGTTCGGGTGGTTTTGACAAAAGAAACACAATAGCTTCTTTTGCTTTTAGCCTTCAAGTCCCTTGTCCATATAACATGTGTCTTTGTTTTAGATAGGGTTTTACTGTTGTGAAAAGACACTATGACCAAAGCAACTCTTATAAATGACAACATTTATTTGGGGTTGGCTCAGCGTTTCAGGGGTTATGATCATGGTGGGAAGCAGGCGTCATGCAGGCAGACATGTTGGTGAATGAGCAGAGTTCTAAATCTTAATTTGAAAGCAACCAAGAAGAGACTTGTCTTTGCACAGGCAACCAGGAAAAATCCTCCCACACTTGGGGGAACTAGAGCATAGGCCCTGAAAGCCTGAAAGCCTACCCCCACTGTGAAGTACTTCTTCCAAAAAGGCCACATCTAAACCCACAAGGTCACACTTCCTAACCGTGATCTTTATCAAGGGCAAAACTTATTTAAACCACCACATTATGATTTCTAATTATGTGATTTTATAGTTTGGAAAAAGTCTATGCCTTCCTGTGAATTTTTTACCCCAAGGTTTCCCCTTCATTTGGCTTCACTATCATATCCATACCAATGCTTTTGAAATTCTCTCTAGACTTTTATCCTAATGTTAAATGATTAGGCATAATGGCTTAATAATATATAATTATTTTAAAGTAAATAAAAATAATGTTAATAAACAATAAATTTTAAATAAAAACTATCCAATATCACTTCAAAATAATCCTGAGCAAATGAGTTTTCTCTTTCTTAAAAACTTCACTATACTTCTTCCAAGTATCTTACTTCTCTTATGTGATGTTCCTGTTCTATCACAAATTGTATCTGATTTTACCTTGTACCTTAACAGCACCCATTGTGAATTCTAATAGATACTTTGATACTTCCACTTACATGTTTTCTTGATCTGGGCATGTTATTATGTCATTTGGTTTTGCAAGAGTTTTCTATATAATATTCTTCTTTTCAAAATCCTATGAAACTCAAAAAGATTGGTGTGGTCTGAAATCAAACATCATTTTGGTATTCTTTTAAAAAATATTCAATAATTTTAAAGTTCAAATTCTTGGACATTACATTAAAAAAACAGTTCTTTGCTGGGCGGTGGTGGCACACGCCTTTAATCCCAGCACTTAGGAGGCAGAGGCAGGCGGATTTCTGAGTACGAGACAAGCCTGGTCTACAAAGTGAGTTCCAGGACAGCCAGGAATATACAGAGAAACCCTGTCTGGAAAAAACAAAAACCAACCAACCAACCAACCAACCAACCAACCAACCAACCAAACAACAAACAGTTCTTTATTTCACCCGTGCCACATATCTTCCCCACTCACAGCTCTATTTACCATTAAATTAAAACACAACTTCACTTTGTTTGTTTATGTGTGTGTATATTACTGCATGTGCTCATTTACACAGTGCCAGAAGGCAGCATGTGAAACTGAGTGGGTGGAGTTATGGGTATGGTGGTTGTGAATGGCCAACTAGGGTGCTGGATACTGATTGCCAATCATTTGCAAGGGCTGCTTAGCAGTCAAGCCACCTCTGTATTATAAACCATTACAAACTATCTCTGGATACTTGAGGGCTTAGCACATAAGTCTTCATCCCAAGTGTTTAAATTGATAGCCTTCCAATATGTTTTCATATATTATCCAAGTACTGTCTCTACCAAAATGCTACGTTCATTGAACTGAACCAATTGCCGTTTGCTTGTTTATATTTACCACCCCATTCCAGAAGACAAAGACCATTTATCATTTGTCTTTGCACCTTCACCTATATAGCATAAATGGTTGTCACAAAATAAATGCCTTGTAGGGAAGACAGGAATTTTTTAATGGCCAAATTTAGTGTTAAGTAACAGTAAGTCTGTTAAGAATTATATCTGAATAAGGGAGATGAAATTCTTTTTCCCATAGAGCATCTGGGTCAAGTTTCCTTAATGTGTTCCATGATGCTTCTTATTGGTCATTATCCTCTCTGTGACATGTTCAGAAACAGAATTCTAGCTATACTTAGTAGCTTTTCACTTTTAAATAAAATTAGCATCTATTAATGTAGACAAATATTAATATTAGGAGGGTAGCAAACTATCGATTGTTCCACTGAAAAGTTCTATAGAAGTCTTAAAAGTAGCCTGGCAGCTGTAGTCTCTTGCCAAATAATAGATGAGGCAATAAATGGGCTTTGAAGAACTGTTAAGATCTGAGTAGGCTTGAGCCAAAAATATGGCCCTTCAGAAAAGGAAAATATGATGAATAAATATACAATTAAGTTAAAAGAAGAGCTACCATGGTGTTTGCTGTTTGAAAATGATCGACCAATCTATGCACTCATTGAGAAAAGAGATTGTATGTGGATTATTTTATTTCTACAGTATAAACCATATATTCTAAAACTACTCAGTGAAGTATGGTTAAGAATGATGTTGTGATCAGAGTCAAAAACATACTGAATAAACAAAATTAGTTTCTTTTTTTCCATTTTTACTGGTTATTTTATTTATTTTTATTTAAATTGTTATTCCCCCTTCCAAGTTTCCCCTCCACAAACTCCCTATCACCTCTTGTCTCCCCCGGACTCTATGAGGGTGCTCCCACACCCACCCACCCATTCTTTTAAAGATTACAGGAGACAGTCATGAAATTTATGAAGAATAGAATGGAATTTTGATGTTTTAGAGAGCTAGTTTCATAGAAAGGTAACAAAAAGCCTCAAGGGAGATAGAGACATATCTATGTGTATACATTGTATACATGTGCATGCACACATGTGTGTGTGTGTATATGTAAGTGTATAACATATTTTACTGGATAAATATTTTTACATTGTAAATTTATTTTAGTTTTTTAACACTCTGAGTTACAAGTTACTAAATTAAAAAAAATATGTGTTTGAGGGGATTATAAAATCACATTTATTGAATGGTATTCCTCAGGATAACAAAAGTGCAAAGGCAAAGCCATGACAAGATACAGTCAGAGGAAGCAAGGTGACCAGATGACCCACAGAGATGGGACGGTGAAAAGTAGTTCACATATTTAAAAAACTCATAAACACAGTTGAGGAAATGATGTATTAGAAAAATCTGTTTAAGAACAACCTAATTACCCAGCTGTGGAGCTTAGGTTAACAATAGACAAAGTTAGGGAAGAGGAGGCCAAATATCTTGAATATGCAGAATAGCTAGCAAGTCAGCAAGATATGACTGTTGACAGGCTTTCTGGTGTCTTCAAATTTCAGTGTATCACTAAAAGAAATAAATGTGAAGAGCTGGTGATTTATAATTTCTCAAATTATTTTTCATAAGCAAATATTTCAGTAATCTCAGTTTTATTATACAACTTGTAAAAGACTATATATTTTGTGGAATAGTGAGCTTATTTGAGTATGATCTCACAAAAGTAGAAAGTAGGAATTTGCTTTGATCTTATTCCCGATAAGATTTTAAGGTAAATATTATGCTAACAGTAGCTGTCTCAATAATGTACGCCTCAAAACCTTATAGATTATTAACTGCTACATCATGTGACCATAATTTTTATTGGAATCAGAATTTAGATATCTCAAAAAAATTGTCTGAAGGATTCTTTAGGCTAGGCTTAGAAATCTTATTCACGTGAAAAGATTTTTGTAATGGACATGAATTCATTTCTTTAATTTGGAACTCTGATTCCTATTTGTATTAATTACTGAAGTGTGGTTTTGAAAATTAGCGACTTCCACAAAATTTTCTAGATCTCTACCTATATTTCCTTTATAAAACTGACATATTTTACTATTTCTACTTACTATAACTCCGTGCTTTTCATCTGTCAGCCTTGCAGGACCAGGTACTTTGAGGCAAGAAGTAGAAATGCATTTGCTCTTCTGCCTGCTGATATTTAACCCCAGGTTTGTCTGCAGGAATTATTTACGAAGCTCCATTCCCACTTCTTGCTTGTGAAGCAGAGTGGTGTGCTCATCATGCATATATTTAGCACCCTAATCTCTGCAACCAGTTTAGCTGCTTGTTATACTTTTCATGACATTTCCCTGTATGCTTTTTGACATCTGCTTGCAAACTCCTGCAGCCTTTTCAATCCTGATATGCACTTGTTTCTTCTGATGTTGTTATCATTCTCCTTAGATATGCAGATATGTTGTTTCCCTTGAGTCTTGTCCCTACAGCCTTCTAGAAAGTCTGTTCTGAAGACACAACCACATTGCTTGCTTATTTATTTGTTTGGAGGTTCATTGCGTTTACACGTGCGCACACACACACACACACACACACACACACACACTGTCTTAATCCTTAGCATTTGCAAATGATGTCACACTCCTCCAGTGTTAGGCTGAATGCCTCCAGTTAACTGTTTTAGGTTCAGTGCACTTAGAAATAAACACAACAAGAAAATTAGGCAATGCCATGTATTTTTCAAAAGCAGTGTTTAAGACCAGCTTTCTTTATTGCTCTGACAATATTCTTTGAAAATACAGTTCTTAATGTTTCATGAAGATGAGTATCTACCACAAATGATTTGATATGCCTGAGTAATTAGCAACACAGGTTCAGTCTCTTCATATTGTATCACTTTGTGACAACAATCGCTGTTCCTGATCATCAAAGCTGCATTAGTTTTTTTTTATATTTTCCAATAAAAAACACTATCTGTGCAAATTCCTGACACAGAGCCATACCTTCTTCAGATCTCTAAATTTTTTAAAAGGCAGGATCTTTTGTCTCCCTGGAAATATAACACACACATATAATGCAATTTATATCTTTGGAAAAGATTTCTGCTGCTATGCATGCAATACAGTACCCATGAATTTAGGTAGCCAAAACAGGATTTTAGACTCTAGAATTCACTCCAATTATTGCTTCTATGGTTCATGAAACTTTAAAAATCTGTGCTGTATTTCTAATTCCTGAAACAAAAACCTCTCTTCTTTCTAGGTTCTGATTTCAGAAGACATTTGGATAGTAGTTAATTGGTAACAATCTGTCAGTGCTGAAGGGAAGCAGCACAGGGCTGAGTTTCCATGAGCGCTGAGTAGTGCTGTGCCTCACACATAATGCTTAAGTCAGTAGCTTAACCCCCCAGAATATTTAACGCAGGATAAATTGCCATCACAGCATCTGAAGCATTTATATTACTCTGTATTTGGATTCAATTTGATGAGCAGCAACACATCTCTCCCAATAATAGTAATTGAAAAATTCGCTCTCAATGTGATCCTGCCCCTTCCTAAGTCACTAATAATATCTGCCACAAAATTTAATATTTTTTGGAACATCAGGCATTGGATTATAAAAGCCATCTACATTTGTAAATGACTCAAAAATAGCAATTGACCCACTTTAAAAAAACATTATTCTATCATCATGATAATAAAATTGTTTTTAATAAACTAAATAATATTTCTCTTACACTATTGTAAGTATATTGTTTTACTATCCTGGAGAATAAAAATAAAACAAAACAAAGAGAGTAGCCCTCTAGAAATATTGACTCCTCTCTGGCTCTTTAAATGTTGAGCTAAGTATATGAGTTATTAAGGTGAAATAAGTTGCTTTCAGCAGTTGTTAATATATCATTAATAATCATACATGCAATAAATAACAACATATGAGTTATTTCCTAAGAGATATATGACTGCAAATTGCAGTAACAAATCACAGCGTGAGTAAAGCATGCTCATTACTCTCATGTGTACAGAAGCTCTTTTAACAACTGTATTCTTTATGGTGAAGCTCACCCTAATTAGCCTTGCAGATTCCTTTGGGAATGTGTGCAGAATATTTGACATTGTGATGTTCAAGCTACAGTGGGGGAGGAGTACACCATTTCTTCAGCAAGAAAGCTCCAGGCCACAAGTCTGGCTTCCTATTTAGTCCCTTGTTTTAATATATGCATTGCAGTGAAAGTAAATAGCCTTTTCAAACAAGTAGATAATAAGGGTGTTTGGAATTAAATGACTAATTAAATCAATATTAAACATGTAAGCTAGACAGTAGAGTGAACTAAATTTTTTTCTTAACGGTCTCCTATGCAGATGATGTGTACACCAACTGCATTTTGTGTGTACTTGAATACTGAGATTTGTATCCACAAATGTAAGAGTAATATAATTTTTAGTGTCTGCTATGTTTGAAAGCAAAGCAGACTTCATATTTTTTAAAGAAAAAACAAGGTTGAAACACATAAAAAAAAAAAAACAGCATATTTTCCATGTCAATGAAACATTATACGTGGATTCTGCTGCTCGGTTAGCATATAGCTTGTTACTAAATCAGACCTTTCCTGCAGTGAAAAAAATTGCATCTTTTCCTTGTAATACTTGACAGCTTAAAGTTTAATGGAAGCAAGATATTTTTTTAAAGGTATATAATGGGTTGACACCATGGAAGGCTGCTGAGAGCTCACATACTCAGAAATAGCATGCACTGAGAGTAAGCCCTTGCTTCTTTTTAAAAAAATAATAATCTCCTAGTGTTGATAGACAAAGCAAACAAAGGAAACAACCTTTTGTTTTCTTAAAGTAAGCTGTTTGTTTCATTCCAAATGAGCAATGCTCTTCTATCATGGGAAAGGTTCAAGTGGGGGATCTATTCAAAAGAGTAAGGTGATCTGGGACTTAATACAAAGAAAAATGGCCATCTGCAAAAAGCAAAAGAATTAAGAATTTGAGACAGCAAGGTAAGAACTCAGTGGATGGAGCACACTCTCAGTGAGAGAAAATGAGGCTGCAGTACAGCCATTGCTGGCTTATCAACCTCCAGTGGACCCTTCAATTAATAGATTACAGAAAACCGTCTCCTAGTAACGTGTCCAGAGTGTCCTGAGGTTACTCAGAGATTACACTACTAGTCAATATTCACATAATCCTGAGCAGCTGCCACAAAGATTTATCTTATAAGGAACACTAAGTTGTTTTATCTTAGTTTGCTTTTATCAGTTTGGGATCACTCATTGATAAATACCAAAAATGATAGTGTCTTATGATTTTAAATCTAACCTTAAACCAACTTCATGAAAATGAAAACAGAAACAAACAAAACAATACAATAGCCCAGAAAATGGAGCTACTCTAAAAATATGGCCAAGACTGAGCAAAAGATAGACTAGATCACTGAGGAGCTAGAAAAGGTAGTTCAAAGTAGAAAATGTCATGTTTCCCTTCCTCTAGGATTTCCCTTCCTCCAAATCAACCAGATTATGGAAGTGGAGAAGGAGTGCAAGCAAATGACTCAGTCACAGAGAAATGAGAGCACGAAAATAAATAAATGCCTGCTCTGGAACAATCTTGACAATACTAATAAGATTCTTTAGTCTACAGATTAAATGCAATCGCTATCAAAATTCCAACAAAATTCTTCACAGACATGGAAAGAGCAACTCTCAAATGGAAAAACGAAAAACTCAGGATAGTGAAAACAACTCTCAACAAAAAAATAAATTCTGGAGGAATCACTATCCCTGACTCAAGATGTAATACAAAGCAACAGTGATAAAATACTCACAGTATTGGTACAGGGACAGACAAGACAAACAGTAGAATACAATTGAAGACCAAGAAATAAACCAGTACACCTATGAACACTTGATTTTTGACAAAGAAGCCAAAAACATACAGTGGAAAAAAGAAAGCAACTTCAATAAGTTGTGCTGGTCTAACTGGTGGTCTGCATGTAGAAGAATGCAAATTGATCCATATTTATCACCTTCTACAAAGCATTGATCCAAGTGGATCAAAGACTTAACATAAAATCAGCTACTCCGAATTTAATAGAAGAGAAAGTGAGAAAGAGCCTCAAATACCTTGGGAC
This sequence comes from Mus musculus, assembly GCF_000001635.26. Taxonomy (NCBI): domain Eukaryota; kingdom Metazoa; phylum Chordata; class Mammalia; order Rodentia; family Muridae; genus Mus; species Mus musculus. The sequence continues at coordinate 82,623,014 of NC_000079.6, forward strand.
CAAGGAAATTTTCCTGAACAGAACACTAATCTGTTAGGCTATAAGATCAACAATTGACAAATGGGTTCTCATGAGACTGCAAAGCATCTGTAAGGCAAAACACTGTCAATAGGACAAAACAGCAATATACAAACTGAGAAATCTTCACTGACCCTACATTTGATGGAGGGCTAATAGTCAACATATATAAAGAACTCAGGATCTTAGACTCAAAAAAAAAAACCCAAATAACTTAATTTTAAAAAAGGGGAGGGGATATAGAGCTAAACAGAATTTTCAATAGAGGAATATCTCATGATCGAGACACACTTCAAGACATGTTCAACATCCTTAGTCATCAAGGAAATGCAAATCAAAGGACTGTGAAATTCCACCTTACACCAATTTGAATGGTTAAGAAATAAAAAAAAAAAATGAAGAGACAGCATTTTCTGGAAAGAGGATGTGACTAAAAAGGAACACACCTCAATTTCTGGTGGGATTATGAACTTGTACCACTACTTTGTTAATCAATCTAGTGGTTCATCAGAAAGCTGGAAATAGTTATATCTGAAGACCCAGCTGTACCGTTCTTGGACATATACCAAAAAAATGTTCCACCATATCACAAGTACACATGTTCCACTATGTTCATAGCAGCCTTATACTCCGCTGTGTTCATAGAAACCTTATTCATAATAGCCAAAAGCTGGAAACAACCCAGATAGATGTCCATCAAAGGAAAAATGGATACAGAAAATGCTGTTCATTTACACAATTGAATATTATTCTGCTATTAAAAAGGAGGACATCATGAATTTTGCAGGCAAATGGATGGAACTAGAAAATATCTTCCTGAGCGAGGTTATCCAGACCTAAAAGGACAGTTGTTGTATGTACTTACTGATGAATAGGTATTATACAAAAATTACATAATACCCAGGATACAGCCAACTGGCCATACGAAGTTTAACAAGAAAATGGGAACCAAGTGAGGGTACTTCAATCCCATTTAGAAGCAGGAACAAAATAATCGGTGGAAACAGAGGGAGGGAGGGACCTGGGCGCAAGACAGGAGGGAGAGGGGAAAAGGGGGCAGGATTAGGTATGGGAGAAAAACAGGAAAGAAGCCCAGAGGGTTAGGGGAATTAATGGAAATATGCAGTTTCAGGGTTGGGAGTCAGGGCAGCCTCCAGAAAGTTCCAGGGAACTGGGCTGTGAGAGGCTCCCAGAACTCAATGGAGATGACCTTAGATGAAATACCTTATAGTGAGGAAATGGAAGGTTGAAACCTGAAGAGACCACCTCCAGGAGATAGAGGTCCCCAGTGGAGAGGTTGAGCCTCCTACCCACCTTCAAAATTTTTGAACCAAAATTGTTGCTATCTATAGGAAATGAAGGAACAAGAATCTCGTAGAAGAAAAAGTGGGAAAGAACCTCAAACTTATTAACACAGGGGGAAATTTCCTAAAAAGAACTCCAGTAGCTCAGGCTCAAAGATAAAGAACTAACAAATGGGACCTCATGAAAGTGGAAAGCTTCTGTAAGGCAAAGGACAGAGTCAATAGGACAAATTGGCAAACTACAGATGGGGAAAAATATTCACTATCCCCACATCCAATACAGGGTTACTATCCAAAATATATAAAGAACTCAAGAAGCTAACCCCCAAAGTATAAAACAACCCAATCAAAAATGGATATAGAACTAAACAGAGAATTCACAGCAGAGGAATCTCGAATGGCCAAGAAGCAATTAAGAGATGTTCAAAGTTCTTCATCATCCGGGAAATGCATATTAAAATGACCCTGAGATTCCACCTTACACTAATCAGAATGGCTAAGATCAAAAACTCAGGTGACATCTTAGGTTTGCGAGGATATGGAGAAAGAGGAACACTCCTCCATTGTTGTTAGGATTGCAAACTGGTACAACCACTCTGGAAATCAATCTGGAGATACTTGAAAAATTGGAAATGTATCTACCTGAAGATCTAGCTATACCATTACTGGGCATATACCCAAAAAATGCCCCACCATTCCACAGGGGCACATATTTTACTATGTTCATAGCAGCCTTATTTGTGATAGCCAGAAGCTGGAAACAAGTAGATATCCCACAACAGAAGAATGAATTTTTAAAATGTGGTTCATTTACACAATGGAATACTATTCATCTATTAAGAACAAGGACAAGGACATCATGAGTTGTACAGGCAAATGGATGGAAAGAGAAAATATCATCCACAGTGAGGTAACTCAGATGCCAAAGGACATACATGATGGATACTCTCAAATAAGTGGATATTAGCTAAAAAAAAAAAAAAAAGTACAGATTACTCAGGATACAATTCACAGAACTCAATAAGTTTAATAAGCAGAAGGGCTCAAATGAGGATGCCTCAATTCCACTTGGGTAAGAGAAGAAAGCAATCACAGGGAGCAGTGGGAGGGAGGGCTCAGGGTGGAAGAGCAGACAGGGAGGGGAAAAGGGGAACATAATCAGGTATTGGGGGAGGAGAACATGACTGAAGCCCTGAGGGCCAGCAGAAAGAACGAAAATGGGCAATCTCAGGAAGTAGGAGGTAGGCTGACACTCTAGAATGTACCATAGACCTGGGAGGTGAGAGACTCTCAGGACTCAAAGTGAGGAACCTTAGATGAAATTTCCATCAGTGGGGAAAGGGAACTTGTAGAGTCCATCCCTAATAGAAAGACAGGTCATCAAGTGGAGGGATGGGGTTGCCATCCCACAGTGAAAAACTTTGACCCAGAATTGTTCCTGTCTAAAAGAACCACAGAGACAAAAAATGGAGAAGAGACTGGGGGAAAGGAGGTTCAGTGATGGCCCAAATTGGGATCCAGCTCAATGGGAGGCTCCAAGGCCTGACTTACACTATTATTGATGCTATGGTGTGCTTACAAACAGGAGCCTAGCATGGAAGCCCTCCGTGAGGCCCAACAACCAGCTGAAAGTGTCGGAAGACAGAAACCCCTGTGGTTTAATTAGGGGAAGGCTGGAAGAAGCTGAGGATAGAAAAATATATATATATAGTTTAAAATAAGAGCTTAGAGTAGTCCACACTTTGGTATCGAAGTCTTAGAATTAATCCTTCAAACTGTACAGTGGAGCAAATAGAAAGGCTGATCACACACAAATACAGTAGATAGATAAATGGATGAATGATAAAAATATGCAGTATTTTAAAGCTAATCAGCAGCTCAATTAGTCACATTAAATTTGGTTGTAGGGTCTCCAATTTATATTCATTTCTTAGAAAGGAAATTATTCTTTCAGTTTAATTTCTGTATTATACAATAGACATAATTATGTATTTACATATTTTTGTTATACTTTACTCCAGATTCCAATGCAATTTGTTATTTTATTGTGTGACAAAATTTATAACTGTAGAATTCGAATAATATTAAATAGATTTTAATGTTACTTTGGGGGACAAATTTTAATGCCAGTGCTAGAGTTTAGTGATTGCTCTCTATGGGTTACTTTAGCCTGTACTCATAATAACAAAATTTAAAATATAATTAGTCATATAATTAAAAAATGGACTAGAAAAAGCTAATCAGATACCTAACATTTGTAATAAAAGGTAATGTTCAAACTATGAATGTTTTTATGCATGTACTTTGAATATTTTCAAAACCTTTCAGTAAACTAAGTTAACAAATATTTACTGAGTACTTACTATGAGTCAAATAGTGTTAGGGATTTATTATAGCTTCTGATGAAGTTGATTTTGATTACTAAATGTAATTGTTAAAAATAAACCATGTTTTAACCCTTTTACTCAATAAAAAATAAGAAAAACAATGAAGTTTTAATGTTTTAATTTTCACACCAGTTTTAAAAATGTAAATATGTGTTACTATATTTTAATAGAAGATAAGGCTCAGAATTTTTATATTTATGTTCATAAATATTTATCTGAATCTTTATTTAATGCTAAAATCATGTGTTTAAAATTATAGTTCAATATCTCTTAAAATAACCATAACAATAAAATAATTGTTTAGATGATCACTAGACTACTTTATTTTATATTGTGAAAAAGTGAGGTGACCAGTGAAAGCTTACTGAGCCCTTGTGGCTTTAAGTACTGAGCAATGAGTGTGCTGGAATGTATTCCTAAGATAAATACTTTATAGTCCAATAGGTAGTAATCATACATTTAAGCTGATACACTAGATGGTAGGAGATAGAAGGTCTTCAAGAGCCTACACTAGTAACAGAGATTACTATGAGTTCTTGCAGAGTAAATTTAAAGCTGTACTACACACTGAGAGATGTATTGTTGTTATAAATAGCCACAGATATGACTTCTATGATTGTCAGAACACCTTGGAGAAAGGAAGCAAGTACTTCAAGTTTGTGTTAGTGACACATTGATGGGAAGAAATGTACCAGGACATGGAGATGATTGACCAAGAGGCAAATGCTCAGTTGATGAATTTGAACCAGAGATGCTGCAACTTGGATAAACATTGAAAATTCATGAAGAAATCAATCAACCAATTTTCACTGTAGAAAGACTAATATAAAGAGAAATAAAAGAAATTGAGATGAAGTAGTTTACTTAAATTTAAAGAATTTTGTCTAAGTTATCTTATTTACCCTTCACATATACCTCATGTAACAAGCATGCTATTGTTTCTATTTTGCTAATGCTGAATTCTAAAGTTTTATTTAAAAATAATTTACTTTTTGTGTGCACTGATGTTTTGCCTGCTTGTATGTCTGTGTAAAGGTATCAGATACTGGAGTTACAAACCACTTTGAGCTGCCATGTGGACGTTGTGAATTGAACCCAAGTCTTCTGGAAGAGCAGTCAGTGCTCTTAATCACTGAGACAAATCTCCAGCCACTTTAAGCAAGACCAGATAACACATTTGTTTATCCATAGCATAACAACTATTACAAAGTAGCATATTGATAGAAATATTCATTCTGTTAGGACCACTCATGAAATAATTCAGAAAAAAAATATAAATGAACGATTTCCCTAAATGGTAAGATTCATGACTGATTGACCATTGTTATGAGGATTAAATACTTGACTACCAAAGAAAGAGGAGGCCACAAACTGTAGCTGAAATGAAAGTGCTGATGTCATTGCTTGGTAAGAAAAGAGAATGCTTATTATACAATATATCCTCTCTGGGGGGAAAAAATAGTTAAAAATATGGTTCCTGAAGTTAATATGCTTTTAGAATCTGGAGTTTCAAGGAAGACTTTTGGACTTTCGGAGTGTCATGACTATGGTATATCTTTTGATGATTTACTGATACTTGGAAGTGAAGTTTGAACACTGACCATTGGCTGCCTGGGCTTCATAAGAATGAATAAAGGGAGGAGCGTTCCTCTTTCTCCACATCCTTGCCAGCATCTGTTGTCACCTGAGTTTTTGATCTTAGCCATTCTGACTGGTGTGAGATAGAATCTCAGGCTTGCATTTCCCTAATGACTAAGGATGTTGAACGTTTTTTTAGATGCTTCTCAGCCATTCGGCATTCCTCAGTTGAAAATTCTTTGTTTAGCTATGTACCCCATTTTTAATAGAGTTATTTGTTTCTCTGGAGTCTAACTTCTTGAGTTCTTTGTGTATATTGAATATTAGCCCTCTATTAGATGTAGGATTGGTGAAGCTCTTTTCCCAATCTGATGGTGGCCTTTTAGTCTTCTTGACAGTGTCCTTTGCCTTACAGAAGCTTTGCAATTTTATGAGGTCCCATTTGTTGATACTTGATCTTACATCACAAGCCATTGTTATTCTGTTCAGGTGTTGTAGGCTCCCCCAGCCTGAAGCAGGCTGATCCAGACTTTGACCTTGCTGCCACTAAGAAGGAGATTACCTAGGGTGGAGCCTTCAGACCTAGATGGCTCAATTGTTCTGTCAACTTCCACTGCTCTCCTGCTACCTGCTGAGAGGCCCCAGAGATATTTGGGAAGAACATCCTATCCTGCTTGTCTTCATTGCCTACAGGCTGGCTCCAGACACCAAGAATGGACTGGTGGGGGGATGGGCCTTCCCCCCTTATAAGCACACTCTCTTAGTAAACTGGCAGGTGTTGAACAGAATCCTGTCTTGATCTCCATTAATCTCTTGTCATCTAAGTCTTTTTCAGCCCCAGCCTGCCTCCCAGGTGTACCCAGTTCAAGTGGGCCCCGGGCCAGCTTACAACAAGGAATTTTCCCCCTGTGTATATTATGTTCAAGGCTCTTCCCCACTTTCTCTTCTATTAGTTTCAGTGTATCTGGTTTTATGTGATCCACTTGGACTTGAGCTTTGTACAGGGGATAAGAATTTGCCTTTGTACAGGGGATAAAGATTTGCCTTCTACATGATAACCGTCAGTTGAGCCAGCACTATTTGTTGAAAATGCTGTCTTTTTTCCACTGGATGGTTTTAGCTTCTTTGTCAAAGATCAAGTGACCATAGGTGTGTGGGTTCATTTCTGGGCCTTCAATTCTTTTCCACTGATCTACCTGCCTGTCACTGTACTAATTCCATGCAATTTTTTTCTAGTTCCTCTGTAGTACAGCTTGGGGTCAGGGATGGTGATAACCCCAGAAGTTCTTTTATTGTTGAGAATAGTTTTCGCTATCCTGGGTTTTTTTTTTTTTTTTTTTTTAATTCCAGATGAATTTGGAAGTTGCTCTTTCTAAATCTATGAAGAATTGAGTTGAAATTTTGATGGGGATTGCATTTAATAGGTAGATAGCTTTTGGGAAGATGGCCATTTTTACTATATTAATCCTGTCAATCCATGAGCTTGGAGATCTTTCCTCTATTGCTGGTGGGATTGCAAGCTGGTACAACCACCCTGGAAATCAGTTTGGCTGTTCCTCAGAAAATTGGCATAGTACTACCTGAGGACCCAGTAATTCCTCTCCTGAGCGTATACCCAGAAGATATCCCAACTTGTAATAAGGACACATGCTCCACTATGTTCATAGCAGCCTTATTTATAATAGTCAGAATCTGTAAAGAACCCAGATGTCCCTCAACAGAGGTATGGATACAGAAAATGTGGTACATTTGCACAATGGAGTACTACTCAGGTATTAAAAACAATGAATTTATGAAATTCTTAGGCAAATGGATATATCTGGATTATATCAATCTGAGTGAGGTAACCCAGTCACAAAAGAACACACATGGTATGCACTCACTGATAAGTGGAATTATCCCAGAAGCTCAGAATACCCAAGATACAATTCATAATCCAAATGAAACTCAAGAAGAAGGAAGACCATATGTGGATATTTATCCATCTTAGAAAGAGGGAACAAAACACCCATGGAAGGAGTTACAGAGAACAAGTGTGGAGTAGAGACTGAAGGAATAACCATATAGAGACTGACTCACCTGGGGATCCATCCCATTTACAATCACTAACCCCAGACACTGTTGTGGATGCCAACAAGTGCTTACTCACAACAGCCTGATATAGTTCTCTCTCAAGAGAATCTGCAAGTGCCTCACAAATACAGAGGTGGATGCTCTCAGCCATCCACTAGACTGAGCATAGGGTCCCCAGTGAAGGAGCTAGAGAAAGGACCCAAGGAGCTGAAGAGGTTTGCAGCCCCATAGGAGGAACAACAATATGAACTAACCAGTGCCCCCAGAGCTTCTAGGGACTAAACCATCAACCAAAGAACACACATGGTGGGACTCATGGCTCCAGCTGCATATGCAGCAGTGGATGGCCTAGTCAGACATCAGTGGGAAAAGAGGCCCTTTGTCCTGTGAAGGCTGTATGACCTAGTGTGGGAGAATGCCAGGGCCAGAAAGCAGGAGTGGGTGGGTTGGGGAGCAGGGTGAGGGTATAGAGGGTTTTCTGAGGGCAAACCATGAAAGCGGATAACATTTGAAATGTACATAAAGAAAATATCCAATAAAAAATTTAAAAAAATAATGTATAAAGGGTTCAAAATGTTTTACAGAATGAAATAGGGTTAAAATTAGTTCTAATAGTTATTTGTTCTATCATCAATAATTTAAGAAAACTTACTACTAAATATCTTTAAATACCTGAAGTAAAGCTTTCATAAATGATTATTACATTCTACTAACTTATTATTAGTAGGCTGGAATGAGTTTTACTTCTCCAATAAAGAGCAACAGTTTTTCCATAAAGGAATTGGAGATTATCTACTAAAGAATATTTGCCTGTGATAAACATGACTAAAGGTGTCAAGAGAAAAAGCAGTATGGAAGCAGGGATGTTTGTTTCATAGGTAAAGTTCCAACGACACAGGCATGCAGAACAGATTGCAGAGCACCAGCACCTAAAATAAAATGCCAGGTGGGCATAGCAACCTGCCTATGATTGCTGCACTAAGGAGACAGGGACAGGTGATCCTTGGAACAAGACTGGGATAAACATGCTCTGTTCTAGTGAGAGGTCCTCTCTTGATTTGTAAGGTAGAAGGTAAAGATATCTTCTAGCCTCTCCAAACATGTAAATGGATATACATGGGCATAGTAATGTACATATACATGAAAGAAATTAAAAAGATAAAATAGTATAAAGATTAATGAGATAAGTTTTATGTAAAATTGTATTCTACTACTTTTGAGTTAATGTGCAGCAGAATGGTTGAACTCAGATGTGATTTTTTTTAAAACCAAGTTACAGTGGTTAAAAATGAAGAAAAAGAAAAATAATAAAAATGACTATATATAACTTTTATAGAAAATAACCCATCCTCATCCATTTTTACCAACAAAACTAGATTTAGAAGTTCCAAGGGATTTTGACTTTCAGGGGCAAAAGGGAAATCAACTAATGCTAGTCTAAATTAAATGAAAATTCATTATACAAATTGTTGTTGAATTTGAGACAGGTGTTCCCTTCCTACTTAGGAAGTTGGGAAGTTATAAACTAGAAAAAAAAATGCCACATCGTTGTAACTGATTTAAAGTCAGAAAAGCTATTTATTTATTTATTTATTTATTTATTTATTTATTTATTTATTTATTTATTTATTCCATCTCACTCCAATGTCTATTATATATAGCCTTCTAAGTGAGATTCAAGCATGCTCACTTGGGTCCTTCCTTTTACTTAGATTCTTTGAGTTTGAGGTTTGTAGCATGGTTATTCTGTACTCCATGGCTAATAAATACTTATAAGTAAGTACATACCATGTATGTCTGTTTGGGTCTGGGTTACCTCACTCAGAGGTACAAATGGAACATTCCCAAGTTCCCATCATTTGACTGCAAATTTCATGGTGTCTCTATTTTTAATAGCTAAGTAGTATTTCTTTGTGTAACTATGACTTTTCCTCATATACACTTTGGTTGAGGGGCATCTAGGTTGTTTACAGTTTCTGCCTATTATGAATAAAGCTGCTATGAACATAGTTGATTAAGTATTCTTTTGTTACGGTGAAACTTCTTTTAGGTATATGCCCAGGAGTGATACAACTTTGTCTCCAGGTAGAACTAATACCAATTTTCAAAAAAATAAAAAATAAAAAAATAAAAATCACCAAATTGATTTTCAGAGTAGTTGTATGAGTTACTTACTCCCCTTAGCAATGGAGAAGGGTTTCCTTTGCTCCAAAACCTCACCCATATGTGCTTTCTTTGAATTTTTTTATCTTAACCATTCTGAATGGTTCAGAGTAATTTTGATTTGCATTTTCTTGATGACTAAGTATGTTAAACATTTCTTTGTTTCTAGTCTATTTGAGATTCCTCTGTTGAGAATTATCTGTTTAATTATATACCACATTTTTAAAAATTGGATTATTTAGGTTATTGGTTTCTAATTTCTTGAGTTCTTAAATATTTTGGATGTTATCCCATTGTCATATGGGGGTGGCAAAGATATTTTCCTATTTTGTTGGAGATGCTTTCTTTTTTCCACTCTATGGTTTTGGTTTGTCAAAAATTAAGTATCCATAGGTATATTGGTTTATTTTTGGGGTTTTTAGTCTATTCCATTAATAAACCTGTCTTTTAGTGCCAATTCTATGAAGTTTTTATTACTTTTGCTCTGTAGTACAGCTTAAAATCAGGGAGGGATGATGCCTTTAATAGTTCTTTTATTACACAGGGTTGTTTTAACTATCCTGTAATATTTGGTTTTCTATATGAAGTTAAAATTGCTCTTTCAAGGTCCATAAAGAATTGTGTTGGAATTTGATGGTAATTGTGTTGAATCTGTTGATTGCTTTTGATAAGATAGTCATTTTCACTGTTAATCCTACTGATCCATTAGCCTGGGAAATAGTTTCATCTTCTAATATCTTCCTTGATTTCTTTCTTCAAAGGCTTGTAATTCTTATCATATGCTTCAATAGCTGCTTGGTTAGAGTTATACCAAGATATTTTATATTATTGTGGATATTGTAAAGGGTGCTGTTTCCCTAATTTCTTTCTCAACCTATTTTGATTTTTTTTCAGTTTTTTTTAATTAATAATATATCTAACCATTTTTCCTGAAAATGTTTATCATCTGTAGGAGTTCTCAGGTAGAATTTTTGGGGCCAAGTATATATCATCTCCTAACAGTGATACCTTGATTTTTTTCTTTAGAATTTTTATCCCTTTGACCTCCTTTTGTTGTCTAATTGCTGTAGCTAGAACTTCAAGTACTATAATTAATAGATAGTGAGAGAGTGGGCAGCCTTGTCTTGGCCCTGATATTAGTGATATTGCTCAAGTTTCTCTCCATTTAATTGGATATTGGCTGCTAGTTTGCTGTATATTGTTTTTATTATGTTTAGCTATGTGTCATGAATTCCTGATTTCCCCAAGACTTTTAACACGAAGGGATGTTGTTTTTTGTCAAAGGCTTTTTCAGCATCTAAAGAGATGATCTTGTGATTTTTTTCCTTTGAGTTTGTTTATATGGTGGATCATATTGATGGATCTATGTATGTTGAACCACTCTTGCATCCCTGACATGAAGCCTACTTGTCCATGATGGATGATGTTTTTGATGTGTTCTTGGATTCATTTTGCACGTATTTTATTGAGTTTTTCATCAATGTTCATATAGGAAATTTCCTTTCTTGAGTCTTTGTGGGGTTTAGGTATCAGGATGACTGTGGCTTCATAGAATGAGTTTGGTAATGTTTATTCTCTTTATATTTTGTAGACTAGTTTGAGGATTATTGATATTAGGTCTTATTGGAGTGTGTTGTAGAACTCTGGATGAAAACCATCTGGCCCCCAGCTTTTGTTTTTTCTTTTCTTTTCTTTTTAATGAAAGGAGACTTTTAATGACTTCTTATTTTTCCTTAGGGCTTATAGGAATATTTACATTTTTATCTGATCTTGGTTTAACTTTCTAAAGTAGTATCTATCAAGATTTTCCAATTTTGTGAAGTTCAGACTTTTGCACTATAACTTCATGATTCTTTAGGTTTCTTCAATGTCTGTTGTTATCTCTCCCTTTTCATTTCTGAGTTTATTAATTTGGGTAGAGTATTTTTACCTTTTAATTGGTTTTGCTAAGGGTTCGTCTACCTTATTAATTTTCTCAAATAACTAGCACTTGGTTTTCTTGATTCTTTGTGCTGTTCTTTTTGTTTCTAATGTATTGATTTCAGTCATGATTTTTTTAATTTTACTTGTGAACTACTTCTCTTTAGCTTGTGGTTTTAGAGCTTACAGGAGTGCCTTTAAGTTGCTAGTATGTGATCACTCCAGTTTCAGGTTTGATGCCCCAGCATTGGGGGATGCTTGAAAAATGGGGCAGGAGAGCACCCTCCCCTGAGTGGGTAGGGGAAAATACTCATAGAGGCAAAGGGGAGAGATGATAAGGAGGTTGTGGGATAGGGGCTTGTAGAGAGGTAACCAGGACGTGAGGTATCATTTGAGATGCAAACAAATGGAATGATTAATACTAAAAAATAGATAAATAAATAAACAAATAAATAAATATTTTTAAAAAGAAGGCACTTAATACTTTCCTCTTAGGACTTGTGTCCCATAGGTTTGAATAGGTTTTGCCTTCATTGAATTCCAGAAAGTCTTTTATTTCTTTCTTTATTTCATTCATTAGAGAGTTTTTTAGTTTCTATGAGTTTGTAGGCTTTCTGTTTTTTCTGTTATTGATAAATTCTTGCTTTAATCTATGGTGGTCTCATAAGATGTAAAGGGTTATTTTACAGTTCTTGTATCTATTGACGTTTGCTTTGTGCCCAATTATAAAGTTAGTTTCAGAGAACATTCCACGAGGTATTGAGAAGAAAATATATTCTTTTGAGTTTTGGAGAAATGTTCTGTAAATATGTTAGATCCATTTCATTCATAACGTCTATTAGTTTCATTATTTCTCTGTTTAGTTTCTGTCTCAATGACCTGCCCATTGGTGAGAGTGGGGTGTTGATGTTTCCCACTATTAATGGGTGGGGATTGATGTGTGATTTAAGCTTTAATATTTTTTAGCAAATGTGGATGCCCTTACATTTGGGACATAAATGTTGAGAATTGAAATGTCATCTTAGTGGGATTTTCCTTTGATGAGTATGAATTACTCATCCTCATCTTTGTTCTTTTTTTTTTTCCATTAATTTTGGTTGAAAGTCTTTATTACATGTTAGAATGGCTACTGTAGCTTACTTCTTGGAACCTTTTGCCTATGAACAGTTTTTTAGCATTGTACTTTGAGGTAACATCTATCTTTGTTGCTGAAGTGTGCTTCTTATGTGTAGCAGAATGATGGAACCTGTTTTCACACACATTATGCCATCCTACGACTTTATATTGAAAAATTGAGTTTATTGATGTTGAGAGATTTTAATGATCAAAGATTGTTAAGTCCTGTTAGTTTGATGTTGGTGGTGGTAGTGTGTATGTCTATATGTGTTTCCCTTTCTTTGGTTTGCTGGTGTGGTGTTTTTCATATTCTGTGTTTTCTTTTCTGTAGTTAGCCTCTTTTGGTTGGGGTTTTCTATTTAGTATGTCCTACAATGCTGGATTTGTGGCTATATATTGTTTAAATTTGGTTTTGTCATGAAATATCTTGTTTTGTCTCTCCAAGGTGAATTTTGCAGGATATGGTAGACTGGGATAACATGTGAGATCTCTTAGAGGCTATAAGACACCTCTCCAGGCCCTTCTGGACTTACAGTTACTGCTGAGAAGTCAGCTGTAATTATGAAAGGTTGGTCTTTATATGTTATTTGACCTTTTACCCTTGCAACTTTTAATATTTTTTCTTTGTTCTGTATATTTAATCTTTTGATTATTATTTGCAGGGGGATTTTCTTTCTGGTCAAATATATTCAGTGTTCTGTAAACTATAGCCATAACTTTATTTAGGCTGGGAAGTTTTTCTTCTATGATTTTCTTGAAAATATTTTCTTGCCTTGTAGCTGGAAATCTCATCCTTTTCCTATTATTCTTAGCTTTTTGTGTTTTAATAATGTGCCAGATTTCTTAGATGTTTTGTGTCTGGAACTTTTTAGAATTAACATGGTCTTTGACAGATGTATCACTTTCTCCTATGCCTGAGATGCATTTTTCCAGGTAGTATTCCAGGATTCACTGTGTTTTCTTCCTTCCTTCCTTCCTTCCTTCCTTCCTTCCTTCCTTCCTTCCTTCCTTCCTTCCTCCTTCCCTCCCTCCCTCCTTCCCTCCCTCCCTCTCTCTCTCTCTCTCTCTCTCTCTCTCTCTCTCTCTTTCTCTCTCTCTTTCTTTCTTTCTTTTGTATTTTTTAAAGTTAAATTATTTTATTCACTTTATTCCAAATGTTGCCCTCCTTTCCTGGTTCCCTGTAACAGAGTTCTTTGCCCCATCCCCCATTCTCTTTGCCTCTGAGAGGGTGTTTCTCCATCTATCCATGCACCCAGCTACTCACCCGTTTGCCTAGCTCTACTTTACCTACCTACTCCTACCTCATCCCCCAGCACCTTGCTTACATAGAACATCAAGTCTTTATAGGATTAGGTACATCCTCCCCACTGAGGCCAGGCAAAGCAGTCCTCTGCTACATATGTTCTGGGGGGCACAGACCAGGCCATATATGTTCTTGGGTTGGTAGCTTAATCTCATTGAGCCCTGAGGGGGTCTGAGTTAGCTGATACTGCTATACTCCCTTTGGGGTTGTGATCTCCTTCTGCTCCTTCAATCCTTCCCCTAACTATTCCATTCAGCTCCTGGACCTAAGGCTAATGGTTAGCTGTAAGTATCTGCATGTGTCTCAGTCAGCTGCTGAGAGAATCTCTCAGAGGATGCTCATGCTAGACTCCTGTCTGGAAGCACAACATGGGATCAGTAACAATACCTGGTTTGGTACCTGTACATGGGATGAATCCCAACTCAGGCTGGTCACTGGGTGGCCTTTCCTTCCATCTCTACTCCATTTTTTGCCCTTGCATTTCCTTCAAACAAGAAAAATTCTGGATACTAAACATTGAAGATGGGTTGGTGGCCCCATCTTGCCACTGAGGGCCATATTGATCTCCTGGAGGTGGTCTCTCTTCTGGTTCCATCCCCCCACTGTTGGGGGTTTTGGCTAAGGTCATTCTCATTAAGTCCTGAGAGCCTCTCACATCCCAGGTCTCTGGGTCTTTCTAGAGGTTCTTCCCTGCTCCCATATCCCGCAGCTGCATATTTCCATTCATTCTCATGGTCTTCTCAGCTTCTCTCTCTTCTCTTCCTGTACCTGATCTTGACCTCTATTCCCCCTTCTCCTTCTTTCTCCCAGGATTATTTTTCCCCCTTCTCAATCCGTAGGTTTTCTTTATTGATTCTATTTCCACTTTTAGCCCTTGAACAGTTTTATTTATTTCCTAATCCTCTTTGATCCCCTCTTACCCTCAGAGAAGCAGGGTAAGAGGGGATGTGATAGGAGGCTTGCAGAGGGGAAACTGGGAAAGGGGATAACATTTGAAATGTAAATAAACAAAAAAAATTTCTTAAAGAAGTACAGAAAAATGTCACCTACCCACTCCTGCCTCAGCGCTCTAGCATTCCTCTACACTGGGACATCAAGCCTTCACAAGACCAGTGAGATAGTTGGCTGTAAGTATCCATATCTGTATTGGACAGCTTCTGGCAGAACCTTTCAGGAGAGAGCTGTATCAGGCCCCTCTCAGCAAGCACCTCTTTGGTATCAGCAATGGTGTTACAGTCAGAGCCATGGACCTCATAGTGGAGGTCAGGGATCATCAGGCTTCTCCTTTCTGCTGACTCTGTTCAAAATGGATAGGAATGTAACTGGTACCCATGGAGATCTTCTCAAGAAGCAGGGCCATGGGGCTGATGGTGGAGTTCACGGGACAGTGGTCCCAAGAAAGTTAATTTCTTTTTCTTATTAGATACTTTCTTTATTTACATTTCAAATGTTATCCCCTTTCCTAGTTTCCCCTCTGAAAAGCCTCTATCCCCTACTCCCTTCCCTGCTCCCCAGCCCACCCACTCCCATTCACAGTCTTTGCCTTCCCCTATACTGGGACATAGAACCTTCACAGGACCTAGGGCCTCTTCTTCCATTGATGACCAAGTAGGTCATCCTCAGCTACATATGCAGCTAGAGCCACATGTCACACCATGTGTTTTCTTTGATTGGTGGTTTAATTCCAAGGAGCTCTGTGAGTACTGGTTAGTTCATATTGTTGTTCCTCCTATGGGGCTGCAGACCCCTTCAGCTTCTTGGGTACTTTCTCTAGCTCCTTCATTGGGAACCTTGTGCTCCGTCCAATGGATGATTGTGAGCATTCACTTCAGTATTTGTCAGGCACTGGCAAAGGCCCTCAGGAGACAGTCAGCAGGCTCTTGCTGGCATCTGCCATACTGTCTGGGTTTGGTGGTTGTTTATGGGATGGATCCCCTAGTGGGGCAGTCTCTGTATGATCATTCCTTCATGTTGTATTTCAAAGCTTTTTTTTTTTTTTTTGTAAAAAGGAAAAAAAATGTCATAACACTGATTCTTGGATACAGAACTCTAGTTTCAAATAAAATAAAATTTTAAATTATCACTTAATGTTTCACCTTCTAAGAGCTCCATGTATATTTCCCAACAGAAAGCCACCATCCATTATGTTTTGTCCCAGGCAAATAAAACGTAAATGGAAGTAATGGAATATTAATCTTGTACATTCTTTTTATCTAAAGGGACACAGTTTGCGTAGGTACTATGCCTCCAAGTAGTGGGAATATACTCTAAGAGACTGCCAGGCATCTATATCATGGGGAAAAGAGTTGAATGTACTGGTAGACAGTTTTAAATCTGCCATAATTAACATCTTTGTGTAGGATGTAAGTTTGATGTATTATTTCCACAATTCAAATTAAGAAGCTGGATGATTTCAATATTCAGATATGGCTAATCTCACTAGTAATATATGACTAATTTCACTACTCAGAATATATCTAATTTTTTAATACACATCCCAGAAAAGTAGCATTACCTAAGCAAGTAGTTGTTAAGTCAAAGTATGTCAAATTCTTTAATGAGCCTCCAGAATGTGAGCCTACTTTTTGTCTCTCTTGCTTTTTGTTTCACAATCCTACTTTCAATTTTTACATTGAAATTCCAGTCACTGTTAGCAAACTTCATTTTAAGAAAACATATCTATAGATTACCCCTTCTCTTTTCCTACATGCTATTTTCCATCAATGTTATCATTTTCAGCTTATTTTAATAAACCATCTTACTGAATTTTGTCCCCATTTTACTGGTCTTTGTCCCCATTAATTAGATGTCTCTCCAATAGAATACAATTTTGCTCTATTTTTATTTTTACTATATCTTACTGTTAATAATTTCCTTATAACACAGATTTTTATCTCTAGAGGCTCCAATTCTCCAAGGAACTGCAACAATAACCTTTCGTTTACCATTAAGTTAAGGCTTATTCCTGCTTATGGCACATAATAATAATCCTAAATATTTGTTGATTGAATAAAGACATATTTCTGAAGCACGTGGAAGCTTGACAAATAGAATAACCCTCTGAAACTATTGCCCAGAACCCTGTGATGGTTTTAATATACTTGACCTATGGGAAGTGGCACTATGAGGAGGTGTGGCCATGTTAGAGAAAATGTGTCACTTTGAGGTACTGTGCTCATGCTCTTCCCAGTGAAAAAGAGAGCATCTTTCAGGCTGCTTATGGAAGTCTGTCTTCTGCTACTGTCTTTGTATCAAGCTGTGGAACTCACAACTTCTCCAGCATCATGTCTACCTGGACACTACTATGCCTTCTGCCATGGTAATAATGGACTGAAGCTCTGAGATTGTAAGCCAGCCCCTAAATATTTGCCTGTAAAGCATTGTCTTGGTCATGGTGTCTTTTCACAGTAATGGAAACCCTAAGATACATACCATATCTGTAGGTTTCTTGAGTTTGAACTAAAATATCAAGGAGTCTAAAAATGATAACGCTTCCCAGGAGCCATAGTGCATTTAAGGAATAAACTTCCAGATAAGACACCTCTATTTCTTCATAACAACCTCAATACAGTAGAGGATGTTGCCATTGCCATTGGTTGACTACCAGATTTGGTATTATTACTGAAGAAACCAAAGACTAGTCACATGAGTTTTTGGAACCAAAATTGGTACTGACTTAGGAGCCTCTTCCCTGAGAGTAGCTCTCATTGTATCATAAGTTGCTATGTAAGTTGCCAAGAGAGAATAATTGTTGACACTTCTATCTGCCCACCTGTAAAGCCTCTGATTGACATAATGACCAGGCTAGAAAGATATCTCCAATTGTGGAACAAAGGTACTTCCATCTTCGGGATGACCCAGTGCTTTTTAATTTGACTCAGGCCTCATAAGTGAGGAAGTCATGCTAGATACTGTAAACCAGGTCTGTATTTTATAGACTCTTGAGGAGACCCTACCATTACCATTTTGTTAAATTAGTACATCTTTGTTTTTCAGTGTAAAAAGTATTTAATTTTTATTTCATATGTTTATTTAACCATATAGAACACATGGGTATTGACTTTTTTAAAAATAGGTATTTTCTTAATTTACATTTCAAATGCTATCCCAAAAGTCCCCCATACCCTCCCCCTCCCCACTCCCCTCCCCACCCACTCCCACTTCTTGGCCCTGGCATTCCCCTGTACTGGGGCATATAACGTTTGCAATACTAAGGGGCCTCTCTTCCCAATGATGGCCAACTAGGCCATCTTCTGATACATATGCAGCTAGAGACAAAAGCTCTGGAGGGTACTGGTTAGTTCATATTGTTGTTCCACCTATAGGGTTGCAGACCCCTTTAGCTCCTTGAGTACTTTCTCTAGCTCCTCCATTGGGGACCCTGTATTCTATCCAATAGTTGACTGTGAGCATGCACTTCTGTATTTGCCAGGCACTGGCATAGTCTCACAAGAGACAGCTATATCAGGGTCCTTTCAGCAAAATCTTGCTGGCATATGCGATGGTGTCAGCGTTTGGAGGCTGATTATAGGATGGATCCCCGGGTGTGGCAGTCTCTAGTACAACTTTTAACTATATTACAAATTTATTCACAATTATGTACACCTCTCACCCTTCATCAAAAAAACTTCTTTTTGAAGCATATAGAAGCTATAACAGACATCCACAACTCGTAAAAAATTCAGACCATTGGAACCCAGAACCAGTTTGTCATCTATGAAACAATTCAGGCAACATCATGGAATAAGGTACAGAAAGATTTAAAAGGACAGGTGCAAGGTCAACTGCTGCAAGAGAGCATCTTCTTGAACATGGCAGAAATGCTACTCACATAAAATCTCAACAATATGTCTAGCTCCATAGCACCTAAATGGGACCAGTAGTCAACATGCTACAGGGATGGGATAAGCTTCATAAATCTATGTCTCTAGATGAAGAAGTACAGATAGTAAATAACTGGTACTGGAGAACAAATCCGTTTTCTTCTGGGAAAAAGCCCCTGGTAGTTGTCTTAATCCTGTGTATACATAATAATAATAATTGAAGAGGTTGTTATGAATTTAAGAGGGATATGGGAAGAGATGATCAGAAGGAAAGGAGGATTGTAAATGATGTAAATATGATATATTCATTTATGAAATTTTCATGAAAGTAAAATATAAATTTACTATGTAGACTAAAAAGGAAGAAACTTCATTTTTCTCAAAGAATCAGTTACAGGAACTTAATAATATCACAAAGTGTCCACTCAATAAAGGTGTTATCTATTTTAGTTTGGTTACATATAGAAGGCAAACTTCATTACAATTTTATAATTTCAGCCATAAAATATAAGTATATCTCTGGTTGAAACATATCAACTGGGAATGAAAACTACAAGCAAATAATCTGAACATACAAAATCCATATTAAATGTTAAACTTGTTTTTGAATTGTTCTAGTGGTGTTGGAAATAGAGTTATTTCTGGCAATACCATTTTATAGATATCTCAATTAAAAATGATATAAAATATTTTATAGAAACTACCAAAGAGGAATGGAATGTAGCTCAGTGATAGAGTGCTCACATGCCATGAGCAAGGCCCTGGCATCGATCCTTAACAAATAGGAAGGTGGTTGGGTAACACATTCACAAAGGAACTCACACAATATGTACTCACTGATAAGTGGATATTAGCCCAAAACCTAGGATACCCAAGATATAAGATACAATTTGCTAAACTCATGAAACTCAAGAAGAATGAAGACTGAAGTGTGGACTCTATGCCCCTCCTTAGAATTGGGAACAAAACACCCATGGAAGGAGTTACAGAGACAAAGTTTGGAGCTGAGACGAAAGGATGGGCCATGTAGAGACTGCCATATCCAGGGATCCACCCCATAATCAGCTTCTAAACGCTGACACCATTGCATACACTAGCAAGATTTTATCGAAAGGACCCAGATATAGCTGTCTCTTGTGAGACTATGACGGGGCCTAGCAAACACAGAAGTGGATGCTCACAGTCAGTTATTGGATGGATCACAGGGCCCCCAATGGAGGAGCTAGAGAAAAAACCCAAGGAGCTAAAGGGATCTGCAACCCTATAGGTGGAACAACATTATGAACTAACCAGTACCCCGGAGCTCTTGACTCTAGCTGCATATGTATCAAAAGATGGCCTAGTCGGCCATCACTGGAAAGAGAGGCCCATTGGACACGCAAACTGTATATGCCCCAGTACAGGGGAACGCCAGGGCCAAAAAAAAAAAAAAAAAAAAAAAATGGGAATGAGTGGGTAGGGAAGTGGTGGAGAGGGTATGGGGGACTTTTGGGATAGCATTGGAAGTGTAATTGAGGAAAATATGTAATAAAAATAAATAAATAAAAAGGAAGGTGGTTGTTGAGGAGTAGGGTATAGATACTACTGTTTTCTAATGCTGCATAGTCAATTAAATATGAAGACTCATCGTGTAGATCTCAAATCGTTTATAATAATGTAATTTCATTTAGAGAAAGTTTGGAAATAAAACTTTACTTTTTTGAAGAAATATGACATTGTATTAAAATTCATAATTTTCAAAAGTAAAACTATGGAATTAGTTTTTTGAGAATTTTCTGGAAAGAATAATTATTTTTTCATAGCATGTGTTTCTATTTTTTAAAAGTAGATTCTAATGAATGTAAATCATTTACAATACAATGGGAGCTTATTTTCACATTTGTTTGGGATTAAACTGCATCAATAAACTGCTTCCACATGTATGCTAATTAACTCTGCACCAGAACTAATCACCTTACTTGGGGGATTAAAGACAAAAACATGAAATTCTACCTTTACAGTTCAACATTTATCGGCCTATTTCTGGTCATCAAGTCTCAGTTGTAAGTCCCCATGAGGTATTTTTTGACTCAAAAACTTGGTAATGGATTCATCCCCTTGTATATAAAGAGGATGAATATACAGTAGTCTGATATAGACCCACAGTTATTATTACCTTATAGGGTGTCAGCATTAATTAGAAAATGAATTATCTAGCAAATAAATCTTAAAATTCAAAAATATTTTTTTGCAACCTTTTTAAATGGCAAAATTGACAGGGAATCCAGAAGGACTTTTTCTTTTTTTTTTTTTTATTTTATTTTTTTATTTTTTTTTCCATTTTTTATTAGGTATTTAGCTCATTTACATTTCCAATGCTATACCAAAAGTCCCCCTTACCCACCCACCCCCACTCCCCTACCCACCCACTCCCCCCCTTTGGCCCTGGCGTTCCCCTGTACCGGGGCACACAAAGTCTGCGTGTCCAATGGGCCTCTCTTTCCAGTGATGGCCGACTAGGCCATCTTTTGATACATATGCAGCTAGAGTCAAGAGCTCAGGGGTACTGGTTAGTTCATAATGTTGTTCCACCTATAGGGTTGAAGATCCCTTTAGCTCCTTGGGTACTTTCTCTAGCTCCTCCATTGGGAGCCCTGTGATCCATCCATTAGCTGACTGTGAGCATCCACTTCTGTGTTTGCTAGGCCCCGGCATAGTCTCACAAGAGACAGCTACATCTGGGTCCTTTCGATAAAATCTTGCTAGTATATGCAATGGTGTCAGCGTTTGGATGCTGATTATGGGGTGGATCCCTGGATATGGCAGTCTCTACATGGTCCATCCTTTCATCTCAGCTCCAAACTTTGTTTCTGTAACTCCTTCCATGGGTGTTTTGTTCCCACTTCTAAGGAGGGGCATAGTGTCCACACTTCAGTCTTCATTTTTCTTGAGTTTCATGTGTTTAGGAAATTGTATCTTATATCGTGGGTATCCTAGGTTTTGGGCTAGTATCCACTTATCAGTGAGTACATATTGTGTGAGTTCCTTTGTGATTGTGTTACCTCACTCAGGATGATGCTCTCCAGGTCCATCCATTTGGCTAGGAATTTCATAGATTCATTCTTTTTAATAGCTGAGTAGTACTCCATTGTGTAGATGTACCACATTTTCTGTATCCATTCCTCTGTTGAGGGGCATCTGGGTTCTTTCCAGTTTCTGGCTATTATAAATAAGGCTGCTATGAACATAGTGGAGCATGTGTCCTTCTTACCAGTTGGGGCTTCTTCTGGATATATGCCCAGGAGAGGTATTGCTGGATCCTCCGGTAGTACTATGTCCAATTTTCTGAGGAACCGCCAGACTGATTTCCAGAGTGGTTGTACAAGCCTGCAATCCCACCAACAATGGGGGAGTGTTCCTCTTTCTCCACATCCTCGCCAGCATCTGCTGTCACCTGAATTTTTGATCTTAGCCATTCTCACTGGTGTGAGGTGGAATCTCAGGGTTGTTTTGATTTGCATTTCCCTGATGATTAAGGATGTTGAACATTTTTTCAGGTGCTTCTCTGCCATTCGGTATTCCTCAGGTGAGAATTCTTTGTTCAGTTCTGAGCCCCATTTTTTAAGGGGGTTATTTGATTTTCTGAGGTCCACCTTCTTGAGTTCTACAACAATCACAGCTCTAGGAGTTGGCATTTCAAGTAAGATATTAGTAATATTCTCTCAATTGCTTCCTGAAATTATTATGGGATTGGGCTAGTTTGATGCTTATTAATTATAATTTGAGGAGTAAAATAAAAATTGAAAAAGTGTTGTAAGTGTGTTGAATATGTATGAACGGTGACACAAGGGAGACAGAGAGACAGAGAGAAGGACTAGAAGGAGGTAATATGATATTATTTATTAATATAAATGGATGATAAATTTAATTTTTATTATAAGAATGTATTTATCCCCTGGTTCTCCAAAATTGAGTCTTTGTCTCATCATGTTAATGCTTTACTTGATTTATTTTGTAATAGATAGGCAAATAAAAAATTTAAGAATATTAAAAATACCTAGTTCTTTGACTGAAATATATCAAATCTCTCAAGGTAATAGTTTCTTTCAAAATTTCCATCACCCTCATTTAAATTTATAATTGCTTAGGCAATAATTAGAGGCAAATAAGCCAGTGCCAGCATCAATTTATCCTTTCAAAATTTCTCAGACCAACACAAGGATGATATAATTTCTCATTATTTTTTCATTATTTCATGTATGCACTCATTCAACAAGAGATTTCTGTATACTGAGTCTGTATCAGATGCCATTTGTTATATATACTCTGTACCAATAAACAGAATATGTTTTTATAACTCTGAATTTTTATATAATTTATAATTATTGGAAAGAAATCTTTATGGTAAAATTAAAAGTGACCATCTGAAGAAAAATGTAGCTAGGTATAATAGATGCTGGATATGACCTGTTTGAGAATTTCTGCTACTGAAGTTGATGACTTCACTATGGTGATGTCATTTGCTCAGTTTAATGAATATCAAACCAATAACAGGTAGGAATATTTCATGTGCAAATGCTTAAACTCAGAATAGTTTTACTGCTACCTTTTGAGATGTTTTTAAACATTTATTTTACTTTTACATATGCATTTTTCTTGGGAGGATGGAAAATGAACATGTGAGTATTGATATATGCTGAATCCAGAAGAGGCTCCACATCCCCTGGCTTTGTTGTTACAGGCTTTTGTAACTCACCAAATTTAGACATTGAGAAACAAACTAGAGTTCTTTTAGAACCATGTGCAATCTTTTTTTTTTCTGAACATAATTCCAAGGATGTTCAAAGTGTAGAAAAGTGAAGACCTGGGATGCGCAGTAGCTAGTTCTTATATCTTTGGTTGTGAGCCTAGCCTTTAACGGCTGAGCCATCTCTCCAGCCCTAACTAGTTCTTTATGTTGCCTTTCATCCCACACTTTCCCAATTATGAGGCATTTATATATCAACACAATCAGATTAGCTTTCTGATCCACACTAGACAGGTGGAAGTACTATGATAGAATTCTACAGCTACTGTACTTACATTGGGGAATAATTGTAAAAAGAATTATGTTTAAATGCATACTTCTGCCTTTTATTTTGTTTTTATATAACCAATGTTAATGGATTTGGATTCATATGGACCTATTTACTAGTGTGTTTCAATGAATAATTTCTGCTACTATTGCTTCATCCTCAGAATATTACTATTTGCACATTGAATATTAATTGGTTAATAACGTGTTGGATGGTTGAGTAGTTATAGATGATACTAATTTACAGGAAAATGATTACTTATATCAAATACATTTACATCTATTTACAATATAAGCATGTTTTTTATGACCTGAGAATCTTCTCAGTTACACCATGACAGTTTACAATCTAGCCTTGGATGTACACATGGATGAAATAAATAAGCTATCATATTGCTTTGTTAAATGAATGTTTTGGATTGAGATAAAAGGAGACCTGATATACAAAATGCATTATCAATATGCAGGATATACCTCTGAATGCATGTGATAAAGGCAAGAGAAAATGGATGGGAATGAAATTGCCATCAACATGCTAGAAAGAAAAGACATATATTCCATCAGGCCAAAAGGACTCAATGAAATACATCTGAAAGGGTCTGAAGCTGCTGACAAAGCCACAACACTGGGCCCAATTAACAATACTCATCTCTAATTAACAGTTGCTGACTCTTTGCCATTGAAATATTCACGCTCTAGGTGTGAAATGGCAACCCCCACTTGTCATATCTGTCAAATTTAATTTTGAAATCCCACAGTCTTTCTTCCACAAGATAGAGGTGAATAACTAAAGCATACTTTCTACCTGCCAAGTTTTGGTGTCAGCACAAAGACTAGTAGAGTAGTGCTCAGAAAGCTGGTGGAGTTAGGTTTAATATTCTAGCAAATGTTGACTAATTCTCATTCTGTTTCTATTTCTAAATAGTATGCCAAAATCTATTCCATAATTTGAAAGAAATCATGAAATAAATTTGGAAGTTTGTATCCTGAAATCTTTTTTGTTTTATTTTTTCACTCAAAAAATTATTCTATTCAACTACTATATGTTTAGTGCCACATTATTCACAACATCACAGATTATATTGAATGAAGTCACTGCAAATGTACCCAAGATGATCTATTTAGAAAATATCACAGTAAAATAAAGAAAGGAAAAGTGTCAATTATTATTATAGGGAAGTGTCAAGGATGAGCCCATGGTTATGTTTTTTTTTTTTTTTTTAGATTTTATATACAAATTTAATTAGATGACTGCTCAGAGAGTAAACTGGGATAGACACCTGTCACCAAGGCTGATGATGTGACTTCAATCTCTGGAACTCATATGTTGGCAGGTATGAAAGGATTCCTACAAGTTGTCTTCTGACCTCCACATGTGAACTATGGGTGGGACATACAAATATATTATATATATATAATATATATATTATATATATGTATATATATATAATATATATATAATATGAAAATCTAGTTAGAATAAACATTTTTTTTATTTTTTATTTCTCTTTAAATATTTTTTTCTTCTTTATTTATATTTCAAATGTTATCCTCTTTCTTAGTTTCCCCTTTGAAAATCCTTTATTCCCTCTCCCCTCCCCCGAGTGACTGACCCACCCACTCCCATTCCTGGCCCTGACATTCCCCTATACTGGGAATATAACCTTCCCAGGACCAAAGGCCTGTCCTCCCATTGATGACCGACTAGGCCATCCTCTGCTACATATGCAGCTGGAGCCATGAGTCCCGCCATGTGTTTTCTTTGATTAGTGGTTTATTCCCAGGGAGCTTTGGGGGTACCGGTTAGTTCATATTGTTGTTCCTCCTAGGTGGTTGAAAACCCCTTTAGTTCCTTGGATACTTTCTCTAGCTCCTTCTTTGGGGGACCCTGTGCTTAGTCATGGTTATGTTTTAAAGAAAATGTATAGCATGTCAGTGGGGTGGTCAGAAGTGTAAGCACATGCAACCTGCCTGAACCTGTATGAACCGCATACAGAATGTTTACACATGAAAGGCTGAGTTTCAGGAGATATGCTTATATTAGGATCATTTTATTCATTAAGCATCCAAGAAAATGTTCATTTTTGTCAGTAGACAAAACACTCTGCTGTTCTCAATCACACAATATGGTTGTATAGGACATAATACTATTTTAATTATACAAATGAGAAACTTGGATCACCAAAGAATTATCCACCAAAGTTAGTAGGTGGTACAAGCATTGTTACAATGATGCATTTGGTATACTTATTGTGTATTCATTCATTGTTGATTGATTACTCCATGCTATGTTGTGGGAACTAAAAAAGGGGCCCAGGGGGAGAGGGGAAAAAAAGACTCATGCGCCACCAGAGTTCTACCTATGCTCTGGTCAGGCAGAAGTGGGAGCGCTGCCAGAATCTTTCCACTCAGCTCCGGGTGGGCATCTAAGCCTCTGACCCACTCTTCAAGAGGGGGTTGGCCAAGGGGCAGCCCAACCTGGGAGCCCCGGGGCTTTCTCTAAAGCCTTGTGGTTGTGGGAGAGAGGGATGACAGGTTTTCACACTGGCGTGAGTGAGCACAGCAGATCTTGACTGGAACACAGGAAGGCCTTCCATGGAGAGATTAGAAATGGCTCATTAGGAGAAAGCCTATTCCATCCTCCAAGCACAGGGGGCCTTGATGAGCAGAGACATTCTATGGTTTTAGAGCTTTATTATAGAGAGGCAGGGGGAAAGTGAGAAGGTAAAAAAGAGAGAGAGAGAGGAAAGGCTATAGAGAAAGAGAGAGTAAGTGGGAGAGAGTAAGAGGAGAGGGGAGAGGAGAGGAGAAGACAGAGAGGAGAGAGAAGTGAAAGGAAAGAGAACAAAGGAATGAGAGAAGAGTGAGAGAAAGAGGAATAAGAGAGAGGAGTGAGAGGGTGAAAGTGAGAAGTAAGAGAGAGATGAGGAGGGGCCTAACAGCCCCTTTTATAGTCTTTACTGTTGCTAGGTAACTGGGGAGGAGTTTAGCCTGAAGGTCAGAAGCTTGGGACTTTGCCTAGTGACTTCTAGCCAGGCTTCTTTTGTGGGGGCTGTGGGAGGCAGTAACTTAGGTAGGAGACAGAGTTCCAGGAGCATGAGGGAATGTCTACCGTGTCATGGAGGTGAATTGTGACCATTCCGGGGGTTCAGACCTCAGCTCGACCGGAGACCAGCCTGTCTGTGCATAGTCCAATGACACACACTATGTGCTATTAGGATAGAAATCCTAGAGAAGAGTAGACAATTGGCCTGACCTCCAAACATTGTATTACAACAGAAGTGGAAATAGTTACCTAAGAAATGGAAGAGATGAAAATCGCTATAAAACATCTTACCAGATACAAATAAAAGAATGAAGGCTAAACTCATCCTTTCAAATTTGAGAATAACTCAGTGAGAAAACAGTATTTTCTGATTATCCCTGAGTGCCTGCCTTATGTCCATCCTTGTAAAACATGAGGAATCATTAGTAAAGAATTCGGGTACAAAACATTTCACTGCTCAGTGTTCAGGAAGCTTATATTCTAATTAAAGAACAAAATACCACCTTCGAAGTGACAAAAGAGTGTGGAATTTTCAAGACTGTAATCATTGCCTATGTCTACAGTTAAATAAAGAGAGCTAAGGGTTATGCCATTTCAAGCCTCTAGCAGAAGAAACTTACTAACACTAACTAGTGGGAAGATTAAACCAAATGCATCAAGGGTAAAAAGCAAATTGAAGATGTTTAAAAGTATAATGTTTCTAGTGTTCAGAATGGTGAAAACAAAAAAAAAGTGTTCTTATAAAAGTTAATTGAGATTAAACCTATTCTTACCTAAATACTGATAGTAACATACACTCAGTTGAGTGTATAGAGTCAGATGCAGATATTAGCACCCAACCAATGGACATTAGCTGCTGATCCCTGTGGTTGAATTAGGAAAAGGCTG
Organism: Mus musculus; assembly: GCF_000001635.26. Classification (NCBI taxonomy): domain Eukaryota; kingdom Metazoa; phylum Chordata; class Mammalia; order Rodentia; family Muridae; genus Mus; species Mus musculus. The sequence goes on from NC_000079.6 coordinate 82,650,686, forward strand.
AAAGAACCTGAGAAGGAAGGCAATTCTATAGGGTTAATTCAATTAATCTGGACCCCCAAGATCTCTCAAACACTGAACTACCAAACAGTCAGCATACACCAGCTGATATGAGCCGCCACCCTCCCCACCCTCCATATACAGCAGAGAACTTCCAAGTCTGTGTTCAATCCGGGACGATGCACCTAACCCTCAAGAGACTGGAAGCCCCAGGGTTTCTAGAGGTCAGGTAGGGTGTGTGTGTGTGTGTGTGTGTGTGTGTGTGTGTGTGTGTGGAGACATCCTCATGGAGACAGGAGTGGGGAGAAGGTATGGGATGTGGTATAGTCAGAGAGTAGACAGGGGTTGGTGAAAATTAAATCTGGAGTGTAAAATAGTAAAAAATAAAAATTTTTCATTGAAAAAACTGAGTGATAATTACAGGTTCTAGAAATGAAACCAACATTTACTATATAAGAAAAAAACATATCCAAGTATTAAATTGATGATCTTAGATGCATGAAATAAAGTTGCATATGAGTATACACATATATTTTACCAGAAGCCATCACTGCTTTCAAGGAAGATAAATAAATTACATGCTCACTATGTAATATAAAATGTCAGAAAGTATTTGGGATTGTACTTAGTTCTGAAAAAATGTCCCAAGAACCCAGCAAAGATGAACTGGCATAGAGTTTAAGGACATAGAGAAATATATTGATGCATTCCAATGAGTTGCACAAGTATTAGTCCAAATGCCTGTGTTTGAAAAGTGAGATGGGGTTGCCATCCCACAGTCACAACTCTGACCCATAATTGTTCCTACCTGAAAGAATTACAGGGATGGAAATGGAGAGGAACCTGAGGAAAAGAAGGTCCAGTGACAGGCCCAAAGTGAGATCCGGGTTAGGGGAGGCTCCAAGGTCTGATACTATTACTGAGGCTATGGAGAACTCACAAAAAGGGACCTATTATGATGGCCCTCTGAAAGACTCAACAAGCAGCTGAAAGAGTCAGATGCATATATTTGCCTTCAACCAATGAACAGAAGAAGCTGACCCCTGTTGTTGAATTAGGGAAGGCTGAAAGAAGTTGAGGAGAAGGGCAATCCTGTAGGAGGACCAGCAGTCTCAATTAATCTTAACTCCCGAGATCTCTCAAACACTGGACCACCAAACAAGAAGCATACACCAGCTGATATGAGGCCCCAACAGACATATAGTAGAGGACTTCCAGGTCTATGTTCATTCAGAGATGATGCACCTAACCCTCAAGAGCCTGGAGGCCCCAGGGAGTTTAGAGATCTGGTTGGGTGGACATAGGGACATCCAAGTTTAGACAGGGGGTGGGGAGGAGGTATGCGATGTGAAACAGTCAGAGGGTGGATAGGGACAGATTAAAATATGGAATGTAAAAAAATTAATTAATTAAAGAATAAAAGAAAAATATATAAAATATTTCAAAAAATGTGCTATCAAATTCTGACATCATTTTCAGAGGGCAGAGTAATTTACTGCCAAATTCTGTACCTTTCAGCCTGTCATAGTCAGGTCTTCCCAGTGTACCAAACAATATCTTATCTTGAAGACTATCAGGTTAGATTAAAGTTTGCTAACTTAAGAAACTTCTATATGGTAGCTCAGTTTTAAGCAATAGATTACATCTAAAGATCACACTTGATCTTTTCTCTCTGAGTCAGACAGAAGGACCAAGTGAGATTCATATCTACTGATATTCTGTTCATTAGAAGAATCAGTGACTCACCAAAATGCACAATTAGAGTTGAAGTTTGTGAGAAATGTGTTTCTGTGTGTGTGTGTGTGGTAAACTGCTGATGAATTCTGTCACTCTGATGAACATGAGTACACATGTTTTCAGTATTTGTGCATCAAATCCAGAAGCATACTACAAAAAAACAAAACAAACAAACAAACAAACAAACAAACAAAAAACCTTATGACAAAGTCAATTTGTTTTTGTTCCAGAGATACAAAATTTGGTTGCCCATACACACATAAATAAAAACATTGCAACAGACCAACTTTGTGATAGAAAACACAAATATCAATGTGATAGACACTAGAAGGCCTTCTGCAAACTTTGACATTGCTTCATGGAAAATCCATTATATGTGTTAGTGAGGTGGCTCAGTAAATAAGAACACATATAGTACTTAGGGAATTTCTAGGTTTGTTCCCTAATACAGCATCCAGAAACCCATATCTGCCTGTACATTCTACTCCATGAGATCGGATATCCACTCGTGGCATCTACAGACACCTGTTCACAAGTGCACATACAAACACATAGACAAATGAACATATACACATTATTTAACTTTAAATTAAAAGGGCTTCAAAATTGGAATAAAATGACATATTTTTCTATATCTATATGAAAGACCTTATATGACAGGTATAAAGCAAATGTACTAAACAAGAAAAATAACAGCATTTCCTTTCCTCAGAAAATTGGAAATAGTACTACTGGAGGATCCAGCAATACCTCTCCTGGGCATATATCCAGAAGATGTTCCAACTGGTAATAAGGACACATGCTCCACTATGTTCATAGCAGCCTTATTTATAATAGCCAGAAGCTGGAAAGAACCCAGATGCCCCTCAACAGAGGAATGGATACAGAAAATGTGGTACATTTACACAATGGAGTACTACTCAGCTATTAAAAAGAATGAATTTATGAAATTCCTAGGCAAATGGATGGACCTGGAGGGCATCATCCTGAGTGAGGTAACCCAATCACAAAATAACTCACATGATATGTACTCACTGATAAGTGGATATTAGCCCAGAAACTTAGAATACCCAAGATACACGATATAATTTGCAAAACACATGAAACTGAAGAAGAACGAAGACCAAAGTGTGGACACTTTGCTCCTTCTTAGAACTGGGAACAAAATACCCATGAAAGGAGTTACAGAGACAAAGTTTGGAGCTGATACAAAAGGATGGACCATCTAGAGACTGCCATACCCGGGATCCATCCCATAATCAGCCTCCAAACGCTGACACCATTGCATACACCAGCAAGATTTTGCTGAAAGGATCCTGATATAGCTGTCTCTTGTGAGGCTATGCCAGGGCCTGGAAAACACAGAAGTGGATGCTCACAGTCAGCTATTGAATGGAACACAGGGCCCCCAATGGAGAAGCTAGTGAAAGCCCCCAAGGAGCTGAAGAGGTCTGCAACCCTATAGGTAGAACAACAATATGAACTAACCAGTACCCCCAGAGCTTCTATCTCTAGCTGCATATGTAGCAGAAGATGGCCTAGTCGGCCATCATTGGGAAGAGAGGCCCCTTGGTCTTGCAAACTTTATATGCCTCAGTATGGGGAACTCCAGTGCCAAGAAGTGGGAGTAGGTGAGTAGGGGATTTGGGGGGGGGTCTGGGGGACTTTTGGGGTAGCATTTGAAATGTAAATGAAGAAAATACCTAATTAAAAAATAAAAAATAAATATAAAAAATAAGGGCTCAATCAACTGCTAAGTTAGCAGTGTTTGAAGTCACTACTGGAGCAATGAAATAAGAGAAAAATTCCGAAAGGATTCAAATAGATCATCCATAACTCAAAATATATCCATTTTTTAGCTGAGTTCTGTCTATACTTAAACCCTTAAAGAATCTCTACAAAATATCTTAGGATTGATGAACAATTTTAATAAGCAGCATGTTAAAAATTAACATATAGCAACAACCTGTTTCCAATATAAATAATAAATTTTACTGAGAAAAATATAACTAAGATACTACTCACAGTTATCTCAGTAAGATAAAACAAAATATCTACAAATATACCTTATTGCTCTACCTAATGCTATACCTAATATTTTCCTCTAATACAAACTGTAAGTTACAAAAGAAATTAAAGATATTAGAAAATGAAATAGACCCCCATATATTAATATTAGCAGAATTAGTATAGTAAAAAATGATCATGCCAATCAATCCATAGATCCAAGTTCTTCCCCTTAAAATTCCAAAATACATTGCTCACAGAAATAGAGCCAGTTCTAAATTTCATATCGAAGTATATCTTCAATATAGCCAAAGGAAACCTTAGTAGAAAGAGCAAAGCAAATTAGAATTTAGTGAATCATAGTATATGATTTTCTAATCATAAATTATAACATGGCCATAGTGGCAACATAGCTTTATGTTACAGGCAGAAAAGCAAACATATATTTCAATGAAATATAATATAGTATACAGAAGTCAATCCACACAATGAGAATCAAAAATATCATACAAATCTGGTGTCCAAAACATATTGATAAAAATCCTCTTCAACCATTGGTGCTACAAAATTTATACTCAAATGCAAAGAAACAAGCAAACAAACAAAAAAAACAAAAAACACAAAGTGAAGAAATAAAGAAAAAAGGAAAGAAAATTAGATCCCTATCTCTTCCTGAATAAAAATAAATTAAAATAGATTAAAAACTGTAATATAAGACTCAGACATTATAGAAGGAACCATAGACAAAACAAAGATGTGGATAAAGACAAGGACTTGTTTTAAAGACACAAATAGCATAGAAAATAATCTCAATAACCAATACAATGTATGCATCGGAGAATAGATTAATAAAACAAAATACACTAATCAATACATGTGTTAATGGCCAGAATAGACAAGTCTAAGGGGAACTATGAAAATAAATATTTGAAATAAAAAAAAGAGTGATAAACACCCTTAACTATCAAGGAAATGAAAATTAAAGCTACATTGAGATTATATATCATGTTGTCATATGATAGTCATCAAGAAAACACAGTTAAGGGGCTGGAGTGATGGCTCAGTGATTAAGAGCACTGACTGCTCTTCTGAAGGTCCTGAGTTTAAATTCCAGTAACTATGTGGTGGCTCACAACCATCTATAGTGAGATCTGACATCCTCTTCTGGTGCATATGAAGGCATCTACAGTGTACTTCGATATAATAATATATAAATTTTTTAAAAGATACAGTTAATATTTTAATATAATCATTAGAAATGATTCTCAAATTGTAGAATAATTTAAATCCAACAACATGACGGCTCTGGCAACGAATCACGTCCTAAGAAATTCTAGTCTATATGATCCATCTGGAATACAGTCATGTCTGGATCATATTAGTACCTGGGACTAATACAAGCATGCCCTTAGGATATGTCTTTAATCCCAAACAGTGAAAGCAAGGTTAGTTTATAAAATGAAACAACCACATTTGAAAGTGGCATGTAGTTGAAAGGGCATACAAAGTGATAAATTACAGGAAGATTTGATAGAAAGAGTCAGAGACATGATACTTTGAACTCTTGGAGAACAGAAGGACTTTACAGAGCAGTGCAGAGAGAGGGAGGGAGAGAGGGGAAGAAGAGAGAGAGTGTGTACTGGTATCAATATTGCTGATACCAGTACAGTTTATAGGTTGCAGAGAGAATAGGCTAGACACACGTGGAGACAAATGAACCAGAGAATAAGAAGGAGTCAGAAGCTTAAAACATATTGCCAGAGTTAGTTTGAGGCAAAGCAGAGCAATTCAGTGAGAAACCAGTTGGAATCAGTTAGCATGGAGAGGAGTTTGAGCCAGAACCATTGAATTTGTCAGCCAGCCAGAGTTCAGAAAGGAGTAGAAGGGAGAGCTTATTCAGCAGTAGGCCTCAGAGATAAAAATTACATATGGTAAATAAAAGTTACTTTTACACCAAATCCAAATGCTAATTGGAATATATGAGGTTCACAGAAGAGTCAATAGTATTGAAAAACAAACTTTCCATCCCTTTGCCGGCAAATTTCATGAAGTCATTGTTTTTAAAAGCTGAGTAATATTCCATTGTGAAAATGTACACATTTTCTGTATCCATTCCTCTGTTGAGGGACATCTGGGTTGTTTCCAGTTTCTGGCTATTATAAATAAGGCTGCTATGAACATTGTGGAACATGTGTCCTTATTACATGTTGGAGCATATTCTGGGTATATGGCCAGGAATGGTATAGCTGGGTTCTCAGGTAGTACTATGGCCAGTTTTCTGAGGAATTGCCAAACTGATTTCCAGAGTGGTTGCATTAGCTTGCAATCTCACCAGCAATGGAGGAGTGTTCCTCTTTCTCCACATCCTTGTCAGCATCTGCTGTCACCTGAGTCATTGATCTTAGCCATTCTGACTGGTATGAGGTGGAATCTCAGGGTCGTTTTGATTTGCATTTCCTTGATGACTAAGGTAACTCAGTTACAAAAGAATACACATGGTATGTATTCACTGATAAATGGATATTAGGCAAAGAGCATAGAATACCCATGATACAATTCACGGACCACATGAAACTCAAGAGGAAAGAAGACCAAAAAGTGGATGCTTCATCAGTTCTACTTAGAAGGGGGAACAAAATAACCAAGGGAAGTTGAGGGTGCGACAGACTTGGGATTAAGAAAAGGGGGATGAGAAAAAGAGGGGGAGAATCAGGTATGGGAGGAGGTGTAGGAGATGTATAAAGGGTCAAGAAATTGAACAGATGTGTGTAGCAATGGGGGATGGGAATGTGGGTGTAGCAACCTGAAAGTCCAACATGCCAGGAAAGCAAGAACCTCCCAGGACTCCACGAGGATGACATTAGCTGAATGGGGAGGGAGAAACCATTGAGACCATATTCCGAGGATAAGCATGGCCCCTGGTTGAGGGATGGGTCCACCTACCCATCTCCAAAATTTTTACCCAGAATTGCTCCGGTCTAAAGGAAATACAGGAAGAAAGAGTAGAGCAGAGACTGAAGGAAAGGCCATCCAGAAATTGCCCCACCTGGGGATCCATCCCATATGCAGACACTATTGCTGATGCCAAGAAGTGCTTGCTAACAGGAGCCTGATGCAGCTGTCCCCTGAAAGGCTCTTCCAGAACCTGACCAATACCGATATGGATACAGCCAAACATCGCACTGGACACAAGGATCCAAATGGAAGAGTTTGGGGCAGGACTGAAGGAGCTGAAGGGGCCTTATCTGGCATCAATGGGGAGGGGAAGCCCTTGGTGCTGTGAAGGCTTGATGTCCCAGTGTAGAGGAATGCTAGAGCAGTGAGGCAGGAGTAGGTAGGTGGTTGCGGGACCACCCTCATAGAAGCATGGTAAGGGGGGATGGTTTGCAGAGGGGAAAACAGGGAAAAGGGGTAACATTTGAAATGTAAATAAATAAAATATACAATTATAAAATGAAAGAAATAGAAACATTCCGTGACATTTTGTATTAAAAAAAATGAAACACAAACCAAATAATGGGTACTAAAAGTAACAGGAGTTTAAAAAGCGGCCATGAAACATAAATAAGAATAGCACGGAATTGACTGATGGAGTCTTGTAAGCCATAAGTGCTTAGGATGGTGTATTCTACATTCTAGAAAATCACAACTTCCAAGCCAGAGCATTGGGCTCAGAAAAATTAACTACTGAAATTTAAGTAAAAATAAACATGTTAAAAGAGTTTGATAAAGATAGAATAAAGGAGAATACTGAGTGGGGTTCTTTGGACTGACGGTTAAGGGTAAACAGGGGAAAAATTACACAATGCTAGGACAGTTGACTGAAGTAAACACAACAAAATCAACAGTATTGGAAATATTTAAAATTTAAATATTCTCAGAATTGAATGAAAATGATAAATTAATGTACTAGAATCTACAGATATCAATGAATGCAATGTTAAGAGCCATGCTTATGACATTAATTGCCTACTTAAAACAAAAATCTGAGAAATCTCACATAAGTAATTTAATGATATGATGTGAGGCTATGGAAAAGCAAGAATTAACCAAACCTAAACGAATTAATAGGAAGAAATTAACAGAGTATAAATAAGTTAAAATTCCATGAAAATACTATGGAAACAAATTGTTGATTCTTTGCTAATATAAAGACTAACAAACTCTCAGCCAAATTAAGCAAAATAAATAAATAAAAGACCCAAAATTTAAAATTAGAGATGAAAAAGGAGACATTATAACAGATGCCAAAACACTATGTGGACATAACTTAATATTTATATTTAATATCAATGGGAAAATTTAAATCGCATCATAGGTTAGTATTACCTATCAAAATTAAACCAAGATGCACTGAATTCAAGCAGGTGTATAGCCAACAGTGAGCTTAACACAATAAGAAAGTGTTTCCTGTGTAAAACTGGCAGGACCAGTTGGATTAACTGTAAAAATAGTTCATCATATCAGACAAGGTCTACGTCTAACATTACTGAACTACAGCATAAAAATAACATGAGAAGGAAATATGGAGACTGGGAAAATGAAGGTGAAAACAGGATGTTAACCACAATGACAAGACTATTTAAAAGGGTATTTTCAGAGCTCTCAAAAGATGAAATTCAAATAGCTGGGAAACTTTTTAAAAAACATGTTCAAATCATTTATTCATCAGGGAAATGCTAATTAAAAGTACTTTTCCCAATAAGGATCTCTAAGGAAAATACACAAAGCAAAACAACAGCAAGGTTGGCATGAATATGGGGAAAAGAGAACCCTTACTCACTGATACTGTGTGTGAAACTGGAGTAGCCACTTTGGCAATCATGATAAAGCTCTGCAAATCGCCAATGTTGGGCACTTAGAATAAAGTCTTCCAAAGTTCCCAACAATGGGGATATGGAGACTGAAGAGACCACCTCCAGTAACCATACAGGATCCTCAGTGGAGGAATGGGGACACCAACACATAGTCTGGGTACCCCAGTCCAGCATAAACTCAGGTCTCAAGAGCCTACTATAGCAATATCTACTCATCCATGTTTATTTTTGCTCTATTCACAATAGCCAAAAATAGAAACAGACTAGATGTCCATCAATTGAAGAATTAATAATGAAAATATGACATATCTATACAGTGGGGTATTGTTGAGCTATAAAGAAAGTGACATTATGAAAATCACAGTTAAATAGATAAAAATAACTCATTGTGAGTAACCTAGACAGAGAAAGACAAATGTCAAAGTTTTCTTTCAATTGTTATCTTAGTTTTGGGTGTTCAGATATGTGTGTTTCATTTGAAATAATTACAGAGGATAGGAAATTACTAAGAGACAATAGAAGGAGTTTTCATCAGATGGATAGAACATGCTGCTAAAGATGGTTAAAGAGATTAATGAGACAGGAAAGGCTAGATAAAGAAAAAAGCAAGGTAAAGGAGAGCATATGGGTATTAATGACTAACACTAAAGACTTTTGGATAAAATCACAAGGAAACCTACTATTGTAGAAGTTTCATACACAACCCCCACACATACACATAATAATGTATAATAATGATAGTTTGTAGTAAGACAAGAAAGCATTTACTAGACCGAATAGTTTACTTCTGTTGTTGACCTGTGAGTTTCCATGAGACAACTCCTCCAAACCCAAACATTGTATGCTACTGTCATTATTGTAGTTTCCATCCAAACCTTGACATTCTGATTCTATTGCAGAAAATAACAAATAGTTGAGTCAATAAACATGAAAAATGCAAGATGCTACTGAATTGGAGTTGTCTTGTCATTGGACAGCTTTCCTAATGCTTGAAGGTACTATGTACTCTTTTGGAGTAGAAAAGCAACTATCAGATGTATCATCTGTAAGTCTTTCAGGCTAATATAAAGACTGCCTGGTCAGACATGTTCCATGGTACAGTTGTGAAACAAACAGCATGGGAGTAGCCAACCACCTTCTGAACATATTCAAGTCCTGCTCCAATTATCTGGGACCTTGCTGAGGAAAAGATCCTATGGCTAGACAGATCAAAGGGATGCAGCAAATATCAATAGGGAAAGAGTAATTAATTCCACCCTGGTCAAAAAACTATTGACAAGTGTTAGGAGAGGCAAAGTCAGTTTTTAAGAATTGTATAGCTCCTGATTAAGTTAGCCATAATCAGTGGAAGGCTACACATTCAAGAAGATTGGGCAGCTATTTTATTTTATTTTATTTTATTTTATTCATTTTTTTCATTTTTGTTTACTGTTGTGGAGAAGATTGTTGACCCAGGACAAGTTGAGGTGTATGCAAATCTGACCAAAACACATACGAAATTCTAAAACCACTAGTGAAAGTATGCAAAAAATTTAAAAGCATAAGAAAAGCTACTTATAATTCAAATAAACAATACAAAAGAGAGATTGAATTCGAGTTGTTCTGCATGAGAAGATAGTGATTCTCCTAAGAAGCAGTAATCAATCACATTTCTCTATCAAGGTGTGGGAAACCTCAGCAAGAAGTGACCAAGGTTCATCTTTACCCAGTTGTGAAACTTGTAAGCCAAACAACCAACCTTCCAAGAAAACTGTGCATTCTAAGTGGTTGTAGAAGTAACCAATTGCTGCCTGAATGGAATTCAGACCTGTTTCACAGAAGTGAACTAATTTCAGGTGGTCTACTATCAGTCTGTGTCTGTGCTTCAGAAAGTCAAATGCCCAACTAAGAGAAATAAATTGACATAACATCAAACTGCCTTCTGAATTAGTGATTTTACCCATAAGCAAAAGCTACTCTCAGCCTTAAAGAAGCCTCACTTTACAGTAAACAACTATGTGTGCAGAGACATAATGTTGACAAAAATACTGAGAATAAGTGAAGGGTTCAGTTGGGGGGACTTACAGTATCTCCTCCAAGGCTCAGGAAGTACTACTAAAGAGGGAATGAGAAATATGAATGAGACAGAATCTAGGACCAAAGAATGGGAAGTATCATCCCCTAGATTTGAAGCAACCACCTTATTCATGAACACACAGCCCGTTGTTTGCATCCATAGGGCTATTGACTATTTCCACCACTTTTATTTCACAGCTAAATGTAGTTCTTAGCAAGATTGATCTCATTTCCATCTCTTTTGGATGATAAACTCTCTTATTATAATAGAAACCCAGTATACTATAGTTCCTTTTTTAAAGCACAAAACAATTGTCTACTATATTTAGAGATATTCATAATAAATATGAACAAGGAAACAGATGGAATTGTAGATCTTTTCATTAAGTGAAATAATTTAGAGTAAGAAAATAAACAGTATGTTTTCTTTTATATCTGGATTTGAGATATAAATATATACATATACACATACACATGAATTTATGGATCAATAGGTAGGTAGGTAGGTAGGTAGGTAGGTAGATAGATAGATAGATAGATAGATAGATAGATAGATAGATAGATAGATAGTCTTTGAACCTAGAGAGATTATAAAGAAAGAAGAAGATATCTAAAAGTAGTGTCATGCACATACTTGCATGTGTGCTGTGTGCAGGCACATGTGAACAGACCTGGAAAACCAAGTGAATCATGGGAAGGAAAGAGGAAGAAGGGAGGTGAAAGAGAATAGGAACAAAGCATTCTATTAAATCTAGAAAAAGGTAAACATTCACACATATCTTGGGTCTTCTATAGTGCATATAAAATTTTGAATCACTTTTAGTTATCTATTCAATATATGGATTGGATGTTAATTTAATTGAGGACAAATTGAATACAACTTGAAGTCTTCTAATCACAAAATAAATATATCTGTTAACTCAGTTGGTCTATTTTCTTCGATTTTAGTAAAAAAAAAACTTTTATGTGTTTGATTATTGTCAAGAATTTATTAAATTTATTCCTACTGTTTGCAATTCTTTAATCTACTATTAAGCATCTTATTTTATGAATTTTGTTAATTTGTCAATACTAAGACAGAGTAATATAAATGAGTTTAGACTGACCATGCCTGATGCTACCTTGATATAAATAAATTGTGCTACTGAATATTTCTGGAATGTCCCTTTATTACTGTGGAATATTTTCAATTCTAATAACAGTCTCTGTTGAGGCTTATAATTTTTCACATTTATAATGCACATTGACTTTTTTTTTTTTACCCAGGACTTAATAGTACTTTTCAACCAACTCCTTTGTTTTCTAAACATTAAATAAATTTAGTTAATTATTCTAGACTCTCTCTCTCTTTCTCTCTCTCCCTACACACACACAGACAAACACACACACACATACATATATATATATATGTATATATATATATACACATATGTGTGTGGTGTTTACATATCTATGTGTGTGTGTACATATGTGCCTTGAGTGTGTCCATTTAAGATGTATATAACTTGTCTTTATAGAATCTGTTTTTTAACTATAGTATGTAGCTTCTGGAGTTAGCTTTCAGTGAATCATATCAGTTCATAAATCTTGTTTTAATGGTTTTAATGGCCTTTCTTGATTGGAGTTTTTGTTACGTGGGTATTTTTTGGTTTTGTATTTACAGTGTTCTTGCTGTTGCCTTAAACTGTGCTTTTGCTTTGGTTGACACTCTCTACCATCTCATTCTTGGATCATAAAGGATTTCCTGAGTATAAGATCCTTCATCAGTAACTTCATTCATTTCCTCTTCTACTCTGGCCTATTGATGTCACATTTAATTTCCGCATATCATGTGAATCACACCCTACGTTCATTATTGCAGATTAGATAGTCAGCAGTAGTTTTACACATGATTTTCATGGCATATTTATCTTCTGGTGCCCATCATTCTCTTTTGAGGATTTGTGCTTCCATCTTTGAAAATTTCCTTTTGTCACAATTTTTTCTTTAGAAATTCTTTTGGCATTTCTTGCGTTTTGAGTTCGCTGACAACAAATTCACTCAGCTTTTGTTTGAGACTGTCTCCCTTTTGTCTTTACTTCTGAATGATACTTTCACTAGGTATAGAAATTTAGCTGACAGCTATTCTTTCTTCTTTACTCATCACTGTGGAGATGGCAGTTCATTATCTCTGGGTTGTATTGTTTCTGATGAGATGTCAGCCATTTTGTGTTGTTGTTGTTGTTCCCATGTATGTAAGATGTCCTCTATGTCTGTATTAAAGATGAAACTTCCTTTACACTTTATTCAGTAATTCTTCTGTGATATGTCTAACTATAATTTTTCTAGCTTTCTTCAAGTTCTATAAACATTTTAAGTGATTGTGTCATCTAGATTTTAAAATTTATCCCCCTCTTTCTGTTGAGACTCTTGTTTATGAATGTATCTTCTTATTGCTTCTTTGAAGCAGTTCTTAGATTTTTGTACAGCTTTTAAAGAATATATTTTTTATAATTTTGTTCATGTTATTTGCACTTCAGTATTCTTTGTACTCCTGTGTTGTTTGTTACTAAGTCTAATGTCTAGATATTCTTAAATTCATATTTTTTAAAATATTCCATTTCTAAATGTAAACTCTCTCTTTAAATAGTTCATTTGAATATCAAACTGCAAACATTTACCATTTTGATAATCCTGTCTTAAATTTACATCTTGATAATACTTAGCTTTTAAAATATTTTTCTATTTATTTTTAATTATGTGAACATAAGCGTGACCGGATAAATTTAAGTGCACACTATTTCTGAAAGTTCCTGAACAAAGTAAGGGGCTTCTGATCTCCTGAACTTTGTGTTACAGGTGGCTGTGGGCCATTTGACTTGGATGATGGGAACTCAGCCTGGGTACCCTTGAAGAATAATAAGCACCGCTAACCCTGAGTCATCTCATTCCCAACCTCCACTAAAGAGCATCTTCTAATCCCAAATGCCGATTTATTATTAGTGGTTTAAATTTTTATCTCTTTAATTGCTAAAAAAAAAGGACACGACTTGTCTCATATCTAAAATTAAAATATTTTTAAGTAATACCTTTATGTACATGAGTAATAGCTTTATGTACATGATACTCATGTTAAATGTTTTAATTATGCACCTATGGAATTCTGTCAGGATACAATGGGAACTTTTACAAACCTACTATAATCATAGTGCTTGTAAAATGTAGTTATTAAAAAACAAACAGGGTGTTTGTTCAATTTGTTATTTTTCTTGTACATGACAATCTTTTCATTCACTCACAGGTTACAAATACTTATTTTCTTAGCTTTGCTTGGTGTAGAAGTTATCTTAGAGAACAGTTCACTATGTTAGGGGAAGATTATCAACAAAGATGTAGAAATATAGAATCATTGTCCCTGATTATGTGGAAGAATTTAAAGGACATTTTCCTAGGAAAACAAATGTGACAGTTGTATGAAATGCAACCTCACTACCAACTACCTGGCCACCTGGCTCTTAAAATGTTTCTGCCTCATCCTGTTTAGCAGTGTTTCCCAAGCTAATCCAAAGTGGTCAGTCCTTAAATCATATATATGTATATTTATATTTATATGTAAATGAAATCATTTTCCATACCGGTCAACATCCTCTCCTATGCAGGACTTTGAACATTTGGATTAACGGCCCATATCAAACCTTTTGTCTTGCCTTTCCCTTTATAGAAAAATTATGACATACAGAGAGTTTGTTCTTTTGTGAGCAATCATGAATATTTATAATCCTATGGTCATCCTACTACAATAAAGACAGGAAAGGTAGAATAATTCTCAACCTCCATAAAAAATATTGATATATGCATGTCTGTGCATGCATGTATGCATACATGTAAAATATGAAGGAGAAAGAATAAATTCGTATGGGTACTTATGAGAATTTATTTACATGCGTAGCACCTTAATTTATTTGTGTATGTGTATATTGCTTATTCACTTCATTAAAAATGTAAAACTCATGGAGTGACATGTAAACATTGGAAAATAACCGGTTGAAATACTTCCATATAAACTAGGAGGAGCTGTGCAGTCCAGTTTACCCAAATAAATGGTTTGTTGTTGTTGTTGTTTTGTTTGTTTGTTTTTTCGAGACAGGGTTTCTCTGTATAGCCCTGGCTGTCCTGCAACTCACTTTGTAGACCAGGCTGGCCTCGAACTCAGAAATCCACCTGCCTCTGCCTCTGCCTCCCGAGTGCTGGGATTAAAGGCGTGTGCCACCACGCCCAGCTAAATGTTATTTTTTTATAATATTAAAATACTTAATATTATAGGGTTGTGACAAGGACCTACTGATGTAATATATAAAACATTAGGCAAAACTCATGCACTGTGTTAAGAACCAACCATGGTATTGGTTATTGATTATTATATCAATTATTAATATGCCACCAACCCAATTCTCCCTCATCACCAATATTTCATAGAATTTTCACAGAATTAAAGAAAATATAACTTCAAAACCCTTCAAACTTGATCCAGGATAATTGAAAACATTTATGCAAAATGTCCCTAAAACAATGAACAATTAGGTAAGGAAACCTTCAAGTAAAGTGGAATAAAGTACAAACCTGTTGACCATGGTTAACAATGTACTTTGACAGCTGATCTGAATTATATAGGGTACTTTAGCCTGGTTAGCAATTACTATTGATGTGTTGGATATTTTTAATCATGTGTGTGGTGGGTTTTGTTGTTTTTTGTTTGTTTGTTTGTGTGACTGGTTTTGTTTTATTTTAGCTTTTTTGTTGTCTTCTTGATATGACCTATACATGGTTTTCTGGCTACAAGAATGAAAACTGTTCTTGCACTTGATTCATAACACAGATTATCATTAACTTTGCAAATGGCATCTCATTTTGGTATCATGAGAAAGACTTGGGCTATGATGTTGAATCCTTTGGGCAGATGCCAAGGAGTATTATAATTTCATCACACGATAGACTTATATTTAGATTTTTGAGGATTTCTCACACAGATTTGCAGTGGTTTTACAACATTGTATTACCATTAACAGTGAATGAGGGTTCTTCTCTTCCAAACCTTGGCTGTGTGTGTTCTCAGTTGTATTGATCTTTGCCATTCTGACAGATGTGAGATTTCTTTTCACATGTTCTAATTTTTATTTCTCTAATTGGGGTGGTGATGAACACTGTTTGAGGTATTTCTCAGACATTTGATTTTCTTTTTTTTTTTTATTTAAGAACTCTGCTTATATTTTCAGCCCATGTTTTAATTAGGTATTTTGTTTCTTGATTATTTGCATATACTTGATATTAATTATGTTTCAGATACAGAGGTGACAAAGATTCTCTCCATTTCCCTGGGCATCTTCTTCCTCCTATGAATGTTTCTTTAGCTGTACAGAAAGACTGTATGTTGTTTTTAAGATTATAATTTAATTCCAACATTTCTTCCCTCCTTTTTCTCCCTTCATACATTCCCATAATTTTCCCCACTGTTTTTTAAATTAATGACATGTTTTACTAATTATTATTTCATAATTATTATTATTATTTATGTATATTGTGTGTATATGTGTATGTGTGTGTGTTAGTTCATATATATTCCTAAATAAAACTTGTAGAGTACATATAATTCTACCTGTGTATATATTTTCTGGGATGAATGTTTGGCACTAGAGAATCACTTGCATAGTGCTTCTCTTGGGCAGGTCTCCTGTCTTTCTCAGATTTCCTCAGTTGTCGCTAGTACTTCCTGTAAAGTTGAAACCTTCTGGGTTTTCATCTACACTTTTCTGGGTTCATGGGTGTCATCATTGTTGTGCTCCCATTTGGGAGATCATTTTGGTGAGACTTCAGTAGTGTAACTACTGATGTATCTACGAAACACAATGCCACAACCAAATTCCCTATCAACTGGCTGTTAGAATCTTTAGTACAGGAGTGTTTTGGACATGCATCCATTGAAACTAGGCTCCACAACTTTTGTTTTGATTGATTGTAGTTTTCTTTAATGGTCACTGACTGTTACACAAAGAAATGTCCTTGCTGATGGGTGATGACCACACTTATGTATGAATATAAGGACAGATGTTTATGGATTGTTATTAGGGATTATACTTGTGTAGTTAATTAGTGGATGCAGATTCTCTTCCAGTAACAATCACCTCACTGGTTAGGGTAGATACTTAGGTTTCCAATACCAGCTCTTTACAAGATCCAGCCATCAGTTATAGCCCTTCAAACCTGTGAGTAAAGTCTTAGGCCATCCTTTCCTACACTTGCATTAAGCAGGTTACTGCTTGAGTTTTCTTCTAGCAGTTTCAGTGTTTCGGGCTTCAAATTGTAGTCATTTTTTCTCTGGATCTAATCATTGTGCAGGGTTGTAGTCATGGCTTTAATTTCATTGTTACACATGGAGAATGTGCAGTTTTTCCAACACCATTTGCTGAAGGTGTTCTTTCTTCCAGAGTGTGATTTTTGCTTCTTTATCAAATGTCAGATGGCTGTAGATAAGAGTACATGCTGTGTCTTCTATTCTGTTCCATTATGCACATGTGTGTGTGTGTCTGTGTGTTTGTGTGTGAGAACCATATTGCTTTTATTACTTTAGACTTATAATGTATCTTAGATCTGAATTAGACACCCCTCCATTATTATATTTTATGCTCAATATTGTTTAATCTATCTGGAATCTCTAGATATGCATTTCAAGTGTTTTTTTTATTTCTGTAAAGAATGTCATGGGTATTTTGAGTGAGATTGCTTTAAATTGTGAATTGGTTTTGGTAGGAGTGTCATTTTCATAATAGTAATTCTACCAAATAGTGAAAGAGAATATCTATCCTTCCATTTTCTATTGTCTTTCATAGTCTCCTTTTTTAGGAAATTTAGCAATGTTCATTGCTACTCTATTCATAATAGCCAAGAAATAGCAACAACTTAATAGTCCTTCAATAAATGGACAAGGAAAATGTGGTCTATATATAAAATGGATTACTGTGCAGCTTTAAAGAAAAGGTAAAATCATAAAGTTTGCAAGTGAAGTAGATGGATCTATATGAACTTTTGTTGAGTGAGGTAGCCCAGATTCACCACATGTTCTCTTGTTGTCCCCATTTAGTATCTGCAAAGCTTTAGAAGAGAATAAACAACATAGAGTGCCCAGACTAACAGAAATGTGTAAAGGAACAAAAGGCATGGAAGGGAATCTAGCTGGTCTGGTCTGGGAAATAGACTGTTAAAACTGCTATGAAGTAAGAACTGGAAAAATAGTAAAATTGCTCCAACTGGGGGTTAGAGAGGGAGGTGGATACAGATAGAGAAGGAGAGATGAGGGACAGATCGCACCCAGTTCCTTAAACAGCCCCATAGAATCTTATCTTACTTTGCCCTAAAATTACACACAGTATATGTGTATGTTTATATACATAGATAAATATATATGTTAATACATACATATGTTAATACATAGACATAATATATATGTATGTAACACACACACACACACACACACACACACACACACACACACTGTTAATAGAAGTAAAAAGTCTTTCCCCACAAAAAACAGTAGGCTAAAAAAATACCCAGTACCAGGGACAAAAAATTTTCTTTTGAATGATAAGTCTAAATAGTCCAAATGACTCCCCTAAACATAGGCTATATAGCCCTGAGGGTGGACACACATTTAGTGAAGACAGCTCACACTTAAGACATAGTACTCAGAAAATTTGAGTGTGATCTGATCTGAAAGCTTCTTTCTTGTTGTCTAGCCTTCATAGAGCAGAAAGTACTATGCAAGCTGACAAAAGGGGGAGAAATTAAACAGTTTAATCCAGATGCAACAACTGTGAACTAGGGCATGTGTCTGTGTGTGTGTGTGTGTGTGTGTGCGTCTGTGTGTGTGTCTGTGTTTGTGTCTGTATCTGTGTGTGTGTGTCTGTGTTCATGTCTGTATCTGTGTGTGTGTCCAATAAGTGACACTCACATGTTGGTGGCAGCTAATAAATTGGAAGTAGGGCCCATTCAACAGGATGGAACTTATGTATGGTACTGAGCAGCTTCACAGGTCTAAGAAGATCACAAATATTAAAGAAGAATCTATTACCACCATTTTCTAGACCAGCAAAATTCTTTACTACACTAGATAAAATATCCTTATACTGATTGATAATTGAAGCTACCGTCTAAAAAGTCTTTACTCTTTATGGTGTGACTTTTTTAATAATGTGAATTTTAGATGCATAGGAATCAACCCTCTAATGATGAAGTACTTCCCCTCATATTCAAAGTTTGGTATATTTACTAGTTTAGTGTTTAAGATCCTGAAACACACTGAAGAAAATATGCACAGATTTCAATGCTTCTAAGTCCACAATGAATATATTTGGGTCTAAATTACTGTAAGAAGGCTCTGGTTGCTAGCAGTTTACATCTGCAAATAAAGTTAGCAAACAAATGTGTTTTTCATGTTTGTCATCTTTATAGTAATGATATGGATAAAAGAGTTTAAACTGTATAATTTCCTTGGGGGTATATTTACTATGCTTTTAAAGGAAGAATTAAAATATAATATTATAAGTTTCTAGCTGATGTAATGGGAAGGTAAATTTGATATTGAAATTATTGTTTGGCCTACTTAGAAATGGGTATAAACAAAATAATAAGGAATCAATGTAAAAATAAAGAAATTTTCAACATGGCTAAGAAATAAGGACAGTTATTATTTTTAATTATACTGAAAAAAAACAAAATAAAAATATTGAAAGGCTAACATTAAAACTATCTTTTTAACAAAGAAAACAAATATTAGCTGAAAATATTATTTTAGACACTCTCTTTTCCCCCTCAAATTGTTTATAGAAAGAAATATCACATTTTGCTTCTTGTTGCCTGTCTTTTTTCTCAGCTCTAGCGTAACTGGGAGAGAGACAGAGGTAACCCATGGTGATTATCTAATAACGGGCTTTGATGTTGCTATACTAGAATCTGTCCCCATACTTGTGTTCTTTTAAGTTTTAAACATTTTTTTAATTCTGAGGAAATGTAGGAAAATACATATGTAGCATTAAAATGTTTCACTCTCAAGTATTTGTATTATAACTTCTATAATTTGTTTTACACTAAATATTCATCTCATTTTTTTCTGAATTCTTCTGATGTTGGAGTTCACATAAGGTTCAATTTTAGGAAGTTGGATTTTTTAATAAGATTCCTTTAAATGCTTTCCATATTTAGCCAATCTTGGCAGTTCTTAACAGTCCACAGAGGAGCAAATAGAGAGATTATGAAAAAAAAATAACTTATTTAACTTCTAGAAGAAACTAAAATCTGGGTTATTTGACTTCAAAGATTAGAATGTAATGTTGGCGATCTAAATTTGTCAATAGCCTAACATGACATTCTGCCAAAAGGGTTTCTTTATTCTACTGATGAGAGCCCAATTTCTTAAGTCTCTGAAATGTCCTATCTAAGATTTTTGCTTTTGACACATAGCTCTTTTCCAGAATGCATTAATTTAGTTTCAATGCTGTTACTTTTACTAACCCCCCCACACATTGCGCATATATATGTATATGTAAGACATAAATAAGGAAGAATTAATCTATAGCATTACTTTAAGAAATTCATATGTGTGCTTTATTTATCAGCCATGGAAACTCAGCTGCCTACTTATACCCATGTACTGCCATGTTTCATATTTCTCTGAAGAATATTTAACACAAAGGCTTCATTGTTCACTTCAATATTTTTTTTTAATTCAGTGAGATAAGCAATACTGAGCCTGCAACTGCTGCTGGTGTTCAGAGGCTGGAGGACAAGAGGAAAAAGGTGGGCAGGATATAGAGGATGCCAGGAACCATTTTATGATTTATTCAGTTTTAGGTAAAAATACTCCTTTTGCTTACTGCAGAGTGTACTATTATTATCATTTGGTGGGCCTGAGGCATGGGCCACACACATCATCTGCCTAAAAATAAATCCACACTCCTTTTGAGTGTCATTATGGAATTTGTTTCCTAACAACGGCCTGAGTCTTTATTAGAATTCAAGTGGGTTCCACTCAGTACCAACAATGAGGTCCATGAACACAAACAGGGAACAGTTTGTTCTCTGGTAGGCTCTGGCAGGGTCAGAATTGGGTGTATTATAAAACTAGGCACAATGTGGAGAATCTGGATCTTTGTTTTTATGGATCAGATAGGGTAGACTCAGTAAATGTATTTTATCCATACAAGATCTGTATGTTTTAAATTCAGTCATAGAATCGAGGCTACAGATGTTACACCAGACTTGATTTTAGCCATGTGCCTATTCAAGTTGATAGGTGACCTAGAACAGGGCTATGACAGTGATAGAGACTCTTTTAAAACAGGATTTCTAAAATTAGAAGTATTTCCAGTCTTGTTTTATAAAACCAGAGAGAACTCACCTATGTTTAGCCACATAAGCATTGTTATGGGAACATCGATTCCCATGTAGAGTGAAAGAAACCTGTATTTAATGGCATAAAAGTGTTGTGAAAACACAAGGAGTATCAAGTAGGAAATTCACAGATGAGCTGTAAATTGAAAAACTGTTTTATTTCCTTATTCATAGAAAGAAAGTATTTCTATGAAAAAGAGATAACCATTCTTGCTATGTATATTTGGGTATGTCGTTGCACATAGAGGCTTTTCAATGATGCAGAAGCAGTATCCAACAGATTGTACCAAGGTAGACACCGGTTTATGAAGCTACTGTTTTGGAATTGATCTGTGGCCCTAAGCAAGAATTTTAACTTCAAAAAATATAAATAAAATATTAAAAATAATATGACTTTGAGTAAAACAGTATACATTTCTAGAAATATCCTTGTTTATGTGCTGGGAAAGGCAGAGTTTTATTTCACACAGTGACTGGTAGCAACAATGATTAGAAAAATAAATATCAATGGGCATTCAGAGTAACAAAACACTCCAACTGGGTGTAAGATGCTCTGTGACTGTTGGGAAATGGGCACTGATTTTTCAGAGCACTCATAAGAGTGCTATTGCCCATTTACAAGAGAGAGTCCTAGACCAGTCAGACAGAACTTCTAAACCTTTTGTTTTTGTTTTTGCTTTTGTTTTTGTTTTCAGTAGCATTATGAGGAAAGTAAATGCTAGAAGAAAAACAGTATGAAACAGATGTTTCAGTGTTTTTTAGAAGGGAGAACAAAATACTCACAGGAGGAAATATGGGGACAAAGTGTGGAGCACAGACTGAAGGAAAGTACATCCAGAGACTGGACAGCCCCTGGTATTAATGGTATTACTCAAGTTTATCTCCATTTAATTAGATATTGTCTGTTGGTTTACTGAATATTGTTTTTATTATGTTTAGATATGTGCCATGAATTCCTGATTCTCCAAGACTGTTAACATGAGGGGATGCTGTGTAGCAGTGGGAAAGGGGGGACTTGGGTCACCACTAGAAACTCCCAGATGCCTGGAAAGCAAGAGGTTCCTAGGACACAACAGGGATGCTGTTAGTCACAATACCCAACAAATGGGAGACAGATCCTGTAGATATCATATCCATTGGTTAGGCACAGGCCCCAGTTGAGGGGTAGGGCAACCCACCCATCTCAAAACTGAAAACCCAGAACTTCTCCTGTCTATAGAAAATGCAGGGACAATGTGTGGAGCTGAGACTGAAGGAAAGGCCATCCAGAGACTGCCCCACCTAGGGATTCATCTTATCTTCAGACAGCAAACCCAGGCACTGTTACTGATGCCAAGAAGTGCTTGCAGACAGGAGCCTGGTATAACTGTCCCCTGAGAGGCTACGCCAGATTCTGACCAATACAGATGTGGAAGCTTGCAGCCAACCATTGGACTGAGCACAGGAACCCCAATGGAAGATTTAGAGGAAGGACTAAAGGAGCTGAAGGGTTTTGCAACCCTATAAGAAGAACAAAAATAATAAACAACAAAACCCCACCACCACCACCCAGAGCTTCCATGTTCTAAACTGTCAACCAAAGAGTACACATGGAGGGACCTATGGCATCAGCCACATATGTAGCAGAGGATGGTCTTATCTGGCACCAATGGGAAAGGAGGCCCTTGTTCCTGCGGAGGCTCGATGCTTCATTGTAGGGGTATGCTAGGGCAGTGAGGCAGCAGTGGACAAATGGATGGGGGAACACCCTCATAGGACCAGGGCAAGGGAGATGGGACAGGAAGTTTGTGGAGGGGAACCCAGGAAGGGGAACAATATTTGAAATGTAACTAAATAAAATAACCAATTTTTTAAAACCCTATGGGTATCTGAAAACTAATGGGAGAAGAATTTGTTTCTCCCAGGAATGAGGTCCCTATTACTTTTCCAGTTCAGAGTTGTCAGTCTGGAAACAATATACATGCTAACATCACAAATGGTCTCACAGGTTACATCCATATACTTGTGCATCCACACATAGTTTTATGTATATAACAATAATAATCAGAGGAAGAAGCTCTTAGTTTGGAGGAAGGTCATAGGAATAGTTGCAGGAAGAAGGCCTGGGTGGGGCTCCAAGACAGAATGAACAGGGAAAGTGATGTAATTCAATTTCAATTGCAATATATTTTAAATATAGGAAGTAATGATCCAAAGGCCATAGACAGAAAAGAAGTTGAGATTGGTGATAGTCTAGGCTGACTCTATTTATGTTATAGAGTTATTGAAGGAGAAAATATGTGCATAGGGTTCATAAAGCAGGAAACCAAAAATTTTAAATATTTTATGAAATAGAAATTATAATACATTTTACTTTTTAATTTTTTTTAAATTAACAGAAAAGACTATATTTTCATTGACATTTTGATATTCTACACTATACAGACTTTCTGGAAATAAATGGCAGTGCTTGAGATATTAGAAGAAGGAGGACCAAGGGGTGAAATTTATTCTGTCTGTATAACAATTTTAAGGTCAGTCTGAGCTACATAAAGCCCTATTACAAAACAGATGAACAATTTATTCTTAGAATATCATTATTCCTCAAGTGGTAGAAAATCACTGTTCAGTAACTGTGGATGACAACACCTAGAATGGTAGCAGAACATTGGTCTTCTTTAGGTAAACAGCAAATATACCTTTGTGGATTCCCAAAGAGAACAAATGAGTGTAGCCAAGACTCACAATGCAGCTTCCAATTCATAGGAAAAATGACAGGCTGTGAAGAAAGTCTTCTTTGCTGAGGGCTAGTTGGTACACTTATATGTGTGTATAAGGATGAATTTTTGAATGTAGTAAGGAATTACGCTGGCCTAATGAAGTAAACATAGTAGATTATTTTCTAAGGTCCAGATTTTACTGTCATCAGGAAGCTAATGAGATTATCAATAACAGGCATGGATAATGAAATAGTCGTATGAGCAAACAATGGAATATTATTCAGGTATAAAGAAAATAGTATCATTAAATTTTCAGATAAAAGAATTTGCCTGTAAAGATTCCATTGTATGAGGTAAGCCAGACTGAGAAAGACAAGCATTGTATATACCTTCTGTTACATGGTTCCTAGCTCTGAACTCCTTAGGTGTAACCATACAACATGGAATAATATTGAAAACCAGTATAATAAGAAGATTTAATAGGCATAATGTTATTGGGAGGGGAACAGTAGGTAACAGATGTTATGAAATGGAAATGTAATAATGAGGAGTTAGGGAGGTAGGAAAGATACTGATTCAGAAGGAAGAAGGGGAAAATAGCACCAAGAAATTCTGATTAAAGCCTTAGAGTATTACCATTTTATATTTCTCTAAAATCATACACACTTCATATATTTGTGTGTGTGTGTGTGTGTATATATATATATATATATGACTTTGATATATATATGTATATATATATATTGCCATATATATCAAAGATTATTTAATATTTGTTTTGTTTATAAATTTGCTTTGTAACATATATGGGTAGATATCATGGTGTCTAATCAGAAAAAATATAAATGAATAAAACTTGGCTCAAATAGTTATTAGTACCGACCCAGTATCTAACATGACTGGACTCCAGTCTAAAATTTATATAACATCTATTAGTTAGCTCAGCAGTTAAGAGTACTGAATGTTCTTCCATCGGATCAGTGTATGATTCCCAGTGCATACATGGCATGTCACAATGTCTGTAACTCCAGTTCCAGTGAATCTGATAGCTTCTTCTGATGTCTGTTCTCACCAGACACACATGTGTTTATAGGCATATAACTGTATCCATACACTTATCCATACACATAAATAAAATGATATTTGTTAGAAAGAGAACAAGGTATACCTTAAAGAAATAGGAAAATAGATAAACACCATAAGAATATATTATATGTTCATTGACTTTAAACTTTAGACTACTAATACTAACATAGGCCTAATAGTGGCAATATTAATATTGAGCTATGGTGTATTAGTAAGAAAGTAAAACATTAGTAAAATTAGTAGGAATGGTAAAACAAATATCACATCACTACAACTCCATTAATATTGTTTTAAGATAGTATTTAAGCAAAAGAACAAAACAACCAGAAAAGCAATAATAATAATAATAATAATAATAGTCAACCACAAACACAGAGTCTCTTTTTTCTCCTCTCTTAACTAGATACATTTTAAACAGGACATATGTTTAAAACATACAAATACAGAGCATCATTCAAGTTGTATTTTACACTTGATCCTAGCCAAAAGGCCAAGAAGCTATTAAGTTGTATTTTATATAACTATTTTAGAAATTGTACTATGCTTACTACATGATATTTGATACACTTATCTAAATGTACAGCTCAATGTGTTTCTACTGCTTATAGTTCAGGGAAGCCATGAACACTGTCAGAAGGCTTGATTTCCATTAAAAAGTATGTATTGCATTGAATTGTGGTGGTAAATGCCTTCAATTCTGATATTTGGGGGTACAGATGGGCTGATCTTGAGAATCAAGTCAGTCATACAAGCATGAGAACTTAAGTTCAAATCCTAACAATGTAGAAAGTCTGATTCAACAGCATGTTTTTATAATGTAGATAAGCCCATCTAGACTGTGTGGCCAGTCTAGTTGAACTAGTAAACTCCAGGCTCAATGTAGGACTCTCTCTCAAAAAATAAATAGCAAGACATCTAGGATGGTACTGATAATCAACTTTGGCCTCTCTATGAATGCACACATATTCATAAACACTTGAACACATGTGCATACACTTCTACCTATTATAAGTCATTCCTACACACTAAAAGCTCACTGTTGGGAACTAAAAAAGGGGGGTGAGACGGGGGACGAGGGGGACGAGAGACCCGCACACCACTAGAGTTCCACCTATTCTCTGGTCAGTCAAGCGTGGGAGAGCTGCCATACACTTTCCACTCAGCCTTGGGTGGGCATTCAAGCCTCTGACCCACTTTTCAGAGGGTAGCCAAGGGGCAGCCCTACCTGAGAGCCTTGGAGCTACTTTGCTAAAGCCACCGGGGTTATGGGAGAGAGGTATGAGGGAAGAAAGGTTCCAAACACCAGCGAGAGTGAGCACAGCAGATCTTGACTGGAGTAGAGACTCTCTTTGGTTTTAGAGATTTATTGTAGAGAGGCAGAGGGAGAGAGAGAAGGTAGAAAAGAGAGAGAGATAGGAAAGGCTAGAGAGAAAGAGAATAAAGAGAATAAAAGGGATATAAAAGAGGAGAGGAGAAGACAAAGAGAGAAAAGAGAGGATTGAGAGAGGAGTTTAGCCTGAAGGTCAGAAGCTTGCGACATTGCCTACATGACTTCTAGCCATGCCTCTCTTGTGGGGGTTGTGGGGGGCAGGAACTTAGGCAGGAGCCAGAGTTCCAGGAGCATGAGGGAATGCCTACTGTGTCATGAAGGTGAATTATCACCCTTCAGGTTTCAGGCCTCAGCTCGACTGGAGACCAGCCTGTCTCTGCATAGCCCAATGCCCCACAGCCCACATTAGTCCTTAGGTTTTGCCTTTTTAGATTTGCTCATTCTGAATATTTACTTTACATGCATACATACATATACATATTGTTTAGACTTTTGTAGTTAGATTTGATTCAACATGCTTGCAATTTTCATCTACACTGTTGGATTATCAACAACACTTAATTCTTTTTATTGTTGAACAATATGTTTAAACATTTTGTTTTTTACTTATTCATTTACTTACTCATTCATGCATGCACACACCTAGGATGGCACACATGTGGAGGTCAAAGGACAAATTGCTGAAGTTAAATCTCTCCTGTGGGTCCTTGGGATAAAATTCAGCTTTGTTGTAGGCACCTTTATTTGAGGATCTATATCTGTATTCACATTGTATCTACTTACTGCCTGATATATATGTAAGTCATATATGCTTTTGGGCAATCCACAATAGTCTTCTAACATCAGATTTATTGTTTTATGCCAATGTTTACTTCCAGTGTTTACTTGCAGCATTGTGAAGAAATTTTCTATCAGGGCTTTATTTTTAGAAGAATTAGTTTCTTTATAAAACAGGTATATACATTTTTTAATTCAAATCAACTGTGTCTGATTCTTTAAATTTCTCTATGTCCTATTGGATATGAAGAAGTACTTCATTGTGCTTTTGTTTGCATTTTGCTGGTGATTAATGTTGTTAGAAAACTCTCATGTCTGTTTCACACTAGTATATATGGCTATTCAAATCTATTGTCTGTACTTTAAATTTATTATTTTCATAATTTAATATAAATATAAGTATCCCTTATGATTTCTGGATATAAATTACATGTCAGATAGAAAATTTTAAAGGAGTTGCCTCATTTATGTTGTGCAACTTAAAGAATTATAAATATATATTAAGTACACATTTATACATATACAGCAAGTATATACATACTACTAATACATGTAAACCTAAATTGTTCATATATAACCATGTTCCAAAATCAAAATGTGAGTAAATTACACACTATATATACATACTGGATCTCAAGTCATTCCCATTACCTAGGATAGCTAATGTGCTGCTATTCTAAAATACTATTGTTTTACATTTGCCTTTAATGTTTAGTAAATAATCTGTTGTGCAGTTTTGTAGCCTATTCATAATAAATTCTTTAGTACAGTTCAATTTACAAGGGACATAATAACTTTACTATGTTGACTACAGAGAAATTTTAATCTAGCAACATGGCTGCTCTGGTCAGGGATCATATCAAATGACTTTCTAAGTCTATATGATCTTGCTAGAAAGCAAACATGCCCTGGATTACAGTATGATCAAGCTGAAATACAGATACACTCTTATTACACATGATTAATCCCAAACAATGTAGGTAAGGTGACTTTGTAGAAGGAAGTAGCCATGTTTGAAAATGATGTCTAATTGAGGAGCAGATAAAGCAATGAATCAGAGAGATTTGACACAATGAGTCAGAGATAGAATATGCCCAACTCTCATGAAAACATTCAAGGAAGAGAAACTATTTAAGAGCAACTAAAGGGAAAGTCAGTGAGTTGAGAGTCAGTACATCAGTTGAGTGCAATTTGTGCAGGTCAGTGCAGATCATCAGAAGCAGTGAAAGCTAGAGAATGGGTCAGATTAAAAGAAATTGTAAGAGTCCGTCTGTGGCCAAGAAAAACAATTCAGTGAGAAGCTGAGAGAATCCAAATTGAATCAGTTGATTTGGAGAAGAGTTTGAGTCAGAACAACTGAGCTAAACCAAGTAGCCAGAGTTTATAAAGAAATAGGATGAGATTATTCAGCAGTCTCTCTCTCTCTCTCTCTCTCTCTCTCTCTCTCTCTCTCTCTCTCTCTCTCTCTCTCTCTCACACACACACACACACACACACACACACACACACACTTACTGCTGAATAAGTTCACCCCCATTCTGGTTCTTTCTGAACTCTAGCTCGATGGTTCAGTTCAGCTGTTCTGGCTCAAAACTGCTTTCTGAGGTGACTGATTCAAACTGGCTTCTGACTGAATTGCTCTGCTTGGCCTCAAACTATATCTGGCAATCTGTTATGATCTTTAGTTTCTTCTTCATTCTCTGGCTTCTTCCATATTCTCCTGAACCTTATCTCTGTAAAGTTGTGTGGGAAAACTACCCTTGCTCACCACAATCTGAATTGTACTGCACTGATCACACAAACTGAATAGAACTGCACAAATTCAACTGAACTCAACTCCATTCACCTGAACTGCACCAATCTGCACAGAACTGAACTCAGCTGAACTCTATTGCATTGCCTGATTTAGTTGAATTGCATTCAGTGAGCTGCCCTCCATTCCTGTCGCATTTTCTATTGCTTTCAAGTAGCCTCTCTTTCCTGTGCTGTTCTTGTGAGAGTTGTGTGTATCTTATCTCTGAGTAATTGTATCAAATCTTTCTCTGATTCATCATTTTGCCTGACCCTCAACTAGAAGTCACTTTCAAACATGGTTCCTTCCTTATACAAACCAATTTCACCTTCATTGTTTGGAATTAGAGGTGTGTACTAATAATTTGTCAGTATTTTAGCCAGAGTAAATAAAACATATATCATTCCAGATGTATCATACAGACCTACAAGTTCTTTGGATTTCATACCTTGCCAGAGGAGCAGACATGTTGCTGGAGTAAAATTCCTTTATAGAAGGCTGGAATTTATTTCTCTTCTCTTCTCTTCTCTTCTCTTCTCATCTTTTCTTTCTTTCTTTCTTTCTTTCTTTCTTTCTTTCTTTCTTTCTTTCTTTCTGAGTAGTGTTTGATTCTATCTGAGGTCTATAAGTTATGTGTCTTCTGGTTTTTGACCCTCTAGGCAGGTTCAGGAGTAGACTTCCTCAAATTTGACCAGTTATTGGTTAGCCACTCCCATAAGTTCTATGCTACCACGACCCTGGCATTTGAAGGAAGAAAAAAATTGTAAGTCAAAGTTTTGATTGCTGCTTGCTTTCCCAACTTCACCACTTATCTGGTTACATAAGATAAACAGTTCAGGCTCCATATATTTTCCTACCCAAACCATACGATGACCCAACAAAGAATGATAACTAGACAAATTTTTCTCATGAACATAGATGTAAAAATAATCAATAAAATAATTACAAACTGATTCCAAGAGCATATCCAAAAGATCATCCACTATGACCAAGTAGGCTTCATCCCAGGCATACAGGAATAATTCAGCATGCAAAAAATCAATCAGTGCATACTACCAAATAAACCAACTGAAAGAACAAAGTACATAGTCTTTTCATTATCCTCTGAAAAACCTTTTGACAGAATTCAGCACTTCAAGATAAGTCTTGGAGACATCATGAATAAAGAAACATACATAAACATCATTAAGGCAATTCACAGCAAGTCTATAGCCAACTTCAAAATAAATAGAAAGACATTCAGAGTAATTCCACTCAAATGTGTAACAAGAGAAGGCTGTCTGCTCTCTTCATATCTTCTACTCAGTATAGTACTTGAACTTATACCAAGAGTAATAAGACAACTGGACAAGATGAGGAGGATACAAATTAGAAAGGAAGAAGTCTATGCATCTTTACTTGGAGATGATATGCTAGTATACATAATCTACTAGCTTTCAGTTTAATATTTTTATGAGACTCCTAATTATGTGATCAACTGGGTCTCTGAATCCAGTGCCTGTTATTGGTGTCTTTTCCTAGTTGGTTTGCCTTGTTCAACTTTCATGTGATGGTTTTTGGTTTATCTTATTAGATTTCATTTTGTTAAAGAATTAAAATGTCTTAGTAAAGCCATAAACTATAAGATAAAGCAAAACAAAGAAAATGTAGACATCCAAGAATTTAAATATCATCTAAGAATAATTCACAAAATGAAATTGATAGAAACTGTGATAGATATTGTTCACAGTAAAGAGCTGATAGAAAAAAAAACTGTTTTGAAGTAAATATTGGGAAATAAGGCTGTTGTTGAAGGATGTTGAAGACAGGAAGGTATCAAGGACCTTGTCAGTGTTCCTCCCCGACATTTTCCTCTGCTTGGCATCCAATGTCAGACAGTCACTGTGAGCACCTCAGAAGGGAAGGCACATTCTACTCACGGAAACAGCACTAATTCTGAAGATGCTCCAGTTGACAAAGTGTAGAATAGAATGTGAGCTCTAGGAAGAGATCTAGATTGGATTGTCTTCATATGTTTTTACATTACAGACTTCAGTATTTATGACATTCTGTGAGGTTTGTCAAGAGAATAACTTCTTTTCTGTAACGGAACATATTCATGTATATAGCACAAAACTGTTTAATCTATCACTCAGAATCTAAGATTTTGTTTATTCTGAGACAATGAAAAGTTTTGGTTTCTACTCCAGGTTTTATCACCTTGGAAAAATCATATTTTTTTTTAAAGAACAAAGTTTGTCTCTATTCAACTGAAAAATATGCAGTGACATTTTTTTCCCCTTCAGCATAATTTAGAATTTAAGTTTGGCCTCTAACTGTAAGTTTCTGGGGAGGTACTTGAAAATAATTTGGTATGTAAGCAGATTGATGGAGATAACAGAAATTTCCTTTTTAAAACTCTGGTACAATTGTGTGTCACTTTACTGTCAAGACAATTACACCACGCTTTAAATGTGGCAACAATGATACCAATAGTTCACGAATAGCCAGTGTCAGGTACATCAGGTTTTGATATCTGATTAGGTTACATGAGATCCTATTGTTTGGGGGGGGGGGAGAGAAAGAGAGAGAGAGAGAGAGAGAGAGAGAGAGAGAGAGAGAGAGAGAGAGAGAATAAAATATCTAGTTGTAAATGAGTGTGCTGAATATAGGACCACAAATTATATTATTCTTTAACTTGAATTGTATTTTAACCTCAGTGAAATACAAATATTGTCTTGATAAAACATGGTACTAAACTTTAGAATTAAATTATTATTCTGTAAATAAGAATTATTCTGTAAATAAGACTCATAATTTATAAATAAGAGAGTGACTAAAATTTTTTAAAATAATTTCAAGTATGATATAAATATGGATATCCATTTTCTGTGTATGCACAAACTTTTACACTCATTCAACTTACTCTATAATGAATTTTGCAACTCCTGAAGTCACAGTGAATTAACCATATTTTCTAACAATAGATGTTAGAACCCCATGCAACATGGGAGCTGGTATCCACATGAGGTTATTTAAATTTGCATTAATTTAAACCCTTAATATTTAAAGTCAGTCTCTCGGCCCCACTAGCTACATTTCAAATATTTCTGAGTCACCTGTGGCTCAAAGCTACATTGAGTTTTACCAGGAGAGTGTCTTTGTACACTATCAGAGAGATCTCCTAAATTTCAGAAAATGGAACCTACCTGTATTTTACAGTCAAATGTTGCTTCTTTCTTTCTTTCTTTCTTTCTTTCTTTCTTTCTTTCTTTCTTTCTTTCTTTCTTTCTTTCTTTCTTTCTTTCTCTCTCTCTTCCTTCCTTCCTCTCTCTCTCTCTCTCTCTCTCTCTCTCTCTCTCTCTGTCTCTCTCTCCCTCTCTCTCTCTCAAACACTCTCTTTTGTCCTTTTTCCTAAGAGTGGTCTAGGCAAAGGACTGTTTATGAGAGAAACAGAACTATCTACAATCCTAGCAGTGAACGTTGGTACAGCAGGCATCTGTTAGTGATTTAATTTCATAAGACAAAGAAGCAGGAATATATTTTATGCATTAAAATCATATAAATATGATTATATAATATAAAGCACAGAAACATGTACACATTTTCTCAGACCAAGCTTTATTACACAAGGGACTAAAAAAATTCTATTAACTAACTTTAAAATAAATGATAAGAAATGTCTAATCTATTAATGATTTCACTGTGGTAGAATTAACATCATACAATTCTTTTGTTCACAATAAACTAGTATTTGAGGGAGACTATGTATGAATAAAATAAGCATCATCATTTTTAACACCAAAAATATACCTTTTCAGTTACAGTTTCAAATTGTTTATTTTTCTGGTAGATACATAGTATGTTTGGCTTGTTGAATAGAATATTGATGATGGTTAATTTCTTGAATTAGATAACAGTGCTGTTGCTCATCAGTTTTACTGAAGTCCAGTGTACTGATACTATGAGGGCTTTAAGAAGCACATTAGCACTTTTTTGTTTGTTTAATTTATAAATAGCTTATTTTACTACAATATGTCACAATTATGGTTTCCCCTCTCCCAACTCCTCCCAGATCCTCCTCAATTCCCTGTTCCCTCAAATCTAACCTTTTTCCTTATTGCCCTCAAAAACTAACTAGCAG
This sequence comes from Mus musculus, assembly GCF_000001635.26. Lineage (NCBI taxonomy): Eukaryota > Metazoa > Chordata > Mammalia > Rodentia > Muridae > Mus > Mus musculus. The sequence continues at coordinate 82,683,525 of NC_000079.6, forward strand.
CTAAAATAAATAATAATTTAAAAAGTGATAATATATAAACTAACCAGAATAGGATAAAACAGACAAACAGAAGACAAACATCCAAAGGAAATCCCAGGAAGCACATAGATGCAGAGGAACATGTCTTGTCACACGTGTCTTGTCAGAAATTCCATGAAAACACAAAACCAGAAACTATAATGTGTGAATGTGTGTGTGTGTGTGTCTCTGTGTGTGTATGTGTGTATAAAAGTTTGCATTCCTACCAGCAATGAAGCGGTGTCCCAGTTGTCAGCATGTGCTATCTCTTGAGTTTTCAACATAGCCACTCTGAATAAGATGGCATCTAAGGCTTGGTTTGCTTATCTCATATCTATATGCAAAATACTCATAAGGTAAAAATTGAAAACCAAAACGACAGCAACCACAAAACAAACAAAAATGTGGCAAAGTATTATGAAGCAAAGAATCTCCAAAATTGCCACTGAATTCATTTTGTGTTGGATATCTTCTGCTGGGAGTTCTGACCTTAAAAGTGGTTCATATACTCAGTAAGACTCTTGAGGAAAACTAGTTTTTCTTTTGAGAGCATTTATAAATTTGAGAAAGCTTTGGGAATAGGGATGGGAGCTGGTGTCTATTTTTCTCAGTGCTGGAATCCCATCTGGCCTGCTTATGTAGGCCCTGTGCCTGTTGCCACATTTTCTGAGTTTGTATGTGCACTTGTCAAACCATATTTAGAAGGTTAAGTTTCCTTGGTGTCCTTTGTATCCTTTGGCTCTTACAATCTTTCTGCTTTCTCTTCCATAGGCTTCCTTCAGCCCTAGTGGGGGTGAGGGGAGGTTAATAGTAAAGATCATTCCAAGCTCTCTCCCTCTCTACAGTGTCCAGTTGAAGCTCTGCATTTGTATACATCTGCTTCTGGAGAAAGCTTCTCTGATGACAGCTAAGCAAAGCACTGATTTATAAATAGAGTAGAATGGCATAGGCGCCATTTTATTGCTCTATTGCTTTAGCAGAATAATAGGACATGTTTTAACTTAGATGCTTGGACTATCTACTCTTGGGTTCTTGGCTATCTAAGCACTATTAAGGATGATTATCATTTCATTGAGTAATAGTTAAGTCTATCACACAGTAGTTGGATACTGCCAAAAGCTTTGTTCATAGTCTGTAGTCAGCTTACGATTAATAACGAAAGGATTTAGCTAGAATATTTTTTTACCTCTCTCCTCTGGTAGCCTGAGGAGAACTTCCCAGAATCATGAACAGTGCTTTGTAAGGATGAATCCACTAGATAGCCATGAAGTCCACTTATCCATGTTCAGTGTGTTCTGTAGGTGTTGTCTTCAGCATTAGGGGCTTTACCATCAGTTTGTTGTGAGCAACCAGTTGCCTTGGCAACATCATGGGTTATTTTAGGATTTCCATGGGGAACTTTTGGCCTACAACTTCAGCTGTAACTCATTATTGGAACTGAAGACACATGTTCTTTTAAATGCAATGAGTATAGGTTAACTTTTTCTCTTGCTCATGGGGCTGATTTTCACAGTAATAGTCATAACACGACAACTGTGACAATTTTTCTGTTCTTTCTGATTGTATGGGTCCTATGACTGGACATAAATTTAGGTGTTCAAAGAAAGTATGTGGTAAAGTTTCTTACTACCGTAAGTTTTTCTCTAAAACTACCTGAGTCTTGTGTGAAGTTTGGATTGCTTTAATTTGCAAATGTCATGGGTTTCATACCAATTTGTTGTTCTTATTTTTCATTAAGAGTAATATTTTTTGACTGACTGTGCTCTGACTCGGGCTATAATTGTGTTCCCTAAATGAGCTGTTTTAACATTTTTAGTGTTTTCCTATTTACTTTGATGAAGACTAGGGAGCAACAGAGGTACAAGGAAAGACAAGGCCAGAAGTTTATGAACAATGTATTTTTATAGGAAAGCTAAAGGCTTTTACAAAATCAAAACATGAGCATGAAACTTTCTCTTTTCTCAAATTTTACTTTATTTTTAATTTTTACTTTTTACACTCCATATTCCATTCCCCATCCTGCTCCGCCCTCTGTCTGCTCCACATCCCACAACTCCTCCCCACCTCACTCCATAGCCATGTGGATGCTCTCAACCCCACCTCCCACCCCACCTGACCTCTAAACTCCCTCAGGCCTCCAGTCTCTTGAGGGTTAGGTATATCATCTCTGAATGAACACAGATCTGGAAGTCCTCTACTGAATGTGTATTTGGGACCTCATATCAGCTGGTGTATGCTGTCTGTTTGGTGATCCAGTGTTTGAGAGATCTCAGGGGTCCAGATTAATTGAGACTGATGGTCCTCCTACAGGATTGCTCTTCTCCTCAGCTTCTTTCAGCCTTCCCTAATTAAAAAACGGGTGAGCTGCTTCTGTCCATTGGTTGGGGGAAAATATCTGCATCAGACTCTTTCAGCTGCTTGTTCAGTCTTTTGGAGGGCAGTCATGACACATCCCTTTTTGTGTCACAGCCTCAGTAATAGTGTCAGGCCTTGGGACCTCCCCTTGAGCTGGATCCTACCTTGGGCCTGTTACTGGACCTTCTTTTCCTCAGGCTCCTCTCCATTTCATCCCCTGTAATTCTTTCAGACAGAAACAGTTATGGGTCAGAGGTGTGACTTTGGGATGGCAAGCCCATCCCTCACTTGATGCCTTGTCTTCCTGCTGGAGGTGGGCTCTATAAGTTCCCTCTCTCTACTGTTGGGCATTTCATTAAGGTCCCTCTCTTTGAGTTCTGGGAGTTTCTCACCTCCCAAATCTCATGTGCATTCTGGGGACCTGCCAAACTTCCTATTTCCTGAGGTTGCCTGTTTGCATTCTTTCTGCTAGCCCTCAGGGTGTCAGTCCTTTTCCTTCACCCAATACCAGATCAGGTTCCTCCCCCCACCCAACTTCTCTCCCAACCCATTCACTTTACCTCCTAGGTCCATCCCACCTTCCCCACTTGTGATTGCTTTCTTCTCCCTCCCAAGTGGGACTGATGTGTCCTTACTTGGGCACTTCAGCTTGTTGAGCTTTTTGAGTTCTGTGGACTGTATCTTGGGTATTCTGTACTTTTTTGTGGCTAATAGTCACTTATTAGTGAGTACATATCATGCATGTCCTTTTGGATCTGAGCTACCTCGCTCAGTAAGATATTTTCTAGTTCCAATAATTTGCCTGCAAAACATGTTCTCGTTCTTAATAGCTGAGTATTATTCCATTTGGAAATGAACCACGTTTTCTGTATCCATTCTTCTGTGGTGGGACATCTAAGTTGTTTCCATCTTCTGGCTGTCACCAATAAGGCTACTATGAATATAGTGGAACACATGCCCCTGTGGCATGGTGGGGCATCTTTCAGGTATATTCCAAAGACTGTTATAGTTGGGCCTTCAGATAGATCTATTTCCAATTTTCTGAGAAACCTCCAGATTTATTTCTAGAGTGGTTGTACCAGTTTACAATCCCACCAACAATGTAGGAACATTTCTCCATGTCCTCTCAAACAAGTGTTGTCACCTGAGGTTTTGGTAATCATTCTGATTGGTGTAAGGTGGAATCTCAGTGTCATTCTGATTTGCATTTCTCTGATCACTAAGGCCTTTGAATACTTCTTTAGGTGTGTGCCATTTGAGATTCCTTATTTGTGAATTCTCGGTTTAGTTCTATACTCCATTTTTTGATTGGGTTGTTTGTTTTTGTGCTTAACTTCTTGAGTTCTTTATATATTTTGGATATTAGCCCTTTATCAGTTGTGGGATTAGTGAAGATTTTTTTTCCCCAATCTGTAGGTTGCCAATTTGTCTTATTGACTATGTATGTCCTTTGCCTTACAGAAGCTTTCCAGATCACGAGGTCTCATTTATCAATTGTTGATCTTAGAGCATGAGCCATTGGAGTTCTGTTTAGGAAATTTCCCCCTGTGCCAATGAGTTCAAGGCTCTTTTCCACTTTCTCTTCTATTAGATTCAGTATATCTGGTTGTATGTTGAGGTCCTTGCTACACTTGGACTTGAGCTCTGTACAAGATGACAAATATGGGTTTATTTTCATTCTTCTACACACAGACAGCCAGTTAGACCAGCACCATTTATTGAAGATGCTTTATTTTTCCATGATAATATTTTTGGCGTCTTTGTCAAAGATCAAGTGACCATAAGAGGGAGGGTTTTTTTTCTGGGTTTTCAATTCTATTCCATTAATCAACATGCCTGTCTCTGTACCAATACCATTCTTTTTTTTTTTTATCACTATTGCTCTGTAGTAAAGCTTGAGGTCAGGGATGGTGACTCCCTTTTATTGTTGAGAATTGTTTTTGCTATTCTGATTTTTGCCTTCCCAGATGAATTTGAGAATTATGCTCTTTCCATGTCTTTGAAGAATTGTGTTGGGATATTGATGGGTGTTGCAGTGAATCTATAGATTGCCTTTTGTAGGATGGCCATTTTTACTATGTTAATTCTGCCAATCCATGAGCATTGGAGATCTCTCCATTTTCTGAGGTCTTCTTCAGTTTCTTTCTAGAGACACTTGAAGTTATTGTCATACAATTCTTTCACTTATTTGGTTAGAGTTACCCCAAGATATTTTATACTATTTGTGGCTATTGTTAGGGGAATTGTTTCCCTAATTTCTTTTTTTTTTTTTCCATTTTTTATTAGGTATTTAGCTCATTTACATTTCCAATGCTATACCAAAAGTCCCCCTTACCCACCCACCCCCACTCCCCTACCCACCCACTCCCCCCCTTTGGCCCTGGTGTTCCCCTGTACCGGGGCACACAAAGTCTGCGTGTCCAATGGGCCTCTCTTTCCAGTGATGGCCGACTAGGCCATCTTTTGATACATATGCAGCTAGAGTCAAGAGCTCAGGGGTACTGGTTAGTTCATAATGTTGTTCCACCTATAGGGTTGAAGATCCCTTTAGCTCCTTGGATACTTTCTCTAGCTCCTCCATTGGGAGCCCTGTGATCCATCCATTAGCTGACTGTGAGCATCCACTTCTGTGTTTGCTAGGCCCCGGCATAGTCTCACAAGCAACAGCTACATCTGGGTCCTTTCGATAAAATCTTGCTAGTATATGCAATGGTGTCAGCGTTTGGATGCTGATTATGGGGTGGATCCCTGGATATGGCAGTCTCTACATGGTCCATCCTTTCATCTCAGCTCCAAACTTTGTTTCTGTAACTCCTTCCATGGGTGTTTTGTTCCCACTTCTAAGGAGGGGCATAGTGTCCACACTTCAGTCTTCATTTTTCTTGAGTTTCATGTGTTTAGGAAATTGTATCTTATATCGTGGGTATCCTAGGTTTTGGGCTAGTATCCACTTATCAGTGAGTACATATTGTGTGAGTTCCTTTGTGATTGTGTTACCTCACTCAGGATGATGCTCTTCAGGTCCATCCATTTGGCTAGGAATTTCATAAATTCATTCTTTTTAATAGCTGAGTAGTACTCCATTGTGTAGATGTACCACATTTTCTGTATCCATTCCTCTGTTGAGGGACATCTGGGTTCTTTCCAGTTTCTGGCTATTATAAATAAGGCTGCTATGAACATAGTGGAGCATGTGTCCTTCTTACCAGTTGGGGCTTCTTCTGGATATATGCCTAGGAGAGGTATTGCTGGATCCTCCGGTAGTACTATGTCCAATTTTCTGAGGAACCGCCAGACTGATTTCCAGAGTGGTTGTACAAGCCTGCAATCCCACCAACAATGGAGGAGTGTTCCTCTTTCTCCACATCCTCGCCAGCATCTGCTGTCACCTGAATTTTTGATCTTAGCCATTCTCACTGGTGTGAGGTGGAATCTCAGGGTTGTTTTGATTTGCATTTCCCTGATGATTAAGGATGTTGAACATTTTTTCAGGTGCTTCTCTGCCATTCGGTATTCCTCAGGTGAGAATTCTTTGTTCAGTTCTGAGCCCCATTTTTTAAGGGGGTTATTTGATTTTCTGAGGTCCACCTTCTTGAGTTCTTTATATATGTTGGATATTAGTCCCCTATCTGATTTAGGATAGGTAAAGATCCTTTCCCAGTCTGTTGGTGGTCTTTTTGTCTTATAGACAGTGTCTTTTGCCTTGCAGAAACTTTGGAGTTTCATTAGGTCCCATTTGTCAATTCTCGATCTTACAGCACAAGCCATTGCTGTTCTGTTCAGGAATTTTTCCCCTGTGCCCATATCTTCAAGGCTTTTCCCCACTTTCTCCTCTATAAGTTTCAGTGTCTCTGGTTTTATGTGAAGTTCCTTGATCCACTTAGATTTGACCTTAGTACAAGGAGATAAGTATGGATCGATTCGCATTCTTCTACATGATAACAACCAGTTGTGCCAGCACCAATTGTTGAAAATGCTGTCTTTCTTCCACTGGATGGTTTTGGCTCCCTTGTCGAAGATCAAGTGACCATAGGTGTGTGGGTTCATTTCTGGGTCTTCAATTCTATTCCATTGGTCCACTTGTCTGTCTCTATACCAGTACCATGCAGTTTTTATCACAATTGCTCTGTAGTAAAGCTTTAGGTCAGGCATGGTGATTCCACCAGAGGTTCTTTTATCCTTGAGAAGAGTTTTTGCTATCCTCGGTTTTTTGTTATTCCAGATGAATTTGCAAATTGCTCCTTCTAATTCGTTGAAGAATTGAGTTGGAATTTTAATGGGGATTGCATTGAATCTGTAGATTGCTTTTGGCAAGATAGCCATTTTTACAATGTTGGTCCTGCCAATCCATGAGCATGGGAGATCTTTCCATCTTCTGAGATCTTCTTTAATTTCTTTCTTCAGGGACTTGAAGTTTTTATCATACAGATCTTTCACTTCCTTCGTTAGAGTCACGCCGAGATATTTTATATTATTTGTGGCTATTGAGAAGGGTGTTGTTTCCCTAATTTCTTTCTCAGCCTGTTTATTCTTTGTGTAGAGAAAGGCCATTGACTTGTTTGAGTTAATTTTATATCCAGCTACTTCACCGAAGCTGTTTATCAGGTTTAGGAGTTCTCTGTTGGAATTTTTAGGGTCACTTATATATACTATCATATCATCTGCAAAAAGTGATATTTTGACTTCCTCTTTTCCAATTTGTATCCCCTTGATCTCCTTTTGTTGTCGAATTGCTCTGGCTAATACTTCAAGTACTATGTTGAAAAGGTAGGGAGAAAGTGGGCAGCCTTGTCTAGTCCCTGATTTTAGTGGGATTGCTTCCAGCTTCTCTCCATTTACTTTGATGTTGGCTACTGGTTTGCTGTAGATTGCTTTTATCATGTTTAGGTATTGGCCTTGAATTCCTGATCTTTCCAGAACTTTTATCATGAATGGGTGTTGGATCTTGTCAAATGCTTTTTCTGCATCTAACGAGATGATCATGTGGTTTTTGTCTTTGAGTTTGTTTATATAATGGATTACATTGATGGATTTTCGTATATTAAACCATCCCTGCATCCCTGGAATAAAACCTACTTGGTCAGGATGGATGATTGCTTTAATGTGTTCTTGGATTCGGTTAGCGAGAATTTTATTAAGGATTTTTGCATCGATGTTCATAAGAGAAATTGGTCTGAAGTTCTCTATCTTTGTTGGATCTTTCTGTGGTTTAGGTATCAGAGTAATAGTGGCTTCATAAAATGAGTTGGGTAGAATACCTTCTACTTCTATCTTGTGAAAAAGTTTGTGCAGAACTGGAGTTAGATCTTCTTTGAAGGTCTGATAGAACTCTGCACTAAACCCGTCTGGTCCTGGGCTTTTTTTGGCTGGGAGACTATTAATAACTGCTTCTATTTCTTTAGGGGATATGGGACTGTTTAGAAGGTCAACTTGATCCTGATTCAACTTTGGTACCTGGTATCTGTCCAGAAATTTGTCCATTTCGTCCAGGTTTTCCAGTTTTGTTGAGTATAGCCTTTTGTAGAAGGATCTGATGGTGTTTTGGATTTCTTCAGGATCTGTTGTTATGTCTCCCTTTTCATTTCTGATTTTGTTAATTAGGATTTTGTCCCTGTGCCCTTTAGTGAGTCTAGCTAAGGGTTTATCTATCTTGTTGATTTTCTCAAAGAACCAACTCCTCGTTTGGTTAATTCTTTGAATAGTTCTTCTTGTTTCCACTTGGTTGATTTCACCCCTGAGTTTGATTATTTCCTGCCGTCTACTCCTCTTGGGTGAATTTGCTTCCTTTTTTTCTAGAGCTTTTAGATGTGTTGTCAAGCTGCTAGTATGTGCTCTCTCCCGTTTTTTCTTGAAGGCACTCATAGCTATGAGTTTCCCTCTTAGAAATGCTTTCATTGTGTCCCAAAGGTTTGGGTACGTTGTGGCTTCATTTTCATTAAACTCTAAAAAGTCTTTAATTTCTTTCTTTATTCCTTCCTTGACCAAGGTATCATTGAGAAGAGTGTTGTTCAGTTTCCATGTGAATGTTGGCTTTCTGTTATTTATTTTGTTATTGAAGATCAGCCTTAGTGCATGGTGATCTGATAGGATACATGGGACAATTTCAATATTTTTGAATCTGTTGAGGCCTGATTTGTGACCTATTATGTGGTCAATTTTGGAGAAGGTACCATGAGGTGCTGAGAAGAAGGTATATCCTTTTGTTTTAGGGTAAAATGTTCTGTAGATATCTGTCAGATCCATTTGTTTCATCACTTCTGTTAGTTTCAGTGTGTCCCTGTTTAGTTTCTGTTTCCATGATCTGTCCATTGGTGAAAGTGGTGTGTTGAAGTCTCCCACTATTATTGTGTGAGGCGCAATGTGTGCTTTGAGCTTTACTAAAGTTTCTTTAGTGAATGTGGCTGCTCTTGTATTTGGAGCATAGATATTCAGAATTGAGAGTTCCTCTTGGAGGATTTTACCTTTGATGAGAATGAAGTGTCCCTCCTTGTCTTTTTTGATGACTTTGGGTTGGAAGTCAATCTTATCAGATATTAGGATGGCTACTCCTGCTTGTTTCTTCATACCATTTGCTTGGAAAATTGTTTTCCAGCCTTTCATTCTGAGGTAGTGTCTATCTTTTTCTCTGAGATGAGTTTCCTGTAAGCAGCAAAATGTTGGGTCTTGTTTGTGTAGCCAGTTTGTTAGTCTATGTCTTTTTATTGGCGAGTTGAGACCATTGATGTTAAGAGATATTAAGGAAAAGTAATTGTTGCTTCCTGTTATTTTAGTTGTTAAGGGTGGCATTCTGTTCTTGTGGCTGTCTTCTTTTAGGTTTGTTGAGGGATTACCTTCTTGTTTTTTCTAGGGCGTTGTTCCCATTCTTGTATTGGTTTTTTTCTGTTATTATCCTTTGAAGGGCTGGATTCGTGGAGAGATAATGCGTGAATTTGGTTTTGTCGTGGAATACTTTGGTTTCTCCCTCTATGATAATTGAGAGTTTGGCTGGGTATAGTAGCCTGGGCTGCAGTTTGTGTTCTCTTAGTGTCTGTATAACATCTGTCCAGGCTCTTCTGGCTTTCATAGTCTCTGGTGAAAAATCTGGTGTAATTCTGATAGGCTTGCCTTTATATGTTACTTGACCTTTTTCCCTTACTGCTTTTAGTATTCTATCTTTATTTAGTGCATTTGATGTTCTGATTATTATGTGTCGGGAGGAATTTCTTTTCTGGTCCAGTCTATTTGGAGTTCTGTAGGCTTCTTGTATGTTCATATGCATCTCATTCTTTAGATTTGGGAAGTTTTCTTCAATAATTTTGTTGAAGATGTTTGCTGGACCTTTGAGTTGAAAATCTTCATTCTCATCCACTCCTATTATCCGTACGTTTGGTCTTCTTATTGTGTCCTGGATTTCCTGGATATTTTGAGTTAGGATCTTTTTGCATTTTCCATTTTCTTTGATTGTTGTGCCGATGTTCTCTATGGAATCTTCTGCACCTGAGATTCTCTCTTCCATCTCTTGTATTCTGTTGCTGATGCTCAAATCTATGGTTCCAGATTTCTTTCCTAGGGTTTCTATCTCTAGTGTTGCCTCGCTTTGAGTTTTCTTTATTGTGTCTACTTCCCTTTTTAGGTCTAGTATGGTTTTGTTCATTTCCATCACCTGTTTGTATGTTTTTTCCTCTTTTTCTGTAAGGACTTCTACCTGTTTGATTGTGTTTTCCTGTTTTTCTTTAAGGACTTGTAACTCTTTAGCAGTGTTCTCCTGTATTTCTTTAAGTGATTTATTAAAGTCCTTCTTGATGTCCTCTACCATCATCATGAGATATGCTTTTAAATCTAGGTCTAGGTTCTCAGGTGTGTTGGGGTTCCCTGGACTGGGCGAAGTGGGTGTGCTGGGTTCTGGTGATGGTGAGTGGTCTTGGTTCCTGTTAGTAAGATTCCTCCGTTTACCTTTCGCCATCTGGTAATCTCTGGAGTTAGTAGTTATAGTTGACTCTGTTTAGAGATTGTTCTTCTGGTGATTCTGTTACCGTCTATCAGCAGACCTGGGAGACAGATTCTCTCCTCTGAGTTTCAGTGCTCAGAGCACTCTCTGCTGGCAAGCTCTCTTACAGGGAAGGTGCGCAGATATCTTGTATTTGGACCTCCTCCTGGCCGAAGAAGAAGGCCCAAAACAGGACCTTTCTCAGACACTGTGTTGCTTTGGCAGTTCCCAGGTGGTACAGACTCTCACCTAAGCAGACTAAATTCCTAAGTTCCTTGGAGTCCCGGGACCAAGATGGCGACCGCTGCTGCTGTGGCTTAGGCCGCCTCCCCAGCCGGGCGGGCACCTGTCCTCCGGTCCGGAAGGTGGCCGGCTGTCCCCGGACCACACAGGGTGCTGCCTCAGTGCCTCTGTGCTTCTGCCTGTTCCAGAAGCTGTCAGGTTCTCTGGCGCACCCTCTCACCTGTTCAGACTAATTTCCTAAGTTCGGCGGGTCTCGGACCAAGATGGCGACCGCTGCTGCTGTGGCTTAGTCCGCCTCCCCAGCCGGGCGGGCACCTGTCCTCCGGTCCGGACGGTGGCTGGCTGTCCCCGGCCCACAAAGGGTGCTGCCTCAGCGCCTCTGTGCTTCTGCCTGTTCCAGAAGCTGTCAGGTTCTCTGGCGCACCCTCTCACCTGTTCAGACTAATTTCCTAAGTTCGGCGGGTCCCGGACCAAGATGGCGACCGCTGCTGCTGTGGCTTAGGCCGCCTCCCCTGCCGGGTGGGCACCTGTCCTCCAGTCCGGAAGGTGGCCGGCTGTCCCCGGCCCACACAGGGTGCTGCCTCAGCGCCTCTCCCCTAATTTCTTTCTCAGCCTGTTTATCCCTTGTATAAAGGAAGGCTACTGATTTATTTGAGTTAATTTTTTTATCTGGCCACTTTGCTGAAGTGTTTTTCAGCTGGAGAAGTTCTCTGGTAGAATTTTGGGGTTGCTTAGGTATACTATCATACCACCTGCAAATAGTGATAACTTTATTTCTTCTTTACCAATGTGTATCCCTCTGATCTCTTGTTGTCTTATTGTTCTAGCTAACAATTCAGGTACTATATTGAATAGATATGGGGAGAGTGGGCATCCTTGTCTCTTATTTCAGTGGGATTGCTTCAAGTATGTCTCCATTTAATTTGATATTGGCTGTTGGTTTATAGTAAATTGCTTTTATTACGTTTAGGTCTGGGCCTTGAATTCCTGATCTCTCAAAGGGATGCTGTATTTTGTCAAATGCTTTTTATACGTCTAAGGAGATGATCATGTGATATTTTTTTCTGTGAGTTTGTTTATATAGTGGATTATGTTAATAGATTTTTGTATGTTAAGCCAACCTTGCATCACTGGGATGAAGCCTACTTGATCAAGGTGAATGATGGTTTTTATGTGTCCTTGGATTCAGTTTGCAAGAATTTTATTGAGTATTTTTGCATTGCATAAGTGAGATTGGTCTGAAGTTCTCTTTTTTGGGGTCTGTCCTTGTGTGGTTTAGGTGTAAGAGTAATTGTTACTTCATAGAACAAGTTGGGTAGTGTTCCTTCTGTTTCTATTTTATGGAAGTTTGTGAAACATTGGTTTCAGGTCTTCTCCGAAGGTCTGGTAGAATTCTGCACTAAATCCATCTGGGCTTGGGATTTTTTTTTTCTTTTGGTTGGGAGGTTTTTAATGATTTCTTCTATTTCGTTGTATGATATGGGCCTGTTTAGATATTTTACATGCTTTTTATTTAACTTTGTTATGTGGCATCTGTCTAGAAAACCATCCATTTCATCTAGATTTTCCAGTTTGGTTGAATATAGCCTTTTATAATAGGATCTGATTTTTTTTTTAATTTCCTCCATTTCCGTTATGTCTCCTTTTTCACTTCTGATTTTATTAGTTTGAACACTGCCTCTTGGTTTTTTAGTTAGTTTGGCTATGGGTTCATCTATCTTGTTTATTCTTTCAAAGAAACTGCTTTTGATTTTGCTGATTCTTTGTATTGTTTTCTTTGTTTCTTTTTTGCTGATTTTGGCCCTGAGTTTGACTATTTCCTGCCTTCTACTCCTCTTGGGTAAGTTTGCTTCTTTTTGCTCCAGAACTCTCAGGTGTGCTGTTAAGTTGTTAGTGTAAGATCTCTCCAGTTTCTTTACCAGGGCACTCAGTTCTATGAACTTTCCTCTTAGCATTGCTTTCATTGTGTCCCATAATTTTGGGTATGATGTGTCAATATTTTCATTAAATTCCAAGAAGTCTTTAATTTCTTTTTTTATCTTTTCCCTAAGTTATGATTGAATAAAGAGTTGTACAGTTTCCACATGTATTTGGGATTTCTGTAGTTTTTCTGTTATTGAAGACCAACCTTAGGCCATAGTGATCTGATAGGATGCATGGTATTATTTCAATCTTCTTGTATGTGTTGAGTGTTGTTTTGTGACCAATTATATGGTCAATTTTGGAGAAGGTACAATGTGGTGCTGAGAAGATGTATTCGATTGTTTTAGGGTAAAATGTTCTGTAGATTTCTGTTAAATTCATTTGTTTCTAATCTTTCTTAGTTTCACTGTTTTTTGTTTGTTTGTTTTTTAGTTTCTGTTTCAATGACCTGTCTATTGGTGAAAGTAGGATGTTGAAGTCTCCCACTATCATTTTGTGGGGTTCACTGTGTGTTTTGAGTTTTAGTAAAGTTGTTATTTTTTTTTATTTTTTTTTATGAATTTGGGCACTCTTGCATTTGTAGCATAGATGTTCAGAATTGAGACTTTCTCTTGGTGGATTTTCCCCTTGATGAATATAAAATGTTCTTCATCACACTTAATAACTTTTGGTTGAAAGTCTATTTTATTGGATATCAGGATGGCAACTCCTGCTTGTTTCTTTGGACCATTTGCTTGGAAGACATTTTCCCATCCTTTTACTGTGATATAGTGCCTGTCTTTGTTGTTGAGGTGTGTTTCTTATATGTAGCAAAATGCTGGATCTTGTTTGCATACTCAGTCTGTTAGCTTATGTCTTTTTTAGGTGAGTTGAATCCATTATTATTGAGAGATATTAAAGAGATATGACTGTTGGTTCCTGAGATGTTTGTTTTGGTAGGTTATTTTATGTGATTGTGGCTCTCTGCTTTTTACTTGGTTCTGAAATGATTAATAGTTTGTCCTTTCTTTGGTGTAGATATCTTCCATGTGTTGGAGTTTTCCTTACAGAATTCTCTGTAGGACTGGATTGGTAGATACTCTTTGAATTTAGTTTTGTCCTGGAATATTTTTGTTTCCCCATTTATGTTGATTGAGAGTTTTGCTGGGTATAGTAGCCTGGGCTGGCATTTGTGTTCTCTTATGGTCTGTGTAACATCTGTCCAGGATCTTCTGGCTTTCATAGTCTCTGTTGAGAAGTCTGGTGTAATTCTAATAGGTCTACCTTTGTATGTTACTTGGCCTTTTTCCCTTGCAGCCTTTAATATTCTTTGTTTACTCTGTGCATTTAGTGTTTTGATAATTATGTGATGAGAAGATTTTCTTTTCTGGTCTCATTTACTTGGTGTTCTATAGGCTTCTTGTATCTTTATGTCCATCACTTTCTTTAGGTTGGAAAAGTTTTCTTCTATTATTTTATTTAAGACATTTTCAGATCTTTTGAGCTGGGAATCTTCATTCTCCTCTATTCTGATTATTCTTAGATTTGGTCTTTTTATTGTGTCCTGAATTTCCTGGATGCTTTGGGTTAGAAGGTTTGTATATTTTGTATTTTCTTTGACAGTTTTTTCTACCATATCTTCTGTACCTGAGATTCTTTCTTCTATCTCTTGTATTCTGCTGGTAATACTTACATTTGTAATTCCTGACCTCTTTCCTAGGTTTCCTTTTCCAGATTTGCCTTCATTTGTGATTTTTCTATCGTTTCTACTAACACTTTTAGGTTTTGGATTGCTTTATTCAATTCCTTCACCTATTTACCTGTGTTTTCCTGTATTTCTTTCAGTGAGTTATTGATATCCTCCTTAAATGACTCTATTATGTTCATGAGATAGGATTTTAGGACAGATTCCTGATTTTCAGGCGTGCTGGTATATTCAGGTTTTGCTCTGGTAGGAGAACTGGGTTCTGATGATGCCCATGGATTTTGGCATCTGTTGCTTATGGTCTTGTCCTTGCCTTTTGCCATCAGGTTATCCCTGGTATTTGTTGATCTAGGTGACTGTATGGAGTCTACCTCTTTTGTCCCTGGGTTGCTTCAGGTCTCCTGGAAGGCTTGTGGCCCTGGCTGTATCAGACCACCTGTGGGGCTGTCCAACTGGCAGCTCTTCACAGAGGCAGAGAAACTGCTGGTCTATTGCCTGGCAGCAGTAGACCTCCTGGTTGGCCTTCAGACTGTTGAGTCTTTAGGTGGAGTAGTCAAGTTGTTGTCCAACTGAGCTGAGGGCAGCTGATACTCAACTGCTCTGAGTGCATTTGGTCCTCTAGGATATATCGGGATATGGAATCTTCATGGGAGCAGGCCAACTAGGAGTCTGCCCCAGCAGAAAGGACCAGACTGAAAGGGTGGAAAGGACTGAAGGAATGGTGAGCATGAAACTTTCTAACTTGAGCTATTTTATCATTTTTATCATTTTAATAATTTTGTGTACAATATTTAATTCATCAACTCAATAATATTTAGCTGAATACTCTGTGAACAGAAAGAAAAAATTGAAAGATTAAAGCTCTAGGCTATTCTGTGTTCTCAGAAGACCTTGACTGTTAATAAATGTTACAATGGATTTTGCAGTCTACTTTCTCTGAATATTTTTCCAGGTAGTGAAAATAAGCAATTTGCTTCTCTTGATTTTTGTATAAGAAAATATGAGTGGCAACTGAAAAGAAATTCACAAAAAATCATGAAAACCCAGCAAGGGACATCTATCTCCACTTATAAGAAAACCAGTTTTCCCTTTTAAAAACAAGATGTTTTTCAATTCTCAGAAGGGAGTTATCATCTTAATTAAAAGCGAATATCAATATGAATTTAAAGGCTGTTGGTTCCTTTCACGTATGCTTTGGACAGTAGGTATATGCAAAAGAAGAGAAAAAAAAAACAAAAACAAACAAACAAAAAATGTCAAAGGGTGTTAGTTTGGATTCTGTTTATCAATATTAAGGGACCAAAGGAAATGGAATTCTATGTTTTTCTTTGTATATTATACTTATATTGTTCTTTGGGAAGGTAATCAAAATCAATCGTCTAAACCATTTGATCAAGTAGCTGGTCAGATGGAAACTACCCAGGAGTTAAAATTGTGACCATACTGTAGACTGTGAGGGTGAACAAAATTGTAAACATTTTCAACAGGAACCAGTTTTACATGGGTAAGCAAAGTAGAAATATTTCTGCTTAGTTTCTCTAGTGTTATCCAATGCTAAAACAGATCAGAACTATCTAGTTGGGGGTGAAGGTACTACTAGAGTCTTCATGAATGTTCATCATTTGGTGAAATTCTTATGTACTCATGTTTTATAATTCTTCTAAATATTAAAACATACTCATTTGGATAATGAAGAGATCAAAATTATTACACAGATAATATATACTATTTAGGATGTTTGCAGTCTTACATGTCTAGTCTTTGAAGTATTCAACTCCTATTCTTGCCCAGGATCCTACACACTGAAAGAAATTAGGGGTGCCTCATAATCGCTGTTTATTTGACTCATAATCTCTAAGATTGTCCAATGATCATCGAACCTGACTACCACAAAAAAAAGTAATTGAACATTTACAAAGCTCTACTAATACTTAAAAAATATCTTCTGAGAATGCCAGAGAAGTTTAGTGGTAGGGTCTTTGTACAACATATATCAGAACCTAGACTCAATCTCTAGAAAAATACATACATACATACATACATACATACATACATACATACATACATTCATTCATAAAAACACAAATAAATATTGTCACACTATTTACATAAAAACTGTTAGCATCCCTAAAGATGTATTTAAATCACGTTAGAAATTGCTATCATAGTTTTATCATAGTACTTACCAATGTAACTGTTAAGACTTTAAAGAAAAATAGCTGAGTTGCTTTATAGCAAAGACAATTGTTTAGTGTGGCTTTCCATACAGGTATTCAAGATTCAAATGCAATTGCTCTTTGTCAATCTCTAGATATGCTATCCCTCTCAGAACCAAGTGATCACTCTTATAATCTCGTTAATGTATTTAGATTTCACACTGTATACAGTTTGTATTTCTGTATCTCTGTTATATCTGTTGACAAAATATCATCCAGATCCATTTATTTTTCTGGAGATGAGATTATTCCACTTATCTTTATGGGCATATATACTTGACTGTTCTTTTCTAGCCACTGAAGATTAGTTCCTAGACTAACTTCATATCATGAGTGCTGTGAGAGTGGCACTTGCACAGATCGTGTCAGAGTATCCCTTAGTTTGCTGATTTCATTTCTTCCCAAATGCATCTTGAAATAGGACAACTGATAATATGTTCAATCTATGTTTAGCCTTGAAGTAACCTCCTTATATTTTCCATAATTCACATGTTAATTATGATTCAACTATCAATAAATAAAAGCTCATTTTAATTCCATGCCTAACAACTGTCTCTTCTTTTAAACAATTAGCATTGTTATTGATGTTGGGTGATACCTCATTACAATTTTGATTGCTATTTCTTTATCTGGTGATGACACCGAGCAATTTTAGATATGTATTAACCATAGAAATTCAAGAAACTAACTAAAACAAATAATTTAATTGAAAAGCAGCAGGTATTGGGAGTACAAACTTTTCAAATATTATTTTCACAATAGTATATAACTATTTGTATTATGGATAAAAATATTCCAGAGGGAATACTTTCCAGAACATTGCTTTAAAAATGAACAAGTTCAGTTTAATAGTAGATACAGTACTCTATCATATAATGTTGTAGCAATAGTTAATAATCCATACTTTGAAATGGCTAAAAAATAGAATTTTAAAAGCTTTAATCGGGGCTGGTGAGATGGCTCAGTGGGTAAGAGCACCCGACTGCTCTTCTGAAGGTCAGGAGTTCAAATCCCAGCAACCACATGGTGGCTCACAACCACCCGTAACGAGATCTGACTCCCTCTTCTGGTGTGTCTGAAGACAACTACAGTGTACTTACATATAATAAATAAATAAATCTTTAAAAAAAAAAAAAAAAAAGCTTTAATCACAAATAATGGACAAGTGATTCAGTTGAGACATAGGTTAATGTGCCTGATTTAATCATCCTACAATGTGTGTGTCGTAACCCAGTGCAAACTATGGATATATATAATTACATGCCTGTTAAATGAATTTTTGAAGTGTTCCAGCATCAGTATCATATGGAATAAATGAGCTTTCTTAGTTTGTATATATGACAATAAACAAAAGCAGTGTGTCATTTTGCCTTTATTATGATAAACACAATGTTATGATTGCTTAGTACATGAAATTTCATTGTATTTATTTTTGACTTATTAATTATATTTGGAATTATTACTAAACAAGGTCTGGAGAGATGGGGTAGTAGTGTAGTTAACAGAACTTGCTGCTCTTCCAAGAAGACCAGAGTTTGGTTTCTAGTACTCACATGAGGCATTTCATAGCTAACTGCCTATAACATCAGCTCCTGAGGATCTGATATATTCTTCTGACTCCTAGGGAACTGTCATGCACATGGTAAACACATGCATGTAAAGATAAATTAAATATATATATATATATATATATACATATATATATATATTGCGTATGTGTGACAACATAATTACATATTTAAATGACAAATGGGTTGCATGCATATTAACTTATTTTTGATGATCAAAGTCAATTGAGTCTGTATTTGGCTCTTTATCATTTCCATGAAACTGCGTACTGTTTTAGTAACAGCATTGGGATTGTAATAATAATGGTATAGTTCTCAGTTCTGTTTCTGATGAAATCGGATGCAAAGGTTTCAAACACCCATTAATAGAATGCTATTCCCATCCAATAATCTTGTCACTGCTGTGGTCAGAATAGAAGAGTGAACCTTTTCTTCTGTGCTCCAGAATCAGAATGTGCCTTAGTCCCTACAGTCAAACAACCATGAAACTACTTGGTGACAGTAGTGACAACTTTTTCACTAGTATTGTGTATGGCAAATTGTACAAATACCTTATACTGATATTTCCTAACATATATACTTTCTGACTAAACTTTACTTGTGTTAATTTTCTGAATATTTGCTTGTAGAAATAGATGATAAACTAAACTCTGTATTTTCATGGAATGTAAAGACTTAGCTAAATAGATGAGGTGGATTATTAAAAGAAAATGCTTTGTGGTGAGCCTCTCATTATGGATAAATCTGATATAAAAGGTTAGGTTACACTTGCACTAGTTTCTGAGTTTTTCTTTTCACCTTCTTCATGGCCTTGACTGATTCAAATGTGTAGATAGGGAGCTGTAGGACATATATTTGACTACAGTGATTTTGAAGAGTCTTCATTATTAAAATAATGTCTATTGATTTAGCCTGATAATAAAAACATAACATTTGAGAAACAAAGAGGCAGTAAGGAAAATATAATAATTTCCCTTATGCTGGTTTATACTGACTTATTGTTACTTGAATGTATCTAGACTTTTTCCTTTTGAAACAAAACAGAATACATAGTACGTAGGCACCCTCCCTTGCAACTTAAATGACTGATCTTCAAGTAAATTTCAAATGTTTCACATATTTTAAAACTTAATATATTTGCCTTTAAGACTCTCTTTGACCTACCTAAATTTCCCTTGAGGCTTTCATGCCCTTGTTCATCAAGTTATTCACTATATATCTGTATTTACAGATCAATCATAATTTATTGAAAAACATACATGAGCTAAGCTTATAATACAGAGTTATAGTAACCATGATGTTCAACTTCTTACAACAGAAGTGTTATGGAAATAGAGACACATGAGTTCCTGAATACTGCATTCTTCTTTCAGTGCAATGATGTCAGAATAATAGTCAACTCACTTTGGTTCTCACAAGTACCCATGTTTAGAATATTTATTTGGTCACAATATCATAAACAGATACGTTTCATGTGATTAAAATTTCCAAAGGTGTCTTTTTAATCCTTGCAGTTTATTTGTCTGATCTGTATTCTTTTCTGGGCAATAAGCTGATAAATATTCCTGCTAGGACTTTTTATTAATTTCTCTTGCTTTTCTTTTGTAACTTTTGACTGACATCTATTCACTTCAAGGGTGATTTTCCTGTTGGCAAGAGGCAGAAAAGACACACCAAGCATTGCCTTCAGGAATAAGCAATTTAAGTATTATAATGAGATGGGTCTTTTCAGAGTCTATAATTGGTGACAAGGTATGGCAGCTTCATATCAGACAAAGATGTACAACACAGAGCTTATTAATGAGGATGGAGCGTCAAACTCCAGGAAGCATCCTATGACTGTTAGACAGGAGGACAGAACAGATACTGTAGGTTGTTCCTGAGTCCAATATCTCCAATTTGCATCATAAAATCTTTATGTAAGCCAATTCAAGCTAAGCTGCAATGGGATATTTTTCCCCTCTAGAATTCACTAGGGTAGCCAGCAATCCATCACATTAGATCCCAGCCCTCACAGACAACAGCAATAATCATCTAAACTTGCAGATATGCACAATTTAATTGGGTTAGTTTAGTAACCTTTCTTGTATTAGAGCCAACTTTCAAAGAGATGTAATATTTTCACAGTTATGAAGACATAGCAGCTGGCCATAGTGAGATTTGATTGTGGATCAAGAAATCAGATTTTCATCAAGTTAAGAACTCTTCACGGAAATATATATAGAATAAATAATAAAGTAAAATGATTAACAAGGAGACCTACAAAGATATTGGCAAGGCAAAAAATTGCTTTACTGACAAAGCTGAATTCTGTTACTTAGCTAACTCAAGAGTTTTTGTCTCCCTTTTTTCTCTTCCTATCTTTTTTACTCATGGGTGGGAGGATATTAATTTTCAGCATAACTAATTAAAAAGTAGATTTAGGAAAAAATATTTGATACTACGAAGCTCTGTATAGTTCAACAATTACAGATAATTTTGCAAATTAAGAGGTATCAATATCTTTCTATGATTCTTAAATATTGAAAAAAAACACATAACTTTATTGCAGGCAAATACAATTTCAAGTTAAGCCAAAGAATTATCCAAGTGTTAGGTTCCTGGTGTCTGTTTTTACTGTGAAAACATTTGTTTCCTTTGTGAACAATAAGGCAGACAGGAAAAAAAAAAGAAGCTTTTCCTACACACACTGTTGAGAATCACTTCACTGAGAATTAAGTGGCCAAGAAGCTGAAGCAATAAACCACGACATGATCCCTGCACCATCTGCAGCACATTAGCAAATTTCCTTAATGAACTATTTACAGTACAATTACAAAATAATTTAGGTCAAGTAAAAAAGCACAAAGAGCAAATCTTTGTCAAACTTAAAGGATTCCTTTTGTGAATTTGAGAAATTAATTTTACAGAAAGTGACCTTTCTTTAATTCAGCATGTATGGCTTACTAGGGGTCTTTCTGATTATAATTATGGACCCCTTTATTGTATAAAGTCTTTGGGTACATTCTCAGATTGTGACTCTATGGAACTGTTTCTAGGGAGCTCATGAATTTTTCATGCAATTGCCATATTTTTGAAGATCAAATTCGTGTTTGATCATAGACTAGAAATTATAGTTCAACAAAACTTTCAGAGGCAGTTAAATTAGTGATTGCCTATTGATAAAAATTTCTATGATCTCATTTTAAATCATCGTGAGTGTTATTGTTAACGCATGCCACATAAGAAATAGTAACTGAAAATAAATTCTTAAGGTTCAAGGCATCCCTAGTATGGGCCAGGAATAGTAAGGTTAGCAAATTTGAGTGATAGTTTTTATCAAAAGTTGGAAAGACCTGTATTGAGTTACTCCATTCTGTGAATCAAACTTGACTCTTGCTGTCTAGCTGTCTATATTTTTAAAATTTTATTCAATCTTTTTGTTATACTCCAAATTTTATCCCCCTCCTGGTCCACCCTCTGACTGTTCCACATCCCATACATCCTCCCCTGCCTTCATCTCCACAAGTATGTCCCCACCCTCACCCCCACTGCTCCAGACCTCCCTACTCCTGGGGTCTCCAGTCTTTTGAGGGTTAGGTGTTGTCTTGATTATGTGTTTTAATTCTAAGCACAGCATTGATCAAACAACAGGAACAAGGAATCCCAAGCTTGACTTCATTAATGTTCATTAATGAAGTAAGGTAAAGAATATGGTGGTAAAAAGCAATGTTCCTTTGAAGGATCATCCAACATCTTCAATGTTAGAAATGCTGATAGAAGTACAGAACATAATTTAAATGAAAATTACTGACTTCTAGACTATAGATATAGACTAGTCAGAAAATGCTTGTCTGGCATATCCAAGATCCCAAGTTCCACTCCCTAGCAATGAAAAATAAAACATAAAATTTCTAATTTAGTGGGTATATAGAGTGTAATAACATAGCCTTCCCCATGTAAGAGTCTTTCAATTGATTAAGCAATACCCTAAAGTATTAAGTAATCCCTAAAATTATATATATATAGATTGTATTTACTACATACATATGTATATTATATTATACATATATATTCATATGTCACAGCAATAATACATAATTTAGGAATGTTTTTAAGAATCTAGAAGCCATGGTTTTGAGAAAAAGAACAAGGTGGTTGTCTATGTGAGGATAGGTTAGATGAAGAAACAGAAACGTACAAATGACGTACTTATATTTTAATTTCAAAAACAATCTTTTAAAATTTATATTCATAGACCTTTATGCTTTTCCCCAATAAATTATTGACTTTATTGTATTGTATTGTATTGTATTGTATTGTATTGCATGTTTATGAAGGTGAGCATGCATATATTTGGACAGTAATGTACAGGCCAGAGAACAAGCTTGACTGTAAATCGTCAGGAACAAGCCATCTTGCTTTTGATGCAGGCCTTGACCTTCAGTAGCACCTGACAGAGTCAGTTAGGCTAGCTCATGAGCAAGCCCCAAAGATCATATTATCTCTACTTCCACAGCATTCTGATTAAAAGTTCAGGCCAGTACATCAGGTTTTGCTACCTAGGTTCCAGTGGTGGAACTTGGGTTTGCACGCTTGTTTGGTGAGCACTTGACAGACTGAACTATTGTTCCAGCCAAAATAGTGAAATGAGTTTATTTACATTTCAATTCTTAGGTTGTCCTACTTCAGACCGTTCTCCCCGGAAATAAGTTTGCATGTAATTGGAATGACATGCAGCAATGAAGAGTTTTGAGTGTGGCCTCTGGTGCTAGCCTTGGCAAGCACAGGTAAGTCACATGACTGAGAGACATAGACAACATGTTTTCTCAGCTCCACTCCAGTCAATTACAGACAAAAATTTTGATTATTTGTAGGAGTGAGTCAGTGGTATAAAATAATTCATAGGGAGTTTCTGTCACACAACTGAAGATAAAATAGTTGCACAGAGTAAGGTATTACTAGTATTTATTTCAATTATTATGGTATAAGGACAAAGGACCTCTGAAGGGCAAATATTTGCCTGAGTGAAAACATCTGGGATAATTTTGAGAATTGCTGGGTTTATTTTTCAATTATCTTCCCTTTATGACAAGCAATGTCAGTGATTTTTCTCCAATAATTCATTTCCATCTTGTCTGGCCACCTGCTTCTAACCTCACTACCCTTTCACTTTAGCTAACTGCACAGTAATAAAAATAAAATGACAAGCACTGCTACTTCCAGGCATGGGGACTCAGCACTGGTACTGCTTAGGAAGCCACTAGGAATAAAGGATTCCTTAACACACAGTTGCTTTTATCCAAATCATAGAACTCAAAGGAAACACGTATTTCTATGTATGTGTAAATTATTTTAATATAAAAATTCAAATGTAGAATACGTGCAGTGAATAAAAAAAATATGTTTGAATCAAGGGCAATTGTAGGTGTAGGCTTCCTAGCACATATAGTAACAACAGGTTTATTTTAGTGATGAAGAAATGCAATACAAATTAATACGAGGATTTGAGCATAAAAAGAAAATCTCTTAAACGAACCAACCATGAAAGGAAAGAACGGGCTAAGACATCAAAAAGGAAGGTCTGAAATGATTAGTTTTCTTTACACAAATTATATATGGAGATTTATTTTATCTGGCTAATTTTTTTCTGACAGGTGTCATTTTTCTAAGGAAATGTTTCAAGAATGTTGTCAAATTTAGAAATTACCAGATGCAAGTCATTTCAGATAGTCGGAACTAGTAACCCCAATCCCTCAGGTGTTTAGTGAAGCTAAAACTTTCATTTTCTCTCCAGCTAAGCAAACACTAGCACAGAATGGCCAGTATTGTGCTATCACTCACTAAAATACACTATGAAGGAGTCAATTGAAACAACCAATTTATAAAATGTAATACTTATTCAAATTTTAGGGAATATTAAATTTTAATTTGTTGTTATTATTTTATGTTAATTACTACAGTTCTTCCAGGGAGTTAATTTTATCAGTAATTATCTAGATTTTTTTGCATCTGTGTTTATGAATAAATAGTTTTAAGTTTTTATTCCTGGTAAGTAACATAAACTATGCTAGTTAAACCTGATATTTTATTTCCAAAATTCTGGATAATACAGTTTTATCATGAAAAATAATTATAACCATAGCTCACTGTGCCCCTAGTTTCTTTTCCTATAGTCAGTGATCAGTTTCTCTGAGGGCATTTTCTGATTTAAGTAATGACTAACATACTCTGGCCCTCATTTTGTCACAGTGTCTAAATATCGCTGACCAAAACTGAGGTGCAGGTACACTCAGCACAGAAAGAGTTGCTAGCAGTCCTTGGGTGGGAACTGCAAGCAAATGTGTTGTCTTGATTTGTAAAGGGTTTTAATGTCATCAATAGTAATTCAGCTAAGAGAGAGTTGTAAAATGCAGCTCAAAATGTAGCAAATTGCATCATTGTTAGTGCTTTAGAAATTTAAAATATCTGCAGCAGATGGTAGAGCGAGGAGCAGTGTCTTGCTTTCGTGTCTCGGAAAAGTTAATGTCATCAGAAACCCTAGCATTGATTGTGGCTTCTTTGGCCTGTTAGGAAAAAATGTTATTTATTTTCTTTTGAATAATAGTTTTTCTTAGAAATATTTTAGAGAGGATGAAGAGATCAGTTTTCCTCAGAGAAATGATTCACTTTCGAAAGAACTAAGAAAATGTGCCTCTTATCTTTGGAAATGGAGAGCTGTTTTAGAACAACACACTTTGCTCTTGAGAAGAGCCCTCATTTACTTTTTCTGATTTGGGTTTAAAGAAGCCTAATAAATCGTTAATTTCATTCAAAATATTTCTATCAGTTTATAAACCTACCTGACTTTAATTTTAGTAGCACCATTAATGACTAGGTGCTTTTAACTCATTGATATATAAGATTAAGCTACCAGAAATTTCTTCTCCTTGGATCCTGGTTGTCTTGCATTTGCCCAGAGCATTAGACTGTAAAAATAAAATAACATGGATCCAATTTTTGGGGCAATACAAAGTTTCTTAAGTTGAAATTGATAATTGTAAAACATACTTGTTATTTCCATGCAGCCCTGAAGACACTGAGCATTTGATGACTTTAGTTTTGACATCATGCAAAGATCAAAGTGAAAAAAAATAGTAAATAAAATTGCCTTCTGTTTATTTTGTGGTCTTTGGGGAATTCTACTCTCTAAAGGAAACAAATATAACTAGTAGCCAGTCAAATAGGAAACACTTCACTGGAGATTATTATGTGCAAATGACCTTGGGTGTGTATTATGGAGGCTACTTGTACTTTTGAGACACTCTTGACTATATAAATTCATCTAATTGGTATTGTGTGACTTATGCATGTTAACTTACCTGTGTCGTGTTTTTTTTCTTATATGTAAAATAGAATTAATAGCTACGGACTAAAGTGTTGGGTGTGGGGATTTAAGATGGATAATGGTATAAAACGTATTTAATAGCGTCTCATAAATAGCAAGACAAGAACAAAGGTTTCAACAGTTATTACTGATATGTGTAAAATAATGCCACAAAGTGAAAGTCTTGGCAGAAGTGTAAACATGCATATAGGGAAAACTTATTAGAACAAAAGCTCTAGATAATAAATAGTTTTCTAGACAAGGGCTCCAAAATTGTTTTCTTTTAGTTATACAGTGGTAACTCCAAATTAAAAAGGACTTACTATTTTCAACATTCCTTACTTTAATTTTCTCTATTCCTTTATACTGTAGTTTCACATTCACTCTTTCATCCCATTTCCAGTGGAAAAAAAGGCTTTATGCATACTAAGCAAGCACCCGAACACTAAGCTACAACAGTATAGCTACACACACACACACACACACACACACACACACACACACAGAGAGAGAGAGAGAGAGAGAGAGATGCATGCAGACTAACTTTGTTTTTTATGCTAACATTACATATGTTGATAAGATGATGACTAAAGTAGAGATACATATAAAGGTAATTTCCCTAAGATAAGAATGCCACCCTGCCCATCTAGCTAGTGCTCAGCCTCCCTGAATAATTATGTAAAAGAGAAGAAATGCACTTATGGAAAACAGGGATATTTTCTTTCACTGAAAATTTGGATCAGGTTGAGTGTGTATGTGTGTCTGGTCTCTCCCCGCCCCTGCTCTCTGTCTCTGTCTCTGTCTCTGTCTCTGTCTCTGCCTCTGCCTCTGCCTCTGCCTCTGCCTCTGCCTCTGCCTCTGCCTCTGCCTCTGTCTGTCTGTCTGTCTGTCTGTCTCCTCTCTCTCTCTCTCTCTCTCTCTCTGTGTGTGTGTGTGTGTGTGTGTTTGTGTTTGTTTGTGTTTGTGTTTGTTAGGGCATGCATATAGTGGTCACAGGACAACTTAGTGAAGTCAGGTCTCTTTCCAGCTTTATAGGGGTCCTAAAACTCAAATGCAGTGCCTTTCTCTGCACAACTGCATTATCTAGGAGACATCTCTCTGATTTAAAGGGGCATTTTCATTCAGTGCTTGTCACTTGGTCATCATTTTAACTGACTTGTTATTACTCTATACTTGATCTCTTCCTTCAGATAACACATTCTATGGACTTCTTGTACGTGAAAGGAAAGGTAGATTAAACAAAGAAACAGCAAAAAGAAGGTGAGAGAAGACTGTTGCTAGGCGTGCTAGGGAATATTCTAGAGGACTCTTTTTAAAGATCTTTTATTCTGCTGTTCAGTACTTAACTTGTTTTTGTAGTTACCAGTCTATAGAGAGTCTTTTCTTTCAATTTAACATTTTGGCCTTTCTCTTACTTTAGCTTTAATTACATGTAAAGTTACTTGTCAGGGATCAGCATCTTGCATGCTATCCAGTGCTCCTTACTTTGTGATCAAGGACAAAGACATTGATGTTGTTGGCTGTTCTTGCTCTGAGCCTGCCATCTCTGACATTCATTTTCCAGATTTTCACCCTTGAAGAACAATGCATCATATTTGAGGGTCATCCCCTTTCACAGATTTCTGTCCTTAATGTACAAAGAAATTGTTTCTCTACTAGCTTCGTCTGCCATTTCAGCATAGCCCTTTAAATACAAGATATAAGCAAGATTGTTAGAGTAAAACTTATTTTACCTGGGTTTAAAAAATTCTCCCTTCAAATTCAGAACTCTTTAAAAAGGGGGAGGAAAGCCAACTAAATAAAATGCTGACATTATGTGGTTATATAAACATTATGTGGTTATATGACAGAATATAATTTTGTCACACAATTTCATTAGACCTATCATTTCCTGTGTCAGAACAGAACGACAAAAGAAAGTTTCTCCCAGTGACCTTGGATCCCCTGGTGTTGCCCAGACATGTAAACATCACAGAAAGTACATCCAACTCATTCTTTTACTGTGCAAGAAAAAAAATACATTTTTTCTCACCACTACAACTCAAATGTAGAACAAGTTCTGTCAGTTTGTATGTTCATAATGATGCTCAGTGAGATCCTGCCTCAATAAAGAGTTCTGATATAAGAGTTTACTTCTCTTGCCTCAATTGTAAAAAAGTAGAATAAAAGCTCAATACACAAATATATTAGTAGAATGATTACTTGAAAATTAGTCATTTCTACTCACTATTAATTTGGCACCAGCTCTTCATTAATTATGTCTTTATTGTTACTTTCCTTTGGTTGCCAGATATGGTGAAAGATTGAGACAGACAAAGGCATTTTTTTCCTGAACATGAAATTACTCCAATATTTATACTCCTGTACAGAAATCAAGTCAAATTAAACAAAGTATTATATATATCATCAAACTCTGAAATTTCCAGAGAAAACATAGTCAGTACTCTTCCAGTCATAGTTATAGAGGTGGACTTGCTGAGTTGAAATCTACTTGCATTTATCCAGGACAATGACTCACAACTGGGACATTATAAAACTGAAAGCTTACGTGCAGCAAAAAAGATAATAAGTTGAGTGAAAAGACCGTACACATAGTGGGAGATAATCTTTGTTACCTATACATATAGTAGAGGGTTAATATTTATGCTATATATTTAAAAAACTAATGAAAAACAATCAAAAAAGAAACAAATTAAAAATAGGTCACAAGTTTAATAAGGCAGTTCTCAATATATACAATGGCTAAGAAACACCTATAACCTACAAATGTGTTCAACATTTTTAGGAATTAGGGAAGTGCATATCAAAAATTTGAAATGTTTTTCTCTTAGCCTAGTTAGAATAGCTATGTTCAAGAAAACTTGTGGCAAAAATATTGATCAAGATATAAAAAAATGAGAATATTCATTCTTTGTTGGGGGCATTTTAAATTAGTGCAACCACTCTGGAAATCAGTGTAGAAAATTCTCAAAATGCTAAAATTAAATTTAGCCTATTACCTATCTATACTGCTCCTTGACATCTATAACATCCTAATCTGCAACTGTATTTACCACTGTTCTACTCATAGTAGCTAGCAAATAGAAACAACATAATTGACTTTCAAATGGATAAATAAAAAGGTAGTACATACACAGGAAGGCATTCGATTCAGCTGTAAACAAAAATGAAATTATGAAATATGTAGACAAATGGAAGGCATCCGATGTATTATACTGAGTGAGGCAACCCTAACTTGAAAAGAAAACACTACATGTTCTCTGTTACTACATGTTGTTATTTTGTGCATCTTCGGTCCAAATCTTTAGACCTCAGTATATAATTTGTGAATGGTAGAATGAATAAAAACTGTGGGTTGAGAGACTTTTATCTATGAAAAGAATAGGAAGGAAAACTTTTGAGGGGGACAAAGGGAGGATGTTTAAAGAACACTAAATATAACTAACAATATGGAGAAATATGTTTATTGAAAACATATATGAATATAATATATATTTAAGTGTACATGTATGCATATATGTGATTTCAATGAAGCTTCACTACTGGGATGATAGTAATCACTCCAATTTACTGAGAAGTATAATACATCTGCCTTTTAATTGTAGTCAAAGGATTTTCAGAGACTTCCAAAACAGTATATGCTACTCATCTTGCCCTTGGCCACACCCCATAATTTAAAGAAAATACCCTATTGCTCATGACACCATTGACTTTGGGCACAGGTCTTGGAGAAATTATTGTAGAACTGTTAGGGACAAGCAAAAGAAACTAATTCAAAATACTACCATTTCATTTTTGACTCTGTTTAATCATAGGAAGAAACTAAATCCATGGTCCCAGGCTGTAGAGGATCTGGGGACTTCCCAATAGCTGAATAGCTTCTGTCAAAACAGTTGTCTGAATCCAGACATCTCTGGGGAAACTTGTATAGAAACTGTTGTCTGAGTCAAGACATTTCAAGGACAACTTCTCCATTTTGCTAGCATGGTCAAACTAAATTCATGTTCCCAGGCCTAGGAACCTACTCCTATCCTGATTAAAGGAAAGTCACTTGATCAACCCCTTATGTCAAAATATAATTGAACAGTGCTATAGCTCCCCTGTTTCCCCTTACTTTATGATTTCATTCTTTAAATATGTTCTACGTATTTCAGGGTTCAGGTTGTATCAGCTCTCAAGTCTGCTCTATGACCCTGATGGAGCAGTAGTGGCTTGATAACAATAAATTTTTGTTATCTGTATTGTCTGGATTTAAGCAAACCCCATAACAGAAATAACATGAACACCTCCCTGAGGCATGCCTGACATAGTTCTTTAGCATGATATGCAATCTGCTAAGGGAGTAAAATACATACATATGTATTCAGCTGTAAAGCTTATGAACTACAGTGGTCTGTGTGCAAGGAAAGCCCATGGGTACAATAGTGGCATTTATATCTTGTGCATAAACCACCAAGCAGTTGGCCTTCAGGTTCACACGAAGAAGGGAATTTATAAGTCATGGATCCTTGAGGAGAACCTAGTACATTCCTAAGCCAGTACAATTCTCAATTTTATTCTAAGTGCTTATTCTTACAGCTGAGCATAAGTGAAGTTCTCACTTGTCATCAGCGAAGCTTATTATTATAACAGATATTGATAATTATATAAATGCTCAGCTGATCAAAAAAAACAGAGAACTATTGAAATAGGAGTGTCTAGGCCCAGTGATACATTAAAAAATAAAATTAAAAAACAAACAAACGACATCAACAGCAAAACCCAACTCCTACACCAAGCTTAGAGAACATCATAGAAGAAGGGCCAAAGGATGTAAAAGCCAGAGACTCTAGATAACTGCTTCAAAAGTGTTTTCTATATACAACAGGAATCTGTGGCTATTAAATCTTAATAGTGTGAGCTCCGAAATAAGATCTGTACAATACCAACATCAGCTGACATCCCAACATGAGTGAGAGAGATTTCACATGGCTCTTCTTCCAATTGAAAAAGTACAGGCTTATTGCTATAGCTGCTAAGAGAGAGATAATCTATCATTTCCAGAGACATTGCCCCCTGGTAAGTTACCCAATCCAAGTGTTACATATTTAAGTAATATGATATGAACTCAGAAGGTTATGCTTATGTACATATGTTCGTGAATGTATACATATTATCAATAATTAAATATGAGGGAGAGTTGGGAGAACATGAGAGGAGTTAGAAGAGAGAGAATGGATATGGAAATGGTGTAATACAGGATTCATATATGAAATTCTGAAAACATAATAAGATGAATTTTATGATAAAGGTGTCATTGAATCATGGGCATCAGTACTTCCTGTTAACAACTTAATGCAGTCTGCCAGGCTCTGTCTTAGGGTGTGCTCTATCACTCTCCATTAACAGAATCTTCCTGCGATTTATATGGATGTTGAAAATACTGCACCTGCAGAAGGAGGGAAAGAAATGCATTCAATGTCAGGTTTCCAAAATCATTTTGTTCCTGAATCTACTCTCATTTTCAAGGGTGTAATGTTAGCTTTTACATATACAGATATTTCATTTACTTCCTAAACATCATGAGTGCTTGGTTTCAGGATGATTTCCCTACATGACTGGTCTAGGGTAAGGGGACTTCCACTCAGCTCTCACAGTTCTGGGTCACTCATAGTTTTTGTCTTCACTGCCTTCTATTTAACTACAACCAAACTATGACACCAAACCAGTTTAAATTTTTACGTTTTCACTGATTACCAGCACAACCCTTACCATACAAATGACCCAGGATTTAATTCCTTACTAATAAACAAGATAAAATGATGACTTAGTCTCTTTTAAGTTTTGAAGCTGAAGCAGATATTTTCACACACTAGAGAAAGTATTGTACATGATTAACAGTGATTAACCTCTGTACAGTCTTTCTGAGAAAACAATGCCAAAGAATTGTATTGTGTGAGGCTACTGTTAAAATTACAGACAAGTAAATCCAGAGACTCAAAACAATGGTGTTGTTTAAAGAAAATTTAAAATACAGAACAGATTTTTTTGTTTTTTGTTTTTTCTAAATTTAGGCGTCAACTTTGAAGTACTGTACACATTCCCATTTTGCACTAAACTTTGTTGAAATTGCTCATAAATAAATGAGAAGACTAATGAACTCAATTCAGCCACATATTCATTTTATTTCTCTCTTTGACCTAATTTTCCTAAAACTTTCTTTTCTTATTCACAGCTGTGCTATTTTGAAGCATAGACACTTATCAAATATTTTGCCTTCAAAATTTCACAAAGAAAATGACTATTAAGGAGGTTTTAGGGACAAGGACAGGCTAATCTCTGTGGAGTAATATGATTAGGATTGAAAATTCAGAGACAATATTTACAGAGGCAAGCCTGAGGCTTCCTATTCAGCATTATGTGTGCTGTGTTCTTATATATAAAACCTCATCTAATACTCAGAACAGTGCCAAGGAGTAGGTGTAATCATTTCTTTTTTACAGAGGGAAACTCGAGCGCTAGGAAGTCAAACTGTTTGACAAAGAGCAATTGGCTTCCAATTTAAAGTGCTGCACACCATACCCACGCCATATATGTAAATGTATTTTAATATATTTTTATTGAGATATTATATATAGTTGGGCATTCTTAATACATGTTATAAAAAGGCTTTGTCTTCTTTGGCAGGTTTATCTAAATAATAAATCATTTTAATATTAAAAAATCAAAAGTAACAGAAAAGGCTGTGGTTATGATCTAACCACTAAGTACAAACACCTTGTCCATGCTGTCACTTGTTTGGTTTCTTTAAAATCTAGGGGTTGTAGCTATAGAGGAAGATCAGATGGCACAATGCTTGTTTACCATTCATGAAGCTCTGGCTTTAATACACAGCAACACATTTAAAATCAAAAGCAACAATGCCAACACCAAAAGGCCATGGTGGCACAGCTTATAATCGCAGCACCTAAAACAGAAAGAAAAGATCAACAAAATTAAGGTTATTCTTGACTACTAGTAAGTTCTAGTCCCAGACTGGGATCCATTGGATCATGTTGCAAAAGTAATAACTAAAATAAAGTAAATACATTAAAATCCTAACCATTAGCAATACCTTAGAATGGGACAGTCTTAAAAATACGATTACTGAAATTATAATTAGTTAAAATAAGATCATTGGTGTATGGAATTCCTAATGCAATATAAATGTTGTCTTAGTACAAATGTTTTCACAAGAAGACAGAGAGGGTACCCAGGGCACTAATGGAATCACAGGTACACTCACAACGCCAGGAGCTACAGATAAGATCCAGGTTTCCTTTCATGGATTCAGGGAGAATGAAGCCTTGCTAACACAGCCTTGATTTCTGATTAGTCTCCAGAATGCAGGAATGCCACATGTCTATCTTATATGTCTTATAGTTTGAAACTTTATTAAATCCACTAATCTAGTACACTTGAAATAGATAATTGGCTGAAAAATAGAAAGGCATCCAAACTGTAGTCAGCCTTCAGTAATAAGGAGGTTACACACAGAGATTCTACATGTATTAATTCTAATAAATTTGGATGAAAACAATTATTTGTAAAGGATTATGTCTAAACTCAATATATACAGACTCATATTCTTACTTCTGAACAGTGCAGTTCAGTAATTATTTACACAGTGTTTACGTTAAAATAACAGAATTTGTATGCTTACAAAATATGTGCATTAGGAATCTAACATGATGTTAGTATATAAGAGCATCTTTGTAGGTAGAAACTAATGCCTGAATATCTTACTAAGAATGTATTTCAATCTACTCTCTTTAGGCTGCTAGGTGGATACTGGTAGATTAAAAAGCTAATTTGTAGACTCAGTATTTCCTAATACGTGACTGGGGGTACAATTGTTGAAATTTAGCAACACCTTGTCATGTATATATTGCAGTCAGATAATCATATAACAACAGAACCTAGTAATTACAATAAAGGCCCCAGAGCTTGCAAAGTCTAAAAAATCATTACTATCTACCTTTCTAAAAATATTTTTCTTCATTAAATGATATCAAAACCAAATTTCTAATTGAATGTGGGTTTCAAGTCACTAAGAATAAGTCACTGACTTAAACTCAGATTCCTGGCTTGTGATCAACTATCACCACACCTATTATTGTATATGATATAATACATTTCATAGGTTATTGGTAGCTGTAGTCTTTCTGTGGTAATTAATGTATACATTTCAACATGAAAAATGTTAAAGAGATTTAAGAGCTTTCTTGAGGCTATATTAGCAAATAAACAGCATTTGCACACAAATCTGAATGGCTCTAATATTTTCTATATTTCCCCAGTTTCATTTCTGATTATTGAATTCATAGATGAGTCTTACTTTTGACCTTATTATATTCTCTTGAACATTTTCTGGAAACTCTACAGATATGATATTAACATAACAAAAATTCCCCTTTGTAAATAGAATAGTTGAATAAATGTTAGCATATTTACTGAGTTGCCCAAGCCACCATGCCACCTTAGTGTGGAATGTCACCTTAAAACAAATTCCACTAGCTGAGAGTTCCCAGCTCCTGAAACTGCTAATTTACTATTCTGCATGGGATTCTTTGCGAGACTTGACATGACACTTGAGTTGTTCCACAGAGTAGCATTCGTTCATTCAGTGCCCAATTGTATTGATAAATATTTCATGCTGGCTATGCCACATTAAATTATCTGTTGACTATGTTGTTTAATGTCTTAGCTGCTACTCGTTAAGTTTTCTATGAATACCTGCACACTGTCCATAGAGATACCGCAAAGCCTGAAACCTTTCAGATTTCCTGCTATCAATTGTTCATTTCCCTAAACTTTGTCTTCTCTTAACTACTAAATGATTCTTCCCAATATTCGGTTCTTTTACCCTCTAAGATTATTATTTCTGATATAATTCCCAGTACAGGAGTCAGCTTCCCTTCTCCCTCAGCTGATAGTTCTTCTCATTGTTTGCTTTCAGGAAAGCATTCTTATGGTAAGTGTGTTTGTATCATAGAACCATTTCTGAAACAAAGAGAATCTTTGCAAACATCTTCTAAAACTTATTCTAATTTATCTTTTAATTCCATGGCTTATGTTTATATTCCACAGTGGAGTCTTCACAAACTTTCGTGAATCAGTTTCTTATTTTGAATTCCCATGATACTCCATTTTCAGCCTAAGGATATATTTTTTTAAATTAACGTGCATTCATTGTGCAAACTAATGGGTTTAGGTATGGCATTTTATACATGTGAATAATAAATATGTATTTGTTTATGTATTATATATGTCCTAATTTTGCATAGTATTTATGATATTTAGCATTATTAATTAAAGGGTTGATTAAAGTTGAAGGCTTGAAAAATGCCTGAGATCTTTTCAGCAATCAAGGCAGACAGAAAAGGGTATCTATACATAGGCAGAAGGGCAATGTTGAACATTGGTAAATTGACTCAGAATTTGATGACAGACAGAAAAGTCAGAACTAAACCCATAAACATCCTCAAGGAAAACATAGGCATGAATTTCCATGAGATTGATTATAGAATGTTGATAGACATAGTAAAAATAAGAACTTTTATACATTGGTAATGAACAACTTTGGAAACAATTTTGTCAATTCTTTTTTTTTTTTAATATTAGAATTACCATGCGACAAAGATTCTATTCTAGATACATACTCCCAAATTGATATAAAAAGTGAAAGGAGAAAGAAGAGGTAAGAGGAGCTGGGGAAAACAATATCAAGTTGTGCAAGAAGAATGGTCAAGTTGAAGGATATAGAATGACTGTTTTTTTCTTAGCAGTCAAAGGGATTCTTTGATTAACATAAAAACCTGATCTGATTCTCCAATCCCAGGCCTAGAACTTGATGAGCTGCTGTTTGCTTATTTACCTGTGTAGAAGGCACAACAACCAGATGTGCTTCTCAGATGCTCATTTGGATATAGACCCCAGAGAGTTACACACAATCAAACACATCTGATAGTCATAATTTCTGGAAATTCTGAGCATCAAGAATTAACTGTGAGACCTGGCGTTTCAGGTACACTGGTGATCTTAGAGGTTGAATCTGTTAAGCTTGTGCTTTTTCCTCTGTGTGTGTGTGTGTGTGTGTGTGTGTGTGTGTGTGTGTGTGTGTGTGTGCGCGCGCGCATGCATGTGCCTGTGTATTTGGAAGCTTCTAATTTCAGATACCCATAGTGAAGCACTAAAATCAACAATATAAAGGTGGATGAAGTTGATAATTCCACAACCCGATGATACTTACCATGTTTAAGAATTCAGGAGCCAGAAAGTTCACCTAATAATTATGCTATAAATATGAATGTGTGTGGAATACACCGGCTCTCACCTCTTTGTGGTAAGTAACAAAGTGTAAGGCATATGAAACCCAAGATCACTTCATCCCTACAGGGTAACTTACAAATGACTATTGTGTGCTTCTGTTTTTGAGAATGTTATAAAAATACATATCTTATCCTACAGCTTTTAAGTTATTCCAAAATAATTCTGTCACAATGTTGTAAGTGATATATATATATGCACTGAAAGTAGGCAAAATAGCCCTGGTGTATAAATTTACAACTGTATTTATAGGATGTTTAAATTTCCTACAATCTATTCTATTATCTTGAATGAAGCACTACAACTTCTTGCCTTTGTAACTTATCACTTTTGAACTAATACAAAATATTTTCGATTCAATCCTAACTCAACATTCTCTCCAGGAAAAATAACAAATTTCAACTTCTCTGCTGTAATTTAATAATATTTATGAGATCTAAGAATGGGTAGTCTAAGCCTTAACACATCCAGATATGCAAAGACACAGTGATACTGTCTAGGTTATATTTTTAGTAAAATGCTCACAAAGAGAAAGAACATAGCAAGAGACTATAAAACATGGTGGAATTCTCTAAAAAATGTGTGTTGCATAATTGCTGGATTTATATTCTCTGTGTTTCCCATTTTGTTTTTGTTCTCTTTTCTGGAGCTTATAATCTCTCTCTCTCTCTCTCTCTCTCTCTCTCTCTCTCTCTCTCTCTCTCTCTCTCTCTCTCTCTCTCTCTGTGTGTGTGTGTGTGTGTATAGAGATTAGATAGATAAATAGATAGATAGATAGATAGATAGATAAATAGATAGATAGATAGATAGATAGATGATAGAGATTTTCACATAGATTTCCCTTATATATCTAATGTAATATAACTGCAATAGTTTTTTGTCTAACCAATTATGTAGGATCAAGGGGAAAGCACTGTATGCCAAACAGTGATATTCTCTACATCTAAAATCTAAATAATGTGTAATAGTGTGTCCTCTATTTTCATATTCTTTTTAGTCATTTATACTTAACCAGTTTGGAAAGAATGACATTTCCAAACTCTCCGTAATATATAAATAGCATGTCTTCCTTCATGAGTTTCTTTCCTTCTTTCTTTCTTTCTTTCTTTCTTTCTTTCTTTCTTTCTTTCTTTCTTTCTTTCTTTCTTTCTTCCTTCCTTCCTTCCTTCCTTCCTTCCTTCCTTCCTTCCTTCCTTCCTTCCTTTCTTTTTTTGTTTTTGTTTTTTGTTGTTGTTTTTTTGTTTTTTGAGGCAGGGTTTCTCTGTGTAGCCCTGGCTGTCCTGGAACTCACTTTGTAGACCATGCTGGCCTTGAACTCAGAAATCCTCCTGCCTCTGCCTCCCAAGTGCTGGGATTAAAGGCGTGCACCACCACCACCTGGCTCCTTTGTGAATTTCTTAAAATAATATTCAGTAAAAACAAATGAAAAAAGAAAAAGATTTAAAATTTTTAGTGTTTATGGTAGTTGATTCCAAAGAAGAACATTGAGGAAAATTTAAATACAAACAGCCATTCACACAGGCAAACTGTTCGCTTATAGGGCTCCTCTTACCATCCCTTTCCCACAATGATGAGGAAGAAGAACACAAGGGAACAGGTTTAATATGGTTGGGAATCCACCAGCCAGAATGGCAGAACTGTTATCATCTTGTTGATGCTTCATGTTGCAGAGATACTAATTTTCATGTGTGTCCCAGAATGTAAACAGATGCTTGAATATACTTATGTTCTTACTTTGAGTCATTTGGGAGGAGAGGAGATGAATAATATACTGTCATTTCATTATAACATTTTTTAAAAACTTGGTTATGGATGTCTATCATGTACAAATCAGTTGATAGTAGAAAGGTTTCAGTGTAGTCGTGGTATTTATAGTGAAGAATATCTAAGAAGCCATTTATCAGATACTGACATTTTCACTTGAAAGAGTGGCAAAATATGGAAACAAGAAATTTATTTTCATTAAGAGAAAGGTGCTTCTTTCCAAACTAAATCACCTTGTCATGGCTACATTACCTGTCTCAGAAATAATTACTTTCTCTTTCCAAACTCATCTGACACCAATTTCTTCCCTTTCTTTCCAAAACTAACAAATTTTCTTATTCGCTTCCTTTCTCCCTAACTTGGGTACTTATATGCCTAACAAAGGTTGATAGACTCTAGTTTTTAATACATTTCCACTAAATTTTACAAATAGAGTCATAATATTTTAAGACTGAAAAAAACTGGTATTTCTTGTGTTTTAAAATAAATTAATTGAACTAGGAAAGAGACTGAAAATGAGAAGCAGCTTTTATATTTCAAAAATGAAATAAAATGATCACTTTCAAATTCTGGGAGATTCTCAATATAATTCAGTAGAGGAACTACAATGAATGACCATATTATCAATATATAAAGTACTTTAAATGTAAATTTCTGATTTGGTGAACTGATGTGTCCATGATATTTGATCAAGAAAAGATGTTTTGTTTTATTTGAATTCCTGTATCACATTGATGCCAAAGACACTGTTGTTTTTAAAGTGCATCAGCTAGGACATCACAAAAGTACCACTTTCCAAATTGCTATGGGTAGCAGCAAGACAATCAAAGGCATCATTCTAAATTGACTTTTACATTGCGAGAAATTTACTGATCTAAAAATTTACCAAGAGGGAGACCAGCACATCTGCCCCTATAGAAATGATTTTTGCATAGTAAGTGTTGATCTGCATAACCACATGATGGTTGCAAGTGCTGATTACCAAATCTGAATCATCATTACTTAGCAAAGTTCTATAAATACACATGGCACCATGTAATATATTCAGCTGCACTAAATTAATGACAAAGTCCTCATCCCAAGGAGCTTGGGGTCTAAAACTGAAGAATGGCACAAAATACAAATATGCAGAAAATACGGCATACAAGAGAAATTGTCAGTGAAATAGTTTCAGTGGAAGGTTTTTATGGTTTGAATAAAATGATAAATTAAAAATTTACATAAAACTTCATTTTTGGATTCATCATGCTCGAAAGTAAGCATTTCTAAAATACCACCTTCTGAATTCTTGGGATTATGTGTGTATGTGAATAACATATATATTCTTCATTTTTTATATTTAAGAATGATAAAATCAGTATATCCAAATTGAGTTCTTTATCCCTTCATGGTGTTCATATTTTTTACAATCTGCTCCTGACCACGAAAGACATTTTCGAGATTCTGTCTGCTCATTATCTTCCCCTACCAAACACCAAGTCCTGGTAGTTACCAAAGATATGGCAAACTCTCCAATTTCATCTGATACGTTCTATCTAAGTTCCTTCGGATTTCTATTAAAGGAATACTGTTCTTTCCTATCTGTTTGCATTTTAGTTTCTCACCAACAGTAACTTTGTGTTAGCTTACCCAGTCAGTAGGTATAGCTGTCTATTTTCTTTCTACATTCTCTATTGTTGTACATCTAGCAAAAAACCATGTATCTATATAATATTCCCAACACTCCAGAGAAATTAAATTTGTTCTCTGATGCATATATCAACATTCAATAAAATTGTCCTGTCTTACGAATAGTTTCTGTCTGCCATTTCATAAAGATTATCCCCTTACACCACTCAGAACACAGCGTTTACCTCCCTAATATCCATCCACCCATTCCTTCTCAATTTAAGGCATAAACTGTTCCTGTCCTCCAGAGGTGTGTTTCTGTTCCTCCAGATGTGAGAAAAGGTGATCCGTTATGCCCCAACATGAGGCTTGTTACTCATTGCAAGGATAATGTTTCTCCTGTCCTTGGATTTAGACACAATACTTATTCCTGGAAATGACTTTCTTCTCCCTCTGTCCTAGGTGGAGCTTGAATAAATGTTTTGTTTTGACTCCGAAGTCTCTTTTTGTAGTTGAGACTGCCTGGAAGTCATAGCTATCCCCCTAGGCCATTCCATGAGTATAAGAGTGGCAAGAATGTACTACCACTGTGGCTACCCAATACTAATTTTAATCATATATGTTAAATACTCAGTCAAACTGCTTCTAAGATTTGACCCATGCATGTGTTAACCTAACATGGGAGTTAGTCATTTTTACATCAATACATTTAGAGCTGTTTTTAAAATCTGTATCATAAATGTTCTATTGCTAGAGACTTGGATATTTTACTTAAATTATCATTAAAAAATTAAGTTCTAGGAGGATGAGGCATGTATATACCTTGGTATATACCTGATTATGTCTATGCAGGTATATTACGTTATTAGTAATTTAAGCAGATCATTTGTCAATAGGACTAAAGTAAATATTCTTGTGACAGAAGATTGAACTACTTAATGTGAAGTCCCTCTTCTCTCGTGACTAATCTCAAATGATTAGAGAACTATATCGGAGATGGGTTACATAGTGTAAACCCAGCACTCAGGATAGTGATCTAGGTCTATGCCAGAAACTGGGTTACTTAATACAATCTTAGTGCTTGGAACAGTGGCCTCGCTTTATGCCAGACATGGGGTGT
Organism: Mus musculus; assembly: GCF_000001635.26. Lineage (NCBI taxonomy): Eukaryota > Metazoa > Chordata > Mammalia > Rodentia > Muridae > Mus > Mus musculus. Next base: position 82,723,682 of record NC_000079.6, read on the forward strand.
ATACTATAGTCTCTGTACTCAAGGGAATTGCAATCTCAGAACTCTGGCAGAATGGTTAAAATTTCAAAGTAAACCTATACTACCTGGAAAACTTTAGTACAGTCTGAATTATAAACCAAGACCATCTCTCAAGAAATAGAAATAAAAACATGCAACAACCTTTCAAAGTACTGCATGAGGCAATTCACTGTGAGGCCAAACCCCATATGGAAATTGTCTTTTTTTTTTTTTTTTTTTTTTTTTTTTTTTTAGACTGTGGTAACAATAAAAAACAAAACATGAATTGGATGAGTTAAAATAATGAATGGTTACCATATCTCAGTTATGGAAAGAATAATTTCAAAATCAAGGTATCAATGGGGCTATCTTTCTTTGAACTATCAAAGGAAGAAACTGCCTCATTTTTCACCCATGGTTAATTGCATTGATATTCATATTTTGTCCATTAAAAAGCTATTCTGAAGCCTAATTCCCAATATGATAATGTTGGAAGATGGGACTAAGGTAATGATAGTGACAGTTTCTAAACCAAATTGGTGTACTTGCCATACACCAAATGTGCCAGTAGCTTGATTTGGGACTTAATAGCTTACAGAACTAAGAGATAAATTTATGTTCATTGTAAAGTATTTGTATTAAGTACTCATTCTGTTGATGCTTTAGTAGACTAAGATCCATTGTATGGCATTCTGACAATCATTAGTAACTTTTATATCTCATTACCCTTGTGTGTTTGTATCATAAACCTCTTTTTCTGTTATGTAAATTTTTATTGAAATTTTGTAATATATATATACATACCATATATATATATATATATATATATATACATACCATATATATATATATATATATATATACATACCATATATATATATATATATGTAAGATATTTTCTTTATTTACATTTCAAACTTCATAAGAGGTATATGATGTTACCTGGGGAAAGGGATACCATCATACACATATTATGAAGTATGGTGTTTTGAATATGCTTGGCCCAGGGAGTGGCACTATTAGGAGGAATAGCCTTTTTGGAATAGGCATGGCCTTGTTGGAGAAAGTTTGTCACTGTGGACATGGGCAATGAGACTCTCCTAACCATGTGGGAACCAGTTGTCTCCTAGATGCCTCCAGATGAAGATGTAGAACTCTCAGATCCTTCTACACCATACCTGCTTGGATGCTGCCATGCTCCCACTTTGATGATACTGAACTTGACCGCTGAAAACTGTAAGACAGCCCCAATCAAATGTTGTATTTATAAGAGTTGCTTTGGTCATAGTGTGTGTTTACAGCAGTAAAACCCTGACTAATACATAAAGATCCCAGTTACACTGAATCCTGACTCCAGCAACTTTGATAGTTTCATTTTAATAAGTATTTTCATCTGGAACTGATCTATTTTGTAGATAATACAAGATATAATGTAGCATACTTGCAGAGGTTAGGGACTCTGCACCTCATTCTTCTTGGGACAAAAGGATAAAGTTAATCTGTGACAAATGATAGCACCTATTGCTTTGTCTTTGTGGAAGGACATGTCACTGAATGCCTTGCTCTTCATGGTGAAAAGGTTAATTGTGCTGGTAGAGCACCCCCATTGCAGGCAGGTAAGAGAGAAACCTAAAAGTTAAAAAAAGCAAATAAATACTGCTATTGTCTATGAATAGAACCCAGATAGTGAGACAATGACTATTTCCAACTACACTTTACCCATAATTGTCTCTTGTATTGGAATGAAGGCATCTTCTAAATGGATACTATCTAGCTCTGTCAGGTCAGAAGTGATTGACATTAACAACATGACCTGGCTGGTGAAGAGGTGGTTTTATTTAATTTTGTTTATAAATCAATTAATTCTTTTAAATTTCACAGGAGAGAACTACTGTGTGATTTTGTTTTTACTCTAATTGAAATTATCTGCTTAACAAGATGAGGGACTTATGTAATTTTGATGAATGAAATGAAATAATATATTACTCAATTTTAAAAGATTAAAATTGATCCAGAGCACAACACAGACCTTCCAGTTGAAACACAAAACCAAAGGTCTCCAGCTAAGTGGAAATACTGTCGCAGAAAAAACACAAAAAAAGTATGGTTAGAGACAGGCAAATTTTCCTCTCTATGAAGTCTTAATGGGGAAAACTGCCATATAATCTCTTACAAGTCACTATATCTTTCCAAATATAAATTATCAAACATTATATAATCTTAAATGATTTCTTGTGATGGTACAATTTAGAAAATGCATGTAGGTATATTGTCTGGTAGTTAGAATTCAGTATATTTTTCATAACATTATTATGGCTGTGAGAAATTTTTACCCAAGTTACCTGAAGTAAAATTAGAAAAATCTAAAATATGGTGAAGTATTAAAGACAACATGGGAACATAACAAATTATACCTATAATCTTCATTCGTGGGACTCTACTAAGGCAGGGGAGTTAAGTCCCAGACCATCTAGGTATAACACAGAGTGATTGCTTCAAAAGAAAGAAACAAAATAATATATATTTTCAATCTTAAGAAATGTTTAGTAAATAATGTTACTTGCTTAGTTATGCAATTTCATAGTATGCTATAAATTTCTTTCTAGAGATTAAAGACTACTGTACCTCTATGCCTCCTTTTGATGACTTTCTAGATATTTCTTCCTGTTCTTGCAACTCAGTGGTTTTGAAGAGATTTGAATGGATCAGTTCACTCATTTTTTTAAAATTTTTGTTTTGTTTTGTTTTGTTTGTTTTTAAAGACAGGGTTTCTCTGTGTAGCCCTGGCTGTCCTAGAACTCACTTTGTAGACCAGGCTGGCCTCTAACTCAGAAATCCACCTGCCTCTGCCTCCTTCCCAAGTGCTGGGATTAAAGGCGTGCAGCACCACCTCCTGGCTCAGTTCACTCATTTAATCGCAGCAGCTGACCTTGACCTTGCTTATGACCTCAGATCTACACAATGGCTTCCCTGACCTTCAGCTGATATTTGCTTTCATCTTCATCTGTGTGTGTGTTGCTACTTCTGTTTTCAAAATACACATGTTTTGCTTTTCATATGCTTCAATTATTCAAAATATTAACCATTCTCTTCCTCTGCATATGTGTATGTTTATTCATATACATGTTTATGAATATATATGCATATACACACATATCATTTTGTCCTCTCCTATGATGTCAAGGAACACTGACACCCATCAAACTTTCCTCGGTGAATATCTTGCCCCCTAAATCATTCCCTCCAGTTAGGAAAATTGGAGGATTGTGAACAATGGGAGTTTATCTACATTGCCTTGCCACGATGTGTGCAGTATTTGCAGTAATACAGATGATTGCTTAAGTTTCATTAAAATTCATTTGTAGAAAATTAGGCTATAATGTCATGGATATTAGGGAGGGGCAGTTTGCAGAAATGATAAGATTATGGCTATAAAGGCCTCATGAATGGTGTTCATGTAGAGGAGTCCCTGAGTAGTTAAATTTCCCATGTGAAGATATAATAAAAGGGAAACCATCTGTAACCTAGAAAGAGTCCTCCCTAGATGCCAAATTTGCCTAAGCCTTGATTTTAAACTTCTTTGCCCCCAGAACTCTGTTAATTCATTAATGCTATTGTGAAACATCTATTTTATGATACTTTGCTGCTATTAATCAGGGTATTAGAAATACTAGGTAGCTGTCATTACAAATGTATGGAGAACCAGTGTTTGGTCCTTTGACATGAGCTTAGCCATCACCTTGCAGGAGAACTTATCTTAATTGTTTTTTCAGACAAGACAAACACTACGGCTCTCCTGCAGAAGCCAGAGGATGCACTCCCTGTACCTTCTAGCTTCAGAATCCCGCGTTGTTAATGTTGTCCCTGGGAAACGCTATCGACAGAGTGCAGGAAGAAACTGTGCTTTAGTCACTGAAACATTCCCAGAACCTTATTTGGCAAATAATCAACACTTAATAAATATTTGTTAAAAGAGTGTTATGCAGACGTACTGCAAAGTAGCCTTTGGCCAAAGTGATGATCACAGTATTAGAAAATCTGTGCTGGTTTCTTTCCCTCTTTGAGAACAGTTAACATTGATTTATCTTGAACTGTTATGCAAGCTGTAACTAAAAACAACTTGCTTGACACTGATTATAAAAATACCACTGTACAGACTGTGTTTTAAAATCCCAATATTGAAGCTTAAATCATTTATAGTGATGTCCATATTAAATTCGCTCTACCTACGTTCACTAAGTGTTGAAAGATTTGTTTTTTACAATTTCCCTACAGATTTATGCTCCAGACGCTACTGCACACACTTCCCTTTCTAGGTCCCTGCTATTCCTAAATGCCACAAATCAGTCATAGTCCACCTGATGTCAGGACTGTGCAGTGGCTCAGAAATCACCCATTGGGTCATTCAGCATCAACATTCAGCTATTCTCTAACTTCATGTAGGAACAAGTGAGGGTTGGCTTGACCCACAGGGAGTGACCACATCTAAATTTTAAGGTTTCAAGTAGAAAACATTTACATATTTTTATCACTGTCTCTTTCTAAAACGTGGAAGGAACAGATTTTGAATTCCAGGTATTTTTTTTTTTGTTATATAAATTAGATATTTCATTAGCTATGTTTCTTTGGAAACTGGTGCTTTGTCATCAAAGATACTAAATTGTTGCCGTGGAGAGAAATCAAATGTGAGAATATTGTATAAGCAAACTGATAAATTTTACATATAAAATTAGTCAATGCTTTTAGTAAATAGCTGTGTTATCACATGTTACATTATTTCTTCCACCACTAAGCATCACAACATCAGGATCCTTAAAATATTCTCAGAACAGTAGTGTGGCTAACAATATGGATAGTTCCATAGATAGAGAGTCTGGTATTGTGGATGGAAGCACACTGCTCTAATTCATATATAAAAGCCCCAGACAACAACAACAACAAAAATTCAGCCCATTAAAGTGGTAACAGAATTTACCCGAATTCTTAAAGGCTGGGAACCCATGTCCACAATGAACAGCCAGTATAGATAGATGCCAAGACAGAACCCAAACTGGACGAGGTTTAATGAGCAAATACCTGCTTTGACACATGATTCTATTGGACTTCCAGCATCCATACCAGGGAGAAAATTAAATTGTGTTCCAAGCTTGAAGTTTTTTTATTGCAACAATCCTACTGTGGCTTTGTTGTACTCCTGACTGTGACGCAGCTTTCTCCTGCATCCATCATTTGTCACAAAGAGATAAATAAATAAAAAATAAACATTATAGGTTCATTGAGATATAATTAAACAATATTGGTGGGCCAATTAAAGATTTTCAAGTTCTCACTTTCATTATTTGATACTGACACTCACTAAGCTATAAATGTATTTCCCGTAAATACAAAGCTTTACAAATCTATTTTCAGTAATACTAGACTTTCTTTCACTTTGGAATATGAATCAGAACAGAGGGATTGAATAGAAAGATTTCCTGCTTCACCAATAACTTTCCACGTTTCGTATCGTTACCCCACCTCTCAGAATACCTACATTTCTAGTTTTACAAAATAGTAGTTAAACAAGTATAAGATACTCACTTGTGCAACTAGAAGAGAATACTGAGTTCTGAAATGGGGTTACATCCAATAGTGTGTTTATATAGTGGAAATATTCCTGGTATTGAGCCTTCCTTGTGCCCAACATATGGCAGCTCTATCTAAATATTGCTGTGAAGCCACCTTTCTTTCTTGGAAAACAAGGCAATAGCCACAGTGTAGCCAAGCTTTACTAGGGCCACAACATGTGGCAAAACAGTATAACCATGATGCTCCAGCAGAGTAAATTGTACTTCAAAATTTTATTTTTCTACTTATTATGAACCCAGTAAAACTGAGGCCCAAGGTAGGGTTGTCAAATTTGATTTGGCCCAATATGGAGTGGGATATATTTTTTATTAAAACACATTTCTTGCTTATTTGTAATTTAGTAGCTGCCTATCTTGTATTTTCATCCAGTAACAGAAGCCCAAGGAGACTAATTTGTTGCCAAAAGTTACACACAAGACAGATTTTAAACCCTTCCATTCCACACACAGAGGTAAGAACCTTATTTTTATGGTTAAATTGGTTATGTGCAAGTTTAAAGAAAGAGCATTTGGCTAGGAGGGAAGATATTAAGCTAGGAATTAGTCTAGCTGGTAATTAGAATAGATTCATAGATTGGACTGATTGTAAATAAGGTCAAGGCAAATGCTCCTGGAAAGTGTTGTCTCTGACTGGGACCATAGGGCCCTAATTAGTTGGGCAATCTGCTTTGACATCAGGAACAGAACAAAGCTTTAAAGCAGATTGTGGAGTGGGTTTCTTTTTTTTTTGGTTTGTGTGTGTGTGTGTGTGTGTGTGTGTGTGTGAGTGTAGTTAAAAATATCTTTATTTTTTCCTTGTATTGGAAAACATTTCCTGAATTGGAAATAATGCTGCAGCTGAAATAGCTGCATATAATTAGAAAATGTTTGCTAGGGGATCTCCTTGCTAAGGGGTGTTATTTACAAGGGTATGCCCATGGTTCACAGAGAACCAACGCTGAATCTTTCTTCTCTGGGGGGCAAGTTATTCCTAATCTAATCTGTTTCCTTCAGTCTGTATAATGCATAAGCAAGCCTTGCTATCCTGTACAGCAACCTGGAAGCTCTACAAATTAGATCAACTACAAGGTGTGAGTATTATCCAAACTTATCTGTTCTCATTCTAACAGAAACAAAAGTAGTAGACAGAGATACAAAAAAGGATATTTTGTAAGAGAAAAAATAGTTTATCCACTTAATTTATACTTTGTCTTTCTTTCATACAAAAGCTATTTGTTTATTCATTTTTAAGAAGACCAGGGGGTAGGTTGACAAATATAGTCACCCACCTGCTGAGCACACTTAGATTTAAATAAATGAAAGAAAACAACAGAGGAGCTAAATCTAGCTTAAAATATTATATAAATTAAAGCAATATGTGAATGAGATGTCCAAACCTAGAGAATTGAAAACCATCACAAATTGATTCTCTGGATGATAGAGACCACAAGTTTAAAAATAAACAAACAACAGCAACAAAAGAAAACACATTTGAAGAAACATCTAACTCTACTGCTAAAAGTGTTAATAAAAAACAAAAACAACAACAAAAACAAGCTAAGGTCCTTTTTAATGTATCTAAATGGGTACCCTATTTGTCACTAGCCTCTAACACAGTAAAAACAATCAACAACAAAACAAGTATATGTCAATAGATATCATGAGTGGCTGGTGAGATGGCTTATACGGAAAGAACACTTAAGGGACCAGACAAAGTTCCCAGGATGTACAGGGAGGTTTAAAATAATCCTTAACTTCAAAAGCAGAGGATTGACCAGTCTTTTCTGGCCTATTATGGAAGCAATGCACTTACATAAATGCAAGAAGAGGGAACAGAGTACCCATGGAAAAAGTTACAGAGACAAATTGTAAAGCAGAGACCGAAGGAATGACCATCCAGAGACTGCCCCACATGGGGATCCATCCCATAAACAACTACCAAAACCAGACACTATTGTTGATGCCAACAAGTGCTTGATAAAACGAGCCTGATATAGCTGTCTCCTGAGAGGCTCTGCTAGTGCCTGACAAATACAGAAGTGGATGCTCACAGCCATCCCTTGGACTGAGCATAGGGTCCCCAATGAAAGATTTAGAGAAAGTACCCAAAGAGCTGAAGGGGTTTGCAGCTCCATAGGAGAAACGACAATATGAACTAACCAGTGCCCCAGAGCTCCCTGGGACTAAACTACCAACCAAAGAGCACACATGGTGGGATTCATGGCTCTAGTGCATATGTAGCAGAGGATGGCCTAGTTGGTCATCAGTGGAAGGAGAGGCCCTTGGTCATGTGAAGGTTCTATGCTCCAGTATAGGGGAATACCAGGACCAGGATGCAGGAGTGGGTGGGTTGGCGATCGGGGGGGGGGGGAATAGGGGGTTTTCAGAGGGGAAACTAGGAAAGGGGATAATATTTGAAATGTAAATAAAGAAAATATCTAATAAAAAAGAAAGAAAAACATCCATACATAGAATGTAAAATACATCATTCTTTAATAAAACATTTTAAAATAAAAATGGAGTGACCCATTATCACCTCATCCTTACTCTTTTGAAGAGCAGTTACTATTGCCTACTGTTCAGACTATAAACTGCCTTTGGCTAAAATAATGGACTCCATGGAGCTGGCTTTCTCTGATACCTTAGCCTCACTTCAAGTCTCTCTCATGCCTTTGTTCTTTATGCTCCTCCCTAGCTTGAATGTGGTTTGCCTGCCAGGTTGTTCTTTCTACCTTAGGAGGACACTGTTGCCTCTTTCCACTTTCTCTTTGTTACACTGCTGTTTGAATAGTCTACCTCTTCCTTCTAAAGCCAGTCTTTATTGTTCCACATAAGGATCCTTCTTCTCTTTAATCCTTACAATGATCGGCTTCTTCCCTTCATTATACTTCCCGATTTGCTATCCATAAACTAAGGGAAAACTTTGTAAAGGAAAGTTCCAGAAACATACTAATTCTGCATTCCCAGGACCTAATATCTTCTATTCCATGTAGCCAGTTTTAAATAGCAACTGGCTAAATAAAAGATTCAAAGAATATTTGTGCTTGGCCTACTAGTCTAAACAACAGGTCTTTGGTTGGTTTCTATTTGTTTATTTATCTTTTGTTTTCAGACAGTCTTGCTCTATAGCACTGGCTGTCTTTGAATTCACAAATGGCAATCCTCTGTCTCCTAGCCTCCCAGGTGCTTTGATTCTGGCAATATGCAATAGGTTTCCAGCAGCTACTGGCCAGAGAGCATACACTGGGAAACATCATTATCAACTCATATGTTTTCTAACTGATGGAATCTGAGAATGAAGAAGAGAAGTAAGATCATGTGTTCTACACACCCATGTCAATCATCATAGTCAGCTACAAATGCTTGAAGAAGTGGAGGATGCTTTAAAATTGATGGAAAATACTCAGCCCCTTGATTTATATGTTAAATTTGGAATTCCTTTCTGACTAGCAATAAACAAATAATGTATTTGATAGAGTATTCTGAAATAAAGATAATGATTTTGTATATTTTAAAATTATATTTGGTGATAATGTTGTGAGTGGATATGAGTTTGGTGAGTGTAAGCTAGTCTAGAGTAAGAGGACGTGAAGTATAAATAGAGACCTTAGAGTCCAGTGGGTGCAGAGAGGGGAATTGGCCATAGGAAATTAGATAGAAGCCAGAAGAGGTATTGGATGCAAATATATAATCAGTCCTATCAAAATCCAAGAATTGTTTCCAAAAGTAAAAACAATGGTAGGAAGATGCTAATGTAGTTAAAATCCATAACAGATTGACAGTTGCATTTAGCATCAGACTTTTGTTGGGGAGTAACTGGAACAGTGAAATTTAGAAGTTGGATTGACTGGAATAAGAGTGAGGATTATTTGGGGGTTCTTTTGAGAATAAAACTAGTCATTTCTCTGCAAGACAGAAATGGTATCTTCAGACATCTCATCTTGTTTTTAAATACCTAAGGTTTTTATATGCACAGTTTAAAAGTCAGATAGACCCCAAAATTATGACCACCTACTCTTCTTTCATTTACTTTGTAAACCAGGTTTCCTAACTATTGTCCATAACTTCTGTTATTTGATTTTTGCTTATTGGTCAGTAAAAATTAATTTCTGAAAGCAGAATATAATACATTCTCATGAAAGTGTCATCTAAACATTGTTTTAACTGCATGTGTTTATTATTTATAAACATGCACACATATATGCACACCCACAGACATGCATGCCATAGAAATCAGAAGTTCTCTACCTCGGGGTTGAACTCAGGTCATCAGTCTCAGCAGCAAGTGCCTTTACTCACTGAGCCAGTTCACTGGCCCTTAGTATTGCTTCCAAATGTACAATAATGAAAAAACTTAAGTTTTCAGGTGTATGCAAAGTGTATATTTTTGCCATTCCTCATATCTGTCTTCTCTTTCTTCATTCCATCTCCCTCCACAGGCATACAGGTGAATAAACATGTGCATGTGCATTCACACAATTCTCCTCAATTAAATACAGAAGGATACCCTTACGAAATTTATGTCCATTTTTCTTCTCAATCTTAAACTGAATCTTAAATGAGTGTTTTCTTTGAATAAACATCTAATGTAACATGCTAATATTTTACATAGAAACTCCAACATTTCCTGAACAGCTTCTACTGTTTTTTGTTTGTTTTACTTCAGGAAAAGATAAGTCAAGATCTTAAATACCTCTCTCTCTCTCTCTCTCTCTCTCTCTCTCTCTCTCTCTCTCTCTCTCTCTCTCTCTCTCTCTCATTCTGTTTCTCCTTCTCCCTCCCTCCCTATTCCTCTTTCTCCTTTCTACCCTCATCCCTGCCTCCTCTTTATTTTTGTCTCTTCAAGATCACATATATACTGAAGAAAATCTGTGATTGTATGGATTCAGACAATGGGATCCCATCTACATCTAAAATGCCATGTACCAAGAAGCACAAGCTAATCTAGTTTTTATGACTGGAATGATAGTCTATATTCTGGGGAGAAAGAGATGAAGGGATTATCAACCTTTCCAGGAGCCAAAGTATGGACCATATGTGATTCTTCAAAAAAAGAAGGTTATTATTACTGTTAACTCAAAGAAAAGATTAATTTAGGAGAAAAATAGCAAAAGCAAAGATGGACACCATAAAAATGGATGCTTCGTTTTATGCATCACTTCAAGTGATTGCATTTATTGTTTTTTCTTTGTGTTTATGTAAATTGTACTCCATGCTTTAGAATAGAAAAGATCACTTTTTCTCATGTGTGTCCTAATGTTTTGGCAGCATGGTGAACAGATAGGATGGCTTTTATAGATAAATAATCACTGAAAAAATGTTAATCCCTCATTAAACTTTTCTTCTTGTTGAGCTATCATCAAAGCTGTAATATTTTCCCTTTCCATATAAGTATGTTGTACCTTTTATCTACCAATATTTTTGCATAGTCAATACCTGAGAATTCACCTAGGATCTCAATGTCAGCTTTCCCAGTCTTCAGAAAACACAGGACAAGCAGACATCAGTAAATTCCTTCTACAAGGGTAAGATATTAAATACTACAGGTAAAACTCCTCAACCAATTTTTAGCACCAACACAATCATAAACAATATATAATTTGAGAAGGTTAAGCTGACTCCATGAAAGGCTTCAAATTGGCAGTTTAGGAAACAAGACCTAAATCTCTGTACCTAAGAACTGGGCAAGTCCAGGTAAGAGCATACCTCAGAAACTGCTCTGCCATCTGGCCTGAGACAAGGGCAATGGGTCATCAGCAGTTTCTAGACTTGCCCAGCAACAATTTCTAGCTGCCATGGTTTGGTAATTGGATAGCCCTACAGGTGGAGCAAGGTAAAGATCACTTTATCTGGAACCCCCTAATATGCTTTAAATCAAGCCTGAGAGCTCACTTGGGTGTCTACCATGGTAATGGGAGACCCCAACATGCTGGACTTCTGCAGAATAAAACACTCTTTGCGATTACATACTATTTGAGTTGGAGGTATCATTCTTTGGAAAATCATGGACAGTTACAAAATGAATGAGCATGGTTGTGTTTCAATAATACTTGCTTATTGTGATAACTCTTAGGCCAGGCTTGAGAAGAAGTGTGTTGTTTTTTGACCCCTAGCCATCTCTTCTGGCCTTCCTCTAAAACAAGTCTGAGTTCAGCAATGTATACCAAGCTTATTACAAAACCCAGACACTATTGTGGATACCAACAAGAGCTTGCTGACAGCTGACAGCAGCTATCTCCTGAGAGGCTCTGTCAGTGCCTGACTAATACAGAAGTGGATCCTCACAGCTATCCATTGAATTGAGCACAGGGTCCCCAATGAAGGAGCTAGAGAAAGTACCCAAGGAGCTGAAGGGGTTTGCAGTCCCATAGAGGAACAACAATATGAACTAACCAGTACCCTCCAGAGCTCTCTGGAGCTAAACCACCAACACATGGTGGGACTCATGGCTCCAGCTGCATATGTAGCAGAGGATGGCCTAGTTGGTCACAATGGGAGGAGAGGCCCTTGGTCCTGTGAAGGTTATATGGCCCAGTATAAAGGAATACCAGGGCCAGGATGCAGAAGTGGGTCAGTTGGTGAACAGGGGGTGGGGGTGGGGGGGGAGGATAGGAGTTTTCAGAGTGGAAACCAGGAAAGGGAATAACATTTGAAATGTAAATAAAGAAGATATCTAATAAAGAAATATAAAAAACAAAATACAAAAACAAATCTCAGGTTAGAAGTGTCATTATTTTTTCCTGTTTATAATTCTTAATACAGCTTTGTGATCATCTCAAAACACACAGTGCAGGCTTAGAAAATGAGGAGTAGAGACTGAACATAGCAATAGTTTGTACTGCTCCACTCTAGAAAGTAAGCACACCCTTATATAACTCTATTGTGAGTTTCTAGTCTTTAGTTATATTTTTACTAAATCTTATATTATTACTATAGAAATCCTGATTATGATGTGTTCTAGACTGTTTATTTATAAACATGGGTGGTTTGAATAGGAATTGCCCTCATAGACTTGGGTGAATGCTTGGTTTATATAGAGTGTAACTATTAAAAAGTATATCCTTGTTGTACTGGGCATGGCCTTGTTGAAGGAAGTGTGTCACTGTAGGGGTGAGCTTTGAGAACTCCTCCACTCAAGCTACAGTCAGTGTGAAACACAGTCTCCTTCTGCTGCTTGCAAATCAGGATGTAGAATTCTCATCTCTTTCTTCAGGGCCATGTCTGCCTGAATGTCACCATGTTTCCTTCTGTGATGATAATATACTGAACCTCTGAACTATAAACCAGTCCCAGTTAAATGTTTCCTTTGTAAGAGTTCCTGTGGTCATGCTAGTTTTTCACAGCAGTAGAAACACTAACTAAGATAATACATACATGTCAAGACTTGCTATTACTCATTTTATTTACAAAAAAAATCAAGTTTAAATTTTTGACATTATAACAGTCATAAACCAGTGTTTTCTCAACCATCATCAGAGAATTTTACTCTTGCTATAGGTGAGAACAAATTCAATGACCCACAACTGGACATTGTGAAAGACTGAGAGACTTTGGAACACTCATCTTAAATGGGATGTCTTCATCAAATCCCTTCCCTCATACCTTAAGAAGCTATGTGGGAGAGGAAACAGAAAGATTATAAGATACAGAGAGGATGGGTTACTCCAAAAAAACAGTGTCTTTCCGACACAAAAGGACAGGCACACATATCTACTGACAGAAATTGTGGTAGTACTCTCCGCTCCTGCACAGGTTGAAGATTCCATTTCTGAGATTGGAAATGGGCAGGAACTCCCATCACTAATCAAGAAGCTGCTTTCAAACGACAACTGGTTGCAAACAAAAAATTAATTTTGTCCAATGGATTCTTACTGAGTATATAAATTATACTTAAGTGTGGGGTGATATCTAGCAATAGATGACCAACACAAAATGAGCTCTATAATACTTTGCAGATTATTTTGGCTACATATTAATCCATTTGGGAATTTATTTTCATTTTTTATCTACTGGTCTTATGCTTGTAAACTGTGGTTTTCAATTTTGATTTCATGGGTTCTGTCTCTGTGTGTGTGGGGGGGGTTATTGTGCTGTTGCTTTTATTATTCTCATTTTTTTGGTTTTATTTATCTTCCTATTTTGGCCTGTTTGTTCTCTAAAGGGAGCTAGAAAGAGGTATGTACTTGAGAGGGTGGAGGTTGAAGAGTATCTGCGAGGAGATGGGGAAGAGGAAATAGTAATGAAATATTTTTAATGGATTTTCAATAAAAAGTCAAATTAGCATTCTAGTTTTTCATAAAGCCACTACTACGAATGTATTAATACAATAAGGTCCATTTATGTTCAATCAAAGAAAGAGAAAAGGAAATAGAAGAGCTTTGCAAGAAGGAAAAGAACAGAATGTGCTCGGGTATCTCCATTGGTTTAAGTTAGTGACTCTTGGCACTGTGTTGGGACATTTCATTAAGGCAGCCAAGCCCTAGTAAAGGCATTGATATTGGTACACAGAGACTTACGCTACAGGGCTCCTGAAACACTTTGTTTAAAAGATTTGAATCATAAGGTCAGGTCGATATAGGGCGTTTCCACCTCTGTATATTTGACACTTTAGGGTTGTTTCATCAACCATAGAGGCAAGCAGATGCCTGTGGGACATGATCATGGTTGTGGAGAGCTGCTAATCACAGGTATGAAAATAGACTCATGTACAAGTAAATACCTGGAACCATCAAAGTTCCTCCTTCTACTGAACTCAGTTAAGAAAGATGAATGAGAAACTGGGCATAGTGGCACACGCCTTTAATCCCAGCGCTCTGGAGGCAGAGGCAGGTGGATTTCTGAGTTCGAGGTCAGCCTGGTCTACAAAGTGACTTCCAGGACAGCCAGGGCTACACAGAGAAACCCTGTCTCAAAAAAAGACGATATCCTCAATAGTCCACAGAGAGTATTAACTGAATAACTTACTTAGTCACTAGACGGATTGCTCTAGCCAAAATGGAGAAAAAGAAAGCAAAATGCTTGTCAGGTTTTGCAAAATGCTTGTCAGGTTTTTGTTTTGTTTTGTTTTGTTTTTGTTTGTTTGTTTGTTTGTTTTTTCTGTTTAAAGCCTTTAGATTTGTCAGATTTGGATGAGACATGAGACATGCCTGGCCCATTCTCTTCTCACACCCTTCATTCCACATTGGTTAGTAATGTCTACATTCTGCGCTAAAACATGACAGGCACTAATCCCATTCTATAGTGATGGAGATCATAGACATTTCTTGGTCGGTAGTAGAAAATTCTTGTCCTTGTTAGATGTCTCTCTTGTTTCCTTTGGAAGTGATTGGTAATCTTTCCTTTCTCTTTAATATGGGAGTGACTTAACAGAGGTATTTGGCCTTTCCATGTTTTCTTGTAAAAAGTTTCTAGGTATGTACCTGTTTTCTATATCAGAGGTTTTGCAGTCTCATATCAAACTGTACAATCCATTCATCCAATACCAAATCTGAACTGAACACTGCTCTCAGAAAAGTTCGGTGAAAAATGTAACAGGTGGTTCTCTTTAACTACATAATTACTTTTATAAAAAGCTATGTGGTGCAAAAAGATCCTTGGGAATGGAAGTCAGTACTGCGATCGTGATTTCTGGGACAATTTTTAAATCTACTTATTTGACCATTAGTTAGTTATATAGGAGTCAAGTGAGCTCAATTCTCCAGTTCCTAATTTCATTGTTCATGAGTGCAAATATGTGTTGTCATTTTGATTGCATTAATTTTTAGTTTGTGTGAATTATGTGTGTGTGTATGTGTGTATGAGTAGGTGTGTACATGTACGTGTGTTTTCCTAGTGTTTTCTTCTGAGGTTCTACTTTTAAGGTCTATATAGCTATGAACATATTTAGTATGTTCTTAACTACATCATAGAACTTTGGGGTGTCTCGTTACCTAATTTTAATGCCTTACCTGTTCTCTCAAAAAGATATATGCTAATGGACTCTAATGATATGAAGCAGCAAATGTCAAGACACACTTTAATAGTTTTGGAATAAATGGATGCAAACACACTACACTACACTAAACTAAACTAAACTAAACTAATGTTTTTCATATGATGATAATAGTGTACATTTGCATGCACATGGCCACATTTTCATTAACATTCTGTTACTTAAAGATTTCTGTAACTCCTTCCATGGGTGATTGTTTGGAGCTAAGACAAAAGGATGGACCATCTAGAGACTGCCATATCCAGGGATCCATCCCATAATTAGCCTCCAAACGATGACACCATTGCATACACTAGCAAGTGTTTGTTGCAAGGACCGTGATATAGCTGTCTCTTGTGAGACTATGCCAGGGCCTAGCAAACACAGAAGTGGATGCTCACAGTCAGCTATTGGATGGATCACAGGGTCCCCAATGGAGGAGCTAGAGAAAGTATCCAAGGAGCTAAAGGGATGGGCAACCCTATAGGTGGAACAACAATATGAACTAACCAGTACCCTGGAGCTCTTGACTATAGCTGCATATGTATCAAAAGATGGCCTAGTTGGCCATCACTGGAAAGAGAGAACCATTGGACAGGCAAACTTTATATGCCTCAGTACAGGGGAACGTCAGGGCCAAAAAGTGGGAATGGGTGGGTAGGGGAGTGGGGGGGTGTGGGGGGGACTTTTGGGATCGCATTGGAAATGTAATTGAGGAAAATATGTAATAAACAAACAAACAAACAAACAAACAAAAAAACCCAACAACAAAAAAAAAGATTTCTGGGCCAGGCGTGGTGGCGCATGCCTTTAATCCCAGCACTCAGTAGGCAGAGGCAGACAGATTTCTGAGTTCGAGGCCAGCCTGGTCTACAAAGTGAGTTTCAGTTATACAGAGAAACACTGTCTCGAAAAACCAAATTTAAAAAAAAAAAAGGGGGTTTGAAGCCCCAGTATAGGGTATCAAGTCTAGAAGGTGGGAGTAGATGGATGGGTGGAGCAGCACCCTCATAGAGGCAGGGGAAGGGGAGATAGGAGTTTTCAGAAGGGGAGTCCTAGGAAGGGGTTAACATTTGAAATGTAAATAAAGAAAATATCCAATAAAAGGAAAAAGAAAGATTTCTAATTTTTTCCAGCTTAAATAAATTGTTACTTTCTTACTTTAATAATCATTTTCTAGTTGCTTTAGAGAATGTTCTTATCTTTGTTAGTGATTTCCCTAATTTTCTTTTATATATAAAGTTTATGTTTATTCTCCATTGGATTAAGCTAAGTTGCCAAATAAAAAACTATTGTATATTCAACATGACCAACAATGTATCTAGGAGTTCCTAATCTTTCAGAATTATAGTTGCTGCTTTCACACATCGCAAATACATTTCCTTAATATATTTTTATATATTTATTTGTTCATTATTTTGACATAGGATTTATGTTTTCAAAATTATGGAACGTTTTTAATTGTTTATAACAGTACCAGTTGATTTGTCTGCAAAGTTTTTGAAAATTTTCATTTTTAATTCTAAGTACTAGTATGTGTGTATCAGTGCGGATTTTATGCGCATGAGCTCTAGTTGCCTTTAGAGACCTGAACTCTAACTCTCAGAGCAACACTGCTCTTGTTGGTGATGTTACAGGACCCTGACCTACCTGTTATATTTGTTGAGAATCAAAATTAGGTCCTCTGAAAAAACCTCAAATGTGTTCATTCTGGCTCATCTTTCTAGTCCCATTTTTCCTACACCTTTTCTACTAATATAATAGGTCTTTAATCACATTGAGTATAACTATAAATGCAGAGTTAACAGTATAGTGTATGTTGCTCCACAAAATGAGCCACTCTCTCCATCCCCACACAGTCTGTGAACAAATTATCTTTGTGTTGAATTAAATTATATATTGAATTCTCTAGTGTATATTAATTTACTATAAGTACTCTCTTTTGAAGCATTAATTCATTTTTAGGTTTTGTGCTAATATATATTTATTAAAATGACCAGGTAATTTATATTTCTGTCTTGCTGGAAATATCTTCATTCATTATTCTTATAAAATGATTTAATGGCATTTGAATGCTTTTATTATATATATATATAGGGTATTTTATAAAAATATCCAATTGTAAATAAAAGTAGACTGCATTGAATTAATACATTTATTTGGTAGAATTGATCTTTATAGCATTGAGTTTTCCTATTAAGAAAAATTAAATTCTTCTTTATATATTGAGGCAATATTTATATACCCAGAGTCAAGGTTTTTTGATGTTATTATTCATTACTATCCTAAATCTAAATTTTAAGTGTATAATTTTAAAGCTCTGTTCCTTTTACTTGGCTTATATGTCACAAAATTAACCATGCCATTATTATTATTAACTATGTTTATCATGTATATTAACTATAATTGTATATTAACTATATTTCTTTCTCTTGTATGTTTCCTTTATATGTAAAATAGTTACCATGTTTCTAGACATTTTTAAATGTCATGATTTGATTTTTTTAAATATTTTTTTGCCTTAGGTTTAGAAATCTTAGTTAACAGTTAATGTGGGATCTTGTCATTCATTGAGATTTACATTTAGTTTAACATACTCAATTAAGGGTTGTTAGTGGCTGTCTCTTCTACCTATTATACATTCTGTGTCATATCAGCAATAAGAAGACTTCAAACAGACACACAGACATATCAGTTCTTGTCACACTCCATATAGTCACCAAATACGGCTTGAGAGAATGTGAACCATTTCTCCAAGAAACAGAAGACCTAGTTCTTCAAAGCTTCTGGTCACATTTTTATCAACTGATCAATACATAACCTAAAGACACTTTCCTGTCCTCACTGATGTTTACTAACATTGCCCTCAGACCAACAGGACTGTTTCCCACTTGATCAGAACTAATCTACATGAAGAGTATCCCAGCTGTTTTGTTCTGATGAAAACAGACGGTACTTCAGCACTACACTTGAGAGTGTTTCATACAGGCGAATCAACAAGATGTATAGGCATAGGGAAAATGTGGTATTAAAGACTATGAAAAGGAGCCAAGTGTGGCACTGCATTCCTTTAACGTCAGTTCTGGTGAGCAGAGGGAGAAAGATCTCTGGGTTCACAGCCAGCCCACCTACATAGTGAAACAAGCCACGCAGGAATACATAGTGAACCCCTATTCAAAATGAGGATGAGGACTTAAAGGGACATGGGTTTGTGATATTGGAGCTGATAGAAGAAGAAAAGTAAAGTCTTCTTCAACTTCTATTGAAATCATGGGCATCAGTAGGCTCAGCTTTCAAATAATATGTAGTAAATAAGTTCACAATATAGGATCTATAAGGAAGAAGGCTCAGGTCACACATACAGACAAGTAATTATTCTCTGTCTCTGAGTATCTGTCTATGTCTCTCTCTTACACACACATACACACACACACACACACACACACACACACACACAATGGTAAAATTTTACTCTCACTTTAGTAAATTTTTCCAAGTTGTTTGTGGGACATATTCCTTCTGGAAGCAGAGTGAACCACTTACAATGATTTGCTTCCTTGTAGAGGTTTCTGGGTATATCATAAAGGCTCAGCAGAAGTATCTGTAATACTTAAAGAAGTATCTGCTTTGAGAGAAAGAAGGCAGGTTTAGATATAGCCACTAGATAAGTAGGAAGAAAGACCTGAATATTAAAAAAGGGGTATTTGTTGCAAACCCAAATTGAGATACCAGTGGTATGTATTTAGCTTCAAGGATGAAAGTAAAGAGGATATGAATACTTTCAGTGAGTATAGTATCACTTGAGAGACATAGTTTTTGCTTAGGCAACAAAACATGATACATCAACTCTTGTAGCTTATGCTTTCTATATAAAGGATGAGCTAGCCAGCCAGGTAGTGTGTATGTAGATTCAAAGCCACATAACGAATCCTTCTGTGAGTTGTTTCATGATGACCAGCATTAGCATTGATTGCTGCTTCAGGATGGGGCTTAGAGAGAATTTTGTTTTGTGCTTCTTGTGTCCAACTCCACTGAACATTTGTGCTTGCATAATTCCTTCAAACTTTACTTCTTCGGTGACTCAAAACGGTGATGATGACCATAAACTATTTTTAGCTAGTATTGATGACAATTCTTATTGTTAGAGACCAAGCTAATTTAGTTTAAGCCTCCACAAACAACGTGATCTGAATCATTTTATTCTCTGAAGATAATGAAGACATGGATTAGAGAATCATAGTCTCTGACATGGGCTCGGCTATGTAGCATCTGTGTAATGCTGGTCTTATTTCCCAAAGTGATTTTAGTGAATTACATTATTAAAATAACTTCTCTTTTGTTTAAAACAAACCAAACACGTCTCTTTGAAATTTTATTGTTAGTACATTTTCTCCTTGATACAGCTATTGGAAAGTTTAATTATTTATGAAGACATGGGTCAATAGTAAATTTGTATAAACTGCTACAGTATCTATCAACAGCAAATACCATGTATTTCCCTAGTTACTTATTTTTTTCCTCCAAAAATATAACCTTCACTTAGCTTAATTAAATTAGGTTTGTGGAACATGGACTTTCTGTTTTGCACAGTTCTTATTAGAGTTGCCTCACCAATTATATTGCCAGGCAAAATACCACTGTCTTGAGATTTTTGTCTTCACAATGAATATATTTTTAAAAATTAATTTAACTATCTTCAGAAACAGCAGTAATAATTGCCTCTGAAGCTTTGATTCATTTCTGGATGGGTTCAGTTTTAACTCTCTCTGTGAGCACTGTAAATCTGTAACCCATCCCACCACCTTTGCACAACTCAGAGAAGCATAAATCCTCTGAGGGCAGAATGGTCAGATTTTATGAACATAGTCATCTTTACAAATGCACCTTTAGCTGCCATGGGGAAGGACACTGTGACCTGAATGTCGAGAAAGGAGTATTTGTTGCAGCCACAAATTGAAATGCCAGTGATATGAATTTAGCTTCAAGGCTGAACAGAGAGGACACAAACACTTTTTCAGTGAGGATGGAATCACTCAGGGGACGTGTTTTTGCCGAGGCAACAAAACATGATGCATCAACTCTTGTATCTTATGCTTTCTGTAGCATCATTGGCTCCATCTTTGAGATAATTATAAAGGTTGTATGAAAATAATTACATTTATTTTGGTGGTTAAACCCTGATTTTTTTAATCTCTGAATCAAGTTGAGTATTTGTATGTACCTGTCAGTACAAGTAATCATGATAATTTAAATCCTGACTTCATAGAACTGGACCTTGCAAATGACTGGCTTTGGAGTTTATAGCAGCAGAATCAACTGGGAGGACCTGATTTTATCCGATTTGTAGCTTGATTTCATCCAGCAAGACATACTTAAGCATAAAGACCTAAAAGTGGTAGGTGTTGTATTGAAATAGCACCACACTTAGAGAGCAGTGAGGCATAAGGAATTCTGAATGCTTTACATCCCCTAACATGACATTATTCCAGCATGACACACAATCCAAAGCTTTTGCTATTACAGCTGTGACCCCAAATTAGATTTTAAAACATGTATAAATGTACACGCATTTAAATTTTTTTTCCTTCATTTTGTCTCCTAATAGTTTGAAAATGCAAATTCCGGTTGCTTCTTAAAATAACTCTGTTCACATAGAATAGCATCTTCAACTTCCTCTACTTTGACAAAAATCTGAACCCTTTGGCTGGAAGCAGACATGAAGGAATACAGTCAAAGAAGATTCTGAATCGCTCTCAGTGAAGAACCATAGTTTACCTGAAGCTCTATGGTTGTATCTATGTGCGCTCTCTCTCTCTCTGTCTCTCTTGCTCTCTGTCTCTGTCTCTGTCTCTGTCTCTCTCCCTCTCTCTCTCTCTCTCTCTGTCTCTCTCTCTCTCTCTCTCCCCCTGTGTGTGTGTGTGTGTGTGTGTGTGTGTGTATGTGTGTAAGAGAAAGAGAGAATGTATATGAAAAAGAAGAGAGCTTAAATAAGATTTTTAAAAGTACAACAATGGTAACAACTAACTCCTGGCTGCTACAGTTCTCTCTTCGACTCTTGTGTCAGGGTTAAGTCACTTCCAGGCAATCGTTAGCATGAGCAGCAGGGTGGCATTTTTTCTGGGATTCCTGAAGCATTTTTCCACTCAGAAGATCTTTATACCACTGGGGACCCCAGAACCAGGAATTATCTCCTGACTTCCATTTGCCTTGATCCCCACAGTACTGGGTCACAAAAGACTTGGATCGACAGGCAGAGTGTTGAAATATGCCTGCTCATGAACGTTTCACGGTGCCTATGTCCCATGGCTTCCTGTCTCCCTTGGAAGATTATATAATCACTTATCTTTTCTATTTTTAAAGTAGATTAATTTGATTTAGTAGAAAGAGGACAAGGGAGAAAGGAGGAATTATGGGAGAAAGTCAATATTATTTCTTTCAAAGCAGTTTGGTTTAGAGTCATTTTAATAAGTCTGGAAAATTAGAATTGGGAAAAGAAAATCAATTGTGATGCTATATTCTAGTTTGGAAGGGAACATAAATCCACACTGGCAAGGACTTCCTAGTGCTAGATAATTAGAGCTCTTTTGTTCTCATATGGTAGAGACAGGGGATTCATTTGTTTCTTAAATCCATTATTATTATTAACAATGTTATGTATACCAAGAATTCTCCTGGGAATGCAGGATGCTCACAGGGTACATCTATTATGCCTGCAAAGAGTAAACATTGCTTCTTGCCCTAGAGAGTGCAAAGAAGGCATCCATAGAAGCATATAGGGTCCAGGAGAGCTTTTCCTAACCCTCCCACTTGTTGCACTTCTTAGTAATTTCTCATTTTGATTTTTCCCCCAGTGAAGAATTAAGAAGATTGTATCCTCAAAACTTCTTTTAGGATGATATGACAAATACAGTCTACATCCTGAGTTTCAATGTAATCTAAACTGGTTATCATTTGAAGATGGAACTACCAAACGGTGGTCTTGGAAAACACATTCTTAGTTTAAAGAACTGGGAAAAGAATAGAAAACTTTGCATTAGAATTGCCAAGTTGTAAGGTAGGTCATGCTTGTAGTAACAAAATTAGTTAAGTTAGAAGAAAGTTTATATGTTAATGGTCAAAAAGTACAAAAATTATGAATGTAGGAAGATTTATTTTTTTCATTAGATATTTTCTTTATTTACACTTCAAATGTTATCCCCTTTCCTAGTTTCCTCTCCAAAAATGCCCTATTCCCTTCCCCTTCCCCCTGCTCCCCAACCTACTCACTGCCATTCCTGGTCTAGCATTCCCCTATAATGGGGGCACAAAGCCTTCTAAAGTCTAACCTTAACTTTGTATAAAATGAAAGTGTATAAATCTACTAAATGGGATTCCTGGTGTGTGTGTGTGTGTGTGTGTGTGTGTGTGTGTGTGTGTGTGTTCTATAAACTCCTTAGAATTAGAGAACTGCCAAAGAAATGAGATTTGGATAGATGTTACTGTTTGTTTCATTAGATATAATGCATTGAAGGACATTTCTAATTAAGAATTCAAATCAGTAATTAAGAGGCATGGTTTGTAAATTATCTTAAGAATAAAGGAGGAAAGGGGCAATTATATGCCTCAATAGTTTCCTTAGGTCATTGATCAGGTTATATTCTTTTGTAAGCATCAATCTGTAGTTAATGAAAATGGACTGTGTACAAACAGATATCAAATCATATAGAGCACAGTTTATTTTCTGTTTAGAGAACTGTGAAGGAATCAGTATAGGAAGCACAGGTAGTCTCTAGTGTTGTAAAGATGATGACGTCACAATGCTGGAGCACCAGTCTTACCACGTGGGATGCCCTTGGTGTAAGCTCTACTTTTCTTGGTAGTAGAGTTGCTTGATAATTGGAAATAATTCCTTTATTTCCTGAAAAATTGTAGAAACGTGAATGCTGAACCATTTCAAATGCGTTGTGTCTAAATACTGATGTTTCATGCACACACTTTTGGTTAGTGAACTCTTTCTATTCTCAGAGTGAACATGTGCGTGTTGCACCCAGATAACTTTTAGAAAGACAGAAGCAATCTCAGTGTGCTGCAGAGTGTCTTAATATTCTAATATCCTGGTGGAACTAGAAAACCACAGGGAGCCATCAAAACTCTCTGGACGTTAAAATTGTGGAATATCTGAAAGAGTCCGAGAGCTGGGAAGCGATTCAGAAGTGGACACTCCCCATCTCAGTGGGAACACTAATAAATGGTCCCTTTGGCCAAGCCAGTTTCCTATGGCTGTCACTAAAAATACTTCCTGGGTTAAAGCCATGGACTTTATTTCTGGTTTCATAGTAATAAGAGCAAAAAAGGGGGGAAAATCACTAACTGGACACTATGTTTTATTTATTTCTTAATTAAGAGAAATCACCCTTTCAACTATCTTTGGCATAGGTCCTTAGATTCTCCCCTGGTGCTCTCTATGGGAGGTCATGCCTAGATTTATTAAGCTATACTCAAAAGGTAACATGAGTCTAGTAGTGCAGAATATAAGTATTAGATTTATCTTAGACTGAATTATGTCTGATTAAAACTAGAATTCAGTCAATCTAATTTTTAAAAGTTGTCTTTATGACCTTAGATTTTTATGAGTTGCTTCCTAGTCCTTCGCAAACTCATGTAACCACTTTAGCAGAATGGAGACCGGATGAATGATAAAGGGGCCCATCTTCCCAGACAGTGTGTTTCAAGACATCATGCTAGTTAATTACAGCATGCTTTCAGGAACTAAGTTTGCCTCATAAAAATGGGTTCTAGTTATCTAACATTTTCTTTCTTTGAACATAGGCATTAGCTGCTTGTTCTTATGAAAGGTAAAATTTTCCCCAGAAGATGTTGCAGTTGTTCTTAAATGATTATATAGTATACAGTATGACATAGTATGTCATCTGCATTTGGAATGATTAATGCCTAAAACTTCCCCACAGGTTCTTTTTATTTTCAAACGTAGTGTTATATAGATGCACAAAAGCAAAGCATTCATACCAAACTGTCTGTACTGGCTAGTTCTGTGTGTCAACTTGACACAGGCTGGAGTTACCACAAGGAAAGGAGCTTCAGTTGAGGAAATGCCTCCATGAGATCCAGCTGTAAGGCATTTTCTCAATTAGTGATCAAGGGGGGAGGTCCCCTTGTGGGTGCTGCCATCTCTGGGCTGGTAGTCTTGGTTCTATAAGAGAGCAGGCTGAGCAAGCCAAGGGAAACAAGACAGTAAAGAACATCCCTCCATGGCCTCTGCATCAGCTCCTGCTTTCTGACCTGCTTGAGTTCCAGTCCTGACTTTCTTGGTGATGAACAGCAATGTGGAAGTGTAAGCTGAATAAACCCTTTCCTCCCCAACTTGCTTCTTGGTCATGATGTTTGTGCAGGAATAGAAACCCTGACTAAGACACTGTCTAAACATGAAAATGAATTTATAAGATATGATGATACAGTGAAATTAATGTCCTGGGACTCGGATATCAGTCACTATTATTCACTGACAGATGAATGCTTTGGTCTTTTATTCATCAGTGTTTCAATTATTATGAGCCCTTGAATCAGATCAATTTTGCTATTCAATCATGACTGAATTTTGCATAATAAGAGAATGAAAGGAAAATATTTTTTCAGGGGTATATATTGTAAACAGTGATTCATTTCTGGTGATAGTGTGGTACCCACAGCATAGACTGAATAGAATATCACAATTCATATTAGCCTCATGCTTCCTCCTCTGAATAAAATGAAAGAATTTTTCTACTTCAGCTAGTCGTGATTTGGTTTGTCTATTTGTGTGCTTAGGTTCCTGGTAACAACAGCCTCTAATTAGTGTCTCACATGAAAGGTTGAACCACCTCACACGACTGCAGTCTGAGTCATGACAACCTCAGCAATAAGGAACATGAGCTGTGGTCACAAATGTCTCAAGTATTATGTTAGGGGGATAATAATAATGTAATAAATATATAGAGTAAACATCCTTTAAAGTTAGAGGAACCAAATAATAGGGAATTTTTAATCAGGTTTTTATAGAAATCACTAGCAGCCACACAGAGAACAATCACAGAGGATGAGCTTGTAGATCGCTGAACTGTTCTCTGAGCTTCGCTTGTGTAGGATGCTGAATCAGGAACAATTTCAATGTAAAAGAGGTCGTGATATGTTGGTGACGCAAATAGGATGATTTAGACTATTGTGAACCACCTAACTGCTACTTTTCAAGTTAGTTCGATGTAACAAATGGGAAATTTGCTGGCATTGGTACACCCTCCACTTCCATCTGCCTTTCAAACAGTAACAAAAACAGACTCTCCCCCCCCCAGCAGTTTCTCTCTCTTTTTTTCTCAGATGAATAATTTGAGCAGAGTTTGGAACAAAGAAGAGAGCTTTTAACAAAAAGGGGGCAAGAAGAGCATTTCTCCTCATTTCTGTTTGCCTTTGCTGTATTCTCACAACAATATGAAACAGATTTTGAGAATTGCTGCTTTAACTCATGGGATGATTATCTGTGTACATTGACAATCCATCAGCATATATAAAAGTGTTTTAAAACCTGAGGTGTTTGGACTGAATGGTGTCTTACTCATGATGATGTGCATTTAGAATCATTCTGGTACATTGACAGTAGATTGAATTTCAGTGAAGGGCCACAAAAATAATTTTATTTTAAACAATTGAAGTACTAAGAAGTTACATAAACATGTCTATGGAATAAGCAGATAATGTAAGCCGACAACATTCATTTAAAGCTTGTCCTAAATAAGAGGGATTCAGTGGTGAGGAGTCTGATAAACTTCTTTCAGCTTCCTTCATAAAATAGCACAGATTGAGTGAGTTAAATAATAGAAATGTATTTTCTCACCTTGTGCACTATCAGGTTGTCAGCAAATTTCTTCTGAGCCTTCATTTCTTAGCTTCCACATGTCTACTCACTTCTTATAGTTCCATACAATTTCTCTATCTGTGTTTTGATTCCTTTCCTTGCAACAATATCAGTTACAGTAGAAGAAAGTTACCCCAAGTTTCGTTTTAGTAACTATTTAAATGAATATTACTAAACATAGTCTACTCTGAGCTTCTGGACTTATGGGTATTTGTTTCAGCCATTAACAATGGTATATAATAATTTCTTCTTGCTACCCATTACAAAAACAGTGTTAGTTTATCTAAAATTTCCACATTATCTTATCAACCTATATAATTATTTGGAGGGTGGAACTTTGGGAAGTTAATATAGTCATAGGAATAGATTACTCCACAATAGAGATCAAATCCTTATTCAACAACAAGAGAGGCAGTGCCTGTTCTCTGCAGTCTTGATCTAAGGGAGTATCTAGTATAAACTGGGAGGCAGCACTCGTTAAGTACCTAACCATAATGGCACCTTGACTTCAGCCTTCCAGCCTTCAAGCCATCAAGACTAGGACAACCTGAGCTAAAACACCAGCATCAGTATTTTCATTTTTAGAAAATATACACTTCACTTTGTAATACATTCATTAATATCAATATAAAATAAAAATTTTAAAAAAGGAGGGATGGGGGAGGATTATGTCTGGTAAGAGGAAAATGAAACTGGAAGTTTAATACAATTTTTTAAAATTTGGCACACCCAGATACCTAAGGCCTTGGAAAAATAATGAGTAAAACCAACATAAATTTATCTTTTCCATTGAGATTTTCTTCTATCTCAAGGTATATATAAATGAATGGATTAACATGTTTTAATGCTGGTTAATTTTTGTCACACACAAACTTAGATATAACTGGATAAGAGAGGATCAACTGAGAACCTGCCTCCATCCATTGATGTGGACATATTTCTGAGCAATTTCTTACTTTCTTTTCTTTCCTTTTTTTTTAAAGATATTTTCTTCATTTACATTTCAAGTGCTACTCCTTTCCTAGGTTCCTCTCTGAAAATCCCCTGTACCCTTCCAATCCCCCTTGCTCCCCAGACCACCCATTCCCTCTTTCTGGCCTTGGCATTCCCCTATATTGGGCCATAGAACCTTCACAGGACCAAGGGCCTTTCCTCCCATTGATGGCCAAGTAGGCCATCGTCTGTTACATATGCAGCTAGAGCCTTGAGTCCCACCATGTGTTTCCTTTGATTGGTGGTTTAGTCCCAAGGAGCTCTGGGGATACTGGTTAGTTCATGTTGTTGTTCCTCCTATAGGGCTGCAGGCCCCTTAAGCTCCTTGGGTACTTTCTCTAGCTTCTTCATTAGGGGCCTGGTGTTCCATTCAATAGATGACTGTGAGCATCCACTTCTGTATTTCCCAGGCACTGGCATAGCCCCACAGGAGACAGCTGCATCAGGGTGCTGTCAGCAAAACCTTCTTGGCGTATGCAACGATGTCTGGATTTGGTGGTTGTATTTGGGATGAATCCCCGGGTGGGGCAATTTCTGGATGGTCCTTCTTTCAGTCTCTGCTCTAAACTTTGTCCCTGTAACTCCTTCAGTGGATACTTTGTTCCCCCTTCTAAGAAGGATCGAAGTATCCACACTTTTGTCTTCCTCTTGAGTTTCATGTGTTTTGTAAATCGTATCGTGGGTATTCTGTGTTTCTGGGCTAATATCCACTTATCAGTGAATGCATGTCATGTGTGTTCTTTTGTGATTGGGTTATCTCACTCAGGATGCTATCCTCTAGATCCATCCATTTACCTAAGAATTTCATAAATTGTTTTTAATTGCTCAGTTGTACTCCATTGTGTACCACATTTTCTGTATCCATTCATCTGTTGAGGGACATCTAGGTTGTTTCCAACTTCTGGCTATTATAAATAAGGCTGCTATTATAAGTATCGTTATTATAAGTTGGAACGTCTTCTGTAAATATGCCCAGGAGTGGTATTGCTACATCTTCCAGTAGTACTATGCCCAATTTACTGAGGAACTGCCAAACTGATTTCCAGAGTGGTTGTACCCGCTTGCAATCCCACCAGCAATAAAGGAGTGTGCCTCTTTCTCCACATCCTTGCCAGTATCTGCTGTCACCTGAATTTTTGATCTTAGCTATGCTTACTAGTGTGAGGTAGAAACTGAGGGTTGTTTTGATTTGCATTTCCCTAATGATTAAGGATGTTGAACATTTTTTCAGGTGCTTCTCAGCCATTCGGTATTCCTTAGTTGAGAATACTTGTTTACCTCTATACCCCATTTATATATATACATATATATACATATATATATATATATACATATATATATATATATATATATATATATATATATATATATATATATATATATATAGTTTGTCCCCTATCAGATTTAGGATTAGTAAAGATCTTTCCCCAATCTGCTGGTGATCTTTTTATCTTATTGACAATGTTCTTTGCCTTACAGAATCTTTGCAATTTTATGAGGTCCCATTTGTCGATTCTCAATCTTACAGCACAAGCCATTGCTGTTCAGGAATTTTTCTTCTGTGACCGTATCTTCGAGGCTCTTCCCCACTTTCTCCTCTATAGTTTCAGTGTCTCTGGTTTTATGTGGAGTTCGTTGATCCACTTAGACTTGAGCTTTGTACAAGGAGATAAGAATGGATTAATTCACATTCTTCTACATGATAACTGCCAGTTAAGCCAATAACATTCGTTGAAAATGCTATATTTTTTCCACTGGATGGTTTTAGTTCCCTTGTCAAAGATCAAGTGACCATAGGCGTGTGGGTTCATTTCTGGGTCTTCAGTTCTATTCCATTAATCTACCAGTCTGTTTCTGTACCAGTACCATGCAGTTTTTATCACAAATGTTCTGTAGTACAGCTTGAGGTCAGGCATGGTGATTCCACCAGAGTTTCTTTTATTGTTGACAATATTTTTGCTATCCTAGGTTTCTTGTTATTCCAGATGAATTTGCAAATTGCCCTTCCTAACTCTGTGAAGAACTGAGTTGGAATTTTGATGGGGATTGCGTTGAATCTGTAGATTGCTTTAGGAAAGACAGCCATTTTTACTATATTAATCCTGCCAATCCACGAGCACAGGAGATCTTTCTATCTTCTGCGATCTTCTTTGATTTATTTCTTTAGAGACTTGAAGTTCTTATCATACAGATATTTCACTTCTTCAGTTAGAGTCATACTAAAGTATTTTATTTTATTTGTGACTATTATGAAGGATGTTGTTTCCCTAATTTCTTTCTCAGCCTGTTTATCCTTTGTGTAAAGAAAGGCTACTGATTTGTTTGAGTTAATTTTGTATCCAGCTACTGCACTGAAGTTGTTTATCAGGTTTAGGAGTTCTCTGGTGGAAATTTTAGGGTCACTTATATATACTATCATATCATCGGCAAGTAGTGATATTTTGACTTCTTCCTTTCCAATTTGTATCCACTTTTGTTGCCTAATTGTTCTGGCAAGGATTTCAAGTACTGTATTGAATAGGTAGGGAGAAAGTGGGAAGCCTTGTCTAGGCCCTGATTTTAGTGGGATTGCTTCAAGTTTCTCTCCATTTAGTTTGCTTTTGGCTACTGGTTTGCTGTGTATTGCTTTTATTATGTTTAGATATGGGTTTTGAATTCCTTATATTTCCAAGACTTTCATTATGAATAGGTGCTGGATTTTGTCAAATGCTTTCTCAGCATCTGATAGGATGATCATGTGGTTTTTGTCTTGAGTTTGTTTATATAATGGAATATGTTGGTGGCTTTCCGTATATTAAATCATCCCTGCAATGAAGCCTACTTGATCATGAGGGATGATTGTTTTGATGTGTTCTTGGATTGGGTTAGCGAAAATTTTATTGAGTATTTTTGCATTGATATTCATAAGGGAAATTGGTCTGAAGTTCTCTTTCTTTGTTGGGTCTTTGTGTGGTTTAGGTATCAGAGTAATTGTGGCTTCATAGAATGAATTTGGTAGAGTACCTTCTGTTTCTATTTTGTGGAAGAGTTTGAGGAGAATTAGAATTAGGTCTTCTTTCAAGGTCTGATATAATTCTCCACTAAACCCATATGGTCCTGGGCTTTTTTTTTTTTTGGTTGGGAGACTATTAATGACTGCTTCTATTTCTTTAAGGGATATGGGACTGTTTAAATCATTAATCTGATCTTGATTTAACTTTCATACCTGGTATCTGTCTAGAAAATTGTCCATTTTATCCAGATTTTCCAGTTTTGTTTAGTATAGGCTTTTGTAGTAGGATGTGATGATGTCTTAGATTTCCTCAGATTCTGTTGTTATGTCTCCCTTTTCATTTCTGATTTTGATTATTAGGATACTGTCCCTGTGCCCTCTAGTTAATCTGGCTAAGGGTTTGTCTATCTTGTTTATTTTCCCATAGAACCAGCTCCTGGTTTGATTGATTCTTTGTATAGTTCTTTTTTGTTTCCACTTGGATGCTTTCAGCCCTTAGTTTGATTATTTCCTGCTGTCTACTCCTCTTGGGTGGATTTGCTTCCTTTTGTTCTAGAGCTTTTAGGGGTGCTTTCAAGCTGCTGGTGTATGCTTTCTCCAGTTTCTATTTTGAGGCACTCAGAGCTATGAGTTTTCCTCTTAAGACTGTTTTCATTGCATCCCATAAGTTTGGGTATGTTGTGGCTCCATTTTCATTAAACACTAAAATGTCTTTACTTCCTTTTTAAATTCTTCCTTAGTTAAGTTATCATTGAATAGAGTGTTGTTAAGCTTCCATGTGTATATTGGCCTTCTATTATTTATGTTGTTATTAATATCAGGCTTAGTCCATGGTGACCTGGTAAGATTAATGAGAATATTTCAACATTTTAGTATCTTTGAGGCCTGTTTTGTGACCAATTATATGGTGAATTTTGGCAAAGGTACCATGAGGTGCTGAGAAGAAGTATATCCTTTTGTTGTAGGATAAAATGTTCTGTAGATATCTGTTAAATCTATTTGGCTCAAAAAAAATCTATTTGGCTCATAACTTCTGTTAGTTTCACTGTGTCTTTGTATAGTTTCTGTTTTCAGGATCTGTCCATTGATGAGAGTGGGGTGTTGAAGTCTCCTACTATTATTGTGTGTGGTGCAATGTGTGCTTTGAGCTTTACTAAAGTTTTTCTAATGAATGTGGGTGCCCTTGCATTTGGAGCATAGATGTTCAGAATTGAGAGTTCATCTTGGTAGATTTTACCTTTGATGTGTATGAAATGCCCCTCTTTTTCTTTTCTGAAAACTTTGGGTTGAAAGTCGATTTTATTCGATATTAGAATGGCTACTCCAGTTTATTTTTGGGGGGTAGCACCATTTGCTTTGAAAACTGTTTTCCAGCCTTTCACTCTGAGGTAGTGTTTGTCTCTGTCTCTGAGGGGTGTTTACTGTATGCAGCAAAATGTTGGGTCCTATTTATATAGCCAGTCTGTTAGTTTATGTCTTTTTACTGGTTAATGGAGGCCATTGATATTAAGAGATATTAAGGAAAAGTAATTGTTGCTTCCTGTTATTTGTGTTGTTAGAGTTGGGATTATGTACTTGTGGCTGTCTTCTTTTAGGTTTGTTGAAGAATTACTTTCTTGCTTTTTATAGGGTGTTGTTTCCCTCCTTGTGTTGGAGTTTTCCTTTATTATCCTTTAAAGGACTGGATTCATGGAAAGACATTGTGTGAATTTGGTTTTGTCATGGAATACTCTGATTTCTCTATCTATGGTAATTGAGAGTTTTGCTGGGTATAGTAGCCTGGGCTGGCATTTATGTTCTCTTAGGATCTGTATAATAACTGTCCAGGATCTTCTGACTTTCATAGTCTCTGGTGAGAAGTCTGGAGTAATTGTAATAGGCCTGCCTTTATATGTTACTTGATCTTTTTCCCTTATTGCTTTTAATATTCTATCTTTATTTAGTGTACTTGTTGTTCTGATTATTATGTGTCAGGAAGAATTTCTTTTCTGGTCCAGTCTCTTTGGAGTTCTGTAGGCTACTTGTCTGTTTATGAGCATCTCTTTCTTTAGGTTTGGGAAGTTTTCTTCTATAAGTTTGTTGAAGATATTTACTGGCCCTTTAAGTTGAAATTATTCATTCTCATCTATACCTATTTGGTCTTCTTATTGTGATCCTGGATTTCCTGAATATTTTGAGTTAGGATATTTTTCCATTTTTCATTTTCTCTGGTTGTTGTGTCCATGTTTTCTATGGAATCTTCTGCACCTGAGATTCTCTCTCTTCTATCTCTTGTATTCTGTTGGTGATGCTTGCATCTATGGCTCCTGATTTCTTTCTTGGGATATCTATCTCCAGAGTTGTCTCCCTTTGGGTTTTCTTTATTGTTTCTACTTCCATTTTTAGATTTAGATGGTTTTCTTCAATTACTTCATCTGTTTGCTTTTGTTTTCCTGTAATTCTTTAAGGTATTTTTGTGTTTCCTCTTTAAGGACTTTTATCTGGTAACTGTGTTCTCCTGTATTTCTTTAAGGGAGTTATTAATGTCCTTATTAAAACTCTCTATGGGCATCATGATGTATAATTTTAAATCCAATTCTTGCTTTTCCTGTGTATTGGGGTATCCACAGGATTCACTGTGGTAGGAGTACTGGGTTCTGATGATGCCAGGTTGTCTTGGTTTCTGTTGGTAAGATTCTTACATTTGCCTTTCAGTACTTGGTAATCTCTGGTGTTAGATGTTCAAGCTGTCTCAGGCTGGATATTGTTCCTTCTGTGAGTCTGTTAGCCACTGTCAGCACTCCTGGGAGACCAGCTCTGTCCTGAGTTGGGGTAGGGGGTGGGGTAAGATCACTTCCTGGAGGCAAGCTCTCCTCTGGTGGGGAAGGTGCACAGAGCACTGAGGATCAGCTCTGCCTCCTGGCTGAGGATGAAGGCCTAGAAGTCCAAGAAGTTCTCTGTTGCTTCTGTGCCAACTTGCTCTCCTGTTGCAGACATTTCTCAGAGAGACTCCCCAGATAAAAAAATATTCTTTCTTCTTTTAAAAAAAGTTTTATTTATTATTTATATGATTAAATTGTAGGTGTCTTCAGAAACACCTAAAGAGGGCATCAGATTCTATTACAGATGGTTGTGAGTCACCATGTGGTTGTTGGGAATTGAACTCAGGACCTCTGGAAGATCAGTCACTGCTCTTAAACACTGAGCCATCTCACCAGTCCTGGAGGCATTTCTTTTTAACTTGCTAATTTAGGTTGGAGGACACAGCTCCCTGTGGAGTTTGGTATTAAGCAAGGGGCCCTGGGATTTATCAGGAAGAGGGCTGAGTGAACCAGAGGAAGCAAGCCATTAAGCAGGACTCAGTCATGATTTCTGCTTCAGTTTATGCTTCTAGTTTCTTTTTTTGTTGTTGTTGTTTGTTTGTTTGTTTGTTTTTTGGATTTTTCGAGACAGGGTTTCTCTGTGTAGTAATTCAATGCTAGTAAATAATTATTCCCAATTCTTTCTCCTTCCTTCCTTCCTTCCTTCCTTCCTTCCTTCCTTCCTTCCTTCCTCCCTCCCTCCCTCCCTCCCTCCCTCCCTCCCTCTCTCTCTCTCTCTCTCTCTCTTTCTTTCTTTCTTTCTTTGCGCCACCACTGCCCGGCTTCTAGTTTCTTTCCTTGAATGCCTGCCTTGGTCGACTCTATGATGTTCTGTAAGGTACAAACTGAGGTAAACACATCTCAACTTAGTTTTGGTCACAGTTCTATTACACTAGGACTACGTTGTGTTATTAAACTAGGACAAAATGCTTTTTCACCTGTTCAAGAAAGAAAGAAAGAAAGAAAGAAAGAAAGAAAGAAAGAAAGAAAGAAAGAAAGGAAGGAAGGAAGGAGAAAGAATTGGGAATAATTATTTGCTAGCATTGAATTATAGTTTGAATGAAATGAACTTTTCAATTCACTTTTTGAAAACAAATATGTATTTGTAAAATGCTATATGCAACCTAATATAACAATAGAATTTCATTTTATTTATCAAATTTCTAAAAGAAAACTAGTAGTTTTCAAAAAAAAAAAACCATCCATTTGCTTGCAAGCCAAGGTGCCTAAGTGAGGACATCTGTCCTGCTTAGAAGGGAGAAGAAAGCAATCACAAGTGTGAAGGAAGGGAGGGAAGGAGGGAGGGACCTGGGAGGGAAAATGAATGGGGGCAAGGAGAGGGAGAAGGGAACCTTATCTAGTATTGTGTGAGAGAAAAGGACTAAAGCCCTGAGGGCCAGCAGAAAGAATGGAAACAGGCAACCTCAGGAGGTAGGAGGTTGAGGGGTCCCCCCAGAATGCACCAGAGACCTTAGAGGTGAGAGACTCTCAGGACAGACTCAAGGGAGGGACCTTAAATGAAATGCACAACAACAGGAAGAAGGAACTTACAGAGCCCACAGAAAGACAGGGCATCAAATTAAATTATTATGTGTGTTGCTGGTACTCAATGGGACTAGGTCTCAGAGGCAGTATGCTAGTGTGAACTTCATGCTCATGAGAACTCACTTTGAAACTTGGCTCAGGCCACTGACTCATTCAACAGTACTGTCAGGGGATGGTTCTAATGCTTTATCTTAATTCATCTCCCAAAGTCACATGGGAATCTATATGTCCACTGTGAGTCCCTCTCCCCAATTGGTTTTTTCCTTATTTATTTATTTACCCCAATTGGTTTTTGATTGATTAAGAAAGAGCCCAGCAGTCAATGGTTCAGCAGTGGAACAGAGGAGGGACTTTTAAGATTCCAGGGCAAGAAACAAAGAGGAGAAGAAGAGGAGATTTCAAAATGAGAAGGGCATAGTTCAGACCATGATTCCATGAAGGAACAGAAGGATGACACCTCCAAACTGTAGATACAAAGGGAAATCAACCCCATTGGAGGGCTGCCCAGAAGGAAACAGGGCAGCAAAGATACAATTTAGAAAGAGTTATCACAGAAATATACGAGGGGAATGTGAGTTTGCCACAGAGAGGTTTGAAAGTGCCCAGTCATTGAGCAAGGCTTATTAAAAATAGAGTTCTGTATGTGTTGCTTTTCATTCATGAATCCAGCGTTCTTGGGCAAGTGTAGAGTCATGTCTCCAGCCCAGAGCAGAGAGCATAGAGCAGACTCAATTCACCTCTACATAGTGCTAGAGAACTTTTCTTTTCCCACAGAAAACTGATGGTTTGGATATGCTAGGCACAACAGTGACACTATTAGGAGGTGTGGCCCTGTTGGAGTAGATGTGACCCTGTTGGAGTAGGTGTGTCACTGTAGGTATGGGCTATAAGACTTTCATTCTCACTGTGTGGAAGCCAGTATTCTGCTAATAGTCTTCACATGAAGATGTAGAACTCTCAGCTCTGCCTGCACCATACCTGCCTGGATGCTGCCATGCCTTGATGATAATTAAATGAATCTCTGAACCTGTAAGCCAGCCCCAATTAAACGTTGTCCTTTATAAATAAGCCTTGCCTTGGTCATGGTGTCTGTTCACAACAGTAAAACCCTAAAACATAGACAGTAACAGCATTTGTTTAAAATATAAAAGAAATGGTGGTATTAATGTAAGCAAAGCATTTAAAACATTTTCTGACACACTGGAAACATCAGATTTTTATTAGTGCTTGAGTAGCCTGAAGCTGAACTCAGCTCTCATTTCTGTCTTCCATTTCTATTCTCAGCCTGATAGTTTTGTGATGGCATCTGAAGGGACTTAACAGCCAGAATTGAAAAAGAGACAAAGGAGCAAACGTGATCTTCATTAAAGAGTATGAAAACAAATTTATCTTTCACGTAGCCAAGATATATCTAATGATTATTCCCCAGGCTGATCCATCATCGGTAGCTCCCTCCTTACCCAGGAGTAAAAGCTTAAGGCATTTTTTTAAGTAGACATTAATTAAAGTAAGCAAAGGAATAAAGCATAATTGCTATTTTAAAGTATAAAGAATGCTACAAATATCAGTGAGCACATAATAAATAAAAACCAGAACTTATTCCTTTTTTACAGGATAAAATAGAAGATCATTTCTTACCAAAGCAGAGTACTTAAAGTTAGAACAGAAAACATTAGAGAAACTACATTTCTGCTATAGGTGCTTGATGTATGCAAAAGGGGTGAGGGGCATCGCGAGTATGTGCCAGAGAGCCTAGATAGAGGAGGCTCCCAAGAATCAATGGGGAAGCCTTAGCAGAGACTCACAACAGTGGGAATATAGAACCTGAAGAAGCCACCTCCTGTAGCCAGGCAAGAACCCCAGTGGAACAATAGGGACTCCAAATGATCCACAAAATGTTTGACCCAAAATTATCCTGTCTTCCAGTAATGGAGGGACAAGGAATGGAGCAGACTAGGAAAATGGCCAAGCAATAACTGGCCCAACCAGAGATATATCCCATAGGCAAGTACCAATCCCTGACACTATTAATGATACTTTGTTATGCTTGAAGAAAAAAGCTTATCATGACTGCCCTCTGAGAGGCTACACCCAGCAGTTGACTCAGGCAGATGCAAAGAATCACAGTCAAACTGTGAATAGAGCTTAGGGACTCATGGAAGAACTTGGGGAAGGATTTAGGGCCCCAAAGTGGATAGGAACTTCACAAGAAGAGTAACAGAGTCAACTAACCTGGACCTTTGAGGGCTCTCAGAGATTGAACCACCAACCAAAGAGCATATAGTGGCTGAACCTCGGTGTACCCACACATATGTAGCAGATGTGCAGTTGGTCTTCATGTGGGTCCCAAGCAGTGGTAATGGAGCTATTCCTAAAGCTGTTGCCTGTCTGTGGAACCCATTCTACTAACTCAGCTGTCTTCTCTGACCTCAGAGAAGAAGCTCCCAGTCCTACAGAGCTTTGATATGCCAGGGTGTGTGTGTGTGTGTGTGTGTGTGTGTTGGGTGGGGGATACCCAGGGATCCTATACTCTCTTCGAGGAGAAAGGGAGGATGAAGGGTAAGGAACTGTGAGATAGGGGAACTGGGAGGAGGAACAGAGACCATGATGTAAACTGAATAAATAAATAAATAGAATAATGAGAAAATAAATAAGCAAAATAAAAACTGAGACAACATTGAATTCATTATCAAAAGTCAAACAGGGCAGCAGTAATACACACTAAGACTGTGTTCTTGATTTGTGTCCCAGTTAAACAGAATTTTCAATATTTTTATTATTAATTTATGTATTTCATTTATTTTACTTACTTTTAAGTAAAATACAAATATAGCACTGACGACCTATCCTGTTTTCCTAACAACTTCTCCATTGCCCCCTCCTTCCAATCACTTTCATGCTCCAAATCACTTTTAAGTTGGTAAGTTCCTTTTCAAGATGATGATGATGATGATGATTATTACTATTATTATTATTATTATTATTATTATATACATAAATATATACATACAATCTGCCTAGAACATTTGCGTGCCTTGTGTGTGTGATTTTCAGGCTGACCACTTCTTTCAGATGACCACCTGAGGTCTCATGTGTAGAAAAAGCTAATTCTTTCATTCTTTACAGCCATCATTTGTCCATAATTCTTTGTCTTTGGATGCAACCCCATGAGATTTTCAAAGTTAACAAGTCTATTGATAATATTTCTATACTTTTTTGAGTATTCTTTAAGTAGTCATACTGTTAAGTATTATGAATGTGGGTTCTCTCTCGTTTCTAAGAGATGCAGTCTCACCAGCAGACTTCTTGGTCCTCTGGATTCTTAATATATTTCCATCCACTCTTCTATAATGTTCCTTAAACAGGAATTATACTGAAGATATACTTTTTGAGTTCATACTGTTCACAATGTGTTGATTCTTGC
The DNA here is from genome assembly GCF_000001635.26 of Mus musculus. Classification (NCBI taxonomy): domain Eukaryota; kingdom Metazoa; phylum Chordata; class Mammalia; order Rodentia; family Muridae; genus Mus; species Mus musculus. The sequence continues at coordinate 82,761,934 of NC_000079.6, forward strand.
ACTGAGTCTGATGTGTTTTTCTTTAATGGTCTTTAATTTTTTCTGTAATATGCTATAAAGAGAAATTTCCTTGAAAAGGAGTAGAAAGCCACACTTATCTGTGATCATAAATATAAGTTTTACTTTGAAGGGAAAAGGAGGAGGAGTGGATGGGGAGGGAGGAGCTGGGAGAGGAGGGAAAAGCTGTAGATGGGATGTAATATATGAGAAAATAAATTAAAACAGTAAGTTTTAGACCTTAACCAATAACTCAAGTGCAGGTTTGTCATGCCTGTTACTGCTTTTCTTAGGACCATTGGCAACTTAAGTGGAATAAGTTGCTTTTATATATACATTGTATAATATACATGTATACATATATATTGTGTATATATTGTATGATATTTTAGGTAAATATAAAGGACTATAATTACTTAAGGATTCATTCTCAGTGTTACATATCTCTCTTTCCTACTGTCTTGATCCTCTACATTATAGCCCTGAATTAGGGTTCTCTAGAGTCAAAGACCTTATGGAATGTCTCTATATGTTAAGTGAATTTTATGTAATGGTTTTGAGTCTGTAGTTTAATCCAACAATGGGCAATTGTGAATGGGAAATCCAAGAATTTAGTAATTTCTCAGTCTCACAAGGCTAGTTGTATCAGCTGGTCTTCTGTGTAAGCTGGAATACAGAAGAAGTAGGTTCCAACAGATGTCCTGGCAAGTAAGTCCAAGCAGGTGAAGAAGAGTGAGTCTTCCTTCTTCCAATGTCCTTATGTAGGCCCTAAGCAGAGGATGTGGCCCAGATTAAAGGTATAGACATATTTTGTCCCAGTCTGGCTTTGAACTCAAAGTTTTGCTTGCCTTAGTCTCCAGGAATTAAAGGCATGCACTACTTTGCCTGAGTCTAAGTTTTAATGGCCACTATGCCTCAATTTTGCTATGTCAAGTTCAGGGTCAGAAGTCTGTGTCTTCCAGACTCAGGCTCTGGATTAGACATGTGCCCTCCATTTCTGGTTGTAGATTTAGCCAAGTTGACAACCAAGAGTAGTCATCATAATCTACCCCTTTTCAACTTGATACAAATCATATCTCATGTCCAAATGAAATAATACCAGATCACAAATAAATATAACATGATATAACTGTCCCTTGTGCAATAGCAAAGACATAAATTTAGAATAGGTCAATGCCCCTTTGGAACATCCTTTTCATCTCAATTAAATACCAATTGATATTTTCTTAAAAACTTGGAAAAAAGCAAAATGTGTTCTCAACAAAATAAAACAGAAGCACTCTTATCACTTATAAGCCTTGTTTCTGCAACTGGTCTCCTGACCTTAGATGATGGTATTTATAACTGCCTTCCTTCACTCAACTTCTCTCTTAGTTAGGGTTTTACTGCTGGAAACAGACAATGTGATCGAGGCAACCATTTTAAGGGCAATATTTAAATTGAGCGTGCTTACAGGTTCAGAGGGTCAGTCTATTTTCATCAAGACAGCATCCAGGCAGGCATGGTGCAGGAGGGGCTGAAAGTTCTATATCATCTTCATCTGAATGCTTCTCTGAAAGTCTGGCTTCAGACAGCTAGGAGGAAGTTCTCAAAACCCATGCCCACAGTGACATACTTTCTCCAACAAGCCCACACCTACTCTAGCAAGGCCACACCTCCTGTGCCAAGCATATTCAATCCACCACAAGCCCCCTCTTTCTTTTTCCTATAAATATAAGATGTACTTTACATTCTCCCCCTCCTTCATGCCTCTTTCTGAGTGGCCAACCAGGTTGAACTGCTAGCTTCCCAATTTTTCTATTAAACAAAAACAAAAGCAAAAACAAAACAAACACAAAAACCAGTTAATCTGCTTAGGCTCACATAGTGAGTTCTTGATTCCATAAATAGTTCTTAATCCCAGAAACTCATTGTTTGTCTTCCTGTGCTAGTAATCTACATGAGCTACTTCTTTTTATATAGGATGATACTTAAGACCTAAGCAGTAAAGCATGTGATGTGTGTATAAACAGTTGCTTATTTGTAAAATGAGGATGAAGATATCATAAGTTGCTATAATGTTATTTCAGGAGCTTGCAAAGAGCTTTACAGTGCTCTGCTGTAGGAGACCTGCACATGGGACTGTTATTGTCTCATTGTTACTAGTTTTGATGCAATGGATACCCCTGTAAGCAGAGTCCTGTGACTCTTTCCCTGAAACATAGCAGTAGGCTCTCCACCTCCAGTCTCTCCCATCACTAGTTATCCTGCACAGCATTGCTAGACTTACCTTCTGACTTCTTAGTGTGTCTCTGTTTCTAGTGTCAAATTGATGGTATGGGTACACTTATCTTTCATTCTGGAATAATATCTGTAGATTATTCTTATTTAACTCTTGCATGCTGTCTTATTGACATGATATGGTATCAAAAGGATGAGTGAATTCCTAAAAATTCTGATTACTTTCCTACTTTTGAGATTCATCTGTGTAATAGTTTCTGCTTAAATTCTATTTGATAATTGTTAACAGATAAGACTTGTTATTTACCTAAGGTTTATATCAAATAACATATATTTTATTGACTCTGTTGTTTATCTGTCTCTGTATTATACAGTACAATTCAGATATAACGTGATTCTTTCTGAGATGCCATTCTAAAGGTAAAAGGTTGAATTATGTACACTAAGTCATGTTGGTAACCTAGATCAAGAGTTCAATGAAAGGGGCCTTATCTTCAGAAAATAATTAGAATTAGGTGAGTTATATTATAGGGCCTACATGACAGGATTGCTAACTGTATAAAAAGTACAAAGGAGCATACTGTTTTTCTAATAATAAATGAGGCTGTGCTTAGGAGATATGCATCTAGAAACTAGGAAGATGGCACTTCAAAATGCCTTGCCATGCTGGTAAACTGTTTTGGACTTTAATTCCTATATTACAAACAAATAAGTATCTTTTGCTTAAGTGTCTCAGCTCAGGATGTTCTCTTATAACCTAAAGAAACTAAGTAATGTGATTTGGCCCAATTATGAAGAGGGAACTGTGTTGCATTCAGAGAAGGATCTAGGAGCAACTGATATTTTGAAGGTCCTCTATAAAGTACACTCTTTTTGTGGGTTCTCAGCCATGACTAGTACCATCTGTGTAAACTTTAAGTATCATGCTACCTACTCCTGAAAACCAAAATAGATGAATTGTAACAATTTCTAGATGATAATGGACAAAGGATAATTTTGGCATGTTCCCTAAAAATAAATTTAACTCTATATTTTAGCAATAAAATAGTACCAAGTACACAGAGATCAATGTAATCACATATTTTATTTTCAAACATAAGTGAGTGTGCCTGTTAAAATAATTTAGTTAATTTGAGCAACTAACTTACTGTATTTAGGCAGATACATATAAGATGGGAAGGCCAACTATGCAGAAAGCATGTGAAATTGAATTTGGGTGTTTTCTAAATATTATTAATTCAAACAGTTTCTTATATGTCATGAAAATATTGTCCTTATATCTAAGGATGCCCTGAACTGATCTGCCTGCCTCCACCTCCTAAAATCTGAAATTACAGACATGTACCATAACCTGTTCAAATATTATATAATATTTTCAGAATTTAATATGTATTGAGAATAGGAAAACTGTGATTTATGCCACTAATTTATATATTAAAATTTCTTTAGTTATAAAATGAAGAAGTAATAATGATTTTTCAAAGTATAGGACAAAGTACTGAAAATGTATTCATCATGGGAAAATTTTTAATTGTTCAAGCTTTTATCTCTATTAATAAATTTGAGCTTTCTGTCTAACATTTTAACAATTTTTTTCTTTTTTAATTAGATATTTACTCCATTTACATTTCAAATGCTATCCCCAAAGCCCCCTATACCCTCCCTCTCCCCCCACCCTGCTTACCAACCCACCCACTTCTGCTTCCTGGTCCTGACAGTCCCCTGTACTGGGGCATATGATCTTTGCAAGACCAAGGGCCTCTTCTCCCATTGATGGCCAACTAGGCCATCCTCTACTACATATGCAACGAGAGACACAGCTCTGGGGGTACTTGTTACTTCACATTGTTGTTCCTCCTATAGGGTTGCAGACCCCTTTAGCTCCTTGGGTACTTTCTCTAGCTCCTTCATTAGGAGCCTGGTGTTCTATCCAATAGATGACTATGAGCATCCACTCTGTATTTGCCAGACACTGGCATAGCCTCACAAGAGAGGGTCCTGTCAGCAAAATCTTTCTGGCATATGCAATAGTGTCTGGATTTGGTGGTTGTATTTGGGATGGATCCCCTGTTGGGGCAGTCTCTGGATAGTCCTTTTTTCTGTCTCAGCTCCGAACTTTGTCTCTGTAACTCCTTCCATGAGTATTTTGTTCCCCATTCTAAGAAGGATCGAAATATCCACACTTTGGTCTTCCTTCTTCTTGAGTTTCATGTGTTTTGTAAATTGTATCTTGGATATTCTAAGTTTCTGGGCTAATATCCACTTATCCGTGAGTGCATATCATGTATGCTCTTTATGTTTGGGTTACCTCACTCAGGATGATATCCTCCAGATACATCCATTTGCCAAAGAATTTTATAAATTCATTGTTTTTAATTGCTGAGTAGTACACCATTGTGTAAATGTACATTTTCTGTATCCATTCCTCAGTTGAGGGACATCTGGGTTCTTTACAGCTCTGGCTATTATAAATAAGGCTGCTACGAACATAGTGGAGCATGTGACCTTTTTACAAGTTGGAACATCTTCTGGGTATATGTTCAGAAGAGGAATTGCTGGGATCTTCTGGTAGTACTATGTCCAATTTTCTGAGGAACCGCCAGACTGATTTCCAGAGTAGTTGTACCAGCTTGCAATCCCACCAACAATGGAGGAGTGTTCGATGTCTACTGCTTTTTTCTCTATTAGTAAATTTGACATTCTGTCTAACATTTTAATAAAATTTTAAAAATTTGTAATTTTTTTAGAATGAGACACAGAAACTCTAATATTTGTGGAAAAATAAAGCCATATTAAACTGCTTGTTTTTCTCTGGTTTCTTGAAATTAAGGAGAATAATTAGACACTCATTAAAATTAAATCAAATCCAATATTAATTAATTCAGACATAAACTACCAATCAATAGAATCTATCTAAGGCTCATCCTGAACAAGGTACAAATTCACCTTTTTAATTAAAAATATGAATCAATACTTGAAAACTTTGTATGTTCCATATGTGCCCTGTGGAACCTGCCACTCTGATGGCATCTTTGGGGTTCCTTTTCCCAGAGTTGGAAGCATCTATTTAATGAGGGATGGTGTGGCAGGAATCAAAGCTGCAAACATGATCATGTGTCCACCACTTCAAAAATTAATAAACAAAACAAAACAAAAAATGAACAAAAACAGCTGTAAATGGCATTTTATGGGTAAGTTAGATGGGTCAGCAGGTAAAGGCTCTTGTTGTCAAGCTTGAAGACCTGAGTTTATTGCCCAGAACTCACATGGTAGTGTGTTAGAGCTAATTCCTGCAGATTGTCCTGCTATGACACATGTGACCCCTCCACTACACACATGCTCACACATGTGCACACGCACACATACTCACACATTGCCACCATGTACAACAACAACAACAAATGTGAAAGTACATGTTTTTATAAAATAATGAGAAATCAAGTCACTCAAAACATCGCTTTTCTACAAGCGATGTTTGCAGTCCTTCAAGTTGTATGAAAAGGTACTTTAGATTCTGAGTACTGAGAATCTACATGTGTTTTATTTTCTTCCTAAATTTTATTAAGCTTGGCATTCAAGGAAATACATTCTTCCCCAATTTTGTATTATTTTTTTAGAATGTCAAAAGGAGTGGGTGGGTAGGGGTGCAGGGTGGGGAGAGTGTATAGGGGACTTTCGGGATATCATTTGCAATGTAAATGAAGAAAATATCTAATACAAAATTGGAAAAAATGTCAAAAGGATATTCTTGTATTTTTTAATGGACAGTATTATTTAATCAAGGTAAGAGTGACAAAAATATTTTACTGTATAATATTCTCCTAGAAAAGGCTAAATTATGAAGGCTCCTCGTGCAGAATCTGTTGGTGTTTTCAAATGTCAGGAAACTTCCTACTAGTGATGTTCATTAATTTTATCTCCTTTGGTTCATTAATATTATGGTTTTTTTTTTTTACTTCAAAAGTTGCACTGTGCTTTCAGCCTGAAGAGTCCTTGCTACTTTTCTTTCATTATAACACTAGGTTCAAAGTAGATTAAACTACATCATAGACTATCACCAAAACCAAGTAAAGAAAGTTTGTCTTTTATGAATAAACAAAAAGGTTGCCAACTAAGAGGAACAAGGAACTGAAAATTCTTCTATGGAAAATTGCTTTGCCCACCTCCTACTAAGGTGAAGAACAGTGGGAATGAGGCATATATGTTGGATTACAATCACATTTGAAGCCAATGAGACCATGTGATGGTCAAACAATGTTATCATGACATGACCATGTTTTCCACATCAAGAGACAGAGTTAAGATGAGGTAGATAAATTACAAGTGCAGACCATGCTTTGTTAATGATTGAGGTCTTTTGGGCATATGATGTCATTTTCTTTGTCCTTTCCAAGCTTGGATTTTTGTATGGAAAAATGGTTGTCTCCCAGAAAATACAGTGACAGAACTGGGTTGTAGATATGTGTCTATGTCCAATCAGCAGCAGTATGCATAGTAATATGTGGCACAGCTTGTGTAATGAAGTTCCCAGCATGCAGTCTGGATAGGTAGCCTCTAGTGTGCAGGGTGATTTATTTCCTGTCAAGAGGCAGGACAGCCAGGACTTCTCTTCCTGGTCTACCTGCACCAGTATTCTGTCATTTTAGGAGATGGTAATAGATTCTGCTTGCATTTTTTTTTCTTTTGAATTGTTTTGAACCCCTCTTTTGCTGGGCTCTTTCCCACCTCTTTTAATTATGTGACTGGAACACTATAGGGAATATCATAAAAAACAAAGCCATCTTTAGTGAGTAAGACTACTATTGTGCTATTGCCTGGGAAGTAATATTTATAATGAATTTAAAAATGAGCTTTGGTAAGGAACAGAGAAAGCAAGAAGAAAGAGCTTGGCACATAACTTAACAATGTTCTCAGTAGTAGGGATAAGATGAATAAAAATTTCTCATAACCCTCTTAAAAACATTGGATTCTTTTACATTGACATTAACCATTATTTCTGGTGTTAAAATCTTCCTACTAACTATATAATTTTCCTTGGCCATTTTTACTAGATTTTTTTGTCTAAAATTTTAATTTGTTTTGCTTTTTTTAATGTACAAAACTTTTCAGCCACATTTTCCCAAAGCTTATAGCATTATTTCTCTTTAAAGCTAAATAGTTAAAGGTCAACCTTTTAACTTCATCTTTTGTCTCAGATATAAGATTTTAAATTATAATAATCGGTAAATTATAAATATATTTTCAATAAACTAGAGAAAACAAGAGAATAACATTAAAGAGAAAGTCTATTGGTAACACTGAGACTAATTAGTTATTCCTGACACCACGATATTTAATATCAAATATAAACATTTTTTAGGTGTTTATTTACAGAATTATTTGGAAAATCATCAATAATTTTTATTTGAATATTTATTTATAATGAGTCAATCTTTGGGAAATCTGACAATTATTTTATCAAATCTCTTCAGGAAGTGCACATTTTTAATCAGGATGCTGAGGAGGCATACCTCTAGCACAGGACTATGTGGAGCTGATGGAGCTTGTATTTACTTCCTTCTTCTTTAGACAACTTGCTTATTTGATTGTTGAGATACTTACCTACAAAACAAGTGTGATAATCTCCTGAATATTGTAATTCATAAGGATTTCAAGCGAAAATATTGTGAGATTTTTGTCTCTTTTTCCCTACACTTGCCTTGAACTCACTAGGAAGCTAAGGATGACCTTGGATTTATGATTCTCTTGCCTCTACCTCCTGAGTGTTGGGATTGCAGGAATGTGTTTTTGTTTTTGTTGCTGCTGCTGCTGAGAATTTTGTTGCACAGCAGTTTTCTTTGAGATGAAACTGTAAGCTTTGGAACTAAGCTCCTTAAGACTCAGGGTGTTCTGAGAGGATGCAAAATCTTCCATACTGCATGGAAGCTCTTAATTTCCAGTAGTAAACAATTCAAATATTTCCGGAAGTACCTGAAGCTGACCAGATTCACTGGGTTCCACCTTCCCCAAGCATGTTCACAGTAAGAGCTGTTCTAGTAAGAGACACCGTGAAGCAAAGTAAGCTTCCTGGAAGAAGCAAACACCAGGCAAACTGCCTACTAATGGAGTTCAAAGCAGCTGACCTGCTGAGAATGGACTGTCTTCAACCTCTTGAGCTTCTTGTAGGTTGTTCACTGTGCTCTAGGTTTACAGGTTAGATGAGCTGTCACCTTTGCTGAGGTGTCCTTTCAGTGATTATGCTGTATTTGAGAAATTATTGCTCCTTAAGTAACTTCTCACCCGTGCTACTGAATATAATCTCTGTAAAGCACATTGTCTCAGAAAGTTGGACATGAGTAGTATCCACTCATTGGTCTACCATCCATTCCTTATTCTAATAATAGTGCGCTACCACTTGTGGATTACTGTAGTGCTTGAGATTGAACCCAGGGACATGCATATGCTAAGCATGTACCCTAGCAATAGAGTTATCTTCAGAACCTAAAGGAATGAATTTTGTAGAATACTTGGTAATGCGACTCGCACACAGTGAGTTTGTCAAACATAGAAGATAAAGTGAACCTCACTCCAGTCAGAGTGGCTAAGATGAAAATCTCAGGTGACAGCAAATGCTGGTGAGGATGTGGAGAAAGAAGAACACTTCTCCATTGTTGGAGGGATTACAAGCCGATAAAACCACTCTGGAAATCTGTCTGGCGGCTCCTCAGAGAATTAGACATAGTATACTACCTGAAGACCCAGGTATACCACTCCTGGGCATATAACCAGAAGATTCTCCAACATGCAATAAGGGCACATGCTCCACTATGTTCATAGCAGCCTCATCTATAATAGCCAGAAGCTGAAAAGAACCCAGATGTCCCTCATCAGAGGAATGGATACAGAAAATGTGGTACATTTATGCAACGGAATACTACTCAGCTATTAAAAACAATGACTTCATGAAATTCACAGGCACATGGATGGAACTTGAGAATGGCATCCTGAGTGAGGTGATTTAGTCACAAAGGAACAAATGCGGTATGTACTCACTGATAAGTGGATATTAGCCCAAAAGTTCAGAATACCCAAGATTCAATTCACAGAGCATATGAAGCATAAGAAGAAAGAACACCAAAATGTATATGCTTCAGTGTTTTTTAGAAGGGTAAACAGAATACTTACAAGAGGAAATATGGAGACAAAGTGTGGAGCAGAGACTGAAGGAAAGATCATCCAGAGACTGCCCCGCATGCAGATCCATCCCATATACAGTCACCAAAACTGGACGCTATTATGGATGCTGGGAAGTGTTTGCTGATAGAAGTCTGATATGGCTGTCTCCTGAGAGGCTCTGCCAGAGCCTGACAAATACAGAGGAGAAAGCTCAAAGCCAACCATTGGACTGAGAACAGGCATCCCGAGTGGAGGAGTTGGAGAAGGGAACTGAAGGAGCTGAGGTGTTTGCAGTCCCACAGAGGGAGCAACAGTGTCAACAAGCCAGATCCCTGGGGACTGGACCACCAACCAAAGAATACACATGGAGCTACCTGTGGCTCTGGTGATATATGTGGCAGAGGATGGCCTTGTTGGACATCAGTGGGAGGAGAGGCCCCTGGGCCTGAGGGTGTTCGATGCCCCAGTGTAGGAGAATGCCAGGGCAGGAGGATGAGAGGGGGTGGGTGGGGGAGCATCTTCATAGAGGCAGGGGGGATGAGATAGAGGGTTTCCGAAGGGGAGACTTGGAAAGGAGAAAACATTTGAAATGTAAATAAAGAAAATAACCAATTAAAAAAAAAGTAGATACAGTGATAATTCTTTCGTGTTAAGCATCAGGATATTTTATGGTCTTGGAATTCACATTCAAGGTTCTAAATTCCAGTGGGGATTCCTGTGCATTTCACTAATTTCGGATACCTTTTCAGAACCAGTCACTATAGGCTCACGTAGTTACATCCTTGGTGTCCAGTTTTTGGGAGTGTTTAAGAGATATTGGAATCTTTAGGAGGCAGAATCTTGGTGAAGGACGAGCATGACTGGGGCCAAGTTTTGAGATATTATAGCGAATTTCAACTTCCTGTTTGATCTCTCTGCTTTCTGTGTGCAGATATAATATAATCAGAAAGTATTTTCCTGTCACATGTCAGGTTTTCCCCACAATGAGGTCTTTAATCCTCTGCTTTTGTAAACCCAAGTAACATTTTCCTTTGTTGTGGATAGCCCTGGGCCTAATTGTATTTGATGTTAATTATATTTTATGCTAATTCCGTTTTCCTGTGAGTGACTATGAACAAGGAATGAATCAGCACTCAGGTGATTTCCTGTAATCCTTCTTCCCACCTTAATTTGCCAAAATAAAGGAGAGCTGATGATTGGGCAGATAAAGGGAAGGTGGAGCTGAAGGTTGAGAGAGGGAAAATAGAGAAAATGGAAGAGAGAGAGGATGCAGAGGAGGAGGAACAAGAAGAAGAGCAGAATGGAAGCACATGGCCTGGAGAAACTGCAAGTTCTAAGGGGTCTCATAGATGTAGAAGATGGTAGTGTAGTGGTTGATCTGCCCAGTCTAGGCACACAGCATGTATTCCTATTAATTGAGTCGTGTTTTCATTGCATATTTGGGATGGAGAGATTAACCGCAACATTCCTTTGCTTGTTTTAGTTCACATTATTATATATCAGAAACAGAACAGTACATACACAGTGTTTGAGGTGAATCATCTCAAAGATTAAATCGGGTCCTACCATTGGTTAGTGGTGTTATTCTAAAAAGACTATTTTTCTTAGTGCTCACCTATCTCTGATAGCTGATTTTAAAGTTCAAATCTAAAGGAGGACGACAAATAAGATTAATTGAAATGTTTGTTGACAAAAGCCATTATTATTTTAAAATGAAAATAAGCAAAAAAAAAAAATCAAAAACAAAAAGCATGAAATCTAAAGAGTAGTCCTTGTTCAAAAACCCTGCTTCAGGAGCTGGTTCCTTAGTTAAAGCAGTGCTGATCAAGAGAAGGCTGTAGTTTCAAACCCATAATCAACATTAATATTGAATTATTGCTTTGGCCTGACTCTACTTCTGATCCTAAAAGACAGAAACTAGAGATATCTGGGTCATGCTGCCTAAGGAGACAAACTATAACAGCAAGTTCTATGTTTCATTGAGGAGACTCTCTCAACAAGTTAAATGTTTAGAAACACCGAGGAAGATTCCTAATATTAGTGCTGTGTTTATCTGCGCATATACCTCCATGTACATGTGCAAATAATAACAACCATTTCTAAAACCATGTACACCACACAGACTTACTTCTAACAGGAAGAAAAGAAACAAATTCTTCCACTTCAAAGGCTTGTGTGCCTCCCTACATTCTTGTTGAACTCTATTTTGATCAGGATTTTCACTCACTCCTTTAATCTCCATGACAGGCACAGAAGAGACTATCACTAGTCTTGTTTTTGAGAAAATGTGTTTTTGAGAAGTTAGGGAACTCTCCCAATTTCACATAATTCAAGAATCTTGTATTACACCATGATTACATTTTCTTTTAAGATATTGACTAGAAACTATTTGTCTTTCTTTCTATACTTACTTTAAATTTAAAATTCTATACTTACTTTACACTTAAAAAAAAAAAGAATGTGGATGTAGGTGAAAGGATTTGTGCCATCTAGCCATTGGGCAGTAGATGTAGGAGGATCAATGTTTCAGGGCCAACGTTAGGTACCAAGTGAGTTTAAGATCAGGTTAGGCTGTGTTTAATCCTATCTTAAAACAAAACAAAACAAAACAAACAAACAAACAAACAAACAAACAAAACGTAATCCCTCAACTGACTTTATTTAAAATACGCCAGCATTCTTAGTTAATCTTACACTAGTGACATTCAGGTAATTTCTGTGACTGTGAAGACTGCATTTAATGTCAAAAAATCCTATTCATGATCTTCAAACATCTTTACTTCTGAAGAAATCTATGAATTATAAGCTGTAAACAGATGAAATATGTGTGGTCAAAGATGAGATACAGTATATCAGTCAAGCTATGATGATAAAAATGAAAGAAATATAGACTAACATTTAGGCTGCTGTCTACATCTAGAAAATAAGTTATTGCAATCACAATGATATTGACCAACATTTGAGATGAGCATTTAACTCAAAGAGCTATCTTTCCAGCGTCCTAGAAAAAAAAAATATTGTGGATGAGAGTGTCCTCTCAGTAAAAAGCAGGAAAGACAGAGCCTTAGAAAAGTCAAATGACTTTTAATGCCCATAGTTTTCGTGTTCTCAAACATAAATATAATTATTTTCTCGGAGTTGTGTGGAGTGTGACACAGAGTACACAATACCTGGTATATATACACAACCCAGCAAATAACACCTGAAGGAAAGACAAAATGATTTTCAATCTACAGTTTAGGAGTACCTTTTTTTTTAATTCATTAATTTTTTAAAACTCCATATTTTATTCCACCCCCATCCACCCTCTGACTGTTTCGCATCTCACACCTCTTCCCCACCCACCTGTCTCCACGTGGATGTCTCCAACCCCCACCCTACCTGATCTCTAAGCTCCCTGAGGCCTCCAGTTTCTTGAACATTAGGTGCATCATCTCTGAATGAACACAGACTCAGCAGTTCTCTATTGTATGTGTGTTGGGGGCCTCATATCAGCTGGTATATCCTGTCTGGTTGGTATTCCAATATCTGAGAATCCTCAGGGGGCGGGGGGGGGGGCAGGTTAATTGAGAATGCTGGTTCTCCTACAGGATGGCCCTTCTCCTCAGCTTCTTTCAGCCTTCCTTAATTCAACAACAGGGTCAACTGCTTCGGTCCATTGGTTGGGTGCAAATATCTGCATCTGACTCATTCAGCTGCTTGTTGGGTCTTTCCAAGGGCAGTCATGCTAGGTTCCTTTTGGTGAGCACTCCATAGCCTCAGTAATAGTGTCAGGCCTTGAGACCTCCCCTTGAGCTGGATCCCAATTTGGGCCTGTCACTGGACCTTCTCTTCCTCAGGCTCCTCTCCATTTCCGCTCCTGTAATTCTTTCAGACAGGAACAATTATTGGTCAGAGTTTTGACTGTAGGATGGCAACCCCATTACTCACTTGATGTCCTGTCTTCCTGCTGGATGTGGACTCTATAAGTTCCCTCTCTTTACCTTTGGACATTTCATCTAAGGTCCCTCCCTGAGTCTTGAGAAGCTCTTACCTCACAAGTCTCTAGGAGATTCTTAAGGGACATTCTTGAGGGAGGGACCTGGGAGAGAAAGTAGACAGGGTAGGGGGGAGAGAGTGGAGGGTAGAGAGGAACCTCATCTGGTATTGGGTAAAGGAAAAGGACTGAAGCCCTGAGGGCCAGCAGAAAGAAAAGAAAAAGGCAACCTACAGAGATAGGATTTTCTTTTCTTTTCTTTCTTTTTTATTAGATTTTTTTTTCATTTACATTTCAAATACTATCCCCTTTCCTAGTTTCCTCTCTGAAAATCCCCTAAAGCCTGTCCCCCTCCCCCTGCTCCCCACTTATTGTTCCTGGCATTCATTCCCTTATACTAGGGCATAGAATTTTCACAAGACAAAGGGCCTCTCCTCCCATTGATGGCTGATTAGGCCATTCTCTGCTACATATGTAGCTAGAGACATGAGCTCTGGGAGTATTGGTTAGTTCATATTGTTGTTCCTCCTATAGGGCTGCAGACCTCTTCAGTTCCTTGGGTACTTCCTCTAGCTCCTTCTTTGGGGACCCTGTGTTCCAGCCAATAGAAGACTGTCTTCTTAGAAGGGGAAACAAAATACCTATGGAAGGAGTTACAAAGTTCTGAGCTGACACTGAAGGAAGGACCATTCAGAGACTGCTCTACCTGGGGATCCATCCCATAAACAACCACCATACCCAGACACTACTGCATATACCAACAAGATTTTGCTGACAGGATTTTCTTTAAAATAGAGTTGACCAAACACTAAAATGTTTTACTCCAAATTGACTGATATAAAACTTCATCTGCTACATCTTTTATAACCTTATATTAAATTGTTCACTTACTAGAATTAATCAAAATATGAATGTTTTAAGGTAGAATAAATGTCTATGCATAATGAATATATGTATTATCTTAATTATAAAATTTGATCAATAATATCAAAAATGCATGAGAAGATGAAATTTGTTTTATAATCTATAATTTCAATAAAAAATATGGTTTAAAAATAAGAAGATGTTGATATATTCACTGAATATCATATATTTGAAACATAAGTTGGCTGTTTGGCACTTGAAGAATTGATTAGTGAACTGTGTTTCAGTGATGAGTAATTAAACTCCTACAAAAGAATACTTGCCAAATATGGCTTAATATTATGGCCACTATTGTCTTTTAGGAGGCTTTACGTTTATCAGACAGAAGATGCAAAATGTTTCCAAAAGTGATAACATAACTAAAATTAAAATTGTAATATACATAGCTGAAAGTGGTCATGACTAGAAGTGATCTCTGTTTTTCTTCAAGAATGTTCAAATTAGATCAAGAAACCTGCTATCACATTAAGTTTGGCATTTTAGTTTAAATGTTTGTTTACATTGAAGTATATGACTCTTTAAAATTGTATTGTGTTTATTTATGTGTGTTGGTGTATTTTAATGTGTGTGTATGTGTGCGTATGTATATGTGTGAGTATATGTATTTATGTATTTATATATGTACATGTGTATATGTGATTGTTTATGTGTGTGGATGAGTATGTATGAATTATGTGCATATGTTGTATATGTATGTATTTATGTAAGTGTGCATGTGTGTGTTTGTGTGTTCTCTTTGAATTAAACTCAGGTAAGTAGTCTCAGCAGAAATATATCTGCTGAGCCAGGTCATTACCCACCATTTAAATCTTTAAAATGATAAGAGTGTTATTTATTATTTCTATTTTCAAAATTATATTGCCTGAACCATTCTTTGGAAGAGACAAGAGTGGCATGATATGTCTACGATTCATTCATTCAATATATTCAGCAATAAAAATATGTTGAATAGATATTTGAGCACTATATAATTTCAAATGATTTTTACTCGTGTGCTATTTTGACCCTTTAATATATAATATAATATTGATAAAAGACTGGAAACGTGTTATCTTAGTTACTTTTCTAAAACAGAATAACCAAGAAACTTACTAAGAAAACATTTTCTTTAGGAGTCCTTGTTCAAGAATATTAGAATCCATGATCATGATGGCAGGTAGCAGGGCAGGCAGGAACTGCAATAGTAGCTTATGATTCTCACCCGAGGAACACCAAATGGCTGAGAAGCACCTGAAAAAATGCTTAGCATCCTTAATCATCAGGGAAATGCAAATCAAAACAACCCTGAGATTCCATCTCACACCAGTCAGAATGACTAAGATCAAAAATTCAGGTGACAGCAGATGCTGGTGAGGATGTGGAGAAAGAGGAACACTCCTCCATTGCTGGTGGGATTGCAAGCTTGTACAACCACTCTGGAAATTAGTCTGGTGGTTCCTCAGAAAATTGGACATAGTACTACCTGAGGATCCCGCAATACCTCTCCTGGGCATATATCCAGAAGATGTTCCAACTGGTAAGAAAGACACATGCTCCACTATGTTCATAGCAGCCTTATTTATAATAGCCAGAAGCTGGAAAGAACCCAGATGCCCCTCAACAGAGGAATGAATAAAAAAAATGTGGTACATTTACACAATGGAGTACTACTCAGCCATTAAAAAGAATGAATTTATGAAATTCCTAGGCAAATGGTTGGACCTGGAGGGCATCATCCTGAGTGAGGTAACCCAATCACAAAAGAACTCAAATGATATGTTCTCACTGATAAGTGGATATTAGCCCAGAAACTTAGAATACCCAAGATATAGGATACAATTTGTGAAACACATGAAACTCAAGAATGAAGACCAAAGTGTGAACACTTTGCCCCTTCTTAGAATTGGGAACAAAACAGCTCAATTCAGAAGCAGGAGGCTGACACAGTTAACTGGGAATGGCATGGATAGAAGCTGAAAGCTCAAAACCTGTTGTGATATCTCTCCCCAACAAGGTCTCCCCTCTTGATCTTTTCCAAAGAACTCTGATAACTGGGGAACAAGGGTTCAAACAAATGAGCCTATAGGACCATTCTTCCTCAAACGACCACATCTGAAAAGTATGATGCAATAAAGATAAGTCCAGATATCACAATGCTAAAATTGTCCAAAGATGGTTTTAAATCACTGTCATTGGGTAGAACAGTAAGTTTACACATCAATAATTATTTCTAGTACTGAAAAAGACAGGAAAAATGTGATAAAAAGATCTGAATTGTGTGTCATCTCCTGGGAAAATGACTTTATATCTGTGTCATGTCAAGTATGGACACTGGCATGCAAAGATCCAAGTTTATAATGAAAATTCAAAATATTAATTTAACTAAAATTTTATCTACTTCTGTTTTTGAAAAGGTATATTTCAGTCTATATGCTGACAGATTTTAAATCTCAAATTAAATGTGACATGTGAGTTTTCATAAATTTATTTATAATAAAAATTATTTAATAACCATGAAAGACTATATATATTAATCCTTTAAAATTCTGCACTATAGAAAATGGTTTACATTCTCTGAATATTGGCAGACCATTAAATTAAATCTTTTATAGTACAATATTCATCGGGGTGCCAATAAAAATTCTAAATTCATATCAAAATAATATTTTGTCAAATTACAAAATTGAATTATTGACAAAGAACATTTTAAAAACATGACAGGTCTCAAAATGGTTTGAATCTGTGAAGGAATTCATGAGTTAAAATTTTAGAAACACTCATATGGTTGAAAGTAGAATATGAGAGTTCATTTCGATTCTGGGAAAAGTATTCCATTGACTTCTACTTCAAAGGCCACAATGTGTTTGTGGTCTTCTAACTATGGAAACTTTTCAATTAAATTATAAAAGAGAAGTTATAATTGGATGCTCTAAAAAATCTCTATTACAATTTTTGAATAATGCACAATGAATCCATATTGCATAACAGATGTAGTCAAGTTGCTGATGATTTGCTTAGAGAACTGTTCTGGGCAGATTAACACCTCAGTGAAATTTGATTCGCATTGAATTTTACTTCCCATCCTCTCCTCCTCCCCCTCCCTCTCTTGCTCACCCCTCTCTCCTTGCATATTCCAATAACTAAGCAAAACTGGCCATTCAAATTTACCTGTCTCATATGAGCTTCTTGCTCAGTCATAGAAGCAGGCAGAGTTATATAAAGGATAGTGCTTATTGGTATTGAATCATGATGTTCAGTGCTATTATTTTTGGCTGTCAATACAATTTCAGTCTTGACTTCTTTGTATTTAAATAATACAATGACATTACAAATACACTCATTTCTGTTACCATTATATGTCTTGTGTGTTCTGTAACACAGGTCCCAATGTACTTGGAAACTGTACATAGCACTGTTAGTTTCAATTCTCATTAAATCCAGTATCTGTTCTTTATTTCTATTGCCTCCACCATTAGGCAATGGAGTTTATCTTCACTCATATCCTAAAGAAGTCAACTTGCCTTCATAACAATGGAATGTTGTTTGCTCAGTTACTGAATCAAGAAATATCAGAAACCAAATTGCAGAAAAATAGAACTCTGGGGCATTAATGTACAATGAATTATTAGGGATGGTCCCAAGGAAGGGGAAAAATACTGGATGAGATATTTTCAAATATGTGTTGAATTTCTCTTTTTCCTTTGAGCCTTTGCAGAGCAGTTAAACATTTATTAGAGAATTTAAATATATTTTCCACTTAGGAAAAAAGTGACTAAACTACGCTTATATATAGGCTTATAGGGCTTTTAAACCTATAAGCATATAATATATATATATATATATATATATATATATATATATATATATATATATATATATATATAACTGAACTAACAGTCTCAGTTCTTACAGAAACTAAACAAAATGAACTGCATCTCTATCAGAATTACTTGTTATTTCATAAGACTTTGAAAGTGAATATGAGTGTTTATATGACACAAAACAAAATAAATGTGTGAACAGATTACTATGTTGATTATTTTTTATTCAAATCACTGTTCAAACACTTTAAAAGTTTCAGTGTTAGGCCTCTGCTTCAGAAATAACACATCAGCTTGTTCACTAGCAGCACGTAAGTCAATGGTGGAACTTCTATTTTCTTGCAGTCTGATCAGCAAAGGAAGGCGTCACTAATGTAACGTGTATGTGTTTAAACACAAGACTTGCATTTAAAGAACTTTTTATATCCTTTTCTTTTCTCTTATGTAAAAGATAGCCCTTAGATCCTCCAACCCCCCCTTTCTCTCTTTGTCAGTGTGTGTGTGTGTGTGTGTGTGTGTGTTTTCTTCTCTTTTCTATTTTCTTTTACATTTTGTAAGCAGATGTAGAAAAATATAAAATTAGGGGTTTTGTTTGATTATAGATTTCAAGACTGGAGGATGAAATACATTGACACATTTTTTCCCTCTTCTTATTCTTTTCTTGTAGAAGAAATGTCTAACGTTAAAACCATGGAAAATAACTAAGTATTCATCCGTTAGCATTTTACCACTCAGGTACAACTAATACAAATTCAAAAATGCTAATAAAGTCTGAAATTTCTCAGTAGGGGAGTAATGGAACACTTTTTAAAAAGGCACTTTCAGCTAATGACTAAGGCATTTTTTGCTAACAGCAATTTTGGCTTCTTATCCCAGGTGGAGAAAAATGCATTAAACAGGAGATTAAAATGTCCTTTCAACTGCTTGGTAATGCCAGGTGCTGCTGCAGGCTAAGGCATCCATGAAGTGGCATTTAGTTGATGGTGGTTCTGTTCCAGGGATGGAGCAAGCATGAAAATCCCTCTGGATGGGGTCTCTTTAAATATGCTGTATATGCACAAATAGCAAGTGTAGGAGCTCAGCTCGGATGGGAAACTGTACAATCTGTTCATTGCATTTTGGTTGCTAATTAAGAGGTGACATGCAGTCTGAATGCACAGAACCTGTTGAAATTCTGTCAGGCTCTGTCTTTGCCTTCAGATATTTGAATGCTATTTAATAAGGCGTCTTAATTGAAAGCAAAGGAATACATAAAAGTAGAGTACAAATATGTTGGATCAGTGTTCTGTGACAGTTTGTGTGTGTGTGTGTGTTGGGGGGTGGACAGGGAGCGTGTGTATGTGTGTGTGTTTTCATAATTTCTAACCCCTTGAAGCTTCTAAGACATCTACTCTACTACATAAGCATACTATGCAAATTCTGTTATGTTTTTTTTTTCTTTTTTCTTGCTGTGGGGATTAAAACTTGAGTGGAAAGTTGGAAACAGAACTTGCAAACACAAATGTGAAATTCATGGTGACTCTGACATAAAGGAAAAAATTGTTTCTCTTGCCAGGAAATACCAATTTTATGAGTAGTGTTTAAGTAAAGAAGAAAAAAATGAGGTGGGTCACATATTTTACAATGTATTGTGTTGTATTTCAATAATAATAATACATATTTTCCTCAACCTTTCTTTAGTAAATAAAGGCAAATTAATATAAACCTTTACATTTGCAGATTGTGTTGACAAGCAAAAGATGATGAAAAAGGAAAATTATAACAATAGCTAAAGCACTTGATCCCTATGAAGCTGGTAAGACCAGCATCCCCTGTTGTTGAACTACTATCAGTTTATGCAGAATTGAGACTTCTATCTCCGAGTATTAATTTCCCATTTTTATGCAAAGAGGTGATGTGACAGAAGACATGAAGCCCTTTGAATCTGCCTGATGTCTACAACATGTTCATGTTGGTGTGTCTTAACACTTGGGAGTACCAATGGACTTAGGAAACCTGAAGAAAGGAAAATTTTTTTACGGAATTCTCATTGCCTGTGCTTGTATATTTACTAATTCCATCTGCACTTGTTTTATTAACTAAAAATTTGTCTACCTCTGCAAATAGGTACATTCAAATAACAGTTGAATTGAAAGGTTTTTTGTTTGTTTGTTTGTTTGCTTTTTACCTTCTACTTGTACTAGGCAAGTCTTTCCTGTCTCTTGTCTCACTGACTCACTTGACTCATGGAGTTTAATGTGTCTTAATTTGACACCCAGATTTCTTAACATTCCACATCCAGCTTCAATAACATCGCAGCCAAATAAATACAAATAAAATACTCTTGTTGATGGGTGAGTTACTCTGAAGAATGAATCTCATTTGAGATTCACAAACCTTTAGTATTACAGATGCAGCCTGGATTTGAACTCTACAAGAATTGAGTTAACATTGAGATGTCATAAACAACCATCCATTATTGTATTAAAAAATGAAAGATAACTTGAGTAAATGACTCCAGCAAATGTGCTATTTGAATGTTATTTTTAATCATCACACTCATAGCAATCAGTACTAAATTGCACCTTCTTTTGCATAAGATATTGAGAATTTAGAGAAAGGGAAGGCTATCCAGTGATCTGTAACTATTTGGGTGAGTCTAGAGACAGAGAGAAGAGCAACCGAAGGCATTCTCTATTGAGATTCGTTCCAATGTCTGGAGCCAATATTCAAATGCTTTTATTTGACAGTTCACTATTTTTTTAAAAGAAAAAAATCTATGTATCAAATCATCAAATTCTTAGTTATATTGCAACAATTCACTATAAATCTACTAATACACTACTGAATACATAGTATTCTATTTTTAGGACATTTGGAAGGTAAGCAATATTGTCCTAAGAATTAAATACAAGATGAACTGGAATGACATTCGACAGCTTTGAAATGCTTCACTTTACAACAACAGAGCTGAGTAGGAGCTATGCCATGATCTTTATATTGAGATAACTGGATTTATTTCATATGCTTAGTAATAATGTAGGTATTATTAGAGACTATAACTCTAATCAGTAAGAAAATAAAAATCATACTAATGCCTTTAATTATAAGTCACTTCAAAATCTTACTGAAAGAATTTAGTTTTTCTTGGTAAACAGCAGTTAAAAAACATAGCAATTACATGTCCTCACAGATTACTTGGTGACTCTGTTTCTAAAGTTTCTCCAATTTGCCCTCTGATTTTACACCCGAAATAATCTCTTTACCCTATAATTATTTGCTGTGTAAATATCCATCGATAGATGGCTGACTCTGGGCATTTTCATTTAATTAAAAGTTCAACACCAATATATAAATACCCTTTATTTAATAATAATATTTATGCCTATAACCACACAGGTAGATTAGATCCAAATCAAACTGATTTTTGCTATGTTTGCTGAGAAAGAAGGTCTCCATTGATGCCATAAGCATATAACATGTTCCCTCAAGGTGTTTGTTGATAATAATAATGCGTGATAAATGCTCATAGAAATGTTGCATGTAAAATAATTAATAATGTATATGTTTCAGAATTCCTGCATAGATTAAATAATAATGAGTGAGAACAAATTCTTCTGGAGACCTTTTACTCAAGTTCTCCGTGGTAATGTTTATTTGTTCTCATAATACTGCTCCTGAACACATCAGGGAAAATAGAAAAGAAATGTGAGTAAGGTTTCCACAACGTATTCCTCTATTCCTAGGAGCCTCTGTGGGGATAAAAGGTGAAATGGACCAGAAGGACAGTGAGGGTCACTGGTGTTACATAGCTGGAGTAAAGAGCAGGTAATTGAATTTGCAAATGATAGGAGATTGGGAGTTGCCAGGATCAGGAGAGAAGCGAAACCCAGGAGTCTCAGCAGATGAGTGACTTAAGTCTGAGCAACTTGGCATTCTGGAACTTTTGAATATTTATACTTTGCACATTTTGGCTTCTGCTTTGTTCTTTTCCATAGGATTTATTAGTTGCTGCCCTAGAAAATATCCAACAATCATCCCGTCAACCATTTCACAAATATGTACTCAAAGTGTTCCAGCTCCTTTTCACCTCAAAAAAGGACATGGGGATGAAAATAAATATGATCATTATTTTTACAGCTTTCCTGGCTCACAGACACTCTTGCCCTGGAATATTTTAGCTAAGCATAATACACATACTAATGTGGGCTATTTGGATGTTACCTGGCTCTTTATTTGAAATTATTGTGAAAGCGAATTCACTAATGTAAACGAGAATACCATGCAGCCATTTTGCAAATCAAAAACACACTTTAAGTAGGCCACAAGAAGAGGAATGGACTACATCAGTTTTGGGTGAAGTGGTAGCTTGAGCACAAAACAGCTCCATGCCTGTTATAATTACCAGGGAGGCAGAAGTGTGTTATTTTATTTTATTATTAGTGGTTGGCATGGGGAAGGCAGATGACAATGTTCATGAGTTGGTTCTCTCCCACTAGAGGAGTCCGGTCAGTGAGCGCCTTAACCTCTTGAAACATGTTCCTGGACCAAGGGGGAGAAATGCATTTTGCACTTTAAAATATTTGATATTCTCTGCCATATATGAAATGGTTCATCCTTGTGTTAATTGAATGTGGCTTTATTCTTGAGTGATATGACATACCTGACTGTCACTCGTGGACGGAGAAGTTTCTTTGCTGAAAAGCACATGAATGGTGGTAGAATTAAACAAGATCTCATCCTCACTAACCTTCGTTTGCTTTACCTCTTCGCTGCAGCTTGAATTGCTCTTCTTTTTTTTTTTTTAAACTATAAAACAAAAAAGTTCAAGGAATGAATGTAGACTTCAAACTACCAGATGAGGAAATGTAGGTCATGAAAATCTCCAGCCTGATAGAAATAGTTAATGCTCATTTATGCACTGACCTATGTTGTTTAATTTATTTATAACTTGTAAATGTTATAACATTCTTTTCAAACTTGCATCCTGACAGTTTTCTTACAGTGCCCTAGGGAAAATTTTAAACTTGAAAATTCCAACATTATAAATTATCGAATAAAAGTACTTCTCCAATTCTACTTTTCAGTGGGCTTCATAGATATTTTTTACATCGAAGAACTGATAGCACTAGAAAAGAAACATAAAAACCTTCCATAAAAGTCACCTCTAGGCTGAGACCTTATTTGGAGAACTTCTGATCAGACACGTCCAATGATATTTACATAAGAGGGAGAAACTGAAATTTATAACTGAAATTATTCAAATTACAAATTTGTTAAGAGTTGCTATTACAATATCTGGGGAACACACACATTTTCTAAATAAAATCAGAAAAGCACCCAACTAAAACACTTATATCAATAAATGTCTACATGGTCTTCTAAATCTTGTTTAATCACAATCATTTTTTCCAAAATAAATTATTGATTCTTAATGAAATACATCAATAAAATTGACAAATACATTTGGTCATTGCTTTTCTGTGTGTTCCTTGTATGTTGGGACAAAATAACGAGCTAGGTTGCCCAGGTTGCCCTTGGGCTAGAGGATACCCTTATTTCAGACTGAGAGTGAGGATTACAGACATGCTCTGCTGTACCTGACTGTGGTAGGCAAATGTCCACTACTGTGGTATAAAGGGCCAAAGCTCAAAGCAATATACATAAATTATCTCCCAGTGCTTACATTAAGAATGTTCTTTGCAAGCTGAGTCATCTGTGAGTGGATGGGTTTAACATGTATTTCAGCAACTACCTGTGCCTGGTTCAGAGCTAGAGCTTCAAGCTACAGTTCAACACTAAACTAAGCACCCTGAAACCAGAAATTTGCTAATGCATTGAATATTATTAATATTCAGACTTTAGCAAATCATGCTGTCATGCCTTTCCATGTACTCAGATATACAGAGGTCTAAATTACCACCCACTGATTACTATTTAATTAAATAAGGAAAGTGCAGGTAAATTATACTTGTCACTATAAAGTCTGTGGACATGTTCACTGACTGTCACTCAGCTGAACTAGTTCCAGACTGATTCCATTGCTGGAAGCAATACAGAATATATCACTTGTTTCAACAACAACAAAAAAATAACAATATTTTTAGACTGGAGAAGCAAGTTTAATTTTCTCTCTCTTTCTGTAATCATACAATTTAGTTATTTTCAAACAATAGCTTACTGTGATATTTACAAATATACTAAATTTAGTTCATCTTCATTCCAGTGTACTTCTTTTAGCATTGTTCATTATCATAATTCAGACATTATAAAACAACCCAATAACTTTAAATGTCTGTTATCTTTCTGATGAAGAAGTTGTTTTCTAAGTGAAACACCAGTCCATGGAACTTCTCCTTCTACTTTAGGTCCCTCTGCATTCAGAACTCACTGAAACATCACATTCCACTGCCATTTACCAGTTTAGCTGTGGCTGCTGATCTGGGGTCTCAATGTTTATGAATCTCACATGTCCCTTCCTATAGTCTGCACTTTCCTGGATACATAGAGACTATTGTGCCAGCTCAGGACATGGTCCATCTGGAGCCTATCACCCTACAGTGACATTAGATCCTAGTTGCTTTAGAGCCAGAAGTCCCTGTCCCTCTATGCCTGAACCTATACACAGATCTGGGCTGATAATTCCGACGCCACCCTTCAGTGGTCACCATGGTGCTTTTTCACCAGGGAAGTAGAAGATAGTATATAATCTGAAGGTGAGCATGGTGTCCTGGTGGTTGACAGGGAGCTGAATGGTGGCTTCCTAGAAACATTTTCCCATGTATGGTTAAGCCAAGGTTATCTAACCTAGAAAGAAAGTTTTTCATTACCTCCCCAATAGTGCCAAATGTCTATACTTGCTTTTATATGATTACAAGCAACTTTTATTTCCATAGACAACTTAATAACATGTCAACAATCAACTGTAAAGCTTCCAATAGAGGCATGTAGAAGGACATTACTTTGTAGACTCTATTGGTCTCAGGGTCCAGGCATAGTGTGTGAGAGAAAGGCCCGAGGCTTGTGCTGCAATGGTTAGTTAAAGGCAGCACTGAGAATACTGAATGCTCGGTCAGAGGACTGAGATCCGCATTGAGAATATTTGAGATTATTAAGTGGCAGTCTTTGCACAGTTTTAAATTTGAAGTTCTTTATATGATTACGCTATTGTCATCAAATCTGATATATACAGAACTTTATAAAAACACATAATAGCTTTCCTTACTTCACTAATATGCCATATCTTTCTATTTTCTTAGAACTTGTAATGAATGAATGAATGAATGAATGAATGAATGAATGAGTGAGTACATCTTACTATCTAATGTCTGTCTTAAAACTGAAAGACCAGCAGCTCAATGCTGCATGAATACACGAGGCTTGAAGTATAGTTGTCAGAACTTAAAAAAAATGTATTGACTTGTGCAGACAGGTTAATTATCAGTTTTGGTGAACATTACTTACCAGAATCTGTGTCTTCTCAATTACCAATTTGATATATCATTAAGAAAGTTTATTTTACTCTCACTTGCTGATTTGTCAGGCTATTTAACTCAACATTCCAGGAAATCTAAATATTCTATGCTCATTTGGTCTGAAAACTCAAACTTTGACAAGCCAATCTCTCTGACCTATCTACTATGCTGACTTTATTACCTGTCAGACTTTTACCTGGGTTATCACCTTACTCTATACACAATAGCAGAACTAACAGATTTGGCAGAACAGAGACTAGAAATTCTGATTTTAAAAGACTGCATTTGATGTTTTGCAGTTAATTGCTGCTCTATTGTTACCACACATAGGAAAAAGAGCAGAAAATGAACTTACCTCCCATTGTCCTTTTAGAAAGACTGGTCAAGCATCACATGTTGACTGTTTCTATTGATACAACATGACTTGGAATAAATGCTTAAAATGAATAAACATTCTTTTTGCAACTTATCATCCAAGAAATTTGTGTTCAAGCTCCTGGCCTTTGAGTTTGGTAAACATCTTCTTCCTACTTTCTCCATCATCCTATAACAGGCAAGGTGGAACCTGGTTTATAAGAACTCTACATCATTAGTGAGCATGGAGCTCGCACCACTTAACTGATTCTTCAACAGTTTATGTCTTGATATCATGGAGGGAATAAATTCCAATAGATAAAATCTAGCTTCATATTTAGAGGCTAATACATTTTTGAGGCTCTTATTTTAAGATAACTTTTCACCACTACCTCTGAAGATAGGGAAAGTTCAGGAGGGATGCTGGCTCCAAAGTTCTGACTAGTACTTTGATATGTTCTCAAGATTCAAGGAAAGGATGAAAAGGAGAAGGTAGAAGAGTGATATGAGAGCACAGAACAACAAACAGCCTAGACTGCATGAGAGGTTAGTAAGTCCTTTGGTAGTTTTAGAAGATTCAACCATTCAGATTTGTTTGTTTGTTTGTTGGAGTGGGAGAAGCAACATTTAAATAAGCGAACCCAATGGTCTACTATAGTAAAATGTAGTATGTCTTGGATAATAACTAATATACAGTTAGCAGTACTGAGCAGGCATTGGAGCACTTAGTAACTTCTGATCTGCAAATCCTGACAATCATGAAGATTCACCTGTCTGTATTTCTTAGTGTCATCATTTATGCATTATTTCATTTAACACAAATCCTTGAATACTTAATGTGTGACTAATGACACAGGCATGTAATGCCACCCACTTAAGATGCTAAAGCAGGACAACAAGGATTCCAAGTTTCAAAACTGCCCAGACTACTAAGTGATAATGTCTGAGAACTAGCTCAATGCTGGGGTTTCTGCCTAGCATGCAAGAAGCCTTATGTTCAATAGCAATGTGCTTAAATTTGTGGAGACTGGCTTTAAAATATTTTATTTGTCTATTATATTTATAATTTACTTGTATCGGTGTATAAGTGTGTGAGTGTACTGTACTTTTGAGGAATGAAAAAGCCATCACATAGATTTTTTTTATCTGACAAATGTAGTATTTTAGCTGAATTTCTATCTGACTTTATGCACAAAATTGAAAACTTCTAATATTGTAGAAAGGAAAATCCTTCATTATAGCTAGAACAAGAGGCTAAGGTGCAGTCTGGACAAACAGATTTATTGAAAACATTAAAATGTTTTAATTTGCTTTACTGTACAGGTATTTGAGAGCCATTTGAACTCCAGGATAATCAATAGTCCTGTGTCTTAGAGTGAATTTTTTTTCCTTTTTGCAATATAATTGATGTTTTGTCATATGAGTTGAATCAGAGAAACTGGCCAGGACAGGACTTGAGGCAAGTTGAAAGTGAAGTGAATGTGTGGGTAGAGAACCCTATATCAAAAACCTATTTATAAGGAAAGGGGCATTAGTGAAGGTAGATTAAGCATGGATGGAATTCTGCAGTCATATCACTCATGATATGCTTGAGAAATGAAGAGAAAGCAAACATGAGAAGAAGGTTGATAAGGTGTTTCTGTTGTAATTGATGGATTAATTCAGGAATAAACTCAAGAAATAGTACATGCTAGAGACATTAAGGATTAGAGGAATGGAGCAGAACCAGAAGAAAAGGAAAGAATGAGAAGACAGAAAGGCTTTGAATGCTAGTACTTGCCAAAAAGTTAAGAAATGATGACCACTCTCCATGAAAAGCTAGAGAAGGGCATGAGGAAAAATGCTAATCCTCAAAGCAGGAAATTCAAAGGAGTTGAATCAAGAAGACCCTGACCAGCTAGGCCATGGCATCACACACCTTTAATCCCCATACTCCTCAAGCAGAGGTACATGGATCTGAGTTAGAAGCCAGCATGGTCACAGAGAGAATTTCCAGACATCCAGGGCAACAGCAGAGAAACATGGTCGCAAAAACAAAACAAAAAATAAAAAAATAACAAAATAAAACAACACATCCACTTATGAATGAGTACATAACATGTGTGTTCTTTTTTGACTAAGTTACGTCACTCAGGATACTTTCCAGATCCATTCATTTGTCTAAGAATTTCATGATTTCATGGGTACTGTGAACATAATGGAGCATGTCTCCTCTTTACATGTTGGAGAATCTTCTGGTTATATGCACAGGAGTAGTATAGATGGGTCCTCAGGTAGTACTATGTCCAATTCTGTGAGGAACTGCCAGACTAATTTCCACAGGTTGTACCAGCTTGCAAGACCACCAGAAATGGAGGAATGTGCCTCTTTCTCTACATGCTCACCAGCATCTGCTGATACCTGAGTTTTGATTTTCATCATTCTGACTGGTGTGAAGTGGAATTTGGGGTTCATTTTGATTTGCATTTCCCTGATGACTAAGGATGTTGAACATTTCTTTTTTTTTCTATTTTATTTTATTATTATTATTTCTTAATTAGGTATTTTATTAATTTACATTTCCAGTGCTATCCCAAAAGTCCCCCATACCCTCCCCCACCCACTCCCCTACCCACCCCCTCCAACTTCTTGGCCCTGGCGTTCCCCTATACTGAGGCATATAAAGTTTGCACGACCAATGGGCCTCTCTTTCCACTGATGGCCAACTAGGCCATCTTCTGATACATATGCTGCTAGAGACAAAAGCTCCAGGGGTTACTGGTTAGTTCATATTGATCTTCCACCTATAGTGTTGCAGAACCCTTTAGCTCTTTGGGTACTTTCTCTAGCTCCTCTATTGGGGGTCCTGTGATCCATCCAATAGATGACTGTGAGCATCCACTTCTGTGTTTGCTAGGCCCCAGCATAGTCTCAAAGGAGACAGCTGTATCTGGTTCCTTTCAGCAAAATCTTGCTAGTGTATGCAATGGTGTCAGCGTTTGGAGGCTGATTATGGGATGGATCCCCTGATATGGCAGTCTCTAGATGGTCTGTCCTTACATCTCAGCTCCAAACTTTTGTCTCTGTAACTCCTTCCATGGATGTTTTGTTCCCAATTCTAAGAAGGGGCAAAGTGTCCACACTTTGGTCTTCGTTCTTCTTTAGTTTCATGAGTTTCAAAAATTGTATCTTATATCTTGGGTATTCTAAGTTTCTGGGCTAATATCTACTTATCAGTGAGTATATATCATGTGAGTTCTTTTGTGATTGGGTTACCTCACTCAGGATGATGCCCTCCAGGTCCATCCATATGCCTAGGAATTTCATAAATTCATTCTTTTTAATAGCTGAGTAGTACTCCATTGTGTAAATGTACCACATTTTTTGTATCCATTCCTCTGTTGAGGGGCATCTGGGTTTTTTCCAGCAGATAGCATTGGAAATGTAAATGAGGAAAATACCTAATAAAAATATATATATATATATAATAAGGCTGCTATGAACATAGTGGAGCATGTGTCCTTCTTACCAGTTGGAACATCTTCTGCATATATGCCCAGGAGAGGTATTGCTGGATCCTCCAGTAGTACTATGTCCAATTTTCTGAGGAACCGCCAGACTGATTTCCAGAGTGGTTATACAAGCTTGCAATCCCACCAACAATGGAGGAGTGTTTCTCTTTCTCAACATCCTTGTCAGCATCTGCTGTCACCTGAGTTTTTGATTTTAGCCATTCTGACTGGTGTGAGGTAGAATCTCAGGCTTGTTTTGATTTGCATTTCCCTGATGATTAATGATGCTGAACATTTTTTCAGGTGCTTCTCAGTTATTCGGTATTCCTCAGGTGAGAATTCTTTGTTAAGCTCTGCACCCCATTTTTTAATGGGGTTATTTGATTTTCTGGAGTTCACCTTCTTGAGTTTTTTATATATATATATTGGATATTAGTCCCCTATCTGATTTAGAATAGGTAAAGATCCTTTCCCAATCTGTCGGTGGCCTTTTTGTCTTATTGACAGTGTCTTTTGCCTTCCAGAAGCTTTGCAATTTTATGAGGTCCCATTTGTTGATTCTCGATCTTACAGCACAAACAATTGCTATTCTATTCAGCAATTTTTCACCTGTGCCCATATCTTTGAGGCTTTTCCGTACTTTCTCCTCTAAAAGTTTCACTGTCTCTGGTTTTATGTGGAGTTCCTTGATCCACTTCGATTTGACCTTAGTCAAGGAGATGAATTCTTCTACATGTTAACCTCCAGTTGTGCCAGCACCATTTGTTGAAAATGCTGTCTTTTTTCCACTGGATGGTTTTAGCTCCCTTGTCAAAGATCAAGTGACCATAGGTGTGTGGGTTTATTTCTGGGTCTTCAATTCTATTCCATTGGTCTACTTGTCTGTCACTATACCAGTACCATGCAGTTTTTATCACAATTGCTCTGTAGTACAGCTTTAGGTCAGGCATGGTGATTCCACCAGAGGTTCTTTTATCCTTCAGAATAGTTTTTACTATCCTAGGTTTTTTTGTTATTCCAGATGAATTTGCAGATTAACCTTTCCAATTCTTTGAAGAATTGAGTTGGAATTTTGATGGGGATTACAATGAATCTGTAGTTTGCTTTTGGCAAGATAGCCATTTTTATTATATTGATCCTGCCAATCCATGAGCATGGGAGATTTTTCCACCTTCAGAGATCTTCTTTAATTTCTTTCTTCAGAGACTTGAAGTTCTTATCATACAGATCTTTCACTTCCTTAGTTAGAGTCTCTCCAAGGTATTTTATATTATTTGTGACTATTGAGAAGGGTGTTGTTTCCCTAATTTCTTTCTCAGCCTGTTTATCCTTTATGTAGAGAAAGGCCATTGACTTGAGTTAATTTTATATCCAGCTACTTCACTGAAGCTGTATATCAGGATTAGGAGTTCTCTGGTGGAATTTTAAGGGTCAATCATATATACTATCGTATCATCTGCAAAAAGTGATATTTTGACTTCTTCCTTTCCAATTTGTATTCTCTTGATCTCCTTTTGTTGTCGAATTGCTCTGGCTAGGACTTCAAGTAAAATGTTGAATAAGTAGGGAGAAAGTGGGCACCCTTTTCTAGTCCCTGATTTTAGTGGGAATGGTTCCAGCTTCCCGCCATTTACTTTGATGTTGGCTACTGGCCTGCTGTAGATTGCTTTTATCATGTTTAGGTATGGGCCTTGAATTCCTAATCTTTCCAAGACTTTTATCATGAATGGGTGTTGGATTTTGTCAAATGCTTTCTCCACATCGAATGAGATGATCATGTGGTTTTTGTCTTTGAGTTTGTTTATATAGTGGATTGGGTTGATGGATTTCCGTATATTAAACCATCCCTGCATCCCTGGAATAAAACCTACTTGGTCAGGATGAATGATTGCTTTAATGTGTTCTTGGATTCGGTTAGCGAGAATTTTATTGAGAATTTTTGAATCGATATTTATCAGGGAAATTTGTCTGAAGTTTTCTATTTTTGTTGGGTCTTTCTGTGGTTTAGGTATCAGAGTAATTGTGGCTTCATAGAATGAATTGGTTACAGTACCTTCTGCTTCTATTTTGTGGAATAGATTGTGAAGAACTGGAAATAGATCTTCTTTGAAGGTCTGATTGAACGCTGCATTAAACCCATCTAGTCCTGGGCTTTTTTTGGTTGGGAGACTATTATTGACTGCTTCTATTTCTTTAGGGGATATAGGACTGTTTAGATCACTAACCTGATCCTGATTTAACTTTAGTACCTGGTATCTGTCTAGAAATTTGTCCATTTCATCCAGGTCTTCCAGTTTTGTTGAGTATAGCCCTTTGTAGAAGGATCTGATGGTGTTTGATATTTCTTCAGGTCCTGTTGTTATGTCTCCCTTTTCTTTTCTGATTTTGTTAATTAGGATGTTGTCCCTGTGCCCTCTAGTGTGTCTGGCTAAGGATTTATCTATCTTGTTGATTTTCTCAAAGAACCAGCTCCTTGTTTGGTTGATTCTTTGAATAGTTCTTCTTCTTTCCACTTGGTTGATTTCACCCCTGAGTTTGATTATTTCCTGCCATCTACTCCTTTTGGGTGAATTTGCTTCTCTTAGTTCTAGAGCTTTTAGGTGTGTTTTCAAGTTGTTTGTGTGTGCTCTCTCTAGTTTCTTTTTGGAGGCACTCAGAGCTATGAGATTTCCTCTTAGAAATGCTTTCATTGTGTCCCATAAGTTTGGGTATGTTGTGACTTCATTTTCATTAAACTCTAAAAAGTCTTTAATTTCATTCTTTATTCCTTCCTTGACCAAGGTATCACTGAGAAGAGTGTTGTTCAGTTTCCACGTGAATGTTAGATTTCTGTTATTTATGTTGTTATTGAAGATCAGCCTTAGTCCATGGTGATCTGATAGGATGCATGGGAAAATTTGAATATTTTTGTGTCTGTTGAGGCCTGTTTTGTGACCAATTATATGGTCAATTTTGGAGAAGGTGCCATGAGGTGCTGAGAAGAAGGTTATATCCTTTTGTTTTATGATAAAATGTTCTGTAGATATCTGTTAAATCCATTTGTTTTATAACTTCTGTTAGTTTCACTGTGTCTGTATAGTTTCTGTTTCCATGATCTGTCCATTGATGAAAGTGGTGTGTTGAAGTCTCCCACTATTATTGTGTTAGGTGTAATGTATGCTTTGAGCTTTACTAAAGTTTTTTTAGTGAATGTGGCTGCCCTTGCATTTGGAGCATAGATATTCAGAATTGAGAGTTCCTCTTGGAGGATTTTACCTTTGATGAGTATGAAGCGCCCTTCCTGGTCTTTTTTGATAACTGGTTTGGAAGTCGATTTTATTCGATATTTGAATGGCTACTTCAGCTTGTTTCTTCAGACCATTTGCTTGGAAAATTGTTTTCCAGCCTTTCATTCTGAGGTAGTGTCTGTCTTTTTTCCCTGAGATGGGTTTCCTTTAAGCAGCAAAATGTTGGGTCCTGTTTGTGTACCTAGTCTGTTAGTCTATGTCTTTTTATTAGGGAATTGAGTCCGTTGATATTAAGAGATATTAAGGAAAAGTAATTGTTGCTTCCTATTATTTTTGTTGTTAGAATTGGCATTTTGTTCCTGTGGATGTCTTCTTTTAAGTTTGTTGAAGAATTACTTTCTTGCTTTTTCTAGAGCATGGTTTCCATCCTTGTATTGTTCTTTTTTTTTTTTTTTTCTGTTATTATCCTTTGAAGGGCTGAATTCATGGAAAGATAATGTATGAATTTGCTTTTGTCTTGGAATACTTTGGTTTGTCCTTCTATGGTAATTGAAAGTTTGGCTGGGTATAGTAGCCTGGGCTGGCATTTGTGTTCTCTTGGTGTCTGTATAACATCTGTGCAGGATCTTCTGGCTTTCAAAGTCTCTGGTGAAAAGTCTGGTATAATTCTGATAGGCCTGCCTTTATATGTTACTTGACCCTTTTCCCTTACTACTTTTAATATTCTATCTTTATTTAGTGCATTAGCTGCTCTGATTATTATGTGTTGGGAGGAACTTCTTTTCTGGTCCAGTATATTTGGATTTCTGAAGGCTTCTTGTATGATCATGGGCATCTCTTTCTTTAGGTTTGGAAAGTTTTCTTCTATAATTTTGTTGATGATATTTGCTGGCCCTTTAATTTGAAAAACTTCATTCTCATCTACTCATATTATCTGTAGGCTTGGTCTTCTCATTGTGTCCTGGATTTCTTAGATGTTTTGAGTTAGGATCTTTTTGCATTTTGCATTGTCTTTGCTTGTTGTGCCGATGTTCTCTATGGAATCTTCTGCAACTGAGATTCTCTCTTCCATCTCTTGTATTCTGTTGCTGATGCTTGCATCTATGTTTCCAGATTTCTTTCCTAAGTTTTCTATCTCCAGCTTTGCCTTGCTTTGGGTTTTCTTTATTGTGTCCACTTCCCTTTTTAGGTCTGGTATGGTTTTGTTCATTTCAATCACCTGTTTGGATATGTTTTCTTCTTTTTCTTTAAGGACTTGTAACTCTTTAGCAGTGTTCTCCTGTATTTCTTTAAGTGAGTTATTAAATTCTTTCTTGATGTCCTCTACCATCATCATGAGATATGCTTTTAAATCTGGGTTTAGCTTTTCGGGTGTGTTGAGGTACCCAGGACTGGGCAAGGAGGGAGTGCTGCATTCTGATGATGGTCTTGGTTTCTCTTAGTAAGATTCTTATGTTTGCCTTTCGCCATCTGGTAATTTCTGGAGTTAGTTGTTATAGTTGTCTCTAATTAGAGATTGTTCCTCTCGTGATTCTGTTAGCCTCTATCAGCAGACCTTGGAGACTAGATCTCTCCTCTGAGTTTCATTGGTCAGAGCACATTCTGCAGGCAAGCTCACTTCTTACAGGGAAAGTGCACAGATATCTGGCGTTCAGACCTCCCTCCTTGCAGAAGATGAAGGCCTGAAACAGGACCTTTCCCAGAAGCTTTGTTGCTTCTGCTTGTCACAGAAGATGTTAGCTTCTGTAGTCCACATTCTCACCTGCACAGACTGGTCTTAGAGGAATCCAGGAACCAAGATTGCTCCCCCAGGTGCTCCAGCAAAGCCCTCCTGGGCAGGGCGGACACCTCTCCTCTGTCAGGGAAGGTGCCTGGATGTCTGGAGCCCAAAATGGGGTCTGTCTCAGAAGCTGTCCTGTAGGGACCTTGGGGGTTTCTACTGACTCTGTGCACAGGTGACCATGTGCTGGCACTGACCAGAAGGGACTTGTGATCCTGGTCAGGCCGGGTTTCCTGCTTCCCTAATGCTGTCTCAGGTCCCATGCAGTTGGATTGAAACAGAAGTTGTGTTCCACTCACTGGTGGTCCTAAGATCACATGGAGAGTCCTCTAGGGGAACTTGGGTGTGTCCGCTGACTCCGTACCCAAGGTGACCCGGTGCTGGTGCTGCTGAACATTTCTTTGGGTGCTTCTCGGCCATTCAACTGTCCTCCATTGAGAATTCTCTGTTTAGCTCTGTTCCCCATTTTTAATAGGGTTATTTGGTTTTTCTGGAGTCTAATTGCTTGAGTTCTTTGTATATATTGGATACTAGCCCTCTATCAGATGTAGGGTTGGTAAAGATCTTTTCCCAATCTGTTTGTTGCTCTTTTGACCTGTTGACAGTGTCCCTTGCCTGACAGAAGCTTTGCAATTTTATGAGGTCCCATTTGTAGAGCATAAGCCATTGGTGTTCTATTCAGGAAAATTTCCCCTGTACCCATGTATTCAAGACTTTTCCTCACTTTCTTTTCTATTAAATTCAGTGTATCTGGATTTATGTGGAGGTCCTTGATCCAGCTGGTCTTGAGCTTTGTAAAGGGAGATATGAATTGGTCAACTTGTATTCTTCCACTTGAACCAACACCATTTGTTGAAAATGCTGTTTATTTTCCATTAGATGGTTTTAGCTTCTTTGTCAAAGATCAAGTGACCATAGATATATGGTTTCATTTCCAGGTCTTCAATTCTATTCCATTGGTCTACTCGCCTGTCACTGTACCAGTAACATGCATCTTTTTTTTTTTTTATCACTATTGCTCTGTAGTGCAGCTTGAGATATGGGATGGTGGTTCCCCCAGATGTTCTTTTATTGTTGAGAATAGTTTTCATCATTCTGGGTTTTTCGTATTCCAAATGAATTTGAAAATTACACTTTCTAATTTTATAAAGAATTGAGTTGAAATTGTCATGGGGATTGCATTGAATCTGTAGATTGCTTTCAGCAAGATGGCCATTTTTACTATATTAATCCTGAGAATGCATGGGCATGGGAGTTCTTTCCATCACAGAACACAAGAGGAATAAAGAGCAAAGAGTAGATGCTTCAGCCCTACTTAGAAGGGGGAACAAAATAATAAAGGGAAGTAGAGGGTGAGAGGGTCTTGGGAGAAAGGGAAGTGGGGAGGGGATAAAAGGGAAGAATCAGGTATGGAAGGAGATGGAAGAGATGTACAGAGGGTCAGGAAATTGTCCAGAGGTGTGTTGCAATGGGGGATGGTGATTTGGTGATGGAAGCAACTAGAAAATCCCAGATGCCAATCCATTCTCAAGGCAAGCTAGCTTCCTAACTTTTATAGACTGACAACAATCCCATGGTCATCTGGACACTGGCAAAGAAAAGCCCAGCAGATGTTGAGGCACCGTTTGTGGGTCTCTTGCATTAAATTCTAAATATTCTAAAACTTTTGCTTACTTAGATTGCCCACCCCTTTCTTCTTTTCAAAATTCCATCTTTTGAATTCTAGATAAGTGATCAAATTGTGGCTTCTAGTTATAGTAATTTACTTGACGCTTATTATAGATTTTTGATGCTTGCTTGTTCATCCATAGCTTCAATTATTTTTTACCAGCATTGCTTTTTTGTTATACACAAGAAAGATAGTAATTAAGAATTATGCTTATTCTGCTTTATTTATTATTTACTAATTATCACTATTTAATATTCCTTGTGCTCCTCTATGTGTCCAAATTCTAACTTTGTCATTTAACTGGTAGAAAATATGACCTGACTCATTTCTATATTAACCATTTCACCTAAATAACTATAACTTTTAGAGGAAAATTAATGATAGTCTGGTATCTCCTGGTAGATCACTCTTGGGTAGTAGTAATTGCCTATAGCTGTTTTTGCCTATAGTATTTTTGTTGTTTCTGTTAAATGAGATTGTCAAAGGCCTTTGTGTAGAAAGCCTTTAATCCAGCAACATGGATTTTCTGGCAATGAAAACCATCAAAAGACCTTCTAGATCTATGTGACCTGGCTGGAATTAGTATATACCTTTAATCACTAACAGTGAAGGTAAGGTTAGTTTGTAGAAGAAAGCAGCCATGTTTGAAAGTGACATCTAATTGATGAGCAGATAAAGTAATGAATCAGAAAAAGATCTGACAGAATGAGTCAGAGGTAGAATATGTCCAACTCTTAAGACAACAACACAAGAAAGAGAGGCTACTTAAGAGCAGGCAGGGTGAAAAAAAAAGGTGCAGCTCATGGTCATGGTGATAGTGGTAGTAGTGGTAGTGGTGATGGATTAAGGAGAAGGATGAGGACAAGGTTATGGTGGTGTGTGTATTCCATACCAGTTTTACCAAGAAAGTTTTTACAAAACAGGCTAGATACAGGTGATGACAGAATTATCCAGGAATTAAGATATAAACAGATGATTAGAACACACGGCCAAAGCTAGTATGAGGACAAGTAAAGCAATTCAGTTAGAAGCCAAGAGAAGCAGGATTGAATCAGCTGTCTTAGGAGATGAAATTGTAGGAGGCTGGAAGATTCTAGGCCAAGGCCTAGGGATAGTTAGAACAGAGAATGAAATGTTCTGGGCACAGCCCAAGCCATGTGTGTGCATAGCTTGGATAATGCACTTATCTCATCTGAGGAAATAAAAGCAACATTTGTTCCTTTAGAACTTTTATAACAATTATTATGAATCTGAGCTATGCAAAATATATTGATGTTCTAAATATAACTGAGAATACAGCAGCTTTCGTTTTGGAAATTTATTGTTTAATAGGAGATGCAATGAAGTAACAATTTTCTCAGTCTGGTGCATGCTACCAGTTTGCCTAAGACTTGTTTCTTCGTTAGAGTATTTCTTCTAGGGTTTTGAATCTAGTGGTCCTATGCATTGTATATTTCAGATTTATGTTTGAGTACTTATAAGAATGCATTTCTTTCTACAGGCAAATTCCAAGTCATGGTTTCACTTTATTTACTTCTCCAGATCGTTCTTTGCTGTACTTCTCTTGGTTTCTGTAATTGGTCTCTTGTCAGAATGCTTCTGATGATTCCTATCTCTTCCCATTTATCTTCTCTGTCAGTTGCTTGTACAAACATAGAATATAGAAAATGGAATTTTAATTAGGTTATATAGAGCTGTGACTTTTATACAATTTTATATTTTAAGAATTTTTTGAGCACTATATCTGTATCACTTCCACTCTCCATCTCCATAGCTCCATTTTCTTCTTAATTAGTATTGTGCATACATAAGTCTCTCTCTCTCTCTCTCTCTTTCTCTCTCTCTCTGTGTGTGTGTGTGTGTGTGTGTTTGTGTGTATGTATGTATGTATGTATGTATGTATGTATGTATGTATGTATATAATCTACTGGGAATATTTAATGTTACTTATATGTAAGTGTATTTAGAACTAAGTACTTAGGGTTGGAAACTCTATGTGGCATTTCATACATCTTTCTTATACTCTACACATTTCTGACCTTAAGGGATTAGGAAGTTTACTCTCTCTAGCACAAATGAGAAGGTGTTTTGTTTAGCTTTTCTGATGTGTAAATCTTAATGGTACCTTGTATATACCTACCCTTTTACATGAAAACTCAAATCATTATGAGATCCTTATTGGATCTGAGACAATTGGTATGCAACAGACTTTATCACCCACTAAACCATGTAAAGCTATGCTAGTTTATGTTGTAGTAGCAAAGAGCTACAATTTCATCTTAAACTTACTGTCTTTACCATGACAAACTTTCACTTGTACTCTTACTCATCATCAACTTATTCCATAGTCTATTCCAAGAGAATTCTGAATTCACTGATGCATGCTCATCCTTCAGACATACAAACATCAACCAACTCTTTCCTCGTAACTCATGTTCTAAGATATTCTGAGATATACACTTGTTACCATAAAACTGTCCTCACATTATACATTCCCAACCATAATACTGAAGTCTTTTGTTGGTGAGGCTTGATTTTATACTTGAAAAACTATATTAGCATTCCCTGTCAATACCTTATATGTTTTCCTTTTCTGTCATACTTCATGGTAGTCCTCAGTGTAAGATAACAATTTGTAAATAAATGAATTATTTAGAGTACAATCACCTATATTTTATAATAAAGTATATTATTGTTAGTAAGGTAAAACTTCAATAGGTCTTTGTATATTTCATCAAATTCTACTCTAACAGATCTCTAACAGATTGATTTTGTCTCTCTCTC
Source organism: Mus musculus (assembly GCF_000001635.26). NCBI lineage: Eukaryota > Metazoa > Chordata > Mammalia > Rodentia > Muridae > Mus > Mus musculus. Next base: position 82,800,765 of record NC_000079.6, read on the forward strand.
CCTCTCTCTCTCCTCCCCCCTCTCTCTATATCTCTATATGCATATATGTGATATATATGGAAAGAGAGAGTGAGAAAGTATTTTTGAGCCTACAGATGTTAGTCATATCACTGTACTATATGATATTAATACTAGAAAAAAAGAGGAGTTACTATAGATATACAGTCAATAATTGTTGTACCTGAATTTCTTTAACCAAATTTTTGAAGCATTCTATTAATGCATTCAAACACCAAAGTTCCCATTTTGTTTATTAATTTCTCATTTATCTACTTTGAAAATCGCAGTCACTATACAATGTAAGACTAACAAACTATTGACATTGCTAGAAGCAAATGAACAAAAGAGGCCCAGCATCCATATCACAGAGTTTACCTGTTTTCTTCTTTTCCAGTCACATTTTCCCACGACACTGTTCATTTTCATGGGAATCAGCCTGATGATTCTCCTTAAGCTTTGTTCCATTGATTAGTCTCTCCTCAAAACTAATTTGAAAGATAATGCTCGATGCACTTGAAATATTGAGTTCATCAAATTTAATTTTCTTCATTTTATTTCCTATTTATACTCTATAAATAAAGATATATATTTCAAATTGAGACAGACCTTGAAACATAATGTGGCTGTATATAGTTGTGATCCACCCACTCAGAAGAAAACAATTCATGAACATGGAGTTTAAAATATATCATAAATTTCACACATCGTGCTGTGCCAATTTAACAGAAATATGCCACATCCCCTGCATCAATAACCACAGATGATGACTGATAGAAGAGGTTAATAAGATTGTGATCTCAAAGCAAAATCAGCTTGTGAATATGGAAATAATTTAAGTAAGGAAATTCATATATACAACAGAGTCACATCTGCACTAACACAATGAAGACTGGCCTGCAATGGCATGTCTGACCACTGCCCTTATCAGTAATCAAATTATACCTATATCTATATGTTTGTGTGTGTATGTTCTTCAACAAGTTCATAAATGTACTAATTAGACAATATTAAATGGATGCAAAAATAATCCTACTCAATTCTGACTTGCTATCACAGGCTTCTTATTCATTTGTCACCATTGATTTATGGTTGTTCTTAAGACAAGTGGAAACACTATTATTTATAAAGTGTGAAAAAATGAATAAAAAATTTCTCTTGAATATTATGAAGTGTGGAGATATACTCACTCACTAGCCTTAATAGAAAAAATACAGAGTAAAAAATATAGAGGATCAGCATTCCATGTAGGTTCTATTATATTATTAATTATTTTAATGCCATACTGTTAAATTGCACTAAATTATAGTACTATTCCTGTATTTCCTAAATGGTTTCCCTTGAACATTACAACATGGTACTTTAAAGCTCATCCCAATGTTAACCTGAGAACAAAATTGTTTCCATTGTGTAGTTCATGATGGCTTACAGCAGACAAGAAAAGTTCTTACAGTAGAACCCAACTATAATACAAATATAAGACAGAAGAAAATCTCATTTAAAGTTTAGTCATATCTTGAATGTGTAGCTCTTTGGAAGGGGTCTCATCTATTTTTCCAGTGTACATCCCTCTGAAAGGTAGGGAGGTACATATATAAACATTTGTTCAGATAACAAATTATAAGAATTCTAGAAGGTAACATAATGGGGGAACATTATGTACAAGGGGATTTTTTTTAACAAATGATTTTTACAAATGATAATTCCAGGAGAAATATTTCATAAGAATGTATAGGTGTGGTGGTTTGAATAAGAATTCCCTACCACCACCACCTAAGCCCCCAAATTAAAATGTTTGCTCCCTAGTAGGTAGAATTGACTTGTAGGAATTGGAAGATGTCCTTGTTGGGGGAGATATATCTCTTTGGGTGCGCTATGCGATTTTTATATGCCCATTGCCAGGCCCATTCTCTGGTTCTCCATACTTCCAGCTTTTGGCCACTGCTCCAGCACTATGCCTGTTGGGTATTACTATATTCCCACCAAAATGTCCATAGACTTAGCCTCTGAAATTGTGAGCAGATCTCTATTTAAATGCTTTCTTTTCTAACTTGTTTGATCATGGTGTTTCTTCACAGCAATAGCACAGTAACTAATGCAATTGATTTACAAGATTGGCAATGTCTCATGACTAATTTCATTTTTGTTTTTGTTGTTGTTGCTGCTTTCTATGTTTCTATTTGTCTTACTTTTAAGGCCTGTGATGGTTTGTATATGGTTGACCCAGGGAGTGGCGCTATTTAGAGGTGTGGCTCTGTTGGAGTTGGTGTATCACTGTGGGCATGGTCTTTAAGACCCTTATCCTAGCTGCCTGAAAGTCAGTGTTCCACTAGCAGCATTCAAATGAAGATGTAGAGACGTAGAACTCTTAGTTCCTCCTGTTTCATGCCTGCCTGGATGATGCCATGCTCCTCTCTTGATGATAATGAATTAAACCCCTGAACCGGTAAGCCATCCCCAATTAAATGTTATCCTTACAAGAGTTGCCTTGGTCATGGTGTCTGTTCACATCAGTGATACCCTATCTAAGATTGAGGCTGGTACCAGGGACTGGGATATTGCTGTGATCGGCCTGGCCATGATTTTATTTTTTTTAAAGAGGAATGTGGACTTTGTGATTTTGGAAAACAGTGGAATGTTTTTTAACTTGGGTTTAATGAGCTATCCTAGTCGGAATATGGGAGACTTTATTGCTGAATATGATTTGAACGGTGCAGACCTGGACCAAGAGGTTTCAGTGGAGACAAAATTCAGAATGTAGCATAGAGATTCTTCTTGTGGTATTTTGGTGAAGATGTGGCTGATTTTTGCCGTTTTCTGAAGATTCTACCTGAATCTAAGGTAAAGAGATTTATATTAATTGCATTGACAGAAGACGTCTCAAAAATAGCCCAGCAGAGACTTTGGTCTCTGGTTAGGTCTCATGAAGAGTGTTTTGAACAAGTGTAGCAAGCTTAGCAAGGAAACATATAAAATATATGGTTCAAGTATTAAAGTGTAAAATGGAAGGCACTACTGGGCCAATTGATGCTGATTAGCTGAAGCTAAGAAATTAGTGGTGATTAAGAAAAGAGCAGCATCACTGTGGTGAAATCTGTGAAGTGTTTTGTAAGAGCACAAAAAAAGCTGTGTTTCATAGATAACCAAGGCTGTACTTCATGCTGCAGCTGAACTTTGTAATGTATAAGAGTCACCCAGGTGGTACTGGATCTAAAGGCCTGAAGGGGTCATGGAGAGTAGCTGAGATTTGGAACTGTGAGTGGTCATGGAAGGCCATTGGTAAAGCAGCAGCCTTAGTTGTAGATGGCATCCCAGGACTGAAGGAGTCATGCAAAGGATTTGAGCCTTGGCACCATGAAGAGATCCTATGAGAGACTATTGGTGAATCCTAGTTCCATCAGAAGACCCCAGCATATTGGAGATGCCAGTACCATGAGCTGATCACCAAGAACAGCAGTAACAGTGAAGTGGATCAACCTGAGTTTAGAGTGCTACAGAGAGTAAAGCTGGAAAAATGATACCAGCCCTTTGGAGGAGCCCAGAAGATCATGTGTGGATCCCAGATGTTGAAACAAGAAGCTGTAACATTGAAGCTTTGTTAGAGACCCAAAGATTTTTGAGATTCCAGAACCATAGGATATCTTCTGAGCAATGCTGCAAACAGGAGTGGAACTAGCCAAGGAAAAAAAATTTGTTGTGGTCAACAAAGACAAAAAAGGACTTGGAGATCTGAAAACTGTTTTGACGTCAGTTATGGAGATACAGAGTTTGGAGTTTGCCCAGCTGGTTTCCTGTCTTGCTTTGGGGATTACAGTTAAGTGATTGGATAGATCTCAGAAGAGACTTTGAACTTTGGACTTTTAACATTATTGAGACTGCTATAGACTATGGGGACTTTGGAAGTTGGACTAAATGTAATGTTTATTTTGCTATGGCTAGAAATGTCCCCTATGGACTCCTGTTTTTGAATAAGTCTATGGGAACATTTTGACATGAAGGATTCTAGTTCATTTATACAAGGACACATTGTTATAAGATATAAGAGCTTGTACCATTAACTACCATGTGTAAAATAACTGTCTACAGATTGAAAGTATCTATTTTGAACATGTGTACCTTATGTGGATGAGTTTCGTGTAGCTCAGTCTGTTCTTGAATTTTCTGTAGAGATGAGCCTCACCTTGAACTATTGATCCTCTTACTCCTACCTCCAAAGTGTTGTAATTAACAACACACACCACAACTCCTGCTCAATTTTTAACTTTCTTGAGCAAGAGATAAACTGCAGTTATATTAAGTAATTGAAGTTTTAAAACAAGAGCTATTGTATTTCCAAAACATTTTAATCAAGGTACAAACTAAAGTTAGTACATCATTTATATAGTTTAGAATAGTTTCAAATATATAGAAGCATTCTAACATCCTAAAATTCCATCTAGAAGTCATAATACCTGATGGCCATAGCACTTGCAACTTAGACATGGTTTTATAATTGTGTGTTGCTCAGGGTAGGTATTAGGAGCTTATCAGTGTCATGTACCTGAGACATCCATTCCCTTCTCATGGGGCAGCCATGCTCTATGCAGAAGCACTTCGGTTTTACTCTTCAGTTGGGTGACATTTAAGTCCTTTACAGTTTGGGAAATTTGTGTAAAAAACACTGTAAGCATTTACATAGAAGTTTGTGTGTGAACAAGCATTTCCATATTTCTTAAAAATATTTTCAGGCATAGGATGGCAATCACATGGTTGGTCTAAGTACATCTTTATTAGAAACTGTCAAGAATCCTATGAACTCTCTGTTTAGTTTTGTATTTCATCAGTAACATGTCAATTCCTGCCTTCTCACTCTACATCATGGCTAACAGCCCTTGGTGGTATAAATTATTATCTGACAATTCTCAAAACTGTGTTCGAGTGTTTTGTGCTACTTTCTGTTACTGCATAACACATTGCCAGAATATTTGCCCCTAAAAGCCACTTTCATTTCCTGCATGAAATTCACTGTGATTCAGAGAGGTAAGAGCAGAAGAGTAGGATATCATGCTCAAGTGTCACTGGATTGAAACCAGGCACCAGAGAGGCTGCAGTCTCACCTAAAGAGCAGGTTCCTACTGAGCCACTTCTGCATTCCTCTTCTGTGTTGTATTATTGGTGTCTCTGCTCTCTTCCTGGCTGTAGTTTACTCTCATAGAGACTTTCCTGTTTCTAATAACAGAAAACAGGAGAATTCCATGTTTCTGACCACTGAGCACTGGCTGACTCCAGATAATGTCCATTTAGATCTTTTAAAACTCAGTAACCCCCTTCTTAGAATTGGGAACAAAACACCCATGGAAGGAGTTACAGAGACAAAGTTTGGAGCTGAGACAAAAGGATGGACCATCTAGTGACTGCCATATCCAGAGATCCATCCCATAATCAGCCTCCAAAGGCTGACACCATTGCATACACTAGCAAGATTTTGCTGATAGGACTCTGATATAGCTGTCTCTAAGGAGACTACGCTGGGGCCTAGCAAACACATAAGTGGATGCTCACAGTCAGTTATTGGATGGATCACAGGGCCCCCAATGGAGGAGCTAGAGAAAGTACCCAAGGAGCTAAAGGGAACTGCAACCCTGTAGGTGCAACTTTATGAACTAACCAGTACCCTGGAGCTCTTGACTCTAGCAGCATATGTATCAGAAGATGGCTTAGTCGGCCATCACTGGAAAGAGAGGCAAACTTGCAAACTTTATATGCCCCAGTACAGGGAAACGCCAGGGCCAAAAAGTGGGAATGGATGGGTAGGGGAGTCGGGGGGAGGGTATGGGAGACTTTTGGGACAGCATGGGAAATGTAAATGAGGAAAATACCTAATAAAAAAGAAAAAAGGAAAAAAAATATCTGAAAAAAAAACTCAGTAATATTATTGGTTATAGCTTCAAAATCTTTCACCTACCCCTTTTGATGTAGAATGGAGAAATTATTCCAGACTATCCATAAACTCCTCCAACACTCAATCAGACAAGAATAACCAAGAACATGCATGAATATATTTTCCCATCAGATATGAGGAAAAAATGTTTTCATCTTCGGTGAAATAACTTTACCCATATATATAATTGAGTTTTGAGGGATCTTGATACCTCTGCCACTCCTCTACCAGATGAGCATTTTATAAATATCTTTTATCTTAATAACTTCTTACGATTATTTTGTAGTTTCAAAGATTTTTAAAGTTCATTTTACTGTATTTTACTTTTTGATTCATGATTTCCTTGCCAAAAAAAAAGTAGTCTGACTCAAGATTACCAGATTACCATGTTTTATCTAGTGTTCAAATTTTAGACTGTATACTTATGATTCTTTTTGTAGCCAAATGTGTGTATGATAAGAGGTAAAACCTGAAGTTAGTCATTTTACTTTTCAATATTCAATAGTTCTGATATGATTTGTCAAAAAGTACCTAATCCTTTTACAGTCTTTACACCTTCATGAAGAATCAATTCAGCATGTGGACACAGGTCAATATCTGGACTACATTCTCCACAGTGAATTTGCATTTTGATTCTTCTCTGATACATCCCTATAGTGACTATTGTAGTTTCCAAGGAGCTTCTAAAATCAGATACTGTTAATTTTCTAACTTTGTGATGTTTTTCACATTTTATCGCTTTTAATATTAAATATTTTATACTTACTGTTTCTTTAATTCTTAGCTTTACTGAGCAGATTAAGAAAGGTAATTCACTGGGTAAAGGACCATCCAAAGAAAAAAGTAAAGATGTCCTAGGATTCATAAAATCAATGCACAGCATACCCAAACCTATGGGACACAATAAAATCAGTGATAAGAAAAAATTCATAGCATTAAGTGCCTTTATAAAAAGATTTTTGAGATTTTATAATTCTGACTTAACAGCATACCTGAAAGCTCTTTAACACAAAAAAAGAAAACATACCCAAGAGGAGTAGATGACAGGAAATAATCAAACTGAAACAAGGAGAGTAATACAAAATATCAATGAAACAATAAAACAATTGAAAAAAATGAAAATTGATATTCTTTGAGAAAAAAATCAATAAATCCTAGCCAAACTAATAGGCAGAGAGAGTACTCAAACTAACAAAATCATAAATGAAAAGGGCAACATAACAACAGATACCAAGGAAATACAAAGAATCATTAGGTCTTCAAAAACCTGTATTCCACAAAATTGAAAAATCTGAAAGAAAGAGATAATTTTCTTGATCAATAAATCTATATCAGATAAATGATTTAAGTAGTGCCATAAACCCTAAGGAAATAGAAGTAGCCATTAAAAGTCTCCCAATCAAAGTAACCAGGTTTCATGTTAGATCTCAGGAAACAATGTTTTCATCTTTGGTGAAATATCTTTAAGCATTTTTAATAATGGAGTTTTGAGGGGTTTTGATACACTTTACAACTCCTGGTCTATGCTAACCAAAGAAGGAATAGATCTGTGTGACAAGAGTTGAAGCAAGTGTCTGAAGATAGAAATTTAAGAAGATTATCAGTTGATCAAAAGATCTCCCATGCTCATGGATCAGTAGGATTAGCATAGTAGATGTGGTCTACTTACCAAAATCAAACTACAGATTCAATGCAATTATCATTAAAATTACAAAACAATTTGTTTTACAGATCTTGAAAGAAAAATTCTCAAAATCACATGGAAAAACAAAAACCAAGGATATCTAAAACAATCCTATACAATAAAAAGACTTCTAGAGGAATTGCCATCACTGACTTCAAACTGTACTACAGAGAAATGGCAATAAGAACACAGAGTACTGCCATAATAGCTACAGGCTGATCAAGGAAATTGAATTGAAAACCCAGAAGATTAAATAACTCAGAAATTTACAATGGAAAATAGAAAGCATCCTCAACAAATAGAGCTTATCTAAGTAGGTATCTGCTTGTAGAAGAATGCAAACAGATCCTTATCACCCTGCACAAAGCTCAAGTCCAAGTGGATCAAAGACCTCAACATAAAATGTGATGCACAAAATTTGATAGGAAAGAAAGTGTGGAATAGTCTTCAACACATTAACACAGGAGACAACTTCCTGAACAGAACATCACATACATAGTCATTAATATCAACAATTAATAAATGGGATCTCAGGAAACCAAAAAGCTTCATTGAGGCAAAGAAAACTGAGAAAGGATAAAACAGCAGCCTACAAAATGGTGAAATATCTTCACCAACCCCATATCTGAAAGAGAGCTGATAGAAAAAATATATATAAAGAACTCAAGAATCTAGATATCTACAAACCAAAATAACCTAATTTAAAAATGGGTTACAGACCTTGTGTTTTGTTTATTCCAGTGTGGGACTTGCAATGGTGTTTCATCCTCACTGCAGTCAAGACGTTTCCAGTTACCAAGGGACAAAGAGCCAAAATATGTGTTCCTCCTCCACCTTCTCATGATTCTCTCAGGTATTTTATCTCACAGGCGAAAACCTGGTACTGTGCTTGTCTCAGTTTTCCCTGTTCTTCCTCTCTATCTTTCTCTCTCCCCCAATCCTTATCTAGTTAAAAAGAAAACTTTGCACAACCTTACATCTTTTCTTTCTTTTTTAAAATTTTATTTATTTATTTACTTTACAGACCAATATCAGCCATTCCACTCCTCCTAGAACCCCCTCACACAAGTGCTCCTCCCCCCTATCCAACATTCTCAAGAGAAACCTAACCTGGGAGTCAACTCCCCCTAGCACACCCACACCATGTTTTTCTATGTCAATCATATTCAAACTACCACATTCCACTCCCTGGCACAAATGAGTCTATGCGGGTTGTATCTAGCCATAGCATAATACAAAGTAGTCCTACTTCAAAAGTCCCTATCACATTCTCAACAATGTTTAAAAGTCCATATTTCAAAGTCTCTTATAATCTTCTAGAAAATTGAAATCAAAATGATGATCACGTATTTTCAACATCACAGAATATATATCATATATAATATAATATATATAATATATGTATATATATCTCACTTCAAAATAATATAGTTAGGAAATCCTGGACAAAAGCAAGACTAGAAGTCAGCTAGACAAACTCCAAACTCTGAATCTCCATGTAAGATATCTAATTCCTTTATGCTTTGTTTATGCTTTGTTGACTATAGCACAATTCTTTCTCTTTGGCTGATTCCACTCCCTGTTAGCAGTTTCCCTCAGCAGATATTCCACAGCTCTGACAACTCAAATACCTTGGAGTCACCAAGGTAACTGCAATATTACATATTCTTCTATCAATTTCTGGGATTCACTGGTGATGTTCTGGGTTATTCAGAAAACCTTGGGTCACGTCTTCAGCTCTGCCCACTGTAGTACTTCAGGGTCTGGTTGACTCCACTCTATTGCTGTTGCTATTCTTGGTTGTCATCCCATGGTATTGACATCTCTGAGACACTGGGGTTTTTCAATGCAACCAGGCTTCACCAATAGTGTCTCATAAACTCCCTTTATGGTGCTAAGCCTCAACTTCTTTGCATGACCTCTTCAGTCCTGGGTTGTCAACTGTACTTGAGGCTGCACCTTTACCAGAGACCTTCCCTCACCTCTCACATTGCTATGCCTCAGCTGCTCTCCATCACCCACTCATGTCTTCAACAGTAGGACCACCTTGGTTACTCTTACATATTACCAAGTCTAGCTGCAGCATGATGTACAACCTTGGCTATCTCTGGAACACAGCTTCTTTGTGCTTTCAGAAAACACTTCCCTAAAGATTTCACCTCAGTGCTGCTGGTCTCTTCTTAATCACCACTAATTTCTTAGCTCTAGCCAACCAGCATCAATTATCCCAGTAGCCCCTTCTCTTCTTGATTCTGAAACCAGAGCCACATGACTAAAGCTGCTGAGTTATGCTGCTTGCAGGAGCTATGACCTGGCCCCTTTGTTGTATTATATTATCACCAGCTTTCTCTTTTCCAACTCCTTCACTGCCTAAGCTTGGCTGTCCAGAAACTTGATCTGTAGATTGACCTTGAATTCAGAGATCTGCATGGCTTTGTCTGCTGAATGCTGGGATTAAAGATGTGTACCATCATGCTTTGACCTAAGTTTTTCTTTACCTAGTACTTCCTTTACTCCAGGCTGGCCTTACCTGCTTGCCTCTGTCTTCTAGGATTAAAGGTGTCTGCCAGCATGCACTGAATTAAGATTGTCATAGTGACTGTGCCTCAAGATCCAAATCAGAAGCTTATGTCCCCCATTTCTGGATTGTAGTTCATTCCAGATTAAAATTCCAAATAAAAACAATAACTAATTAATTACAGAATAATAACTATTCATTAAGTTATTAAATATTCTTCTAGACAGATAGAAGGAGAGTCTCAAAACCTAGCCACACAGTGTCACACTTCATCCCACGAGGCTACCTCTACTCCAACAAGGCCATACATCCTTGGCCACTCCCTGGGCCAAGCTTATTCAAACCACCACACTCAGGAACACTGCCTTCCATTCTTCTACTAGTATGGCATATTAATCCCTATTTAAAGCATTCTGCTGCTTTAGAAAGTCTAAATATCCACATTCTTCCAAATAAAACCATGGTCAGGCCTATCTCAGCAATACCCCAGTCTGTGGTACCAACTCCCGTCTTAGTTAGGATTTCCATTTCTACAAAGAGACACTATGATCAAGGCAATCCCTGTAAAAGCAAACATTTCATTGGGGATAGCTTATAGATTCATAGATTTATTTCACTATCATCATAGCAGGAAGCATGGCAAGATGCAGGCAGACACAGTGCTGGAAGATGCTGTGAGTTCTACATCTCAATCTGAAGGCAATCAGGAGAAGACTGGCATCCTCAGGCAGGATGGTGGCTCTTAGGTTTACCCTACAATAACATACATCCTCCAACAAGGCTATGCCTGCTCTAATAAGGCCACACTTTCTAATAGCGACACTCCCTGGGACAATCATATTCAAACCACCACATCCTTATGGGAACCAGGGAGTAGAATGTGGTGGTTTGAATATTCCTGGCTCAGAGAGCAGCATTATTAGGGTGTGTGGTCTTGTTAGAGTAGGTATGACCTTGTTGGAAGAAGTGTGTCACTGTGGGGGTGGGCTTTGAGATCTCCAACTAGCTGCCCATGAAACAACCTCTCCTGCATGCAGTTAGATCAAGATGCAGAAATCTCAGCTCCTTCTGCAGCACTCTGTCTGCGTGAATGCTGCCATGCTTCTTGCCATGATAATGATGATGAACTGAACCTCTCCAAGTCTTAGCAAGCTCCATAAAAATATTGACCTTTATAAAAATTGCCTAGTCCTGGTGTCTCTTCGTAGCAATGGAAACCCTAAGACATTACCTTCAGAATAACATTGATTTCCATTATCTTTTTAACTAAGGCATTCAGAGAGGACCAGTTTGTCAGACAATATTCTTTGTGTTTCTACTGTACCATTAGTACCAGATTTTCTGTATCTATACTCGGGACAATTTTGTCCATGGCCTTGCTCTTCTCTCCCGCTGTTTGGGACTTCATGCTCAGTAGTCTAATGATTGGAGACTGGGGAATTTCTCTGGTGCTCTTTTATACTGTAAAGGACAACATTTTCTCAGGGATATAATGAATAATTAAAAGTATAATAAACAAATCTAATTTCTATTATATATTATCTCATGTACAATATATAATAAATACACTGATAGATATTCTCCTTAAACATACACATTCACAGATACCTATCACTGGAGTTAATAACAAAATTAAAGATAAATTATCATTGGGAATAAAAGCATAAAATTATAATTCTAGAACTGAATAGGCTGAGAAAGGTGGATTGGAGTCCTGGCCACCTGGAATACACCACAAATTTAAAGCCAGCTTGACTACATAATATGACCCTCACCTACTCTTTTCTCCTCAAATAGATACAACATCAAAAAAGCCATCTCCTCTGGTTTAGGAACATTTTAATTAGTATATTTGAATAATACATTTCTGAATATATTACTTAAAGTATTTGATTAGTAAATAGATAAATTTTATTTGATTAGTAAATAGATAAATACTATTTTCACTCTTGTGAAAATTTAAATAGAAAATTTCCTAATATTTCACTGGATATGTATGGATACAAGCACAATAAAGTTTTGCAGCAGAATGTCATAGATTTTGATAATTATGTGATAGTGTTGGCTTTTCTGAGATTTGACATTTGTTACAAATATCCTGTGAACTTTGTTTGCAGTAATGTGATACAAACTTAATTACAGAAAGGAATTTCTAATAACAAGAAGCTGTGATACTGGTGAGTTTAAATTGGTTTCTAACCCAAGGAAGTATAGCATACAGTTTAGCATCACATATTTATTGCAGCCTTTGATGGATAGTCACCTAGGAATAAATTTTAGAAGAATATAGATCTTTCAAGGCATTACAAATGGATAATTAAGGTAAAACTGGAGAAATGAATATCTGGGCATTAGAAAGCATTTCATTTTTTTGCTGTTGTTTTTTATTTTGTTTCTTAAAATGGCCAAAAATGGGCTCAACAAGATCATAATTAAATAACTAACAATGGTATTCCCCTCCTTACCCCCTGATATAAAACATATATCTGTATTAGCCACCAGTGGCTCACACTTAGTGGATGAAATTTCATGCAAAATATTTCCTTTAAACCATGCCTTTCCAGTTTACAGGAGCATTTACATGAGTATCCAGGAAACAATACACAAACACTTCAGATCTTTGTGATTATAAGTGAATTCTTAGTGAAACTGTAATGTTTAAAATGAGATTTGTGATTCATTCATTTATACAACCCATATTTTCCACTCTGACCCTCTACACCTTCCATTTCTCCTTAATATTCAGTCCTTACTTTTCCAACTTTCCTATAAAGCTCTTTCTTATATTCTTGTCTATTTGTTCTGTTTTATGATTCACTGATTTTGATTAGGGTCCTCTGTGTGATAATTAACTTAGAGCTACCCACTGGAGCCTGATGGTCTCAGCAGTGACCAAACAACTGAGGATGAATCTCTTGCTCCAAGATCTATCAGTAAGCCATAGCACCTAGAGACTAGGTCCCCTTCATACTAGTTTTTGTGGATCATGGTTATAATGCTTCATCTGGAATAGTGAATAGCATTTCACAGAACTTCATTCTATAATCTGGTTCTTACATACTAGCCTCATCTCTTCCCCAATAATCCCTGAAACTCACAGACTTATCTCTCAATTATTACTTATTCTCATCATCTGGGTAGCCACAAATGCCTACATTTGCCATTATTTTCTGGGAAGAGGGGCTTCTCTGAATAAGGCCTAGGGTATCTTTTCTATTGATATAAGCCTGAGTATTTAGAAGCCTCTTTGTAGTATATTTTCTTAATTTTTTAATAAAGCAGCAGTAACTCCCTGAACCCTGTAATATTACAGTTTCCTCAGATTTAAGCATTCTATCATGAAAGAATGCAGAAGATAAACAACTCAAAATAGTTTTAGAATCCCTAAATCTCTGGAGATTCACTAGCCCCCACTCCCAGTGTAAAATAGTAAAACAGCTGGGAGTCTCTCACATAAATCGAGATTGCAAAAAGATTGCCAGACCAGACCATCTTCATGGAAGAAGCAGGCTAGGCAGACTGCCTTTATGAGCTGTCACCCATACTGGGGTACCCTGTGGTGACGCAGTTGTCTTTGAGTCACTTCTGCTCCTGAAAGTAACTGCCACCTCCTCTATTTCTGTGAGTACTCCCGACAGAAATCATTGGCTCAAGGACTTGGACTGTGATGATATCCATACTTTGTCTGTGTTGGGTTTCCCATCATAGGTGAATAGACATGTGTGTTGTGTCCTCCCAGAAAAGAATTGTCACACAACATATCCACAAACTCCTTAAGTATGGCTTGTTAATTGGGATTGTAGTAATATTCATGACTTTCTATCCACACAGTACAATCAGAAGACAGTCTGCATCCCATGACACCTGTGCCACTATTTCAGATCTTGCTAATTGGTTTTGTGCAGAAAGTTCACAGCCTTGTATGAACCTTGATGACTGTTATCTCTAAGAAATTGCCAGTAAGCCAGTAAGCAGCATTTCCCTATGACTTCTACATCAGTTCTTGCATCCAGTTTCATGCCTTGAATACTGCCCAACTTCCCTCAATAATGATTCATGACAGGGACGTGTAATCCGAATAAATCTTTTCTTTCCCAATCTAGGTTCCATTATGAAGTTTTATCAGAATAATGGAAGGCAAGCAAGCACATTCATTCAATTTTTCTTTTGTATTTTTGTATTTACTTTCAAGGTATTTTTTCCAGTTGGCTTTTTCATACACTCTTCATTTTCTCTATTTTGATCCCTTACCTGATCAGCTCTCCCAATGCTCTACAATTATCTCCAGTAATTTTTGTAGAGTATGTAAGAAATCATCTCCTCAATTAGAACTCTCTCTCTCTCTTCCTCTCTCTCCATCCTTGGGAGAGGTCTTTCACATTACTTAATATTCAATAGAGATGAACATATCCTCAAAAGCAGGTTATTTCTATTAGATAAAAAGGGGATCTCACAGGAGTAAAAAAGCAAGGCTCCTAATCAGGCTACTATACTGCATTATGGATAACACTGAACTAGGGGAATTCTGAGGATTCCATCTATATTTTTTCTTATCTTTAAAATTTTTGTTTGATTCAAATTTAGTAATCTTCTGCACTATGTAAAGTAGATAAATTAAAGATAAAAGTATCAGGAAAGAAGTTAGATTTCTATATTTTCTACTGAAGTAATGTGATTATGCTTACTAAGGAATTATGAAAGAAACCCTAGTTGTTTTAGACATTTGGTAAGCTAGACAAGGCACATGGCATGAAGAAATTTTTAAACTTTATAGTAACTTAAGCTTGTTCATGCAAATCAGTTAATAGTTTGTAACCACACAAAACAAAATCTTTAGGAATTTCAGGAACTCAGTTCTATACAATGTGAGGAGATTACTACCCAGTTTACTTTTATAGTTTTTCCAAGTTTAACTCACATGTGAATCAAGAAAATCAGAAAAGAAGACACAAACATGTCTAAACTAAAAGATATTTTATAACTGAAAATAATATTCCAATTTAGCAACATTTTGCACAGCACATATGTTTGATTTGTGCTGCCTTAAGATTTATGGATGCCATTTTTGTGTATGTAATTCTTTGATGTTAGAAGTTTTGAACAATAAGAGATTGCCATCCAATATTTCTAAATGCAAGTGAACTTTTCAAGTGTTTGATGATACTGGATCAATGAGTCCAGTGTGCCTGCTTTTCATATATGAACACCTGAGTTCTAATACACAGAAGTTACTTACCAAGAATAAATAGAGCATAGTGATAGATGTCTAATACTGGATGAAGGAAGAAAGTCACTGGGTAGAGATAGACAAAATCCCAAAGGTTACCAACTATCCAGTCTAGCCAGTCCATGAAGTCTAGGCACATTGAGGGGTTCTGTTTTATAAGGAAATCTAATTTTTATAAGGTAGGAAGCAATAGAGGAAAACATCCAATTTTGACTTCTTGCCTACTTGTGTATATACATGTCTACAGAACATTTAAGGACACAGATCTATTTAAACTGATTGGAATGTTACATGGTGAACATGTGCATCAAAACGTCACATGTACTTCATTAATATGAATGCTTTTGTGTATTAGTTAAAAGTAAGCTTAATTTAAGTGAATTTCTCTGTGCATTTATATACACAAATATATATGTGTATACACACATACATGGAGAGAGTTTAAATTACACTTGATTTTCTTAAGTAAATGGTAAATGGGCACTAGATATTTTTTCAGTGTGAACACAGGCATCTTAAGAAAACCATTTTTCTCTTTTTACTGAAATGAATTGGTTCACACAGTTTTATCTGAGGCTAGTTTATAACAAGTTCATAACAAGTTCCAGCTTCTATTTTAAATAAGAGGTCACTAAAAAGAGTTTTAGAAACCATATTCTCTAAGCTTAATTTAGATCATGTTTTTAGCTTTAAATGCTAAAATATTCTATTTTATAATGGGAAAAAATTTCAGGTCAGTATGAATTCATTACTGGCCAGAAGAAACTAAAAGAGATTCACATCTGAAATTGGTAGATCTTTTCATACTAAGAGGCTAAGATCACTCAAGAGTTTGCTCAGTAGTTATTGCTTTGTTTCTGTAACAATGTATTTAAAGACGATAAAGTAAATGAGAAAACCCATGTGAGCTAGACTTGCCCATAAGATATTGTGTGAGCACCATATAGAAGGAATGGAAAATATGTATTAGTGTTTGCCTTCAAGTTCAAAGGATGAACAGTCCAACTGAATATCTAACATGCCAGAATAAGACCACTTAAAAATATATATCATCTGTCAATTATATTAAGCAAACTCTTCTAAGGCCAAAAAGACTCTACCATTATCTTTCTAAAATATATTTTCAATTAATTTTTTAGCATGGAAAAATATTTGGTTGGGTCTAGGAAAGATCTCTTTAGCATACTGTAGTGGCTATTCCTGGTTGTCAACTTGACTATATTTGGAATGAACTACAATCCAGAATTGGAAGGCTCACCAGTGACCCTTATCTGGAGGCTTGGAGATCCTTATCTGGATCTTGGTTTGCAGATCTTGAGCCATAGTGGCTATGGATTCCAGAAGATTGAATCTCCGAGTTTAAGGAACACACATTTCATCTGGGCTACACCTTTTCATCTGGGATTAAGGGTGTGGTGGAACATACCTTTAATCTGGGCTACACCTTCTGCTGGAGACAATATAAGGACATTGGAAGAAGGGAGTCTAGCTCTTGCTCCTTCGCCTGCTTGCTGTGTGAGACTGAGTAACTGCTAGATCCTTGGACTTCCATTCACAGCTGCGACTGAACAATTGTTGGGAATTGGGCTGCCGACTGTAAGTCATCAATAAATTCCTTTACTATCTAGAGATTGTCCATAAGTTCTGTGACTCTAGAGAACCCTGACTAATACATACCCTGTAATTGGAAAAAACATAGCAGAAGAAAATATTACTTTGAAACTAAACAATATCAGAAAAAGCAATAGTTTTATATTAATATTACTTTGATTGAAAAACTTTCAGAGTACATTCAAATAGTCATATAGAATAAAGCCACACACTGGGCCACTTCCAGCATGTGAACTGATAGACATGTGTGAGATAGGACTTGAACCCAGAAATAAAAACTAAAGAGTGAAGTCATGGTATTTTATAGAAGAGAAGCAGACATGGGCACAAAAAAAAAAAAAAAAAAAAAAAAAAAAAACCAAAAAAACAAAAAAAACAAAAAAAGAGCTTCTGATATATAGTCATGTTAGTCATCTGGAATATTTAATTTGTTGTTAATAGCAAAGTATCAATTAACAACGTTGTTAATGCCTTTCTGTTATTGAATTATTTATTTGTTTTGTACTTTTCTAAGTGTTATGCAAATTATAAATATAAGTGAAATAAGTTCATCACTTTATGAGGAAGCTTGTTAAAAATCAGTCACAAGCTGTTTTTGTTGTTGTCTGTGGGCATTTCTTTTTGATTAATGATTGATGTATGTGGGTGGTACCACACTTGAGCATTCAGTGCCAGTTGTACCAGAAATCTGGCAGGGACAACCATGGATGGCAATCTATTATTACAGTTCTTCTATGGATAAGACTTCAGTTCCTGTCTCAGGTTCCCGCACTAAGTCCTGCACAGGCTTCTCTTGATGATGAATTGAAACACGTAAGTGAGAACAAATGCTTTCATCCCCCCATCCTGGCTTGCTCAGTGTTCTCTCGCAATAACAGAAAAGTACTAAATGTCCTTCTTTTAATATTAATTTTTAAGATAGCATTAAAGAACTGGGTTTGAATTTCATGATGCCATTTTCATAAACAGTGTCATTAAACTTTTTGTTGTAATTATTGTTTTTTTTTGTTTTGTTTTGTTTTGTTTTGTTTTGTTTTTTTTTGACACAGGTCCTTGTTACACAGATCTGGATACTCTGAAACTCTCTAAGCATACCGGGATTGCCTTAAATTGGCAGAGACAGATATGAATACCTTCATGATCAGACTTCTAGGACTAACAGTGTTCATCACAGCAGGTTTGAAGTGTCTTTTAATTTGTCCTTTTATTTCACTGTTCTCATTAGTAACCAACCCTGTTCTCTCTAAATCCCTCTCTTGTCTCACTGTTAGCTCTCTTTCTACACCAAATAATACCCACCTCCTTTTCATGCTATATGTACCCCAAAGCACTATGTTTTCTTCCCTTCTTGCATAAAAATCTCCTCATATCCTCTGACCTACTTTCATCAAAATCATCACAAATAATGAGAGGAGGAGGAGGAGGAGGAGGAGGAGGAGGAGGAGGAAGAGGAGGAGGAGTGATCAACATGTGAAAGAAAATATATTCTGAATCTGGATTATTTTGGTTAGTAATGACCAACATTTTACCTGTTTTCTGACATATATCTTGATCTCTTTTTACACTTGAATTATGTATATATCACATTTTATTTATCCATGATATATAGGGTGGTTATATTTGTTGGCTACTATGAATAATTCAGCAATAGATAAGGATATCTAAGTACATTTGTAGAAAGTTCCTTGAGAATACTCTTAGATGTGGTATAGATAAGTCATGTAGTAATTCCATTTTTTCCCTGTAATTTAGAAATCATCATATAGATTTCTCTAGTATCAGTTCCTACCAGTTTACACACCCACTACCTTTTATGTGTCCTGGTCTTTCCTCACAGTTTTGGGAGTGTTAGCTGTTATTTATTTACTTAATATGCACTCTGACTAGAGTAAGATGGAATCCTTAAATAGTTTAATTTATATTTGTTTGGTGGCTAGGAACATTGAACATTTTTTCAAATATTTTATTGGGATTTTTGCTTCTTTTTTGAGAACAATCTATTTTATTAGTGACTAGATGACTTGGGGCTTTTTGGATTCCTTTTTTTTTTTGTTTTTTTTTTTAGTTTTTTATGTGTTCTATGCATTTAACCCTACCTGATATAGAGCTGGTAAAATGTTCTCCCATTGTACCAGCTGTCATATCATTCTGGTGATTACTTACATTCCTGTGTTCTTCAATTCATCAAATACTATTCATCAGTTCTTAAAATTATTACTTGTGCTTTGAAAGTCTTTTTCAGAAAGTCACTGTCTATGGTTATATCTTGAAATACATTTTCATGATTTTTTTCAACATTTTTAAGTTTTAAATATCTTATATTAAGGTCTTTCATTCATTTTTTATAGAATTTTTGGGGTACAAAGCAAACTATGTTTCTTTTTCTACATATAAATATCCAGATTTCCCTATACCATTTGTTGAGAAGTCTCATTTTTCCCCAATTACAAACAACATGGGTGTCTATATTCTGTATGGGTTTGTCCACAGGTTATTCAGTTTATTAAATTGGACTGTATGTACAGTTTGGGGATCAGAAATAAAACTAAAAGTAAATAGTAGTAGAAAGCTTTAAAATTAAACAAATACTTGACAACTGAATACTATTCTCTAGAATGGTCATTGTAGATATTAGTAAATTAAAGAATCCTATGACTCGAAATTAGTCTGAACAGGTTAGAGGGTGCGCCAGAGAACCGGACAGCTTCTGGGACGGGCAGAAGCACAGAGCCGCTGAGGCAGCAGCCTGGGCGGGCCGCAGACAACCGGCCACCATCAGGACCAGAGGACAGGTGTCCGCCTGGCTTGGGAGGCGGCCTCAGCCTCAGCAGCAGCGGTCGCCATCTTGGTTCCGGGACTCAGCAGAACTTAGGAAATTAGTCTGAACAGGTTATAGAGGGTGCGCCAGAGAACCGGACAGCTTCTGGGATGGGCAGAAGCACAGAGCCGCTGAGGCAGCAGCCTGGGCGGGCCGCAGACAACCGGCCACCATCCGGACCAGAGGACAGGTGTCCACCTGGCTCGGTAGATGGCCTCAGCCTCAGGAGCAGCGGTCACCATCTTGGTTCCAGGACTCCCTGGAACTTAGGATTTTAGTCTGCACAGGTGAGAGTCTGCACCACAGAAGCTGACAGCTTCTGGGAACTGCCAAAGCAACACAGCTTCTGAGAGAGGCCCTGTTTTGGGCCTTCTTCTTCGACCAGAAGGCGGTCCAAAAACAAGATATCTGCGCACCTTCCCTGTAAGAGAGCTTGCCAGCAGAGAGTGCTCTGAGCACTGAAACTCAGAGGAGAGAATCTGTCTCCCAGGTCTGCTGAGAGACGGTAACAGAATCACCAGAAGAACAATCTCTAAACAGAGTCAACTATAACTACTAACTCCAGAGATTACCAGATGGCGAAAGGTAAACGTAGGAATCCTACTAACAGGAACCAAGACCACTCACCATCATCAGAACCCAGCACTCCCACTTCGCCCAGTCCAGGGCACCCCAACACACCCGAAAACCTAGACCTAGATTTAAAAGCATATCTCATGATGATGGTAGAGGACATCAAGAAGGACTTTAATAAATCACTTAAAGAAATACAGGAGAACACTGCTAAAGAGTTACAAGTCCTTAAAGAAAAACAGGAAAACACAATCAAACAGGTAGAAGTCCTTACAGAAAAAGAGGAAAAAACATACAAACAGGTGATGGAAATGAACAAAACCATACTAGACCTAAAAAGGGAAGTAGAAACAATAAAGAAAACTCAAAGTGAGGCAACACTGGAGATAGAAACCCTAGGAAAGAAATCTGGAACCATAGATTTGAGCATCAGCAACAGAATACAAGAGATGGAAGAGAGAATCTCAGGTGCAGAAGATTCCATAGAGAACATCGGCACAACAATCAAAGAAAATGGAAAATGCAAAAAGATCCTAACTCAAAATATCCAGGAAATCCAGGACACAATGAGAAGACCAAACCTACGGATAATAGGAGTGGATGAGAATGAAGATTTTCAACTCAAAGGACCAGCAAACATCTTCAACAAAATTATTGAAGAAAACTTCCCAAATATAAAGAAAGAGATACCTATGAACATACAAGAAGCCTACAGAACTCCAAATAGACTGGACCAGAGAAGAAATTCCTCCCGACACATAATAATCAGAACAACAAATGCACTAAATAAAGATAGAATACTAAAAGCGGTAAGGGAAAAAGGTCAAGTAACATACAAAGGCAAGCCTATCAGAATTACACCAGATTTTTCACCAGAGACTATGAAAGCCAGAAGAGCCTGGACAGATGTTATACAGACACTAAGAGAACACAAATTCCATCCCAGGCTACTATACCCAGCCAAACTCTCAATTACCATAGATGGAGAAACCAAAGTATTCCACGACAAAACCAAATTCTCACATTATCTCTCCACGAATCCAGCCCTTCAAAGGTTAATAACAGAAAAAAACCAATACAAGAACGGGAACAATGCCCTAGAAAAAACAAGAAGGTAATCCCTCAACAAACCTAAAAGAAGACAGCCACAAGAACAGAATGCCAACTTTAACAACAAAAATAACAGGAGGCAACAATTACTTTTCCTTAATATCTCTTAACATCAATGGTCTCAACTCCCCAATAAAAAGACATAGACTAACAAACTGGCTACACAAACAAGACCCAACATTTTGCTGTTTACAGGAGACACATCTCAGAGAAAAAGATAGACACTACCTCAGAATAAAAGGCTGGAAAACAATTTTCCAAGCAAATGGTATGAAGAAACAAGCTGGAGTAGCCATCCTAATATCTGATAAGATTGACTTCCAACCCAAAGTCATCAAAAAAGACAAGGAGGGGCACTTTGTTCTCATCAAAGGTAAAATCCTCCAAGAGGAACTCTCAATTCTGAATATCTATGCGCCAAATACAAGGGCAGCCACATTCATGAAAGAAACTTTAGTAAAGCTCAAAGCACACATTGCACCTCACACAATAATAGTGGGAGACTTCAACACACCACTTTCACCAATGGACAGATCATGGAAACAGAAACTAAACAGGGACACACTGAAACTAACAGAAGTGATGAAACAAATGGATCTGACAGATATCTACAGAACATTTTATCCTAAAACAAAAGGATATACCTTCTTCTCAGCACCTCATGGTACCTTCTCCAAAATTGACCACATAATAGGTCACAAAACAGGCCTCAACAGATTCAAAAATATTGAAATTGTCCCATGTATCCTATCAGATCACCATGCACTAAGGCTGATCTTCAATAACAAAAAAAATAACAGAAAGCCAACACTCAACGTGGAAACTGAACAACACTCTTCTCAATGATACCTTTGTCAAGGAAGGAATAAAGAAAGAAATTAAAGACTTTTTAGAGTTTAATGAAAATGAAGCCACAACGTACCCAAACCTTTGGGACACAATGAAAGCATTTCTAAGAGGGAAACTCATAGCTCTGAGTGCCTCCATGAAGAAACGGGAGAGAGCACATACTAGCAGCTTGACAACACATCTAAAAGCTCTAGAAAAAAGGAAGCAAATTCACCCAAGAGGAGTAGACGGCAGGAAATAATCAAACTCAGGGGTGAAATCAACCAAGTGGAAACAAGAAGAACTATTCAAAGAATTAACCAAACGAGGAGTTGGTTCTTTGAGAAAATCAACAAGATAGATAAACCCTTAGCTAGACTCACTAGAGGGCACAGAGACAAAATCCTAATTAACAAAATCAGTACTGAAAAGGGAGACATAACAACAGATCCTGAAGAAATCCAAAACACCATCAGATCCTTCTACAAAAGGCTATACTCAACAAAACTGGAAAACCTGGACGAAATGGACATATTTCTGGACAGATACCAGGTACCAAAGTTGAATCAGGATCAAGTTGACCTTCTAAACAGTCCCATATCCCCTAAAGAAATAGAAGCAGTTATAAATAGTCTCCCAGCCAAAAAAAAGCCCAGGACCAGACGGGTTTAGTGCAGAGTTCTATCAGACCTTCAAAGAAGATCTAATTCCAGTTCTGCACAAACTTTTTCACAAGATAGAAGTAGAAAGTACTCTACCCAACTCATTTTATGAAGCCACTATTACTCTGATACCTAAACCACAGAAAGATCCAACAAAGATAGAGAACTTCAGACCAATTTCTCTTATGAATATCGATGCAAAAATCCTCAATAAAATTCTCGCTAACCGAATCCAAGAACACATTAAAGCAATCATCCATCCTGACCAAGTAGGTTTTATTCCAGGAATGCAGGGATGGTTTAATATACGAAAATCCATCAATGTAATCCACTATATAAACAAACTCAAAGACAAAAACCACATGATCATCTCGTTGGATGCAGAAAAAGCATTTGACAAGATCCAACACCCATTCATGATAAAAGTTCTGGAAAGATCAGGAATTCAAGGCCCATACCTAAACATGATAAAAGCAATCTACAGCAAACCAGTAGCCAACATCAAAGTAAATGGAGAGAAGCTGGAAGCAATCCCACTAAAATCAGGGACTAGACAAGGCTGCCCACTTTCTCCCTACCTTTTCAACATAGTACTTGAAGTATTAGCCAGAGTAATTCGACAACAAAAGGAGATCAAGGGGATACAAATTGGAAAGGAGGAAGTCAAAATATCACTTTTTGCAGATGATATGATAGTATATATAAGTGACCCTAAAAATTCCACCAGAGAACTCCTAAACCTGATAAACAGCTTCGGTGAAGTAGCTGGATATAAAATTAACTCAAACAAGTCAATGGCCTTTTTCTACACAAAGAATAAACAGGCTGAGAAAGAAATTAGGGAAACAACACCCTTCTCAATAGTCACAAATAATATAAAATATCTCGGCGTGACTCTAACTAAGGAAGTGAAAGATCTGTATGATAAAAACTTCAAGTCTCTGAAGAAAGAAATTAAAGAAGATCTCAGAAGATGGAAAGATCTCCCATGCTCATGGATTGGCAGGATCAATATTGTAAAAATGGCTATCTTGCCAAAAGCAATCTACAGATTCAATGCAATCCCCATCAAAATTCCAACTCAATTCTTCAACGAATTAGAAGGAGCAATTTGCAAATTCATCTGGAATAACAAAAAACCTAGGATAGCAAAAACTCTTCTCACGGATAAAAGAACCTCTGGTGGAATCCCCATGCCTGACCTAAAGCTTTACTACAGAGCAATTGTGGTAAAAACTGCATGGTACTGGTATAGAGACAGACAAGTAGACCAATTGAATAGAATTGAAGACCCAGAAATGAACCCACACACCTATGGTCACTTGATCTTCGACAAGGGAGCTAAAACCATCCGGTGGAAGAAAGACAGCATTTTCAACAAATGGTGCTGGCACAACTGGTTGTTATCATGTAGAAGAATGCGAATCGATCCATACTTATCTCCTTGTACTAAGGTCAAATCTAAATGGAACAAAGAACTTCACATAAAACCAGAGACACTGAAACTTATAGAGGAGAAAGTGGGGAAAAGCCTTGAAGATATGGGCACAGGGGAAAAATTCCTGAACAGAACAGCAATGGCTTGTGCTGTAAGATCGAGAATTGACAAATGGGACCTAATGAAACTCCAAAGTTTCTGCAAGGCAAAAGACACCGTCAATAAGACAAAGAGACCACCAACAGATTGGGAAAGGATCTTTACCTATCCTAAATCAGATAGGGGACTAATATCCAACATATATAAAGAACTCAGGAAGGTGGACTTCAGAAAATCAAATAACCCCATTAAAAAATGGGGCTCAGAACTGAACAAAGAATTCTCACCTGAGGAATACCGAATGGCAGAGAAGCACCTGAAAAAATGTTCAACATCCTTAATCATCAGGGAAATGCAAATCAAAACAACCCTGAGATTCCACCTCACACCTGTCAGAATGTCTAAGATCAAAAATTCAGGTGACAGCAGATGCTGGCGAGGATGTGGAGAAAGAGGAACACTCCTCCATTGTTGGTGGGATTGCAGGCTTGTACAACCACTCTGGAAATCCGTCTGGCGGTTCCTCAGAAAATTGGACATAGTACTACCGGAGGATCCAGCAATACCTCTCCTGGGCATATATCCAGAAGATGCCCCAACTGGTAAGAAGGACACATGCTCCACTATGTTCATAGCAGCCTTATTTATAATAGCCAGAAGCTGGAAAGAACCCAGATGCCCCTCAACAGAGGAATGGATACAGAAAATGTGGTACATCTACACAATGGAGTACTACTCAGCTATTAAAAAGAATGAATTTATGAAATTCCTAGCCAAATGGATGGACCTGGAGGGCATCATCCTGAGTGAGGTAACACATTCACAAAGGAACTCACACAATATGTACTCACTGATAAGTGGATATTAGCCCAAAACCTAGGATACCCAAGATATAAGATTCAATTTCCTAAACACATGAAACTCAAGAAAAATGAAGACTGAAGTGTGGACACTATGCCCCTCCTTAGAAGTGGGAACAAAACATTCTTGGAAGGAGTTACAGAGACAAAGTTTGGAGCTGAGATGAAAGGATGGACCATGTAGAGACTGCCTTATCCAGGGATCCACCCCATAATCAGCATCCAAACGCTGACACCATTGCATACACTAGCAAGATTTTATCGAAAGGACCCAGATGTAGCTGTCTCTTGTGAGACTATGCCGGGGCCTAGCAAACACAGAAGTGGATGCCCACAGTCAGCTAATGGATGGATTACAGGGCTCCCAATGGAGGAGCTAGAGAAAGTACCCAAGGAGCTAAAGGGATCTGCAACCCTATAGGTGGATCAACATTATGAACTAACCAGTACCCCGGAGCTCTTGACTCTAGCTGCATATGTATCAAAAGATGGCCTAGTCGGCCATCACTGGAAAGAGAGGCCCATTGGACACACAAACTTTATATGCCCCAGAACAGGGGAATGCCAGGGCCAAAAAGGGGGAGTGGGCGGGTAGGGGAGTGGGGGTGGGTGGGTATGGGGGACTTTTGGTATAGCATTGGAAATGTAAATGAGCTAAATACCTAATAAAAAATGGAAAGAAAAAAAAAAAAGAATCCTATGACTCCAATTTAGATGGAATCTCAGCTTACAAGATGTTTTGTAACTAAATTTAGTTCTAAGAAAAGTTTATGAGTATGCTCCTTGTACAGTCAGAAAAATATCATGTAAACAATGAAAAAAACATATCTAATGTCCTCAGAAAATTAGTGAGTTGAAAAGCAGTAGGCAAGAAGTGATTAAGACAGACAGGAAATAAATTAAGAATCACATGACAATGTGTAAAAGGTATAGGACAGAAAGAATAGAGTATAGGATAAATTAAACCTATATCTAAGTCTTTGAAACCATAAAGAAGATTGATGATCCTGTTGTGGATTTAATTCATTATTTATATTATGTTAATTGTGTTCCCAAATTATACAAGAATTTACAGGTTTGTGTGTGAGATACTGACAGTCTTCGTCCCCAGTTGGTTCTAGTTGGTAATTAAAGTTGATGGTGGCCAATGGCTGGACAGAGAGACGAAGATAGGACAAGGGAACTCCAGATGGAGGAGGTTTTAGAATCTCCATGACAGAAGTAGAAAGATCAAGCCTGATTGCTATATGAGAAAAAGGATATAACCACATAAGAATCGGGAAAGAGCAGCCTCAGGGGCCGCTCCCCTGATTGAATCTGGGGTATCAGAGATAAAACACAGATTTTAGTAAGTAACAATTCACCGGTGTCTTTCATTCTAAATCAAAACATTTGGGCAGGTAAAAGGGAGCACTCACACCTGCTGTTGAGCAGATTAACTTGTGATTGCTACATAACTCCTCATAAGAGTAAGCAAAAGGAAAGAAAAAAATCCTAAATTAATAAAAGTATAGATAAAAGAAACTGTTATAACAGATTTTAATCAAATGCTGAAGATAATTAGGATATGACCCAAAAATTGGGTGTTAAATACTAGTAATAGTAATAATGTTTTGGAGACATATGATGTACTTAAATTAAGATTTATAACATGCAACAATACTGAAGACTTTTAAAATATTTATTGTAGAAACTTTTTGTTTGGTCTTAAAGACCAATCCATGAGACGGGCCCATACCCAACCATGTTAAAATGGGTAAGAACCTGAAGCTAGAAGAGTCATGGGTCCTAGTGGAAAATCCAACACTATTAATTTGCTAATGAGCACAGAAATAAAATGGCTCCTAACAACATGCTGTTTTACTCACTGACCAGTGCCTGCAGATGGAACCACACCTTTCCTACTGTCCCTAAGATCCCCAGCACCATTGCCTCACCCCCACTTCTGTAGCAGGAAGTCTTTCCTTTCTGACCCCATACCTAACATATGAAAATACCTTCTCTACAAACATTCCTTCTCCCATCTCTTGCCATTTTCTCAGTCTCTGTCATGAATAGGCATTCCCTATGGACACACCAACAGAGCAGGCCAGGAAAGCAGGTAACACACAGCCCTCACAATATTCAAAAACTCATAGAGGAAATAGAAACCAAGGAATAAAATACTCATCCAGCAAAGAAATTTCACCTAAACCTATAGCCATGCCAAACCTAAATACCAAGGTGCCAGCACAAAAACACAAAACATACAGGGCAATATGTATTCACTGGGTCCCAGCTGTCCTGCTGCAGTTGGTATATTACAGCACAGCTGAATCACAAGAACAAAACCTTAAAACCAACTGTGTGAAGATGATAAATGTCCTTTAAAAGCAAATGAACAAATCCTTTAAAGAAATCCAAGAAAACATAGATAAGCACTTTATTCAACCTTCATCATTGGAGTTTCTTCTTATAACAGATGGGAATTAGCAGTCCTCAGCAAGTGGACAATGGGCAAAACATGGAATACTTTGGAGTGCTTGCCTCAAATTGGACATCCTTATCAAAGCCTTCCCCTCAGCACCCAGGGATCACTGTGGAAGAAGAGACAGAAAGATCATAAGAGCAGAAAGTAGTGTGTGACTCCAAGAAAATGGTCTTCTAGGCACATGAGTGGTGATATATAGACCAGTGGTGATATAGATATATCAGTGGCCACATGTTGAGTGTGACAGTATGTCTAAAATCTGAACAAGTTCAAAGCAGACAAAAATTTCAACATGAGTGTAGGGAAGTACACACAATCTATACCTTGTGGGAAATCAGTCAGTCTCTTCAATGGCATGCTTTTGTGTATACCAACTACACTCTGGGGTAGTCCCCGTGACCAGAAGTAATTATACTAACACAAAATGTATTCCATGGCTTTTTATGTTTTTTTTTCTCTGCTCTTTTATTTATTTTTTGTTGTTGTTCTGTTTTTCATTTTATAATAGAGAGAGGGAGAGAGAGAGAGAGAGAGAGAGAGAGAGAGAGAGAGAGAGAGAGAGAGAAACATAAAAGAATGGTGGCTAGAGAGGTGGGGAGTATCTGGGAAAATTGACAAAGAGGAAATTGTATGATGAAATATATTCTAAGATATGTATTGTAACTAAAAAAAAAAACTAAACAAAAACTAAAAATACTTCAAAACTGAATTCATGTATACTGACTAGGTTGACTTTTTACCAATGATGCAAGGATGGGTATACACATAAATCAATTAATATAACACAACACTTAAATAGACTTAAGAACAAAAATAATACCACATAATCATCTCAATGATGAAGAAATTTGTTGACAGATTTCAAAATTGGCACATAAAAGCCCAGAAGAAACTAAGAAAAGATATAACTCAACAAGGAAGGCTATGTACAACAAACTATAGATAATATTATACTACACAGGAACAATACAACACAAGAACAAGACAAGAGTGGTTACTCACAGTTGTGGGAAATATTTTTTAAAATAAAGGTTGAACTGGAAGGCTCCCGTGCTTGTCCCTCTGTCATGGTGTCAGGAACTAAAAAAAAAAAAAAAAAAAAAAAAAAAAAAGTGGGGGGCAGGGGAAGAGGGGGAAGGGGAAGACCCAAACCTGGCCAGAGTTCCACCTATGCTCTGGTCAGTCAGGCATGGGAGGGCTGCTATCTACCTTCCACTCATTCCTGGGTGGGCATCTAGGCCTCTTCAGGAGGTGGCAAGGGGCAGCCCTCTCTGGGAGCCCTGGAGCTACTTTACTAAAGACACTGGGGATATGGGAGAAAGGGATGAGGGAAGAGCTTCCCAACACTGATGAGAGTGAGCTCAGCGGATCTTTTACCCGGAGCAGACTCTATGGTTTTAGAGCTTTATTATAGAAAGGCAGGAAAAAAAGATAGAAGGGAGAGAGAGAGAGAGAGAGAGAGAGAGAGAGAGAGAGAGAGAGAGAGAGAGGAAGGCTAGAGAGAAAGGTAGAGTAAGAGGGAGGAGAGAGGAGAGGAGAAGAGAGGAGAGGAGAAGAGAGGAGAAAGGAGAGGAGAAGACAAAGAGAGAGGAGAGAGTGAGTGAGAGGGAGGGGTAAGAGGGAGACAAGTAAGAGGTAAGAGATCGAGGTGGGGACCTAACAGCCCCTTTTATGGTCTTTACTGTTGCTAGGGAACTGGGAAGGAGTTTAGCCTGAAGTCAGAAGCTTGGGCCATTGCCTAAGTGACTTCTAACCATGCTTCCCTTGTGGGGAATGTGGGGGGGCTGGTAACTTAGGCAGGGGCCAGAGTTCCAGGAGCATGAGGGAACACCTACCATGTCATGAAGGTGAATTATCACCTTTCTGGGGGTTAGACCTCAGCTCAACTGGAGACCAGCCTGTCTGTGCATAAACCAATTCCCCATACCCTGGAATCCTGGCTAGCCATGCACTGGCGGGCAATCACCATACAGTTTTTATCTTGTGGAGGCTCTGACTTAAAACTCCACAATCTCCCCACCCAGCCTACTAGGTTCCCACTGGCTGGTCATTACCATTCCAGCCCCATGCTTCAAATCCCCCACAGCCTTAGTGGTACACATCTAGCAAACTCACAGTTTGCTGCCATACCTTTCTCTCTTGAACCCAGACAAGCCACCGAGTACATTTGAAATGTAAATAAAGTAAACATCTAATTAAAACGAAAACAAAACTTAGTTCAGAAACAATGGTAACTTAATCTATGGGTTCAACAACTAAAACCTAATCTTTTAAGCCTTATTAAAATCCGATTCCTCCAATGGTGAATCCTTGCGAATCCACCATGATACTAGGAAACTCTAGCAGCTACATCTTATCCCTTTGCTGTCCCATTCCAAAAAAGATCTAACTCTCCCTTGCTTCCTCTCTTGCTCTGTCCAACCCAGCAGTCCCACCTACTGGCCCAGTGACTGGCTCCTTTATTCATTAGGGGATTGGTTCACAAGAAGCCATTCATTCCTCATTCCAGACAGCCTCTCCCAGGAGAGCAAGCAGTACAGAGCTATCCACAACAACTCACCCCTCTTATTTAATATAGTGTGTAAAGTTTTTGTTTCATATTAGGTGACTTCTGGTTAGTTTGTGATTTGTAAGCACAGTATACAGAAGACATTTACCTGTTTACTAAGCAGAAATTTTGAGTATATATTTATCAATCCCACATAGATAAATATCCTCTATGTTAGTTGATGTACTATATTCAGAAATAGATTCAAGGTTTAGATTCTGTATTTTTTAAGATTTTAACTGATTAAGCACACTTGCATAAAGTTATTTCATAATATATATATTATGACTCTATATAAAGCTTTGATTAATAGTATGATTTTATCTATTTCAAATATTGCAAAACAAACATTAAATTTAAAAGAGAAATAAATATATTTTTCAAGCCAATAATTGATTTTAACAAGCTTAAATGGTTAGCTACAATTTTTCTGTTCTGAGTAATAAAAAAGACATTATTTAGCTCTTCAGGTTTTGAATTACACAATGCAGGCTTTATTGTACTAAGTATAGCATAAGATATATGATTTTAATTTCAAAAGTACATGTTACCTTTTTTAATACATAAGAGTTAATAATATTTTTCACTTAAATATTCCCTTTATACTGGAAATATATTTATTTTCACGTAAAAATATTCTTATTGTGGTCCCCTCCAGCATCTCTGCCCTGGTCCTCATTACCTCCCATACAACAGCTACACACCTTCTTTCCATCTGTGTGTAGAAAAAAAAAAAGCAGATAAAGCAAAAGCAAGCCAAACACAATAAATTTTCTAAGAGTCAAAAAGTATAATAAACACATACACACAGAGATACGCACCTGCATACACACTCAATTCATAAAACACAAAATTATAAATCTTAAGATGTAATCAAAAGATAATAAAAATGACAAAATAAGACAATATGAGACAAAATATCTACAAAAATCCCATTGAGTTAGTTTTGTGTTTCCCGTCTATTGCTGAGCATAAGATCTACCCTTAGTCATGACTCATACTCACTGAGATTCCACTGTCAAAAGCTAATTTTTCTTTTTACATGTTGATATCAATTGGGTTGATATTTTAGGTTTTTAAGAAGAATTTGTAGACCAAAATGCAGTGTGTGTGTGTGTGTGTGTGTGTTTGTGTGTGTGTGTGAAGGGGGACAAATTAGTTGTATTACTAGTGTGTACTAACACTAAATTTTTTTTCTCATTTTAAAAATTCATCACTGGTTAGTTCATAATGTTGTTGCACCTACAGGGTTGCAGATCTCTTTAGCTCCTTGGATACTTTCTCTAGCTCCTCCATTGGGGGGCCTGTGATCCATCCAATAGCTGACTGTGAGCATCCACTTCTGTGTTTGCTAGGCCCCGGCATAGTCTCACAAGAGACAGCTATATCACGGTCCTTTCAGCCAATGCTTGCTAGTGTATGCAATGGTGCCATCGTTTGGAGGCTAATTATGGGATGGATCCCTGGATATGGCAGTCATTAGATGGTCCATCCTTTTGTCTCAGCTCCAAACTTTGTCTCTGTAACTCCTTCCATGGGTGATTGTTTCCAATTCTAAGAAGGGGCAAAGTGTCCACACTTTGGTCTTTGTTCTTCTTCAGTTTCATGTGTTTTGCAAATTGTATCTTATATCTCGGGTATACTAAGTTTCTGGGCTAATATCCACTTATCAGTGAGTACATATCATTTGAGTTCTTTTGTGATAGGTGCAGCAACATTATCAACTAACCAGTACCCCGGAGCTCTTGACTCTAGCTGCATATGTATCAAAAGATGGCCTAGTCGGCCATCACTGGAAAGAGAGGCCCATTGGACTTGCAAACTTTATATGCCCCAGTACAGGGGAATGCCAGGGCCAAAAAATGGGAATGGGTGGGTAAGGAAGTGGGGGGGGAGGGTATGGGGGACTTTTGGGATAGCATTCTAAATGTAATTGAGGAAAATACGTAATAATAAAAAATATTTTTAAAAAAATCCATGTGTAAATGATGATGTTTATAATGCTCTGGGAAAAGTTTAACCAAAAACCTTAACAAAACTGCTCTCATTATCACTGTTACAAGTACACAAGTTTACTTGTTTGTTTGTTTGTTTCTTTGATCTGTCTTTTTTAAGCGACAGTGTTTAAAAATTTAATAGTTGAACTATTAAATGTCCATTTTTTCTCAAAAAAAATCATCACCTTAAAATTTAAAGGACAAATCATAGAATATATAAAAAATTTTAATATGATTCAATGAATTTAGAATCACTGGATTCTGGATATGTTTATACTATGTGATTTTTTAAAATCTCAGGACTGTCTTCCTGACCACTTCATTTTTAAAAAGTCTGAACCACAATATTTTATTTAATTCAAGGGGAATATCTGAAAGCTTTAGCCTCAACTGACATCTTTCTATTCCACTCTGTTTGAAGTTCAAGGTCTAAGCTAATGTCAGCTCCTTCTGTACTGCTTCATATAAGAATAATGTGACTTCCAAGAGCAATATCCATGACAGATACAGAACAAAGTAACCAGAGTTCGGAAGAGCTATATTGTTCCCTGAGGAAAATGTGAACTTTTTTTTTTTCAGAGGTGGGGAGAAGAAGAGCTCCCTCTTGCTCTCACTTTTCTTATAAAAATCTCATAAGAGAACTGCAACCCTAGATGCAACAATGCAATGTGGGCTTCCTGGTCAAAGAATTCACTTGGCAAATGACAGCCTTTGCACTCCTTTTAGGTCTTTGACCTTACTGCCCTTGCTAATATTTTAGAATGTCTAGAAAGAATACACCGGAGCTATTCATGAACTAGCAATTTGGCTAGAAAATGTAGCCTGAAAATGAAAATGGAAACTCAGTGCAAAGACAGACTATGACTACAAAGCTGAGCAGCCAACTTTCTATAGAGAACATAAAAGGAAAAAAGGTTATAAGTCACACCCCATTCATGTATTAAACAACCACAATTCTTTCTATCCATAAGGCATAAAACATTCCATCTACTTTAATATAAAAGTTATTTGATAAGCAAAAAGTTAGCTTTGGAAATGAAAGAAAATAACTAAGTAGCATGACTTAATTAATAAGAAGGAAGCAACAGCAAGACTCTGAAGAATCAATGCTCCCTTTCGGGTAATATATTTATTGAGAGTTTTCTACAATGACTTTTGACTTCATGATTTTATGAAATGTCTGGAAGTAGAGATTTAATTGGATCAATAAAATCAGGTAAATACATATATCAATGTTATATGATTCAGACCCAAAAGGACACACATGGTATGCACTCACTGATAAGTGGACATTAGCCCAAAAGCTCAAAATACCCATAATACAACTCACAGACCATCTGAAGCTTAACAAGAAAGACACCAAAGTGTGGTTGCTTCAATCTCATTTAGGAGGGGGAACAAAATAATCATGGAGGGTAGAGGGAAGAAGGGTCCTGGGTAGAAAAGGAGAGAGGGAGAGAAAATGGGGGTAAGATTCAGGTATGGGAAGAAACAGGTAAGAAGTTCAGAGGACAGGAAGAATAAATAGAAATATTGAGCAGTAAGAGTTGGGGAGCAGGGGGGACCATTAAAATGTCCCAGATGCCAGGGATGCGAGAGGCTCCCAGGACCCAGTGGGGATGACCTTAGCTGAAATGGAAATGGAAGATTGAACATGAAGAGATCACTTCCAGTAGATAGAAAAGGCCGCCAGTTGAGGGAAGGGTCCACTCACACATCTCAAAAATTTTAGTCCAGAATTGTTCCTGTCTAAAGGAAATGCAGGGATCAATAAAAAAGGAGCAGAGACTGAAGAAAAAGTGATCCAGAGACTGCCCCATCTTGGGATCCATCCCACCCACAAATACCAAACCAGACACTATGGCTGATGCCAAGAAGTGCTTGCAGACATGATCCTAGTATGACTGTCTTCTGAGAGGATTTGCCAGCACCTGACTAAGAAAGATGCAGATATTAAGCTCAGCAACCCCAATGGAAGAGTTAAAGAAGGACTGAAGGAGCCAAACGGGATTGCAACCCCATAGGAAGAGCAATAATATCAACTAACCAGACCCCCTCAGAGCTACCAGAGACTAAACCATCAACAAAAGTGTATAGGTAGGTGGGTCTATGGCTCCTGCTACATGTGTAGCAGAGGATTGCCTTATCTGGTAAAGAGTTTGGTCCTGTGGAGGCTTGTTGCCCCAGCCAAGGTGGATCCAAGAGAGGTGAGGCAGAAGTAGTTGGGTGTGTGGAGGAGTAGCCTCTTAGAAGCAAATGAGAAGGGGGATGGAATGGGGACCATTAAGGGTGACAACATTTGACGTGTAAGTAAATAAAATAATCAATAAAATAATTCAGAAAGGATGGCTAAAATAATGGAGAAAAATTCTCCCCCACTGCAGAAATGATAGTTGACATACGTGCTTATGTATATACCTGGCCATTCAATATTCAATTATGGAACTGGAAAACATTCTCCAATATGTTAGTAGTCAGACCATTAACATACTTAGCTCTACAGACTCTAAGTGTAGGAAAGCCCGTGACCACACAGCTGAACACACATTTGTTTGTCTACTCATTAATTTATGTACACATTATTACAGCATTTATTATGACATTAACACAATGTTAGAAAATTTGTCCATTAAGATCAGTAAATTGCAACTGCAGAACTTAGGACTTATGGATTAAAAGTGATAGAACAAAAACCTTTAATACTTAATTTATTTAAAGGTACTAAACAATGGAATAAAGTTGAGGGAGAAGAGAATATAAACTTTCTCAGGGATGGAGAGGGGGCTCAGTCAATAAGATGCTGGCTGTACAAGCACAATAACTTACATATGACCCCCTAGATTATAAGAAAGCTAGAATCACTCTCTGAGAGTCCAGGGAGTTTCCAGAGCTCTGGATTCCACATTGACTACAAATACTCTCCAATTCCAGTTGTCTCTCCCTGTATTCTCCCACTCCATGCCCCCCGCTTGAACCCTCCTGTCTTTGTCCCCGGCCCAAATTCATCTGTAAAATCTATTCTATTTCCCCTCCCTGAGGGGATCCATGCATCCCCTGACCCCCTCATTGAACATAGAACAACAACAACAACAGCAAAATCAATGACATATTTTCTACTTATAGGTTGGTACCTAACCCAGTTGTCATCAGAAAGGCAACGGAGTACTTAAGGGAGCAGATGCTGAGAACTGCTACCAAACACTAGGCAAAGCTAGAGGAACTCCAAAGAAGAGAGGGTTTACAGACTGTAGGAACAGTGAGTCAAGGACACCAGAAGAACATTAGCTATAGAATCAACTAAGCAGGACTCATAGGAGCTCACAGAGACTGAAGCAACAATTGCTGACCCTGTATGGGTCTGAGCTAGGTCTTCTGCATATATGTTATAGTTGTATAACACCTATGGACACTTTAACAAAGAAGGCAAAAACCATGGAATAATGAATCTTCAACAACTGGTCTAACTGGATGCCTCCATGTAGAAGCATGCAAATAGACACATATCAATCACCCTTAAACAAAACTCACATCCAAGTGGATCAAAGACTTCAAGGTAAAACTGGTTATGCTAAATCTAAGAACAGAAAGTAGTGAATAGCTTTGAACTCATTGGTATAGGATATAACTTCCTGAACAGAACACCAATGGCACAGGCAATAAGATCAACAATAATAAATGGGACCTCATGAGGCTGAAATGTTTCACTGTCATTAGGAAAAAAATAGGAGCCTACAGCTTGAGAAAGGATCTTTGCCAACCCTATATCTGACTAATATAAAAAAATTTATAATGAACTCAAAAAGTAAGACACCAACAACCCAAATAATTCAATTAAAAATGGGGTAAGAAGCTAAACAGAGAATTCTCAACAAAAGAATCTCAAATGTCCAAGAAGCACTTAAAGAAATGTTCAAAATCCTTAGTCCTTAGGAAAATGCAGATCAAGACAACTATGCGATTTCATCTTACACCAGTCAGAATCACTAAACTCAAAAACTCAAGTGATACCCTGTGATGGCAATGATGTGGGTCAAGGTGAGTGCTCCTCCATATGCTGGTGGGAGTGCAAATTTCTGCAACCACTTTGGAAACCAATTTGATGGCTTCTCACAGAACTGGGAATAATTCTACCTCAAAACCCCACTAAACTACTCCTGGGCACATATATCCAAATATGTCCCACTATACTACACAGACAATTGCTCAACTCTGTTCATAGCAAATCTATTTGTAATAGCCAGAAACAGGAAACAACCTAGATATCCCTCAACTGAAGAATAGATTAAAAAAACAAACAAACAAAAAAAACCAAAAAAAAAAAAAAACAAACATACAAAAAAACCCAAAAAAACAAAGGAAACAATGTAGTAATTCTACACAATGGAATACTATTTAGGTATTAAAAGCAAATTCTTAATGAATTTTGCAGATAAATGGATGGAACTTGACCATACCATCCTGACTGATATAATGTAGACACAATATATACTCACTTATAAGTGGATATTAGCCATAAAATGCAGGATATCAGACCTACATTCCACAAACCCAAAAAGCTAAACAAGAAACAAGGTCCAAGCTAGGATGCTTGAATCTCACTTAGAAGGGGAAATAAAGTAATCATAGGTGTCAGATGAAGCAAGGGAACTGGTTAGAGAGGGACTAGGTAGGGAAATGTGGAGTACATTTAGGGTGAGTTGTGGGAAGAGACAGGGTAGATGGCCAGATGGCCATGAGAATGAATGGTCTGATGATGATAGGGAGTTTGGGGCTCGGGGTATCTCAAGGATGTGACAGAGACCAGGGATAGGAGAGGCTTCAAAAATCAATGAGTGACCTTACCTGAGATTCACAACAGTAGGGATATAGAACCCAAAGAGGCTACCTCTTATAGCCAGACATGAACCTCAGTGAAGTGACAGGAACAGACCCCCCCAAACACACAAACACACACAAAACTTTTGATACAAAAATTATCCTGTTTTAAAAGAAATGCAGGAACAGGGGATGGAGCAGAGACTGGGGGAATTGTCAACCAATAACTAGCCCAACTAGAGTCCCATTGCATGGGCAAGCACCAATCCCTGACACTATTAATGATAGTCTGACTTGCGTAGCTGTCCTCTGAGCTCCATAGCCAACTCAGACAGATATAGAGGCCCACAGGAAAACATTGGATGGAACTTGGGGACTTTAAAGAATATTTACGGGAAGTATTTAGGGCCCTAAAGGAGATAGGAACTCCATAGGAGCACCAACAGAGTCAACTAATCTGGATTCTTAGGGGCTCTCTGAGACTAAACGACCAACCAAAGAACATACATGTACTGGACCTAGCCCCTTCCCCCTATTCATATATATGCAGCAGCTGTGCAGCTTGGTCTTAATGTGGGTCCTGAGCAACTAGAACAGGGCCTATCCCTAAGCTGCTGCTTTTCTTCTGAATAGCTGGACTCCCTTGTCTGGTCTTAGCAGGGGAAGGTGTGCCAAGTTTTGCAGAGAGTTGATGTGGAAAGATGGGGGCTTACCCAGAGAAGAGCCTCCAGTCTCTCAGAGGAAAAGGAAATGGAGGATAGGAGGAGGGAATGTGAGAGACAGGCAAGTACATAAATTTGAGGGAGGGAGGGAGAGGGAGAGGGAGAGGGAGAGGGAGAGGGAGAGGGAGAGGGAGAGGGAGAGGGAGAGGGAGAGGGAGAGGGAGAGGGAGAGGGAGAGGGAGAGGGAGAGGGAGAGGGAGAGGGAGAGGGAGAGGGAGAGGGAGAGGGAGAGGGAGAGGGAGAGGGAGAGGGAGAGAGAGAGAGAGAGAGAGAGAATGGTATTGGGATAAGAAATGAGGTAGCTAGGTTCTCTAACAAAGCTTGGCCTATTAAAGTTAGCACAACCTGTCCAAATAACATCACCTTCTAGGAAACTTTATCAAGCACAGGAACCTACAGGTCATATTTCACATCAACCCACTATATCTTTCAGTAATTCTACTACCCATTTGCTGATTACTAAACTTCTCCCATTGTGACTTAACCTCTCTAGACTTTTACCTTTTTTTTTTTTCCCCGCTATGACTTCTTGAGGCAAAAAGGTAAACAAAAGAAAGATTCATTTTACTCCACATTTTCAGGAGATTTGTCCCGGCCTGTGGTTAGAAGACGCAATAAAACAATAAAGCAATAGCTTTGAAAGCAATAGCAGACAGTGCTGCTGGACATGAAGCATAGACACAGATGATGGTAACACCAACAAATCAGCCTGTTAAGGGTCATTTATTTTTTCCAATGGGGGCATACCACCTAATAAACTGCCCTGGTAATAGTTTATCAAAGGCTATTTTCCTTTTATGAAGCTAGTTCCCATGTAAGTCAATCACCTTTCAAGACAACAAACAAGACCTTAACGTTTTTGAGCTTTTAGGGTACGTTTTAGATTAAATCCATTAAACATGCAATCCCCAAGATTAGAATAGATTGAAGAACTAGGTGGTAACGAAAACTATATACTCTCATTTTCTTCACAATTTTTCTAGGAGCTTTATAGAAGACTAAGAAGTAGAACACAAAGAAAGTTTTATAAGTCTTCTTATATCCGGGATTATAAGTACCTAAAGCTTATGCAGGCAATAATAGAAGCTAAAACTGAATTATTTTTCTAAATATGGTATTCTCAGATTTGAAAAGTATTAGGATTCTTTCCAGAACCTTTAATGAAAAAAATTATAAAATACTACAAGTTTTTAAAAATGTAATCATTTAATTTCACCTAAAGAGGAATGTCCTATATAGTTGACATGATACAGTTAAATAGTTTCTTAGTCAAACACATGTCTGTAGCTGAATGGCAATTTTATGTATGTAAGATGAGTTCTCCATGCACTAGAAACATGAACTAAAATTTTTGAGTTACATAAAATATTTTATATCAAAATACTTCCTATGTTTTAAAATTAGCAGTAGACACATCACATACAAATAACAAACAATATAAAAGTTTAAGTATAAGCAATCCAAAGCAGCTTTAACGTTTCAGGAGAATTAGTTATGAGGTGCCGATGAGAACGTCAGTAGTCAGCAACTACAATGGCATCATTATCAATTAACTATATGATTTCCTCTAAATTTGAAGAAACATCCAGTGAATAAATATAGTGGGTAATTCTCCTACTGGGGAAATTGGGCTTTCCCTTGGTACTTAGTGCTTTTAGTAATGAAAGAATTTAGTGATGTACTTGGGTGTTTGGCAATGGATGACAGCAAGGGACGACACAGCAAGAAGAGAAGGAGACTGTGGAAAGACTGAGACAAAGAAGGCTGTCCGGAAAAGCATGCCTGTACCCATGGGAAATGCCCAAAAGGAAAAGATGTAAAATAAAAAAAGTGTTTCTTAGTTGGCTATAGATGTTTTTGGGGGGCTCTATGATATTTCCTCTTGCCATGTTACTAATGTTGTTCTTTCCCAGGTCTTGTTTGGGCAAACAGTTTCCCTGACATTTCCTACAGCAGATTGCTTGGTCCTCTGACACTTATAATCATTCTACCTACTTCCAATATGTTTCCTGAGCCCTAGGTGTTAGAGTTGTGTTGTAGATGTATCTGCTAGGGTTGGGCTCTCTAGAGTCAGTTGTTCTATGCATTTTGACCAGCTGTTCTTCTCTGGAACAGTCTCTGTCTGTTGCAAAGAGTAGCTTTCTGTGTAATGGATGAGAGATTCACGTATATGTAAGTATAAGGATCAAATTTTAGAAAATATGTAGAAGTTATACTGGAATAGTAAAATGATAGTAAAACATTAATATGATCTGTCACCACATAAGCCCTAGATCTTTGAGTAGGTTTCCTGTATCAGGCATGATTCCTCTCCTATTGTGTGAGACTTAAGTCTCATTAGACTATCATTGGTTACTATTAAGATATGACTGCCCCTACTGTACCTTTATGGATAGCTTCTCATGTAGGTCATTGTAATCTGTAGGTCTCACAGCTGAGTAAGGGCATTGATTCCTTCTCTCTCGACCATTTACATAGTATGTTTTGTTACTACGAAATCTCCACACGTGTGTCTGAAATAACTAGTTCTTCAGCAATAGAGACTTATCCTTCAACCTTTGTATGACAACCAAGCAAAACAATAATATCCTAGGTCATTCTCATGAATCTTTCAGATTTAGCTGACCAACTCAAAGAAGAATTTCTCCTGCCTGGTAATGCAGTATTTGTTAGGCTATAGCTCTGAGGGAAGCACTATTAGACCAAATGACATAGACACACACACACAATGCATGTGCATACATATCCTTATATATCCTTCCTTTCACTTCTCCTAATAAAGTTCCTACCCCATCACCCCATTTTTCTCATTTCTCCCTTCATATTGCCATCTAGAAAAGTAATATGGGGGGAAGTAGAAAATATAGTAGCTGGATTATGTCTCAGTGAAGCAGAAAGAGCATGTAAAGTTCTAATCTGTGGAGTAGGTCAAAATGTCATGTCTCCACCAAATACCAGAGGTAGATTCTTTTATCATGATGAGGAGGCATAAGGAAAGGCAATTATAATGTTTTCTTCGTTACTGCTAAAAAGAAATGGGAAGTTCATATCATGTTTACCCTGAATCAAGTGTCCTTCCTCAACGACCTACCATACCTGTTAAGCTACACAAAAATTAAGTGGCAAATGTATGGAAATAAAGCTTGGATTATTATTCTAAATTATGAGGAATATTTTAGCTTCTATTTCCCAATTTCCTCATCTACAAACACAAATAATCATAACACCTGCATTCGCTATGGCTTATTGGAAACAAATGGACTGGGTATGAAATAACAATACGTTATTTGGAATATATAAATGTAAGCTATAGCAAATATATTCTGTGATCAATTTGGGGGTTCAGAAAAATGGACAATGAATCT
Source organism: Mus musculus (assembly GCF_000001635.26). Classification (NCBI taxonomy): domain Eukaryota; kingdom Metazoa; phylum Chordata; class Mammalia; order Rodentia; family Muridae; genus Mus; species Mus musculus. Next base: position 82,842,027 of record NC_000079.6, read on the forward strand.
ACAAGGTGCTATAGTCATCTAATAAAAAAACCTAGTACAAAGCAAAGAAATGCTTTCCTTGAAGTTTTGATAGGGGTGTACAAGTAACTCCTAGTATTGCCTATTATCATTGCCCCTGATTAACTGCAGGAACATGATGATAGATGATATTCCTGAAGATACTACACAGGTCAGCCACAGGAATTGAGAGTTCAATCTCATACTCATGTGAAATTTCCTCCCTAAAGGCTATCTCTGTAAAGCCAGAATGTGCTCTTCAAGCTACCAAGGGAGAACAGCTCTAAAGTTAAGATCCATCTCTAAACTACAGATGAAATATTTCATGTTTAGATAGGCAGTAACAGATTCATCTAGCAAACAACACCCAAAACAAGCAAACAAAGGAACAACACACATTACAATAACCACAAGAACACCTTCAAAGCCATTGCCAGTTGACTACTAGTAGTCTTTTCTGAACCTTAACCATTTGTTCATCTCCTCCTAGAATCCTTCAAAGATATTCAGTAATGATGAAATGAAACAGAGATAACAGATGTGCACAAGTTATTAATAGATATACCCAACTGTAAATTCTGAGAACCATCACAACAATTTGCCTCTGCATACTGCAACAGTGGCTCATGTCTTTTTTGCAAACAACTGTTGTTTGACTGTATCTGAAACTCATTTAGTTGGAGGCAACATAGCCTAGTAAAGTAAATATAGTCAAGAACACATGGATAAAGAAGTCACAGGTTCCTAAGAAAGACCTAATAGTAACCTATGTTTAAGAGTAACATTTGTCTCTACTGCCTTCTAAACATTTCTCCTTATAGTCAAAGTATAGATCTCCCTGATCACCCAAGACTATTCTATTTGCAGCAGTCAGGGGTATTTTGGAGAGGCTGTAGGATGCCAACCCCAAGTAGGACATCCATAACACAACCGCTACACATAACACTCATGCAGCTTTGTGAAAGAAGGGTCAGAGGAACTGGAAAACTCTGAGGCCTGGGATGTCCACTGTGTGACTGAATCTTCTGGACATGATAAGGATTTATGGCCTCTCAATAATACGTCTGTCTGCACAAGACTTACACAAGAGATGTGCAGTGGACATAAAGCGGAGGGAGACAAGTTTCAGAAAGACCCACTCATAGATCACAAAGAACAGGTATGAGTGGCTGCTGAAGAAGGGAGAATTAATTTTATTATTAGAGATGAGACTCCAATCTTATATAGCTAGTCATAAAAAGATGCTCCCAAGGACATTAATAGCATTCAGTTATACAATATAGAAGACAAGGTTATATATTCAAGCGTGACTTACGAGAAGATGAGGAATGGAAGAGGGGATAAATCTGTGCAAATGTACTGTATTTGTGCATGACATACTAGTTTTTTAAAAGAAAAAAATAAGGAAGCTTAAAATCACAAAGTGAAAAACAAATGTGGAAAAAAAGAAAGTCTGATTCAAAGTGGTATCATCACAGTTCAAAATCACAGATGACTCTATACATAATAAATCAGAGATTTTAGGCAAATACTCAGGGCCTATGTTAATATATAATGTGTTGCAAAAGAAACAAAAGTGTGGTATTTGTTGTGGTGAGGAAAGTTGGAAAAGGTACATAGGAGTTTAATGTTGCCATATTGTTGTTTAATGTCATAGACATGTAGGGACATACAGAGAGCCTGGAATATATGTTTTCAAAGTACAGAAATGTGGGCATAACCTGATAGTGATAGGCTCAATAATAATTAAGATTCTTTTGTGGTATTATAGTTATGGAAGCATTTTTTGAGTGTTTTTGAATCTAGTACCTTACTTTAGGTTCAGAATCTTCAAAGAGATAGTAATAAATACTATATTTGCTATGTTGTTATTTTATCCCATTTATTTCATCTCTTTCTTCTAATATTGTTCTACACACACACACACGATTAAGTTCTGGAAAAGAATGCTATTAGGAAATAAGAACTCTAACTAAGAGAATAAATATCAGAATAAGGAAGAACTGTGGCATCATTTGGCTGTTACCCAGAAATAAGTAACTGTATAAGTAGTTTTTCATCTATAAAATATAACTGTCCAGCATTGAGGTTATTATGAGTATCACTGTGTAAAATGCAGTGTTTAGACAGAAATGGGTTATTAATTATCTCTGATCATAACTTTATTTTTACAATAGTAGACATAAAGATTATCTCATATTTAGTAGCAAACTAAAGGTAATAAGACTTTTGAGATAATCGGCTACCCTTTTTTTCTGTTGTAAATTTTAGTTTTTTAAAACTACTTATATGTTAAAGCAGCTTTGCCAGAATTAATTATAATAAAGGTGAAACTTAACATTTTCCCATATGTTTATCTAACCATAGTGAATATTATTGACCTGGAACTGCTATACTCTCAAAGATCAATGGCATGAGCCATAGTGGAATCATATCCACTGAACTTGATAAAAAGAAAAACTTGTTTGTAAGATTTTTAAAATGAACCATCTCTTTAACCAATCTGTTAAGCTATAAAGTTAAGATCTATCTCTGAACTACAGATGAAATATTTCGTGTTTAGATAGGCAGTAACAGATTCTCTGTTTTTGATCTTGTTATATGTAAGCTTCTCTTCCCATGGAGTATATGGCTCTTTGATGTTCTTCAGGGTTCATTCTCCACCATTTACCTGCCTACAACTTTCTGTATGTCTTCTGTTTTCTAGGTTTACAGTAACATAAAAAAATCCAATTTACCAAGAAATGTTCTAGGGAATTCTCTTAACTCTACCCGCTTTTTCATTTATGACCTTTAACCTAACATATTCTATTTCACTTATGTATTTTTATATCTGATTTATATCTTTCCAGCTCCACAATAATGGCCTTGTTTTAAATCTGTATTAGCACCCAAGTGGTCTCTTTCAGTAGCATTCCAATGTATTCATCATGCTAAAACTAATACTGAATTACATGTTCTTTTAAAAATATATTTTATATTTTGGAATATAACATAATTTTATGTCTCCTTTTCCTTCCTTCCCTCCAAATTTTCCTATATATACTCCTAACTTTCCCTTGACTTCATAGCCTCTGTTTTCACTTTTCTTATCCCATGCATTACTCTTGATGCATGTTCTAGTCAGTCATTGTTAACTTTATCATTTTAAAATTGAAACTTTCTGTCCTCATAGATCCTCATCTAATTCTTATCTATTGCTGATACCTTAATGAAGCAACCATTTCTTTTTTTTAAAGATTTGTTTACTTTATTACTTGAGTACACGGTCACTGCCTTCAGACACAACAGAAGAGCGCATCAGATCTCATTATAGATGGTTATGAACCACCATGTGGTTGCTGGAAATTGAACTCAGGACCTCTGGAAGAGCATTCAGTGCTCATAACCTCTGAGCCATTTCTTCTGGTTCCCTTTCCTCAATTATCCATTTTGATAGTAAGAGGTCACTTCTTTCTGTTTCATTCCCATGTTTTTGTGCAAATGTCTTCATGTTTACACCTAGAAACTGATAAAGCTAACAAATTCTCATGTAACAATTCATTTGGGCATCTCTCTTTTCATTGGATTGATACTCCTTTTTATCAGAAAGACTACATTTTGCTTGATGAAATTTTCTCTGTTAATGAAAATGTAGGCCTGCAGGAGAAATTATAACATACATAGTTCTAAGGATGTGCTTCATATCCTCCAGGGGATGTGAACACACTGAAGAAACTAGATGAAGGTCCTATAATCAGAAAGTTTACAGTATGGCAAATAAATTAATATACTTTCATTCTAAACAGCTACAATGAGAAGACACTTAAAAAATCTCAGTAAGGTTTTAACAATCAGAAAAACAGCTCTTCTTCAAGTTGTAGATTCCATTTGAGATAAAGTATAAAAACTTGTAACAGACTAGTTTTTTTTCTATAAACCTCATGCTATACCCCACAATGTCTCCAAATGTGTATGATTTAATGTTAAGTATGATGATCATCTGATAAAAGCCACAGAAAATTCTGTAAACAATCCCAATTACATTCCACTTAAAACATTTTAAATCAAACTTTGCATATAAGATTTCAGAAATCTCAAACCATAAAGTATGCAAAGGAAAAATGGGCTATGAATGGATGAGAGTCTAAAAAAGTCTCTAATTTCTAATTCCAGCTGCATGGAGAAGAATGCCAACTATGCTAGACTGTGGCTGCTTCTGAGTCCACAAACTGATTTTAGAAATGATTGAATTCACTTACATGCCCAGTTATTTTGACAAAACCAACAACCCAATGTAGCCAAATATAGTCAATACCTGGTTGTTTGTACCCAGCCTCCTTGTGCCCCAGATGGGTTCTTATGTGTAGATAGTCTGTGTACTCAGAATGCAGGGTGGGCCACCAGTATCATTTTGTAAAAACAGCATTTTCACCCAGACAGAGTGGTTCTGCCCATTTACTATTGGCCACCCATATTTGAGAGTGCTCTACATGGCTGAGTATCTGAGGGTCTCAGATTTCTCTCGTCTCTGAGAACAATAGCTTCATTGGAAAATGGTCAAGCTGGTGGCCATGGAGACATAGTTACCATTAAGGTCTTTATCAATCCAAAGAGCAAAGTATGGACTACACACACACACACACACACACACGCGCACACGCACACGCGCACACACAAACGCACACACACAAGCACACGCACACATACTCACACACACACAAATTGAAGTGAATCGACTGATTTTGAATTGTACTTGTTTTTGTGAAATTTTCTCGTTTTTAGTTTTTTTTTTTAATTAGATTTTTTTAACTTACATTTCAAATGTTATCCCCTTTCCTAGTTTCCCCTCCGAAAATCCCCTATCCACTCCCCCTCCCCCTGCTCTCCAACCCACCTACTCCCATTCCTGGTCCTGGCATTCCTCTATACTGGGGCATACAGCCTTCACAGGACCAAAGGGGGGAAAAAAACAGCTAGTAGTTTTCTAAATACAAATACTAACAAATTTGCTCACTGCAATGCTTATAGCTGCCTTCGCTATTGTTATAAGATATGAAAGACTTAATTGCTTGTAGTTCTTTTAAAGTTGATTAAAAATAAAAATAAAAATTGCAGTCATACATTTCAATGAGGATCATGATTTAAAAAAAAAAAAAAGTACAATTGATCCATAGGCCAGGCTATTACAATATTACCCTAAAATAGTGTAAAATTTTTATCAAGGATATTCCAATCCACCACTGCAGCTGATTTTCTGTTCTTTGAACTGAATTCAACTATCGCACTATTCTTCAAAAGCAAAACAAACTTTACACATGATTTTTGACTGCATGTTGCTTCCTCCACTGGACAGGTTGAAAAAATAAAATGGAGTACAGTGTCATAAATTTAAGGTATTCGGAGTAACCAAATAGAAACCGGATAGAAATAATAGAGATGCAAAAATTATAGGATTTTTCTAGTTCTAGTTGCCTGGCTAACTCTTCCGTAGTTAAATAGACTAGAATGTCGGGGTCATAATGCTGATTTTGCTTCAGGACACTGGAGTTAGCCAAGTCACCTGTGCAACCACAGAGGAGCCCTCGTAGTGCACACATTGTGTGTGGTTTTAAGGAGAATTCAGATGCCAGAATACAGTAGCTGTGGATAGCATTTATATTTAGTAAGACTGCAATGTACTCATTTGAAGTTGGAAGATGAGTATTTATTGAAGCAGCTGGCAAATCAGCAGGAAAATGCTGATTTTGAAAAAACGATTCTTCTTCTGTGGAATCAGACCTACTGTATTTAGCAACACTATTATAATTGAACACAAAAACTGCATTAAAGTACCATTAAGATGGAGACAGAAACCCAGAAAAAAAAATGAGAGAATTCTGAGTTAAAGGCTGTCACAGCATTCCTGAACCAGCTCTTTTAAGTATAAATGCAGCAACGTTCTTTCAAGGATGACATGAAATGGTCACAGTCAAATGCAATCAGGATTCTTTCCCAGGGTGACCTAATACAGCCCATCTATCTCTGTACTAAGGAGTATCAGTTTCACCCTTCATGGAATTAAAACACCTGAAAATTAGATGAAATACAAATCTCAGCTTACCAGGAGCAGAGTCTAACCTTTCCTTGAAATAGTCTTTGGGTTGATGGGAATACTCTCTAATTTCAATGACCCTTTAGCTATCACTTAGAAGCACAGAAATGGACTTTTATAAGGATATAAGGGAATTAGGTGTTTCTGTAAATATTATTGTTCAAATGAGAACATTGCAAAGTTATAATTCATACAACTTGCCTAAAGTTACACAAGTATTTCTGGGGAAAATCATATCTTGGGGCCTTGAACCCAGTATCCTTCCAGGCACACCTCTGTACTGCATACTACTGAGGTCTTCCCCGCACACCCCTGGACTGCATACTACTGTAGTCTTCCCCGCACACCCCTGGACTGCATACTACTATAGTCTTCCCCGCACACCCCTGGACTGCATACTACTGTAGTCTTCCCAGCACACCCCTGTACTGCATACTACGGTAGTCTTCCCAGCACACCCCTGTACTGCATACTACTGTAGTCTTCCCAGCACACCCCTGTACTGCATACTACTGTAGTCTTCCCCACACACCCCTGTACTGCATACTACTGTAGTCTGGCAGGGGCTCATGTTCTGATGCATGAAATAAAGACAGACTTTGTACCAATTCTAGGCTGATTTAAAGGCAACCAGGAGGGAAGTAGCTATAAACAGTGGGACATTTTGTGAAGCACTTAATGGTTACTATTTTCTCCTCCTGAATTTTATAATGACAGCAGTCAAGTAGGATTTATCCACCTCCCAAGCACAGCCAAGGAGCCCTGTGTCAGGCCACTCTTCAGAGTTTCCAGGGCAACAGGCCACTACTGTACCTTCTGCTGCCCTAGACAGGTCAGGGAAAAAAATACCATGTAAAAAGGACAAGTGTAGACCCATCTAAAGTCTCCTCGTTTATATTAGTTCTGTACCTTAATCCAGAAGTCTATCTGACCATTTCTTTAGAAACAGACTAATAGTTTTCCTCATGAAAGAGTAAGAAAATCCCTGGAAATATACCTGGGCTTCCATTAGTCAAATAGCCTAAGGTGAATTATGTGCTTGCTCCAATAGGTTCTGGAACAAGTATTGTACAAAGTGTATGAACTTAGCTATTAATAGCTTTCTGCTGGCTTGGATGACGTGAGGAGAGTTGACTTTCAGTTTGCCTGGTGGGTGTGTCAGTGTGTAGACACAGCAATTAGATCTTAGCACCAGCCAGAGCTCAGAAGGTAAAGAAGAAAGGGCAAATGTTCCAACGGGCTCCATGCTTGCCTACACCTCTGTTCTTTGAGGACCGTTTCATTTCTTATACTGCAGTCACTTTATGTCTTTAAAGAGCTTTAAATTCATTGGCTATAACCTTTTTCATTGCCCTTACAAGTTTTGTAGGTAAAACAAGAAAATTAGAAAACATAATTCTCTGAATTGAAAACCCAGAAAATACTTTTCTGGTTGAAATTTTAAACTTAAGTGTTTGAACATTAAAGTTCATACCTTCCTGTCAAAGCATGACCTTTTTTCTTCATGGAGAGAATTCTGAAAGCTTCAAAAGTTTCTTTTTAAATCATTTTAATTGCAAATGGATTAGAGGCAGGAGAGTAAAATAACTCTGAAATTGTACATAGTTACTAATACAAAAGGACAAAGATTAAAACTATTTTCTAGTTCATCAAACCATATATATATATATATATATATATATATATATATATATATATATATACACAAAGTATGTTTTTGAAAAATTGTAGAGATGGGAGTATATGTATGTATGGAGCCTTTTTATGCATGAAGATAATTGAAGAAAAATCATCATGAATATTTGTCTTGGCCATTATAAAAATCTGAAATCTGATTTCTTCTGTTTCTAGAGGGACTTCTTGTTGTTCTTTCCTGATCTGATTTATACTTACATTTTTATTCTTTTTAACAGATGTATTACCAAGAGGATTATGGAAGGTGATAGGGGGTGTACAATCCACTTTATATGATGTTGGAGATAAATTTATAATTACTTGTTGATTGTATCTTATTATGTATGGACGTTTTACCTGCATGGATGTCTCTCTACCATAGTCATGTCTGATGCCCTTGACCATGGAGACTAGAAGAAGGATTGGGTAGACTGTTGTGAACCTGTGGCTTCATACTATGACTGGAAGCCAAATCTGAAAGATAATCCAGTCCTCTTCACAGCTAAAACCATATCTCTCGCCCTTGTAGATGTAATCTTTGGCATGAATTTTTAGTATGGATTGGCTGAAAAATATTAGGTCAGACTTTCTTAAAAAGTCTAAATCATCTAGAGTCATAACTGTATACATTTAAACAGTCCAATATTGGTGATAGTAAACATTTTCACATTTTGAATTTTGGGCCTGCTCATTTACAAGAGTCCAATGTGGTCTGCCAATGCATATTTTAATAAGATTTTCTGCTTTTATTTAGATTCATTTATTTTGGCATCTCATTTTTCTCCTGGCATTTCCTTTATGGGTTATTTTCAAAAGAAAATTTTTTAGGAAACTACTATCTCTGTAGTCTGCTTTTATTACTCCTTTAAAGGAATAATTAATAATCATTGAACATACAAACATTTTATGTCTGTTAAACAGTTGTATACTAGGATTTTCAGCACAGAATTTTAAGCATGGTAATAAATAATAAAATTATATACAAGGGCAAATGCTCTACAACTTTGAATACTTCTTTTATTTCTTTATCTTCTATCTCACTATGTATCATTTTCCACAAATTTTCCCATGAATCTTTTATTAACCATATACTCACTAACAATATGGCAGGACAGAAGGACACGACTCCTGTAGTGATGCTGTCCTTCTCTTTAAGACATACCTCTGTACTTTATTTTATTAAAAGTACAAAACTATTAAAGACACAGGACATCTTTATTTTTTCTTACAATTTTTATTGGTTATTTTATTTATGTTTCAAATGTTATCCCCCTTTATGGTTTCCCCTCCTCAAATCCCCTATCCTATCCCCCTCACTCCTGCTTTTATGAGGAGCTCCCACACACACCTGCCCACTCTTGCCTCACCATCTTAGCATTCCCCGATGCAGAGGCATTGAGCCTCCACAGGACAAAGAGCCTCCCTTTTATGACAGATAAGGCCATCCTCTGCTACATATGCACCTTGAACCATGAGTCTTTCCATGTGAACTCTTTGGCTGGTGGTTCTTGGTAGCTCTGGAGTGGTCTGGTTGGTTGATATTGTTTTTCTCTCTATGGGGTTGCAAACCCCTTCAGCTCCTTCAGTCCTTCCCCTAACTCCTTCATTGGGGTCCCCTTGCTCAATCTGATGGTTGGCTGCAAGCATCCACATCTGTATTGGTCAGGCTCTGGTACCATCTCTCCAGAGACAGCTATATCAGGCTCCTGTCAGCAAGTACTTCTTGGCAACAGATATAGTGTCTGCATATGGGATGGATCTCCAGGTGTGGAAGTCTCTTGATGGTCTTTCCTTCAGTCTCTGCTCCACTCTTTTTCGATGTATTTCCTTTAGTCAGGAGCAATTCTGGGTTAAGATTTTTGAGATGGGTGGGTGGCTCCATTCCTCAAAGGGAGCTGTGCCTAACATCTGGATATGGTCTCTATAGGTTCTCTCTCCCATTTGTTGGATATTTCAACTAATGTCATTTCCACTATGTCCTGGGATGTTCCTGCTTTCCTGGCATCTGAGACTTTCTGGTGGCTACACCCAGTTCCCAATCCACCATTGCTACACACCACTGTTCAATTTCCTGACCCTTTGTACATCTCTCCTGTCTTCTCCCACACCTGATCCTGCCTCCTTTTCTCCTCCCCTTCTCTCTCCATCCCAAGACCTTCCCTCCCTCTTAATCCATACCAGTCTGTTTTACTCCCTCTGTGTATGAGAGGATCCTGAGCACATTTTTTTTTTAAAAAAAAACTTTCTCCCAAGATCAAGAAAAAAAAACAAAACAAAAACCCTACAAATAGCTGTGTGTGGTCATTTACTTGTATTCAATGATTTACTAAGTGACCTTGGTAATGGGGTGTAAAGAAGCCTGATCCCCTGGGCTAAAATTAATAATCAGGTTAAGTGTAGAGGCAGCTATGTAAAACTCACACTGTACTTATATAAGTTTTCCATTTTCATTGGCACATAGCAAGCATTTTGGGAGAGTGCCAGCTAGAGGTCCAAGCTTAGAATATAGAAACTATAGAGAACCATGCTTCTGTAAGCAGCTTCTCTTATACTAAATGTATTGTTTCTTTTCTCAAGAAATGGTGCCTTTTGGGAGTCAGCATTGTACTCCATTGCTGGTAGGTCACACATCATGAACAGCAGTAACTAGGTTAGCTTTAACAAATACAATTTCATAGTTCAGGGCCCATGTGTCCTTCAAATTTGCCATAATATCTATTTTATAATCTCATCTTCATGGAAATTTA